>NW_024429269.1:8682500-9882500 GCF_017639785.1 Mesocricetus auratus | reverse complement strand
AATACATAGGAGGAAGAATCTAGGCTCGAGAGAATGAAAGAAGAAGAGAGAAGAGAATGAGGGAGATGCTGGGGCCAGAAGCCAGCCAGCTGCCGACCAGATATAGAGAATAAGGTCCCACCTTATTCTTCAGGAGATGGAGCAGAGGCAGACATGTGGCCATTGCCTCCAATGCTTGCTTTTCTCTTTGCTTTGGTGTTCCTGCTTATGTCTGGGTGCCTGGCACTGGTGCTGAGCCCCTCGTCCTCCCCCACCCCCTGCAGGATTCCAGCAGGTTGGGAGAGCTACACCTGTGGGCAGAGCCACACTGAGGCCTTGTGGTGGTGGATCAGCTGTCTTTGGCTTTTATTATAACTCTGTGGAGACTAGGCATAGGGGGTTCCTGCAGACAGGCCAAGGCTAGAGCAACAGTTATCAGTATAACTAGACGAAGTTGACCTTGATTTATTTCACTGGATGGAAAATAGAGGCTACAACATTCTGTCTGTATAAACCTCAATGTCCTGATTCCTCAGTGTCAGCCTTTTGACTTCATTGAATGCAGTCTGTCAGGAAACACAGAATCAAAGTCAAACCAACTGCCTCAACAATCACCCCACCAGCCACTGTGGCTTTCCAAATGTCCTCAAATGCATTTCCGTTTTCTTGGCGGCCACTGCTTCACAAGATCTAGAGAACCTGATTCAGTGTTTATGGTGAACCGGCCTCAAAGTCATTGGAAATTAATGGATCAGGGAGAAAAATGGCACCATGCTTTGGCTCCCTCTGCCTGCCCCTCCCACCCCCTCCATCTTCTCTCCCTTCCTTCCTAAGTCCTGAGCCGGTGAAGCCGTTCTATTTCACTCTTGTGTTTAGTTCCCAAGAGGTGCTCTTCAGAGGCTCTAGAGAAACACATCAGGGCTCTATTAGAAATGGCGGCACTTTGGCATGTGGAAACATTGAATTGGAATTTATTTTTGTATGCTTTATGCCTGATATATCTAAGGTGCTTGAGGTGCCCTGGGGCTTCAAGGTGAACGCGTGAAATGACAACAGTTAAATGAGATCCAACTGAAAAAGTAGATACTGGAGGAATGTAAACCAGTGGTTGGGAAGGGAGCCAAATGAACTCACTAGTCAGGAGGGAAGCTCAGGGACCAGGGTGGTGTCATGGCCTCAGAAGGCTCTTGTGCTCACAGCTTGTGGCTCTTCAAGGTGGCTCATGTGTGTTTTCCTCCGGCAATTCCATTGTACTCACAAAGGTGCAATTCTTCAGGGCTCTCACTGACTCCAGAATTTAGAACATATACTATCAGCATCTAGCTGGGTGGCTTCATTCAGGCCAGGGAGGCAGGGATGGTAAGTACTATGATGCTTGGCTTTGCAAGGTGTCTCTCAGATTTTAGTGGAAATGCACACACACCATTGCATCCATTCACCACACGACACCAATGGTAAGTGCCAGGATTCCTGTCACTGTAGACAGAAAAAGCACAGGCACTCCATTTGGTAGTTAAGTTAAGAAACCATTGCAACATCTGGCAGTAATCCATGCCAGGTGCTGGGGTAGTAAGAGTGGGTAGTAAGTGTGATTGTGACGGAGGTGGGTGGGGGGCGTGGCTAGTGTTTCCTCCCACTTACTCTGCAGAGGTGGGGCCAGGCTGAGCCCTCACCAGTGCAGGTGATTCTTACTGCTGATGTGCAACTTGAAAATGTGTTTTCTAACTCTGCTCCAGCTCTTCTATAACAAAAGTACAGTCTGAAAGTATAGACATCTGCCATTACATTGTATATTATATAAAGGAACATAGTCCCTGTCCTTGAGGCAGGGCACAGGTGAGGGAGAAAAAGTGAAATGTTTTCTCCCATTGTGTCATGTCAGGGATCCTAGAGCAGGTATCTGAGCTGAGAAAGCCTGAAAGCATGTGCACCTGCCTAATGTTCATTTGCTATAACTTGGAATCGTCAAAACATAGCAGAGACCTCAGGCCAAGGAGCCTGGTGAAGTCCAGGCATTTGGACCAAAGAATGGGTAGACAAAGGGGTTCTCTACATGACTCTGAGACTGAGGGAATTAGCAAGGCCTGTTTGTCCAGGTACTTCCTGTGTCTCCCGAGATAAAGATAAAAGATGGTCCTTTCTTCAGGCAATAGTGGGGGACCTGAAGGTCTTTGTGTTTCTGGGGAGAAAAAGAGAGAGACAAAGGGGAACTCCCTCACCCTGGACATTTCCTTCTGTATCAAGGAGACATATTTGGGGTGGTGTGTCCTGAATCCCTTTAGGTAGCAGGTACAGTTTCAGGGTTGGGAAGTGTCTTCAAAAAGATTGCTTTTAAGTGCTAGGGAGAGAGGTGCTGTGGGCGTGAAAATGCGATGCTCCCTCTAAAACTCACATTGAAATGTGAGTGGCACTGTTGGGAGGTGTGGCCTTTGGGGGATAACTAAGTCATGAGAGTTGACTGTGGGACAACTCTAGTTCTCAAAAGACAGAGTCAGTGCCTCAGCAAAGGCCATCATCAGAGGAGGCTCACGTCACGCCCCATCTCTTCTCGAATCTGCTGTCCCTCTTGCAGTTTCTGTTGAGTTGAGGCAACACGAAGCCCTCCCTGAAGCTAAGTAGATTCTGAGGCTATGCTGTCAGACTTTCCAGCACCCAAAACCTTCTCCTTTATTAACCACTTAGTGTTGGGCATTCTGTTACAGTAACACTGAGCACATTAAGATAAGGGGCATTTAGTTACTGGTATTCTCCAATGCACTCAGGCTTTTGAACTAAATTTTAGGTGAATCATGGACCCTAGGTGTTTTGGGGTCAACTGGAAACCGGCAGGCACCAGTGATCCTCCTGTCTGTGCCCCTCTTGGAGCTGGGTTTACAGGTATTTGCAGGGACACTGGCTTTGTCATGTGGGTGCTGTGGGCTGAGCTCCATTGCTCACAAGTGGCGTGGCGGGCACCATCTCCCCAGCTCCTCTTTGACCTCTTTGAGACTCGGTAGTGGAGAATGACAGCAGCACTTGTGTGCTCACCGAGGCCGGACTGACTGTCCCATGCATCTTTAACATGGACCTCTGGGCCCACGCAGTTCTTGAGATCAACTGAAGAGTGAACAGGTGTTTTCTCATCAGCCTCGTCCTTGCAATTTGCAACTTAATCGTCAACTTCTCCCCTAATTTCCATCTCAGGCTGCTGCTTTCCCCTCTGCTTGGCATGCTATTCTTCTAACTCACACACTGTGATGGTGCCCCTGTGGTGTCTGATTGTTTTCTTCTTAGCTGGGTGTTGCCATTTGGGTCTGGGTCGTCCCAGTAGGTGGTGCTGTTTTGAGAGGTTCTGGAAACTTCCAGAGGTGGGGCCTGGCTAGGAGGAGTGGGTCAGTGGGAGCGGGTCCTCATTGGGGATGCTTGTCCCTGGTCTAGTCTTGACTGTCCCCAGCTGAGGAAGATTTCCCTATGTCCTTTTCCAACAAGGGACCGAAAGCTCAGAGACTATGGGAAAGTGAGTCTTTCCTGGCCTTAAGATGGTTCCATTGGGTGTTTTTATCACAGCGACAAAATGTGAGACACTGTTGTTTTTAGTGTCTATAACTGGCTTCTCTGAGGTATGGCGCAGCGTGTGAGTCTGGAAGGAAACATCTGCATTTGATATTCTTTATGGAAGTGAAAGAGTGATGCCCAGAGAAGTTAGGAGAAGACTTGAGTGGGAGAGGAAAGCAGCAGGACTGTTCTGACAGAGCCCTTGGCATCGTCTTGCTGCATAGGCTGGGAGTGGTGACCTCCAGGAACGAGGTATCTTGGTGGGTAGTTCTGGACAGGAGGCTGGACAGGGGAGACCTTTTTCCTTCCACTCTGGCCTCCCAGCCTCCTTACAGCATCTGGCTCCTTTCTCGACTATCTCTGATGTCCCCAAATGAGGACCTTGTAGGGGATGGCAGCCATGATCCTAATGGCAGATTGAAAACTCATTGGATTTTAGACTCAGAAAGCTTTCATCAAGACTCATGTTGGCCTGTGAGTGTGGCATTTACCTTCTGTGGTTCCTTGTTTCTTTCCTGAGGATTAAAACCAGATGCCCGGCCCCACCAGGGCCTTGGATAATTCTGGTCTTGCTTTGTCTAAAAACTGTAGGTGGAGTTGTTGCCATAATTTAGCGCATATCACAGGACACACACTGTCCTCCCCTGGGGTAGGAGAGACTCCTTAACAAGGAGGTGTCATTGTGTACACACAGAGGCTCACAGACACCACCAGCACCTGAATAAAATAACAGTAGTCACCACTTTGTGCAGCTCTGGGCTCCGTACCCCACCCCTGTCTCAGTGACAGCCTAGGGGCTTCTGAGAGAAAGCCAGATCCAGTAGGGATGAGCATCCAAAGAGGGGAGGGGGCAGAGGGCTCTCTCTCTTGCCTCAGTGTTCTGGAAATCTCCCAAGGGAGATTCAATTTCCATATAGACAGGGTTAGAAGTTTTATCAGACCTTAGCCTTTCACACAGGAGGAAAATTTCCAAGCCCATGAGAGGTACTGATATGTCTATCAATTTTCAATTTTGTCTAAAGGAATAACACTAAGAATATTTATTTGAAAAGACAAACTAAAATCAGATTTTAAAAAACTAGCCCTCCCTCCAACCTATAATCACCACATCTTTTGTAGAGTTGAGACTCCATTTTAATACAAAATATATAGAAAGATTACTTGCTAAACTGTAAACACTGGTCCCCAAAATAGGTTGTCTTATTTTTATGAACAGCTTGCTACCCTTTGCTTATTTTATCATGGGGTCACCTTATTTTAAAGAATCTGACAAAGGACAAGACTGCAAGCTAGATTAAATGCGTGCAGGCCAGCATGAACACCATGAAATTTATACCATTGTTCTATCGCCCTTGTGGAACCAAAAACGATTTTTTTCCCTTTCTGTTTGTGTGTGTTCAAAAATGTGTAAAAATATATTCAGCATTATGAACATCAGCTTATATAAGCAATGTTTAGTAAGAAATATATCTTTGGAGCCAGATGTGGTGTTACTCGGAAGGCTGAGGCAGGGAGATAGCTATGGATCTGCAGTCAGACTTGCTGGTAGGAATGCAAACTTATATAGACACTTAGGAAATCAGTGTGAGTTTCTCAGGAAAATGGGAATCAGTCTACCTCAAGATCCAGCAATTCCACTTTTAGGCATATACCCAAAGGATGCACATTCATACCATAAGGACATCAGATCAACTGTGTTCATAGAAGTATTATTTGTAATAGCCAGAACCTGGAAGCAACCTAGATGCCCCCCAACCGAAAATGGATAAAAAAAATGTGGTACATTTATACAATGGAGTACTACTCAGTGGGAAAAAACAATGAAATCTTGAAAATTTCAGGCAAATGGATGGAACTAGAAGAAATCATACTGAGTGATGATTTCTGTAACCCAGACACAGAAAGAAAAGCATAGTATGCACTACCTCATAACTGGATATTAGGCACAGAGCAAAGGATAACCAGCCTACAATCCACAACTCCAGAAAAGCTAGGAAGCAAGGAGGACCCTAAGAGAGACACACATGAATCACCTACCCCCAAAAGGGGAAAGGGACAAGACCTCCTGAGTATATTGGGAGCAGGGGAGAAGGAGAACATAAGGGCTCAGGAAGGTTGAGTTGGGGGAGGAACAGAGATACCTTAATAGAGGGAGCCATTGTTTGGCTTAATGAGAAATCTGGCACTAGGGAAATCTCCAGAGATCCACAAGGATGACCCCAACTAAGAATCTAAGAAATAGTGGAGAGGGCTAACTTAAATGCTCGTACCTTAAATGCCATCCTAGAGCCTTCATCCAGCAGCAGATGGAAACAGAATGAGAGATCCACAGCTAAGCACTGAGCTGAACTCCTAGAATCCAGTTGTAGAGAGACAGGAGTGATGAACGAAGTGGTCAGGACCAGGCTGGGGAAACCCACAGAAACAGCTGACCCGAGCAAGTGAGAACTCATGGATCCCAGACTGACAGCTGGGGAACCAGCATAAGACTGAACCAGGCCCCCTGAATGTGGGTGTTAGCTGGGAGACTTAGGCAGTCTATGGGGCCTCTGGCAGTGGAACCAATATTTATCCCTAGCTCACAAATGGACTTTGGGAGCCCATTCCCCATGGATGCTCTCTCAGCCTGGATACAAAGAGGAGGGCCTAGGCCCTACCCCAAATGATGTGACAGACTTTGATGATCCCCCATGGGAGGCCTCACCCTCCCTAGGGAGTGGATGGGTGTGGGATGGGGGATTAGTAAGGGGAATGGGAGGGCAGGAGGGAGAGGGAACTGGGATTGGTACGTAAAATAAGATTGTTTTTAATGTAAATAAAAATCAATTTAAAAAAGAAGTCTGTCTTTGAATAGTCAGCCACAGCACATACTGCACATGGCTCTTTGTGCTTTACAGGATGGTGCTGTCCCAATGACTCTCAAGGGTCTCCTGCTTTCCCATCACCCCATCTCAGGCCCTCATCACTTCCTGTTTGTTCAGGACTTCTCCTGACACTTACAGCACCTCAAGACCCTTGCTTCTGGGCCCTGGATCCTACAGGCTCCCAGTCAATGTCAGGTGGAATTGCCCCGGAAGGGAAGGAAGGCAATATGGCCTGTTCTTTACTAAGCTATTGTGTGAGCCTTTAACCCACTGGCTGCTGCAGCTCTGCTGCTAAGGCTGGAACAGGCTCTGGACCAGTTGGCAGTTGTCTGGGGCTTGTGTTTGAACCTGGTACTTTATATGAGTTCCTTCAAGAAATCCCTTGAATAACATGATGTTGACAACAATGTGTTGTGCACTTGGACATTAAGAGTAGACCTGAAGTGTGTGATATCTCCTATTCTTGCTCTGTTTCTCCCTGTCTACATACACACACACACACACACACACACACACACACACACACACAAACACTGTGAGGTAGTCTTCTAGTTTTATCTCTGCTGCTGTGATAAACACCATGGCCATTTGGGGAGGAAAAGGTCTCTTTTGGTTTATAGTACATAATCCATCATCAAGGGGCATTAGGGCAGGAACTCAATGCAGGAACCTGGAGGCAAGAGCTAAAGCAGAGAGCGTGGAGGAACACGACTTACTTGCTTGGTCTCTATGGCTTTTTCAGCCTGGTTTCTTATATAACCTAGGACCACCTGCCCAGGAATGACATTGATCCCCTGTGGGCTGTTCCACATTAATTGTTAATCAAGAAAATGCCCTACAAGCTTGCCTATAGGCTAAAGGGGAGAGACACTACTTTTTCAATTGAGATTCCCTCTACCCAGATGACTCTAGCTGTGTCATGTTGACGAAAGTCTACACAGAATAGATAGTGCATGTCTCCATTACCCCTAATTTAACCCTTCCATGATGTACATATATTTCAAGACATTAGGATGCACATCATATACATGTATGTATCTGTGGTATTGTATATATGTATGTGTGTATATACAATAAAAGACATCCAAAATATTAAACACAACCTAAATGCTCATCGAGCAGTGCATAAATAAGGAAATTATGATATACATGCTCAAGAGAAGACTTGGAGGGAAATCTCTTCTGTAACAACTGATGGGCCTGGTAAGCCCTGAGTAGATTGAATGAAGCCAGGCACAGAGCTATGAATAGCATATGACCTCACTTATTTATGGAATCTTAAAAGGGGGTCTTGTAGGAGCTGAAAATAAAGCAATGGTCACCAGAGTCTTAGGAGACTCTAGTAGGGGCAAAAGATGGGGACAGGCTGGTCCTTGGATAGTAGGTTCCAGTTGGGGGTGAGTAAGTTGTGGTGTGCTATTGTAGTGTCATTGTAAAGGTAGCTTGTTACTGCTTGTCTCAAACAGCTAGAAGAAAAGCTTACCAGAAATGATAAACGTTGAAGATATATTTAAGTTGATTTCATATTATACAATGTATAATGTGTGTACATATACAAATGCCACAAGCTCCCCCCATAAATATGTACAGTTTCTAGTCATTAAATTCAAAAGGAAGTATCATTTAATTTTACAAAGCTCCTGCGAGGTAGGTGATCATGGCAAGTCATACATTCAAGCAGCTACCCTCCCACCTTTCCGTGACCCCAGCAATGACTGGTGACAGATAATTGCCGTCTTCTCTGCCCCTTCCCACTTGGTATATGTGCATCTGTTAGTGTGTGCATGGGACATGTGTACTGGTGTTGAGTACACATGTACACAAGAGTGTGGAGACAGAGGTTGCCTATGTGTATCTCCCCTAATCACTCTCCACCCTTACCTGCTTTTGATGCGGGGTCTCTCACTGATTCCAACTTGTAGACTGCCTGGCTAGCAAGCTTTAGGACCCTGTTTCTGCTTCTAGACAATGGGGTTACAGTGTGGTTATGCCTGGCCTTTTATCTGAGTGCTAGGCATCTGAAACAGGATTTTATGCGTTTGAGCCACTGAGCAATCTCTTCGATCCTACATCTCCTGTCCCAGGCTTATGAGCATCCATGCCTCTCACCCAGAAATGCTCTTCCAAATGCAACTGCTCAGTTCCAGCCTTCTTTCTTGCTGTGTGGGGTGACCCTATATTCACACACCGAAATGACTAGTAATATGCTCCCAGCAAGCCATGGAACAAGTCTCCTGGGCCCGGGCTTTATATCTACCTCCTTAGTCATGTCACATGCCCTCTGTGATTCTGCTGGGCTATTATCAATGTTCTTTGCCAACAACTTATGAGTACTGACTGAACAAAATATTAGCAGAATGACACCAGCATGCAAGCCCCAAACATTGCCAACCCCTGTGTTCCCCCTGGTTATGACCAGGGACCAGGGATTTTCTCTGTTCCAAGGGCCAAGTCCTTCAGGACACTTTGAAAAGACAAGATTTCTGATCCAGGTAGGTACTTTGTGATCAAGAGCAGAATTTGACTAAATTTATAACAGGCACTGTGTGTTGTGAATATTCTCTAGTGTGTTTTATGTATCAAAGAATGTTGGTGCCTATAAGTAGAAATAGTGAGGGCATGCATGGACTGAGTTTGGCTGATTTTAACATCTACCCAGGGCTGAATAGTCTTTATGGAGGAATGCTAGTCATTACGAGTAGAGAGCAGGGATGGGGACTGGTGTGTCCGTTCCTGGTACCTTGACCAGGATCTGTAAGATTGGGGGATCCTGGGGGCTGAAGAGAGCTTGTTATTCCACTGATTTATGCATTGTTCTATACTTTCTGACTAGTTTAAAAGAAATACATAGCTCTATCTTCAGGTTTGATAATAATTGCAGAGTAACCACCCACATTTTTGTTGAATATAAGAGGCCTGTTTCATAAGATGGAACCCATGCCTGGCCAAAAACCTGAAACTGGAGAGGTCATAGGCTCTAAGGGAAAACCAAGTACTATTATTCTGTTAAATGAACACAGCAATAAAATGACTTCCAGTGGCATACTGCTATCCCCATAGACTAGAGCACAATTTAACCATCATCAGAGAAGCTTCCTCTTGCAGGAGATGAGTTAACACAAACCCATAACTGGGCAACGTTCAGAGAAAAGAGGACTTTGGAATGAGACGTCTATATCACACCCCTCTCCTCAAGGCTCAGGAGTGTATACTGAAGAGTGGAGGGAAGATGCTAAGAGCAGAGGGGTGGATAGCTTTATGTAAATAGCAGTGTTTTCCAGAGATCTTAGGGCAGAAGAACTCAAGAGACTGTGGCAGCATGCACAGACCTGTACTAGCTTAAACCAGATCCTAGCACAGAGGAGAGAAATGGGTACAATGTCCCATCCCTAGCCAAGGAGCAATTTGCAATTGATAGCTGCCATAAAGGAAAACTTGATTTTCTTTAGTCAAGTGACACTTGGTAGATCAACAACACTTCAGGGCAGACTCATGCCCCAGGAGCAAAAGGAAACTGGGCGTCATGTTTTGTTTTGTTTTTAAGAGAGGAGAGAGGTGGTCATGAAAGTGGGCGAAGAATGAGGTGGGGAAGGGTCTGAGAGGACTTGGGGGGAAGGGAAAGAATATGATATAAAAAGTCATATGAAACTCTCAAAGACAAAATTATTTTAAGTTTATAAAGCTCTCTACCATCACCTGTGAACTATGTGCATAGTATGTATATGAAACATAAATGGGTTTCATGATTAGACATGCGTCTTGTCCCTAAAACACCTCATTATACCTGTGAAAATAATTTTTAAAATGTGTAAAATCCCATATTTGAAATATCTTGTCCTAAGCCTTTTGGGCAAGGGATACTCAGTTTGTGACAGTTGCCACTCAGTGGTCTTACTAGCCTGGAGCTCCACACACAGTTACCATTTTGCAGTCTTATGATGAGAACAGCCACCATTTCCTTTCTCTGATCTTGGTCCAGGCTGGACCAAGTGCCATCCTTCCCCGTGGTGCTCATGCCAGGCTGCCTGGCACAGGCCAAGGGCTGGTCTTCCTTCCTAAATGACAACAGAACTTTGCTTCTCTACATCCAGCCTGGTGAGCAGGGAACATCCTGGGCCTCCATTTCAAATTCTGTTTATGGTAAAGGATGACTTATCTGGGATGGTTGGAACCAAAAGTGTTTCAAATTCTCGACTTTTCTGAATTTTGGAACGTTTATGTATATAATAAACAGTTATTTTGGGGACGGGGCCCAAACCTGATATGAATTTCCCTTACAATGAACATGCTTTCTACACCCAGTACACTGGTAATTTGGGCCAATCTTTTGTGGTACTGTATTTTGGCTGTGACCTATCCTAAGAGGTCAGAATATGAAATTTTTCATCCATAAGGCCAAGCTGTCATTTAAGTTTCTGATTCTGGATTATTTCAGATCTCAATTTTGGAGGGGGTTTATGGTTAAAAAAACCTTGCTGGGTCACCAAGATCCTGTGACTAAGGATCGTTAAGAGTGAACTCTCTTTGTGAATGTTGGTATTACCCTAATACATGTGAAAGCAGTGGAAAATGAAAAGTAAAATTCACCTCTGCTGTCACAGCCTTGTGTGTTTCACTGTTTGACTCTGTGGCAAGTTCCCTCAAAACCAGCTATCTTTGTTTTAGCTGACAGTCCCATGCTTCCTCATTCTAGAGCCAAGAATGCAGGTCCTAGAAGGAGGAATGCTTACAAGACGAATCTATAGAAGACAACGCTGGGCTCCAGCTCAGCTAACAGAGACATTTTGTTCTTAGAGAGAAGGCCAAACAAGATGTCAGGAAGCTGTTTGCTGAGAGTGTGAACAAGAGGCTCCAAAATCACTGTGGCCATAAGAAAATTATTTGAAAATCCCTGACAGGTCTCGGAGGACACCAGCAGGGCTCCTGAAGACTCAGCCTGAAGGTGAGTGCAGCTGTCTGCTATCAGCAAGAAACTACATTTCACAAGAAGATGGATGTCAGGTATCGGTCGGCATTAGCAACCAGCCCTGCGGTTGGCCCCCTCTGCGACTGCGACTGCCCCTGCATCTGCCTCTGAGTAATCCCAGGGATTTCCAAGGCCTCATTGTGGACACTAGCTGAGAAACTGCTCGTGAAGGCACTGGGATGTGCATTTTATGCATCTTTTTTCTCCCTCCTGAAATGGGGGTGTATCTATGGGAACCTGGGAGACACGACACTTGATTGAGTTGAGACATTCATAGCCATGGTTACATCTTGACCACTCAGCCTTTTGGATCAGGGAGAAGTGGGGAAAATACCTGAGATCTGTATGTTCTTAAACATTCTACAACCTCCTTAATTCTCTTGTGGTGTTCACCAATTGCATTTTGATACCATATTCAGTGGAAAAAAATATGACATCTGAAAATGCTTGTGGAAATGCTTAAGACTCATACAACTGGCAGAGCTGGCTATCTGGCTACACATCTGGATCTTACAGAAACATTAAGTCCTGACTGGTTTTAGTCAGTGTTATGTCCCTGTAGGAAATACTGAAATAATCAGCTCACATTGGGTTTCAGCTCATACCGGGTTGGCCCTTGTGCTCTGGGGCCTGGGAGGTGATAACACATCATGGCAGAAGTGTGTCACGGAACAAACTGTCCCCCGTATAGCCAGGATGGGGTAATCAATCAAATTCCACCACTTCCCCATCACCCCATTGGTCAGGGTCAAGCCTTTAACACTTCAGCCCTTGGGAGACACTAACTCAAATTCAAACACCCAAAGTGGACAATAATTGCTAGTTATCTACTTCATGCTGAGAAACTAGAATGAGTCACCTTTTAAGTAGTGAGACACTCTGACCTACTTCTTTTGTGTGGAAGTGAGAGTAGAAATTTATATAACCTTGGGTGTCCTATACGTGTATGTGCTTGTACCCACAAACACCATACAGATGCACACAGGGCGGGGGGCTAGGGAGAAGGGTTCCTTTTTTGAGACATCCAATGTTTCTGTCTGAGTTTTCACATCAGGCAGCGGCAACTGCCATGCGGGTTCCCGTCTGAGACTGGAGCAGCTTTGCCGGCTATACAACCTTTTCCGTATCCACTTACATTCTCTAGCTTTCTCACGTGGGGAGCACACCTGACAGGAAGCAACTTGAAAGAGGAGAGGTTTATTTGGGCTCATGGTCTGAGGGTGTTGAGTCTCAATTATGAGAAAGACAAGGGACAGGGACAGGAAGATTCTGGGTGGTGGGAGCAAGTGGCTACTGCTTGCCCACTTCTCAGCAGAAACAGGAAGCAGAGAGAAGGGAAAGCTGGTGCACCCTCTTCCGGTCCTTTCAGTTTGTTCCATCTGGGGTTCCAGTACATTGTAGGGTGCCTTTCTCGTTCATGATGGGTATCCGTTGAAGCTGTCTGAAAAACGCCCTCACAGGCATTCCCAGTGGTGGGTCTCCTATGTGACTCCAAGTCCAGCCAGACTATAACGAAGATGAACCATCTTGTGTACATATGGGGAAAAGTCTCCTAAACTGCTTTTGTTATTGAGAGAATATTTTTCTTCCAGGCATTGTGCTCCAGCAGCTCGCCCTGTTCTGAGGCCTTTCTTGCTGTCTTGTGAGTCACCCGAAAGCAGGTGTCTTGGGGGAAGGATAAGTACTTTAGCTTTTTAACTGGATCTGTAGCTTTACTTGGTAGATATCATGTCAGGATGTCTGCAGCCACTGGGAAGTCTTATCTATGATCGTCAGGGACTCTCAGAAGATTTTTTGTGTGATTTTTTTTCAATCAAGGTGCCTGCAGTCAGCTCACCCTGACTGGCCTTTAAATTCCCTCTAATCGCTGTTGTGTTGCTTGGCAATGGGCATCAGTGGCTTTGACACTTTTGAGACTGCAGATGTCCCAGAAGGACAGCAAGAGATAGAGAGTTTTAAAAACATTTTGACCTTGAGGCAAAAAAGAGACTTTTCTTTCTTGCTCCAGATTTTACTAAGTGCTTTCCTGAAATTCAAGAGGCGAAAAGCAATAAAGAAAGGAGACAACATGTATTTGCCCTCAAAAATCCAAGTGGACAGCTCACTCCGGCCAATGGAGTTTTTTCCCCGTGAATGATAATTGAGTAGACAGTTGTATTGGACTGTTAGTGAGGGTTGGGAGGCTATAATGTTTTGTATGTGAATGTATGGATAGAAAGTGTAAACATGGACCCCAGGGGAACATGCTATATGATTCACCATACACAATGAACAGAGCTTAGGAGTGATAGGGTAAGATGGAGAATTTAGCAAAAATAGTGGAGTGTTTTATGTTGAGATAGAATGCTACTTATGAAGAACATTGTGGGAAGGAACATTATGGGGAAAAATAGTTGCTTAAAAACAAAGATAGATTATTTGCCCAGCCAACAGGAAAGGTCAGATACTGGCTCAGGCAATTAGATGATGGGACCACAGGAGAGGAGTCTGTACAGAAAGATAATGTGTGTTAGGAGGGAACCCAGCAGGTCCGAATTTGTACCTCTGGTGTCCTTGTCACGGAAGAGTCAGAGCTTTAGTGTAAGTTGCCTAAACTGTAGGACTCTTCAAGGCATCAGAATCCAACAGAGCATGCGACTAACAGCAAATCAGCAATAGTATCCATTGTGATCTCTACTCCCATCTCTTGGTACTTTTTAAGTCTCCCTCCCCCCTGTATCTAGGGGAGGGACTTGTGCATTGGAAGAGGCAGTTTGCTAGTCATGGCTGGACTGAGTCTGGTAAGTCCAGTGGAAAATGAAAAATTCCCCCTTCTCTGTCTTGCTTCAAAGACATTTTTTTAGGTAGTCATCAAGTGTTTAACCATGATGGGATCTGTTGATTCCTGAGGGTGCAGTGAGTAGGGCTAGAACAGTACCCAGCTTTCAGGGTCACTTATCAGGAAAGGGACAGTAGGCAAGCAGCCGAGTGCAGGCCTGTAACTGTGCTGTCAGAGAACGTATTTCCCACTCTCAGAATCCCTGAAAAAGTCTTATATATCAGCACACCTGCTTTGGTCTGAAATGTTTAAATCCATTCATTCATTAATAAATATTGAGATCCCAACATGTGTGAGATCCTAATGTGATTAGTATTGCTTTATAACAAAAAAATCAAATTCAGTGAGGTCCTGAACTTAAATAATAATTTGGAGCTTCAGATGATAAAATGACAGTTCTTCATATGTGTGTGTCTTTTTCTTTTTCTTCTTTTTGGTTTCTTGCAGTGCAAGGTTTTGAATGCAGTGCCTCACACATGGGAGGACAGGTCTCAACCCCTGGGCTGCATCCCTGGGCACACACCTTTTCGTTACTACCTTCCCAACACTGCTAAACGCATAGATATGCCTACCAGATTCTGACTTCAGTTCCTTTGGGTATATGCTCTGCAGGTCATATGACAGATTGTGGTATATGTCCAGGACACATGGTAAATATATTCTTTAAAAGTTAATCAATAAGTTACCTAATTAATTACTTTGATGTATAGTTTTTATGTGTGCCCGTATGAGTTTTTGTGAACTACATGCATGTGGGTGCCCTCAGAGGCCAGAGGTTGCCAAGTCACCAGGAATTGGAGTCCTAGGCCACCTGATCCCTCTTTCCCCTGGAAGAAGAGCAAGTGGTTTTAATAATTTTATAGCAGCAGTCACACTATTTTCCACAATGGCCACACCAGCCTATAACCTTCCTTTCTGGTGATGCTTGTCAGCTTTTCTTTCCTATTCTCTTTGTATTTATCCTCTCTGCTTTCTCCTCCTCCTCCTCTTCCTCCTTCTCCTCCTCCTCCCCCTTCATTGTAATAGTCATTGTAATGGGTACATAGTGACATCTCCATTCAGTTTGATCTTTATTTCCCTGTTGACTAGTAGAGTTCAACACCTCTTCTCCACCTGTCTGCACTTTTGTAACTTCTTTGGTCAAATGTCTTCGCATGTCTTTTGTCTACTGAGATGTCTTCGTGGCGTGCACTTCTTCTGTGTGTGGTTTGCAGGGTTTTCTCCCCACAGACTGCTGCTTGCTGCTTCTCACTGTATGCTGGTGTGATCTTGCTTCTTCATTTCTACTCTTGTTACCTCTGCTTTTGGTAAGATAGCCAAAAAGTGGTTCTCAAGACCAGTATCAAGGGGCTTTTCCCTATTTCTGTTATGCTAGGCCTTTTATCTGGTTTAAATTAATTTCAGGGTGTGTAGCAAGATTAAGGGCCCCACTTTGTATCTGAGTGTCATGCTGCTTGTCAGGAGTCTTGAAAGCAAAATGCTGTCTGGAGAGATGGCCCAGTGGTTAAGAGTACATGACTCATCTTCTAGAGGACCTGAGTTCGATTCGCAGCGCCCAGACTGCTCACAGTACCTTTAACTCCATTTCTTGGGTATCTGATGCCTTCTTCTAGTCTACACGGGCAAATGCACAGATATGATAGAAACACACACACACAATAATAAAAATAAACCTCAAAACATTGTGTTTTTAAAGACCTAATTATCAAGACTAGTTGGACAGCACAAAATAGACTCAATGCAGGGGAGACTCTTAAAGTTGGCTGGATAGGGAGAGGAGAATGGAGAGGGAAGATATGGAAGGATTTGGGGAAGGAGACTGGGTGAATATGATTAAAATATATTGTATTAAATTCTCAAAGAATCAATACAAATATTGTTTTTAACAATTTAGAAAGAAATGCAAAGTGTGATTCTACCATCTTACCCCACCTCTGCCATGTGTCCTGGATATTCTCATCATCTTAGGTATTTTTAAAAGAACTGATCAGTTTCTTGGAGCAAAGCAAAAGCTCACTGGGAACTTAATGAGGGTTATACCAGGTCTGTAGATAAGTTGGAAGAGAGTTGCTGCTTAGCAGCTGGGTGGATATTTCAGTAAGGCACACGGTATGCGGCTTTACTTAAATTATCCCGGCCTTTCCTTTTGCATTCCTTAGGATGCAGCTAGCAGCCTTCGGTGCTGCTCCCCTCTCTCTCTTGTTCAAAGCGGCCCTAGAACTTTGTGTTCTAAGTGTGATTTTAACCGTTACTAAGCTGTGATCTTATTTTCGAATTGTTCATTGCGACTACCCAGTGTATAGAATTACCACTGAGATTCATTTGCTTTTTGCTTTTTGAGTGGCCTTGCATTCTGTCATGTTACTCCTACCCACCAGAGTCAATTTAAAAGCAGCCCTGTATAGATATTTGTGTTGCTTTTCAATGGGGCCATTGGCTACTCTATAACTTCACGCATTTGCCTTTCCTTTCTTGCTTCTGAACCAAAAGCAGTGGTACCACAGTGAGGAGCAGCGATAAGAGAAAGCATTCCTCCCTTGTCTCATCCACCAGGGTCTGGGCTTTGCTGTTGAGCTAGCTGTGTCTGTTGTTTTATTTTTTACAGCTACCCTTTATTATATTAAGGAGAATGAGTTCTAGTACTAGTTCACGGAGCGTTGATTTTTAAAGCCGTGCTTAGCATTGAATGTTGTCACAGCCTTGCTGCATCTTCTCAGATCTTCTTATGTGGCCTTCGTTTTCAGTGTGTTGATGTTAAATCAGCTGAAGCCCTTCCAGGCTTGGTAAAGGTTACTTATGGACTCATAGCAGAGCATAAGTCATTTTTATGTATTTCTTGGTTTTATTTACTAATGTGATGCTCAGAATGCTTGAATCAATGTCCACCAAGTATACTGCTGTTGTTTAGGGTGAAGGATAACTTTTCTGTTTGCTTTTGGTATCAATATAGTGTAAGATTTGTAAACTAAACTCATGTGTTTTTTGTAAACCAAGCTCATTCTGTGTTTCCTTCCTTCCTCCCTCTCTCCTTCCCTCCTCTTCCTCCCTTCCTTCCTTCCTTCCTTCCTCCCTCCCTTCCTTCCTTCCTTCCTCCCTCCCTTCCTTCCTTCCTCCCTCCCTCCTTCCCTCCCCTTCCTCCCTCCCTTCCTCCCTCCCTTCCTTCCTTCCTTCCTTCCTCCCTCTCTCCTTCCCTCCCCTTCCTTCCTTCCTTCCTTCCTTCCTTCCTTCCTTCCTTCCTTCCTTCCTTCCTTCCTTCCTTCCCCTTCTTTGTCTTTTTGATGGAATCTCACTCTATTGCTTAGGCTGGCCCAGAGCTCACTGTGTAGCCCAGGATGACCTTGAATTTGCAAGTGATCCACCCTCCCTCAACCTGCCAGGTGTGGGACTACAGGTGGACACCCCATATCCAGGATCGTTACATGGCTTTGTTGTTTGCTGGAATTCACCAATAAAGTTTTTGGAGTTTGTATTTTGACTTTATTTTAGAAGGATTATTTTCCTAAAATAAATTTTATTTGCTCTGTTTCTTTAAAACAGGTTATCCACAAACTCCCCATCCTCTTTGCCTTACTTCCGTGTGCTGATGACAACCATCTCGGTCCTTTGGTTTTTCAGTACTTCTGCCCTTCCTTTTCCCTTTCTTCTGTGACCGGGTCACACACATGTAAGACCCTGTTTGATTGTCACATAGCCTGTGATCTATCTTATCTCAAAGGTTTGATTCCACTAACTGCCACTCTGGTAAGTTTCTGTACCCTGCTTTCAATTTTATTAATATTTTCTTCTTTGGTACCCATGTTTTTTAGTCCACTGAGTATATTTTCTTAAATATCTAGTAATTCCACCTAAGTTTTTGGCATCCTTTGCCTTTCTCTTCACTGTGAAGATGTCCTTCTCTGTGTTGCACAAACAGCATAGCCATTTTGATATCCCCTCTGATGGTTCCATCACCAGTATTTCTGTTTTTGCTTCCAGTGAATTTTTTTCTCTCTCTTGTTTATAGGTAATAGCTTCTCACTTCCTCACTTGATTGTTGGTAAATTGTATTTTTGTGCTGAACATGGCGAGTTGAATATTTTCAGGTGCTGGGATGTTTCTATCTCCCTTGGGTGATGTAAGATTTGGGGAGAGGGTTTGACTCTGAGAAGTAAGTTCTTAATGAGTATAGATACTTCCCAACTCAGTCCCTGTAGTGGCCACTGTGAATATATATATATATATATATATATATATATATATATATATATATGGATGTGACTGTTTATATGCTGTGTAATGACATTTCGGTCAACAATAGATCACATATATGATGATAGCACCATAAGTGTAATGGAGCTAAAATTTTCCTATCACCTAGTGACATTGTAGCTGTCAGAACACCACAGCTAAGTACACTGCACTTTGCATGAGGTGATGCTGAGGTCAGCAAATCCACTGCACTGCCAGTCATAGGAAAACGTACAGTTATTTACATCCTCTGTGTGCTGTGTGCATGCTGAGTGCTTGTTGTGTGGTTATTGTAGAATGTATCCTTTTTACTTCATAGAGTACACCTATTTGGAAAAGAACTCAACTATATAATACAACTGTGTTTCCCTAGCAGTTGTTGGTGTTTATTGTGTCTCAGTTACATAAAGAGGCCACGATGGAGTCAAGCCTGGACCATGGATGTTTGTGAATACCTTCTAGGTTGCTTGTGAGACTGAACTGTCTAAGGAGCCATCTGGGGGAAGTATCCTCCTCCTTAAGTGTTTATCAGATAGTCTTACTTCTCTTCTAAGAACAGAAAATGCTGATGATGTTTCCCCAACACACGTTGGGTAACATAAAGGTTCTTAGTATAGCCTGTTGCTCCTTTAGAATCAACTCATTCATCTACAGAATCTTCTATCTCTTCCTTCTTTCCTTTGTTCCTGGCATGGCCCCTATTCATTCTAACACCTTCGGACACATCCTTGAACCTGGAAGGCCTCCCTTTCAATTCTTCACCTGGCTGTCTCCTACTTAGCCTCCAGATCTCAACTAAAATAACGCTACTTCAGGGATGTCTTCGTTGCATTCCACATGGAACTGGGCTCCTCTCTTATACATATATTATTTTTGTATCTGTCTCTTATCTTGGAGGTATTTTTCTTTATTTGTTCAATGGTTGGTTCCTTGTTAGACTGGGACTTCACTCTCACAGGCAGGAACATGGCTGTTGTTCTCATTCTAGTAAGATGTGTGCATTCTATGCATAGCTGGTAGTCCATCCTTGACTCAGGAGTGAATGTTATGATTGCTGTTGATCTCCAGGGAAACAAATGCTTAGAAACATGGACTGGGAGGAGGTCAATGACTGAACACAAGGCGATGGGTAAGAGACTAGGAAGAGGCTGCATGCAGGCACAGGCTGTCCAGCTGTGTCTTTCTCGTCTCTTTTCTTGACAATGTCCTGTTGGGTAGTGTCTGTGATGGTTTTCTGCGTTTTCTAGAGGAAATTGGTCCTGACATAATTTTCTCAGAACCTTAGTTTGACACAGTAGTTCTCCCACCAGCAGAAGGTAATATAAAGGAATGAAGAACTCTGGATTCTGGCATGGGGAATGATCCGGATCTAATTTCTAGATGCAACAATTTTTAAACAGCACAGCATTTTTTAAACTACAGTTAAAAACTTGTTAGATAATTGGATTTACAGGGGTAACATCTCTTACACAAAAACATCTCCAGGGAAAAGAGTACAGGAGAGGTTTAGAGCACCGTAGGAGGCTTTTGGATGAATTTTGAATGAAAGTTGATCTATGAGTGTAACTGACATTTTACTTTTTGGAAGGAGGAAAGGAGTAGAAGGCAAATGAACAAATTGCCCTGGCAGGCCCAGGCTCCATGGAAGGAAATGGAGTCTCCCGAACCTATTTCCCAGTCTTTGTAATTGTTTCATCGAGTTGAGAAAGCTGCTGTTGAGCGACACATAGGCTGAGAGCCACGAGGCTGAGAAGCCCACTGCAGCAACCGGTGGCTCTCGCCTGTGGAGCCCCGTGAGAGGTAAACACCTCCAGGAGTTTCATGGGTGATGACCTAAGCCAGCCACAGGCCCAGCTGGGGGGAAAGCTGGTGACAGCCTGTTTCCTTTTCTCTTTGGATAAACCAGGGGTGCCCTTTCCTGCAAGGGCATAGCAACTTGTGTTGTGTGACATAGTGGAGCATTTCTTCTTCATTCCTGTTACTCAGCAAATGTCAAATTTTGAGGCTTCTGGTTGCATGTTACCTCACCGTGTGCTTTCCAGAGTGGGTCAGCCCGCACCTCCTTCAGAAGTCATGGACTGAGAATACCAGCCCCTTAGTTTTCAACTCTTCAGATACAGCTCAGCTGGTTGTTTCTATGGCAGTGCCCTGTTGGGTCATTTAGCTCTGTCTTACCTGCCAGGCACTACGTCCTATGAATTGGTTTCTCTTACCAATTGATGGGAATAAAAACCTGGATTCATGTAATGATGGGAGCCCTTGGACTCTAGCTTATGGTTTGTGGCAGGGAGGAGGGGACAGCAGAGGAAATGGATGGAGGCATCAGCATGATGGGTCTGGGGTGGGATGGGAGACCTTATTATGGAGGGCTGTGTAAGTGGAACTGGATAGCCACAGATATTCAGAACCTGTTTGCTAGGTTTACAGTGTGGTCCTGGTCACAGGATGTAATGTAACCATTATTTTCAATTTAAGTTAAAAGCATCTCACATCCTCACCTGTTTCCCCTCCCTTGGGGTTCACGTAGTTACAGGAGTGCTGTGGTTAAGAGGTGGTAGGATTTTAAAAGGTGAGGCTTAAAGGGGGAAACCCTTAGGTCATTGTGGGTGGTCCTCTAAGAAGTGATTAATATAGTTCTATGGGACTCTGAGTATTTCTCTTAGAGACATGGTTATAAGATAGTAATACCTGGCCCTCCTGCTCACTGACCCCCACTCTCTGGCTCCCTGGCCTTCCATGTGATCTCTCCCTTACACACACCATGTCCTTAACAGAGATGAGCTGGTATCATCACTATGGCTTTGCATATCTAGAACTGTGAGTGAAATCAACCTATTTTCTTTGCAATATACCCATACTCAGGCGTTTTGCTATAGTAGAAGAAAATATTAATTTAAATGAAGCTTTAAGGTTTTGGAAATAGATGTCAATGAATACTAACAACATTGCTTTGTAAGAGTAGGAGCAACTGGCTCATTGGCTCTTACTCTTTTTTATTTATTTTTATTTTAATTTTAAATAGCTTGTTTTACATGTCAATCCCAGTTCCCTCTCCCTCCCCTTCTCCCACACCCCCACCATCCCCCATCCTCCCATCCTATTGCCAATTCCTTCCACATAAGGGATATCTAGAGTCTATCATTTCACTCAGGGTAGGGTCCAGGCACTTATTATCAATCTTAGTTAGGGTTTCTGTTGCTGTGAAGACACACCATAACTACGGCAACTCTTTTTTATTTTTAAGATTTATTTGTTTATTTATTATGTATACAATATTCTGCCTGCATGCCAGAAGAGGGCACCAGATCTCATTCTAGATGGTTGTGAGATACCATATGGTTGCTGGGAATTAAACTCAGGACCTCTGGAAGAGCAGAGTTCTTAATCTCTGAACCATCTCTCCACCATGCCAACTCTTATAAAAGAAAACATTTAATTGAGGTGGGAGCTTACAGTTCAGAGGTTCAGTCCATTATCATTGTGGGGAACATGGTGGCTTACAGGCAGACATGGTGTTGGTTACATCTTGATCAGAAGGCAACAGGAAGTGGACTGTGTCATGGGGTGGTATCTAGAGCATAGGAAACCTCAAAGCCTTCCCCCAGTAACACACTTCTTCTAGCCCTCACTTGAACCCAGAGATTGCTAATTTGGCTAGAATAGTTATTACTGCTTTTTGCACACTGGGATTAGAGGGGGCCTTACCTAGTATTTAAATGAATGCTGAGGACTTACACTCTGGCTCTCATTCCTGTGTGGCAAGCGCTTCACCCACTAAGCCAGCTCCCTAAAGTCTCATAATCTAGAGTAGAGTTATGCATGAGGGACCATGAGAGCTCAGAGAAGGGAACAGTGGAACTGTCCCTGTGCAGGAGGGGATATCAAAAGCACACACTCGTGCTCACTCCTGACTCACTTGCTGTCTTTGGATCTGACCCTCCTCTGCTTCAGAAATGCCTTCCTCACATTCTTTCCCCATTGACCTTGTTCCTTTCCACAAGCAGTCGTGAGGGAATGATGAAAGGGGCTGTAAATAGCCTCCTTCAGAGGTGGATGGGCATGACCTCCAATGGAAGGGCTGGGATAGATGGGGCTGGGTTTTTTTTTCTCCTGCATTTATAGCTTTATCGGGTTCCTGCAAAGTCAGTAACTTTGAAAGAGTAAGCACAAATGGCCTGACACAAAAGGAACTCAGTAAGTTGGATCATTGAGAGTGCTCCTGCACTGGTGTCCGAAGAGCCTCTACTATTGTAGACCTTCTATTCACTCTGAGAGCTGAGCTATCATCTCCAAACAAATGACTTGGGAGGGGACAAAATGGACAAAGGAAAGAGACCTTTACAAGGAAGAGTGCAGTATCCTGTTACATATGCCCCGCGCCTGTGGTGTGATGCCCTGCACACATGTGTCACCCAGGGAGCTCCAGTGTGTATCATCTCTTTTTTCCCAGAGCAGCCAACTTGTGCACCAGAGGCCAAAAGCTGTTTCCAGGGCTCAGATGGAGTCACAGGCAGAGCCCTGAGCTCACCTGAGGGCAGAAAGGGCTGGGGACTGTGAGTTGAATTTTCATCTTTGATAGGTTACTGTGCTCTGTCTCTTTGGGTGTCTCTGGGCACCCCATAAAGTTAAGGAACAACTCTAAGCCTGTCTGGGTATCTCAGGATCTCAGGCTTTCAGCATAGCTGGAACATTTGCTCTCTGGAAACAGACAACTTAAACCACCATGGACTCTGCTTCCCCTGCCTCCAGTGTGGTCTAGGATACCTGATTCCAGCCAGGCCTCAGAGACAACACAGCCCCTAATTTGCAGCCCAGAGTTCCGTTGTCTACATAGTGCCTTTGTAGTCGAGGATTCCTTGACTGTTCTATTTGAAATAGTCACCGGTTTTCTCATTGTGACTTGCTGGATAAAGCTCTCCAAAATGGCCAAAATGCTTGCACGGTTCAGCCACGGTCATCTCATGGAAATGTGTATGCTCGTGCCTTGTAGTGAAGTGGTTTATAGAGGGTAGAGACCAAAAGATGAGAGAAGAGAGACCAAGGAGGGAGTGTCCGTGGGTCCCCCGAAGAAGTCCTGGATGACCATGGGCTGCTCTAGAATCTGGGCACAGCCTGAGGAAGGACCATCACTTACCTCTATGTTCGGATCTTCATTCAGTCCTACTCTAAAAGGCCCTGTTCATTTGCAATCACTCCCCCAGGCCTGAGGGAATCATCTCTTAGCGCTGTGTGTGGAATGTGGTGTCCATAGCATCTTATTTTGTTTATATCTTCAAATGATGATGCTTTAGATATATTGCTTTAAGTACTAAAATTGATTCTGCCTTTACCTTTTAAAATATGGCTACTATATAATTAAAAGTTACTTGTATCACCTGTTTTCTCTCGATATTCTATTCTGCAGCCCAGGTGGCTAAATCCAGAAGCCCAGTGTGTGCAATGGGCAAGAAGAGGGAGACACAGTCCTGAGCTGGGGGCCAGGGCCCTAGGTCACCAAGCAATTCCTCTGAGCATTGAGGCTTATAAATCAGCCTGTCTGCACTTCAGATACACATGCCATCTGGGAAGAGTATTCAAAAAACGAGTTTCTACAGGTGTGGTCCAGTTGATGAGACAGTGTCCTGAACTCAGCACAGAGGCTGACCTGATGTTACCTTTCTTCCAGGTCTTATTTCACTGCTGATCTGCTGCCTGCTCGGGGACAGTGACATCTGTTGGCCTCCAGTTCCAACATTTCTCTTTCTAGTAGAATGAAGAAGAATGCTCTGAATGTTGTCATGTGAAGTGCGGAATCAAATGACTCTTGGGTTCAGCATGATCACAGTCTGTTTTGCTCTGTTTAATGTGGATTTTTTTTGATGCAGCAGGAAGGCTATGGCTGGGAGCAGTTCCTGAGGGAAGCAGCCCTATAGGACTGTCCAGAGCCACAATCAGCTGAGACGGAGCTGCAGGCTGGACCCAGTCTTCATCTCTGGTTGTTGATTGGGTGCCATGTCTCTGTGGGCAGGCAGCTCTGAAGAGCTCCTGGGTACAATGTAAGGCCTCCAGGACAGCAGAAATGATAGCACACCCTTGTTCAATGAAGACACTGCTGCTAGAGTAGAGATCACACCCAGCATCAGTACCCAGCAGCAGCAGCAGCAGCCGTGTGCAGGGACCACTTGTCATATAACATGTGGATGGGGTTCTGTTCCTCAGGAAGGAACTGTGGATCCTAGCTTTGACTCCTTACATTTATTTGATTAATTTGGAGGTCCTCTGTAATCCATGAAACTAGAAAGGCACATGGGTGTTCTTAATGGAGGGGGTATGGTTGAAGACAGTATGAAGGGGTGAAGGAGAATAATGGAGGGAATTTTAAGTGGGAGGGGGACAGGAGGGTAGAGCGAGTAAGGGGAGGGATAACCGATACCTAAGGTGCTTGAAAGAACTACATAGAAACCCACTATTTCATAAGTGTTCAAAAATATGGAAGTTTAAGAGTTGAAATGGAGATGCCTTATATGAGGGGTGCCCTTCCTATAAGCCATGAGCTTATTTATATTTTCTAAAACCCAATACTAGGTATGGGATATCACCCATCCAGCTGTTGGCCAGTGGTGTCCCAGAGACCCCTCCAAACAATGCAGATTATTGCAGTTCCTCTCAGTTGCCCACCAGAACTTGAGGAGAAGACCCTATTGCTGAAGACACAGTCCACTTTGGCCTTAGGACATGGAGAAATCCAGATGGTACTTATGGGGCAGCTTTCTCCCCGTTGGCTAGCTTCATAGTGCAGAAGGCATGGTGAGGACAGCTAAGAGAAGAAAGTCATCAGCAGTATCACCCAGCTGGAAACCTGTGAACTACAATAACAACTAGCCTGGCAACATAGGCTCATTGATGTAATAGTGGCTTGAATGCTATGGGAGTAACCAACCTGTTTTTGATTGGATTTAAGGCTTGCCTGATATGTAGGAGGGAATGCATGCCTAGTATTGTAAATTTGGTCAAGAATCTGTGGCTGGGAAGTTAACTGGGCAGTTAAGAAACCCTATCGACAGAACCTACCTCTATTCTTTTGCTAAATGGACATAGTATCAAACTGCCTTCTAAACACTTACTTTTGTGTTCACAGATTGGTGCAACTCCCAGCTCTTATACAAACTTCTTGTAGCAGGTGGTGATTAAAATATACAGAGACTCAAAACTAGTCAAAATGCAGAGCATAAGTGGAGGCGAATCCATGAGAACCCGTTTAAGGTGGTGTCAAGGATTTATTAGGATACACTCATGGAAACACAGCAAGGTAAAGAAAGAGCCACCTTGGTCTTTTGTTCTGCCCGGGGATGAATGGAACCAGCAGTCTGATCTCTGACCACCACATGAGAGAGCCCACTACTGCTCCCTCTTTCCTTTTAGGAGGTCACATTGGCAGACAAGAAGCACCATTCCTATCAGACCATATAGCCATGGGTGGAAGGAATACCCATGACACTTCCCCCTTTTGCCTAAATAAGAAGGTTCTAAACCGAATACAAAACTATATACAGTAAGAACAATTGTCAAGTATTGTTCAGGAGAAAGGGTAATAACATACACAAAAATGGAACTACAACCAACAAGAACAAGGTACTTTAGTAAGAAACACATACTAAATGTCCAGATCATAGGTGAATGGCAAATTACACAGATTAGTCCTATAGCTGTCCTCTCCTGAAGAATCTGAATCTCAAACAAGTACAGAGCACTCAGCCTTATACATAACACCTGTATCATTATCTACAATTATTGTTTTCTGGACACAGCAGGGCTGTTGCCTACCAATCTCACAACACCTGTAAATCCTTGAAGAAAACCAGCACAAGACTGGATCCATTGACATCTCATCAAGAAGATGAATGAGCTTCAGAGACCCACCCCTTCCTGAGGCCCCACCCCTTCCTGAGGCCCCACCCCTCCCTGAGAACCCATTCATAGTAAATGATAGCTGAGGCAAGAGTTTTCCTTTCCTCAGTGACATAGCCATCAATAAGTTGTCCATGCTCCAGTAAATACACTCCCACACATGGTCAAGAAGACAACCCTATTTGAACTCAGTGAGTTATCTGTCTGTCTGTCTGTCTGTCTGCCTGCCTGCCTGCCTGCCTGCCTGTCTCTACCCACAGGCACAGAGAGGGCAGGGAGGGAAGGTAGGGGAAGATGATGGAGGGGGATACATGAAAGAAGAGGATTTGTTGAGGAGAAGGGCTTCATCAGGAGTGTGTATGAGACAGGGTGCTAATACAGAATGCAAAGGACTAAAGTCCATCGTATACCTATATGACCCTGTCAAAAATAAAAATTTCTGAAGGAAGTGCAATGGAGAAAGGGACACGAGGAATGAGGACAAAGAGTACCTAACTGCATGATGTGGTGGGAGGGGGGACAGGGCAAGCAAGATGTGTCATTTAAAGGTCGATGTGTGACCTTCTAATTGAGAGCTGCCTACAAGGAACATTTGGGATCAATAGAATTTTTCTTAACCAAATTACTGTTATTACTAAGAGACAGTGACAAAGAGCTCTCCAGCATCCACACGTTTAATTTTGGTGATTATTATTTATGCATAATATATTGCCCCAGTGTAAGCACAGCCGGAGGGATCACAGAGATGACTCACCCGTTTTTCTAAGGCCAAAGTTTTGTTTGGTTTTGTTTTGCCAAAGTGACGGTTTTATTGAATCCCCTGTTACATCGCTAGCACCAAACAATGCTTGGAGGAAATGCATGAACACTGGATTATAAGTTTGCTTCTAATGAGAGGTTCAGCCTTCCCTTTGTTCGTCAATATGAAGCCTCAAGCGGAGATCTCCAGAAACACCTGAGTCTAATAGTTCCATTAAGCCAGTAACTGCAGACTACAAAGAGGACACAATAATGGAATGTTACATTCAAATCACTTGAGATTATTTAACAACAGTATTCCTATCATTTCTGAGAGGACCACTACTTTGGGGGGAGCCCTTGAAAAGTATACATCACACATTCTAATGTTGCCCAGACT
The DNA here is from genome assembly GCF_017639785.1 of Mesocricetus auratus. Classification (NCBI taxonomy): domain Eukaryota; kingdom Metazoa; phylum Chordata; class Mammalia; order Rodentia; family Cricetidae; genus Mesocricetus; species Mesocricetus auratus. The sequence continues at coordinate 9,855,087 of NW_024429269.1, read as the reverse complement.
CTCTTGTAGCTCAGGAACGCCTTAAATTTACTATGTAGGTGACATTGAACTTCTAATCCTCCTGCATCCACTTCCTGAGTGCTGGCACTATAGGTGTACACCACCAAGCACGGTTTCTTTAGTGGGGGGAATCGAACCCAGGGCTTTATGCACGATAGACAAGCAATGTTTCAACCAAGCCACACCCCAGCCCATTAATCACACATTCTTAAGCTTGCCCAAGAAAAGAATTTGTGTAATGGTTATATTCAGGGAGCAGAGAGGGCAATGAGGTCACATTCTTGTCCCTGTATCTAATTCTGTGTCAGGCACCAACTGCTCCTCCTGGCTGGCAATGATCCTCTGTCTGTTTGGGTTGGAGCTAGGGAGCACTTACTCGGCAAAACATTCGCTTAAATAAAAAGCTGCATTGCAATGCTGAATTTAAACAGCATCTCTTTACAGAGAACCTGTGAAAGAGGAAACTTAGACCGCATTCCATGATGAACCAAATCCCTACAAGTATTGATGAAAGGACAACAATCTGCTTAGATGATTTAAACATGGTAATGGGGGGCTGGGGACAAAGCTCAGGGGCAGTGGGCATAATGAGCATGTGATAGGCCCTGGTGCCTTCTTCGGAGCTAGTGTGGGAATAGAGTGGTCTCTCAAGGAGCAGCATTTTCAGATCTTCTAAGGGTTTCTTTGGCTGAGCAACCGCTTTATCTGTGGCCATCAGGAGAAGACTATAGATCTTTGGTCAGAGTGCTTGTCATATCCACCTCCCCAAGTCTGACCAAGCCACTCTGGCTGGAGGACCAGACGCTAGGTAGACAGCTCTTTTACTTATGTAAAGAGTAAACAGCTGCAGAGGGCTTTCTCGGCACACAGCAAGCTTGGCAATCCACTGCCCGACTTTGCACTTGTAAACCTGGAAACCAGCAGACTGCCTCTCTATCTCCTTCAGTGTGGTTAACACAGTCTATTCCGACTCTGACACAGCATAGGCACTGCTTTTGCCTAGTTCTTAAACAAGCTGGTATATTCCTGCTGTTCAAGTGATTATCAACAAGGAAGAGGGAGGGGTTAAGGGTTTCAGTACCTTCTCCCCATAGTCTCCATCTGGAGGGCCTCAACCCACTCCAAATGAACTTTGCTTTAAGTAAATGCAGTGCATACCTATACACTGGAAGATGCACAGTAATATCTCTGTTCTTCCTACTGCCCTAATCAGATCGTCACCAGTCTCTTCTCACGAACCTTTTCTGGAAATTCAGGCAGCCATGCTTCATGCAAAGATTCATTTGCCCCCACCATCCTCTCTGATCCCTCATTCCAAAAGAAGCTTGAAAACATGGTTGTTTCTAGGATTCCTGACTCATCTGTAACTTGGGGGTTCTCCATAGCTCTGATTCTCCTCCCTCCAAAGGATAATTGTATGTCTGTGTGCACAAGTGTGTGTGTGTGTGTATCTGTGCATGTATGTGTCTGTGTGTGTGTGTGTGTCTGTGTGTCTGTGTGTCTATGTGTATGTGTGTCTGTGTGTCTGTGTGTATGTGTATGTACCCTGGCAAAGCAGGTAACTGTCAGATGACAACTTGCAGGAATCTTTTTTTCCACTATGTGAGTCCTAAGGCAAAACTCAGGTTGCCAAATTTAGTGGCAAGTGTCTTTCTCCTCTGCCAACTCACCAGCTTGTGGAGTTCAGAAGTTAAACTGCCTCTCTGGCCTGGTGTGCCCCATCAAATCTTTAACCCAATTCATTTACTTCTGTTGCAATTAGTTTGGGTGATAAATTCCCCCAGCCTTTTCCAAAGATAGGGCTTTCATGCTGTAACAGGGGTGGCCAGCAGCAGCCTTGCTAAGTTCTGTTTATCACCATGAGGCCTATCAGGTCAAATCAGCTGCTGTTCCTCCATGGATAAACTGAGGTAGAGTTTGGTGCCAAGATAAGGGGAGTGACATGTTTGGGTTCCCAGGCCAGATGTGACTAAAAGGCTGCAGAAATCATCTTTGTTAACTGTGACCCTTAAACTCTGAGTGCCCTGCTTCTTTGCTTTGGTTATTGCCACAGAATACAAAAATGTCCTTGAAACCCCTCAGAAAGTTTCAGAAAGACACCAGGAGAGTGTCACCATAAGTCTGTATAATCAGATCCTAGAGATGTGGAAAAAGAGAGGTCTGAACTCTGTAACAACGGATGCCTGAAGATACAGTCAGAGGTTTTACTGTTTTATACCGGCCCACAGAACCACAGATTACACTCACTGCAACTCGTCCTTCCGCCTTTTTCCTACAGACAGTTTCTCAGTGTTGATTCTTTTTTTGTGGTGGGGGACCTTGTTTCAGATAGACCTGTGGCAATCACAAGGCTTAATGACATTTTTAATAACTCATACAACAGAAACTTCTTTTCTTGGCTGCTGTAGCTCTAGCACCTCAGATGGCTTCTGCTGACCTTCTGTGTGTCTAAGTGACACACTGTTTGTGACTTTAGGGAGTGGCTCCTAGCTTATTAGTGTCTTTGCAATAAAAAATGCTTTTCTTTTGCTAAGAAAATGAGTGTAGATAATGCAAGACCCAGAGTGTTTCATCTTTTAAAATAATTGCTTTTTTGAGAATTTTAAATAATATTTAGTTTTGTTCATTTTATTTTAGTTAGCAAACAAAGTAATGGGTTTCATTGTGGTGTTTTCATACATGAGCGACATCATACATGTGCGACATCATACTTCATTTTTATTTGTCACTCCATTGCCCTTTAGATCTAAATTTTAAAGACATTCTGTAAATAAGTGTATAAAATAGTGGTAAAAGAGAGCCATAAATATTAATTAGAGTTGGTAAAGTCTTCCACAAATTAGGGCTGAACATTTGACAAACAGGATGGATTACTAAGGATAAGAAAGAGGGAAGCAATAGTTGTAGTTATGTAAGCATTGAACCTATGCCTGTACGTGCACCTGTGCGTATATGAGAGCCTATGTACATGTGTTCACAGCTAAGGATGGGAAGCAAGGCTTGAAAATCATCTTTTTCACCTGAAATCCTGGTAGAGCAAGCTTTTATCTGAAAGGCAGCCTCCCCACTCCCCACCCCCATCCCCTATCCTGCCTAGCCTCAGCCCCAGGGCTGAATGCTTCGCAGCAGAAAGTGGCAGTAAGCTCTCCCAAGGGCTTTGGACACTGGCTGAAGCATTTGGACTTGCTTGTCTCTGAAATGAAGAAAACATGCTCCTTGTGGATAATAACTTCTGACTTGCTGGACAGCTCTTCAGCTTTGTTTACGTTAGCATAAAGTCTTCCACCCCTTAAAATATTACTCTCTCTTTTATCTGCTTTATAATATTGAAAATACACCAGTGGGGTTATGTTTAAGAATGGGAAATGTCAAAAACATCTTTATGGCATTTTTCTTTTAATCTTTGTTTAAAGGATTCTGAGGGGAGAATAGCTCCTAGACTGTTTCTGTTTTGCCTGTTTCTGGAAGGCCTCAGTTTTTCTATTAAGGATTCCAAGTTTGTTGTGCTGGACAGATGTGCAGCACACACACACATTCACACACACACACACACACACACACACACACACACACACACCTGACTTACCTTTCTGACCCTAGTAGTTTGCATTATATGTTAACATAATAGTAGACAAATTAGAATAAAAATTTCTGCGAATATTTTAAAATTTTGAAGTATAGAGTTTTTGAGTGAGGACCCATGCTAATGCGTGCTTCTCTTTTACCTTTAGCTGTTTGGAAATTGCCAGGCTGGCCTGCAGGTGCCTGGGACCATGAAGGAGCCTCACCCTGGAGTGGGTCAGAGACACATGAAATATATCACAGTGGCAGGAAAGTGGTTTAGTGCTTCTCTGTATACTCGTGCCGGCTACATGGCTTTGTGAGGTGAGAGAGCTGTACCCTTTGTGACTGCTAATGAGCAGTGGCCACATAAAAGGCTTTCAGTTGGTGTTAGTATAAACATATATATGCTGGAAACAGACAAACAACAAAAACCTTCTGAAAGGTCAAGAACTTGGCTTTTCTTTCAGTTTAAGTGATATAATACTAAGCTCTTTGAGGTATACAGCCTGCACACAGATTAGGCTTTTGTTGTGGAGAAAGCAGACTTTTTGTTACTGTTTTACTCAGAAAAGCTTATTAATCAGATAGAAACCTGTGATGCTGTGAAGTGAACAGGAAAATCCCTAACCCCGAAGTAAGAGTATTCATGAACTCCTTACCACCTACACATTGGGAGTTAGTGAATGCACTAGAATTACAGAGGTCTGCCTGATGGTTAGAATGGCAGAAAGATCCTGGGCTAGAGAAGGGGCTCAGCAGGTAAGGGTGCTTGTCGCTCTTGCTTAAGACTCAAGTTGGGTGCCCAGTGCACTTGTCTGGTAGCTCATGAGTGCCTGTAACTCCAGATCCAGGGCACCCTACCTTGATTTCTGGCTTCACTGTACAACTTTGCATAACACACATGCGCGCACGCACGCATGCATGCACACACATACATACAGGACTTCCAAAAATACTACGGAAAGATCGAATTCTCTTCAATGAAATTTACTTTATTAGTGCGCTTGCGCTAGCCATGGATTGGCCTTGTAGGAAAAGATGAAAGGGAAAAGAAAGCAATGAAGGGGAAGTAACAGGCTAAGCGACCCCATGGACACTGTTTCTTTATCTCTGCCTCCTCACTCTCTGTACTTCTCTGAGACGCAGTTACATTTACAATGCTTCCTTGTTACTATCAGTTTTTTCACCCAAGAGAAGTCCGCCAAAGGACATCATGATCCTAAGGTCAATCAGCTAGTCTAATTAGCTCTTTAGGACCTCCCAGGAAGTCCCTCTCTCTTCTGCTGAGGATGTTGGAGAAAGGGTCCTGGGAAGGTGCATCGGCTATATCTGCCTTTGAGTTAGGAATTTCCTTCTCAAAATTAGGCTTTATCCTTGAAACTAAGAGGAAGCATTGGCTTTCTTGAGCCAAGCAAACAATTTTTAAGACATTGTGTGTGCCAATGAGTGTAGGTGTCTGGTCTGTGAACCTGTAATGGTGGCCACACCCCTTTGGGTGTGGTTTCAGGTGGATGGATGAGAGGAGCTTGAGGCATGGCTTTCCTTTGTGTGGTCTTTTCTGGTGGGTCAGCAGATCCAGTAGGAAAGGCAGGGAAACGCTCCAGCAGTTCTTTGTAATTTTCTGTGTAATTGTTTCCCAATAAACACCCATTTATCTTTTATCTTGGGTCTAGTGATATAATTGCATCCTCACCTTCAAATTAGTTGTTGCCCAAGCTCAGCTGCATGTTTTATGGTGTGCTGCCTTTCTCTGTATCCCAAAGCATATTAGGAGTCAGTGTTGGCCCTGAAGGAGATGAAATTATCCTAACACATATTCTTCTAGCTCATCCTCAGCGCCATCTCTCTAATCTCTTATTGTTGCTGAACGAGTGGTTATCAAGACCCCACTTCCTGTGTGGGCTTTTTATGATGCCAAGGGTCTCGCAGTGTGGGGTTTACAACTATATTTTTGTCCTCTCCTTAACCCAAATAGATAGATCATGCTGATTGGATGCTGCAAACTTAATCTTATTGTCTAAGGTGATTTTCAGTCTCTCATGTCCTTCTAAGCTGTTTAGCATTACCACACACTCACATGAGATGAGGACACACTGATTTGAAAGGTAAGTGAAGACAACTTCTTTTAGGACTCAAAACAGGTGCTTTCATATTAGCCAGGCATCTGCACGGACATTCTCTTACAATGTCAAAAATCATGGAACCGTTTGTTAGTGGCTTGAAGGTCTGCCTTCTGTGTTCCTGGCTTGTGGTGTTGAAAACCAGCAGGTGTGAAAATACAGCATGGTGAAACATCAAAAGCCGCTTCTGCCCTCTTATCATTGTGGGTTGGCAGTAAGCATTTGAGCTCCCGGACACCCATGATCATGATAGTTGGAATGCATGAGGCAGCTGCCCATAGACAGAGGCCTCAGATTCCAAGACTTCAAGCGAGATTCGACAAACCCAGATCCTGGAACAGCTCATTCAAGTCCCCACAGTAGAGACACAGACATCGGAGGAGGAGGGAGACTCTGCACCCATAGGCCCACAGGGTTCTTTAATACCGTAGGTATGTTTAATGCAGTCAAGTCCTACATAATCCAGAGGCTTTGTTCCTTTATAAGGTGGATCTGCTTGTCTCTTTCAGAGGCTGGCTACTGTAAAAAGATGGCTTGAGTTGCCAGCCACACTTTGCTATGGATGCCCTTTTCAGAGCTGAACATAGACACTTTATTTGTGTTTGCCTTAGGGGCGATCACATTCCAGTGCTCAGCTCCTTCTTTGTTCCTCTAGTCTGCCTCCGCTAACTCTAGAGCTATCCTCACGAGCATACTATGGTTTTCCCATGCGTGCCTTTCCTCGCATTCTGCAGCCTTATTTTTTTTTTGTGCAGACCCAGAATTTGAATTGCCTTCCCTTCCTTTCTCTCCACCTCTTTCGCCAGGTCTTACAAATGTGTGTGCACACACATCCTAGTTTGCCAAGGAGGAGGAGAAGAAAATTGATTAAAATAGCAAGAATAATATGTTTACTTGCATAGTTATGGTAGTTTTATTTTTCTGCTTTAAAATCATAATAAACATAAATTATTTTATCAGAAATATATTTAAATTGTCCCTGGAGATTGAAACACATAAATTATAAGATGAGGCATAGGTATATCAATGTTGTTATAAAGAATATCACACATATAAGTAGTATTGTAACCATATAATATTTAAAAAACTGTTAGACAGGTACTGCCTGAGAGGAGAAGTTAAAACTCCAAAGGACATTTAATTTAATTTGGAAATATACTTAACTACCACTAAGTAGTTATCAATTTAATAGCACAACAGCGTTTGAGATATGATTTAAAGAAAAAACCTTAAGAACATGAGATATCTTCTGGTTGAAGAGATGCTGACGTGTACAACTTTGAGTGGTGAAATAGGAACTCATTCTTGTCTTGGTCAGTCTGAGAAAGGCAGGAGAGCACACTGTCTAGTGTGAGCTCAATGGAACCTCCGTGATCAAGCCCTTGCAGATGCCAAATGATTAAATTGCCAGCCAGCCAATATTATGGATGGTCTCAGCAAATTTGAGCAAGGCAAAGGCAGGGTTACTTAAAAGGAATATGAACCATGACAAAGCACATTGTAAGACAGTTCCTCTCTGAATGGAAGGTGTAACATTTAAAGTTAATTAGTGTGATTTTTCATATCATTAGAACAAAAGAAAAGTCATATGATGAGCCCAATTGACATTTTTAAAAAAGCATATGATAAGTGTTCTAATGAGTAAAACCCAAACTTTTAATAGGATAATAACGTTTCATAAAGGATATCTGTGAAGATATCACAGCAAACATTGTGCCTTATCATGAAATACTTGCTTCCTAAGATTTGGAACAAGACAGAAATGGATTGATTTTTATCACTGCTGTTATATTGTCCTAGAACTTCTAGCCAGGACAAAACAAAGCAAAACAACAGACAAAATCATGCATGAACAGAGTATTCAATGAAAGAGATGAAAACTTAGTTTGGAAGAAGAAGTAAAAGGGTATTTCTACATGATATAGTTATAGGTTACAAAATCGAGGAATTTAGAGTTAGTAAAAAGGACATTCTAATGCTATTAAAGCTATAGAACAAACTTCAAAATAGAAAAATGAATTGTATTTTGATACACCAGATATGAATGATCATAAACTAAAAGCTAAATGCCTGTTATAATGGCAGCAAAACCATTAGACTGCTAAGTGCGGAAGTGATGAAAATGGCTAAAGTCTCCTGCGGGGAACCGCAGAGCAAGGCTGAGAACTCACAAGATGTAAGCACACAGGAAACTGCAACCTGCTGCTTTTCCAAAGACTCCACAATGTTACCGTGTCTGTGTCTTCAAAGTTCCTACAGAGTCAAAAGATTCTTTTCTAATGTCTGTAATCTTACAGGAAAATTCTTAAGAATTCAGAATTCCTGTGCTATATTCTATTCTTTTTCCCTTTTTTTTTTCTTCTTGCTATGGATTGAACTCAACCAAGCAAGGCGTTTTGCACACTGAGCACCCACCCCCACCACTGAGCTAACACTACCACCCTGTAAATTTTTCTGTAAATATTCTGAAATTCCATTAAAATGTCTATTGGCATAATCAGATTCTAAAATTTATTTATTAATGAGAAGATTTAGCTACTGGCGAGTTGTCCAGGCTCCAGTGTATAGTTCCACAGCCATGTGCATGCAGGCATCATCAATTGGATTAAGTGACTTATAAACAAGCAAAAACAAAATAAATGAGGAAGAAGAGGAAGAATAAAGAGGAGGAGGAGGAGGAGGGCATGAAGCTGGAGGGAAGAAGTATGGGGAACTCTGGGGGAGTTGGGGGTTAATTTGGGTAGATATGAGCAAGATACATTGTATACGTGTGTGAAATTGTCAAATAATAACTTTAAAAGAGTCTTTAAAAGATTCTATAGTAACATAAACTGTTTAGAGTAGCCAAAACCATCTAGAAATTGAAAGGCCGAATTGGGAGAATTATGTCTCTTTATTCTTTAAGATGGATTTAAAGGCACGTTGCAAACTCACTCGAGACATAGTGTAAATCTATGGAGCAGACCAGGCAAATAAAAATTAAAGCCAAATAGTTATGGTGAGTTTCTTTCTTTCTTTCTTTCTTTCTTTCTTTCTTTCTTTCTTTCTTTCTTTCTTTCTTTCTTTCTTTCTTTCCTTGCTCTACCAATGAGCCATATCTCAAGTCCTCATTTCCCCTTCATTTCTGCTATATTACTAAGTTGCCTAGATTAGTCTTGAACTCTCCTGTATGTCAGATAGGTCTTTAATTTGCAATCCTCCAGCCTCAGCCGTCTGAATAGGTGGTCTTATAGGTCAGTGTCATTAGGCATGGCTTTGGTGATTTTAATTTAAGTGTGTGGGGGTGGGGTGGGGGGTGCGTGCAGGTGCCCATGCATGGCTTCTTATATGGGTCTGGGAATTTAACTCAGGTTCTCATGCTTGTACAGCAAGCACTCTTACGCATCATACCATCCCCAAAGCCTCAGTTAATTTAATTTGTGACCACGGACAAAGTCCTTTAATAGCAATAGCAAAGTCCTTTCAGGAGGTAGTTCTAGGACAAGCAGACAAGTGGATGTGTGTGTGGGCGAATGGGAGGTGCAGTTTAACCTCTAGTTAATAAAAGTTAATTCTAGAAGGATGAGAAAACTAGTCATGAGAGAATTGCTAACTGTGTAAATGACAACACCAGAACATTTTTTTCTAACTTTGGGATGGAATTAGATGTCCTGATAGGGAACATATAAGGTACACTACTAGAAAAGCGTAATAAAGTAGGTTTTGCTAAAATTGTAAATTTCAAGACTGAGGAGGTGACTTAGTGATTAAGAGCACTGGCTGCTTTTCTAGGGGCCCTGGTTTTGATTCTCAGCACCAGCATGGCAGCTCACAACTGTCTGTAATGCCAGTTTCAGGGAATCTGATGCCCCCTTCCAACCTCTGAGCGTTGCATGCATATGGTGCACAGGCATACCTAAAGGCAAAACACTCGCACACATAAAATATAAAACCAACTAAAATGTTTTAAGGTTTCAAAAACTATGCATATATTTTCATAAAGATGCTGTTAAATCAAGGCCAGGGGAGAATGATTGCAATATAAATATGGCATCTGAGAGTAGCTTTACAGTAGTATCTATTTCAGCATTATTTCTCTCAGTTAGCCAGCTACCCAAGAGTTGGAACAAGTCTTCACAAGTGTGGAATATCCAAGAAGGCCATCAGAGGAAAGAATGAAAGATGCTGTCTTGGAAAGGAATATGGTGGCCCAGCTTTCTTCCACAGTCAGCGGTTGCCATTTTGAACACCACACAAGGATGTGCAAGGCTAAGACTAGTGAGCCCCACCTCATTATGGGAGGATGCTGTGCAACGAGTGCCTGGGAAAGCTTGGTGATGACTAGTCTAGATGCTTGCCACTGAAGGAGAGTCTAAGGTATCTGTTTCCTACAGTGACTGCCTCTAGGACTAGACTCAGGCAGGCTTCCCGGGAACTGGGGGCTTCAGAGAGATCCTGTCAACACAGGAAAGGAACAGTTGGCTTCCAAGGGAAACAGCCAGTGGATGGACCAGCACGAAGTCAAACAGACTCTGGAGTCTGCTGATCAGAGAAAGAGTAGAATTACGGCAAAGATAAACCAAGGTGACCAGGCACAGAGACAAAAGATGTGAAAACATAAGCACAGGTTTCCAGTCTGGTAGAGGCCAAAAGGAAGACAGAAATAACATTGGCAGTGTGCCTACAGGCCCTTGATTTGCAGCTGATTTTGAAAAGGGGTAAATTTTAGTTTAAATAATATGCCATTCTCCAAAGTTAATGCTTAATTTCTTGGTAGAGTTTGTGGAACATATATAATGATCATTCTGGGTTTTGGTTTATCTTGCTAGCTAGGGATTGAATACAGCATCTGGTACATATAGGCAAGTACCCCCCCCTTTTCAACACTAGGCCACCCCCTGCCCACCAAGCCATTCTGCTCTGAGACGGTGTGGGATTTAACAATTTAACGTGTATTTTATCTGTGAATTTTCAACCTGTCTTGGGTGCATTTGTGGGATCCTTGCTGTACAGGGGCCTCCTCCTCTCATTCTTGGCACAGCACACCTGTCATTCTGACCATAGGATGAAAGCTGTGGAGTAGGGAAGTGTTGCTTGCCTTCTTTGGAAATGGTAAAGTTCCTGTGTTGCCCACAGAGGCAGTGCAAGTGTCTGGCTGTAGGAGCTTGCAGTCTTCCACTTCTGAGGCCAAGAGGTTTGGGGCAGACCCTTTGCATGCATTTGCTTGGGTTCACCTTCTTTAGACTTTTCAGGTAAATATAAAGACTTGTGAAAATCCCACTTCTGATTCTGTGGCTACCCCAGAGTTGCCCAGCATCTCCAACAGAAGTTGTGGGGTGAGTTGTCCTGGGGAGTCACGTGCATACAGGCTCACCTATGGGACTGTGTCTCTGTGGGTCATTCCCCCAGCAGACAGAAGAGGTCACTTGAAAGATTGAAATTGTCTCAGCCTGTGCCTTCAGAGTTCCACATTCAAAGAATTCAAAGTTGTGCAGTGATGCACCATTTACCAATGCATCAGTCAACGATGGACCATGTGTTGTGCCTCTGCCCAGGTTATCATGGAGCTGGAAAATGCCCATCACCTAGTAATGTGGTAGTTCTAACGTGTAGCATTCCTCATTTTGCAAACACAACTACTACAGTGGCAGGTGTGTACAGTAAAGCACTAAAATTATGTACAGGAAGTAAGACTTGATGGAAGTACCTGTGTATGTTCTTGGTTTGGTTCATTGCTATTGCCTATGTTTTATTGTCACTTTATGGTGTACCTCTACTTATAAAACAATGGTTACTGTAAATTGTAGCCTGTGTTCTTCCAGCAGCAGCCTCATCTGTTTTGTGTTAACTGTGTTGACCTAGTCCACTAAAGTCTGTGTGAGACACTTTGGGATACTCACACAGAAAGGAAACTGCTAAGCAGTGCTTCTCAGCACACTTCCTACTGTGGAGTGGCTGGGCCACCTTATAAAACAGAGCTCCTGCCGAGTTCCTTATAACCCAGTTAGAAAGGTCTCTTGACAGACATCGAGGAGGACAATCACACCATGTGATCTGTTAAGTGCTACCCAAGAGATTTGATCCTAAGAAGCTGGTCAGCATCGGAGACAAGCTCAGGGTATACCTCTGGGATAGTTAGATGGCTCTCATTGGGATAGAGCAGATGCAACCTAAAAGACAAGGGTCTCTAGTAAAGAGGGTGCTTGAAGAACAATCAGAGTAAGGCGAGAAAGCCCTGCAAGCAGGGAGGACAAGACTGCTGTGAACAGGAGAGGAGGGGGAGCTAGGTAAGGAGTAAAGGTGGGTGTTGGAACAGTTTCTAGAAGCCATGGAGATCTGTAATGCACTCAAGGTTCAGTGCATAGTCTGTAAGTGAAGGTGAACCTCCAAAAGGACTTCCCATTGGTGAGTCATGTTAGCACAACTTGGGACAGTCTGGACTCTGGGAGAGTTGTAGCTCATGAGAACTATCAGAAGGCCTGAGGGGCAGTAATTCTCTTCTTGGTCAGTGTTATAGCCAGTGATCACCACTGCCAACTGATGATGTGGCTTCCATCCCTGAAGACTGTCCTGGAGGACAGGGTTGTGCTGGTTAATCGTGATCACCAGCTTAAGTGGATTAAGAAGTGCCTAAGGCATTGATGCGGCACATCTTTGGGTGTAGCCAGGAAGTCACTTCCAGAATTACTGAAGGATGAAGTAGGGATCAGCATTCCACAGGCTGAAATTGCTGACTAAAGAAACAGGCAGAAAGCCAGCTGAGCTCACACATACCCTTCCTCTGCCCCCTGATCCCCATAGATGTGAGCAGGCAGCCCACACGCCTGCTGCGATACCATCTTCACCAAGGTAGATGTGAGCCAATGAATCCATGCTTCCTTAAGCAGCCTCTGCTGGTATCTGTCACAGCTCTGTGAAGTCATGCAGGATTATGGGCTGAGCACTTTCCCCCAAGTCATTTTCTAAAACAATCTTGTATGAACCTCAGTCATTTAAGTGCCATAGCCTTGGTGTTTCATATGTTATGCACAATTGCACAGATATTTCTGATGACTTGCAAGTAGACTTTTTCCTCTTCACCACTGAAATTGAAGATGTTAGAAATCAACCTATTCTCAGTTACGTCAAATTAAGTTTTGCTAAGAATCCAAGAAGATAAAGAATCTGATAACTCTCACAAAACTATCTGCATCATTTTCTGTATGTGTAAATAGGAATGGAGTCACATGTAATTCATATCTGTGTTCATCACATGACCTGTTTATGTGACATATTTTATATTTTTCTGATAACTGAATGAATTGGTAAGCAGGCACTGCCCAGGGAAACCCATGGCAGTTCTAACATTTTTGTTGGATTGTCCTAGAAAGACTGGGCTATAATTATAAATGTGTTGGGTCTGGGGAGATGGTCCAGTAGGTAAAATATTTGCCGTACAAATATGGGTTCAGATCCCAGCAGCCACATTTTAAAAATGTGCTCAGTGGAACATATCTGTAACTCCGGTGCTGGGATGGCAGGCCCACGGGGCTTGCTAGCCAGTCTAGCTAATCTGTAAACTGCACATTTAGTGAAAGAAAGAGATTCTTTCTAAAAAAAAATAATGTGGAGAGTGTTTAAGGAATACAGTAGACATTGGCCTCTGACTTCCACATGTGTAAACATGGGTGTGTATACACATGTACATACACCATGTACATACACAGAGAGAGAGACAGACAAACAGACTGACAGACAGACACATCTACACAAAATTTAAAACGAAATAAAAAGTGTATGCAAAGAGAAATAACTTTTCCAACATGTTTCCAAGATGTGTGATGACTTAGGTGTACTCCCTAAGGCTCTAGGCTTGAGTTTCCACGTGCTGTCTGGCTGTAGCAGGTGTGAGCAATCGTGAATGCAGGCAACGGCGAGAGTTACCCGGAGGCCTGGGCTGGCTGGTTCCTATGCTGCTAACATTCTTTCTTCTTGCAGAAGAAAGAGATTCTTGGAAAAGAGACAGAGCTGGTTCTAAGTAACTACTGGAAAAAGTATCAGGGCGGGCACGCCCTGGATGAGAGCCAATGGAAACGCTGACTCCTGGTCCTGTGGCCTATTGTAAAATCCAGTGAATCGTGCATTTTTTTTTAAAAAAGAAAAGCCTTGCATCTGGTTTGAGATTTATCTATGCCACCAAATCAGCCTGTCTGCATTTTTCACTGCACGCTTGGATGCTTGTCCACCTAGAGATGAGGAGCTACCTCGAGGGAGACACAACAGGAAGGGAAGATTTGGAAGGAATACAGAACTTGAGTCTCTCTTGCTATCGTGAAGGCTTATTCAGAACCCCCTAAACAAGTGAGAGATGTTGATATATGAACTCCAGGCAATGGAGTTTAGGTCAGACCTTTTTGTTTTGGGCAACAGGGTTTGGCCCTGCTCTCAGTGAGACTCATCCAACTGGGCTGTGGTGCAACGGGAGTTCTTGTACAGGAGGGATGCCATAAGAAAGACTTGGAGGACCTATGGTGGTGGCTGTGAGGCCCCTCAAGTGTGACTTCCTGTTTTTCAGCATCCTCTATGCAAAGGCCCAAGGGAGGGGACCAGTTTAAATGTGGGTACTGAGACAAATTTTAGGCTCTCCCAGGTCTGGATTAAGTTCATTATTGCAAAATTCCTTTGTGATTATGTCTTTTCATCAGTGGGGCCTACGGGCTCTATACAGGCAGTTTGCTTTTCCACTTCATTCTCATTGAGTTTCCTCTAGTCTGAGTTTTAATTGTAATTTTGCTGTTTTATGGTATGCATTTCTAATTAGTTGTTCCACAGCCTTGGTGGGAGGGGAAGTATCTACTGCTCTTGGATGCTCCATGAAAAGCCAAAGTTGTTTCCTCGCATTGGTAATGGATGCTGAAATCGGGAACAAGAAGGCGTGTAGCCCTCTGCGTTACAGAATTCACAGTGGAGGCCCAGGTGTGAGGCTCGCAAGAGGACAGGCCATACCTGGAGTAAATGATGAAAGCCAGCTCCTGGAGGGAACTTCGAGCATTCATTGGGAATGATGTATTTGGAAATACTTTACTGAAAAGCATCAGCTATGTATCAGATGCTCTGGAAGATTCCAGAGCTCTGTGTGCTGTGTGCTATTTCCCAAAGACTGTCCATTTCCTCACCATCTGATTAAGGCAGTTCCTCCCTAGTTCTTGGTGAGTTTTGCGGGGGAGGCACTTGGGCATGGCTGAGGGATGGGTTCCACACACAAGAGATGGAGCCCCAAAGTAGTAAGGCAGTCGGGGAAGCTGTGATGAGGAGAAGACACCAGGAGAGCCCATTACAGCAGTTGCCTATCTCTTTCCTTACATTCCTACAGAGACCATGGACTCTGTGTTGTTTCGTCTTCACCAGAAATTGCTTTGTGATGCACACAAGATAAAGTTTCAAGCATTTCAACCAGATTTAAGCATGTAGCCCAGAGGCAGTAAGTGCATTCACACTGCTGTACACCCGTCACTGTGGTCATCTCTAGAATGTCTGCGTCTTTCCGAATGGAAACTCTGGACACACTGAGACTCCACGTTCCCCCATTCGCTTGCTCATGGCAGCCAGGCTCTACTTCCTGTCCTTAGGAGTCCAACTCCTCAAAGGACTGTGAACAAGTGGACTCATTATTTCTTGTTTTGTATCTGACCTATTTTCTAGGAATAGTGTTCACATGGCTCTTTATGTTATAATGCACATTACAAAACCTTTCCCTTAATTTCATACAATACTGTTCCATTGCACGTGTGTGAGGCATTTATCGATTCATGTGTCTGTTGACAAGTATATCCGTGTTCTGTTATGAATAGTACTACTGTGAAATACCTGAGCTTTGGTTTTCAGTTACTTTGGATCTGCATCTAGAAGCAGAACAGCTGTGTCATACACAAACTTACCTGTTTCTGTGGAATTACCAAGCCGCTTCCCACCACGGCTGTGGTGCAATGAAACAGCTTGCAATGGTTTCAGTTGCCCCACATCCTTGTTATTTTGCAGTTTGTAATAATAGCAACCCAGTGGTCTTGAAGTGGTCCCTCGCTGTCATTTTACTTTGCGTTTCCTTGATGAGAGTGACTCCCCTGGATGCTGAGCTTTTTGCATGGGATAGTTGGTTGAATGCATTCTCATGCTCTTTGTTTATATTTTGACTATGTTATTTTGTTGTTGGGTTTACATGTTACAAAATTTTCTTCATGGGTGTGTGTGAATGTGTGCCTGCATGCTCTCAGTTATATACTATACAAATAGCACCGTGAAGCTGTTGAAAGTCCCGGATATTGTCATCCAGTTGATCTGAACTACTGGACACTGCTTTTTTCAACCACACTTTAGACATTATTTCCCCTCATCTTTACTCCTCTTTGAGGCCCTTGTTTTGAAAATAATTGTTTCCCAGACTTAAAGGTTAGATAAAATGTTTTAATTTTCCTCCTCAGTAGAGGAATAATGCTTTTGGCCTTATGAATAGCTGAAGACGGAAAGAGTGGAATCCAGTCACTAAATGGAATCCTCACCTTGAAGATCAGTTCCAGAACTCCGCGTTAAACGACAGCAGAGACAGATGCAGCGCAGTAGCGAGCTACGTTCAAGGGCACCGAATGCAGCTTGGGGTGGAAGCCCTGCTCCTTCTCTGCCACACAACCAGCTGTAGAAAAGCTGGTAGCAAAACTCTGTTCTTTCTGGGGGAAAGGAAAGGTATCAGGGAGCTGGGAGGACCTAAGGGGGGGAACTGTGGCCAGGGTGTATTGTATAGAGAAGAATCTATTTTCAGTTAGAAAAAGGAAAACACACAAACAAAAACCCAGCGAAGCTCTGATCTCCAGAGGCCTCAGTTCTTTTGACTGTGAAATTAAGATGTTTGATTAGACAGTCCCTAAGATAACTTTTAGTTCTGGAATGCCATCAGTCTTTGGTACCAACACATTTTTTTGAATCGGTAGTTTTAGCTTATCAGATCCTAAATCAACTCAACAAGTTTGCAAGTAACACTGAACTCATTATTTGGAAAAATGCTTATTCCAGTATGCCAAGCCATGGCAGAGGAGCGAGATGGTTTCACTTCTACTGTAGATTGTCATTGGGGTGGGACATTTAAATTGATAGACCATTTTATCCCTCTGGTGTCTGCTTTTAAACCTTGATGCATTTATTGATTTTAATTTATGTGCATGTTTGTGCCTGTGAGAGTTTATGTGTACCAGGTGAGTTCTGCTGTCTGCAGAGGTCAGAGGGCATTGGATACTCTGAACTACAGTTACAGGCTGTTGTGAATCACCAGATGTGAATTCTGAGAACTGAATTCAGGTCCTCCATGAGAGTAGTGAGCACACTTAACCAGTGAGCTACCTAAGAGGCTTTTAAAAGCAATTGCAAAGTTTAGTAAATAAAGATATCTAGTAGAAAAAGAAATTTGAGAGTAATATTTATCATAATATTGAAGTCCAGTGACATTATCGGTGGCCTTTATTGTTGTCACTAGGAATACTGAAGTCAATGGATATTCAGGTAAAGAATGTCTCAAATGTAGGCTTACTACAGATATTTTTCCCCAATAGAATATTTTTCTAAATCCCCTGCAAGGCATACCTTTTACTGGACCAACAAAAGTCAGTAGAATCTTAAAGGACACCAGCACAGTTCTGTCCTTGACAACTTAAGGCAGAAGAGAAAGGGTACACATTCTGAAGTGACAATCACAGCAGAGGGTGTGCTGGAGGACACAAATGTGCAGGACAGTTGGAGTCAGGTTCTGGGTCACTGTGAGTCTTTGGGGTTCTCTGGAAACGGACTGGTAACTTTGCTCTTTGAGTAATACACTGACAATGTAAAAAGAGATGAACTTTTTGTGTGTGTTTTCCTTGGGAGACTGACTGTGTCTTGAAACATACTTCTGGCTGTCCTAGAACTCAGTCTGTAGCCCAGGCTGGCCTTGAACTCACAGTGACCCTCCTCTCTCTACTTCATGACTGCATGGGTTACAGGTGTGTGCCTGGGTTAGGGCTACTGGGAATGTTAGCTCTTGGGAAGGGCAGCAGTTAAAGAATAAAATTTTTCAGATGTTTAGAAATTAAAAATAAGAATTAGGCCAGATTTGCCAGCCTGTCCTTTTGCTTCCTTGCTTGCATATTTGATTTGTCACATGGACCTGCTGTCCCCTCCCTCACCATCCTTCCTGGAAGCCATTACTGCCTGTAAGGTAGCCCAGCCTTTATCACATGTAGCTGCCTCATTTTGAACTTCCCTGCTTCCAGAATTCTGGGCTAAATAAAATCCCCTTCTTTAGAGGACACCCAGCTTCAGGTATTTTATTATAGCAACACAAAATAAACCAAGACACACAATGTGAGATAATTAGTAGTCATCAAGTCTGCAAAACGTATTTCCTAATTACAAACACATTTGGAATGTAGACTGCTGTTGAGTTTTTAAAAGCCAAAAGTACATGCATTAGATCTGGTGTTGAGTGAGTATAGGTCTGAGGTCTAATGTAATTGGAGTGCAATGGATTTCAACAAACCGCTAACTCCAGGCTCCAGCATCTTGCATCAGGATGTCGGTGAGCACCGTGAGTGACAGGGATTCAGGAGGCGTGGCAGCTGGTGCCCCACATCCTACTTGCACAGGACCAGACACTTGGCTAGTCGCTTGGCAGAAATAGGATTGTACAGGATGGCTTTTGATGAGCAAAAATGCTAAGCCTGTAGTTGGGAACTGTTTCATAATTTATGGGTAGCATTGCCTCTTTTCTCTGCCCCACTTTCTCTTGCAGAGCTTTTTATTTGATTCATTGGCTATTTAGGTCTCTGTGGACAGGCCACAGCCTAAGCATTTATTATTAATGTTGTTGATTTTCTTCACTTTTTCCCCTCTTATCATATATTTCAATCTACATGCCTGCTCTATTTCCTAATTTTAAAAAATGTCTATAAATCTCTGGTTTTCTTTCGCAGTCTTCTCTGCAGTGAGATTTCTCAGTATTAGAGAAGGGTTTTTGATGAATTCTCTAGATTGGGAATATGGGAGGTTTGGTAGGTATTTAATTCTCTGTTTCCTTTTCACTTAGCGCTTTTCATTTAATCATCAATAATTTAAATGATCTCCATATCATATTTTTAAGAATCACATTATATTAATTCGATGTGTGTTTGTGCACACATATGAGGTTGGGGGACAAAGCCAGAGCAGACCTGTGAAGATCAGAGAATAGCTTTGGGAGTTGATTCTGCTCTTCCATCGTTTAGGCTACCCAACTCATGTCAGGCTCTGCAGCAGATACCTCTGCATCTTGCCAGCCAAAATTTGTCATTGTGCCCTGTGCTAGCTAGCCCCTTTTTATATCCTATCACCACACCCGTTGTATCACATTGTTTTCCACACTTTACCACCCTCCCAGGGGCAAGAACCATTCTGACTCATAATCATATTATGTACAATTTCAATCCTTCCCCCTTTTAATCAGTAATAAGTGTAAACCTTTTGGTAAACTTAAGTTTTCATGGTGTTAGTTTGTTAATTATGTTCTCGTTATAAAAATTAAGGCATACTGAAAAGTCTAGTAGACGATACTGCTCTTGGGTAAGTAATGCTAAATAAGAGTGAACATGCACCAAATAGGGCATCTTCACCATGCTTTGCTCTTCCCCACATAGTGTTTACTATGTGCATGCAGCTTTCTTTGGAAAATTGAAGGCTCCGTGTATACTTCTGTAGCCCCTTTGCTTTCCTTCATTTTCCTAAGAAATCAAACTTATTTGTCTTCCCACATGGGCTTTTGGGTTCCCAGTCTCTCTGAACAAGTTTTAAAATGGTGTGTGTGTGTGTGTGTGTGTGTGTGTGTGTGCGTGTGTGTGCGTGTGTGTGTTGTGGTTTTGAATATTTCTGAATGGTGTGATGTCCTCTGCGTGTTCTTCTGCAACTGGATTTTCCCAATTGGTGTTCTGGAAATTAGTGTGTGTTGATAGATGCCGCTCCGCCTTGCTCATTCATTTTAATTGCAGAATGGCATTCCGCTGTGTGAACAAATCCAGGTCCTAATCAGGGCCTCTGGTGATGGGCATTTCAATGGCCTCCCATAGGTTTGCTAGTACAAACAATGACGTAATTAACATTCTTGGACATGCTCCCATTTGCACATATGTAAGTGCAATTGCTGGGTCAAAAGGCTAAAACAATTTCCATTTTTCAAGTTATTGCAAAAGTGCTGCTTAAAAATAAAAACAAATCTGACCATTTTTATCCTTAACTGTCCAACAGACTTTTACCATAACTCCTCACGCACTGGGCGTCCTCTCTGTCTTCTTATACTGAGCCATCTGTTCTGACTTTTGACCCCTTCTCTTCCCAGCGTCTCTTAGCCTACCACTACTCTGCCCGAAACTGGGACTTTAAGTATTCGCCCTGTATTCCTGAGCTTTCTAAGATGCACATTTGGAATCCGCTTTGGCTCCTCAATAGCAGTACTCTGTGGTGAATTAGCCCATATCTGACAGCGCACTGGTCCTCAGGGGCCATCCCCACGTCATTCCTCCCGAACTTTTTCTTCTCAAACTTGACTTTTTTTTAAAGCCAATACCAAGTAGTGATGAGATAGAGTTTGCACAAATTTGACAGTCGTATGCTTGCTGTTTCTTCTGGAATATTAATGCTTCTATCTTGTTTGTTTCCATTTTCATAAATACACCCTTTTTAAAAATATTTTTCAAATATTCAAAATTGTATTGCAATTATACCTGCATGTGTGTGTACATACAAGGATGCATGTATGTACACATATGTTGCAGAGCCATCCTGTTTTCTCCTTCCA
The DNA here is from genome assembly GCF_017639785.1 of Mesocricetus auratus. Classification (NCBI taxonomy): domain Eukaryota; kingdom Metazoa; phylum Chordata; class Mammalia; order Rodentia; family Cricetidae; genus Mesocricetus; species Mesocricetus auratus. The sequence continues at coordinate 9,834,600 of NW_024429269.1, read as the reverse complement.
CCTTCACAGAGCTGAACATGGGTCATCAGGCGTGTGTGGGATTGCCGTCCCACAGGCTGAACATGGGCCATCAGATGTGTGTGTGTGAACATGGGCCATCAGATGTGTGTGTGTGAACATGGGCCATCAGACGTGTGTGTGTGAACATGAGTCATCAGACGTGTGTGTGTGAACATGGGCCATCAGATGTGTGTGTGTGAACATGGGCCAACAGGCTTGTGTATGATTGCCGTCTCACAGGCCCTAATGAACACATCCTTAGACAAGCTTTTTTGTAGTTTATGTATTAGTATTAATTTTTAACATACATCAGTTTTAACTCCATTTCCTTGACGCCATCTATAGGTTGCCACACCCTTAGGATGGCAGGAGGCCCTGGGTGATAGGAATCCACCCTTGGAGCTCACTCTTACACATTTCTTCTCTTACACCCATGGTCTAGGCTTCTCTCAGTTCTTCAGATGTACCATCCCACAAAACTGTCCTGTTCTCTTTAAGGTCTAGAATATTCTCTCTTTCTATTACTCTCTGATTGACTAATTTCTATTCATTCTTTTTAAAATTAATTGGCAAATACCATTGCATCTTCCTCCTGTTATTATTATTACTTGTGTGGGTGCATCACATGTGTGGGAAGGTGGGCATGGGAGTCAGATCTCTCATGCTGCCTTTATGTGGATTCTGGGGATTGAACTCAGGTCATCGGGCTTTCAAGGTGAGCACTTTTACTGGCTGAGCCATCTTCCCAGCCCCCACCAAATGCTTCTGTACACAACATTAATTTAGAAACATATGTACATTGTGGCCTGGTTAAGTCAATTAGTAAGTGCATCCCCTTGCAAAGTTATTAATGTGGAGCAATATGAGCCATAGTCGCTGTCTTTATGGCCAGTGTGCCATCAGTATAGCTATGCTGCTGTACATAGATCTGTTGAAATTTATTGTTCCCAGACATATGAAATGATCACTCTCAGCAATACCAGTCACCCCTCTCTCTTTCCAACCACTCACGCTGATGGTAAACACCACTCTGTTATGCCTCATAAGACCTAGATCCTGCATGTAAATGAGGTCATGGGACTTTTGTCTTTCTATGCCTCCACTATTTCTCTCAGCACATGCCCTCTAGGTTTGTCTATATGGCTGTAGGTAGGAATGTTTTCTTCTTTTTAAAGGCCCAATAGCACTGCATTGTAAATATGAAGCACAGCTTGTGGTTCAGGAGCTAACTGACCATGCTCCTCACTGGCTCCACCTACCCTGCCTCTCCTATGATATCAGCTATTCTCGAGAAAACTGTTAGCCTGCAGTGGCATGTGGGGAGTTCCCTGAGCTCCTCTCTTACCCCAGGTGTGTAGCTTTAAGCAGAGCCCTGCTCTGCCTTTGCGGGCATTGACTCTCAGCGGTGGAGGCAGGCCTTGGGTTTCCTGTGGGACTCTTTTGTACACCCTGAGCTCCTCTCTTACCTCAGGTGTGTAGCTTTAAGCAGAGCCCTGCTCTGCCTTTGTGGATATTGACTCTCCGCGGTGGAGGAAGGCCTTGGGTTTCCTGTGGGACTCTTTTGTACACGTCACTCTTTTCCTATTTAAATTTTCTGTGCGTTTCCTAAATGGCAGATGTTTTATGGACGAAGTTCGCTCTGATTTCTTTGTCATCTTCATTGTGCATTTCTTCTCTTACTAAGACTTTAATGACAGACAGTGACTCCAAAGAGTCACGTCAAAAGTTTTTGTCTCATCTCCATCATATAGAGAGGGCACATTCTGCTGGGATTTAAAGGGGACATAGGCTTCGTCAGAGTGTCCTTCTTGCTCCTACTCAACATTGGGCTATGTCCAATGCTACTTCAAAAATAATCTTTTTAAATGCTTCTGTAAAATTTCTCCTTTAATCTGCCAGTGCAGCAATATGGGCAGTTATCTTTGTCCTAATTTCCTCTATCTGCCCCCTTCCTTTCTTTCATATTAGATTTTTGAGATGAAGTCTCACTATGTAGCCTAGCTGTCCATGAACTCATGATCCTCCTGCCTCAGTCATTTTGGTGCTGGGATTACAGATGGGTGTGGCCAAGCCTGAACTCCTGATTGACGGTTAATCTTAATTTCACTGTGTAGCCCAGTGTGTGGTCATAAGTTGAAATGGTTCCTGAGTACTTCAGAGTGAAATGTTTTCTCTTAGTTGGACCATTCTTGTCAAGTGTACTGCCTGATTCGGCATATTTCTTGCTATTGATTTTTTGTTGCTTCATCTATTATTTGCTGAGAGAAATGTGAGGGGAAATGTGCAAAAATTATGATTCATGCAAAATTGAAGCTATGGGATCATTCTGGTAACCTGAATTATTTGATATTGTTGGTGACCATCTGTAGTATGTGAAAGCCCAATAGTGTGGAAGTTAAAAAACCCACATGGAACCTTATCTTTCAGCTGGTTATTTCTCTATTAATGACCAGTGACCTGAGAGAAGATGCAATCAAGAAGATTAACTTAAGGCAGGATCTAGAGAGGAAAGTTAGCAACATGGTCAAGACTGTCAGCAGAGTGGATTAATACAAATGCAAATATTGCCAATAAAACCACTGCACATGAAATTCAAGAACACATTTAAAAGATAATGTATCATGGCCAAGTTTGCTTATTTCCAGGGACGCAAGCTTGGTCCATGTTCACACCTCAGCAATGCTTAAAAGACAGTAAAGACTCTGTCAGAAAACTGAAGGCCCGGCGAATACTTTCAGCAAAGTACCTGGATATAAAACCAACACAAACAATATCAGCCACTTTTCTTGATATCAATAATAAAGTTATTAAGAAATAAATCAAGGGAAATACATTTACAAGAGCTTTCAAAGTACCCAGCACTAAACCTGATATCATACTGGAAATTAATATCTAGAATTATAAAGATCTGCAAAAATTAAACATAATAATGCCCAAAAAAGACAAAAAAGCAAATTACCCACTTGGCAAGTAGGTTAATAAACTGAATAGCTTCAGAAGAAGAAATATAAGACAAATAAATAGATGAAAAAGTAGTATTCAACATCCTTAGTCACCAGAGAAATGCAAATTAAAGCTGCTCCTGGAATTAATCCCATTCAAGTCAGAGTGACAGCTATAAGAAAAAAAATGAGTACAAATGCTGGCCAGCAAGTGGAGTGTGGGGGTGGGGGGTTGGGAGGAAGGAACCTCTATTCACTGCGCAGTCACTATGGAAATCATTTGTAGGTTTCTCAAAATTCTAAAATTAGAATTACCATATGACACCACTATACCACCCTGGTGCATATACCCAAAGTCAACACACAGAGGTACATACATGTTCATTGTGGAACTGTTCACAATAGGCAGGAATGGAACCAGCCTAGCTGTCTATCAACAGATGAACAGATTAAGACATCACACACACACACACACACACACACACACACACACACACACACACATTGTAATTTTTATGCAGCCAAAAGGAAAAATGAAATAATGACATCTGAAGGAAAGAGGATAGGACTGGGAATCATTTTGTAAAGTGACATAAGCCAGATTGAGAAGACAAATGTCATGTGTAGCACACACAGTGTTAGCATATATGACTACAATACCAGTGAGGTGGGTCTAACTGACGAGTTTCCAGGATTTGACCTCTAATCTCAAGAACTGAAACTAGGGGTGAGCACAGATTCCTAAGAACTCTCCTCAGACTGAAGCAGCAGTACAGATTAGAAAGGGGGGGTACTCAGGATCAACAGTGGGCCACACGCGTGAGGGCCCTGAAGGCCATCATTATTTGGGGCTTCCTTTCAAGGTGTTCAAGAAAAGGACAAGAGGCCAAAGGGTATAGTTTGTGTGGTACTCTATTTTGATTGATAGAGTAGGTCATACTCATTTTATTTCCTACTGCCTGTCCCTTGACACAATGCATCTGATTTTAATAATATGCACAACCAATTATGCATAGGCACAAGCTGGCAAATATGTATTCTCTCTAAAAGCTCACTTGAAGATATAATTTGCACATGCACTCAAAACCAGTTCAGGCCATATTGGCCCTTCTGTTCTTCATGCCTGGATATACTGGGAGTATATTTGAATAGAAACTCTCTAAATTCAGTTGTTACAAGGAGGGAGGACACTTAAGATGATTGTTCAGAGATGGGGTGTGTTCAACCTGATGTGGGGGGAGACATGGGGTGAGGGTTTCTGAAGTTTCTAGATGTGTGTGTGCGTGGAATGTGCAGATGAAGGGACTAGACTGCCAAGTGCATTATTGTAAGGGTATAAGGGAAGTGTGTCATAAAAGCGAATACTGTCCCAGGCTAAAATATTTCCTGTTCTTCTGTGCTTGTCCTCCTCACATCATGGAGTGTGTGTGAGTGTGTCTGTGTGTGTTTGTGTGTGTGTGTTTGTGTGTGTGTGTGTGTGTGTGTGATGAAATCAGAAAGAGGGTCATGAGGCGGGGAGGATGAAATATTAAGGGAATTGAGGAGGAGGGAAAAGTGAATTTAATAAAATTCATGTGAAAGCAGAAAGGGTTACCTGGGGCAAAGAAGGTGGCCACAGAATGACACAGGGGACATGAGGAAAGACAATGGGGGAACAGAGAACAAAGCATAATGACACGCATGTATGAAACTGCCACAATGAAGCTATTTCTTTGTATGTTAACCTGAAAAAATGAATTTAAAAATCACCTATGTCCCTTGTTTCTTGTTTGTTTTTTATTCCTTATTTTATTTACTCAAGGTATTAAGTAAACATAATTGTATTTCTGAGAAATTCTGTCCTGGGTTTGATGCTGTTGTTATCTCGATGTAAGCACTTGCTTTTTGAGAGAGAGAGAGAGAGAGAGAGAGAGAGAGAGAGAGAGAGAGAGAGAGAGGGAGGGAGGGAGGGAGGGAGGGAGGGAGGGAGGGAGGGAGGGAGGGAGGGAGGGAGGGAGGGAGGGAGAGGGAGGGAAGGAGGGGGAGGAAGAGACAGTGTTGTTTCTATCAGATTACATGGAAGTTTACTATGAGCACTCTTTTGAGACCAAATCAAAGGAATATTCTTCCAGAAAGAAACCTTACAAACTGAGGTTTGCCATCTACATTTTAAAATGTGTGGTTTTCAGTTCATGTAGCTTGGGTTACACTGTTGTTTGTAGGTCGCTTGGGATTACAAACTGTCAGAGGAATTATTTCCTCTCTTTGGTACCATTTTGCTCCAGGTATATTTCAGTGTTCCTCTCCTCAGACCAGACAGAGCAGATAAACTGTTCTGGACCTGACAGCCGCTGACAGCTGTGGCTTCATACAGTGGGCCCTGGTTAGCGTCTACCTCTGAATTGTTCCCACACTTTCTAGTGGTTCCTGAACTGGTATCATTACTTAATTTTATTGATTGATTTTCTTCTTTGGCAAGTTCGCACACATGTGTAATGTATTCTAGTTACTTCCAGGCCCCTATCCTTTCTATCTCCCTGTTACATCCCCATCTCTACCAGTTCCTTTCCCAGGTTCAATGGCCTTAGGTCTTTGTTTTGTATGACCCATTTAACTTAACTGGGGCCATCTGTGTGGCCATTGGGTTGAGACTTTCCAACAGAGTCAGGCAGGTTCATCAGTGGCTACACCACTGAAGGCAATAACTCCTGCTCTCTCTCCAAATATATCAATAGCAAATAGCTCATCAGTGAGGGCTGGGTCCTTCTGCAACCATGCCTGACTTCTGATGAGTCATTCTTGTGTAGACTTGGTGCAGGTATCAGCAGTTGCTGTGAGTTTATGACTGCAGTCCTTGTCTACTATTCTATGCCAAAGGAAAGTGTGTGTCTGTGCTTGTGCATGCATGTGCGTGTGCTTGTGCATGCATGTGCGTGAGTGTGTGTGTGTGTGTGTGTGTGTGTGTGTGTATGTTGTAAAGGACTCTCCTCCAAACCAAACTTCTACTATCATCGGGAGTTCTGATGGGCCTGCTTGGAAAAGTTCATCACAGCTGAATCTCCTGATATTCACCTTCCCTCCTAACAGAGGGGTCTGGAGGGCCACAGGACCCTTACCTGAGTATCCAGCCATAAACTCCCAACCAGTTGTGTGCTACATTGCCCTAATCACATGTTCCTTGGGATCTTTGTATGCAACTTTGCCATAATCGCATGTTCCTTGGGATCTTTGCGGGGTGGGGATGGGCTCTAGATGACATAGGTGGGAAAAGGGCTGAGGACTCCATCTAGACAGCCACAGGGAAGTAACCGTCCCTGCTGAGTGCAGACCCTCCAGTGTGGCTGCTCTTAGACACCTGTGTTCCTGCCCATAGCCCCTCCCCCATTACCTTATAAGCAAGTCTAACAAACTTAGTGCTCTCTTTGGGTGAACTTCGGTGGACTCTACATCTGTTTGTTGTTGGTACCTAAGAAGAAGGGGTACACATTGTTTCCATCCTCCCCAGGGAGGGAAATTTAGCAACAGTGCCCAAGGTGGGAAATCTGATGATAGGAGTAATAGTTTGGAAGCCTTCCTTTGAAGAGTGGGATTAAGTCATCATTGGAAGGTTGGTTTCCTGACACAGAGGAAGGTGTGACAAAAACAGACAGTGAGAATCCACTGATGTCCAAAAGGCCTGGGCTCTCTAAGTGATCCAGTCATCGGCAAGAGCGTGAGTGTGCATGCTGGGGGACAGAAGTCACCAGGGGTGCTTGTGTGTGTGGGGTCAGCAAAAGTGCATCTCCCCAAGACTCTGGTGAAAAAATAAAGTGGTAGAACTTGGGATGTCTGGGGAGAGGGGTTGATAGGTAAAGTACCTGCCAGGCAAGCATGAGGTTCTGAGTTCAAATTCCCAGCACTTGCATAAAAAGCCAGACATGGTGACACATACCTGGAACCTTAGTCCTAGGGGATGGAGATGGAAGGATGCCTAGAGTTTGTTGGCCATTGTATCCAGCCAATAGGAAAGCTCTGGGCTCAGTCAGAGAAACTCTGCCTGAAAGCACAGGTGGGGAGTGATGGAGGAGGTTGGCTGACATTGACCTCCTGTTCCCACATACATGTACATACATGTGCATCCTCATGCACACATGACTAGTCACACAAAAAGCAGTGAACTGGGGACAAAGGAAGTATGTATTGTGTCACATGTGTCTTATAGCATTACATTAAAACAGGAGATGAAAGAGCTGTTCTGTCTTACCTAGGACTTCTTTCCATCAGCCTTCTGCCTACAAGGCCCCCCTTGCCATCCTCTGCCTCCTCCCTCCATCCCTTCCCTGAACAGCTCTGTCTCTCTGCCCCCTTCCCATGCCTAAGACCGTCTCACATCTGTCCCTAAGTGATATATCTGCTTGGCTTTAAATGCCATGCCATGAAGATGAATCTCAAATCTGGGTTTATATTTGTTCTTCATTCATCAGTGAAGTCCCAGTGCCACCTCAGAATGTGCTGAAAGTGTTCCAGAGTGGGCAGCAGCTGCTCCCATTCATTTCCGTCATGGAATGCTCACTCAGCCACTTATTCACGTGCCTGTCTACCACCATGTGTCTATACCTTCTATTTACAGTCTATGTTTATAATTCATGCACCTGTCATTCTATATTATCTGTCCATGCACCGTTCTTCATCTATCATTTCTCTGCCCTCTGTCCTTTACATCTACCCATTTATTCATTCCTAGTAAATCCTCTACCATCCAATTATCATTTGATATATTGTTAATCTGTCAATCCCTCATCTATCCAGTGTCTATCTATTCCATTATCATCTATCTTTAATCTGTTTCTCTTTCTGTCTGTCTTCTATCAGAGAGGGAGAAAACACTAGAGAGAGGTGTACTTAAATGAACTGGCTGCGTGATCTAGGGAGCTGGCAGTCCACAGGATGGATGGACCAGATATATATTCAAGTAAGAAGTGAGATTGAAGTCTTGGGTTTAAAATTGCAGCCTGAGTCAGGCAGGCTATAAACTTGGGTAGGACTTCCATGTTTCAGTCTTGAGACCAAATCCCCACTTCATCAGGAAACTCTGGCCTTTGTGCTCCAAGACTTCAATTGGTTGGATAAGGTGTACCCATGTTATGAAGGGCAGTCTACTTCACTCAAAGTCTCCTGGTTGTAAACATTAACTGAATCTAAGAATGCCTTCCCTTAGACTAGTGCTTGACTACACAAATGGGTACCAGGGTACCATAGCCTAGTCAAATTGACACATGAAAGCAGCCCTCACATCCCATGTATTCTTGCTGAGTGCCACCATCAACTGTAGCACCCAGAAGTACTCTTGAGTTTATCTACTCTATGTGAAGTCAGCCAAACCTGGAAGAACTCAGCTCTGCCATGTATGCCTGATTTTTAAGTCTTTGCAAGTGTCAGCATTCCTATCCACAAGCTGGGAGTAACAGCTGTATGTGTACGTACCTCACAGACCTGAGGTGAAAGGAGGCTTGCTCCTGCGGGCTACAGTCTGAGGTCAGGTGAGTGACTTCAGTTACCATACCTGCACACTACAATGCTGGCCTCACCAAGTCCAGCTATAAGGCCAGGAGCTGAGAAGTGAGGAGTTTGTCCTGATTTGTACAGATTGCAAGTGCGAGTGTTGATGATGAGGTGGGAGCTTTCTTAAACAAAGCCAGAATTCCCGTCCACTCAAGCAGATGGTGAGTACCCCAAGTGTTGCGGAAGATGTGCAGGGGTCGGTAAGACACACACACTCTCCACAGTGTGGGAGCCCAGGCCACTTAAAGTCTGTGGGGTGCACAAAAGAAGATTACAGGGTGAGGCATGAAGGCCCATAGATTCCAGGGCTTAACTTTCTCTTTTCTGACCACTCACTTTTCTAAGAACTCACTCTAAGATCACTGTTAGTCTCTCCTGAAGGTGAAGACTCTACAACCTAACCTCCTGTCACTCAGCTCTGCCCTCCAAGGGTTCTGTGATTTATTAGCACCACCCATCTGGTGACAAGGCTCTCAGGGACATACCCAGATCATATCCAAACCATGGACCGCAGAGACAAATCTTTGCACAGATTACCTTCTGTATTTCTTTTAAGAATTAAATAGTGTGAATCTCAATTAAGCAAGTTTTCATTTACACACTTTGTTGTGTTTTGTTGGTGGTGGTTTGTCAAAGTTTGTACCATTGGAGCAGAAACTTGTCAGTCACCAAGAGGCTAATCAGAGCCACGCCTTGTGAGGTTCTGGATCTCAGTGACCTCTCTGAAACTCTGACTCCAGCTGCTGTCTGGAGACGGGCCCTCCAGGCTCTGCACAGGGGTCCTCTCCTCACAGGATGTGGCCACTTCTGGATACTTACACTTGCTCTCTCAGCTGTTTGACCAACCTTTAGGTAACTACTTCTAACTCCTGGAGAAGCAATTGCCCCAGACCTCAGAACAAGGGGAACTCTGTTTTGCTTACAATGGCATGGTGGGTTGTCATTACAGAAACAAAAATGGTTAAAACATGTTGTCATCAGAAATCTCAAACATTTCTCAGTGGTGTATCTACTTCAGATCCACTAACATTTCTCTCTCTCTCTCGTTCCTCAAGACAGGGTTTCTCTGCATAGATTTGTAGACCAGGTTGGCCTAAAACTCATAGAGATGCACCTGCCTCTGCCTCCTGAGTGCTGGGATTAAAGGTTGCACCAGCACTGCCTGGCCCTCTAACATTTCTTAACTGTGGAATATTAATTGTCACCACATCTACGTATTTGTTTGAGACTCAGTTTCACCAGGGTGGTCTAAAATTCCTAACAGTGTTCCTGCCTCAGTCTGCATAGCTTGTACCAGTATGGCAAGTTTTACTCTCTTGAAACACATGTGAATTGGATGGACACGGCCGTTGAAGGTGGGCAAGGTTTTGTTATTGGAAAGAGCAGTGATGGGAAAGCTCAGGCACTTTAAAGACCATCACAGGACACAGTGATCCTTTCCCAAGTCAGAGACAACCTGACTCCGTGGCAGGTTCTCCAGCCAATCAGTGGGATGCTCAAGAAAAAGAATTACATTGATTTTAAAGAGTAGGGGGATGGCTAGGTGGGTAAATGTGCTTCCTTGCCAAGCCTATGCGCCTGAGTTTGATTCCCAGAACCTACATAGAGGAAGATGGGTACAGTCTGGATAGTTATTTTCTGACCTCTGCATATGAACAGTGATGTGAGTGTATGCCACCTTTCCACTAATTAAGTAAAAGATTTAAAAGGTCCAAAATGTATTATATAAATGTATGAAACTGTCAAACAACAATAAGAAATATGAAGTAGAGAACAGAAGTACTAAATTGTACCTTACTAGAAAGATCTTTCTGACTTGTGCCAACCAATAATGAACCAGGAGCACCCTACTTGTGATCACCAGGCTGTGCTATGACACTGGGAGCACCCAGACTGTGATGATCAGGCTGTGTCATGAATGCTCGAGTATGAGTAAGAGGTAGGTACCAAAGGGATCCATATCAGCTACTTCTTTACCTAACATGTGGTCTGTAACCAGATGAGCTGGATTCTGGTCTTGGCCATGCCATTGGCCAATTGTGTGAACTTGGGAAACCAATGATCCTCCTCTCCCATCACCACCAATCTGGCTGTGGAAAGAATTAAGTGAGTGAGTGGACCAGACAATGTTTGGAACAACTTTTAATGGATCAGTGATGAATGCTAGCAATTACTAAGGATTCTTTTCAACTCTGATGGGATTATGACAGGACATTCCAATGGCTAGTCATAGGACATCATCCCAGGATATTTGAAACTATTTAAGTGAAGGCTTTAAATAACCAGATAATACAGGTAATATTATATAATAGAGAGAAAGAAAGAGAGTTCCAACAACTGGCTGACACATCTTTGTTAAGGTGTTAGAGACCTGTCAGGGAGAACAGTGTTCATAAGACAAGTCACTGTGTTCCAACTGTACAGACAGAAGGGTTCACAAGAAGTCTGGGTAGTCAGATAGAGGAAGAAGTCACTGTTAGGACTTGAACTGATGGCCACCTTTTCTCATAGGTAGCCCAACATGTCACTGACTGGAAATAACAAGCATTTATTACTAGGGGTTGCCTGTCATCATGGGAGAGTCAATGGGTGCAGGGCACACTCCAGGCTCCCACAGTCAGTTCAGAATGTCTCTGAGTGTCCCTTTAGGAGTGAGGCCAGGCATAGCCCACTCATGGGTTGTTTCCATGGTAGGGATCCTGTGTGCATCGTGAGGAACCCCAGTAACTGAGGCAATGCAAGGCTTTCCTTGCCTTGGGCTTGACACGGTGACACAGAAGGCCACATAGCCACACTGTGTGTGAATGAGAACCCAGTGCCTATTTTTTCCACAGTGAACTATGGCTTGGGCATGGGACACAAACGTGAAAAAATAGCCTGGTCCACTAGAAACCACTTGCAAATATGAAAGCTGTGCTTCAGCACTTGGTTGGATGACAGATGTCTAGAAGGAAAAAGTCACAGGGTTCTTCTGCACACAGTAGGCCTGTTCTGAATATAGGTGCTAGTCTGTGAGGGTACCAGTCAAAATCTGAACCACAACAAGCTCACAGCCACTGGAAAGTGCTGTGAATAGGCTACATGGAGTTGAGATGAAATACTATAAGGAAATTCCTATTCTTGAGGCATCCATCCATACAGCAGTGAGGGATTTAAATAGCAGCTCTGCTACTAGATCAGAGTGGAGGCCTCCAACTCTCCTTAGTCAGCACACTGGAAGCAGAATGTCAACAAATATGTCTTGAAGGCCTGAGGTATAAACTGAGCAATCAGAACCACTCTGTAATTTCCAGAAGCTACTGTGCCTACTGTAGTCAACTTCATGCCAAGGCTCCTGGAAAGGCTAGGCACCCCTAGCATTGTGCAAAATCTGGGTGCTAGCTAGCTTCACATTTCTACAACAAAATGCCTTGAGGTGGGTTACTTATTACGAAAAGGGGGTTATTTAGCTTACCGCTAGGGAGGTTTGTTTTGTTGACTTGTACTATTGGTATTTTCTCTCTGGTATTTATATTATGGGTTACAGGCCATACTGCATTACTTATTTGCTTGTTCCCAGTGTCTGAGCTTCAGCCACTGGGAGCCTTCAGTGACATATGTGCCCCTTGCCGAGTGTGTTTCTGAATGCTTTCTGTAGCTCTGGTAAATGTTGGGCTCCTCTGACATCCCTTGTGGCAGGGTTAGAACCAGCTCTCCTTCAGAGCAACTGTGATCTCTTTATTAGTGTACGATGCAGGGAGCCAAAATCTGGGCAAAGAATTGCAAGCTAGATTTTAAAGGACACTGGGCAACAGGGATGAACAGGGTGAGAATTGAAGCTTGCCATTGACAAATTTCTAGAGAATTCTGTGGGTGGGGGATACTCTGTGTGTGTGTGTGGGTGTGGATGTGGGTGGGGGGGATACAGTGGCTCTAAGGCTTTACAATGGGGAAAGGAAATCATTTAGGCTTTAGGTCCAAACTAAACTTTTCTTTCCCTAAGACCATGTCTTCTTCATCTTTCTTTCCTAGCAGTGGCTTCACCTAACCCCTCACCTGCTAATTCAAAGGCCAATGCAGAAAGGGCCTCAATTATGCCTCGTCAGACCTTCATGATTTACCTTTCCTCTGCCGGAAGTCATGTGGCCTACTGGGTTTTCTTCAGTGGCTGCTGCCAGGGTCTCAGCCTCCAGCATTCTCCCTTCCCAGCAGCAGCCTTCAAACACTGGGTTCTGCCATGTTTGAGGCCACTGGGCTTCCTGTTGCATTCAAGATAAATTGTGACAAAGGCCAACAGGTAGGGTGTGACCTGTCCCTCACGTGTCCCTCTAGATGACACTCACAGGGCACTGATATTATACAGTAAGGCCTTTGCCAAGCTCAAGTAAGTAGCAGCAGGGCCATAGATGGGTTCAGCCTTTAAAAGAATATGCATTCTCTCACCCCTCCTCTCTGTAGGACCAAGTTTCATGTTTTCTTTGTTTGAATGTCACCATTTTGAGGGACTAGTCTGAGAAGACTGTGGATGGTGAAGACCTGCATTGGATCCTCGCAGAACCTAGCTCTCCTCAGGCTTTCTGCTCTCACGGCAATCATTTCCTCATGCTTCATTGATCCGTTTGAGAACTGTTTCCCCAGCATTTAACTATGGATCAGGAGAGGAGCTGGAGAGGAGCAGCGAGCAGGATGGAACAAAGTCTTCCTTCTCCCGGAGCTGGTAGTCTAATGGGGACAGCCAACTACAGCTATGCAAGATAATGTATAGCATATTTAGAATCAGAAGGACAAGGCAGGAGAGGTTAATGGGGCATGGTGGGGTTGGGGAAACTTTAAATTTAGATAAGGCAATCCCAGAAACCCCCACTGAGGGGACAACACCCAAGCAAAGCACGATGGAGGAGAAGGAGGAGACCGCCGGTGTCTCAGCAGAAAGTATTTGGGTAGAAACCTCAGGTAAGGGGAGAGAAAACACACCCAGCAGCCTTCAGAACAGGAAGAAGGCTGAATCTGAGGTATCTCAGCCACCTGGTGATCCAGATACCAAGGAGCCAATTTCTACACAGCTTCTGGTTTAGGTTGGAACCTCAGGCGTGACATACAGATGGCGTGTAAAGACATGGGATCAGGTACGACCTCAGTGAATTAGTGCTGAGGAAATGATAGATGGCCAGCAAAGGAGCCCCAGGAGTAGCAGACAGGAAACTGTGTGGCTCTGGTATCCTGGAAGCCAAAGGAATTACAGGTGACTAATCTTTTTAATTAGTGTTATCGGAACTGCCACTGTTTCTGGCAGGCTAGTCACTGTTCTGAGACCTCAACAGACTTGTTGCATCCCTATTAGCTTTCTAGGGAGTACTTTCTCCCATGGTACCTGTTTTGCAGATTAGAAGCGAAGTCCAGAAGTAAATAAGCGTGTCCAGCTCTATAGCTCAAAAGCATTGGCACCTATATTTGAAGGCAGACTGTCGGACCTCGGGATTCTTGGCATTTCAATATGACATCATCTCACCTAAAGCTTAAAGGTATTTAAACTGAGAATCAACGATGACCTGCTAAGTTAAGCAATGCGGACAACCTCGGTGAGCCCCAAAGAGGAGTTTCAAGTGCGCTATGGAAGAGAAGGAAGAATAGGGGTGGGGGTCAGTGAGGCACGGGGTGGTAGACAGTGAAGACCCCAAATTTAGCAACCAGAGAAGAGTTTGCTGTGCAGGGAGGCAAGGGGGCACTGTAATGGCTGTGGGAAGGTTTGCTACCAGAGGGGAAAGTTTTAAAAGGAAAAACACGGCATCACCATGACAGGCAGCTAGCTCTTGCAACTGTAGCCTTTCTAGATACCTGGGCTCTCCCTCATTCTTTCACCTCACCAGGGTCATGGCTCCTGCCGTCATCACCTTTGTTTCTCAGCTTAAATAGTCTGTGAGGGACCCTGAAGTCCAGAGCGTCTCCATGTTGGATGCATGAATCAACTGACTTGATATTGAAAGTGGAGACACTGTGAGTTGGGCTTGGGAAACAGGTTTGCATCCCACAGACACTCTTTCCACTCTGCCACTTCCAGGGATAGTCACAAAGTTCCAAAGTGAAGTTGGGAATCTGAGCTGACTGGAGGCCACAATTGTGTTTCCAAGGCATGGGTTGTGTGGGAGAAGTTGCTGCTTTCCCATGTCAGGTCTGAGATCAAACATCATGCATGTTTGTAGAAGAAGTAGCTGGGCAAATAATGAAAGCAATGCTGTTCGATGACAGGGATGGAAGTTTGTCATGTGTGACAACAGAAGGGACGATGTGTTGAATAAAGTCAGACACAGAAAGAGAATTCGTGTGTGAAAAATGTGATTGCATGGAAAGAGAAGAAGAGTGGCAGTGAGAGGCTGGGGAGGAGGATGCATGCTGGAGCTGGAGGCATTTGGGAAAGTGCAGGCCAACTGTAGTCAGAGGGCCGCATTTCTTCTGAAGCACGATTTACAACAACTTAGAGATTTCATTAAAAACTACAAGAAGGGAGATTGCCAGCGGGTAAAATCTTGCCCTGCAAGCATGAGAAGCAGGGTTCAAACTCCAGAACTGCTATAAAGACCAGATAGGTATGGAGACCCGTGGGCAATCCCAACACAGCAGGTAGCAACGGGCTACCTGAGGCAAGCCGGCTAGCTACAGCAGCCTAAACTGGTGAGTTCCAAGTTCAGCAAGAGACCTTGGTAAAGTGGACAGTGCTCAAGGACGATGCCTCATGTCAGCTTCAGGCCTCCAAAAGTAGATTCACACTCATACATGTACACACTCACCCATGCTCACATGTGTCCCTACATATCCCCACACGTATGTACACATACACCACATACACACATGCAAACAGACAAACAAACAAAAATCTTACAAGAATCCAGTTCAAAGTTTCTCAACCCAGAGAAATGATAATAGTTAAAAGAAATGAAAAAAATGATCAATATATATACATACACATATATATTGTATGTATATATATCTTATTCAACTATCATACTATAGGCTAGAAATATGTAAATGAAAACAAAAGAATCTTTTAAGTCCTCATAGTTTCAAGGATATCAGGAAAAAAATCTACTCATATTCACTCACCCAGGACACATGCTGCTAGCTCACAGAAACACACACACACACTCACATATACATACATACTCACACAATACACTCTTACATACATGCACTCACATATTCATGAATACCCACACATACATTCACTTACACACATGTGCTCACATATGTGCACACATATGCACTCACATGCACACATACTCATATGCAATGTACTCATACATGTACACACTCACATGCACACATACTCATATGCAATGTACTCATATATGTACACACTCACATGCACACACACTTTTCATACACATATGCACACACTCTCACACACACACTTTCACACACTCTCTCAAATACACACTCACACACACTCTGTCTCTCTCTCTCACACACACACACACATACATGAATATTGACTCAATCATTCATCTTATTTTCCCCATTTTCTCCAAAGCAACCCATCCTTCCAGAAGTCCAGAGCCAGCAGTGTACACACTCACATGGGTCAGACCTGCCTACACTGTTTGCCTAAAATACTTGTGAGTATATACAGCACGGTACGGAACTAATTTTTGAAGCAAGTGTGGGGCTCCAGGGCACTCTGCCATTTCCTCTTGTCCCTAAAGCTGTTAAAGTAAATTATAGGGCTGGGAGAAAGAGAGGCCAGCTGGGCTTCAGCTGCAGCCCCAGTTGTTGTGACAAAGTGAAAAGTGTGGGCACCAACAGATCATTAACTGTGGGGCCAAAAATAAGCTGATGATTGGCTCACACACTCCACTTGGAGGAGAAAGTGTGGACCGGTCTCATGCCAGGCTGCTCCCAGCCCGGGATGGCACCTATCCTTTCACCAAAAGAGGATTGGCAATTGCACCCAACCCACTGCTCCACATTCCTTATATTCTATCACGCTGGGCAAGTTTCACTTCTTTTTCTCAACATTTTTGGTTTTGTTCTTGGGAATTGACAGGAGTTTGTGTCTTGTTTTGAAATTCCCCCCACAGTTTCCTGTTGGGCTTCTTCTTGGGCTGAGTTCAGTTTCTCTGTTGACTATAATTACTGCGAGCCTTGTGAAGAGAGCTGAAAAATGTAAGTTGACATTAAAGGTGCATTACACTTGAATAAACCCAGAGACAGACTATCGCATGCTGGGTTGGAGCTACCCCTGTGTTCTGTCTAGATTAACCAGTGTTGACGGCTGTTGGTTTGCGTAGCACTAATAACCACCGGGTGCTCACGGGAACTTATAAACACTGCTCATAAATAGTTGCTAAAGTGTGAGGTGAATAAACATTACCTCAATGGTTTGTGAAGCACTGGCCACAATGGAACCAAATTGTGCTTTGAAATCAGACCTTCCTCATCTGAAAGGCATGGAAGGATAGAGGATGGCAGGCTGTGGCTGCTTCAACCTCTTGGTTTTTCAGCCATCTTCAGGTGGCCATATGTGAGTCTGCCTTTCTCTCATGTCGATGGCAGTCTACAGTGCAGACGCCACATGAGTGTCTATGTTCTGAGTGTATGCATTTTTACCTTGAACAACCAAACCATGGACATTTATTTTGCAAATAGAGCTCTGAGGCCCATGGAGCATGTTCCAGGCTCTGCCATGGACCATTAAGAGGCCTACTTTTTCTAGATGTCTACAAATTGTGACTGTCAGCTTGGCTTTCGTGATGCGTGTTTGCAACATGAAACGTATTTGGGACAGACATGGAGTAGCCTTGCCCTGAGTGGACCAGGAACCAGAGTTCTGAGTAGCATGTCTCATAAGTTATTAGAATTCAGATTTTATATCCAAGAAAACTATGATAAGAAGGTTGGCTTACAAGCCCAAGGTCATGTGACTGGTGGCATCACTGGAATTTCTGGCAAGCTGCCTTATCTTTTCTCTTGGAAGCCTTCCCTGCCAGTGTTTTTGTTCATAGATGTTTTCACTTTTCTTTTGTGTGTGAAGTAAACAAATGCTGACTTCCCTTAGACAGAAGCGGTTGAAGGGTGGGCAGGCAGGTTAGGTGCAGAGGACTTGTGTGTAGGCTTGTCTGTGGAGAAACTATAATCCTCCTTACTTGTTCCTCTCAAGTTCATTCAATCTACAGCCTTGACAGGGGAGGCAGAACCACACCTTAAAGAAACACTAGTTATCAACGAACCATTTTTCTAAGCTGGGATACATTTTTATAATGTGTTTCACTGACCCTGTGATCATTTGGTTCAGAACCTGGCTTCAAGCTTATTTCTTGGAGTCCCATCTTACAGCCCCCTAGCCATTGGCAGAGTGTCAATGATACGGCTCTAGCCCAACTCAAGGGCCACTTTTCTTTGAGTCAATATGGTGCACCATGACAGAAATTATTCATTATTTACCTCCCAGATTCATCTGTTTTTACTCCTAAAAGCAGACCAGGCCTCTGCAGCTCACAGGGGGGCTTAGAACACCCCCATAGACCCTGCATCTTGTAACATTTCAATTTTCTTCCAGATTGAACAAAAATATGAGTTTTCTGCTCATAGTTTTGCAGAAAAGTGGCCTGCAGTCAGTGTTCATCAGCTGGTTGTCTTGGAGAGGCATGGGTGAACTAATTTCTATTTTATTACTTCCATTCCACAAGTGAGAGAAGAAATCTTGTCTTCGAAGGGTTAGAATGAAAAGTAGACATAAATAGTTTATTATAGTAGCAAGATTCTGACAGAGGAGCAATTCATATTAGTAGTCATTACATAATTGTTCATGGATATACTTGAATGAGCTAGGTAAATATATTTTGTGTGTTGCATGCTTCTTGAAACTAAGGGACATCATGTCTAATATAGAGTTAGCATCATCAACATTCACAAACATTGTAGATGCCTGCTAAATACTGCTAAAGTTAAAATATAATTAATGTACATACATGCATGTGTTTGTATGAAGTGTCTTTATATGTAATATGGGAACATAACCACATGACTGTATTTGGGACATTGCTTTAGAAACTTCCATTTTTTTGGGCCAATTTTCAATCATCTTCTAACCCCAAAACAGATAGTAATTTGAGGACTAATGTTGCTATGTTTTATGGTCTTGATGGTAGGAGGGCATAAGATCTTTATGTGAATGAAGAGAGAAAGCCCAGACTCTGGATTTTGGGACTGAGCCCATTCCCATGGGCCCCTGGTCCTACAGGCTTGGAGAGCATGCCTAGAGTCACGCCAATGCACTTTGACAGAGGTTATTTATTACTTATTCCCCAGCTACTTATTTGTTTCTATGTCGTGAAATCTGCCTGTGAAAGAGGCTCATGTGTGACCGTGAGTACAGGGAACAATTCTCATTTGTTTTTGACAAACAACGTGGGCGATTGACCTAACTGTGTCCCCGGTGAGGAGGTGTGGTGTTGGGGGCCAAAGGTCTGGACCAGGAAATGTCTTACACCTTCCCACTACAGGACAATTTGGCACCTACCTAATTTTTTTGTCATGCCCTTTTTTTCTTGTGAGGCTTTTGCTGTTTGGGGAGATTACTGAGACAACCTGGCCAACAAACATTTATTTCAACTGAAATCTTCCCAGCTAATAATTCTATATCAATGGAACGGATCCTCAGGGGCCTTTTCCTCCATAGTCTATTAAAGTAGACAAAGATAACAGCACCAGGACTCCTTCAGTGACACAGGCGTCACCGCTAAAGCCCGGGAATGTGTTTCCAGTTCTGTTTCTGCTGCTGGCCTTTGTTTTTTCAAATGAGCGGAATCAGGGGTGGGCAATCTTTACTTCCCATTCCCTCCCTCAAAGCTCTGGGATATTTTAATTCTTAGCCTTGGTGCCTAGCACTTAAAGCACATGAAAAGGAAAGCTGTAGCCTGAAGTTGAAAGAAAATACCAGAAATGGCTTTTGGAAGCCATGAAATATGGCACTCCACAGATGAGACAGGCAATAATGCAGTATTAGCCATAGATTTCACGAGCAAATTTCAGGGTTGCATGGGCCATTAAGAGCAAAACAAAAACCATAATTGCCCTTAATCTCTATTCATTCTGCATGTGTAAATCCCGTTCAAAGGGAGATTTCAAGGAGGAAGATCAAGAGGAAAATAAGCAGGCACCTTTGGACAGTGCTGGATTTGATCCCCTGTCTTTGAAGACTTGAGAAGGGTAGGAAGGGGTGGGGCTGGGGTGGGGAGCCCTCCCTGAGGACTGATGCCAGGTGACAAGCTCTCAGAGACTTGACTTGGATAGATTGTCTGTGCTGGTTCCTCTTCCTCCAGAGTCCCCATTGGTGCAGCTTCAGTACTTCTGCTAGACTTTTGGCTCAGGAGCCTAATAGAATGACCACACTCACAGGGGTGTGGTCACTCAGCCTTCCTTATGAGACAAGCACCAAGCCCCCAGCTGGCTTACTCTGCTTCCTTAGGACTACAGGATCGGAACAGAAGCCCCCAGGAAGGAGGGGCCAGGAGCTGTAGTCTCCACTGATTTCCAATGCGTTCCCTCAGCTTGCCCAGAGAATGAAATCCTGATCTGATCTTCATTCCCTTCCTCACACCAGGAGGATTTTAGGAGTGGGAGATACTAGAATGCAATGGTGAAACACACTTGTTCCCCAGATAATAAGGAGCTCTGACTTAGCATAGTGTGCGTAGACCCAGGCATACTGTGCTACACACAGAAGTTACGATTCCATGTAAGAATAACCTGGGTAACACATGCTGTACTGTCACAAAGGGTCCAGCATTGTAGCTTGTACCACGTAACTTGGGTAAACATTGAAGCTGCAGAATGACCACGAGCCGGAAAAGTCTTATTTATTTCCATGTTTACAGAAAATTAGGTTGAGTTTCTACTGAGCGGTAAGTCCCCTGAGAAACACTCCTCTGTTCATCTCTTGATCTCTCCTTTCCTTCCACACACCAGCTACTTTTCAATGAAACTCGTTAATTCCCATACTGGCATTTTATTTAACCACAACTCCACTTTGGCATTTATTCACTCATTCATCCAGTACTCTTGTGGTAGTGGGGATTGAACTGGGGGACCTAATCTCTTGCTAAGCTCTGCACCATCCTCATTTTGGATTTTAAACTCTCTTGAGTTTCATTCTATTGTTGTTGAAGATAGATTGTCTTTTGGGAGTTTTGTCCCTCCTGCTTTTTAGAAAATCAAATCCAACTCCAACATTTGGTTTCAAGGTAAATGAGGAGCTGGAATGAGTAGCTTTCCTGTGGATATTCAGGAGGTCCTGAACTAGAAGGATCTTCAGTAAGGCATGACTGGAGTTGAGCAGGAAGCAGGCTGCTTCTCATACGCTTGATTTTTCATTTGATTAGGATTGGTTACCTCTTTGGGATCTTGTTCTGAGCTTGAAGTTTCTCTTAGCAGCTTTCTTTCCTGATGTGCAGATGTGAGACTGATTTGCTTCTCTTCTGGGTACCATCCTGACCACTAGTCCTAAACACTTGTACCTTACCCCTCTGTAACGGACAGGCTAGCAAGGGATTCTGATTTCTGCAAATTATGCCATTTTAATCAGTTTTAAACTTTTAAGGGCTCTTTCTTCAAACCATGTCAAGAGCTGCTTCTAATTCAGTGACCTCATCACAATCAGCCAGCTGAGGCTTTTCATCTGATTTTCTCTTAAAGGGACACATGTGGCTTTTCAAATTTTTCCTTTATTCAAATTATAGCACCGAGCTGGAAGATCACCCTCCGGAGATGCAGAGACATCTCTCTGTTCAGATTATTGCTCCATGAAAAGTTACAGTTCCTGGTACCCTAGACTGTGACTTCCCGTTAGCGTGGAGATCAGGAACCCCAGATGCCCAGCTGGAGTAGCTCTGTGACGCTGCAGGGTTTCTCAGGTCAGGCATGGATCCACCTTAGTAGGTCGTGAAAATTAATGTGGACATTGGCGAATGAACAAAAGCTTAGTGTTTGCTACAAATTCAATTGAAACAGTTATGAATTTAGGTAGAGATATTAGAAATAAACAGCAAGAAAACATAGGCTTATATTTATTCCCTTTTGGGGTAAGATTTTCCAAGATAAGACACTGTGGGAGGCCTCACAGGGGAAAGACAGGTGTGCTTTCTTTTACAAGACTAAAACTGCTTGTGTGTCCTTATGTTTCAAAAACTTCATTGAGGCTGGCACGTGCCCTTCATTCCAAATCCAGAGGCAAGTGGATCTTCCTGGTCTACAGAGTGAGTTCCAGGACAGCTTAAGAGAACACAGAGAAATACTGCCATGAAACAACAACAACAAAATAAACAAACAAAACAAAAACTTCACTGATAAAATTTAAATAATCTACATATAGAGACGCCTTCACAGCAGACCCAATGCTGAGGAGTTATTCTTTAGAGTAAAGAACTGCTATGACGGTGATTGGACTCTTGCTGGTAACAATACAGGAAAAACAAAAGAGAGATGGCTCTTTGAGAGGGCATGAAAAATATCCAATTACTTTAGTGATCAAAAGTGTGAAAAAGTTTCAAACGTCAAGCAGTGGTAAAGAATGAAAAGAGTGCTGGCTACTGACAAGGGTGTCCCACCGGGTGTTGGCTGTGTCACTGAAGGACCTGGAGTGGCCTTTGGAGAGGTGACTTGGTAACTGTGCACAATGAGCTTTCCAAACAGCTCTATATGCATTACACCATTCATGCCAGTATTTTTATCCTTAGCAGAAAATTAGAAATGATCAAATGATAGAGAAATTGTCACAACCCTAGGATGTATTGTGCCATGTCCATTAAATGATTCTCACCAACAATGGTAACAAGAAAGAAAAATGCCAGGCTAATTGTACTAAGTTATGGCCCAGTATGCAACCAAACATGAAGGATTATTTCTGGGTTTTATTCTTTCTGCTTCTTGGTTTTGCACCTACAAAGAATGTGAAGTACTATTTCAGCTTGTCACCAGAGTCTCCAAGCTAATGACACACATTGATTCAAACCTCACAAACCTCAGTCATCCTGTTGTCTTCATGGAAATTATTGACATGTGTGTCCATGTAAAGTTTGATGTTACAAGCTATATTTTATGATTATATGTAGCTCATATGCTATGTAATGAGCATATTCTATAAGCACTCTAATTTTTATTAGTGTATATTAGTTGTTTAAATAATAAGTTTCACTTGGGCTTTCTTGTACACACCTATAGCTTAGCTTGATCACCTTTGCACCCCTCCCTTAGTCACACTCATGACTCCCCTCTGACACAGTGTCTCTGTGTGGCAGTCTCTTTTGTCAGCATTTCTAGATTTCTACCTTTGAGAAGCAGTGTTTCCTGATCTTGTTAATTTCAGTTGCCATAGTGATCTATAGTTCCATATATTTTCTTGCACATAACATGAACTCATCTTTTTTTTTTTTTTTTTGGTTTTTCAAGACAGGGTTTCTGTATAGCTTTGGAGCCTGTCTTGAAACTCATTCTGTAGATCAGGCTGGCCTTGAACTCACAGAGATCTGTCTGCCTCTGCCTCCCAAGCACCAGGATTAAAGGTGTGCTCCACCACTGCCTGGCATAAATTCATTCTTGAACTCTGAATGGTATGCAGCACATGCACATGCACACACACACGGGCACACACACACGGGCACTCACACACGGGCACTCACACACGGGCACACACACATATCCAGAATCTCACATTTCCTTTATATATTCATCTGTTCATCTTTACATATGTTAATGTATCAATACTCATTAGCATGTATTATATTAATAACTACATACTAATGTTTTATGTAGCATAATACATCAACATGTATAGCATGTAGCATTAACACATGTCAATATCTCAATGCATAGGTGTTTTAGTCTCTCTAATATTGTGAGTTATATTTGGATTTAGTTTGGAGTTGCCTCAGTGAATCCATCCCATTGTCCCTTTCTTCATAATGACACAATAATGAGAAGGTGTCAAACTTCAAGGCTTTTGAGTCTCCCTTTGAGGCTCTCATGCTCTAGTACCCCATACCACAACCAATCCCCATGCAACAGCACCTTGTGTCCCCTATAACAGGGAAAGACTTTTGCAAGGTGAATGGACACAAGTAACTTCAGTACTCCCTCAGGTCAGCTAAATGTATTGTCTTTGAGAAATAGAATGCACTCAGTCTCCACAGAAGGGCAAACACACGGAGACTCAAAGGCTTTTTTCCATTTGTAAACCTAATATCAAAGACGTGAGAAGTCTAGCCCAGCGTTACAGGTGTCCTTTGCTTTGATCATTAATTAAAATGTGACTTCTATGCACAGTGTCACCGTCTGAGGACTTGACAAAACAAAGTGTGTCAGGTACCCGACAATTTCTTATAATGCCAGGAAAGACAGGTGTTCATTCCTGTAAAGGCTTTGAAGCTAAAAATAAAATAAAACAAAATTTAAATTAAAGGATATTCCCAAGTACATAGTAATCATCTTAAGACATACGTTTCAGGGTCTTTTTTTTTTTACCTCCCTGATGGTGGATGTGGCTTCTTGGGGGAGGGGCGGTCCTTGTTAAATACAAGCAAAAACCCCAGCTGCAAAGGAATGCAGAAAATGGGAAAAGTAAAGCCTTGTAAGTCATTTGAGATCAGTCGTCAGAGAATGTGTCTCAACGGTGTCATTATCAGATTAATATTTGAGTTCCAATTTAAGCTGGAATTATTTGGATAACAAAAATCAAAAGAAAAGTTTTTACAAACAATTTTGCCTGGGAGCAGAAGAAGCGTCTCCGAGCTGGGACTTGGGTGATTTTCCACCACACCTTACATTCCTGTACGCCTGTGAGCGGCTCTGTGCAGGATCACCGACGTCCTTGCTTTCGTGGGCACCGCTTGCTTTATTTCCAGTGAAAACCAGAGAAAAACAAAATTCTTCTCCAGTCATGAGCTTCGGCCGGATTTTAGACCTTGCGGCAAAAGAATATCAGAGAGGATTCCTAGGTCCCGATTGAAAGATAGTTTATTGATAAGTTGTCCTGCACTGGAAATAAGAGGGACTCATCCGTGTGGATAAAAGCTATCTTTCAGTTTACCAATTTTGCAGCCCACCCCCACAGCAGCATTTACTAGGTCCCTGCTGTGAGTTTATGAATGAAATGATTCTTGGGCTTTGAAAGAAACCTACAAACTACAGTGGGCAGTGCTATCACCCAAGAGCAACCAGAAAATAAGAGCACCCAGGAAACACAATCCAGAAGACTGGATCTAGAACATTAAAAGCCGAGTTGCCTTTGTTAAGCATAATGCTAAGTGGAATTCTGCTTCATTGTGGTGTCAGGCGACAGTGAGGGCAGGGGCTCTGTGTCTAGTGTTACTTTAGAGGGTTCTAGAGGGGTGGGCTTGAAGAGGTCCAGACAGACAGGATGCCACAGGTCCTGTAAGCAGTATCCAGGAACATGGCCATCAGTGGGACTCACCAAACCCAACTGTGTGATCAGGAGCCATCCATGGGGCCAGGTGCTGGAGGTTGCTGCAAGAAGTAAGTGGAGGGTGTGGAGGGCTCAGTTGAAGGGGCATTAGCAGGAGAAACATGACTTCTGGCTGGGCATGGGGTGCTTAAAGCAGGCAGGCAATCCGTAGAGAGAATGCAGTATAGGCTTTGTCCAGCTTCAGAGAGGCTGCTGAAATCAAGGTGCAGCGGAATACTGATAAAGAAACATTTCTGTAGTCTGAGTGACAGTCACCTTTTCCTCAGACCTGTTTCATGCCCAGGAAAGGAGAATCAAGCTGAAGACAACATGGCTCCCTATGTCCTTCACACTGTAGAAGGAGGTTGTGTCCTTCACACTTAGGATTGGTGTTTGTTCATGGAAACTGACTCTTTTGAATAGGTGATTGTATAGTTGATAAGTTATGCTTCCCAATTTTGTGAAGCCATTTGAAGATCTCTCTCTCTCTCCACACACACACACACACACACACACACAGACACACAGACACACGTATATGCATATGCCTGTGCCTGTGTGTTTGTGCACATGTGAGTGGAGGTGCACTCTGAGACCAGAAGAGGGCATCAGATCCCTTGGCACTAGAGTTGCAGGTTGTGAGCCTCGCACTGTGGATGCTAGGATCTGAACGATGGTCCTCTGCAAGAGCAGCATAAATTTTTAGCTGCTGAACCTTCTCTCTAGCCCACACGGAGTCATCCAAGAACTCTGTCCTCCCTATTCTTTTGACTCACCACATTATTACAAGCCATGAAATTCTACTTCTTTCCATGTTGGGTGACCCCAGGGATGCCGGAATTTAAGAACTCTAGGACACAGGCACTCACACTTCTTCTGGCTGTTGCTGCATGCAGCACTCTGCTGCTCCGAAGAGTCCCTGGTAGAAGCCCATACAAGCTAGTACTGGTGAATTCAGGGTTATTAGCACAACTCCCTCCTAAACACCTTCAGCTCTTTATGCTGAGAGCCTGTGTGTGCTACTGTCGAGTGGCTGCTGAACGTAGCTCCATAATCCCACCTGACATCAAAGTGGGTGGCGAGATCGCTCCACGGACAGTGGTTAAGAGCAGGAGTTGTGTATTGGCTTCTCAGACTCCCAAAGTGAAGGTTTTCAGTGCATTTTGCATAACACTGTTTTCCTTGGAAAGCCCAGAGTTTGCTTGATCATGGAGCCAGCAGTTGGTTTCTTAGGGAAAAATGGAACACTTCAGAGTCAGACCCAAGGGCGAGCTATTGTCCTTTCATTATAAAGTCGCGGTTCTGAAAAGCACAGTGCTTGGGAGTTCATTCTTTCTTGTTTGTCTGTTTTGAGACAGGATCTCATTATGTACCTACCTCTGCCTACAGAGGACTGGGATTAAAGACATGTGCCACCATGCCTGGCATAGACAGCATTTTTTGATGTCATTTAGCGGACTGTTTCTGTATCAGTCACTACGTTGTGAGTTGATGTGATTCAGCTCACCTCAGTTTCCCAGCAGCCCTGTGATGTGACGTTTTTATAATTATTTGACTAACAAAAGTAAAAATTAAAATTTTAGTAAGTCCACACTGACAGAATGCAGAATACATTTGGATGCATTTCTGTCTTCTGCCCTGTTGTAGAAGAGTACAGATCTTATAGAATGCACCTCATCACCTTTCAACAATTGTAAAAGGCACAGGGCACTTGAAGGTCGATTTACCAGGGACTGTACCACTAAAGAGTGTGACTAACCTCCCACCCAGAACCAGCAACCACGTCTAGCTCCTCTCCCAGCCATGATAAAATGTTGATGGCCCCAGCGCTGTGCAGGTTTTGGACAGATAACCTCTGCTGTGAGTTAGTGTGTGCATCAAGCATGCCATGTCCCGTGGACAGCCTTTCACAGAGCTCCTTCCCACGGCTCTTACATTCTTTCTGCCCCTCCCTGCTGTGTTTTCCGTACTTTGATAGAAATAACCTATTTAAATTAAATATCTTTCTTCAAGTTTTGAGTTGCTTAAAAGTGTTTTTAGTGAGATGGTGGTGGTCCATGCCTTTAATCCCAGCACTGGGGAGGCAGAGGCAGGCTGATCTCTTCATTTGAGGCCATCCTGGTCTACAGAGCTAACTCTGGGACAGCTAAGACTTACACAGAGAAATCCTGTCTTGAAAAACAACAACAATAGCAACAAAAATGTTTTAAAATGAATTATTTTGTGTTATCTTTATGCTTCTGGGTATCCATGGGCTAGGATATAAGTAAAAGAGGTCAGGAAGTTAGGAGGGGGCATGGGCAGGCCAGATTGGAAAGGAGTTAAAGGGAGCCAAGGGTGAATATGAACAAAATACATTATGTGAAATCTTCAAACATTTTATGAAATTCTTGTTTTAAATCTCTGTAAGAACACATGCCTGGAGAACGCAATGCTTTTGGGTCATAACTGATTGTTGTATTTTGTTTTTGGTAAATGGTCTAAATAAAAGGAGGGTAGAGTATGATAAAAGTTTACTCTTGTATCAAGTCATCTGTTACTATGAGCATTATATTTTAAAGCCCTATTTTTAAGGGAAAAACCACAGCTATCTCCATGGTTATCTGTCTTTAGACCACATTGACCAAGGCAACGTATGAAAGAGAGCATTTAACTGGGGGCTTGCTTACAGTTTCAGAGGTTGAGTCCATGACCATCAATGATGGCTGGGAGCATGGCATCGTAAGGGCAGGGTTGGTACTGGAGCAGTAGCCGAGAGCTCACATCTGTATTTGCCAGTAAATGGTAGGGAGCTAGCTTGAATGGTAAAACGGTGAAATGGTATGGGCCTTTGAAATCTCAAAACCCACCCTCAGTGACACAGTGACATGCTTCCTCTAACAGACCTCTCTGTCCTCTCCAAAACAGTTCTCCTAATTAAAATGGGGATCAAGCATTCAAATATGTGAGCCTATGGGGGCTGCTCTCATTCAAACCACCCCACATCATGTACAGTAAATGCATATTCCTTTCACTCACTCATCTTAACATTTATCCATAAGTCATGTTATGTTGTGATTTGTGCTAAATTCTAGAAAAGCAAGCAAGATTGTGGCATAGCTCCCACTCTGGTCCAATACCTGGGAGTATGAAGCAGGGCCGGTGACCAGCCATCCATCATCTACCCTGAGAACAGCTGTGTTGCCCTGGTTGCTGAGGCCTGCAGCCCTAGCCAGGTGGGGACAGGTGTGGCCTCTGCTTTGGTGAAAGTTAGGATGGAGGAGTCATCATTACAAGAGCACAGGAGTGCTGAAACAGGCAGGATGAGAGCAAGGGTGACCCATAGATTCGATCCAGGGAACCTCCCATCGTCTAGAGTGTCAGGGAAGTGTTGACACAGGACAACACAATTGTTCTAGGTGATCTCTACAGCTACAGTTACAGGTGAACTCGGAAGTGGACGTGAGGTAAGATGAATATTCCGGGCAGAGGGAAAGCTTGTGCCAAGAAAGTGAGGTGTGGCAGAGGGGGCGGAGCCAGGTAGCATCAGCCAGGTGTAAAGTCAAGCCATCTAGACATTTTGTGCAGCTGAGCTCCTTGTGGGACTCTTTTGAGTCTGCAATTGAACATCGCTACCAGCTGTCAAGCATGTGCCCTGCCAAAGCAAGCAGGGCTATCCCAGGCTAGCTCCTTACTGAGAGGGTTTACATCAGGCTTCAAAACTTGTGGTTATGCTTACAGCCGTGCACTGAAAAGAAAGCATGGTGAGAAAAATATCAGCCTCTGGTTTTGACTGAAGGTTCCCATCTTCAGAAGATTTAAGGCAGTCCGCATGGCAGTTGCAGGCTGGTTCTTTTAGTAAACCAGGTATTTTGAGATTGCTCCAGCTTCCCTAGTCAGGGCTTGGAAAGACTCCAGGTATGACTGACGCACATCTCCGTACTGAGGTGGAAAAATTGATAAACGAAAGCAGCTACCTGCGTGTAAGGGTGAACCTGATGGGAACATGAAACAAAAAGCAAAGCCCCAGACCTCAGAGGGTCATTTGGGAAGTCTTTCTCACATTGAGCAATCGGATCCGTATCAAAGCCGGGCTTGGTAATTATTTGCATTGGACTAGTTGTTTGAAATTAAAGTTTGGGTTTATTTGTAGAGGAAGATAACAGTTTTGGGAAGAAAGAGTGGGACTTAAGATTTTTCAGATGAAAACAGGACACCCAGATCTCAACATCGTTGGCAGAAGCCATCTTATTTCATTCTTCTCCCATTCCCCAAGTAAAAATAAATAAAGCACATTCTTGGGATCCTTGGGATTGCATGCTAGGTATAATTAATGTCTGTTGAATTTCCTGTGTGGGTGGTACTGCCGAACAATTCGGAAAAAAAAGAACTTTCTTTCAACATTTCGAGCATCATCACTCACTCGGTTCGACTGTTCTGCATGTTGTCAGCCTTTGCTCCACGGGGCTCGCCTTCCAGCTTCAGTGACAGGTACTGAGCACTACTGGAGTATTATCTCATAGATGAGGTTGCTCATAGGTACCTATCTGGAAGCTTCTCTAAACCACATACATGGGTGAGATTTGCAAAGGCGAATATCTATAGTCTAGAGACCTGTGCATTTTCTCTGGTTTGTGCTTTCATATTTTTCCTTCTTTCTTGTTTTTCTTATTGTTGTAGTCCTTACTAGAGCCTTTAATTTGCTAAGCCTTGCAGCCCTTCAGGGAGAGACGGGCAATGCAATGTTTTACAGTATTATATGATCACATGTTACTTTAAAATGATATGTACTTTTTTATTCTTTGAACATTGCATACATCTATAGAGTGTCTTGAACATACCCATTTCCCACTCTTCTCCTCCAACTCACCCAACCTGCCCAACACATTTCCTTCCCAGCTTCACATCTTCTTTATCTAAAACCCGCTGAGTTCAATCAGTGCTGGCTGTATGCAAGCAAATGTGGAGGCATCCACTAAGGTAAGAGCCACCCACCAGTGCCACAGCCACAAAGCAAAGAGACTCTTCTTCAGCAACCATAAACTCTACTGGCTCTTCAGATAGGAGTGTGGCTCCCTCTCTCATCCACACTGGGAGTTTTTAACTGGCTTGATCTTGTTGATGTCTTGTGTAGGTAACATCCACTGCTGTGCGTTCATGCATCTGACATCTATGTTATGTCCAGAGGGCAGAATTTCAGAACACCCCTTCACATCCTCTGTATTCTTCCAGCCTCTTCTTCTTGGGGGTGTGTGTGTGGCAATGTGTGAACTAGATGTGCCACTTATTCCTAACACTCTGAGCAGTATGAGACCCTGCATTGACTATTGTCAGGGACAAAAAGGCATTTCTGTGGCTAAAGTTGAAAGCCACACAAATCTGAGGGTAAACTAATGTTTAGGAGGCATTTCGACCACATGACCATTTAGCCAATCAGGAACAGGAGGTTCCTCCCTAGGGTCTATGACTTCTCTAGCAATAGATTTTAAACCAAGTTTACAGCATGAGGCACTAATTTTTCCTTTAAGCAGGTCTCAAATCTAGTCAGAAGGAAGTTACCCTATAACTGTTATACCACTATTGTGGACACATCTTACTGGCATATAAATACTATCGTATGCACAATCCAGCGTTGGGTAAAGGATATTGATACCTTTCTTTCCTCAACGGCCTATATACCACATTCCTGCATTGCAGAAGCTTGTCATCATGGACATAGATTTTTGTAAGTTTATAAAATTTATCTGTGTCTTGCAAGCAAAGTATGTGATACCTTCAACAACACGGTTTCACCATCTACTTACAGTTTGTTAACTAAGAGCAATGGCAATAGCCTGTGTTGTTTTGGGTGTCTCTTGGGCTTCTCTGCCTAATAAATTTTAGGGAGGTAACTTGTGTTTGGCACTAAGATTTTCATTTAAACAACCCATGTGTTCTGGGAGCAGCATTGTCTACCCTTCAGGCTACTTCTGCTCATATTCTATTTAAAAATTATATTTTTAATTAGCTTAAATTAGTGGTTTTTCATTAGAGACAAAGTCTCCTGTACCCTTGACTGCTATGGGACTCACCCTATAGCTGAACATAATCTCTAACTCCCCACCTTCTTGTCTTTACCTCCAAAACTCTGACATCATAGACATGAATTTATTTGCTTTGATTGGAGCCAGGATATCTATCACCCTTGAGGTTGGCATTTGATGGTGCATTCATGATAATTACTTTTGCTTGATATTTGGTTTTTAGTGAACCAATTAATTTCTTTGAGATAGGTTCTTATGACATAGTCCAGGCTACCCATGAACTACTCACTTATGTCACTGTGCTGGATAGTTTTTATGTTAAGTTGACGCAAGCTAGAATCATTTTGGAAGAGGGAACTTCAGTTGAGAAAATGCCTCCACCAGATTTCCCATGAGGAAACATTTGGTGCATTTCTTTGTTGATGATTGATATGAAAGGGTCTAGAACACTGGGTGTTGCCACACCTGGGATGGTAATACTGGGAGCTCTAAGAAGGCAAGCTGAAAAAGCCATGGGAGCAAGCCAGTAAGCAGCACTCCTCCATGACCTCTGCAACAGCTCCTGCCTCTAGTTTCCTGCCCTGCTTGAGTTCTGACTATGATTTCCCTCTGTGACGGACTGTGATGTCAAACTGAAATACACCCTTTCATTCCCAAGTTGCTTTATGTTCAGGGCATTCTTGTCACAGTGTTAGAAAACCATCATGCTTCGAATGTATTTGGTTCTTTGAATGTCATTGAGCTTCTGGGGTTCTGTGGTGGATACAAATTGGAAAACAACAACAAGAAATAAACATGATAACAAACCACTAAACAGGGTAAAAATGCAGTTTGCTTGACAAGTAAAGCAACTAACTCTAGGGCAGAGGCAGGAGCTCTTGCTGGAGTCAGATCCACTTGGCTTTCCTGCCTGGTTTACCATTTCTCTGCTTTCCCTGACTCGAGTCATTCAACTGTGCCAATTCCCAGTTTATTCAACTGTAAATGGCTCTAACACATGCTATAAATGTGATGAACACTGGTGATAATGCACAAAACAACATCAAAAATGATAGTTGGTTTTCAGATCCACAACAGTTTCAACTAATTACAAATCCCAAACAACTGGGGGAAAATCATGTGTGTGTTGAACAGAGATTTTTGTGCCAGCATTTCCTGAGCATGGTGACAACTACTCCCCTGGCATTTGCATTGATGAAGCACACTCAATACTGTATACTTAAAATTCCCTAGATGGTGTAAAATGCCCAGGAGGTGTAGACATCATGTACATCGCTGGTACACTGATTATCCAGAGATTGGTGACAATGAAACACTCTGTACATCGTCAGTCCAGATGAACTTTTTTCTTTTTTGGAGTTCACTTGGCACTTGCTTGAAGTCCTGGATATCAGTCTTTAGATGAAGAGAGCTTTCTCATTACTACGCAATAAATCAGGTTCCTGGGCCGGGAGCCCCAGATGGTGCCTTTCTGTTTCTCCTTGCCCCTCAGTGTTATGGAGGAGACTCTGAAGGCCTGGAAAGGCATAGCCCCAAAGTGGAAGGATTCTGGAGCCAGGAGTCAAACTTCCTTCACTGGCTCATATTGCAGTGTGGTATGCAAAAGGAGTAAATTTGAACTGCATGTAGGCACTGAAGTCTGAGGATTGAGGGTCATTGTTAGAGTAGGGACACCAACCACCCTGACCCTTTCTGTGATCAAACCAGCCTTATCCTCCTGCATCCAGGAATGTGATAGGAATTTATGAATTACAAAAAAATATTGGGAGTCTTACTGTGTAGGCCAGGCTGACCTCAAAATTGCAATCTCCTGCCTAAGCCTCCCAAATACTGAGATTGCAGGCATGTGTCCCCTTGCTTAGATCTGAGCTCATTCTGGACTCTGTGATTTCTATGTGACCTTGATTTTGACTATGTCCCTTGAATCTTTTGGGAAATGGCTATCTGGAGATTTGGCTAAATCTAATTAAATGGCTTCTTACTATTCCTTCGCATCTTTCCCCAACACTCCTTCTTTCCCATTGGCATTAGATGTAGCAGCACTACTAACTCACCCCACACATCAACATCTCAAGCAATGGAGTGCACTGCTGCTTTCCCAGCCCCTCTACACTTTCTTTAAAGATTGCGGTAGACAGACATTGAAATTGCTCTATTTTGTTACTTTGCCTTCGCTCTGACTTTCAATAATTGTTTTTCATTATATTCTATTTAGAAAACTGTGAAATTCTGACTACAGTGAGGGAATAAATATGTCTTTAGTAGATTAAATGATTTTCATTCCTCCAGGAAAGTTACATAGGGGGGAAATATCACTCAATAAACATGTGAAATGACTAAGATGATTTCTCAGAAGTTGTTGGAAGCTTCTTTAAGTTGGTCTGATAAACTATGTGGTGGATTCAAACACAGGTTAGAATAACACTTTCCTAGTTGTGAGGTTCATTCCAGTTGTCAACCTGACCCAATCCACAACCACCTGGGAGGAGTCTCAATGAAGACTTGTCTAGATACTGTATGGGTAAGTCTGTAGGGGCTTATCTCCATTACACTAACTCAAGTGGGAAGGCCCCACCCAATGTGAGCACACCATTGTCATAGGTTGGACTGTGGACTAATGAAAAGGAGAGGGTGAGCCCAGCATGTGCAAGAATGTATGCACGTCTGCACTCTCTCACAGTGACTGGCTGTGACTGACTGGTTCAGGGTCTGGCCACCTGACTCACTACCCCTCAATGACAGATGGTAACCTGAAACTGTGGGCTAAAATAAATCCTTTTTCCCCCAATTGTGAGAGCAATTGGAAAGCAAGCTACAACATCAACTTAAAAAAACAAAATAAAACAAGTGGAGATGTTAAACGACATTTATCAGCATATCTGAAAAGTCTGTGGAGTCCCAGTTCACTGCCGTAGCTTTTGTCGATGGTGTGGCAGTTGATACTCTGATGGAAACTTGTTGTGAGGGTGCTGCAGTGTGCCCAAGTAGGCTCTTCAAAGGGAAGACCTGGAAGTTTCTTCTCATTGTCACTGTCACATAAACTAGATTGGGTGGGTGAGATACTAGGGCTTCCGATGTGTGGAACTTTGGAGAAAATAAGACTACTTTTGAGATAAGGTTCACAGACTTGGACTGTCTCAATAACAACATGGCAAGAGAGATGGGAAGAGTGAGGTTCAGAGACTCAAATGGCAAGTTTTGAATCACTCTACACATGTGTGTGTTCACACATGTGCACAATGCATACCTCTTGAGTGGCACTCAGAGGACAAAAGAGTTGAGGTCCTCACTTTCTATCTTATCTGAGGCATTCCTTGTTTCCCACTGGCCATACTAGGTTAGCTGACCCATGAGCTTCATTCAGTCCATTGGTTCTCTTACTCATCTCTCCTCTCTCAGTAGGGGCATGCTGGGGTTATAGAGAGCCATCTCACTGTCTCTGGCTTTTATATGGATTCTGGAGACCTAAGCTCACGTCATCATCCTGATGCAGCAAGATCTTTACCTATGGGACAGTTTCCACAGCTCTGACATGACTCGTATTTCTAGGGGTTTCCTGCTGATGAATAAGACTGTGGGAAACTGGGCAGCCCTGGGTGTTCAGTAGAGGCGCCTTCTATTCAGGAAGAAACCCTAGACACAGAGGTCAACCCATTGCCCACACAGACTGGACTGAGTCTGCTTCCTGATACAGAGAAGGCAACTCTGTATCTCGCTTTGGGAGGGGGGTTGTGAGAGTCAAAAGATAAAATGACAGACTGAGATCTCTGAGTCATGAGCAAAAGAAATTGCATCCTTCCCTTTGAAACACTATTATTTTTAATTTCCTTTGAATGACTCAAATAAGAGCTTGAGATTCTTCTAATTTTCTCCGATTTCTCACCCAAATCACATTCTTACATCACCACCCACAAGAAGAAATGCAGTTTGAGCCTGTGCCTTGAGAAATGTCAATTAACCCCTTTCCATTGAATGGATAAGACAATTTAAAATATTCATTTTATAAATTTCCCAAATACCTAAAATTTCAAAGCACTTAGGTTATTAGCGATTGCTTTGGCAAGTCATACTTCCCTCCAAAATATCTGGAAGGTCACCCTTCATCCCCTGGTTTCCCTGGTCACAGGGCATATTGGGGTACAGGTATCATGGTGACATTAGGACAGTGGTTCTCAACCTTCCTAATGCTATGACCCTTTAACATGGCTCCTCATGTTGTAAGTTGTGCTGACCCCAACCATAAAATCGTTTTTGTTGCTACTTCATAGATGTAGTTTTGCTGCTGTTATGGATTGTAATATAAGTATCTGATATGTGGCCTTAGGGGCTCATGACCCACAGGTTGAGAACCACTGCATTAGGCTACTAAGAAAATTGCTTTCCTCTGTGCTTTGGTTGAGATCTATATCTTGTACCCCCGTCATATCTATGTTTATGTTCCCACAATAATGAGGCCTTGAGGAAGAATAAGTCTATCCAGTCAGCACAGGCACACTGAACTCTTTCCCACTTCACATCCAGGCCCATACATCTCTTCACTTTGATCTGGAGGTAGAGACCAACATTCCATGTGTAATAATCAGGGTGATGAATGATACGGAGAGAAAAGGCATGACTCAGGACATAGCCACCATTAATATCTGTATCATTTCCACACAGGAAATCCATATGTTAGTACTGTATTTCCCTTATGTTCTTTCTTGATGCTGAGAGCATGACTGTGGATACCAAGAGGTTGGGCATGTTCAGAAAAAGCGTAATCAGACACCATGCAACTCATGGGTAATTGTCACTCATCGTTCTTCTTGAAAAAAAAAATGAGTCTGTCGAAGCTTTGCCTTTAGTCATCTTCAGCCATGGTTGACTGTGTTGAAACAATGCCAGACTGAGCATTGATACCAGGTGCCTGTCCAAGCAGAATCCAATGTCACACCTGCAGATAGAGGGTAAGATTACAGCATGTGTCAGGCCCGGGCACCACAAATGACTCTCTACTTCATCTCAAATAACATTATAATTTACACTTGGAGACTTCAGACTACACAGTCTTGGCCAAATGAAAGTCTTTGCAGCCAAACACATCAAATTCAATATATTTTGCTTTGCCAATGCGATTATTATTTTTTTAAGTTACATGTAATTAAATCTATCAATGACATTTCAAAAAAAAGTATCTGTACTGGAAGAGAGGCTTAGAGACATTTGGCTGTCAATTACAAAGATGCCATAGAGTTTTGTGCTAGAAACCAAAGAAAGAATAAAATGACCCCAATGTGCACTGGGATAGAAATGAGAGTTCATGGATGAAAGGGTCTACAATAAGGTCCTTTGTTCTGTAACAATATCATAGTTATGAAGGTGCAAGTGTGGAGCTGGAGAACTACTTCAGACAAAAACGAAAACCTTCCCAGTTTAAACATTTTTCCAGATCCGGGACATAACCTTCAATAACCCTTGCTGAACCTTTGGAAAGACTGTGTGGGTATTCCAACGCCTCCTCCCTCCCCCCACCCACTTGAGATTTCACCTTTGGAAAGACTGTGTTGGTATTCCAACGCCTCCTCCCCCCACCCACCCGAGTTTTCCCCTTTGCACTTCGGTGCACTGGTGGGCTTCACTGCGTTTCCTGCTTGCACCTTGACCCACTTATTGGGAAACAGCTGTGTGTTCCGAGCCCTGTTGCTAATGTTTGCATGAACAGAGAAAGGAAAGAATGTTCATCTGTCTCCATTCTCCCCACCAACTTCTTCAAGGTCCAGGAGGAAATGTCCCTCTGGCTATTGGGTTTCTTTTACTTTGGGACTTGTTCTAGAGTTCTTGTATTTTCTATGGAATGGCCTTAGCATTTTGAATCTCTCAGAGAAGTTTATATACTTTTGTGACCTTGGATCTGGTAGAGGGATTTTTGAGAGCCCCAACGAAAATACCTCCCTCTTAACGCTGCTTCAGTTTCCTTGTATTTTCATGACATTATAGAGAATCTTTAGTCTTGAAGTTCTATATATGCTTGCCAAGTCCTTGTACAGTTCAAGAGATTGACCTAACTGTGGATGCAAGGAAATGAAGAGGTGACAGACACATGCCATGGATAAGGCTGGGGTCAGAAGGCCTGGGCTCTTGGATGAAGAAGCTGCAGCACTCAGAAGCTCGGTGTGTTTTTTATATACAGTTGACCAGGGAAGCAGGCTTATTGCATGCAGCGGAACAGGGAGCTGGAGTTATCATATACAGACAAACAAGGAGGTGGGGTTGTTATATACAGACAAACGAGGAGGCAGGGTTTTCCTGTACTGCTAAACACGGAGGTGGGGTTATTACAGAGAAAAAAAGGAAGCAGGGTTATTTTATACAGCTGAACACGGAGGCAGGTGTATTATACAACTTTTCTTGTTTCCGTGGTTTCCAACTGGGGTTTCTTGTTGGTATCTCATTCTGGTTATTGTATTAGCCACTCTTCTCAGTTCTTTGACAAAATACCAGACAAAAGCTGATGGTGAATGTCCTTCTGTATGCTGTGAATATATGTTTCTCTTATTGGTTGATGAATAAAACTGTTTATGCCAATGGACAGGCCGGATGTATCCAGGTAGGAAATATAGGCAGGGCTACCAGACTAGGAGAATTCTGGGGATAGGAGTCACAAAAGAGATGCCATGTAGCTACCTGGAAGGTAGGATACCCCAGCATTCTCCAGTAAGATAAGGCCTTGTGGAAATGCATAGATCAATAGAAATGGGTTTATAATTAAGAGGCAGCCAACCAATAAGAAGCCTGAGCCATCCGCCAAACAGTTTATGATTAATATAAGCCTCAGTGTGTTTATTTGGGACTGAACGGTTGTGGGACTGGGTGGGACAGAAACCTCTGTAAACAAAAAGCAATGAAGGAAGGAAGGTATGGAAGGTTTACCATGGCTTTTGCTTTAAGAGATCTTGCTCTTCATACCTGGGCTGTTACGGTGGCAACAGCATGAATGGGGCTAGTCGTTTTATGTCCACAGCCCAAAAGCAGAGAACAGACAGGAAGTAGGGGTTTGGTGTGAAACCTTAAAGCCTATCCCAATGACCCACTTCATTCACTGGGGGCTCACCTCCTAAAAGGTCCCGCAGCCTTCCCAAACTGTGCCTACTAGACGTGGATCACGTGCTCAAACGTGTGAGCCTACGGTAGAGGTTCAAGTGTATCACAGTAGTTACTTTAGTTGGTGATGGCTGCTGCTATGGCTTCATTTAGCATTGTTGTTCCATATTAAGTATCTTTCCCACCCAGGCTGAAGGACCAATGTCTACTTTAGATAAGCCATCCTTGCGGAAGAAGAAGGCAACAAATCTGGAGTAAACATGAACTTCACTGCACAGCATCATTACTTCTATTAGTTCAATAAAGCCACAGGGCCTAACACAGCCATGGTCCAGGGAGTTGCATTCTGTCTACACGGAGGCATTGAAGGCCTCACGGTGGCAGGTACGCCATCAGATAAGGGACTGACAAATTGGGAACTATTTATTCCAGTATGTTACACTTATTTCTTTTCTCACTCAATTTTATATAAATATCAACTAAATTCAGCCTTAAAAAAATCTCAGAAGTGTTGATGCAGAGTAAGACAAACAATTTCTTAAAATCCTGGGAATGCATTCAAGTCTAGCTCTAGTCTGCATATTGAATGTTAATTAATTTTCCAATTATGTGAAATCAAGCCAGTCAGAATGCTAACATGGATTATGGAGGGGCTCCTGAAACCTCACCTCTGCTGATGACTGCTTCAGGAAGGAGTCAGTTTTCTTCACCGATGTGACCTGTAATATTTTGTTCAACCTCCAGTGGATGGCCCTACACCTATGCATTTATGAGCAGCGCTAATAGGACTGGATGGGTCAAAAAAGAAGAAATGAGGTTAGGAGGGAGAAGTGGTGGGGGCATCTGGGAGGAACTGAAGGAGTGGAGTGGGGGATGGATGTGACCAATGGGTATATATGAATGAAACTTGTGTACAATAGACTTAAAACTATTCCCATATATGTCATACCATATAAGACAGTTCAAGTCAGCCACCATCAGCTGAAGGAAATTGTTTACTGTAGCTGAGTGATTTTTCTTTGGAGTAGCAGTTTTAATAACTCTTTTTCTTGATGATATTTAGTGCATCTATTAGTTTGCACGTTTGTGATGTGCAAATGCTTGTGTTTACTCAGAATGGGTTTCCCTTTACCTTTTGGGGCTTCCGGTGCCAGCATGATTCAGACAGACAGTCATTCACATGTAGTGACAGCAATTTCCATGTCTATGTAGCTGGGCCCCAGAGGATGCTGGAGTGATCAGTTCCTTGGGTAGTTAGCCCCTGGCTCCCTGAGCCATTGAGTCACTCAGAATCCTCTCCATTTTTCCCTGAAGACTCAGAGGTGTTAATCCCACTTTCTGGTCATAGTCCAGCTAGGGTAATGACTTTCTGACTTGTTACATCACTCCAACAATTTTAGTGAAACAAGATCTGTTGCTTTCTGTCCTATGTAATTTCATGGAAATGGAAACTTCTGAGCTCAACGGTATGCTGAATTTGATCACAAACCTAGATGTGGTGACTTTCCTGATAGTTATAGTGGCCGCCACCAAAAGCAGGTCCTGGCTTCCTAACTGGAATTTGCTTGGGGTGGATCATCTGCAGTGAGCTCCTCCCAGGGAAGCTACCCAGCCAGTGAAGCCTTCTGGGTTCTACCTGCTTCACAGCGTTGCACAGTGAAGCCATCATGGCAAACCTCCTGCTGGGCAGCCCAGAGGAAACATTTTACATCCAGAGTGACACATGTAAGAAAGGCTTCACTTTGCCCTGCCTACATTTCTCCATCTTTA
This sequence comes from Mesocricetus auratus, assembly GCF_017639785.1. Lineage (NCBI taxonomy): Eukaryota > Metazoa > Chordata > Mammalia > Rodentia > Cricetidae > Mesocricetus > Mesocricetus auratus. Next base: position 9,794,857 of record NW_024429269.1, on the reverse strand, counting down.
CACCCTCTACCCAATTCTTCACCAAATCTCTGTGGCAGGTGCCAAACCTCCCACCCCTGCCTTCTTGGCCTCTTGTCACCTGTTCCTCTAACCTCCTTCTTTCCTCCAGGTGAGTTCTCCACCCAGCAGGGCACACCATTCCTCTCCTGTTGTGACTTTGGCTCTTGTTGCTAATACCTAAAGTTAATGCCTCAGGGCAGAGAAGTAGCCTGCTTACTCTTCTCTTTCCTGCCCTGCTATCCATTTGTAGTGTTCCTGCTAAAGAACACAAAAGTGCTTAGAATGTAAACATGTCCAACCAGGTGCTCACACACACACACACACACACACACACACACACACACACACACACACTTGAGAAGAACCCGTGACTAGCAGGTTCTTTAGGGTTAGTTGCACTCATTCAAGTTCCATCGGTCCTGTACTGAATGCTCAGTGTATGTGGTTTCATGGTAGATACAGCGTGAGGGCTCTTCAGAGGAGGATGAAGCCGTCTATCCATCAGTTTGTGTGTGGAGGGATATGGAACACAAAGACTAATTAAGTCCCAATCATCTGGTCTCCATTTTGTCTTCAGTATTTGAACTAATGGGACACAGGGTTTTCTAAATTAAAAATTACAGCTCCTAGCTTTGTCTGCAATCAAGACCCCAGTGTCCCAATTCTGGTCTTAAAGCTGTGAAAATATGTAGGAAATGAAAGGAACATAGATTTCCCTGCTTTCTCCTTCCATTGACTGGAATGGTAGCAAACAGAACAGGACTGGACAGGGTTATAGTTAAGACTGACATTCTAAGAACATGCAGTGAAATAAGACTGGAATAAGCAAGGTCCCTATGTCAGCTTTTGCAATAATCACTTGAAGAAGTTGTCCATTAAACCCTCTTACCAAGGGGGCTGGGGAGACGACTTACTGGTTAAGAGTACTGACTGATTCCCAGGTTTGATTTCCCGCATCCATATGGCAACACACAACTGCAGTTCCTGGGAATCTGATACTCTCTTCTTGACTCTGAAGACACCTGGCCCACATACAGTACATATCCATACATGCAGGCAAAATACATGGAATAAAATAGAAATATTTTTAACTAAGACAACAAAACAAAACAGAAAACTCTTACTGAGGTGGTGGTAACTAGGGCATGGGCCTTGTATTTCTCTAACAGTCCCAGTGTTATTAGCTTTCTTCTGCTAATGTCTTGTTTTTACTGTATGGTGTGTGTGTGTGTGTGTGTGTGTGTGTGTGTGTGTGTGTGTGTGTGTGTGTGTGTGTGTGTGTGTGTACACATGGGAGTGTTTGCTTGGGAATAAGCCTGTATAGGCCAGGGGTTGATACCGGGTGATTACATTTATCACTCTCCACCTTATTTTTTGAGACAGGGTCACCACTGAACCTGAAGCTTGCTGTTTTGGGGGTCACTCACAGAATCTGGAGCTTGCTGTTTTGGCCAGGCTAGCTAGCCCACAAGACCCCAGGATCTGTTTCCGACCCCCACCTCCAGCACTGAGGTGGCAGGTTGCTACCATGCCTGGATTTTCCACACCTGGGGGTCTGAACTCAGACATATCTCCCCAGAATCAGCTGCTTTAAATCCTTCTATCTGGTAGATGTCTGAGTTATAGACACCTCCATTGGCAGCAGCCAGCCTTGTGCTTTTCAGCCTGGGCATTAGACATTTTCAACAAATATAGATCGCCAGCCTACTTTCTCAGAGATGTGCCTTGTGTCACATAAGATATAATTCCCTATTTTTCTCTCCCAACTCACTGTGCCTTCAGGGTTCACTAACAGTAGCAATGGCCCTGCTCTTTCTCACAGGAGCATCTTGACACGAACATGAATTTTCTCTTGATTTCTTAGTGAAGCTCAGATTGGATTGACCATTTACAAATGTGTATCTTTTGCCATCTCTTCAGGGTCATAGAAGGAGTAACTTGTCTACTGAATAATATACAGCCTGGGGCTATGATTCTCCTTGAGTGCTGCAGCTTTAAGCCACCTCACCAGACTCTCCATAGCGATCTCACACCCCATGTGCCTGGGATTGATCTGGAACACAGGTGAGGCCCCACTGAGGTTACCAACCCATGAAGACCCCCACTTCTGTTATCAATCCCTCTTCCTCCCTGAAGGGTTGGCACTGAGATGACTGCCCTCTTTACATCAGAGCCAGCTCTGGGTTCCCAGACCACAGGATGAAGTCACACTGCCACCTGAAGTTAGGAGAGGGTTGTCTCCCTGTGTCTAGAGGGCTTCATGTGCCTAACTTCACAGTGAGTAAACAGAGATGAGGGATGGAGGAGCTAACCCTATGTCCCCCAATCTGGATGTGCCAGAGTCATTATGTGAATCCAGTGTTTGCTCCTGACACCTACTCATTGCTCTGCACACAGCTAACTGCTCCGAGGCCTTTGGGAACTGTTTTAGGTAGGCATAGATTTCTGGTCCCACTGTAAATTTAGCTTTTAAGTATTTGGGGGGATATCTTGAGACTCTATGTACCTTTTAATTCGTTTGTAAATTTAATTTAATTTTGTGGTTTGGTGCTTAGAAATAAACTTAGGCCCTTAAAGGTGCTAGGTCAGCACCCAACCATTAAACTATACTCCCAGGCCTTTATTTATTATTACATTAATTTATTTGTCTGTATGTGTCTGTGACTGTGTGTGCTTGGACCTGTGGGTCAATTTCTGGGATTTCCTTCTGCTGGGTCATATGGTAGCAAGTATGTCTACCTTCTGAGTCATTTCACTGACCCTGAGTTTTTTTTTAATAAACTTCCCAAGTGGCTCCAATGCACTATAATCATAGGACAACTTCGTGCACACTTTGAGCACAGTGACCTCAAACTTTTGCAGTCTTGTTTCTTTACCTACTCATCCTGTTTCCTGCCCCTATACCAAATGAAAGCAGTAACAGCTGTAGAGATTGCTCCAGGGTTAGGGGCATCTGTTACTCTTGCAGAAGACCTGGGTTTGCGTCCTATCACCACATGACAGTTACAACTATCAAGATCTCAATTCCAGGGGACTCAACACCCTATTCTTACAACCATAGGCACCAGGCACCCATGTGATGTATAGACATACACGGAAGCAAAACTCTCATGTGCATAAAATGAAATTAATTAACTAAAATAAGAACAATTATGTGTCCAAATAAAAGCAAAATCCATTATCAGATGAGGCTGTGCTTTGGGTGTGAATCAAATGATGGCATTACTCCATCAGCTCTGACCTCCAGCAGGGTTTGTGTCTGGGCTTCCCATTCACCCCTTACTAATTAGCGAATCTTCATGCCTTATAGGGTCTACTGGAAGAACCGGAAGAACCTCTCAGCTTCAGAGGTCCGTGAAAGAGACCAAAGTGCACATATGAAATAACTTGAGTGACAGGAAAACAAGTTGATAATAAATCCTGAGTCAAATATGAGTGGAAGAGAAGCAAAGAGAGAGACAGCTATGGTGGGGAACCGGGGAGGCAGGGCCAGTTCCCAGTAGGGACAGTTCAGTTTGGAAGAGCCAATCAGGTTTTGGAAGTGTGATGAAGACGGCAGGAACAGGGTCTTCAGAGTCACACTCTGTCTTAGCCCAGCCCATGATGCTAAGGGTGCCATTCTTCATTACAGAGATGCATTTCTTGAGCTGTGGAAAACAAAAGGCATCCCATATATATTCATCTGAAGTGTGTGACTTTCCTGCTGTCATGTTGGAGACTAGAAGGAAACTGAGGCTGGGGAGGTAATGAGAACATCACAAATATGGATGGGTCAGGGGAGGTGCTGTGACTCACACCTCGAGCCCCCAAAGCCTGAAGGACTTGGTGGTACTGACTATGATATGTGTCTGGGGTGGCCATATAACAAGACAGAGACAGCATATGAGAGGACCTGGGACCCAGAACAGGGCAGGACTCTGATGGGCAGCTCTGGTGACTTCTGACTTTGTGCCCAGTGGCATCTTCTTTACTGTCTCATTGGTTTTGAATGTGAGATATGTGTTTTATTTTGCCTTGAAAACAAGCTTTACATCACTGATGTGCTGCTAAAAAATGTTTGTGCTGAATTCCTGCCTTTGCGCCAGGGTCTGTGATTCAGATGGCACGCGTTTCAAAACTCTCTCAACACAATTTCACATACAAAAGAGACACCTTACTGTGGGCCAACTCTGCTAAAACCAACTGCCTTGTATCACATTAATATGTAGTCGGATTGATTCATGGCTCTGAGCATCTGCAAAGGCTTGGATAATCATCTTTGTTTTTGAATTCCTTATTAACATGGAGATAAATGTTATCATAAATTTGAACCTTTTATATTAAGACTAAATTTTTAGTCTTTAAAACTCACTTCCAGAATATTCGATAGCATGAGACTAGGGTACTATGGCACTTTCCCAATTGGACACAGTTTGAGATTTTTTTTGTCTCCATTTTCTTTAAGCGAGATGATAAACACTTAATGAGAAGATGGGACTTGTGGAAAGCAGCCAGGAGAGAATAGCATTCTCCTGAAGGAATTCCACTTCAGATGCCTGCTGGAAAAGGAACCCTCGACTCCTGCCCCCTTTGCCTTTTGATGATGGTTTTAAAAACTGTGAAAACAGAGAAAGCCAAGTGTGTGGTCTTTGGCAATTTCATAATAGTCTGTGCAGGAGACAGAGGGGGTGGTGGATTGCTGGAAAGAAATGATTAGCTCTTTCTTTACGATGACAGAAAACAGTTGCATTTCAAAAAACGTGAAAGGTTCTGCAGCCCTCCCTTTTGGCAAATCCTTAGGTCATCACTCAGTCCAGGTGGTGCTTTCAATAAAGACCTGGAAAAGTCACACCCCTAGAGATGTCCTCAGGGCACCACCATTGTCAACTGGGAGAAGCTTGTAGAATTAATGAGGCTTAGAGGAAAGGGCTCTGGATTTTCTTCAGGGGAACTGCGACTCATTTCCTACCTAGTTCAAACGCCTCTGTCCTAGTCCCCTGTGCACAGCACAGAGTGCAGCCCTGGATTTCCCAAGCAGAACTGCAGGAGTCTTCATCATCCCAGTTACCAGCAGCATCTGCATCATTGCCTCGCTTCTGTTATCCCAGGAAGCAGCAGGCTCTCCGAAACTCAGGGGTCCTCTCTGGGTACACAGCCGCTTAGTAAAAACAGGCTCTAGTTTTCCCACCCTCAGAATAGACCAACTGTTCTGGATTTTTCATTTTTTAAATCTTTCCCAAGGCTGGTTTTTATTATGTAGAAATTTAGTCAAGCTGCCTAGAGCCAAACTCTGGACTTGCTCCACCTCTCTGTGAATGTGTGTGGCTCAGTGTCCTTTCCTTTATTTGCGACACGGAGTGGAGGGACACAGCAGAGGCCTTGCCAGGTGCTGGGAAAGCTGTGAGTCTTGGACCATTTCAAAGCTCCCTTTCCAGCCACGTAAAGGTGTAGACTCCAATGGATTCCTGGGCTGTTGAGACTCCAGTGAAGATGAGGTGTTGCAATATTACCTAGGAGAGGTATTCCAAGTGTCTATAAACATGGCTTCTTAAGCTTCCTGGGCTTGACCCCTCTTCCCCCAAGTCTGTGTGTGAAAGTGAAGTTTCCTGTCCTATCTGTGCCTTTGGAGGCCAGAGGTCAGTGTCGGGAGTCTTTCACAACAGCTCAGCGAGACTGGCCAGCCCCAGTGACCCTCCTGTCTCTGCTTCCCAGCATAAGGATTATGGGTGTACTCTGACACATTCAGATTTGAACTGAGGTCCTCATGCTGGCATGCCAACAACTTTGCCTACTGAGACATTTCTCCAGTTCCTCTCTTGAGAAATTTTTACTTAGCATATATATATATATATATATATAATATAATGCATACCTATTATATATTAATATAATATATAATTAATATAACATATAATGCAAACAAAACATTTACTACTAATAAGCATATATATGCATTATATAAGCAGTATATTAATATAATATATAATAGTGCTATATATTATGTAAAACACTATATATATATATATATATATATAATACAAACCAAACCAAGCATTTACTACTAATAAGTCATAAGGAAGTTTATTTTAAAAATCTTTTCTATGAATGGTAGAATGAGAAAATTAACTTCTGACAGTGGCCCACTGCTCACTCTCTCTCTCTCTCTCTCTCTCTCTCTCTCTCTCTCACACACACACACACACACACACAATTTTAAAATACAGTTTGACATAAAAGTTAAATCTAGCTGATCATTTGCCGCTGCAGCGCACAGCACCATCAACGTTTCCTGTAGTTGTTCCATGGTTTGATTCTATGGTTGTCATTGCTGAGAATGCAGTCACCTTATACGTGTCAAATGGCAGAGGTACTTTTAGGACCATTACAAGTTTCATCTTAATCCAAAGCTAAATTTTATTAATGGATTGCAAGTCAGCAACTCTACTTGCAGGCTAAGGAACATGGTAGGAAAATGGGAAAAATCATTGTTTTCCCATAGCTCAACCATTGTGTTCTCATAAGAAAACCTTGTATGGGGAGCAAAAACGAAATAAAAACTGCAGTTCATGTCATGCAGTCATCTGGAGTCTGAGCTGAGCTGTTTCAGGTGGTCTTCATTCACACTGCATGCAGGATGGCTTAAAGGGTGCAAAGTATGTATGCTTTGTGTTCCGAGCTAAGGCTTCAGTGAGTCAGTGCCTTAGAGTGTTGCCGGGAACACCTTGGGTACCTCATATTTATGATTTTGAATTAATTACTGGTCATTTTACAACCAGAAATCTTTTACTGTCACCTAATTTTGTGTTGTGTGAGAGAAAGAGACACACACACAGATACACACACACACACACACACACACACACACACACACAGAGAGAGAGAGAGAGAGAGAGAGAGAGAGAATGTAACTCCCTATAGACTCAGCACCCACAGTTTTAAAAGTTGGCACTCCAGGGCTGGTGAGATGGCTTAGTGGGTAAAGGTATTTGTTGCTGAGTCTGAGGATCTAAGTTCAATTCCGAAGACCTACCTGGTAGAGCGGCAGCACTGACTCCTGCAAACTGCCCTTTGACCTTCTCACATGCTCGGTGGCACACATGTACCGGAATATAAAGACTCCCATTCAAACCTCACGTAAATAACTCATTTACAAACAAAGCCACTGAGCTCCAGACAATGGTGACATTTGCAGGACATGTTTGACAATGCTAAAGCGTACCTGCAGGTGAGTGACGTGTGTGACGGCCTTGCAGGGAAACAAATCCTAAACAGCAGGCAAATGAGGCAGCCCTATGATGCTGCCCCAAGTCTTTGCACACCTCCATCCCAGGAGGCCTCATGTGGCTGCCAAGTCCACAGCTGTGTTGTATCTTCTGGCTTCTCCTTGGAAGTTGAACAAAAGTGCACATTCAATCCCAGTTCTCAGATGAGTCACGGTCAGGAAGGCCTCTAACATGATTCCGATGGCACTTACTCTTGGATGTTTGTGACTTTGACTCTTCATCCTCTGTAGCTTCGAGACTCTGCTCTGATGACATAGGCCAATTCCTCTGTAGCTCTGGACAATTATCAGCAACATAAGCCACCTGCATCTTCCCCTCTCTGGGAACAATCACTCTGAAGGCAGAGGTTTGGGATTCTTCGGCTGTGACTGACAGGATTCTTCTGCTGCAGTGAACATGGAAGAAGAGGGATGTCCAGGAACGGAGGAGAAAAACCACTCCCAGAGCTGGCTTAGACAAAGAGTGCCCTTAATTCAACTTGATCATCATGGCAGCCATTAACGAAAGGCAATTCAAATGGCTGCAGTGAGGTCCTGTGTTGGGGAAATGATTGCTATTCAAAGAGAGACCTGGGCTGTGGGGAAAATGGTCCATTTGGTACTGGTTGCTCTTCCTTGGAGACTGAAATGCCAGGAGATGTGTGAAGCACAGCCATCCAGAGATGACGGCAGGGAGAAGGTGACTCGGCTGGGCACGGGCTGTAGCATCATGAGACAGGCCGAGGGCCTTTCATGCACGAAGGGAAGGTGTTGCTTATGAGAAAACCCTGGACAAAGGACACATGTCTTTAGGGAGGACATAATTATTGACTGGATCAATCTGCTTCCAATTAGAGAGTTCATTACTAGCCACCTCTCCACAAAAGCTGCCTGCATCCCAGTGACACTGTTGTTGGGCGTCTGAGACGTCTTTGAAGTTTCTTGCTGTACATACCTGACTCTAGTCATTTTACAATAATGTACGTGTGCTTTGAATGCAGTCCCAGATGATGAGTGGGGACTGCGTCAGGTTCCCCCTTGGATCCTCTTCCTTCCCTGGTGCCATGCTCTACGGAGTGTTCCAAAATGGTTTGCTCAGTTGGGTCACGGCCCATCCCTGGGAGTTCGAGATCCAGGCCAGACAGAGGGATTAAAGGACTGGGACAAATCACACCACCTCCCCCTTGCATAGCATTTTCATCAAATAAAAATGCATTTAAAATGAACATCAAAGGCAACGTTAAAAGTGAAAAGTAGTAACAAAAGGCTACAATGCGCCTGAATTGCATGTTTGGGATACAGAAGGGGCTTCCATTCTGCACACTCTGCAGAATTCTGATTAATGTGGTTTACAGTGTGCTGTTAAGCATTGGGAGACTCTCTCTCTCTCTCTCTCTCTCTCTCTCTCTCTCTCTCTCTCTCTCTCTCTAACTGGAAGGCCCTTGGCATTTCTACACCACCAGAGTCTCTGGGCTCTGGGAGACCAGCTAGTGACATGGAGGATTAAATGCACCCTGCAAGCATTTTAGGGGAACTTGTGAGCCAGCGGCAGCATGAGGAGGTCAGCTTTAGTGTCCATGTCTAGCATGTGGTCACAAATGTAGTCTGATGCTTCCTATATCCCCCTAACATTCAGTATTGATACTAGTACTGGCCCCACTCAACATCTGGATATTAGTATCTCTGCAGAGTTTTCACACTTGTCTTTCTCTTGGGCTGGTTTTGAACCTTACTATGTAATTAAGATTTTTTTTGATAAATTCACCCAATTCATTTAACAAGATAGCAATATGTCTTTGGTCAAGTCCCACTCTTCAGTCAGTGACTACAATGATAATGATTAATTTCACACAAAATCCTGAAGCATAGATCATGCATGTTTATTCTCTTGGAGATCACTCAAATTCACTTCCCAGGAAGCCCAGATGGAGCCATATGTGTGTGCTCTGCCTTTTCCCCATCAGTATTTGCTCAGAGGAAGATTTTAATCACAGATGTATGTGTGTCTATGTATGGGTATGCACATATGTGTGCGGTACTCTTAGAGGACACAAGAGGGCGTCAGATTCTCTGGAACTGGAGTTATAGGCAGTATAGATTGTTAGTTTATTTAAAGGCATCTACACAGAGATGGATGAGTGAAAGAGAGGGTTGGTCTGGCCTTAGGTCGGACCATGTTTATTCAGGATGAGAGACATCCCCCCCGCCCTTTTAAAAAAATTAAAAGCAAGCTTGCTTTATATGTCAATCCCAGTTCCCTCCCCTTCTCCCCTGCCCGGCACCGACCCCCTATCCCATCCCTTTTCTACTCCCAAGGGAAGGTGAGTCATTCCATGGGGGATCTTCAAAGTCTGTCATATCATTTGGAGCAGGGCCTAGACCCTCCCCCGTGTCTAGGCTGAGAGAGTATCTCTCTATGTGGAGTGAGCTCCAAAAGTCCATTTGTGTACTAGGGATAAATACTAATCCACTACCAGAGGCCCCATAGATTAATCAGGCCCCCAAGCTGACATCCAACAAGGGACACTTTGTCATCACATGTGCAGATGATCAAAATTCCCTGTAGAGGAGGATGGGATGTGTCCTCTTACAGACATAGAAATGAGGTTTTTAGTTCAGAAGGGAAGTTGGGAAGTGTAGTCATTCAAAGGGAAACTGCAAAAAGAGGCTTAATGTCCTGACTACACTGTCCCAAATCCAGCTCAGAGGATGAATATGAATTATAAATGTTCAGCCAATAGCTCAGGCTTGTTACTGGCTAACTCTTACACTTAAGTTAACCCATACTTCTTACCTGTGTTTAGCCTGTGGTTTGGTACCTTTTTTCAGTATGGCATTCTCATCTTGCTTCTCTGCCCTTGCAGGTGACTCTCAGACTCTGCCCTTCTCCTTTCCATCATCCTTAGTTTGGTTGCTTGGTTTATACTTCCTGCCTGGCTACTGGCCAATCAATGCTTTATTAAATAAACCAATTCCAGTGACAAATCTTTACAGTGTACAAGAGAATTATTTCACAACAGGAAACTATGATTCCTAACTTAGAGAAGACAGAAAGAAAATGCAGGGCAATGTGTTACAGCTGTTTTCTCTTGATGTCTTTGTCAGAAGGGGCTGATCTTAGTTCATTGAAGAGAGGGTCCTCTGGTCATGTGTGTGTGTGTGCACTCGGGGGTGGGGGGTGAGAGGTGGGGGGTGGGAGTGGGGGTGGAGAGTGAGGGGTGGGAGAGTCTTAATTTGATTGACTGCGATGGATCAGGTGATTGTTGTCTGGTATTCATGAAGAGACTCGAAGAATAATTAGGAGAGAGCTGAGAGTTTTACTCTGAGAGGTTTTCTGAGAAGGCTGAGTAATAGGGAGGAGCAGAGGTGTGAGATACAGAGTAGCCATTGAGAGGAGTTGGGCATAGAGTTGATTCAGGTTGACAGTGACTGCTCATTGCCAAGACTGCTGCACCCAAATGAGCTAACAGAAGAAGCAGGGAGCTACAGAGCATCCAAGGAGGGGGCAGGAGCAAACACCCAGTGTAAAGGATTATTGTATGTATCCTGCCTGGAATGAAAGGGATGAAGGGTCCATTTAACCACTTTCTCCACAGCATTGGAAAGGTCTTTTCGCAGCTGTGTCAGGAACAAAGGGAGCTGTTTTAGGGTGACAGGTATTGGGAGAACTTGTGTGGAACCTTTCCTTGAGTATAGGGTGAAGTTCAGTAAATAAAACATTTAAGATACAGAGTAAAGCTGGGTGTGGTAGCACTTGTCTTTAAGCCAGCACTCAGAAGACAGAGGCAGGAGGATTTCTGTGAATTCAAGGCCAGCCTGATCTCTGTGTTCAAAGCCAGCCTGGTCTACAAAGGGAGTTCCAGAACATCCAGGGATGTTACACAGATAAACCCTGTTCTGAAAAGCAAAACAAAACCCAAACAACAACAGCAACAGCCACATAAAGCAAGGCCCCATTTTAAACCAGTTAGGATTTGTTGGCCTGGAAGCATCACTATCCAAGGACAGCACAAATCCCATCCTTAGAAGCAGGCAGAGCTGGTCCTTTTCATATGTGGAGTACTGCCGCAGTTCAGGCGTGGAGCTGATCCTTAAGGATGTTAAGCTGGTCCTGATGGATGCTAAGCTGATCTGAGCTGGTGAGACACAGAGATTAACTGACCTAAAGGAGGCTTCAGTAAAGGTACTTTTTCCTGAGTCCGTAAAACAATGCGAGAGTGGTGAAAAGATGGATGAGTTAGGTGGTCCATGGTCCATTAGTTCCCTTTTAGAGGTCACCCAGACTGCTTTTAGGGGTCTGGGGGTGTCCATCTCTCAGCAACTGCTTCAAAGCTAACCAGGGGACCAGCAGTTAGAGTGCCTCAGGGAGGGCCCATCGAAGGGCTGTGATAAAACTTAACATCAGGAGATTATAACTGTACAAATTTGTGAGGAACATTAAGAGAATGAAAACTTTTGCATTAAGATAAACATGAGTTAAAAGCAATTATACAACTGGCTGGACCAAGTACCAAAGTTCTGTAGGGACAATCACCTGGAAGCCTTGTAAAAGAAAAGTCAGGATCCAAGGAGTGAATCTGAACAGGTATCGTTTTAGTGATATTCCTGCTTCCACATATGATGAACTTTGTATATTTGTTTCAAGTATTAATAATATCTACTATTATTTTATGAAAAACAATAGAGTATCTTTAGTTAAATAAAATTTCTGGTTAGAAATAATTTGATAAAGTGAAATTTTAAAAATTGGAACCATTACTTTAACTGGCCATCTTTGATATTTTAAAACAAGAGAATACATATTTTTAAGATCAAAGTATTATACATATATTCCAAGATTAAATAGTAACTATCAGGCTGCATGAAAAGACAGTTTAATTATAATATGTATTCCACCAAAAGAAATGATTTTCAATTTCCAATTTAAAATGATTACCAGAGGCAGTGGCTGCCTTGCCTTCTTCTCAATGTGCATTTCCCTAGAACACTCTAGAACACCCTAAGTTACTACCAGAGACATTGAATGACATGTCAAGAGTAGATGATTAATTTTATGAAGTTTCCTAAAATTAACCCTATTAACAGAATACTTTAAAAATCTTCACCTTCTCATCCCAACTCAACTCAACTCAATGAAAGCAGTCATGTCAAATCTGTAATGAATACTTTGCACCAAACACTGAACTCTTTCTTCTCTCCTGCCAATGGACAGGTCTCTGGGACACCATACACTGATGGCAGCAAGTGCATTTCTTAACACTGTCCTATTTCAAAATAGATTGCTTGTCTAGAGGCATAATTTGTAAAGCAAGATAGCCAAATTAAATGAGCTTTATCAAACATCAGCTTTTGGGATTTCTTAGGAAACCCCCACAAGCATCACTGCTGAAGCTCGTGTACCCCTTGAGGCTCCACAGTGAGAACCCAGGCGCTGACCCTGGAGCTCTCAATCTGGATACAGACTAGATTACAGTCTCAGAGAGCCACAAGTGAGCCCAGGTTAGAGATTCTCCTGCATCTAAGTCATCTGCCCCTCAAGAATCTAAATGCTTGATACTTAATACAATGGTTTGTTGATTATACAGACAGTAAAAATAATCATCAAAGACACCACCTGGCTATTTTGAATATCTTTGTAAAGCTATGAGTTTGACAACAGAGTATCTGGAATCCTCCCTTAATCAGGGAACATGGGTGGCTAGGGTATGGACCCTGAAGTTAGCTGTTGCTAAGAGAAGAATTGACTGGCAGGTAATGGGCATGGCAACTGAATAAGCATGCAGGTCCTAACCAGTCAGGTGGTTCCCCTATTCACAGCATCCTCATTTGTCAGTTAGGGAGACATTGAGCACAGAGTAATTGCTTGCTGTTTTTCTCTCTGCTGTATGATGGAGGTGTAGACTCTGAGATCCTCCATTGGGCAAGAGAATCCATCTCCCTGCCATATGAGACATGAGAAATAATTCATCTTTGCTGTAAATAAAGAGGGTTTTTTTTCTGGTTTGGTCTACTTGGCCAGAACTGGTCAGGCCTATGCAGCCAACAGTAGAAGCAGTAGGTGTATGGCAAATCTTATTTTCCATGCATTCTTGTCCTGTAATGAGGCTAGCATCCAACTTACTTTTGGAAGCTTCAACTAAGTAGGTCTATAGAAAATTTGGAGCAGATAAGAGCAAAGGCAAGAACAGAAGTTGACATCTGTTGCTCTAAGTCCTCTAAGCCTTTAAATGACCAAACACACCTGGAAAGTAAGAAGGTGTCCCTAATCATTACAATTCCAGGGTTAAGATACCACAGAAGAAGCGGTGAAGGTTCCTAGAGCTTTTGGCTGATTGGATGGTACTTACAGCCAGTGGAGTGTCTCAGGTACCTTCTACCAAGTGGGTCTTACATAAGAAGGCTTCAGTGAGCTCCCAGACTAGCAAGGGTACCTCTGAGTGAGGTCTAAACGATTACCTTGTCCCGGTGTTTTGCTATGTTGCATGCATGTTTTAGTCAATGCAGCATGGCCTCCCACATTGGTTATAGGAGTTTACTACCAAGCCTGGGTTTTAAAGGAGAGCTGGGGGGTCTGAGCTCAGGTCCTCATGCTTGCACAGTAGGCTCATTTCTGATTGTGTCATCTCCTAAATGCAGTTTTAGCCTACGAAGTTAAACAATGATAATGACTCTATTCCCCGTTGCATGGAATCAGAAAGTGTGCCCATGATTTTAGAGATGGTGTTGTACAAAGATTGGGGACACTGAGTTTCTACATCTGCACATCATATTGCTGGTGTGTCTTTGTTTATCACTGTTACTCTTCTCATGCAATGAGGGGATCGGCGCTGTATCCTATGTTACAAAGTGGTCGTGTGTTTGGTGCCGTAAAAGTCTTCCTGTAGTCCATATTTGAATTTTAAATACAGATCATATATTTTCACTTTTGACTAAATAATTCTACACCTAAATTTGGACATATGGGCAAACCCATTCATGCTTTGTGAAGGAAACGGCTAGGGGGCAGCTTTATACATGTCTGACCACAGTTAAAGGTCAGAGTTGTCTGTGATTTCGTAGCCCTATACTCACAACTGCATCCTATATCACTGGATTCACCTTTCAGAAGATGTTACCTGTGAGAGACCACTTGATGCTTTTAGTCCCCCAATATGCCATGTTATTTAATTTGAACTCTTGAGACTGTGTCTTCTCTCTACTGACACAGTTATTCCCAGTGCTCTTGGAGGAGTGGCTCCAGTATTTCCAGTGATATCAAAAAGACAAAAATCCATGGATAATAAAATCCACAGATGCTCAAGATACTTATCCAAATGGCTGAGTAAAAGCATATAATCCATATACACCCTAAATAATGTAAATGGTTGTTGTTGCGTGCGTGCGTGCGTGCGTGTGTGTGTGTGTGTGTGTGTGTGTGTGTGTGTGTGTGTAGAGAACAGAGGACACCCTTAAGTATTGTTCCTTAGAAGATGCCCACACTTTATTTTATTTTAGGCAGGATCTTTCACTGGACTGGTCTGGAACCCACCAAGTAGCCACTGAGCTCCAGGGATCTGCCTGCCTTTACCTGCCTCACCCTAGTATTACAAGGAAATGCCACCACACCTGGCATTGTTATGTGGATTCTGTGGCTCTAACTTGGGTCTCTCCGCTTGCCTTTGCTGACTGAGCTATCTGCCTAGCCCAGTAGTTGCCTATTGTATTCTTAAGGGACTCATAACATTAAGCAGTTTGTGCAGATTAAAAGTCTCTTTAGTAGAGGTACATTTTCCCCTAACATCTTTGAAACATAGTTGATCCCATCCATGGATATGGAACCTCTGAGTGTGGAGGGAGGCTGGTGCTGTTATCTGGGCAGAGCTTCACAGAACACATGAGGTATGATGAGCAGAGACCCATGAATGCTGGTTGCTCTGCTTGCTCCTCGAGTTCAGTCTCAGTTACCTACTCTGACAGAAAAAAAAAAACAGGTGAGAAGGCTTTGCTAGCCCTTTACACTCAGAGAAAACCCAGGTAAGCATTAACGTGAGGTAAGCGGTGGCTGACCTGGAGAGACCACACATACCATGTGCCCTTAAGAGACAGTTGTGTTTGGCTTTGCTGTGTAATGTCCTCTGCCCTCCTGTCGGTCACCATCCTGCACACCATCACTCCCGTGAGCTCAGGTGAACCTCCGCCCTGGACTCCGTCTTCATCCTCTGCTGCAGACCTGAATTATGCTCCTTTTGTTAGCAGTTCCCTTTGTTTTCTGTCCCTTGCCTTAACCAGCTGGAGTTGGCCTCCAAAACAGCAGATCTGATTGTTGCTATAATTACTAACGGGCTCTTGACCTCAGAAAGTGTCACACTTCTTTATACGGCCCTGTGTGTATACGCTCTTCAGCCTTTGAAGTCATGCCAACTTGACTTTCATAGACTCCCCCCTACACACACACACACACACACACACACACACACACACACTGAAATGACTTCATGAGCTGATAACACAGACAAAAGGCTTCTATAGACCAGGATTTTTCCTCTGATGGCAACAGACCCTGACTCCCTTGTACACTGATTTCAGTCATTGTCAGCTTTTTCTCCTGAAAATATTTTGCCTTGGCCTTCATGTGTTGCTATCTGTGGGTTCTCTTGCTGCATGGACCAGGCACTTTGGAGACAGTGATCTAGGTCTAGGGCGACAGGAACAATATTTGTCAATCGGCGTGGTATTAGTTTGCAGTCAGATGGCACAAATACAAGTCAGCATGCTAGGCTAGGTCCCTGGAGGCCCCCCATCTGGGGTTGTGAGCTTCCTGGAAGAGGGACCCCGTGTGATAGTGGCTGTAAAGGTGTACTCTGAGTCCCTGAGTATTTCCACCTTCTTACAACCGGTCTGGCCATCTTCCTGACTTCTGTCTTTTGATGCACAGCCTAGATGGAGTCAATTTTGTTTCAATCACTGCTTTACTGCTGGCACAACTACATAGCAAGGGCTTTTTTGTGCTAAACCTTTTTTTTTTGTGCTAAACCACATCACAGGCAGGTAAGCAAGACAACTTGGCTTCATTTTATATTTTCTCCACAATGATATAGACTGAGAGCTTTGCTCAGGCTTGGGTGAAAAGAACAGACTAAAAAGAAAAAAGAAAATCAGCGTTAATTTTTCTGGTCTATCATCTGACCGTTGGCTCTCAGATACAAATTAATTGTGCACAAAAAGTCCAAATTGGTAGTATTTCCTACGGTTTTGTTACTTATTGTCTTCAGTTGTAAGGGGATTGCGGTGGATCTCCCTGACAAGGACGTATTGGTGCACTGCAAACGTTTAAGCAAAATGGCTAACTCCTTTGGGGGTAGGCTTATTTAAAGGTGAAGCATGTCTGCTCTGCCTCAGTTGGTTCTGTGTGTCAACAGTGTCTGGAGGGAGCAGTATCACATCTGGAGACTGCAGGGCATGGCCTTTTTCTGGCACTAAGCATCCTTTCAGGGACACAAAACTCAGGATGGCAGGATGATAACAGCCTCGAGATTCTGCCTTGCTTGATGCCACTACAGGGCTCTGCCACCTCTCTCTGGCCTGCCATCTGTCTCCTGACTGTGGCTTGGAGAGCAGCCACCATTGACTTCTACATTCATTTACAACATGCACTGTAAGCATACACAGCCTGCCCTTGGTAGGAAATCCCCAGAGATGTGCTCAGGCTAGTCCAGAGTCAGACCTGACCCTAGGACAGGAGTATTCTAAACAGAATGAGGGGCACTGATACCGTATCTGTGCCTTTTACCTTCTAACACAAATTTGTTACCGTTGCTTCATAGCCTTATCTTCTTCTTCTCATGGAGACGTTTCAACGTTACAAGGGACACATTACAAGTCTGAAGGGAATGTAGATACATGTGCACCTGTCATACAACTTAGCAGCAGATGAAGTACTTGGGGTTTTATGTTGTTTTAGGTAATGTACCCATACCCAAGCAATTACCCTGACCTTTTTTCCCCATGCATTTATTCTTCTCCAAGGAGCTGATTCTACTTTACTTAACTTGATGAAGCGAATTCTTTCGTTCACTTGTGTCTTTCTGGAGCTCTTTTCATGTAGCAGTGGCGTGGACACAGCACAAGAGCACTTGCTGCTTCCACCTGAAGCACCGGTTGTTACAGAGGTGGTCAGTGGAGGAACACAGAAGGAATGACTTGCAGATAAGCCCAGACTGCGGATGCTTCATGACGAGCCTAGTGAGAACTTCCAAATGACGTCATTCGTTTGAGCAAGAATCCAAGAGAAGCAGAAATGGGAGGAATGCAGCTGACCCCGGGGAAAATGCTTCCCACTTGAAAAGGGAAAAGAGCACACAGTGCTGCGTGGTCTTTGTACAATTAAACAGGCACACGTGTCACAGCGGAGGTACTGCATGGGCATTGATGGCAGCTCAGAAAGACAGGTGGAAATGAATTCTCCTGGAATAATGAGCTTAAGACCCTTGGAATGAAGCCTGTGGACAAGTTTTTACTTATGTTTCCTAAAAGCAGATGAAAACTCTTGATTCGCCTTAAGTCTCATCAATCAAGGGTTCCCAGCCCCTATTGTCCTGTTCTCTCCTTTATCTGTTTTTTTTCCTCCATTTAGTTGACAAGGATTGTCTGTTCAACTGAGAATATTGTTAATCTTTCTAGGAAAATCACATATGGAATCCTTTTTCTTAAGACGGTGCCTATAACATTCTTTGGGGTGATTTTATACTATCTTCGGGTGCTTCATCTCCTCATTTCCATAATTAAATGCATGCCTAACTCTCATTCATGTCTGTATTCATTAAAAAATACAGCTGTGCAATGTCCTGTATGTGTGGTATACTAATGGGAATGAGGACTCGTGAGCTCTTGTCACTCAGAGGGCTAAGGTCAGTTCTGGGCACAGGATGCTGCATGACTGTGCGACACTGCATCAGACAAAGTATCCAATAGTGCTGATGCTGGGGTCCTGGGCTGCAGTGGAGGACATTAGTCTGGCCTTCCAAGGAGAACTTTGTTGCTTATTAATTCTGGGAACCTCTGCCTTGGTTTCTCTGGCTGTGACTTAAAGCCTGAGGAAGACTTTGTGGTTGTCATTGTGATTGGCAGCACTTGATTTTGACTGGGGTCAGGTGCCTGGTCACCCAGGAAGGGGACTTGAGTCATAGCACAGAGCACCTGAGGCTCTGATCCCTGAGCACAAGGAAGCCCCTCAACCCCAGATACCGTAGTCAGGGATACTATCTATAGCTTTAGTAGCTGGATACATGTTGTGGGGGCAGCAGAGCTTGCCAGTGTGGGTAAGATAATTCAAGGATACAAAAGACACTACTTTGTAGACACCTGGCAAGAGATAGTAAATGGTTGCAGAGAGGATGCAGTCCCAAGGGAGGCAGGCAGCCTTTGCTCCTAGGGAACAATGAAGCTTTGACTTGCTGCCTTGGAGTTGGGAGTCTTAACAGACCTTCAAAGACATCCGATATCCCTTCAACATCCTGAAGACACAAAGGGGACAGCCATGTCCAGGGTCACACAGCTGCTTTGAACCAGTGGGGCCTGTGTGTCCAACCTGGTTCTCCGTAGGCGAATCCTGCCTCTGTCTCTGCCCTTAACTGCCTCCCTTGTCTGCAAGGATCCAACAAAGAACGTGTGTATAACACCCATCCTGCCCCCAAAGGGATAGGAACACACAGCCTCTGTGCTGCCATTCTGAACTGTGACTAGTGTCGCTACTTTCTAGTCAAGCTTCTTGTAATGTCAGCGGATGACAACTCATTATTCACCCTCCAGTGTTTGCTGAGCAAATCCACAGTTTGCATGTTGGCAGGGACCCAAGGTGCTGCCTGAGGACTCTCGCGGTCACAGCCTTCAGAGACGTGGGTGAGGGAAAGAGATAGAGTTGATGAGGAAATGCAGATGTGAAATGATTTATTTGTTCACCTCACAGTGTGTTTCTCTTAATGCCTTCCCTTGTGTTTGTGAAGGGCAGGAATCTTTAAGGCCCTGATAATGTGATCAACTTTAAAACCTAGATGTCTATTCTAGCTTTGGCAGGACTTCAGAAGTAGGATTCTTAACATAATTTGGAAAACTGTGTGCCTTTATATGATGAAGAAAATGATGTTGATTAGGAGTTTGCAAAATCAGAAGTCAGGATATTTGCAGTTAGATCCAGCTGAGAGTTCAAAGGGCTTACTATCTCATCAAAGGAGGAATTTTAACTCTTGTATGCAGGCCCAAAATCCCAGCACTTAGGATGCAGAGGCAGGAGAACTGCTGTGAGTTAAAGGCCAGCTTGAGCTACACGGTATTTCAAAAGCAAAACCACCAAAAAATTTTAGAAGACAATTCTAGGAAATTAATATTAGTCCCATTTCATCTAAGGCTTAGTCTGCCTATATTTTGTTAATATATGTGCTTTGTTTTTCTTTCTCTTTTTTCCTCGTTATGGTATAATGAAAATGTGAATTGACCTAAGCCTGAGAGCTCTCTCACAGGAGCTGCTTTCCTGTTGTGGAACAGTGTAAGCGACGAGCAGTCGGGAGGGCGGGCAAACATACTTCATTTCTTATGTTCATCTAGACTTCGCCAGGAGGCAGAGCAGAAGACTTGGATTCTCTTGACTTCAGTTCCCTCATTTGTAAGACAATTTTAATAACACCCGGGGAAATGATTTTATACCTCTAGCAGAAGTGAGCTATCAACATACGGTGCTCGATTGGGCAAGCCATAGCTTTTGGTATGTGCTAAGGGGCCAAGTTTAAGCAATATTCTCTTGGCCAGCATTCTGCAGGCAAGAACCTGATTTTCACAATCTATTGAGTTTACCAGCTCATAATGACCACGACTGCTACGTGCCTGAATAAAATACAAATTCTTCCCTGGTGTGCCGGTACTCATTGTTCTAGGCAGCTGAATGTGTAGATGTTGTTCAGCCACAGTTTGGGGGAGGGTGTCTCTTCCTGATCAAACGCACATTCCAATAAATAACTTAAGATTTATTTCTCCATTAAAGAGACATTCTCAGTTGCACATTAATCAACTGAATAGAGGCAGAGAGCCCAGTGGAAGAAGCTATTGCCTGTTCAAAGTACATGTGTGTGAAAGTAAGCCTTCCCCTGCCTGCCACTGCTGTTAGAAATAATGGAGGGTGTATCATGAGATGCCTCTCATGCCAAGCAGTTCTGAGACTCTGCAACTGCACACTTAAACAGAAATTACTTCACCCGCCACTGAAATGGGCCACTTCTTGGAGGAGTCATGGCAGCTGTTTACCGATGCATAGCAGCATTCCAAACTAAGCCAGGCTGGAAGAGAGAGGCACACTGGCGTCCAGCTCAGATCACCTGGGCTGTTTCTGGCAGCTGGGAAGGGCTGTGAGGTGCTTTTGTAATTGAAGCAGGCTAGGTCATGGTCACCTGCTAAATTACCCAAATCCCAGAGGACTAGGTGATGAGCGGTCCTCTGCAGTGAGGCTGGTTTTCCACATACCAGTTGGTACAGGAGGCTGAGTGGCATGGGAAGGTAGTCTTAAAGGAGTGTGTGGTACTTTGACCTTTGCTGTAACATCAAGAATTGAGGATGAGAAACGACTCCAGGGGAAACTGGGCTATTTCATGCTGATTTCTGGTCATTGGCCACATAGCACAAAAGGAACAACTTATAGAAGTGTTTATTTTAGTTCACGGTATGGCGTATACACCACTTGGCAGGGAAGGGCTCCCGCTAGCTGCAGGAGGAGTACCTGGATGCTTGTTCACTCTAGGACAGAGGTTCTTAACCTATGGGTTGCGACTCCTCAAGGGTTTAAAGGACCCTATCACAGTGGTCACCTAAGATCATCAGAAAAGACAGCTATTTACATTATAATTCGTAACAGTATCAAAATTACAGTCATGAAGTAGTAATGAAATATTTTTATGGCTAGGGGTCACCATGACATGAGGAACTATATTAAATGGTTGCAGCATTAGGAAGGTTGAGAAACAATGCTCTAGGAGGATCAGGAAACTGCAAGCATATAGGAAGTGATACGTTGTGTTCAAGGTCAGTCTTCAGTGACACGCTTCCTCAAAAAAGGCCTCACCTCCTGGGTTCGAGAATCTTCTGAAACAGCCACTGGCTGAGTACTAAGTGTTCAAACACAGGTGTTTCTGGGGGTCACTTCACATTCATACCTCAATCTTGTAAAGTATGTTCTCCAGCACTGGAAATGGCATCCACAGTCATGAACTTTGAGTGTCTACCATGCTTCACATGGTTCTGCCCTGTGTCTTGCGGAATCTCAGGCAGGAGCACAAAGGTATCTATCTTCAGACAAATCTGCTCAGCAAAAATGTCTTCTCTTTCAGGCCAAATAGCTCAACTTACAGGTAGATTCATCTATTCTATCTAGATTGGGAAAAATCGAAGTTTGATGACCGTTTGTTTTACCTAAAGTATTCTCTGATCCTCCCAATCTATTATGATTATTGTTATGATTGAAAGAAAAGAGTTAACACAACACACCAAAACTTATGGAGTGCATCAAACCCAGTGCCCAAAGGAAAACTTGTAGTTAAGACATATCAATTTAAAACAAGACGCGGGCTGGAGAGATGGCTCTTCAGTTAAGAGCACTTGTAGGGGACTGAGGATCAGTTCTCAGCACACTCAGGGAACCTAGCACCCTCTTCTGGCCTCTGTGAATACCAGACACACACACAGTACACAGAACCACAGGACGTACACACAGGCAAAACATTTGTACATATAAAATACAAACAAATCTCTAAAAATGAAATACCTTTGGAGAAACACGTTTGCATGGCAAGCTGGTTGTATGCCTCAAGGAACTACAGAAAGAACCACAAACCTAAACCCATATTGGGAAGGAAATAATGATTAGAAGGATGAGAAAGAAAATTGAGTTCAGGAAACTGTTAATGAACCCAAAAGTTAGCTTGAGGAGAAGCTGTTCAGTCCTTAGCTGGACTGAGGAAGGAGGGTGCCAGGGACTTGTTCTTCTTTTTAGGAGTATAGCTTCTTCCTCATCATGGCTCAGGAGCTTTCACCATGTTGTCGGGGCTGACAGTGTTGGAAACAGCAGAGCCTGGCCCTGGAAGCTTGTGTAGCCAAATAAATCTCCACATTCCACCCTCATTAGGTTTTTGAAACAAGGCCTGACTTTGAACTTGTGATCCTTCTGTCTCAGCCTTCTAAATGCTTAAACTGCAGGTGTGTTCCATTGTGCTGTGCATGCTCTGGGTAATATATGAGCAAGAGAGAAATTACATCATAGCAGGCAGAGCAGGCAGGACAGGCAGGGCAGGCAGGCAGGACAGGCAGCAGACATTCATTGGAAAAGAATAGCCAGGGACAGAGGCAGGGTTGTAAGGTCGGGTCCAAGTTTAGTAAAATGGGAGAAAACAGCAGTAGTAGGGTGACCTTTCTGGAATGATTGTCTAGCCAGGGTCTTGGCTCAAGGGTTCAGCTGGCAGACCATCCCCATTCCTTCTCTGAACCACTCCCAGCCTTTCTGTCTTCCCAAAACGCAGGAGCCAGGGCTGCTGATCCAATTCTCCAGCTTCTGGTGACAGCTCTGATTCTCCGTGGAAAATTCCACATTTCCAGACCAGGTCCAAGTTAAATATTGACTTTGCTAATTTTAAGTTGTTTCACCCATAGACACTTGTGCTTTTAGGAGGGCATTCTAAAGACACATTCTGAGTGACTCCTAAGGCTCCCTTTCTACTGTACAGGGGGCTCCACAGGGTGGTGCCTTGCAGGGCAGGAAGTGTATACTTCCAGCTATGTTCTAAGTGGGGAACAGCAAAGGGCTGGGCCATAGGAATGCTGCTCCCGACACAGCATTTGGAGAAGTTGCTGGGTCTCTGTGGTCCTGGGAACACATGTTTGCTACAGTTAGCCTCTTGCTTGCTTGTAGCACCTGAGCATCTGGGTCCCATGGATTTGTGAGACTGCCTCTGCCCTGCTTTGGTGGCCCAGTGTTCCTCCCTTGGCCTTTTCACAGAGGCTCCAAATGCACCCCTCATTTAACAAAGCCTCTCTCCCTGAGTTACAGTGACATAAAATACGTTTTCAGGTATTTGCATTCAAAGATCTACCCAGCTGTCATCAGTAGTACACGGCAAGGGCTTGGCTGTTGATTCAGCAGGGGCTTTGCTATGCCAGAGAGGCAGGGTTTTAGCAAGCAGCTTCGACAGTTGGCTTAGCATGCTTTCAAAGGCCCCTAGAAGACACCTTGGGGAGTGTCTGTGAGGAGGTTCCGGTTTAACATCCTGAATGTGGGTGGCATCATCCCGTGGGATCAGATCCTCGAGTGAATGAAAGAGATATGGAAGAATGATAGCTCAGGGCCAGCAGTCATTTCTCCCGCGTCCTGAACACAGCTGCAGCATGACCAGCTGCCTCATTGTCTAGCCACCATGAAGCACTCTGAAATCTCAAACCATGGACCGAAAGAACCCTTCGTTCTTTAAGTTGCTTTTTTCAGGAGTTTTGTCGCAGCCAGGAAATAACCGACTAATAAACTCTGATGTTGGCATGGTGATGAAAACCACTTAATGCCTTTCTTGTAACAGTTCGCTGTGGGCAACATGACACATGACTGTGACTGTGTTTTGAGAGTCTCTCCAATTAGTGATTGCATTTGTATGATCAGTGTGGGTCTTGTTCATCTAATCAGTGGATACATGTCATGGCTTACATAGCACAGAGCGTAGCCCAGTGTCCCTCCACTTCAGTGAGGCCAATTGGGAAACCATTTGGAGAGGGACAAATTAAGAAGGCAGCAAAATCGGAGGTCTATAGCTCTCAACCTGGGGCTTTAGACCATAGCCTTGTGCTGAATGCTGTCCTGAGACTCATGTGGGACCGCTAAAGGCCCCTCTGTGTGGCCCGCGTCTTCTCCCTCCCTTCCTCCTGCCTCTGCCGCAAGTGCCTCTAATTGATTCCATTCACTGTTGATGGGCACTGCTACGAAGTTCTCAATCTGTCACACTTTGCATATAGGGGAAGATGGTTTCTATACAGCCCCTCCCCTGGCTGACCTGGAATTTGGTTAAGAGGTTTTCTCACCCACAGAATTACCACTGTAAACAAGTCTCTGATGTGAAGGCAAGGATATGGCGTATGAATAAGTCAGGATCTTGTTTTGACCGTCAGTGAGGGCATCAGCGTCAACATAATGGAAATATTATTCAGGCTGTATTAGTGAAGTGGGAGTCAGGGGATGACATCAGTGTTGAAGATTGGCCCTAGTCAGGTAAGTGATGGATCGCTGCTGGGGTCTGAGGGACAGTATCAGCCAGAGACGATGGTATCCAGCGTCCACCTACTCTCTCCTTTCAGGGACTGAGGGTGACACCACGAGGACATTTCCCCGTGACGGATCTGGAGATCCTTTTTGGAATGTGCGTCCTGTTAAGCACATTGTGCTGGGAGATGGGTGCACACGATGAGCATGCCCCGTTCTTGCCCTGGGGTCCTCAACAGGCGATTAACGTGAGGCTGTCATGCGCACACCAGCGAGTCAGCTCACCTGCATAGTGTGGCAATTATGCATTTCACGCAGGTTTGACGAGATGATAGGCACAGAAGGAGAATGAAGCATAATTACTTAAAACGAAGCAAGACATTTTCTTAGATGTTGTAGGTGTTTATACTTAGTGACCCAGACAACTGTCTTTTCAAACCTTTGTCTTTGAGCCTTCCCAACCCCCCAGTACTGGGTATTGAACTCAGGACCTCCTAAGTGCTAGGTTAGTGCCCTTTTTTATATGCTTGTAGTTTGAATCAGGGGTTCACTGTTGTAGGCCAGAATGACTTTGAATTCATTCTCCTGCCTCAGTCTCCCAGAGGGCTTACAGAAGTGTATACTACCATGCTTGGCTTCTTTGAACCAGTTACAGTGTACCCTATTCAGTCTAGGGGCAGGAAGTCTACAATAGCTCTCCAGGTGCTGACTTAATCAACCCAGTTTAAATATCCCTCCTGTAAAGTATTATTTCCCCATTCATTTCATGGTCACATTTATTTCTTGTTTTACTCACTCATCAACAAAACAAATGGAGAGAACACCAAAATACTAAGTCTCTTTTTCTCTAGGAATCATTTATTTTGAAGAAAAAGAGAGTGTTGTGTTTCTCAGAAGCATTAGTCTCCTCCTTGGAAGTGTTGAAAGATTTTTACCCCTTCACTCTGCAGTGAGCATGGATAATTCGGCCTGCTGTGTACAGATATTCCTTTTCTCTCCTGGATCAATTCTAAAGCAGTAGCATGCACCAGGCACAGACCCCATGGACTCATGGCTATGGAGGCTCCCTGGCTGAGGCAGAGTTGGAGGCTCTGACCCTCTGGGTTATGCGAGCCCACCTATCCTGACCACCTTGTCTTGGCCAACTTCTTAGAAGGCCTTGAGAAGCCCTGGGAGAAGGAGAGAGGAAGGGCTTCCTCAGGGTCCTCTGCACCTCTAGCTTTCCTTCTGGAGGATGCTCAGGGTTATGTGCAAGGAGTAACCACAGACAAGTGGCAGTCTTCATTTTCCATTCCCAGCTTACGGGGGGGGGGGGCTGTGGGAGGCTGGCACCATCAGAAACAACTCATGTGGGGGTCAGCAAGAAGCTGAGCATACTGTGACCTCTACACTAGAAAGTCCTCTCTCCACTCAGTAGCACGTGTCTGCAAAGTGACCCACTCATGCCATCCACACAGGCAACTGGATCTTACTCCTCTTTGCTCAGAGTCATTCTACTTCATCTTGAGCAGTTGTATTTGGAGACTGTGGGCCACACTAAAATCTTTCATTAGGCAGATGAAATGCATTTTGTGGATTTTCCTTTTCTTATTTAAAATCAGCTTTTTTTTTTGCTTTGAATTTTGTCCTATGCATCAAAATTGTTTCCTTCTTTGTGTTTCTGCTACAGTTGGTTTGGTACGTGTTTTCTTACTTCCTCACCGTTCTTTCAGGTTCTGATATGAGAACATGGTTTCTACAGCTCTCTGGGAGATTTACCTCTCAGTGTAGTGTCTCAGTGTTTTCTCTAAGTATAAAGACTGAGGAGTTTGGAGAAGCAATAAGCACCCAGTCTCATAGTGTTACCACACATCTGGATTCCCTTCATAATGGGTTCATAACTTTAGGAGGTAACTATGAATCTTCTTTCTGGCAGGTTACATGTTGTGCAAAACCAGGAGGCCACTATTTCCTTGTTTGTGAGTAGCTGGGCCAGTCTCTGCAGGGAAGGAGGTGGCGAACATTTGCAGTGGAAAGCAATGACCCCTTTTCTTGTTTGAGAATGTACTGAAAGAATGAAGTTTATAAAAGACAGATTGTTCTAGAAAAAGAAGCAAAAGCTTTTAAGGAAAAGGCAGGGGAACCAGGAGAAAAGCAAGAGAGGATGCTCCCAGCTTCTGACTTTGGTGTATTCCCTCTTGGTGATGTGAAGGAGAAGAGCACAAGATGAACTGCTTCTCCAAACAGTGCTCACTAGCTTGGCATTGTGGGGGAGAATTGCCCCAGCTCTTTTGAGGTGGTGGTAATTCAACCCTACATGTAAGGACTGACACCTTCTTCTAGTCTGAGGTCACCAAAACTGCCTTGCAAATCACCATCTCCTTGGTCATTTCAAGTGATTGTTTGTCTTGGGAGCAACAGCCCCCATATATCTGTCACTGGGATGTCCCGAGGCTTGGGAGTTACTGTGAGTTTTCCCATCCCTGAGAATACATCAGGGGTAGGCAGGAGGATCAGATGGCAAGGTGATGAAATCAGAGACAAAGTGGGGTTAACTGAGAGCTCCCTCCCCCAGGTTTCTCTGGCCCAGCTCCCCCCACTGAAGTGTGGTCCCCACTGAAGCCGGCTCTGGTTCACTTCCTGTCGTTCTAATAGGCCATCTCTCTTGGCCTGTGATTGTTTGACCCCCCCCATCCCCTGTCATTACCCAAACCACAGCAACATCGAAATGAAAGGACTTTAGAAGGACAAGTCTGATATGTTTGTCCTGAAGGTAGAGCCCTCTGGGTTTCACAAGATTAAGTAACAGTGCTGGGTAAGAGGAAATCTTGGGTCAGACAACTCCAGTTTCACTTCCTGGGCAGAAAAGAGTATCGCTTCAGATGCTTGGGGGTCATTTCTTTTCCTCAGATGGAGGAACTGATTTATTGGGCTAATTTGGAGTTATGGACTAGGTTAAATTTGCCCTTTATTCACCTGTCTCCATTAGGACAAGTATCCCTGGCCTGTGATATTTTTGCTCCTTTCCCACACAGCACATCTGTTAGCTGAGAAAATACTGAAAACTGTGTAAGTTATTGTTATTTCCTATTGTTTGTTATGTCCATGGAAGGGATACAATTTTTAGTTGGCTACACATCTCCTCAGAGCAGCAGTTCTCAACCTTCATGATGCTGGCTCCCTTTAATACAGCTCTTCATGTTGTGGTGACTCCCAACAATAACATTCTTTCATTGCTATTTCCTAACTGTAATTTTGCTACTGTCATGAATTGTAATGGAAACATCTGTGTTTTTCCGGTGGTCTTAGGTGACCTTTGTGGGGTTCAGAACTGCTGCCCAGAGGTTTGTCATATGAAGACATTTACTTTACTTATTTGGAAAGTGTTAAAGAACAAGGGCTTTGGAGTCAAAGCTGTCCCTTTGTGTTAATGGAGTAGCTATTTAGACTTTCTGACCCCCGGTTTCCACCATTTATGAAGTGGGAAAACTAATGTATCCCACGTAGGAAACTCACTGGCTCGAGGCAGGTAGGCAGAGGGTGTCTGGAGAGTCCCACAGGCTAATGGACCAGCTCTATTATGGTTCTGTCTTTTGCTTCAGCAACACACATGATAGCACTGATTTGGTTAGTGCAGCAGCTATCAAAGGTGGTGGTTGGGTGGCCAATTTCTTGATCTACCCTCATCTCTTTCTAGACTACTTTTCATCTCTTACCAAGAGAAGAGAAACTGAGCTCCATGCTTTTTCAGTGTAAATGAAAGTCTGGTGAATTTTACCACTCTTGACATGGTGCAAATGAAAATTTTCAAGGTTCTTTAAGATTTGGGTTCTTGAGATGCAAATGATTGTTGCTCAGCCATAGGAACATATGTGGAACATGTTGTAGAATAATCTTTTTGTACAAAGTGAAGATGTGTCCTTGGGATTGGTTTCATAAAGAGCTGAATGACCAATAACTAGGCAGGAAGAGGTTAGTAGGCAGGACTTCTGGGGACAAAGAGGTCTCTGGGAAGAAGAAAGGCATAGATGCCAGTGACATGGAAAAGAAACAGGAAGTGAAAGATGGAAGAGATAAAAGCCAAAAGAGAAAACATAGATTAAGATAACTGGATTAATTTAAGTTATAAGGGTTAGTAGGACAAGCCTAAGCTATAGACAGAACTTTCATAACAATATGTCTCCATGCCGTGTGTGTGTGTGTGTGTGTGTGAGAGAGAGAGAGAGAGAGAGAGAGAGAGAGAGAGAGAGAGAGAGAGAGAGAGAGAGAGAGAGAGAGAGAGAGAGAGAGCTGGTAGCACAGAGAAAAATCCATTTGCAAGTACCGTTATTCCAGTGGGGATAAAGCTGCCCTTCCTATGACAGTGGTAAAACTTTACACATGAAGTTAAGATTTCCAGAGGAAGTTTTGCACAGATCTCATGAAAAGAAATGAAGTTATGGTTTGTGTGTGGTATTTGGTGAGTATTAAAAGTCACCATGAAAGTGTGATGATACGGACTTTATAATGCCATGCTCCTCCCCCAACTTATCCCCTATTTTTGTTCCTGGCATTTTCTTTTCAGTGGATTGTGTTTGGAATCTTTGTGTTTGTGACACCTGACTCTGGTGTCTTGTAGTAGGGGATGTTTTTTAATTTGGGCTGTTAACCAAAACCTGCTAGAGGATTACTGTATCAAGAACAAAAAAAATCCAAATCCTTTTTTTTCTTCTAATTTTAGGGATGTAGTTATAAAAATGGTTCAGATCAGAGGATCAAGGCTGAGCCTGAGTGTCATCCTGTGAAGGAAATCTTCTCTCTGAGAGCCTCAGATGGGAGGGCATTTGTTTGGGACAGGAAACAGTTGGCCTCGGTGGAGTCAGGCCAAATGGATGAGGATCTGAGAGGGAATCATGCCTAATGGAGAACAGATTCAGATGTCCATTGGGCTTGAAGGGCTCCAAAATGGCAGGGATGAGGTACGTGAAGGGCTCTGAAGGACTCTAAGCGACTGCAGGGACAAGCAGTTCCCAAGAAGTTCCCCAATAGGCGCCTAGGAAGAGGAGGCCCTGCTGGGGAAGGGAAGCAGGGCAGTTAATTTTGAAACTGAGCATGGCTGGGGTTTTGAGTGGCAGAGTTGAGTGGCTGAGGGACGGATGAATTGGTCCCTCCCCATTTCCCACTTTCTTATATCCAGCAGGACGGTGGAGGAGCGTGCTGGGGGCACACTGGAGAAGGCTGGGCACGCACTAGAGAAGGGCTTCTGTGTTTGCTTCTTGGTTTTGCTTCACGAGCACTGCAGGAATTGTGTAGAATAATTCATAAAGCAAGATTTGCAAGGGGCCTTCCAGGCTACATGGCACATCAAAAAGCAGAGGCCAAAGCCAACTGCTCTTTTTCCACAGCTCCTCCAGACTGTGTGGTCCCAGAAACAAAGATCTGTAGCCATTCGATTGTCAGGAATGAAGGCTTTGGACACCACCCTGAAAATGGCATGCTTTTTTGGCCATGGGGCTTCAGTGTGGTCAGCTATAGGCTTCTCTGTGGATGAGTTGAAATGTGCTTGAGGATGTAGGGATATGTCTCCAGAAGTTGAACTCTTAACAGGCAGACCGCTAACCAAATGTTGTGCATGTTTGGAAGTCTTGGTGACCTGATTTCACCTTAATCGACAGCATCAAAGCCAACACTTCATAAGCAGCTAACTTTACTAGTCCTTCCTCCCTTCTCCTCTCTTCATCCCTTGCTGCTTTTCCAGTCCCCGTATCTCCAATGTTTCCTGCATGATCATCCGATGCTCTCAATGGTGGGAATGCACAGCAGCTGCCATGGGCCTATGGCATTGTGAGTAGAGCCTCAGGGTAAGAGTCTAGAATCTTTTAAATAGATTCATTCTTTTTCTTGTAAAAGGAAAAAAGTTTTAGTTGTCTGGTTCCCACCCCTTGCAGATAAGAATTAATGATGTCTGGAAAGACCCTGGATGGAAAACTGGATCTGAATCTTAATTTTGTGAATAAATAAGTCAGGTCCTTCTGGAACCCCAAACTATCACTTATCTCATGACTTTGTGCCATGTGTCTAGAGAATACATTAAAACTGGGTTCAGACATATAATGTAGGGGGCTGGGGAGATGGGTCAGTAGTTAAGAGTACTTGTTTTTCAAGAGGACCTGGGTTCAAGTCCCAGCACCACATGGCAGCACACAACTACTTCTAACTCCAGTTCCAGGGGATTCGGTGCCCTCTTCTGTCCTCTGTGGGTGCAGGCAAACACTCATACTGTAAAAGAAAAAGTTAAAAAACATAGAATGTAGATAATAGTAATACTAATCATAGCACTAATGCAAGCCCCTCTTTCCCGGCATGTTCTATGTACCGAGCCATCCATAGGTAGGAAGCCTGATAGTACAGTAACATTGCGTCTAGTTTACTCTTCACAGTAAATAAACCTAGGAAATGAGACCTGATGGAAGCTGAAAGCTTTAGGTCAGAAAGGTGGTTTGTTAAGGGTGGCAGTGGAAGCACATGCAATGTGACTTATTCTAACCTAGAGGCACATGCTGTCATCCAATTCACATCTGTTTCATCTTCTGAAAATTACGTAGGGGCTAAAATTTCCCCTGAAGTAATGAATGGTATCTACTAATGCTGGCAATAATGAAGTCATGAATATTTCTAATCATTTTTCAGTTTTAGCATCTTCTCCTGCTTTCCAAGCCTAGAATGTTCTGGAGTGGCACTTGTCCTTCCACACATCTTTGGCTCCCACTCCAATCCTTTTCATTCGACACAGGTTTCAGATGTTGGCCTTTTTTTTGTCCTTGTCATCAGTGACACGTGGGTGATACTGCTGAGATTTGCAGTGTGTCTGGTTGAGTTAGACTGTCCTTGGTTACAGTCTTTTCAAATCCTGAGAAAATGGTTTGCTTGTATAGCTGCATACCCCTCACGGGCTCAGTTTTGATTTACTTTCTGCTTCTACTACTGCTATTTCCCCTCCAAACATTGAGGTTAAGAGAGATAAACCTAATGGGGCATATTTTTCAAAGTGTCTGAACTTCTTTGCCAACAAAGAACCCACAAATGGCTACGGACCTCACCGACCGGAAGCATCCCAGCCCTGACATCAGCCCATCTCTCATCCCACGGAAAAGGTGGCTTCTCCAGGGTGTCTGTTCCCAGAGATGGACTTCTGACATGGCTAAGGCTTTATGCAGATGGTAACAGCTGACAAAGCTCTGTTTTCTCACAGTCTGCTAAGGTGTGGAAATGTCTTACATTCAATTTTTATAGCCATGAAAATTTGCTTCTCTTTTGTAATTCTTATTGGCCACTTAGCAACATTCCCAGCATGGTAGAATGTCACCATTCCATCATGGCCCTTAGCCCAGACAGTGGTCACATTGTCCTGGGAGACTCTCCCAGGTCTGTTAGATCTTACCATCTCCTTTGCCTGTACATGACCTATGACCCTTGTGATGTGCATGAAGCTCCAACGGGCATGAAAATACCTGCTACTTGACTCCCCTCTCAGGTACACACAGACATCCAATTCAGAGCCCCTCTGGGAGGCCGGCATGGCTCTTAGTGTACTGATTGTTTTTCTGCCAATCTGTATGTCCTTTGGTGTGACCTTGCTTAGCTTATCCCTTTGTTCCCTCTCACTTGGGGACACTGGTAATCATCTCAGACTTTATATGGAATGGCCCTGCTTTCTTAGTGGTGAAGTTCTTTTTGGCATATCTGAAAGGAAAAGACTGAGTCACCCACACAAACATCTCAAACACTAGTATTATAACTCTGGCCACCTTCCGACCAGCCTCCAGCCTCTTGCCTTCAGGGAGCTGGCTGGACTCCCTGACCCTCGTGGTTTAGCTGCTTTGAGCTCATGGGGGAAGGCCCGGTGAGCACCTGACTGTATGCAGTCCATTCTGCTCTCAGTGGTCAGAGGAGCAAGACCAAAGAACAGCCTTTTCCCAGCACCATTACCTGTTGTCCCCTGGGAGTCCTCAGTGTGTCCAAGCATGACAATACATAAAGGCCATGAAGGTGCCTGGTGATCTCAATAGACATTCTGGGTAATGTCATTCAAGGAGTGCTGTCATACAAGGGAATTCACTTTCACAGGTAATTCATAGGACCTAATGTTGATTTTTTTCTCTCTTTTTAAAATGCCCCACAGTTGCCATGACATTAACCTCCTGGGAAACAGGATGGAAGAAGGGAACACCCTATGGGAAAGACCTGAAAGCCAGTGCTGGAAATTATGAGGGGTACACAAAACTAGGTAGGGGCTCCTCAGTGAAATCAGAACCTGAGTATTTTAGAAGGTCCTGTGGCTGAATATAAAATTCCAAGAAGCAGGTTCTAACAGAGAGTTAAAACTGCAAGCTTCAAGGGGACCTCCCTCCTTGTGAATGTCCAGCACACTCAGCCATCAGCAACTATCCTGTGGTGGGGCTAATAGTGGGTGTCCTTTCCACTTGCAAATGGCAGACTGCATACATGCTCTTCCTACCTGGGACTGCCAGGGTGCCAGCACTGTACACAGAGAGAACTGAGTCCTCCTATTTCTTTTTTAGCCAGCTGTTGCCTCTTCCCTATAATTTCCTCCTGCTCCATTTAGACAGCTGTGCACCCACTGGAAGCAGAGCTGGCCAGCCAAGCTCTGGCCAATAAGAAGCCTTCTAGAGCTTGAAAAGATGTCAACTTCATCCCACAAATGTCCCCTCCCATGAGAGAGGCTAAACTGTCACAGCTATCATCAGGCAGTCAGTTTGGACCTGGAATATAGCCTTCTGATTACTGGTGCTGGGTGACTCTACCACCTGCTGTTTTCTGGAGGAGACAGAGAGCTTCTAAGTTTAGCCATGTCCCTTTGAATGGTCCCCACAGTCACGGACCAGCATCTCTGGTGAAGGGAACAGTTCTTTGCCTTGGTGTTTGCTTCTTGGTGTCCGCGTCAGAGTAGAATGGAGTGTGGAGGGGAAGTTGAAGATTATGCTATTAGAAAACATCAGCAATGCTAGGCTACTGGTTATGGCTAGGAGAGTGGGATCCAACTCCAGGTTTTCAGGAAGTGGTGTGATCTGTACCTACACCTGGATTCAACACCGTATCTCTGGAGTGACTTTTCTGTCATATAGAGTACTGTGTTCAGGTGTCAAAGTTTAAGACTCTTGGGGACAGGGTCCTCTCTTTTGTCTTCCACTGAGTTCAAATGATCTCAGTCAAACCAACAAAGGTATCTTAAAAAGATTCCTAAAAGCCTTCAAATTGTGGGTGTCATTTGCTTACCAGTAGGGGAGGGACATAAACCCACCTAAGGAGTCAGATAAAACTGTATGCTCCCACTCTGGGCAGATAGATTAGTTGGTAAAGTGCTTGGATTGTAGCCATGAAGACCTGAGCTCAAGATTCAAAATCCTTGTTTAAAAAAGCTGTGTGTGGTGCATATTTCTCATCCTGGTGTTGGGGAGGTAGAGGCAGGTGGGGGCTTGCTCACTAGTCAGGAGAGCTTACTTGGTAAGTTGCAGGCCTTGTCTCAAAATTTTAAAAAATGATTGATTGATAGTCTTTGAGGAATAACCAATTTTGGCCTCTGGCCTTGCATGTGCACACACATGCCTACACATTGGACTCATGTACAGGTGGATGTGTACATATGACTGTGTACACATACAGTGCTTGAGCTTTTCAGCAGGTGAGATATTGTATGTTTATTTCCTTTCAGAAGGCCTGGAGATCAAAACATATAACAATTAATATGGGATAAAATAT
The DNA here is from genome assembly GCF_017639785.1 of Mesocricetus auratus. Taxonomy (NCBI): domain Eukaryota; kingdom Metazoa; phylum Chordata; class Mammalia; order Rodentia; family Cricetidae; genus Mesocricetus; species Mesocricetus auratus. Next base: position 9,760,625 of record NW_024429269.1, on the reverse strand, counting down.
AATGTAAGAACTTAGAACCTTGAAGAGTTCTGGAAGTTGCAAATAGAAGGTTCAAATGAAATGTCTTATCTGAGTCCTGAGATTCATCAGCCACAGCACTTGGGGAGCTAGGCCACTCAGGGTTTTTTTTAAAGAAGGACAACTTGTACCTTTAGGATGGAGTTGATAATGTCCTTCATAAATTTGCTCTGAAAATTAGTGTCTCTTTTATGCATGAGGTAACACTGGGAACCCAAAGACATTTGCTATAATATGACAAATGTGAAATTGTTTACTAAAAGCAGAATTGTTGAATGACACTAACAACAATGGGATTTATCCCAGGGGGATTGTCTTAGGTAGGGTGTCTACACTGTGATCAAGCACTATGACCATAAACAAATTGGGAAGGAAAAAGTTTCATTTTAGCTTACAACTCTCAGGACAGCAGAACATCAGGGCCAGCATCCAAGCAAGGCAGGAACATGAAGACAGAAGCTGATGTGCAGAGGCCATGGAGGAGTGTTGCTTACTGGCTTGGTCCCCGTGATTTACTCAGTCTATCTTTTATACTATCCAGGATCGCCAGTCCAGGGTGGTACCACACATAGCAACCTGGGAAATTCCACATCAATCAAGCAAATGTGCCACAGGCTTGCTCACATGCCAATCTGGTGGGACATTTTATTAATTAATTAATGTTCCCTCAACTAAAATCACTCTAACTTGTGTCAAGCTGACATAAATCTAGCCAGCACAGGCTCAGGGATGATTATTCTAGTGGTTCTCCTTCATGTGTAAAGTATGAAATCATCACTATTATGAATGAGGGAGAGGGGGAGAGGGGCATGGAGAGAGACGAGGAGAGGGAAAGGGAGGGAGGGAGGGAGGGAGGGAGGGAGGGAGGGAGAAAAGGAGGGAGGGAGATTCTCTAAGAAGAATGGTTCTGAGCTGGCAGTAGCAGAACTCTGGACAACCTGCAATAGCAAAGCAGAGTCTTTTCAAAGAGGCAGAAGTAAGACTTTAAGGTCAAGAAAGGAGACATAAGCAGCTTGGACCCAGAGTTCATTGATCCTGAATGACTGGGGCAGGATCTGTGTTAGCTCATTGATGATCTGTATTTGATTATTATTAAAATATATGTGACTCAGAGTAGATTATTTGAAACTTTGGAGAAAATTCTGCAAGTCACATAGGATATGAGTCCATTTTCAAAACACAAAAAGACTCCTATGAATAAAAAGACATATATAAAATTGTTTAGACTATTGATTATATATTTTACAAAGCAGTTATTGTTATTGTAATTTGTATGTAATAACTCATGTTTTCTAGGTAGCACATTGTCTGCCCATGTAGGGTAATCAATCAGTTTGAACTCTTAGTTTCTCAAATTGTATTTTCAAATTACTTTACTAACTAGTGAATATCCCTAAGAGTACTAGATCCTTAGTTTTGGTTAATCCTCAATCTACCACACCATTTTCCTCAAACACTTTCCCAGTCTTTAACCCTTACTATTGCTCTTCTTTTAGTTTACAAAACTCTACTCTCCCTTGCCTTACAGAAGCTTCTTGGTTTCAGGAGGTTCCATTTATTAATTGTTGATGTCAGTGTCTGTGCTACTGGTGTTATGTTCAGGAAGTGGTCTCCTGTACCAATTCATTCAAGGGTATTTCCCACTTTCTCTTCTAAGAGGTTCAGTGTGGCTGGATTTATGTTAAGGTCCATTTGGATTTAAGTTTTGTGCATGGTAATAGATATGGATCTATCTGCAGTCTTCTACATGTCAGCATACAGTTATCCCAGCACCATTTGTTGAAGATGCTTTTTTTCTTTCCATTGAAAAATTTTAGCAGCTTCTTTGTCAAAAATCAGTTGTTCAGAGGTATGTGAGTTAATATAAGGGTTTTCAATTTGATTTCATTGGTCTACCTGCTTATTTTTGTGTCAATCCCAAGCTGTTTTAAGGACTATAGCTCTATAATAAAGCTTTAAGTCAGGCGTGGTGATGCCTCCAGAAGTTCCTTTATTGTACAGGGTTGTTTTGGCTATACTGGGTCTTTTGTTTTTTCCACATAAAGGTGATTATTATTCTTTCAAAGTCTATGAAGAATTGTGCTGGTATTTGGATAGGAATTACATTGAATCTGTATATTGTTCTTGGCAAGATTGCCATTTTTACATAGTCAACAAGACAAAATGGCAGCCCACAGAATGGAAAAAGATATTCACCAACCCCACATCTGACAGAAGGCTGATTTTCAAAACTTACAAAGTACTCAAGAAGCTAGTCACCAAAACACCAAAGGATCCAATTAAAAAGTGGGGTACAGAACTAAATAGAGAATTCTCAATATAAGAATCTAAAATGGCTGATAGACACTTAAGAATGTGCTCAACATCCTTAGCTATTAGGGAAATGCAAGTCAAAATGACTCTTTGATACCAACTTACTCCTGTCAGAATGGCTAAAGTCAAAAACACCAATGACAGTTTACACTGAAGAGGATGTGGAGAAAGAGGAATACTCATCCACTGTTAGTGGGAGTGCCAGCTCATACAGCCACTTTGGAAATCAGTATGGAGATTCCTCAGGAAAATGGGACTCAGTCTACCATGTGACCCAGCAATCCCACTCTTAGGCATATACCCCAAAAATGCACATTCATACAATAAGAACATCTGTTGAAACTATTTTTATACCAGTATTATCTGTAATAGCACCTAGGTGCCCCTCAACTGAAGAATGGATAGAGAAAATATGGTACATTTACACAATGGAGTACTACTCAGCGGGGAAAAAACAATGGAATCTTGAAATTCACAGGCAAATGGATGGAACTAGAAGAAACCATCCTGAACAAGGTAACCCAGTCACAAAAAGACAAACATGGTATGTACTCACTCAAATATGGGTTTTAGACATTGAGCAATGTATTACTAGCCTACAATCCACACCGCCAGAAAAACTGGGATACAAGGAGGACCCTAAGAGAGACACACATGGTCCCCTGGAGAAGGGGAAAGGACATGATCTCCTGAACAAATTGGGAGCACAGAGGAGGGGAGCGGGAGTTAGGAGGAAGGGGATGGGATAAGGGATTGGTGGGGGGCAAGGGAGGAGGGAGAGGAAACTGGGACTGACATATAAAACAAGCTTGTTTCTAACTTAAATATATATAAAACCACCCCAAATACTCTCTTGTTCCTCTACTTATAGTTTTAAGTTGGGTTGGGAGATAGTAGACCTCTTTCATTTGGGTTAACCTTCCCTTTCTCCCCACCTGATGTCCTCCACACTTCCTACCTCATTTAAGCATCTCCGCCCCATCATTCCATCTCATTACTTTTAGTTTGCCTATAACCTGTTATTCTGTAACATAACACATAAAGCCATCATCGGGTCTTCCTGGCTTCCACACAAAATAAAATATTCTAAGCTAGGATCTGAATGTGGGGACAACACGTGGCTCTTATCTGTCTAGGTCTGAGTTAGCTCACTCAATATAATTTTTCTAATTCTACCCATTTTCCTGCAAAGTTCATTATTTCTCTTTTCTTTTTCATTGTGTATATGATGCCACATTTTTTCTTATCCATTTATCAATTGATGGACAACTAAGATAATGTCATTTCATAGCTATCCTGAAACTTTGCTGAAATTATCAGTTCTGAGAGTTTTTGGCGGAGTCCTCAGAAGCTCTTTTGTAATGATTACATAGTCTTTAAGTAGGGAGACCCTGACTTTTTTCCTTATTTGTGTCACTTTTATTTCCTTCTCTTGTCTTATCACTCTAGCTAAGATTTCAATCAATATGTTGACTAGTAGTGGGTAGAGTGGACATCTTTGTGTTGTTCTTGATTTTAATGGGAACTCCAAGATTTTCTCCATTTATGGTGTTATTTGTCTGTCATATATAATTTTTTGCTGTTGTTGTTGAAGTATGCTCCCTTCATCACTAGCCTCTCCATAATTCTTTTCATGGAAGGGTGATGGATTTTCAACAAAGGCCATTTCTCTTATGAGATGATCATGTGATTTCTGTTTTTGAGTCTGTTTATGTGATGGATAACATTTATTGATTTACATATGTTAATTTGTCTTTGGATTTCTAAATTGAAATCAACTTCGTTGTGATGAGTGATCTTTTTGATAAGAGCCCAATTCTTTGTGTGAGTATTTTATTAAGTATTTTAAAAATAGAATTTAATGTATTATTCTTCAACAATGTTATGCATGTAAGAGTATGGGTGTGTGTGTGTGTGTGTGTGTGTGTGTGTGTGTGTGTGTGTCTAACTAACCAGTGAGTCCAATGAGTGCCAACTGCTGTGATATTTCTGTGTTTGTTGAGACTTGCTTTGTATTTCAATATGTGATTAATTCTAAAGAAAGTTCCATGGGCTGTTGAGAAGAAGGTACATACTTTAGTGTTTGATTCAAATGATATCTAGATGTCTGTTAGGTCCATTTGACTTATGATGTTATTTAGCTCTGTGTTTCATTTTTGTTCAAATGACCTGTCTATGGGTGAGAGTCAGCTATTGAAGCTGTCCACTATCACTGTGGTTTTTTTTGTTTTGTTTTGTTTTGCAGTTATATATCCTGTAACCTTTTTTGAAAAACAAATTGAGGAGCATCTGTGTTGGTGGTTTGTATATAAAATTATAATATCCTTTTGGTGTATTGTCCTTCAGATGACTACAAAAACCTTCTTTATCTCTTGAATACTTGAGGTTTGCTGTCTAATTGTCAGACAGTAGACTAGCTATGCCTGCTTGTTTCCTAGAACCATTTGCTTGGAATATCCTTGGCACTATGGTAGTGTCTATCACTGATGGCAAGGCGTATTTCCTGTAGGCAATAAAAAATGGATCTTATTTCTAATCCAATGAACTAGTCTGTGTCTTTTTATTGGGCAAAAGACCATTGATATTCAGGGTTATTATTAAAAGATGCATATTGATTTCTGTCATTTTGCTTATTTTATGATGTTTCCTTTTGATGAACTTTATTGGAGATGCATTCCCAGTGATCTCTTGGTGTGTTTATTCTTCTCTTGAGACTTAACTATTACTGTATTCCAGAATCCTCTATTGAGCTAGTTTAGTGGTCACAAACTCTACTAATCTGTTTTTAATCACAGGAGGTTTTTATTTCTACTTCAATTTTAATAGATAGTTTTCCTGGTTATGCTAATCTGGATTGACAGTTGCAATATTTCAGAACTTGGAACACACCTTGCTCCTTTGGCTTTAAATGCCTCCATGGAATAATCAGGTTAATCTGAGGTACCTGTCTTATCTGACTTGGTATCTCAAAGCTTGGCCATGTTCCGTTAATGGATTTTAATAGATTCACTATTGGCCTTTACTAAGTAATCCGACTTCTATGTTGCCTCCCAGCTCTGAAACTTTGTTAGTCACATGAATTATTGATGAGGTCTTTCTCTAAGGTTTTTACTTCATTTCCTGAGTTCTTCATTTCCAGCATCATTTCTGTTTGACTTTTCTTCAATAGTTGTAACTCTTTATTGAATTCTATGTTTATATCTTGAATTGCATTCCTTAGTTCATTTGGCTCTGTTTTGTGCTCTTGGAGTATATTCATGTCTTTTCCATGTTTGAACAGTTATAATCATTCTTTTGAATTCCTTGTGAGTTCTTCCAGGTCATTCTTATTGTGGCCCAATTTATTGGGATTAGTAATTTTTGGAGAAGACGTCCTGTCTTGGATTTTCTTCGTGTTTTTTGCTTTTGTGCTAGGACCTGCACATCTGGAGTTGGTTGATTAAGAGTGAATGTTAGCCTGGAGATGCTAAACTAAGAACAGCTAACTTGTCATTACTGAAGGCTAGGAGACCAAAGAAGTGTGAGCTTTCTGCTTAGGATCCAGGGACCCCTTACACATCACCAGAACCAGTCAGTGGTAGAAGTTTGAGGTGAGTGCTGCCTTGTCTGTCAGCACTAGAGGCCAAGGAAATTGTACAAATTATAGACAGATCACCATAGTCTGTGGTTTCCTTACCTCCTGGTAGGAGGAGCTGGGCAGAGTGCAGAAGTTCAGGCAAGAGTGCTCGGGGCCCCTGAATCCCTTACCTACTGATGTCTTGAGCTTGTTAAACAGGAGGAATTTGGGCGGACAGTTATTTCTTAGTGCTGGGACTGGAGAGTTCAAGGTGCCACTGGCAGGCAGATGCCCTGTCTGGTAAAGGTTGCCTTCCTGTATTGCAGGTAGTAGTTTTTGATTGTTTTGTTTGGTGGTTCTTTTTTTAACTTTGTGTACACATAGTTGAGATGGATCCCATTCAGGTGAGCTTATCTTCCATAATTTAATTACTTCTCCACAGCTCTGTCTCCTAAGGCTTGACATCTTGAGGGAATACTTTAGATCTATAGCATTGGTTAAGACAGTGGCCCTCTACTTTTAGGTCATGACCCCTTTAGGGACTGAATGGCCCTTTCACAGGGGGCACCTAAGACCATCAGAAAACACAGATATTTACATTATGATTCACACCAGTAGCAAAATTACAGTTATGAAGCAGCACCAAAAACATTTTTATGGTTGGGTATAACCATAGCATGAGGAACTGTATTAAAGGGTTGCAGCATTAGGAAGGTCCCGAGCCACTGGGTTAGAAACTTGATGTCTAAAGAACATTAGGTATTTAAATATAGGAGGCAAAGACATGAAAAGAAGGATTCCCCAGGAGCCACTGGAGCTAGATGATGGAAGGCTCACCTCTCTTTGAGTATTGCCCTGCCATAGCGCTATTAAAATTTTTAAGATAACTATAGAAAAGCAGCTAAGTGTTTTCTATTCTTACTGTAAACACTACTGATGATCACTGAAAAACAAAGATGTTGAGGGACAAGGTGAAGTAACTTGCTAATTGGCAGCTTTTGGAATTTTCCTTGTGCCCTGACTGCCTTGAGCAGAAGGACTGTCAATCAGTTCACCAGGAAAGGTAGGCTACCCTTTAGTCATTGAGAACACTCCTTGGATATCCCTAGGAAAGTGCACAGAGTTGTGCTCACAAAGATACAGCCACTGCCAGGACCATTTGAAGTTTTCACTGTGCTTTTTTTTTGCCGTAACAAGCTTCGGTGGACCTTAGATGACCTCACAAATATACTCAAGCCTGAGGGGAGGCACCTCCCTGATGCCTTATGAAAGGGGTGTTGTGTGTCCAGAAAAGATGTGAACCATGCCTGGTGTAAGGCAAAGTCTTCATTTACACGAGGGGTTTGCTGGATTGGTGCAAGCAGCCACTCTTTGACTACATAAGCAGGAGCTTCTGTTTACCTGGTGAGTCAGCCTGGAGACACGTCCAGTGCTGCCATTCCTGTACTTAGATAGTGATGCCACCTGCTTGGTGCTGGCCAGTGTACGTGGGCACAGTGATTAGTGGAGGGCATCCTCACAACACGGCAGCTGGGTTCTGAGGGCAAGAATACTGGAGAAGAGGGCTTGGGGTCAGTGAGAAACATGTCACCTTTCCATCCTAGCTTTAGAAGCCATGAAAAATAACTCCCTTGGGGGATCTTTATTTAAGGGTTGCAAATCCTATCTAGGTTCAAGGGAAGCAGAAAATGACTGCCGTTCCTGTTGGGGACTGGCATGTCTATATAGGGGCAGATGGAACCAGAAACACAGCTGGAGCATTTGGGGAAGATGGAGTCTTCCAAAAGGTCCCTGAGAGGAGCATTCAGAAGACAGGTCCCACGGTGTGGAGGCCAAGGTACCAGATCACTTCTACAGCTTATGATACATTGTGATTCCCAGACGCATTAGACCCAATCAACAGCCTCTCTCCAGGTTTTATTTTCTGTTTGAACTGCTGAGTTGCCTATATAAAGAAAGCAGCAGCAGAAACAGCTGCAGTGATAGTGGATGGCTGGATGGCTGGCACACCAAGACAAAAAAGTGGCATGTGGTCTGTTGCTTTGATGACTACAAAGGAGGAGGAGCAGTGGGAGCCACGGGGCCCTGGTGAGTGGCAGAGGCAGGCCTTGGGAAGCAAGTGGGCCTGATGCAGTGCAGAGGCGGATCTGCAGCGACTGATGGTGATCCTGACAAGTGGCAGAGGCAGAGGGATGAGCGGCTGGAAGGCCGAGCTACAAGGGCAGTGAACCGAACAGCTGCGCTGACAGCTGCAACAGAGACAAAAAAGAAATACTGGTGGCTGAGAGCAGCAGCGGGAGCCACAGCAGCCAGGGGATGCTGGTGACTGCCTCCTGATAGCAATAACTGGGCAGCCGCCTTGACGAGGAGCAGCAGCTGAGCAGTTCAGAGGGCCTGGACAGGGAGGAGGGGTAGAAAGCTATACAACAGTAGAGACAGGAAAATGAAGGCCTTGGGGTTTGAAAGAGTTACAGGGAACTTCCCAGTCCTCTGGACTAAGGAGCCTAGACATCATTGATGTGGGTGCTGTGACACTTGGTGCTGTCAAGGGTTGAGGAGAATAATCCCGAGGTTCACTGTGGAGCTGCTATACCAGCTGGTAGCAAGACTATCAAGGCCTGTGGCACCTCTGACTACCAGCCTAACACAATACCTGGAGCCTCAGATGCTGCTGCCTGCTGCTTCCCTTGGCTAACATTGCTGCTTGTTGCTGTCAGATGCTAAGGAACACGGAAGTGCCAAGTACTTGGGAGAGCTTCCTCTCCCTTCTCTGTAATTTCTTTCTGGGTAGAGCAAAAGGACCTCAGCCAGTTAACCAAAATCAGGGAGCTGACAGTTTGGTGTGGGTCCTATTAATGATCATAGAGGCAGGCAGAGGGGACAATCACAGACTGGATAAATGGGTCAGCATTTAGAGTGCTTTCTGTTCTTCCAGAGAACCTGAGTTTGGTTCCCAGAACCACACTAGTTGGTTTACTGTAACTCCAGCCCCAGGTTTACCTAGTACACCCTAGTACAAAGAGCATTCTCTTTCTCTCTCTCTCACACACACACACACACACACACACACACAATATTAAAAATAAGCTTTTATTTCAAAAGCTTACTAAAATGGGAGTGATTTTTGTCTGCAAGTTTTTAAAACAATTCATATTATAACGTAAAAGTAACAGTTTCTGAAAGAATAGCTGCCCTGGAGTGTGTAGATATCTGTTCAGGTGAGCACACTGCTACCAAGGAGTATCCCTGAGTATGTAGACCTCTATTCACATGAGCATGCTGTTTTGTTCAGTCGGGTCTACAATCTCAACTGACTGGATCTCATCCTGATGAAGAAGGACTTCATGTCTCATATATCTCCTGTGGCTGTATATGATGGGTGAATTTCATTAGTCAGACTGGGAACATGCAATGGGATATAGAATCCTGTCCTACTCACTGATGCCAACCTGGTTTTGATAAATGCCCAAGACAGAGTAGTTTTTCAAGAGGTAACAAGAACAAAACCCCACAGCAATTGTCTTAGAGCCATTAGAACCACTGTCAGTAATCGTCTATTCAGCCAATAAGTCATTCATTCTACAGATATTAGCTAAGCATTTGCAACTCACAGCAGTCATTGTAGACACTAAGAACTGTCTTTTAACTTTCCTCATCTGGGAACATAAGTAATTGTGGGTAAAGAACTCAAGAAACTAATTATCAAGAAAACAAATAACCCAGTTAAGAATGGGATAGCGATCTAAACAGAGAATTCTCAAGAGAATAAATTCAAATGTTAAGAAACTCTTAAAGAGATGTTCAATAACCCCAGCCATCAGGGAAATGAAAATCAAAACTACTTTGAGATTTCCTCTTACACCTGTCAAAATGAGTAAGATCACCAGGTGACAGCTCCTGCTGTCGAGGATGTGGAGTAAAAGGAACACTTCACACATTGCTGGTGAGAGTGTAAACTCATGCAGCCACCATGGAATTCAGTGTGGTGGTTCCTTGGGAAGTTGGGAGTCAATGTACCTCAAGATCCAGCTGTACCACAATTGGACTTTTAATCAAAGGATGCTTCATCCAACCCAAGGACCCTTGCATGACCATGTTCATTGCTGCTCTATTTATAGCAGTCAGAAATTGGAAACAACTTAGATGTCCCTCAACAGAAGAATGGTTAAAGAAAATGTGGTATATTTACACAATGAAGTACTACTCCACGATGTTAAAAATGGCATTCTGAAATTTGCAGGCAAATGGATGGAACAACAACAACAACAACAACAACAACAAAACAACATCCTGAGTGAGGTAAACTAGACTCAGAAAGACCAATATGATCAGGGCCCATTTCAGCCATCATCAGAGACGCTTCCTTCTGCAGCAGATGGGAACAATTCTAGAGACACAAATCCAGACATTCTGAAGAGAGTGAGAGACCTTAGGACACTCAGCCCTAAATGGGATGTATTCCTAAAACCCCTCTCCTCAGGGCTCAGGGAACCCTCTGAAAGAGGAGCCAAAAAGTGTAAGAGATAGAGGGGAAGGAGGATAAGAAATCAACATGAGCATAGCTCAAAAGAACTCACAGAGACTGAAGCAGCAAACACAGAGCCTTAAACGCTTTGCCCCAGGTCCCCTGTGTATGCATTATGGCTTCCATAGTGAGTCTCTGATTCTTGTGCCTTCTCTTGGGCTCTTTTTCTTCTTTTGGTTTGCCTTGTCTAACTCCAAAGTGATAGTTTGTATCATGTCATATCATATCATATCATATCATAGCATGTGGATGAATGAAAACCTAGCTACTATCTGAACTATCACTTATATCTAATGGAAGAGGGAAAATCAGTTTTCTATAATAGAGTGACATTGGGCATATCAACCATGCCAAGATAGACCTCATGTTCAGAAGTAGTCAGCCAGCATATAACAAACTCCTCAGTGTGTGTGTGTGTGTGTGTGTGTGTGTGTGTGTGTGTGTGTGTGTGTATGTTATACTTTGGTGACTTTGGTGGAGTTTTTTTTGTTTTGCATTTTGAGTGGTTTTATTTTGGAAGGATTTGAGAAATGGGAAAATATGATCAAAATATATTTAAATGTAAAAATTGTCTTAAATAATAAAAAATTCGTTAGAATATGATGGTAGGGACCGTTTGCATCAGCTTCATGAAGTATTTTATCTTCTCTTAGCACTTTGGCCTCTGTAAAGTCTGATTTTATTCAGTCCCTGTATAGCAGCTATCCATGATGTACAGATGGTTTATAGCATGTCTTAATATGCTTGTATAGCTATGATTCATCGTCAATAGTATTCACATTTTGTAATGTTTTTGTCTTAGATATTTTAACAGGCCCATGAATATGTAATAGAGCCTTTGTAGGACTGATGTGGGGTCCAGTAACACATCCAGCTAACTGCAGGCTAGAACTTTCAAAGTTGAGTTTAAGTAATTGTTTTCTCCACGAGCTGACTATGTTAGGATTTCTATGTTGATAGAATGATGGTTGACATAGTAGGGCATTCAGAGTCCTGGAAATGATCACTAGCAGAATCCAAACTTCTTTTGGTTCTTTAACAAAAATCCCATGGCTTCAGAGCTGATACCTGCAAAATACAGAGCTTTCAACTTGGATGTGGGAATTCTTCAGGCTTATCGCTGAGGTCTCTCGAGGAGTATGGGAAGAAGTATTTGAAAGGGAAAGGATTAGAGTTTGTTTGTGGATTGCTGTCCTGAAGGAGTTTGTACTTTTCCACACATACTTGATGCACTGAGCTGCTGTGTCATGTTGGTGAACATCTGGCTCCCTCTTTTCCCCCTGGACGACTCGTTTCGGTCTATGAAGACATATTCACAGATGGCGATGACATACACAAATCATTTGACTGGATTCAGTAAAAAGTAAGGAAAAAGAAGCTAAAATAAATCAGGCTAATTGAATTCCAGCAAGCACTTCTCTTTATTTGTAAGTTCACAGCTGGCCTGATTGTGTGCTCTTTCATATCACAGTTGAGTTCTGAAGACCAGAGATTAAATAATAGAATCAGATCTTGCTCCCAATCTCCTTCCCCCACAAAATGTGCTGGCCATGAAAGGAAGCTTAATTTTCATCACAGGTGACAGACTAAACACATGAATTAAGCATGCTCCCCAGAGTTGCTCTCCTACAGAAATCATTTGTTTTCCACAGCTCTGCAATGTGCGTTTTATAAAATACCACCGATTATTTCATTACTTAAAAGGAAAGGAAAGTAGTAGTATTGTGCCCTGACTGCAGAAGGATTTAAGCTGTAGCCTGTTGTTGATTGGGACTGCTGTGTCAGAGGTCACTAACCGGGCAAGGGATCAGGGTGAAGTCTGGCTTCTGGTCCCTGGATTATGGGCAAGGTGGTAGCTGACTTTAACCTGTATCTGCCCATGAGATATTTCTCTACCGTCTTGAAAGATTCTGGGAGTTCCCGTTTTGAATTTAAGGCAAGGACAGTATTTCTTTAGTGGTAAATGGGAAGGCATACCCGGTGACAGTCAGGTGGAGAGCAGTGAGCATAGCTTTGTCTAGATTTTAAGAGAAGGGAACTCAAGAAGTCCTCCCCTGTATCGCGTCTGTAGAAGCATCCATAGAGCAGTGGCTCCAGACAGCATCCACTTTGCTTGGAGGCTTGCTTTGAGCAGGCATCAGCAAAGCAGCACTTTCTGCTCCTCTTAGCATCACCTTGGGCAGCTCCGAGTCTGGGCTGATGCCCCATGAAGGCCTCCATTCCTGTACTTAGAAACGGATGCCAGCTGCTTGGTGCTGGTCAGTGTACTCAGACACAGTGATTGGTATAAGGCATCCTTGCAACATGGCGGCTGGGTTCTGATGGTAAGAACCCTGAAGAAGAGGGCTTGGGGTTAGGGAGAAACATGCCACCTTTCTGTCCTAGCTTTGGATACAATGAAGAACAACACCTCCCTTTGGGAGTCTTTATTAAAGGGTTACAAATCCTGCCTAGGTTCAAAGGGAGCAGAAAATGACTGCCCCTCCTGTTGAGGACTGGCATGTCTGCACAGGCATGAATAGACCAGAAACACAGCTGGAGCATTTTGAGAGGATGCAGTCTTTCAAACATCCCTGAGAGGAGCATGCAGGAGGCAAGTTGGAAGTGCACACGGCCAGGTCCCACTGTGTGGAAACCAAGGTACACAGGAGGTCATTTTTATAGCTTCTGATGCAAATGTGATTACCGGATGCATTTCATATTATCATAAATCTAACAGCTAGGTTTCAAGGCATTGTTACTCTGTGCTCTTGCGTGTATGAGCTACCCGATCTTGATGAGTAAGAGCAGGCTGTGGACTGAACCATTTTTAAAGACTTTTTCAGTGAAAGCAGTGAAGTCAGTATCAAGATTGGAGCTCGAACTCGCATCTTCAAATTTAGTGTGTTTACTCATTCTAACCACACTAAATCTGAGAAAGAGGAGCCAAAAGCAAGCAAATGATCACATTGGCTTTCAGTGATAGGGTAAGACATTAACATGGGAGTAGTAGACGGAGGATCTCAGAGTTAATTTTACACACCTAAACTATACCAGACCCTATGGTTTTGCAGACTCATAGTTCATTTGTTTATTAATTTTCAAATCCTTACTAAATTGTTATTATCATCCCAAACAACATAGGTAGAATTATGTATGTGTGATTAGTGCTTTTAAGGCTCCATCAAGCTCCATGAGAGGACCAGACACAAAATGATAACATGATGTGTCCCTCTAGAAATCATACCTATGCACTGGTTATGGCGGCAAGTACCTGCAATCTCAGCACCCAGAGGTTGAGGAATGAAGACTGCAAATTCAAGGCCAGCCTGGACTGTGTAGAGAGGTGCAAAAGTCTTGCTTAAGTCCTGATTCCCCATCCATCAGTCCTTGAGCTGTCTCTCAGGATGCCACATAAGTCTTCATTTAAGACTCACCTCTAAGACCATGTGACCACTGCATGGCAGGCCATTTTACAGGGAAACACACACATACATGTGAAAGAAGGCTGGCATTGAAACAAGGGTGTGCTCTCCCTTTACCTGCCAAATCCCAAGGAAAGCATTGACTGACTTCATAATTACTGTCCCTCCTTCTGTTTAGCTCCCATCCCTGTCCTCTGTACCTCTGCCTAGGACCTGCCCTATAGCTGCTGAGTGTTGAAACCCAGTTCTGCTCTTCTTGGTGGCCACCCTGGTAACAAATGTTGGACTTGTTTCTTGAAAACTGCAAAGGGGTGCTACCTTACATTTTTATAAAGAAAATCACACTTGACACACCTCTATGAGTTTTGTGTGTGTGTGTGTGTGTGTGTGTGTGAGAGAGAGAGAGAGAGAGAGAGAGAGAGAGAGAGAGAGAGAGAGAGAGAGAGAGAGAGAGAGAGAGAGAACATGTCTACAAAGGCTTCTGATTCCCATGCTGTGGGTCAGGGCTGGGAAATGCATGGAAAGCAGCAGCCCGCCTGACCTTGCTTTGAAAGTAATCTCCCTGAGCTGCAGAGACCACACAGGAGAAGGCGATTGCTTGCTGCTGAATTCCTGCCCCTCTCCTCTTTAAAGGCTCTTGCCCTTTCTTTCATCTGCAGAGGGTGTCTTTTCTACCTGTCAGAGAAGGAGACTGGGGCCACCACCCTCTTGTGTCTGTCATGATAACCTTGTCCCAGTGCCTCGCACCCTCTGAGATCTGTGTTCTTGGCGCTGGCTTTTGCCTCAGTTCAGTGATGGTGGTGCTTGACACCCAGGAGAAAGTGCTGAACTTTAAATTAATTATCACACAGCTTCCTGTGTAACGATAAAGGCATCAAAGACCCTCAACTAAAAATGGAAGGGATACTGAAGAGAGAGTATATTCTCTCTCTCTCCTACTCTAATTTTCACCAATTCTCTCTGTGTCTCATTAATATACAAAATTGAGTCCAGTAAAAGTAAACTCACATGAAATTCCTTTTTCCTGGATTGAATGGTGAATAAAGAAAATGCTTACCAATGGCCTAAACATTGACTACTCCCTTTTAGAATGTTCTAATAAAGTTGTTTTTCTTCTCTTCCTCTCCCTTTTTCCCTCTCCCACCCCACTCCTCCTCCTTTTCCCCAAATACAACCTCACAGAGTACAGGTTTTGGAAGCTTTGACAGTCTGGTGATCACACTCCCCAGAAGGTTTTTATGAGTTGGGCGGTTAGACTCCTGCTTTCCTGAACCCTGGCATTGCCATGATATTAGTTCTGAGCTTGTTAGCTTCCCTATGTCACTCGGTTTGATTTTCAGGGTCATCCCTATGCAGTATCCTTCTGGCTGTTTTTGCATGGCTGACTTGAATTAGCTCACATGCATAACGACAGTGTTTCTCAGCACAGTTGGCAAACTTAAGGATCCCATGGCCTCTATGTTTGTGATGAGCAGCTTTCTAGAATTGGAGTGTTCAGTAAAACACTGGATATAAGTATCCCAGATCCATCACAAGTTGTGGATAACTATTTGGACACTTCCAGTGTTACATTCAACAAACTCATTCAACTAACAGCTGGTCAATAACTTGGCCCTAAAAATGTGCTGAGCACAGTGGTTCTGTTTCTTCTTGTGTGGAGCTTACAGTCTGTGAGGTAGGTACTGATAGCTCAGTGGCCCCTCACATAAAGGTCAAGGAGGAAGTGCCATGAGATGGTGTTGTAGACACCTGTCAGGGTCTAAGAGGGCTTCCAGAGAGCTGCCTGAGAAGGGGCCATAGAGCTGAAGTGACCACAGACATCTGAAGGATGTGTGAGATTCCCAGGTGAGGGACAGATTGGAGGCTGGGCATCAGGAGCCCTTGCTGGGGATGGAAGGGAGTCTGACCATCCCAGGACTTGAAGCCCTGAGTTTATGAATGTGACCTGAGAGAGAAGGGGGAGCCAGGATTATTGGAGGGAGCAGAGGATTTTATGGTTTGCTTATTGGTGCTGGCCATGGACTCCACACAGTCCTTCACATGCTAAGCGTGCCTGCCTCTCCAACACTGCTATGACCCCAACCTCACTCATTTTAACAGCAGAGTGAGTCCCTAGACTCTGATACTCAGCTCTTGGGGATGGGATGATTTTATCAAAGGGCACCCATGTCCTGTCTCTCCTAGATAATACCCTGCCACTGGCATGACCTTGATGGAGGAGGCGTGGAGCACACTGTGGGTGGAGAGAGATCTGGAAGCTAACCTCTAAATGATCAGGCCAGTACCAACCGGGTCTCTCCTGGAACCTCCCTAGTGACAGTGATGGCAGGACGTGGTATCACTTCTTGTATTATATTACCAGACAAAAGCAGCTTAAAGGAGGAAGGGTTTCTTTGGGCTGCTGGTTTGAGGATATACTCAGCAGTAGCAGGGAAGGTGTGGCAATGGGAGGCTGAGGCGGTAGGAAGCAGAGAGAGATGAATTCTGAGAGATAGTTCGCTTCCTCCCTTTTATTCAGTCTGGGGCCCTAGCCTATTGGCTGGTGCTGCCACAGTTAGGGTGGGTTTTCCTGCCTCCCAGACCTCTCAAAAAATGCTCAGAGGTGTGTGGCTAACTTGATTCTAAATCCTGTCAAGTCAGCAAACAAGGCTAACCATTACAGACGGTGATGTTTGTATGAGAAATATCCCTTATAAGCCCAAGCATTTGAATGCTTGGCTACGATCGGTGGCGGTGTTTGGGAGAGTTTAGAGAATATGGCCTTGTGGGAGAAAGTGTGTCTCTGGGTTAGTCTTTAAACTCTCTGGCTTTGAGAGTTTAAAGACTCAGGCCTTTCTAGTGCTCTCTCTCCCTCCCTCCCTCCCTCCCTTCTTCCCTCCCTCCCTCCCTCCCTCCCCCCTCTCTGTTAATGACATGAGCTCTCAGATGCTCCAGCTGTTCTGCCTGCTGTCTGCTGCCTCTGCGCCACCATCCTCAACTCTAACTCTCTGGGTGTATAAGTCCAAGGAAACTCTTCTATAAATTGCTTTGGTCCTGGAGTTTTGTCATAGCAACATAAAATTAACTACTACTTGGGCCTTCACTGTGTTTGCCTTGGAGGAAGCTTTCTAGTAGTTTCTGGCAATGCTTGATTCATGACAATTTTGGATTTAGGGAAACAAGTCACTCTACTATCTTTTCAAATAACACTTATGTACAGCACACACATCATGCCACACATGACTACTGCAATTAATTTGCTAATGATCTTGAAAACTTCAGGTAGCCAACATGACGCTCCTAATAATGAAGCTGTGCATGTTATTTCCGACATGTTGGAGAGTTATAATTGGTATAATGGCATTCTAACGTGGAAGATGTTCCTACATATTCATCAGATGTTTCCAGAGCATGAGTCCAGATGATTTTGTTCCATAAAGAAAAGGGAAATAGTTCCGGCTTGGTGGATCCCGAACAGCTTCCTGGACTTGACCCAGTGGTGCATTCTGTTACATTTGTCTCTATTTGCAAACAAGACGCAACTGCACCCACGTCACTTTGTTCACACGCTGTACCACTGCTCATTTTGGTTAAGGGAGAAATGGAAACTCTAACATCGTCACCAGAGCAGCACTGCTCCACGGGAGATTTTGTGGTGAGTTCCTGCAGGATGTGACATTTCTCAGGTAAGAGCCTTTCTTCTGTTCCTCTGATTGCTCTCTTCCAAGCCCTTCTTCAAGGAGTCAAATATACACCCAATGGCACTAGTAGAGTTAAACTTGACTTTTGAACTTAGCTCACCTGTAGGAATCAAGGTGCTTAACAGGTTTGAAGCTGTTTCTGCATTTCCCAGTCTAGAGTGTTCTCCTATTCTATGTATGTGCATGCATGTGCATGTACACACACACACACACAGGCACACACACACACACACAGAGTCATCTATGGCACATTTGAATAATGATGACCTTCTTTTCAGAATCTACCACTATCGCAACAACCCTTAGCTGCTCTCCCACCTATCCATCCAGCCTGCCTACCTGTTCATTTATTAAGAAGACAATGACATTTGTCTTCATTTCCATGCTCTTTTCAGTGAAACTTTTTCTGGCTACACTCCTGGTCTTGGTCTGCCTAGGGAGCTCTAACTAATTGCCGTATAGTCCAGGTATCTTATAAACACGAGAAATGTATTGTTCACAGTTCCTGATGCTTGGAAGCCCAAATCATGCTGCTAGCAGGTTCAGTGCCTGATGAAGTCTTGGTCTCCACACCATAAAGGTCAACTTGAGCTGCATGGTTCCATGATGTGAGGGATAAGCAAACTACTCTTTGCAAAGTCACTTATCCTATGCATCAGAGTCAAATGTCCACATGAGCTGGTCATCTCTCAGAAGTATCATGGGTTGATATCAACACAGAGGAATAGAACTTAAGATATGAATATTGTGGGGCACATGCATAGTCTAGGAACGCCTAACAGCCAATGCTCTCACACCCAGAGTTTTCTCACTCATTTTCCATCTGACATTTCACCACTTCCTATATTACATACTCCATTCTCTCATCTTGTTTATGTCTTTCCCAAGCTTCATGAAGGCATGGATGCACATATATTTGCACTAATATCCCCCGACATGAGGACACATGGGAAGCATTGAGTAAGTATCTACCTATTAAATTCATTAGCACTTAGTAAAACATTCACTGAGTGTAGGAGGAAGTCTGTATGCCGCCATTAAACATGTGACTTATTAGAGGCGCATACAGATGAGGTAATAAAAGGGCCGTTTACCACACCGCTAACCACACCCACTTTAGGCAGGACTAAAGACGTAAACAGCTGGACGTAAAGACGTATACGTACGTAGGCGGAACTACGTCACTAGCCAGGCCCACTTTTGGGCATGGCTAGGGGGCCTTACGGGGGAAGGTATAAAAGACAGGACACAGGAAGTCTCAGTCTCTTTTTCCTGGAGTTCGGCTTCCGGTTCGGCTTCCGGTTCGGCAGCGGAAAACTGCTTGGCTCATCTGGGTTACTTGTTTGGTATCTTGTGAGTAATTTCTACAATAAATACTTAGTTTTACTTTCAGTAATTGTGTGTCGCTTATTGTTACAGCGTCCTTTGAAGCCACGACTGAGCATCTGCCATGTACCAGACACAATGTTTGATGCAAGAAGTGTACCCACTCCACCCAGAACTATAGCTTGAATTAAAGGAATTTGGCGTGAGTTTTTGTAAGAAGTTATAAAAACAAAGCAATGGCCATAAGTACTAACAGCACTGTTTAATACTGTGTTGTCTCAAAGAGTAACATTTAGCTGTCTCTGCTAAGCGTACCTCTCTATGGACCCATTAAACTAATCCATTGACTTAAGTATTTTTTGAGCATCTTTGGTGGACAAGCTTCTGTTTGGATACAGAAGTGTGAGGGAGTTAATTCAGTGATTTTGAATTAGATCCTTTGAGATTTGCTTTCCCACTATGCATCTGGATCTCACAAAAAGAAAAAAAATTCTTCACTTATTTCTTATAAAAGAAAGCATTTAATTTGGGCTTTCTTACAGTTTCAAAGGTTTCGTCCATTATCATCATGGCACTGAGAATAGCATGCATAGAGGTGTTGAAGCAATAGCTGAGAGCTATATCCTGGTGTGTGTGTGTGTGTGTGTGTGTGTGTGTGTGTGTGTGTGTATGTGAGAGAGAGAGAGAGAGAGAGAGAGAGAGAGAGAGAGAGAGAGAGAGAGAGAGAGAGAACATGTCTACAAAGGCTTCTGATTCCCATGCTGTGGGTCAGGGCTGGGAAATGCATGGAAAGCAGCAGCCCGCCTGACCTTGCTTTGAAAGTAATCTCCCTGAGCTGCAGAGACCACACAGGAGAAGGCGATTGCTTGCTGCTGAATTCCTGCCCCTCTCCTCTTTAAAGGCTCTTGCCCTTTCTTTCATCTGCAGAGGGTGTCTTTTCTACCTGTCAGAGAAGGAGACTGGGGCCACCACCCTCTTGTGTCTGTCATGATAACCTTGTCCCAGTGCCTCGCACCCTCTGAGATCTGTGTTCTTGGCGCTGGCTTTTGCCTCAGTTCAGTGATGGTGGTGCTTGACACCCAGGAGAAAGTGCTGAACTTTAAATTAATTATCACACAGCTTCCTGTGTAACGATAAAGGCATCAAAGACCCTCAACTAAAAATGGAAGGGATACTGAAGAGAGAGTATATTCTCTCTCTCTCCTACTCTAATTTTCACCAATTCTCTCTGTGTCTCATTAATATACAAAATTGAGTCCAGTAAAAGTAAACTCACATGAAATTCCTTTTTCCTGGATTGAATGGTGAATAAAGAAAATGCTTACCAATGGCCTAAACATTGACTACTCCCTTTTAGAATGTTCTAATAAAGTTGTTTTTCTTCTCTTCCTCTCCCTTTTTTCCCTCTCCCACCCCACTCCTCCTCCTTTTCCCCAAATACAACCTCACAGAGTACAGGTTTTGGAAGCTTTGACAGTCTGGTGATCACACTCCCCAGAAGGTTTTTATGAGTTGGGCGGTTAGACTCCTGCTTTCCTGAACCCTGGCATTGCCATGATATTAGTTCTGAGCTTGTTAGCTTCCCTATGTCACTCGGTTTGATTTTCAGGGTCATCCCTATGCAGTATCCTTCTGGCTGTTTTTGCATGGCTGACTTGAATTAGCTCACATGCATAACGACAGTGTTTCTCAGCACAGTTGGCAAACTTAAGGATCCCATGGCCTCTATGTTTGTGATGAGCAGCTTTCTAGAATTGGAGTGTTCAGTAAAACACTGGATATAAGTATCCCAGATCCATCACAAGTTGTGGATAACTATTTGGACACTTCCAGTGTTACATTCAACAAACTCATTCAACTAACAGCTGGTCAATAACTTGGCCCTAAAAATGTGCTGAGCACAGTGGTTCTGTTTCTTCTTGTGTGGAGCTTACAGTCTGTGAGGTAGGTACTGATAGCTCAGTGGCCCCTCACATAAAGGTCAAGGAGGAAGTGCCATGAGATGGTGTTGTAGACACCTGTCAGGGTCTAAGAGGGCTTCCAGAGAGCTGCCTGAGAAGGGGCCATAGAGCTGAAGTGACCACAGACATCTGAAGGATGTGTGAGATTCCCAGGTGAGGGACAGATTGGAGGCTGGGCATCAGGAGCCCTTGCTGGGGATGGAAGGGAGTCTGACCATCCCAGGACTTGAAGCCCTGAGTTTATGAATGTGACCTGAGAGAGAAGGGGGAGCCAGGATTATTGGAGGGAGCAGAGGATTTTATGGTTTGCTTATTGGTGCTGGCCATGGACTCCACACAGTCCTTCACATGCTAAGCGTGCCTGCCTCTCCAACACTGCTATGACCCCAACCTCACTCATTTTAACAGCAGAGTGAGTCCCTAGACTCTGATACTCAGCTCTTGGGGATGGGATGATTTTATCAAAGGGCACCCATGTCCTGTCTCTCCTAGATAATACCCTGCCACTGGCATGACCTTGATGGAGGAGGCGTGGAGCACACTGTGGGTGGAGAGAGATCTGGAAGCTAACCTCTAAATGATCAGGCCAGTACCAACCGGGTCTCTCCTGGAACCTCCCCTAGTGACAGTGATGGCAGGACGTGGTATCACTTCTTGTATTATATTACCAGACAAAAGCAGCTTAAAGGAGGAAGGGTTTCTTTGGGCTGCTGGTTTGAGGATATACTCAGCAGTAGCAGGGAAGGTGTGGCAATGGGAGGCTGAGGCGGTAGGAAGCAGAGAGAGATGAATTCTGAGAGATAGTTCGCTTCCTCCCTTTTATTCAGTCTGGGGCCCTAGCCTATTGGCTGGTGCTGCCACAGTTAGGGTGGGTTTTCCTGCCTCCCAGACCTCTCAAAAAATGCTCAGAGGTGTGTGGCTAACTTGATTCTAAATCCTGTCAAGTCAGCAAACAAGGCTAACCATTACAGACGGTGATGTTTGTATGAGAAATATCCCTTATAAGCCCAAGCATTTGAATGCTTGGCTACGATCGGTGGCGGTGTTTGGGAGAGTTTAGAGAATATGGCCTTGTGGGAGAAAGTGTGTCTCTGGGTTAGTCTTTAAACTCTCTGGCTTTGAGAGTTTAAAGACTCAGGCCTTTCTAGTGCTCTCTCTCCCTCCCTCCCTCCCTCCCTTCTTCCCTCCCTCCCTCCCTCCCTCCCCCCTCTCTGTTAATGACATGAGCTCTCAGATGCTCCAGCTGTTCTGCCTGCTGTCTGCTGCCTCTGCGCCACCATCCTCAACTCTAACTCTCTGGGTGTATAAGTCCAAGGAAACTCTTCTATAAATTGCTTTGGTCCTGGAGTTTTGTCATAGCAACATAAAATTAACTACTACTTGGGCCTTCACTGTGTTTGCCTTGGAGGAAGCTTTCTAGTAGTTTCTGGCAATGCTTGATTCATGACAATTTTGGATTTAGGGAAACAAGTCACTCTACTATCTTTTCAAATAACACTTATGTACAGCACACACATCATGCCACACATGACTACTGCAATTAATTTGCTAATGATCTTGAAAACTTCAGGTAGCCAACATGACGCTCCTAATAATGAAGCTGTGCATGTTATTTCCGACATGTTGGAGAGTTATAATTGGTATAATGGCATTCTAACGTGGAAGATGTTCCTACATATTCATCAGATGTTTCCAGAGCATGAGTCCAGATGATTTTGTTCCATAAAGAAAAGGGAAATAGTTCCGGCTTGGTGGATCCCGAACAGCTTCCTGGACTTGACCCAGTGGTGCATTCTGTTACATTTGTCTCTATTTGCAAACAAGACGCAACTGCACCCACGTCACTTTGTTCACACGCTGTACCACTGCTCATTTTGGTTAAGGGAGAAATGGAAACTCTAACATCGTCACCAGAGCAGCACTGCTCCACGGGAGATTTTGTGGTGAGTTCCTGCAGGATGTGACATTTCTCAGGTAAGAGCCTTTCTTCTGTTCCTCTGATTGCTCTCTTCCAAGCCCTTCTTCAAGGAGTCAAATATACACCCAATGGCACTAGTAGAGTTAAACTTGACTTTTGAACTTAGCTCACCTGTAGGAATCAAGGTGCTTAACAGGTTTGAAGCTGTTTCTGCATTTCCCAGTCTAGAGTGTTCTCCTATTCTATGTATGTGCATGCATGTGCATGTACACACACACACACACAGGCACACACACACACACACAGAGTCATCTATGGCACATTTGAATAATGATGACCTTCTTTTCAGAATCTACCACTATCGCAACAACCCTTAGCTGCTCTCCCACCTATCCATCCAGCCTGCCTACCTGTTCATTTATTAAGAAGACAATGACATTTGTCTTCATTTCCATGCTCTTTTCAGTGAAACTTTTTCTGGCTACACTCCTGGTCTTGGTCTGCCTAGGGAGCTCTAACTAATTGCCGTATAGTCCAGGTATCTTATAAACACGAGAAATGTATTGTTCACAGTTCCTGATGCTTGGAAGCCCAAATCATGCTGCTAGCAGGTTCAGTGCCTGATGAAGTCTTGGTCTCCACACCATAAAGGTCAACTTGAGCTGCATGGTTCCATGATGTGAGGGATAAGCAAACTACTCTTTGCAAAGTCACTTATCCTATGCATCAGAGTCAAATGTCCACATGAGCTGGTCATCTCTCAGAAGTATCATGGGTTGATATCAACACAGAGGAATAGAACTTAAGATATGAATATTGTGGGGCACATGCATAGTCTAGGAACGCCTAACAGCCAATGCTCTCACACCCAGAGTTTTCTCACTCATTTTCCATCTGACATTTCACCACTTCCTATATTACATACTCCATTCTCTCATCTTGTTTATGTCTTTCCCAAGCTTCATGAAGGCATGGATGCACATATATTTGCACTAATATCCCCCGACATGAGGACACATGGGAAGCATTGAGTAAGTATCTACCTATTAAATTCATTAGCACTTAGTAAAACATTCACTGAGTGTAGGAGGAAGTCTGTATGCCGCCATTAAACATGTGACTTATTAGAGGCGCATACAGATGAGGTAATAAAAGGGCCGTTTACCACACCGCTAACCACACCCACTTTAGGCAGGACTAAAGACGTAAACAGCTGGACGTAAAGACGTATACGTACGTAGGCGGAACTACGTCACTAGCCAGGCCCACTTTTGGGCATGGCTAGGGGGCCTTACGGGGGAAGGTATAAAAGACAGGACACAGGAAGTCTCAGTCTCTTTTTCCTGGAGTTCGGCTTCCGGTTCGAGCTTCCGGTTCGGCAGCGGAAAACTGCTTGGCTCATCTGGGTTACTTGTTTGGTATCTTGTGAGTAATTTCTACAATAAATACTTAGTTTTACTTTCAGTAATTGTGTGTCGCTTATTGTTACAGCGTCCTTTGAAGCCACGACTGAGCATCTGCCATGTACCAGACACAATGTTTGATGCAAGAAGTGTACCCACTCCACCCAGAACTATAGCTTGAATTAAAGGAATTTGGCGTGAGTTTTTGTAAGAAGTTATAAAAACAAAGCAATGGCCATAAGTACTAACAGCACTGTTTAATACTGTGTTGTCTCAAAGAGTAACATTTAGCTGTCTCTGCTAAGCGTACCTCTCTATGGACCCATTAAACTAATCCATTGACTTAAGTATTTTTTGAGCATCTTTGGTGGACAAGCTTCTGTTTGGATACAGAAGTGTGAGGGAGTTAATTCAGTGATTTTGAATTAGATCCTTTGAGATTTGCTTTCCCACTATGCATCTGGATCTCACAAAAAGAAAAAAAATTCTTCACTTATTTCTTATAAAAGAAAGCATTTAATTTGGGCTTTCTTACAGTTTCAAAGGTTTCGTCCATTATCATCATGGCACTGAGAATAGCATGCATAGAGGTGTTGAAGCAATAGCTGAGAGCTATATCCTGGTGTGTGTGTGTGTGTGTGTGTGTGTGTGTGTGTGTGTGTATGTGAGAGAGAGAGAGAGAGAGAGAGAGAGAGAGAGAGAGAGAGAGAGAGAGAGAGAGAACTGGGCCTAACACTAGCTTTTGAAACCTCAAAGCCTATGCCCAGTGACATACTTCCTCCAACAAGACCATACCTCTTAATTCTTCTAATCCTATCAAAAAGTTTCACTCATGGTGAATATATCAGCCTGTGGGGGCCAATATTATTTAAGCCACCACATTCCATTCCCTGGCCCCCATAGGCATATAGCTATATCATACTGCAAAAACTGAATTCAGTCCAGCTTCAAAAATTTGCATAGTCTGGCACAGTCACAGTCTCAACAGTCTCAGAGACTTTACACAATCTCTTAGCTGTAAAATCAAAATAAAAAAGCAAACCCCATAATTTCAACATAATGGCACAAAACAAGTTTGACATTCCAAAAGGAATGGAAAAAAGGAACATAGTAAGAAAATATCAGAGCAAAGAAAGACCAAAAACCAGCAGGGCAAACTGCAAATTCTGCAACTCCATGTCTGAGAGCTACATCTCAAAATGTTCTTCAGATCTCCAACTCCTTCCAGCTTTGTTGACTGCACCATACTTCTCTCTTGGTCAGCATCTTTCCTTGGCAGGTATCCCATGACACCAGCATCTCCAACATCTTGGGGGTGTCTAAGACAAATTAGTCTTCATCTCAAAGCTTCATGCAATGTTCTCTCTAGGCCTGTGTGGAGGGACGCCCTTGACACATAGATGCCACACTCTTGACACAGTAGTTTTCCTTAGCTGTGGAGGGACATTCCTCACTATTTTCCTGTATCCTTGACTCTAAAGCCAGAACCACAGGACCAAAGCTGCCAAGTTCTGTTGCTGTCTGGTGCTGGAACTTGTTACCCTCCTTCAATTACATTTGCATGAGCTTTTTGTTGTTAATGGTTTCCTTTACTGCTTTTGCTTTTCTTTAATTTTTTTCACAAGTTGGAAGCTCAGCTGGGTGGGGTCTTGCCCTATGGTCACCACTCCCTTTTTTTCCATTTATGATCAGGCTCTTCTTTTTTTTTTTTGGTTTTTTCGAGACAGGGTTTCTCTGCATTGTTTTGGAGGCTGTCGGTCCAGCCTGGCCTCGAACTCACAGAGATCTGCCTGCCTCTGCCTCATCAGGCTCTTCTTAAAGCTTTGTGTCTCCTTGCACACAGGGCTTGGCTCCAACATCACTTTTCTTGGTGCACTTTTTCTATTTGCACTATACATTTTAAATTTTTCTTTGCCCAACTTGTTATTTTTAATCACACACACACACACACACACACACACACACACACACACTTACTAATAACCATACTAGGTTGTCTTGAAATTTCCTGTGCCAAAGCTATTAATCCAAAATTCTTCAATTTAACCTCAGACAGATTTTTAGAACAATGGAAAAAGCGACCGCATTCTTTACCAAAATACCACAAGAATGGTCTCTAGGCCACTTACTAATATTCTTTTTTCTGAAACTTCTTGAACTGGGTCCTTGAAAATCTCCTTCAGCACTGGCTTCCATGATCCTACTAGGATGGCCCACTAAGCACTACTTAAAATGTCCAACTGCTTTTCTAGTCCAAAGTGTTGAAGTCTTCCATTTTTTTCCTCAGCAAATAGTATGGTCAGGCTTGTCACAGAACTATCCCACTCTTGGTACCAATTTGTCTTAGTCGCTGTTCTATTGCTGTGAAGAGACATCATTACCAAAGCAACTGTTATAAGAGAAAGGGTTTAAATGGGGGTTTATTTACAGTTTCAGAGGTTTAGTCCATTATTACCATGGTGGTATAGTGCCACACATGACACTGGAGTAGTAGCTGAGAGATAGATCCATAGACAGACAGAGAGAGAGACAGTGATAGAGACAGAGAGACAGAGACACAGAGAACTGGGTCTGGCATGAGCTTTGGAAACCTCAAAGTCCATGCAGGTGACACCCTTCCTTCCACAAGGCTACACCTCTTAATCCTTCTAATCCTATCAAAGAGTTCCACTCTCTGATGACCAAGCATTCAAATATATGAGCCTATGGGAGCCATTCTCATTCAAACCATCACAGTTACTAAAGAGGCATGTGCTCTACTGAGTCCACAACAGCTTCTTGGAGTCATTTGTATCACTGGTCCTCATTCATGACCTGGCATGACTTTTACGTAGCCCTGCCTTCTTAAAAAATCATATTGATTATAGCACAATTTTACTGAAACATCAACTGTTGAAAGAAATGTACTATGATTTAATGCTGAAAATCATAGCTGGGTAGGTTTGCTGTCTATCCAGAACCTAGCCAGTTCTATATCATTATATTTGTATTGAAATTTTTAAATGGACACAAAGCCCCTGCTATACCATTTGGAATATATGGTGTGGGAACCATGTACATGAGTTTATCCCACTCATATTAACTTAACACTTTCAGACATACAATTTAACTGAACAACTTTTGAACTAAAAATAATACTTTATTAACACTTTTACTATAATTGAATACCTCAGATTGGGAAATTTACAAAGGAAAACTTCACTGTGGTTCTGAGAGGTGTCATGAAGGTCTGCTGGGAGTCCTCTTGGTTTCTCCATCCCTGAGGTTTCCTCCAGAGCCTCTCAACAAGTGTATCAAGAGGCCCGACAAGTTTCTTACCTAGTAGCTGACTTCTGCAGAAATGACCAGATCTGCTTAAACCTGAGATCCACCCTTGGTACAATGTCACCTTCTTTGGTCAAAGTTAGTCATGGGCCAGTCCTACTTTAAGAGAATGGACAATAGATCTTGTTTCTCAGTGGGAAAATAGCATATACTGTGTGTTGTTTTGTTTTGGGGTACAGAAGAAGGAACCCATGACCTCCTGAATGCTAGGCAAACACTCCAAGTGTACTAATCCTCCATGCTCTAGACTCCTTTTTCCACATAATACTAAATTAATCATAAAGAGCCATATAGAATGTGTATGAACACTATGCAGTTGTCACCAGCTAAGGACAGCTGGCCTAACAGTTTCCTGAGTGTGTTCTTTATTTCTAAAACCAACTGTCATATCTAGATTCTGATTCTGATCTCAGCTTCAGGATTTTATATTTCCATTTAATTCAATGTTCTCTGAGAAGTGGAACAATTTTAAACACACAAAAATAGGTGCATTTCTCTCCTATGTCCGTGGTATTCTGCCTTCTCTCTCCTGCAATGCTCTCTTTTTCTCGCCCTCACTCTTTCTCCCCAACAAATCTCACCCAAATCTGAAGGCTTCTCCAGGTCTTCCCTGGCCAGTTAAGTCTGAACTGGATTATCATTTGGCTCCCATGTGACCCTCACCTGCCATGCTTATAGAACAGGTGCTGAATCAATATCTCTAGATTCAAGTTGAAAAAAATTAAAAATGTTCTAGAACATCTTGCATTTTGAGCAATATTAGTAGAGTCATAATGAAGAGTGTAGAGGAAAGGTATTGTACTTACTGGGTTCAAGGCATTCCTTAAAGTGTCATGGGCATAACTATTCCCATGCATGAAGACAGCGATACTCATGGGGATTGCATAAAGTCCTTGTTGTCATGGTGATCCAGCAGCACAGATGGAACTCAGTGGTCTGAGTTCCATCGCTTTTGCTTTTTGACATCACATTCCCTCCTATTAGATATGGAGATTTTATTCAAGCACTCCACCAAATAAAACAAAATTCAGAATGTTCTCCAGTTTTTCCTGGAACAAATCCTTTGCAATTAGGATCAACCCTGATTGCCCCAATTCCCCAGATGGACTTTACATAATAATCTTTTTTCACTGGCTTAAGAGTATTGTAGACTGCTCATTGATTTCCTCTTTGGTATGGCTACCTTCTGCTTCAACAATGGCACTAGAATTTTTTCCTGTTCATATTTACTTCCCTTCTTAACTTCTACTCTTACCTACATTTAAAAAAACAGATTCTTTTTCTTAATTAAAATCTTTTGACAAGTGTATCTTCCCCCATTGATGCATTTCCTAGCCACACCTCTTTGGAAAAATCTAAGAAAACTCATAATATCAGCTATAGTCTCAAATAACACTAATAATGTTCAGAAAATGATATTCAAGAATTCTAGTTTGAGTTGTGTCGATTTGCAATAGACTGATAACATTTGCTTGCTGTTTCTATTTTGCTGGAAGTCACTGACTTACAAGCATGGTGAACAATGTTAATGGGATGTGTGTCCTTATACTGACAAGTCAGTCTTACACATACTGTGAATGTGTCCCACTAGATGTGAGAGGGTAAGCCAGACGCAGCACAGGCTGAGGAATCCTTACGGAAGCTCAACGATCAGATATGTTTGGGATTTTGGAGTTCTTCATGTTGTAGAAGATTTGCACAAATAATATCCCGAAGGAACCAAGATTTTGTGGTTGAGATCTGTATCTGGCACAATAAGAATGATGTTAGGGTTTATGTTAAGAGTTTGTCAAATTTCAAGCTTTTCAGGCTTAGATCTGAAAATGCCTAAACTCTTCACAGCAGCAGCATGTCCAGCTTGCTCAAAGGATCTTGGGAAATTGTTTTCCAGGCCTTGTTTCCTTGTACTCAGTTACCCAGGCATACAACTGTGGCTCAGGTCAGCCTCAGCTTGGGCCAGAACACAACTTCATCCATTTGATACTGGTTTTTCAGGCATGTGGAATGCATGGAAGAAGAAGACATGAAGGCTTCCACCAGACTTCAGAAGAGGCCTGGGGAGGCCAGGCAATGTGAGACAGAACTGGGGTGTCTGGAGAAAGCTTCCGTGAAGGTGAAGCTAAAGATAGAATGGTGTCCTGGTGACTTGGTGACCCAGTGACCCCAGGAGTTAGAGCCTAAGGTACTTGAGATGCCAGAAATCACTGAGTATCTGTTGGCTGAAACCACAGAGAGTGAGAGCCATGAGAGAGGCCATGCAGCTGGCAAGGCCACAAGGGTAAAACTGCCCACTCACCCCAGATGTCAAACATGGATCTACAGGATATAATTGTCAATGATATGAAATACAACTCTTACCTCAAAGGGGATAAAAGATTGTCTATTCTGGAGCCAAATCTGAGTGACCATAGCCTGGGAACATTGAGTTAGATTACCTCAAATTCCATCTTTCAACATGAAATCAGCTTCATGACATTTTTATTTTTTTATTTTTTGGAGGATTTTTCAAGACAGGCTTTCTCTGTGTGGCTTTGGAGACTGTTCTGGAACTCACTCTTAGACCAGGCTGGCCTTGAACTCACAGAGATCCACCTGCCTCTGCCTCTGAGTACTGGGATTAAAGGTGTATGACACTAATTCCAGGACAATTTTTTTGTAGTAACCAATCAGAAAACTCATAATTCAAGACACTTTTCAAACACATTGGTGGAAACAATGAAGAGGCATGTTACAGAAAAGTGGAGACATCCCTTCTAAATGCCTCTAGCACCATCTCATGAATCTTAGCTTCTTGGTTGGTGAAAAGTAGGGTTTTGTTAAGGATTTTATTTGTTAGTCACAGGATGCTGGGCAGAAAGGGCTAAATTCAGCCTAAGATAAATTGCAATGAGTTTCTGCACATGCAACAGTTGAAACTGAGCAGCCATCAGAGTGTCAGTCAATAGGCAGTCACAGGCACAGCTGCACTCCAGGAATAAGAATACAGACTGGGCAAACCATGAGGAGCAAGCCAGTAGGCAGCACTCCTTCATGACCTCTGCATCAGCTCCTGCCTCCAGGCATTTACCCTGCTTTAGTTCCTATCTTGACTTCCTTTGGTGATAAACAGTGATGTGAAAGTTTAAGTTGAATGAGTCCTTACCTCCCCAAGTTGCTTTGGTCATGGTATTTAATCACAACAATAGTAACCCTCACTCCTGACTAAGGGAGCCAAGTTATACACTTTCAACTCACAGTGGCATACAATACATACTGCCATCCCAAAAGAGAGGGCTGGGAGGATGCCAAGAAAGGATCAGACCACAGGACTGCAGCTGGAGCAGGTGGGTACCTTGTTTTCGCCTAGGAAATACAGGAAGCTTAAGAAAGCCCAAAGAAAGAGAATCATCAGTGAGGGTTCTTAGGCACTCAATGGACACTGAAGGATGAAGTAGCCCTGCTCCAGCACCCTGAACCGTGAGCTTCTTGTCCTCTTTGTGTCAGAGTTTTTTCACATGCCTGTAACACCCGCATTGTGGGTGGCAGATGCCAGGGCCGCTGGGCAGGCTCAAGAGTGGGGAACTCCTTACTGTTCCAAAGGAATGAGAGGGGGCAAAAAGGAGGACACCCAACTCTGACTTTGGCTTCTGTGTGTCCATGAACACACATGTACACACACACACACACACACACACACACACACACACACAGCAATGCTCTCACAGTTATAAAGTCTAAGTACAACTTTATAAATAAAAGCTGTGTGTTTGACTATGTGACTGGTTTAGAGGTGATTTTTCTTAAATTCTCAAAAGCAATGATTAAATCAATGACTTGCCCTAAGACTGCTGAGATAGAAGTATAAAAGATTATTCCACACAGAGAAAATATGTACTCTTATTCTTATTCTCATAGAGCTCAGGTTTCCAAGACAGTGACAGGCCATGCCCTGAGAATGTCTAAAATAGGATGAAGGCTGAAGAAATAGCTCAAACAGTAGGTGCTTGCACCCACCCTGGTGACCTGAGTTCAATCCCTGGAATACACTGCTGGAAGAAGGGAACAGATTCCTGTAGGTTGTCCTCTGACCTTCTCATGATCCCTGTGGCATATTCCCAGGTCCCCATCCATTTTACCTTGATGTACTTTGCTTTGAAGATTTGATGTAGACAGGCTGGGTGGTTATGATGGCTAATGTTGGTTGTCAACTTGACTGCATCTGCAGTTAACTAAAACCTAAGCAGCTGCACATGCCTGTGAGGGATTTTTCTTGGTTGGGTCATTTGAGGTGAGAAGACCCACTATAAATCTGGGCTACAACTTATGGTGTCAGCCCATGGGGAAGGACAAGGAAGAAGAAAACTTTTGCTCTTTTGCCTGTTACTTTCACTCCAGCTGTCAATTTCATTCCTTCTCTGGTATTCTCTTCAGGATTCCCATATAGACTCAAGACAAGCTGAGACATCCAGTCTCATGGACTGAACAACAATTGTGTTTTTAGTCTTTCCATCAGGAGTTGGCCATTGTTAAACTAGTCTATAAGCCACTCTAACAACCTCTCTCTCTCTCTCTCTCTCTCTTATATACACCACGGTTATGAATGAATATGTATATATCCCACACATTCCTTCTATCATATATATCCCTCGAGAGACCTGAGTAATACACTGGATAGATAATATGTTGAGATCCAGGGGCAGAATCTCAATGTTTCCTATTGCCTAAATTGCTGATAAGACTGAATTATATTTTAAAAGTTGTTCCACTAGAGCCCGACAGACGTGGTTTAATTGAAAGGTAGAGTTCTTGACAAACAGTGGATCATTATAAGAGAGCATATATTAATTAAAAAATAAAACATGATTTAATTTAGGTCACTCATATTTTATCTCTAAATTTTCTTTCTGTAGTAGCCTAGACATTGTATTTTGTAGTAAGATTGTAACCCCAATGGAAAATAAATGTGTTCCTAAAATGTACAATCACTTAGAATAAAGCATAGGGATATGAGAATGATAGATGCTTGTAGTTAGGCATGATTTCTGATGCCTTTAGGCTCACATCTCTTCATATGCTCAACCCTAACTTCTATCCATCACTTCATCACTATTACTCACAAGAGGAAGGCTACAACTCATGTGTGAGGCACATTTTCGGCTACTAGAAGAGTATTTCCTTCTTTGGTCAAAATCTATTTCTGTATCCCTGCCATTTACTTCAGTCCTCTAAAGCCACAGTTAAGGGAAGGGAGGAGGGTACCAAAATCAATGGTACAAGCAAGCACAGGCCATGGGGATATGACCCACTGTATACAAAACCAACCTGACTTGTAATCACCATTGTCTTCAACAAGTTAGAATATGGCCCAGGAAGTTTAGTTCATCTTAAGACATCTATTCTAAGTTGGAAGAGAGATCTGGCACTAGTGAGATCTTCACAGATCTACAAGAATCACACCAACTGGCATTAAGGCTACCTTAAATGCCCTCCCATGATAATGAGAATGATGACTACCTTATATGCCATCCTAGAACTCTCATCCAGTGGCTGATGGAGGCAGAGACAAACACCCACAGCTGTAAACCAAATTGAACTACTGGGACCCAATTGCAAAGAAGAGTGATGACCAAAGGAATCAAGATCGGGCTGGCAAAACCCACAGAGGCAGCTGACCTAAATAAGGGGGAATAAATGGACTCCAGACTGATTACTGAGGGACCAGAATGGGACTGATCCAGACACCCTCCCACCGAACCTGGGTGACAAAGAGGAGGCCTTGGCAATCTGTGGGACCTGGGAGAGTGGAGCAGTATTTATTCCTGGCATACAGAAGGACTCTGGGAACCTATACCACGTGGAGGGATGCTCTCACAGCCTGGACACATGAGGAAGAACCTGGGCCCTTCCTGGGATGATTTGACAGACCCTGAAAATCCCTCATGGAGGTCCTTGCCCTCCCTCCCTGGAGAGCGGAGGAGGGGTGGAGTGGGGGTGATGGATTGGGAGAATTGGGAGGTGGGGGATGAGGGGAAGGAGAGGGAACTGAAAGTGACATGTGTAAAAAGTTAAATAAAAAAATATATGGAAAAAAAGACATCTATTCTGGAGTGACCAGAGCATCCCAAGGATGGCCGTACCAATGATGGCCATATGGAATTGTCTCTTATTTAATTTTTGATATCTCCTTCATATTTGTCCAGGTTACATGTCCTGAATCCGTTCTTTAGGTTACTGATCCTTGTTCTTCAAAAGGATACTTGTTCAAAGTCCTTTTATAAAGGAAGTGGTCACTTGACATTGTCCCCCTTATTTATATATCTTTTAAATTCTGTGTTTCAGAAATGAATAAAAGTTTCCAGTGTGGTCCTCAGTGACAAGAAAAAGGGGAAAAATGAACAGAATGGGACAGGCTGTGGGAGGAAGAAGTGTTTGCCTATCTGGTTGCTGGATATCCTTCCTGATTCCTTAGGGCCATCTCTCTATTTCACAGTCAGATGGGTTGTACATTGTTTGCTAATTTGTGCAGAACCTGTCAGGACCACACATTTTAGGATGCACCCAACTGGGCCAACTAGGAATGAGGAAGACAGTTACTATAAGAAACACTAGGGTTGGGTAAGCTGTGTGCTCTGGTGGAGACAGACTAGCAACCTGGAAACTGAGTGTGCTTATTGTATACAGCTGGCTGAGGAGGCAGGATAGCTAAGCGTGGTAGGGGGTCTTTGTAGGGCATCAGCCCCAGGCTGCAGTCACCAGGAAGGAGGAAGCTGATACTTTCTGTACACAGTCAGCATTGCTCCTGGGTCAGAGGAAGGCCTTGTTGTTCCCATGTGTCTGAGGCACCGAGGTCCTTGACATGGCATGCTCATGCCAGCTATACACACACACCCAGGACTTGTCTGCTCTCCACACCAATCCACACAGCTTATGCCTTCTTCTCTCTCCATTTAAATACTGCAATGTTTGTCCCTCCCCAATCCTCCTATTTATGTTTCCTATAAATCTTCAAACCTCAAGGCTTTAAGCTCTGCATCGGAGATCAGGGTACAAGATCAGGGCAAATAGAAGCTTTACTTAAAATCAGTCACATTGGATACCCTTGCTGATGCCTTCAACAGTCCAATATAAGCAAGAGAACAACCCAAAGGCCAATGTTTCACTTTCTTGACCTCAGACACTCAGTGAGCCAGGAAAGCCAGCAAGACCAGAACGGATGCTGATAACAAAATATTTAACTTGTTCAATCAGAAAAACTTGCGTTTATGTGTAGGAAAGTGCTCTTATTTCTACATGCACATCTGATTATACCTACCCCCTTGCTGCTCTGTCTGCTTCAAATCTCAAGGGAAGTTTTCAACCATGTGTTGCAAAAAGGCTATAAGATTGCAAAGAGTTTCAACTGTTTGACCTATTCCCATGTTCGGGACAAGTGATACAAGGGCTGCTGCCTTAGGATACAGGATGCAGAAAGTCTCCTGGGCCAGGAGGGAAGGCAGGACCTGTGACTGTGTACGCGTGCCATCAGCACAACACACTGTCTTTGCATACAGCTTGGGTGGCTGGTCAGAGGTTCTAAGTTTTTCAATGTCTGTTGATAGGCTCACAGGATTTAAGTCACTTTGGTACAGTAGTCCATGGTCTGTCGGCCCTTACATCATTTCTCCAGGGTGCTTCCTGAGTACTGTGAGCTCTACAGTGCTAATGATGTAAGAAGAATTTGGACTTTCAACAGTAAATATTTGCTGAGTGGCAGCAATGGGGTGGAGAAATCCAGTTTTGTTGCCATCGTCCCTCCTGCCACACAGTTTTGTCCAGTGGAACACAATACAGAATTTACTTCCTTCCCAGAACCTTCATGAGACAAGAATAGTTTTTCATTCAATGCCTTTCTCTCTCATGTGGTGAAATGGGTTTCTCTATTAAAATACATGTGTGCATCTGTTCATTCACGTGTGTATGTATAGTGGCATGGAGCAGATGTCTAACTTGTTCAGAAATGCTGCTGGCTGCCTGCTAGTGATATTTACTCACTCATCTTGACTCATTCTGGATGACTGGGACTCTTTGTGCAAGCATTATTCATGTCTCAAATTATAATCAATATTTCAGTTGTCATGGGGACATGATAATGCAAGTAGTGTCTCAGGAAACCCACTGAGATGATTACCACTTCTGATCTCTGTTTTGTGTAAATAAACCTACAATCAGCTGTGGCAATTTTACAGCATAAATAAGTGCTCAGAAAAAGAAAGCAGTTTCAATACATGTTTTATTATAATATTTCATATAACAACATGTTATACAACATATAGACAACAAAGAAAATTTTCCCCGTTTTGCATGTAAAAATGACTCAAGTAATTTAGTTAGGTCTCTGTATTAGTCTTGATTCTTTAAAGAAACAACATATACAATGAATCTCCCTCATATATGCACATATACATTGTATATACCTATATATGTATATATAAAGGGAATTTATTCGAATGACTTAAGGCTGTGAGCCATCTAATACAAACATGACTGACTATGAAAGGAAAGTTCAAGAATCCAGAAGTTGCTTAGTCCATGAGGCTGGATGTCTCAGCTGGTCTTTAGTAGACTCTGGAGCCCTGAAGAAGTAGGCTGTAATGCCACTGAAGGAATGGACTCGCTATGGAGGCAAGCCAAGAGTAAGCACTCAAAGAGCAGAAGCTTCCTTCTTCCATGTCCTTATATAGGCTTTCAGCAGTTTGACCCAGATTAAAGGTGTGTTTTCCCCCACCTCAAGATCTGGATCAAAGATGTGTGTCTTCTTTCTACTGAACAGGTCCAAATGAGAAGTGGGTTCACCCACTTCAAACCGAGCAAAAATCTCACAGGTGTGCCCTCCAGTTCAGGATTGTAGTTCATTCTGGATGTAGTCAGGTTGACAGCCAAGAGTAGCCATCACAGTCCCCAAACAGAACCTATTACTACAATTTTGATATAGTACCCAATGATCCTCTAAGTACCCAACTTTATCTAATAGACCAGTACATCTCTCAGCGCTCATCAAAGCAGCTCATTGCTATAATGGAGAGAGGTTGCACAGAGAACCATGACTGATGAGAATGCAGAGAAGTGACTGTGACCAAATGGAAGATCTATAGTTCAGCCACCTACACTAGAGGCTCAGGACACATGGAGAAAGAAAGGGCAGAATGATTATGAGAGCCAGGGGAGGGAGGACTATTGTAAAATAGTGTCTTCAGGACATAGCAAGGATGTTGCTTCCATGAATCTCTACAACTGGGTTGCCTGCAAAAGACCACAGTAGTCAACATCCCAGCACAGATAGAGGAGAGGACTCATTAGACCCTATCCATAGTTGAAGAGCTATAGGAAGTCCATGGCTGCTGAGAAAGTGACTTCTCAGACATGAGCCCCCAAACAGGCTACCCACCCTTTTGTGGACTTAGTGGGCTGTATGTAGAGCATTTAATTATTATAGAAGAGCACATACATTTGAGATGAGAACATAGGAGGAATTGGAGGAGTGAATGTGATGAAAACGTATTTACGAAATTGTAAAAAAACATAAAAATCTCCTTTTTGACTGAGGATGGTTTCTTTCTCAGCAGGTAAAACAGGGATTCAGCAGCTCCAGGGCATATGAGGTGGGGCAATGGGGGAAGGGGGAATCTGCCAGCCTGTTTAGAAGGATAAACTTGTCAGGACCAAAAGCAGCCAAGAGCCTAGCCTGTGATTGCAGAACTTTTATCTAGAGGGTGACAGCAGAAACAGGGCGGATTAAAGTTGGTTCTTTTTTTTCTCTTCAGAAGGATTGAGAAACTACATTCTTGTCACTCTCGGATGGTTGGATGTGCTGTATTTGCTGCCATTTCTGCTTCACACTTGTTTTTACTTTTCAAGAGAATCTGTCACAAGACATGGTCAACACACAGGAATTCACTCTCTAGCAAAGACAGCCAGCCCCTTGTCAATTAGACGCATCATGATTGTGAGTATTGCTTTAGTGGTGCATTTCAACAGAAATTCCATAATCACTAAACTTAACAATTCTGGATCTGTGTCTCTAATGAGATGACTGGTAAAATGAAGCAAAATGGAAATCATCCCCTTTCTACCCTATATACATGTGCTTGTGCATAAGCATATTCACATATATGCTTGTGTATAAACATATACGCATATGTTTGTGTGTAAGCATGTACATGTATGTGTTTGTGTGTAAACATATGCATAAACTAAAACCCAGAATCTGTATCCGAGGGAAACATGCAATTTTTTCTTTCTGCACCTGAATTATTTCTCTCCACATGATGACGTCTAGCTTTATTCATCTTTTTTATGGCAAGTGCCAGATTTCAATTTTTTGTGCCTGCACAAAATTCCATTGGATGTTCACACACCTCACTTGCTTCGTCAGCCTATCAGCTGATGACCACTAAGCTGGTTGTATTTCTTATTAGCCAGAGATAATGCAATGATAAACATGAATGTGCAAATATCTCCATGGCTTTTTAGAGATAATGCAATGATAAACATGACTGCACAAATATCTCCATGGCTTTTTGTTGCTTGATACAACTAAGAAAATCAACATAAAGGAAGAGTGGTTTATTTTCGCTTATGGATTTAGAGGTCTCAGTTCCTGATGAGCATGTTTCACTGTTTTTGCACTTGTGGCAAAGTGAAACACCCCAGGATCACATGTGGGAGAACAAAGTGGCTCACCCCATGGAAGCCAAATAGCAGAGAGAGGGGAAGGGTCTGCAGTCAGTATTTTCTTCCAGCACACAATCTCAGTAACTTCCTCCCATGAGGACCTACTGCATAAAAATTTCACCACTTTCCCCTAGCTTCAAAGGCTTGTGTTCATCTTAGTGTGCAAACTCTAATGAAAATAAGCCAGATAACCACTGGGAACAGAACCTTATGTTTCACAAATGGATACTATAGGTTTCTGGTATAACTTTCACACACCAAAACATGTTCATTCTTAAGGGGTAATTAATTACATGCTTCATGGAGATTTCAATGCTGCATCCAGTCTTTTAGGAGGTCACTAATAGCATTTACTACCTTTATTCTAAGAAATACTCTGCAATAAAATGTGGAATGCAAGAGAGAACAAAAGAGGAAAACACACATTCTCTAGAAAGCTATGGGAGAAAATGTCATACTGAATGTGATTTTAGGGCAGAGCACTCTAAACTCAGCTATATTTTATAGCGTGTGTGTGTGTGTGTGTGTGTGTGTGTGTGTGTACATGAGCATGTGTGTGGATCCTGAGTGCTAGCTTGGCTGTTATTCCTGAGGTGCCAACATACACTGTGGTTTCTGAACGAGGGTCTCCCTGGGACCTGGAGCTCACTAATTGGGCCAGGCTGGCTGGCCTGTGAGTTCTGGGGATCTGCCTGACTCTGTCTACCCTATCTACAAGTCTGTGGCAGCGGTGGCACACGCCTTTAATCCCAGCACTCGGGAGGCAGAGGCAGGCGGATCTCTGTGACTTCGAGGCCAGGCAACTATTGAAATATTTGTGTCTGTGTAAGTTCTGGGGACTACACTCAGGTATGGCAACAAGTTTATTAATGAAACCTGTGTCCCAGCCCTGTTTAAAACTTTAATTGCTGTGTTATCATAGAATATCATAGAATAAGTATAATAAATCAAAGTAAAAAATTCTAAGAAATTAGAACATAAAAATTTAAATAAAGCAACAAGAAAGAGAGACTGAATAATAACTAAAGCCAAATTATTGAAATAAAAATGCAACAACAAAACTTCTGAAATGTTAGTTCATACCTAGTTTATTCTTAATTGACAGGGGTAACACTGCGGAGGTGGAGGGTGCATGCATGACTTGATTCATGAAACAAGAAAGGCAAAACATGGACATTCTTTGACAGACCATTCATTTCAACTAATCAGCTTTTAAAAAGAAATTATAAAGAGGAAGCAATGTGGTATAATATATTTCCTTTGTCAGGGAATGCTGACAAGGTGCTGATTTATAAGGCAGGAATTTTTCTCCCGATGAACATATCTCTCAGTTCTGTAGCTCACAATACACTGTGATTATCCATTGACTAATGCTAACATTTAAAGGTCTTTAAACTCCACAATTGGAGTCAGTTTACTTGGGTAACAATGGCACTCAGTGTAACAGTTACTGGTCAGGCTCACACTGAAGGAAGGCTCTTGAAGATAGTATAGATTCTGGGGAACCTACAATGCAGGCTATCAGTGCCACCTGTAACCCACAGGCCAGAAGTTTCCTCTGTGTGGGTGTTTATATTTGAAAGCATTACTAAATTGGAAGAGAAGATGGGTGTTGGTCAAAATAGATAATGAAAGTAATTGTTTTTCTTTTCCTGGGGAGATACGAAGAAATGTTTTTCACCACAGATAAGGAACCAGTAACAGACTAAAATAATGATTCCATGAAATTCCAATTTGGTGAGCCAATGAGTTTATTGGGTTTATTTCAGAAACATGGGTAAGGGCTTCTAGGAGCATATGTAACTCAGAAACAGCTCTCATAGATGATATCATACATGTTGCATCATGGAGGCCAACATTTAATCTACAGTTAATCTCCTCCTCTCATATACTATAGAATCTCCCAAGATCACTTGCAGGTGGAGGCAGGAGGTAGTAATGCTGGAACCGAGTGGGACCTATGACCCTCCCTTGGGACAAGTGTCAATAGCCTTATTACAAATTCACAGTCATACAGAGTTCTGCTGATTTCCTTGTCTTAACCGGGGGCTGGGGGGGGGCAAACACCATCGCAAACCCTGTTTCCTGAGAGTGATCAAGTCACACCTAGAGGAAACAGGCATACCATACCAAAGCAGACAGCTGTGGGATGTTTCATAACACTAAAGGACCAATAACTCAGGTCCCTGGTTTAAATCAGCGGCAACAACAATGTAATTTGTAAGTAGATGAACATGTTCATCAACTCACAGTTCAAGGAAGCAATGGCTACCACTGAATTTGAAGATCTTTATTCTACAGAGACATTTCTTCAGCTCATATGAAACTTGACCTTTGGAGATGAGCACATGCAAAATAAAAGTGACTTCGAGGGGCTGGTTAGGAGACCTTGCTGGTCTTGCACATCTGGTGGTTCACAGCTGCCTGTTACAACAGTTCCAGGAGATTTAGCCCTATTCTGGCCTCCATGAGCAATGCATACACAAGATTTTATAAAAATGAAAATCTAAGTGTAAAATACAGAATGTAAGAAATGAGCTGAGACAGCTGATTCAGTCCCACTCCTGGCCTCCATACCTTGTGGGAATGATGCTTCATGATGTTGTGCTCTGAAAGAAAGTAGAATAAAGAAAATGGAAAAGCCTGTAGTTTACAAGGATGAAAAGCACATACAATGTTATTTCTCCAGTTAAATAAGAAAATGTGAAAAACATTCAAAGACTCTTAAAAGAAGCAGAAACCCACATTGCAGCAGAGATATCCTCTCAACACCGGATCGTGCTCTGGTTTTTCCTCATCTCCTGGCCCTTGTCGTCTCTGTTGAAAGAATTCTGAGAAGCCCACAGGTTCGCATAGAAGATAGTGAAGATTTTTATAGGAAGAAGTGGGGGCCACTCTGAGGATAAGAGAAGACAATGGTCAAAGATACCACTGTAGAGGAAAAGACCCACCGAGAGAGGGACCTTAGAGTTAACCTACATTTTTATGTAGGCTTTGGGGCTGTTTCTAAAGTTTCTAGTACACAAAGTGTCCTAAGAGTGTTTTCTAGTCCAGGGAATTGACAGATTAGCTCCGGGCAGGAGGCCATGGTTAATCTTCAATCTTTGTAGAAAAACTTCAACAATATTGTCTAGATAGTGACTTTGTGATATTTTGGGCTAGAACTCAGGTCCCAGCTCACATTCCCACAGTGCTAGTCCCTGCTTTTAAGAAGTGTGGATTATGAGAATGGGACCAAGTCTGCTGCAAATACCAAAATATCCACCTAAAAGTATCTATTTATTATTTTCACCAACCCATGTAGAATTCTAACAATTTTAGGGGCAGGTGAGATTACGTTGACTGTGAGCATGTATATGAGAGCAAGAGTGGAAGAATGAGAATGAGAGAGAGAGAGAATGAGAGAGCAAGGAAAGAGAGAGAGAGAGAGAGAGAGAGAGAGAGGGAGAGAGAGAGAGGGAGAGAGAGAGAGAGAGAGAGAGAGGGAGAGGGAGAGAGAGAGAGAGAGAGAGAGAGAGAGAGAGAGAATGAGTAAACAATGGAGTGGAGGCTTTTATATATAGCATACACCTGGGAGAAATCCAAGCCAAACAAAATGAGGGTTGTGAGCAAAGCCATGTTTCACTGGCTTTTTATCCTGTGGCCTCATTTTCCACAGAATGACACAAAGCTCTTCTCCTCTGAGTCACAAAAACTGTCCAAGACAAAACACTTGTCTCAGCCTCAGGAATGACCTCAGTCTGGAAGAGGCCAGACTCACAGGCTCACTTTCCCTGCTGCTTCTACATTGCATGCATCTGTTTCCAACATACATATGTACAACACACACATGCCAACATGCATACACAACTGGTCCTGTCATTTTTCTGCAGGAGAGAAAGTCACTGTGTACACGCATGGCCTGGACATTCTGTGCCACTGACGTATCTGCCCTCTGGGTTACTTGGTCTCCTGCTTTGTCGGCTATGCTCTGAGAATGAGAGAGAGGGAGTTTTCTCTTTGTTTTACTCCCAGAAGGTTGGTGTGACCTTGGGAGAGAGGAATCTCTGTGCTAGCTATCTCTAGCTCCTCACAGTATAATCATGGCCACATGATTACATACAGGTGTTAACATGCACTGCTTGCACACACTCATGCTCACCCATACTCATACATGTATTTCATTCTCTGAACAACTTAAGAGCTATTACTAAGTTGTTTCAGGTAAATTCATGAGTCTATCACTCAAAATATTTTGGGGATAAGATCCACGGAATATGAAATCCATCATTTCAAAACAGAGAGTTTAGTAGTATTGATGCACAGATCACTGGTATTTAGCATGTTCAGAGTGTTGTTCTATCACAAGCTCCAACTAATTTCAGAACTTTCTCATCACCCCGAAGACATCTAATTTCCACAATCTCATTGTTCCTTTCCCCATATGTGGGAGTTAATTTCTTATGAAAAGTCTATTGATTTATGAATCACTTTTTATTTATCTATCTATCTATCATTTATCACCATCATTATCTTTCCACCCATTCTATTGATTCAGGTTCTTTGGGGGCCCCCGACTAATGTATCATACAATGAAACCTTTTCTCTCTGTTTTTACTCATGTTTTTCAGACAAATACTGTGTCTAGAGATACTTGGGTATATGCTTGTGTGTGAACATATATTCTCACTTCCACTAGGAGAAATGTTTAGGGTAGATAGAGTTCCTGAACTGTATGTTAATTCTATGAGGAGTCAAGAAAACGCCATTCCATCGTTGTGCAATTTTATACTTCGGCTAACAACACCTGGGTGTTCTTATTTCTAACCATGCTTGCCAAATCTGTTACTTTTGGCATCCTGGACTGAAGTTACCTGGGCAGGGCTGAGGTGGCATCTTACTATGGCTTTGATTTGCATTTGTGAATGCTGTTGCTCTAGACATTCTGTACC
Organism: Mesocricetus auratus; assembly: GCF_017639785.1. Lineage (NCBI taxonomy): Eukaryota > Metazoa > Chordata > Mammalia > Rodentia > Cricetidae > Mesocricetus > Mesocricetus auratus. Next base: position 9,717,577 of record NW_024429269.1, on the reverse strand, counting down.
CTAACACTCAATGGTGGAGGCAGAGCTTGGATCTGTGCTCTGTTGTTTACAAGGGTAGTTTTCGACTTTTCCCGTTGAGGATGATGTCAGTTGAGGTTTCTCTAAATAATTTTTAAAACTTTTTAAATATGAAAATATAATTACATCTCGCCCCCTTCCCTTTCCTCCAGCCCTTGCCATGGCTCCATCCCAACATTTTTTTGAGGAAGTTTCTCTTCCTTTTTATTTTATGATTTTGTTATAAAAAGGTATTGAATATTATCAAATGATGTTTTGACTTTGCTTGGATGATCATGGTTTCTACCCATTCTCTCTGTATTTTGTACTAAATTACTTATGTCCAGCAGCCCTTGAATTCCCAGAATAAATGCCATTTGATCCCAGTATAGACACCACAGTTATTATCTTGATGGTGTTTGTGTGTTTTTTGTCTCTGTACACAGTGGGTCATGGCCTTGAGTTTTCTCACAGTACTTTTGTTGGCTTTGGATCCAGTGTAGTATTGGTTTTGGAGAACACTTTCTAAGCTTTGTAAGGTTACAAGCTCACAGCAAAAGCTTCCTGTCCTGGGATCTCCTTGTTGGGAGTTTTTGATTACTGATTTGATTTCTTTGTTGTGGTGGGTGTTTCAGACTTTCTATTTCCTTTGTTAGTCAGCACGGATGTCTAGGTTTGTGTCTAATTGACAAAAATTGACAGTAAACAGTTGATCTGGATGAAGCACTTTTTATTGTTTATGACCCCCTTAAAGAACAGATTATAGTTTTGTTGACTCTGATGTTTTTCCTAGTCTCTATTCTGTCTCTGTTCTGCATCTCCCCTCTCTGCAGGCTCTGGCTGGTTATCCTTCGCTCCTTCTCTACTCACTTGAAATATCAAGTTGTCAAGATATTTTTTCTTTTATGTTGTAGACATTCATGAATATACGTATGTATATATACACACACACACACACACATATATATATATATAAGTTTTTATATATTGGGCTTTTCTTTTAATTTTACAGAATATTTCCTAAGTTCTGGTGATTTTTTCTTTGACCTATCAGATATTCAAGTGGAATAATATATATATTCCAATCTCCCTTTATTTATTGACTTCTAGTTACATTCCACTCTTGTCAGAAAGATTCCTTTTCTTGACTTTGATCTCTTAAGATTTACTGGGTATTGTTTGGTGGCCAGACATATGTGTACCTTGAAAGCTATTTCATGTTAAGTTGAGAACAGAATATATTGCTTTCAGGGGAGTGTTTAGTGTAAATACTCAGTCTATGTCTATAATATTGCTGAAGTTCTTTTTTTTAACTTATCAATCTTCTCTCTATATGTGCTATACATTATGAAAAGTGAGGTGCCTATAGACTTCAACTGTCAACATAGGACTGTTGATTTCTCCCTTCAATTCTGTCAGTGCTTGATTCACATACATTGATTACTAGGGTCTGGTGAATGTGTTGTTCTTGTTATATTTTGCTGGGATCAGTTACTTAAAAATTGGTGTAATTTTCCATCATTTATCCTTATAAAATGTTCTCTCTTATTGTTCTGGTATCAGCATTGTCCCGACAATCTTTTGTACTATTCATACAGAATATAATTTCCATCTTTAAGTACTTATGCCTTATTTGTATTTAGGGGATTAAACCACATCTCCTAGAAGCAGTACATAGTCAGGTCACATTTGTCACCCACTCCACTGATTTCCTCTTAGAATGGGCATGTTTGGACCATTGAAGGCAGAACTTTTTTCTGCATTTGTGCTGCTTCTGTTCTTTGTGTCCTTCCCTTCTTGTCATTTTTATTTCTATTCTTCTGGTATTCCTTCTCTTGTATATGGGTTCATTGATTGTTCTCTGTTGTTTCAGTTACACCTTTCAAATTTCATCTGTTGCATAGTTTTAAAAACTATTTTATTGTTGCTTATCAGGAGGATAATAGTTAACATTTAAAGTGCATAACTAATTGGACTCAATAAAAATTATAACACTATTATACACCAGTTCTATTCTTGCTAATTCCATCCCCTTTATGTTGTTATTATAATTAATTACATCTCTGTATATTTTGTATGCCCAAGAACATAGATTTATAACTATTATTTTTTATATATTTGCCTTAGTCACACTGAAAACAAAGTAAGTTAAAAGGAAAGGTATAATAACATTGGCTTTTATATTCAACAGATATGATGATTGATCTCCATTATCAGTTTGATGGGATTAGCAATCACTATGGAAACAATCCTTTGGGCATATCATAAGGGGGTGTTTCTAGATTAGACTAATTGAGTAGGGTAGAGTCAGTCTAAATGTGGTGCTGCCTGCTCCATGGGCAAGACTAAAGAAAAATAAAGAGGTAGGAACATCAGCATGCATTATTCTCTACTTGATAACTGTAGATGCCTTGTAAGCAGCCACCTCCCAGTCCTTATGAAATGTTTCCTCATGATGAAGACTACATCCCCTTGAACTGTAAGCTTAAATAAACCCTTCCTCCTGTGAGGTGCTTCTTTTTAGGTATTTGGAACTCACAGAAATATGAGAAGTAGCCAGTATACTTACAGAGTTATAATCACTAGTGGTGTTCATCTGTCACATGGCTTTGGGTTACAATTTAATGTCATTAAGTTTTAGACTGAGAGATTAACTCTTCATTATTTCTTATAGCAAGGTCTACCAGTGACAGCTCCCTCCAGCTTCTGTTCAGCTTGGGATAACTTAATTTAGCACTCATTTTTGAAGAAGCATTTTCCAGATATAGAAGTCTTGGTTGACAGTTTCCAAAATTTCAGTTTTTAGATGCGTCTTACTACCGTTTGTTTGTCCAATGGAGGATGAACTGCTCATCTTACTGAAGTGCCTTTGTATAGGAAACGTTCCTCTCTGACTGTTTGTTCCTTTCTGTGACTTTGGACACTTGATTGTAACGCATGTTTTGGGGACCTTTTGCTTTTAAACTGCCTTCAGTTGAATTTCTTCTATGTGTAATTCATCTCTTTCATCTAATTTTTGCAAGTTTTTCTGCCATTATTTCTCCAAGTGTCACTTTGTGCTTCTCTTTCTCTCTGCCTTTCAATGTTTCCAGGAAGTGTGTGCCGGCACATACATGTGCCAGTGTGCCATGGGGATGCTGAGGCCGTGCTTTCTTTCATTTGTTTATTCGTTTTCCACATTTTCCTTTCTGCTCTTCAGTCTGAATAACTTTAATTAAACTTTTAAAATCTGCTGATTGCCCCTTCTGTATATTTCTGAACACTTGAATGTTCTATTGAACCCTCTTCAGAAAAATTTAAAATTTTAGTCTTTTTGCTTTCAGCCCCAGAATTTCCATGTGGGGATCTTGAAGACAATTTCTACCATTTATCAAGTTTTGCCAGTTCCTCTGGTCTTTTGTCCCTGGTTCCTTTGTTTCTCTGAGTCAGCAGGCAAGGTATTTGTCTAGGTATCTGATCATTTCTCCTTTTCTTGTGAATGGGCCATAGATTCTTGTTTTTGTGCGCTTCCTCACTTTTGTTGTTCCTGATGAGAACTGGGTATTTTGAGCATGAGGTAATTCTGAGAAGAGTCTCCCCTCCTTGGTGATCTTGTTTCTTGATGAAGGCTATAATTATGTCTTTGTTTAGTGACTTTCCCAAGCTGCTTTTGGAGAGTCTGTACTCCTTGTCATGCATGTCCTCTGGAGTGCTCTTGTGTTATCTCTGCAAATGATGGCCTGACAGGGATTGCCTTACACGCCTGGACCCAGTGAAGAAAAGAAAGGGAAGGAATGTCTTTCATAACCTCCTCTGACTTAAGCAGTAGAAGCCGCTTCAGTCAATGGGCTGACAGGATGTCCCGCCCACCTCCTGGTTCCTGAGAGATCAGAAGCAGAGAACGAAAGGCATAACTTTCATTCTGAGGGTCCTTGGTGCCCAGTCTGGCTCCAGCTAGCCACACTATAGGTGTCATCACTGTGGCTCTTCCACAGTCTAGAGTAAGCAGATGATAGATACAAAACAAAATATCTACATGCAATTGAATTTATTAGCCTCCTTCTTCACCAAGTGTTCTCCTTGGTGTTGACATATTGCCTTTGGTTCCAGAGTTTCAGCATTAGGATCAGACACTTTGCCAGCTCCACGGGGATTTTATTTGGATGTGTGCTTTGTAGTGGAGGAACCTCCGACAACTTCGCCATCTGTGACGTAAGTTCTGCATTAGCTCTGTCCTTCTCTCGATAAAGGAGAACCCAAAGCCATGTTTAGACTCTCAGCCTGGGTAGAAATGACTCATATACCAATTTTCCTATTTTGTTGCTATGGATCAAAGAGTAACAAATGGGAATCTGGAAAATATATCAGGATCTTAAATTGGCCAGTGTGGAGGTGTTCTGGGGCTTCCAGGGAACAGTGGAGAAGCAGGATGACTGTGAGAATCCTCAAGGACAGAGGCACTGTATTTCATTCTAATTCATTATATTTGGTGTGGAAGCTCCACTACTTAAAAATGCTTCCTGCTATGTAAAGAGGAACTTAAAAAATTATCAATATGGAGAAAAACTTCCTAATCGTGACTAATAGGTTTTGGCACATTAACAAAGTAGAGAATAGCCATTACAAAACATTTCTTAAAATAGCCTAAACCAGAAGTCATGGAGTTCAGAAAGTTATAACGATGTTAATTAGTCTAAAGCTTGTCTGTCACCTCTCCTGGTGAGCATCCAAGTTAGCAAACCACTCAGAGTGAGGCAAGGAACCTCAGAGGCCCAGCATCCCTGTCAGGCTTGGTCAAGTTCTGAAACTCCCACTGTCTAATAAAACTACCAAAACAGGTGGGGGAATTTGGTTGTAATATTTAGCATATTAACTACAACTTTAGTAAAAGAAATATAAGTACATAACTTTAAGCTATGTGACGTTTACTAATTCTTCATGAGGTAAACTACCTTCTAGTTTTTAAGTTTTGGTTAGTAGCACAACTTGAGGAGACCAGTTCCTGATATAGACCTAAGAGATAGTGAATTTTAAAAGTCTCATGAAAAAGAACACAGAGAAAATTTAAATAAATTTTCATTTTGTAATGAGAACCTAGAACAGTAGCTGAAAAATAACCTATTTCATATTTATTAAATAAAAACAATAAACCTATTTAAAATTAAAATAAAAAATGATAAAAAACAATAAACCTTTTATGTCAGTCTTATTTTCATTAGAATTTCATTATTTCAATATAAAAAAGAAATATATTGTAGTCATATCTATAAAACTGTAATAATGTTTCAACAAGGTTCTTCCCCCAATTTATATATATGCAATTATAAATATATATGAATAAATATATAATTTATAAATAAATATATAAATAATTTTTGATCTTAAAAACTCCATCAACACACCCACAAAATACTTAAAACATCATAACTTGAAAACAATGATAGTAATAAGCATAAGAAAAATGTAATAGTAAATTATAGTTCTGGCATATGATGATCATTTCTTGGAATATTAGAAACAATAGAAAATGTTAACATACATAAGCAGATAGGTGTGTAAAATTTCATAACCTATCCAGCATTTCAGAGGGGAGTTTTGATGAATCATATTACAGTAGACTTTTACTCACTGACTCTCCTGTAAAGTAGATGTTTAAAGTAAAGAAGTGTTCTGTAGACAGTTATGCACTTGGTTTTGAAATGTCTATGGTTTGAAATAATTTATGCAACTCAATACAAGTCACACTGAATATCCTCTCCACTGTACCCAACCTCTCAACCCAGCCAAACCTCCCACATCCTTCTCTAGGGTCTATCCTTGTCCTCTCCACACAGTCAGACATCCCACCTCCTTCTCTAGGTCTAGGCTTGTAAGTATCCCTGACTTCCCCATCCAGGCCTTCTCGCCAACCTGCCAGATCTAGCCCAGGACACCCATCCAATGCCCTGACTTAATCAGTCTGACCTCCTCTGCTTGCACTCCAAATGACATATATATTTCTGCCAGGACCCTACAACCTACAGGCCACTTGCATGCAAATTCAGCCTCTATACCCAGTAAAATGAACCCCCACACTCTAGACTTGGACCAGGAGTCACAAGGAGGCACATACTGCACTCCAGTCTAGTCCCTTCTATCAACCTGACTTCATTCCACCCAAGTCATTTCCAATCTCTAGAACAAACCTGCCCACACATAGTCTCTTCTGTCCCAAGCTACTCTGTCCATAACAGATCTAGAACTAACAAAAGAAGCCCACATGCCCAGATCTCATTGAAACAAACAATCAAAACCTAGCAATATGAAATATCAAGCCTGTGTCTTCTCTCCTACCAGTCCAATAGAAATGTTTGCCAATGAGAATTTCCTAGACAACGCAGGTTATAGAATTGAAAGGAGCAATCATATACACCATCAAACAATCAAGGAGCTTAAAGAAGACACAAAGAAACAACACAGTAAAATTAGTAGAAAAGTCTTAAAGAGAAAACACCTGATTGATACCCAAGAAAACACATACAGTTGATTGAAATGATGAAGGCGACCCCAGACTTGGAGAAGTGTTACAATCAGAAAATAGAGACTTTGAAGGGGACTCAATCTGAAATAAAGATGAAACTTAAACACCTGATAAGTAGAAAACTCAAAGGAAAGCTTTACAAGTAGGATGGATCAAGTCAAGATAGAATATCAGGATTTAAAAATAAAGTAGATGATCTAGACCAAACAAAGAAGGGATGTGAAAAACCAGTAAAGGAAAACACATGAAGTGTGAGATACCATGAAAAGACACGGATGAGCAAGAAGAATTGCAACTCAGCGACACAGACTAAGATCTCCAATAAGATTCTAGGAGAAAACTTCTTTCAACTAAGGAAAGATACACCTGTAACACCAAATACACCATAAAAGAAAACTCCCATGGCATATTCTAACTGAAACACTAAGAATCCATGACAAATAAAGTGTATTGAAAGCTACAAGAAAAAAATGTAAGACACATAGAAAATCTCATCAGAGTAACAGCTGGGTTTTCAGTGGAAACTCTGAAGATAGAAGATTCTGGGAGAATGGTTCCAAGTCCTAAAGAACTATAATGGAACAGACTAATTCACTCAGCAAAATTATCTCCATCTTTGAAGGAGAAAGAAACACTTCCCACAATACAGACAGCCTAAACCTTGTGAAAATACAGGAAGTAGTATCTCAGTCTAAAGAGAAGAATGAGAATAACAGAAAGATCATAGAAAGAAATACTAAACCTTAATTATCAAAACACAAAGTACCACTAATTACACCAAAGCACCATCAACAACACAAAGAGTACAATTACCGCAAACATTTCAATAATAACTTTAGGTATTAATTGCCTCAATTATCAAATTAAAAGACACTGACTGAATGTATCAAGAAACAAAATCCATCTATCTTTTGCTTACAAGAAACAAGCCTTAGTTTTAAAGAGAGTCACTATTTTAGAGCAAAAGGATGGACAAAAATACTTCAATCAAATGGGACCAGGAAGTAAGGAGGCATCACTATCCTAATATCTGACAAAATACACTTCAAACTGAAACTAAATCAGAAGGGATAAAGGGAAACTCTCGTCAAGAGAACAGTTAACCAAGAAGACAATAGTATCCTAAACATATAAGCTCTGGCACATACAAATCCATTAAACGTAAAATGTGCTACTGGATTTACCAATATAGATTAACATCAGTCCTTTAACAGTAGGTAATTCCAATACCCCACTTTCTCTAATAGACAGGTCATCTGGATAAAAAATTAATCAGAGCAACATCAGAATTAATTGACATCATCTATGAAATGGACATAACAGATAACTACAGAATATTCCACCCAAACATCAAAGAATACATGCTCTACTCAGCAGCACATGGAAGCTTCTATAAAACAGATCATATTCTGGAACACGAAATATATTTGTACAAATTCAAAAAGACATAAATAACTCCTTGTATCCTATGTGTAGTTTACACGAAACTATATATTAGAAAGTCCAAAAGTTCTACCAGAAAACTTCTAGAAATAATGAACAAGGTCAACAATTTGGCAGGATACAGAATTAGCTTGAAAAAATGATAGCTTTCCCATCTAGCAACAATAAACACACACAGAAGGGTATCATTGACACAGTCCCATTCACACTAGCCTCAAAGTAAGTAAATGTCTAGTAATAAACCTATCCAATGAAGTGAAGGACTGCTTCTAAAATTCATATGGAACCACAAAAGACCCTAGATAGCCAAAACAATCCTGAAAAAAAGAGCTATGCTAGAGGGATTATTATTCCAAATTTTAAGATATGTTACAGAACCACGGTAATTTAAAACAATGTTATATAGCACAAAAGCAGACATGTAGACCAAAGGAACAAAATTGAATACCCAAATGTGAATACATGTAACTTAAGCAACTTAATACTTGACAAAGATGCCAAAACCATAAGCTGGAGAAAAATGGTGCTGGGAAAACTGGATGTCCGTACGCACAAGAATGAAATTAGACTCGTATCTGTTGCCTTGTAAATAAACTAACTCAAAATGGACAAAAGATAAAACATGGAACCTGGAACACCGGAAGTGCTAGAAGAAAACACAGCAGTAGCCAACATGCTGCAGGTGAAAGAAAGGACTTCCTGTATAGGACACCATTGCTCAAGGCTTAAGGCCAACAATTGACAAGTGGGACCTCATGTAACTTAAAAGCTTCTGCTTGGCTAAACAAGCAACAAGGTGACGAGGAATCTCACAAAATGGGAGAGGATTTTGGCAGTTGTTTATCTGACAGAGGTTTAATATCCAGAATATATAAAGAACTCGAAAACAAAGAGTCAAAAAGCCAGAGGACTCATTCAAAAATGGGCCTGAACAAAGGATTCCCACTAGAATGAAGAGGCAGGTAAGAAATAGATCCTTGTGGTCATTATCCCTCCAATTAAGGAAATACAATTTAAAACAGTGTTGTGATTTCACGTTACCCCAGTCAGAGATCAATAAAACAACTTCCAAAAAAATGTCAGAGAGGGACTTGAGTAAAAGGAATCCTCATTAACTGTTGGAGGGTTAGCAAACTGTTGTGGCCACTGTGGAAGTCAGTGTGAAGAATATTTTTTAAACTTCTATATTTTTTAATTAAAATTAGAAACAATCTTGTTTTACATGTTAATCCCAGTTCCCTGTCCCTTCCCTCCTTCCCTGCCCCCTCCCCCCACGATCCCCTATCTTATCCCCTTTCTGCTCCCCAGGGAGGGTGAGGCCTTCCATGGGGATCTTCAAAGTCTATCATGTCACATCATTTGGAGGAGGTCCTAGGCCCTTGTGTCTAGGCTAAGAGAGTATCCCTCTGTGTGGAATGAGTTCCCAAAGTCCATTCATACACTAGGGATAAGTCCTGATCCACTACCAAAGGTTCCATAGACTGTCCGGGCCTCTTAACTGACACCTACATTCAGAGGCTCTGGGTTGGTCCTATACTAGTTTCCCAGCTATCATACTGGTGTGCATGAGCTCCCCCTTGTTCAGGTCAGCTGTTTCTGTGGGTTTCTCCAGCCTGGTCTTGACCCCTTTGTTCATTACTCCGCCCTCTCTGCAACTGGATTCCAGGAGTTCAGCTCAGTGCTTAGCTGTGGGTGTCTGCTTCTGCTTCCATCAGGTACTGAATAAAGTAGTCATCAGTCTCATTATAGGGGAAGGGAATTTAGGGTAACCTCTCCACTATTGCTTAGATTCTAAGTTATGGTCATCCATGTAGATCTCTGGACATTTCCTTAGTGCCAGATTTCTCTTTAAACCTATAATGGCTCCCTCTATTACAGTATCTCTTTTATTGCTCTCCTCCATTCTTCCCCCAACTCAATTTTCCGGCTTCCTCATGTCCTCTTCTCCCTTTCTCTTTCTCTTAGTTCCCTCTCTACTCCCCCCATGCTCCCAAATTGCTCAAGAGACTTTGTACCTTTCCCCTTCTCCAGGGGACCATGTATGCATCTCTCCTGGTCCTCCTTGTTTACTAGCTTTTCTAGCCGTGTGGATTGTAGGAAAAATTCACATATGAGGGAGTACATACCATGTGTGTCTTTTTTGTGACTGGGTTACCTCACTCAGGATGGTTTCTTCTAGTGACATCCATTTGCCTGCGAATTTCAAGATTCCTTTTTTTCCGCTGAATACCACATTTTCTTTATCCATTCTTCAGTTGAGGGGCATCTAGATTGTATCCAGGCTCTGGGTATTACAAATAATGCTGTTATGAACATAATTGAACAGATATCCTTGTTGTATGAATGTGCATCCTTTGTGTATATACCTAAAAGTGGAATTGGGGATCTTGAGGTAGACTGATTCCTGTTTTCCTGAGGAACCATCATGCTGATTTCCCAAGTGGCTGTACGAGTTTGCACTCCTACCAGCAGTGGAGGAGTGTTCCCCTTTCTCCACATCCTCTCCAGCATAAACTGTCATTGGTGTTTTTTATTTTAGCCATTCTGACTGGAACAAGATGGTATCTCAGAGTTGTTTTGATTTGCATTTGCATTTCCCTGATAGCTAAGAATGTTGAATACTTTCTTAAGGGTCTTTTAGCCATTTTATATTCTTCTATTGAGAATTCTCTATTTAGTTCAGTATCCCACTTTTTTTTTTTTGGTTTTACAAGACAGGGTTTCTCTGTATTGTTTTGGAGGCTGTCGGTCCATCCCGGCCACGAACTCACAGAGATCTGCCTGCCTCTGCCTCCCGAGTGCTGGTATCCCACTTTTTAATTGGATTATTTGGTGTTTTGGAGACTAGCTTCTTGAGTTCTTTGTATATTTTGGAAATCAACCCTCTGTCAGATTTGGGGTTGGCAAATATCTTCTCCCATTATGTGGGCTGCTGTTTTAGCTTGTTGACTGTGTCCTTTGCCTTACAGATGCTTTTCAGTTTCAGGAGGTCCTATTTATTAATTGTCGATCTCAGTGTCTATGCTACTGGAATTATGTTCAGGAAGTGGTCTCCTGTACAAATTCATTCAATGGTACCTCCCACTTTCTCTTCTAAGAGGTTCAGTGTGGCTGGATTTATGTTGAAGTCTTTGATCCATTTGGACTTAGGTTTTGTGCATGGTGATAGACATGGATCTATGTGCAGCTTCTACATGCCAATATCCAGTTATGCCAGCACCATTCGCTGAAGGTGCTTTCTTTTTTCCATTGCATAATTTTAACTTCTTTGTCAAAAATCAGGTGTTCGTAGGTATGTGGGTTAATATCAGGGTTTTCAATTAGATTCTATTGGTCTATCTGTCTATTTTTGTGCCAGTGTCAACCTGTTTTCATTACTATAGCTCTATAATAGAGCTTGAAGTCAGGGGTGCTGTTACCTCCGGAAGATGCTTTATTGTACAGGGTTGTTTTGGCTATCCTGGGTCTTTTGTTTTTCCATATAAAGTTGAGTGTTGCTCTTTCAAGTTCTGTGAAGAATTGTGACAGTATCATCATTTTACCAAGCCATAATAATCCTTAACTACATTTTAAATATGTGTCCTTCTATCCAAAGATAAGTATAGTCCTCAGTCCCCATCAAGGAAACTAATTGCAACAGACAAAGACCGTTACAGAAAACCATAACCGATCAAAATGCAGAGTTTTGGAGCCCAGTCCCAATGAATACATCTGCAACTCCTGCACCTAAGGTTTAGGGACCATTTCAAAAGAGATGGAAAGAAAGATTGTAAGCGCCAAAGGATCAGGGAGTTTGCTATGAGGCTGTGTCTCATAGTAATTGTCAGAAGCTATACCCATAAATTCTCACCAACATGGCTGCCTAAGCATGAGATTAACAAGGACAACACTAACATGCACACAAGTAACCAACTGAACAGGTTACTTTCAGGTATGTGTAGAGAGACTTCTACATATATGTGTGCTATAACAATCAATGAAGAGATCAAAGAAGAGTTTATGGGAGGGTTTTGAGCAAGGAAATGAACTGTAGGAAAGGTGTAATTATATTATTATCTCAGAAATGAAAGAAAAGGTCACACTGAAAATTTGAAAATATTCTTATAAAGAAATTCACTTTAGGTATTTTTTTTGAGGCAGGGTTCCTCTGTGTAGCTTTGTAGACCAGGTGGGCCTTGAACTCAGACTCACAGAGACCACCTGCCTCTGCCTCCTGAGTGCTGGGATTAAAGATGTACATCACCGCCACCACCACCTGGCTCATTTCAGGTTCTTATAAATGGTTTTCTACTGAGTACTGTGCCACTTGCAATGCTTAGAAAAATTCAAAGACAAAAAGTGTAGATATGAAGAGTATGTGTATTATTATATGTACGCACGCATATAATATGCGCTTGCTTTCCATAAAGTGTAGAGAAACACTGGATTTTAAAGCAAAGAGTAATTGTGTTAGGTTCTTGACTACTCTAAGCACCACTCTGGGTCACATAGTTGGTCTGGGTCAGTTCCGGTATGTCTGAGCATGTGCTTTCAGGTAAAATTGGTTTTGACAGTGGAGGCCCAAAGTCCTTTCACACTACGAATGTCAGCTTTGATAGTAACAGTATAGCTATTGCAGAATGTGTTTTGATTTTCACTTTAGGCAGTCTGGGCAAGAGGCAATCCCAGCGTTAATGGAGCCTGGAAGCTTTTGGAGGTCATTGCATCCTACAAAGTTTGCTTTTGTATTCTGTGCCCTGAGAAGTTAACGTGATTTCCAGCACTGCTGTCGGAGCATTCACCTTTGCTTTGGTTTATGAGAGCTTTGCAACAGTTTGCCCTTTTCATTCTTGTGGATATGCAATATTTGAAAGAGTCCCGTGAATTCCACTTGTGACATGTGGACATATAAGATGGCAGTCACTGACAAGCACAGCAGCTTCAGCTAGCTTCCTGGACAGGACCCAGGCTGCTGAGGGGAGAGGATATTTTTGAAGTTGCTCAAATGTGTGATCCAGTAAGAGCACACAATGATTTCAGTCCGAAGGTAGCACAGCTTAAAGAACTTACAGAGGCAGAAGAAGGCAAGACCAGATGGTCTAGTCCAATGGAAACCATGATAGCTTCCCTTTTACCTTCAAATGGTTTAGTTCCAAACATTCCATGGGATCCCACTTTCTTATGCACATGGATGACATAAGGGTGTATTTTCAATTATATGCACTGTGAGGTGCCAGAAGATCAATGGGAGTCTGCAGAGTGTGTTGTTTTTAGACCTTCATGGGCCCAATCTGCAGCAATTTTGCTGGGTGAGAACTGGCAATCTTAAGCAAATTCTAGTATTTCTTCTGTAACTTTTGTGAGAGCCAAATCACTATGGGGACTCAGGACATAGGTAAACATGAATGGACGTGAAGGGACCCCTTCCTCTATGGCTCTTTGTGAAGAGTCACTACCTCTTCTCCTGCTTCTCTGTTCCTTTGGGTTTTATGTTTCCATTTTGAGAGTGTAGTCTCTCCCCGCTCCCCCATCCCTATATGTAAAATCACTTCCTTCCTTAGTGGCCCTCTGATTTGGGTCTCAAAGGTTTTATATTGTATTATATACTTGACAATCTACAAAGGTCTTTCACATAATATGTTACATGTGACTGAGGGACCTGTCACAGCTGTGCTTTCTGTGTCATAAGAGAATTTTGCAACGGTGATAAATCACAAGATAGGAGTGTCTTAATCAGCATTCTGCTGCTGTGAGGACACACCACAATCATGGCAACTTCTACAAGAGAATATACTTAATTGAAGCCTGGCTTGCAGTTTCAAAAGGTAGTCCATTATTAGAGTGGGAGCATGGTGGTGGGCATGGTGGGCACAGTGCTGGAAAAATGGTTTAGAGCTACTTCCTGATTGGCAAGTAAGCAGGCAGGCAGGCAGGCCGAGAAGAGAGAGAAACAGAGACGGGGAACGAGAGACAGAGAAATTCAGGTCTGGCATGGGCTTTGGAAGACTCAAAGCCTGACTCCAGTGGCATACCTCCAACAAGATCACACCTCTCCAACAAGGTCACACCTTTTAATCCTTCTCAGTCTACTCCCTGGTGACTCGAATATGAGCTATGGGGGTCATTCTCATTCAAACCACCACGAGGAGTATTTTTTTGATATTTCACAAAGACAAATCATCCCCAGAACTAGGATCTAGAGCAACTGTTCTCAACTTGTGGGTCATAACCCCTTGGGGATTGAAGGACCTGTTCATGGGTATATCATATCAGATGTCCTGCATATTCGATATGTACAACAAGATTCATGACAGTAGCAAATTACAGTTATGGAATAGCAATGAAATACTTTTATGATTGGCAGGGTCATCACAACATGCAGAACTGTATTAAAGTGATGGGGGTTGTCCTTCTGTATGTTTCTCTTACAGTTTGTTGAATAAAACACTGATTGGCTGGTGGCCAGGCAGGAAGGATAGGTGGAGCTACCAGGAGAGGATAATTCTGGCAAGTGTAGGCAGACAGGAGTCATCATGTAGAGTCTGGGAAGAGAGGATGCACAAGGTGTTCTCCGGTAAGCAAAGACCACATGGAAATATGTAGATTAATAGAAATGGGTTAATTAATAAGACAGAACTAGCCAATAAGAAGCCTAAGACATGTACCAACAGTTTCACAATTAATATGTCTTTGTGTGTTTATTTTGGGGCTCAAGGGCAGTGGGACCTGGCAGATCAAAGAACCTCACACAACATTGAAGGGTCACAGCATTGGGAAGGTTGAAAGCCACTGAGCTAGGGCTAAGGAAGAGTGTGCTACAGGTTCTTTGACATATCTCCTCACTCTGCTCATCCTCCTAGAAGGAGACATGGGATGTGGAAGCCCATGAATGTTTCATAAGAGAGGAAGCTTAGACCCCAAGCTAAGTGTCCACATAGTAGGGAGTGTGGGACAGAGAGCATGTGCTGAACTGTGCCCAGCTGATGGCACAAGAACTCTGGACTAGTATCACTGTGAAGCCTAGAGTCTTGAACAATCTGAGAGTCTTTATAAAGCCAATTATTTTATTGCCTAGTTCTTGGGTTATTTTTCCAGAGCAAGTGGCTTAGCTGTTTGTGTATCCCGTCTACAGTATTTTTCAGAGCTAGGAGAGTATTTTGGATTTGATTTCAACATGTATCAGCTGGTCATACAGGCCTCCCACTGTGCTGTATTATAGTTGTTTACCTACAAGTGTGCTTTCTTTTGTTAAACTGTGAAAAAAATAGTTCATTTTCCTTTAGAATGATAGACATGTGAGCCGGGCGTTGGTGGCGCACGCCTTTAATCCCAGCACTCGGGAAGCAGAGGCAGGCAGATCTCTGTGAGTTCGAGGCTAGCCTGGTCTACAAAGCGAGTTCCAGGACAGTCTCCAAAACAATACAGAGAAACCCTGTCTCAAAAAAACAAAAACAAAAAAAAGAATGATAGATATGTGAACTGGTCACAATTTAAGTCTAACCATAAAGCAAAGTCATACAAGGACGAAGCAAAATTAATCAAATCATTTCTGCCTTCCTGCCTCTCTCCTACCCAAACTCTTACTTTTTGTTTCTAGCCCACAATAAAGTACAGTGTTCACAGTGTCACAATATAACATAGGGACCCCATTGTACTGGCAGGATTTAATAATGTCATAGAGTTCTGTAATGGGGGTGAATGAACCACAGTGACCCTTTATCCTTATGGTCCAAGTTTGTCATTTGCAGGGTAGGTGTACCAAATGCACATGCCCGTGGATAACTGCTGCTTTTATTAGGTATATTTGCACGCTATTTATTCTTTTTGGAATCTGCTTGCCCTGGCACTTTCTGATATTGTAAACTCTGCTAAACCACATCATTTATTCAGGAAAGATGACCTTGATGAATCCATGACATTTGTCAAATACTCATCGTTTAGGGCCTTCTACCAGTATTTATGATTATAACCTAAAGATAATTTGTGGTTCTTGAAGGCCAGGCATGGTAGATTTTGTATTCTAAAATAAAGAAGATATGCTCTCTATAAAGACATTTTAGCCAACATTAAATCATAGATGTGATGATGTTTTCAAAAGACTATAATGGACCTGGGAAGATGGCTAGTGGGTAAAATGCCACTCAAGTATGAGGACCCAAGTATGATTCACAGCACACACATAAAAAGATGGACACAGAGGCATACTTGTCAGCACAGTGCTGGGAGGTGGGGTCAGGCAGATCTCTGGATCTCACTGGCCAACCACCAACCAGTTTAGCCAGTCAGTATGCTCTAGGCTTACTGCAAAACCCTGTTCCCAAAAAACAAGGTGGAAAGAAACTGAGGAAGACAGCTGAGTTTAGCCTTGGGTTTCGGGTTTTCATGGCAACACAGGGGGAGTGCAGAGAGAGTGAAGGAAGAAGGGAGAGAGAGAGAGAGAGAGAGAGAGAGAGAGAGAGAGAGAGAGAGAGAGAGAGAGAGAGAGAGAGAAAGGACTATAATGGAGCCAGGAAATCCCTTCCATTTTGTAGAGCAATGTGTTTTAAAGGTTTGTATGAGAACAACAGGCTGCCCAGTACAGCCTAGGTGTGTAGTGGACTGTCCATCTGTCTTTGGGTGCACAATGATGAAATTGCCTATGAATGTGTTTCTCAGGCTGTATCATTATGTTTAAGTAATACTGCAGAAGCAAAAAGAGTTAATAACTCAGTTTCTGCATTGAACTTTATTTTCAAAAGCAAATGCGATTTTTTTCTTTGACAAACTAGGGCCTGTCCTGAGAAGCATTTGCACAGCAGTGAGTGGCTTCAGCATCTTGTGATACTAAAAGAAGGTGAAGAGGTTCAGGATGTTAGCCCGAGGAAGACAAGTCGTAATGGGGACAAGATAGCTGTCTTTAAACCTTTGAAAAGCTGTCAGATGGGAAAGGGATTAGGATGATTGGGTGCAACTCCAGAGGGCATGACTAAGGGGGCAAGTTTAAGGAAACAAGTTTGGCTTGAAAGAAATTTCTAGCAATTTGAGCTATTGCTAGAACAAATGATGTGTTCTGAAATGCCGCAGGGTATGCTTAAGGAAAGAATTTCTGCACCAATTAATCCATGGGCGTTTGGATTGAGCGGATTAAGTGGTCCTCTAAGGGAGTGCTTAACTCCAAGATTCTTGGTTATTGGATATAAAAATTCTACTTTACACAAAGAGTTAGTTTAGTTTGCCACAATTTGTCCCGCTAGCCAACTTACAGGCATCCCAGCAGGCAGATATGAACATAGCTCACAGGGACCTCTGAGCCAGACAGCTACCAGCATTTCCATCCAATATGGATGAACTCTCTGTAATATCCAAATCCAGAGTTTGATATGCCACAGAATCAGTGTGACATTACCATCAGAACTAGTCACTTCTTAAACTTTATATCATGCTCCAGATTATTAAAGATATTGAATAAAATCACCTTCAGGTTACATGTATAAAGACTATATGAAACGAATTCATCTCATGTTTAGATTTAGAGTCTGATATGGCTTGGGTTTAGTTTGTCACCCCAAGGTTCACTTGGCATGGCTCTTGGCATGAGAGGATTGAGATGGTGAGAAATTGAAGAGGGAACCTAGTAGAACACGAGGGCGTAGCCCATAGAAGATTTAGCATAGTTGGTGAGAGACCCTAGTCCTTTGCTTTGAGGATGGGCTATTGTGAAAGAGAAACTCTGACTCCTGAATCGTTCTGGCTTTCTCTCTTGCCCTGGGAACTCTCTCATCCATGCTCACACCATGATGCCATCTGCTATGCCATCATGCCACCAAGAAGGCCTTCCCAGGCTGTTAACAGTTGGGGCCACTCAGTCTCCCACTTTCATCCTCCCAAAGTGGGAAGGAAGTGAGCTTTATTACTCTATAAAGTAGCCAGCTTGGATACTCCATTAGAGTAACATAAACAGGACAGGAATAGTCCTTACAGGAACGACACCTCACTGTGGGTATGCAAAGATTCCAAGTCAAAACCCAAAGCCTAGGAATAATGGCGACCTAGCCTGCTACATACCCTTCTCCTCAGTCTCCATTTGCTAAACGCCCTGTCTGTCATTCTGTGTGGTTAGTTTTATGTCAACTAGACACAAGTAAAATTCATTTTAAAAGAAAGAATCTCAATTAAGAAAATTCACTTACCAGATTGGTCTGTGGGCAAGCCTGTAGTGAGTCTTCTAGATTGATGTGGGAGAACCCTGCTTGCTGTGGGCCATACCATCCCTGAGCTATGGGTCCTGGGTCCTATAAGAAAATAGATTGAACAAGGGGAGAGCAAGCATACCAGTAAGCAGTGCTTCTCCGTGTCCTCAGAGTTCCCGCTCTGTGTGAGCCCCTGCCCTGACTTCCCTCAGCAATGGAGTGTGATCAGAGAGTTGTAACTGAAATAAACAGTTTTCTTTGTCAGGTTGTTTGTAGTCATGGTGTTTTATCACAGATATAACCATCCTAACTAAGATACCTTGTTTCCCCTAGATGACTTTGGAGCTGTCAACAAAGATGTCTCTGTCTTCTAGGGAGGAACTCTTGACCCAACTTCGCCTGTGAGGATCCTGTACAGTCCACATGCATCCCTTCTCAACATTCCTCATTTGCTCTCTGTCTTCCTACGGGAACATCACTTCTGTGAAATGTTAGGCTGGTACACTTGAAGAATGCTCATGCATGTGGACACTGGGTTTCCTTTCTTCAAGACCTCATATCTTGTTGTGGTACTTGGTTGTTTCAGAGAGAAGTTGGGAAGGTTTGGAGATTGGAAAGACTTGAAATCCTTTAAAGAGTTTGGTGTTTTCTGAGTCAAGGGATATGGGTAATGCCTGTACAGTTCTCCCAGTGGCTCTGCGGACAGAGCACCATAGCTCTCCACCTAACGGGAATTGAAACTGCAGTTTGAGTCCCCTGATGTCTTGCTGAGTGAGCATAGGACTGGAAGAATGGGGAAATGGAGCAGGAAGGAGGAAAGCGCTGCAGTGCCTGTGCTTGGGGCTGGATTTGTTCACTACTTCTCAGCTGAAGTGACTCACTTCACCAACCCTACCCCAAACTCTGGTGACCCAACCAACTAAACAGACAGCACAGTGCTTGGCTTGAGCCCCCGGGGTAGCAGGGGACTCTACCTTACCCTCATGACACTTGGATTTTCTTCATTTCCACTGCCTGAAATGCTGTTCGATGTGTCATTTTTACCCTAGAAATGTGGCATTCTCCCTCAAGGGCAGTTTTCAGTCTGTTGACAGTTGACATAAGAGATCACTAGTCAGGTTTCAGTTCTTAGGGTGGCCTCCTCATTCCCTTGGGAGCTGCCTTGGCAGGGATTCTTGCTCCCTGCCCCTGTGACAATGGTAGTCTTATCTCTGGAACTGTCAAGAGTCCTGTTTGATGAGGCTGAGAATCAAAAAGGAGGAGAACCCCACACACAATCCCCCACATGCATGCATGTGTGCAACATTTACATCTAACAATATGCCTTCTGTGCCTTTATCAGCAAGAAATGACTCCATTCCACTCAGTCCTACATCCTTGAGAATGCAGGGAGCAGAGGAAGCCCTGAGTGTATGAGGCCCCAAGTGAATGTGTGTTATTGACTTGGACACAGCCAAACCAAGGATCCTAGCCTCAGACCCACAGGGAAGCGCCAAAGCCTTCCCTTCTGGTTCCTGTGTGGATGTTTATAGTGAGTGCTTCAATGTTTGCCATAGCTCTTCCCCAACATGGAGATTTACAGCCTGAAAAGTGCTCCCATATGGAGAGCACTCCATCTGAGATTAGCTAAACCTGCTTCCTTGAGCCACATGTACACCGTAAACCCCGCCTCCTTGTTTGTCTGTACCTAATAGGCCTGCCTCCTTGACCAGCTGTATGCAATAACTCTGCCTCTCTGTTCAACCGTATTTAATAAATATTCCGAGCTTCTGAGGCACTGGCATTCCTGTCCATGTTGATGACTTTTCTTCCTTCTCTCCTCCCCTGTCAGGTCAGTCCTGAAGGATGCACAAGGAAGGTGGCTGATGGAGCCCTGAGGGGATGGAAAAGGTGCTGTCAATCTCTGGTTTTGCAAACATGCAATAGTTTTGCCGTTGTTGTTTTTGCTATTGGTCTTCAGGAGCTTTATGTGAGGATGTGATAATGTATAAACACAGGTCCATCCACTCTGGGCTGAGTTGCATTCCCAAGCCCTGAAAGATCTTCCTTGGAGGAGCCTCTCTCGCCCGGGAACACATTTCCTGGTTCTGATGATTTCCAGACCCTCAGGAGAGAAATCCACTGGACGTCAAAAAGGGGTGTGAGAGAAGGAAGGAGGGTGCCACAAGAGCCCGGCTTCCCACCAGAGTGTGAGTGTGAGGTCTGAAAACGTGGGTGTCCACAGCTCGCGCAACAATTGCAAGAATAGGAGTCGATGTATTTTTCAGAATGCAGCAAAGGCCCTCTGTAGTGATTCTACCTGAAGTACAGTGATTCAGACTTCAGGCAAATGTGCCCTTTGTCTTCCAAGAAAGAAAATGTAAAAAAAAAAAAAACTGAGCAGGACACTTGAACACTCACTGACCTTAACGTTGTCTCAAGCGTGTGTTCTAAATAAAGCCTTTGTTTTAGATTTTCAATGTACAAATTTTCATGTGTCAGCTGTGTGCCCCAGCAGACTGTAGACAAGAAGCTAAAATCCCGGTCAGCTCACAGGACACCTCCACAGGCTCTCCTTCCAGGAAGGGAAGACTGAGGGCAGCAGGTGGCTGGGGAGGTAAACCCAGGCCAGGCAGTCAAGGCCAAGAGTACAGAATCGAGTCAGATGCTAGCCTCCTTTCCTCCTTCCTGCTGATTGCTCCAGTCAATTGACAATAGAGACATTGTTAGCTGGGCTCTTTCATGTTTCCCAACCTTGTGTCTGCCTGCTAGGTGTTCTACCTCTGTTGAATTTTCTGTTGCTTTTTCCTTCAGTCCTGTGCTCATAGTGGGACCTTTAGTGCCAGGAACCCAGGGCTGCAGTAAAGTCACCCATCTCATTCCTCTGAGATTGTCTGCTGGGGCAGACAACCCTTGTATACAGAAGATCAAACCAGGACACAGAGGTGACTCAAAGCTAACATTTCCAGACTCATCTCATTGGTGCCTTTGCCTGTCAAGAACAAGCTGTGTGACAGATCTGACTTGGCACATGCTGGAAGATGAATCTATTTTATCATCATTTGAGGGGAGGGGCTTAGAGATGGCAAGGTGGGTCTCCTTGAGCTATTAAAAATTGAAATAAGTAGCAAGGTCTTCTCAAAATCTTTGTTTATCTTCCCAAAAGGAGGCCTGGAGTCATCATTGAAAGAATTGAAGATGCCCTTTGAAAGCTACACAATATGTGGTGTTTACTTATAATAAATAAGTATTAGTGATTCTGAAAGAAATGTATTAAACCATGTAGGGGAATGACTGGGTGTTGCCAGGTGAGTCGGGACGAAGATACAGAGTGACAACAGTCAGCCAGGTGGGGTGAGGGAAAGGCACTCTGCCTCCTCATTTGCAGGAAGTAGCATGGTGCACCTGGGGAATGCTCATTAGCATAAGGCTGAAGGTGAAGAGCAGGTGAGGTTGGCTGTGGACATGAAGAAGGCCGTGCATAGGTATCATGACGGACATCCTGTGTTAAGCTAACGAGCTTCAATTTTGTCCTGGAAGCATTGGGGATCCAATGAAGGAATTTGAGCAAGAGAATAACATGATCAGATTTGCATTATAGAAATAACAGATTGGCAACTGTGTGGAGTAGGGATTGGAGTCATGCCAGGCTGGAGACAGAGAGCCCAGTTACGAGGCAGTTGTAGTAATCCAGGCAAGACGTAGTGAGGGCCTGGATTAAGGTAATGGCTTTGGGGATCGAGAGAATAGCATGACTCTGAGTGGATATTAAGAAGGTAGAATCTGCAGGGCTTGGTAACATGATGTGGGGGCTAAAGGAGAATAGAAATCTGGGATGCCTGCCAAATGTTTGCTAGGTGGAATGCATGGAGACTGGGCCGCATCATTCTGAGATGTAGAAGCCTAAGAGAATGGTGTCTTGCTAATGTACCCAGTGCCTTTGTTTAAAGATGTATTTAAGGACAAGTATCTAATGAAGCTATGATTTTTATTTAGATGTAGTCAACCAGTATTCAGGAGATACTAAATGGTGAACTGTGTTCATAAAGGTCCAGTGAGAATGAAAGGCAAGGTCTGGAGAGCTGACATTGATGGGACAGAAAATGAAGAAGCAGTAATATAGCCTGGCCAGACAAATCCCAGAGCTTGGGAGATTCAGGAATGACCTTCTGATGCTATGCAAAGTGAAGGGGTATGTGGGAGGGGTTCCTGTGTTCACAAGACACAAACTGAACAAGTGACAGGAGAATATAGGTGTGACCATCAGCCTGGAAAGCAGGGAGGCCATTAACAATGCTGGTGGCAGTAATTTCTTCAGAGTTAAGGGAGGGGTGGGAGGATGCAGTACGATAGAAAGAACATGGGAGATGAGAGCGGCGGATATCAACACATGCTGCTGCTTCAAGAAGCTTCGCAGTGAAAGGGGAGGGGAGGAAGGAAAGAATGGAATTTGGGGGAAGGAGCTGAATTTGAAGCATATATATGGTTTGTGACTTTAAAAAACCCTTTAAAAATCTCTCTCTGTCGTGTGTGTGTGTGTGTGTGTGTGTGTGTGTGCGTTTTAGCACATTTGTTAAAATAACAGAAAGGCAGACAAAGAATGAGTAATGTCCATCCTTTGGGGTAGGCACAGAAAGCCTGCAGAATACACACATTGGCAGGTGCTCTGGGGAGAGGTTTGCATCCTTTCTGGAGACAAAAGAAGTTCAGGAAGTACGGGAGTGTGAGTGCATTTTAACAGCAGGAAGAAAGAGTTTGCTTGATACACTGTGTACCTTTCTGTTGAGAAAGGGCAGGGTCACTTGTTGGAGCTTTGAAAAGAAATGTGAATTTAAATAGCTCTTGCGTGTAATTGAAGAAGAAATAGCTAACATTTTTGAATACTTACTGTGTCAAACCAACATTTAATTACTAACTCTTGGAATTGTTGTAACAATTCTACAAATCAGGTACAATAACCACCCCTTTTACAGATTAGGAAACTGAGGCACAGAGATTAAATGCCTTTGTAGTCACAGGTATGAACCCATTCTTTCAAACATTCATACGTTTTCAGAATACCCAAATTTCATTAGTTCTGTCAAATGCTTCCTGTGTGTCAAGCACTTGTTTGAGTCTTGTGAGTTCATTCATAAACCATGCAATCAGGATTTCTGTGTTATTTTCTGTGTGATTGGTGGGAATCTGGGCAATAAAATCATACAGGTGATTAGCAGTGGAGAAAAATATAAAGCAGAATACAGAAAGCTGGTGTTGTGGAGGTCTGTGAACCTAATTAGAATTCATTTGAGATTGTGATGTGTGTGTGTGTGTGTGTGTGTGTGTGCGCCCGCGCGTGTGTGGTGTAGGCCAGAGGTAACATGGGATCTCTTCCTCAGTCAGTCACACCCATATTTCATTGTGTGTAAGTAGTGGCATGAGTCTATACATATGTGCCCGTGTGTGAGTGGATGTACTCATGTGGAGGTCTAGGTTGACATTGGGTGTTTTTCTTGGTCACTGTCCGCCTTGCTCTTTGAGGCTGCATCTCTGTGTTGAACTCAGAGTTTGATGATTGAGCTAGCCTAACTAGTCAGCTTGTTCAGGGCCCTATCTCTGCCTTCTTTGCTCTGGAATTATAGGCAAGCTGCCACATCCACCTGCCCTCTCTGAGAGTTCTACGTCCAGTTTACAGAACTCAGGCTTGAGTCTCAGGAGCTTCATGCATTGAGTCATCTTCCAAGCCTTTTTACTTTTAAAGACAGGGTCTTTCACTGAATCTGAAGTTCATTAATTGCTTAGACTGGCTTGTCAAGCTCCCAGGCATTTTTCTGTCTCTGCAGGCATGAGGCGCATAACTCAACTGTTAAAGGGTGCTGGATTCCGAACTCATGTCCCATGCTTGCACACTAAGCACTTTATCAGCTAAACCATTTCCTTGGCCCCAAAGACTTTTAAACTAAGACTTTTGAAGTAGAGGACTACTCAACTGAGTGAACATGCAAGAGAAGAGTACTTAAGTCCTACTGAAGAGCTCTGCTTGACATAGTGAAGGAACAAGGGGTGACATTGCTGGTGGGGTGGAGAAGGCCAAGAGGAGGAGATGCAGAAGGTTCTGGAGAGGCATGGGGGGACCCTTACTTTTATTCAGTGGGATGGGGACACTTCAGGCTTTTCAGCAAAAAAGAAATAACTGTAGATAATTTGTCTCTCCATATAAACTTCAGAGTCAGACTGGCCATTTCTACAAAGCAGCTTGCTGGGAGTTTGGTCGACATTGCCTTGAATGGGCAAATAAAGTTGGGAAGAACAGACAATGGTATTGAACCCTCTTATCCATAATGCGCAATAGGTCTCTACTTATTCAGACCTTCAACAATTTTAAAAATACACATGCTATTACTGGGATTTAAATATCATATTCCAAGTATCAACTCCTACTCTGGGCACTTTCCAGCTTTTGTACATTAATTAACCTTGCCTGCTAACCCTTGTAATACGCTCTGAGGTATGTGTATTTTTGCAGTGTCCTCGGAATTTTCCTCATAGACCATCAAAGTATCTGTGAAGAAACAAAGACTCTTCTTTCTCTCTGATCTGAACACATTTATTTCCCTTTGTTGTCTTTTGAACTAGCCGAACTTCTGATATAATACTGAGCAGGAGTGGTGAAACAGGATATCTTTGCCTTGCTCCTCATCTTATAGAGGGAGCATCCAGAGTCTAAACATCAAGTGTAATGTTTCTGCAGGGTGTTGTGGGTACTTATCCCTAAATTGAGAAACTTCCCGTCTGTTTCTAGCTTGCTGCAATATTTTGATGGCTGTTAGATTTTGTCTAGTCTATTTTCTGCATCTGTTGGTATATACATAGGAATTTCCTTCTCTATTCTGTTAACATGCTCCATTACATTAAGTGATTCTGAAATGTCGGACCAGTCTTGCATTCCCAGCAGAAGTCCAAGTTGGTCATGATGTCTAATTCTTGTTTCTACTTCTGAAAATTAATGTCACCACATGTTACCTCCCACTACGTCCTGTTTGAACACCGACTTTGGGAGCACTCACAGAACTCTGCTGCTGCCTTTAGGATGGAATATATTGTTTTGATGTGGTCTCAACTCCACAAGCACACTGCACATCTGATGGGTAGGCTACTTTTAAAGGTTGTTGTTGCTACTCTTTGTTGTTTGTCCTAGCTATATAGCCCCTAGGGTGCTACTATTTAATTCTAGTTTCTTCCCTATCCTTTCCATTTCTGTTGCTTAGGATCCTGCTTGGTACTTGCATATATTCTTAGAGACTTATTGAAAGCAAAAGGGCTAAGAAGCAAGTTCCAAACATAGAGCATGGTTCAAAGCCAGTGGGCAGAGTGCCAAACGTTTCAGTAACATGAACCTGGTGCTGAGGGTGACATGGAGAAAGGAATCTCCATCTATGTTTAGTGACATTTTAAATTAATAAGCTGGGAGACTTTATCAGTAATGCAGTTGCAGGTTTCTGACCTCTGACCTCTCTGAGAGAGGAAGGGGAAGGGGGAAGGATTGGGACTAGGCCAGTGGAGATAGGGATTTGATGTGTGTAGTGCCCTGTGGACGTGCTGACACTGCACGAGAGTTTTTGATGGCTTTAGTCACCTTGAGTTAGCTCTGAGGTCAACCTCCCTATAACATTTCCAGCCCATGCTCTCCTGTGTTGGGATGGATGTGAAAACTTCTTTGTGTACTGTGGGAGATCAGAGATACCGAGGAAAAACAGCTGTCTAGGAAACTGGACAACTAAGGTAACCATATGATCCTAAGGAATCTTAAACATTTTTCTATAAAATGATAATGAAAAGAGAGTACAATCTTGACAGTTTTGACCTTCTTTCTCTTCAGACATTTTGAAGGTCCTTCTTTTACTCAAACGAAGATGCCTGCCATGAATTCTTATCCCAACTGAGGGTCATAGCTATGAATGGACATCCCTTACTATGCATCCATTATCCCTGGAAATGTGTTATGGCCATGAATAAATTAAGTAAAAAGCCTTACCTAATCATACTACTTAGTTAGGGTAGCCAAGATCTAAAAAAATGTAATGATATATTTTAAAATTACTAGAAGAATCTGAAGGTTCCTAACACAGAGAAACAACAAATACTTGGAGAAGATAGAATTACCAGTTGCTTTGCTTTTATCCTGTGTGGTGCCTATTAGTATATGCATAGATTTACCATATTTTGCCCAGAAATATATAATATATATGAATGGCATGTCAGTTAAAATAGATTGAAATATACATCTCAATGCTATTTATTCATGCAGATATACCTTAATATAGCAAACCAACCTCTTATTACCCCCACCACTACCTGAAGAGTATCTAAATACAAGTGTTATCCATCCTGGGAAGTTGTCAGTGTTCCTCAGCTTTTTAATGAGAATTTTCTCTCTGATGCAGTAGAAGGAACCTAAGTTCTAGCTTGCTAATTGCAGTGGGCTGTTTAAACAGGCTATTTTTGTTATAAGAAACCACTGCCTTGCAGGAATGTCAAGCTTTTCTTCCTCAGGATCTGACATTATCTTTTCACCCTGGTCCTCTCCTGCCCTCTTTGGGCAAGTCTATATTCTAGCTATATCTATACTGATGGGTTCTTTCCCCTTACACTTCAGAAAAACATAATTGGTTTCAAACAAAGTACAGCAGCATGGAAGTATTCTCCAAGTACATTTACTTTTGATTGTTCCAACATTCTAATAGGATGGAGGCTGTGAAAATCAAGCCTAAGGACATGACTGATTGTGACACATAGGAAGACATCCACATGGGTAATCTTTACTGTCAACTTTAGTGGATTTAGAATGGTCAGCGAAGCTCTCCTCTGGGCATCTCTGTGAAAGTGTTTTCAGGGTGCTTTAACTGAGGACAGAAGACACATACTGAATATAGGTGACATCATCCCATGGATGGGGTGGGGAGGTCCAGATTGAGTGAAAGGGGGGAAAGGATGGTGCTAGTTAAGCCTGTCTGTCTAGTCTGTCTAGATGTAAGCACCCAATCTCTTGCCAACATGAACCCCGCCATGATGGCGTTTTATCCCTTCCCACTGTGAGCCTCAATAAATCCTTCCTTCTGTTTCAAGGGCCAGGCTCTCTCATCACAGTGATGAGAAAAATAAAACCCAGGTTTCTGGTCTCTAAAGAAGGCTCAGTCCACCAGGTGACAGGACATCAGACAGAGTTCTAATCAGTGTTAAGGACATTGTTATGCTCACTAGTGACTGTGAGATAGCATTATGCCAATTTTACTTACAAAGGAATTGAGGCTCAGGAAGATGAGGCCATGTTCTTCAGGAGACACAATAATTTATAGACTGAGTAGAACTGCTGGGCCACACTATAACAGCACCTCCTTTTCTCTACAACCCAAACCACTGTACTCGGTCATTCAGACAACACCTGCACAGAGTCACGGGTGTCTCAAGCCTAAAAAGCTAGGCTCAGTCCGTGCATTAGCCAGATTCATCGGGCCTCATTCCTTGGCAGGAACTGGTCCTCAGAGAGATGAGGAAGATCGGAATATCTGGAGCTGGAGGACATTTTTTTCTATCTCCCACGACTCTGGAGGGTCCCTTTTGTGCATCATTTGAAGAGGTCACTGACTGGACCACTGATACATGTGGCCTTACCCTTTATGGCTTTGCCCAGCTCTCCAGAGAATAGGTCAACAACTGGAGCTTAGGAGTGAGGAATAAGAATTGCAAAAACTAGCTTCTCACTTCAGGGGAGAGTCATGCTTCTCACTGGAAATCGTCTCCCCTCCTTCCTCAGGGCAAAGAGGAGTCAGTACATTGGCTCAAGATTGTGGGCTTTTATGAAGAAACTCAGAGTCCCTGAAAATGTTATATCAGCTACTAAGTTGTTGCTGATAAAAGACTCCTGTAGTTACTGGGCAGTTAAATGATCAGGCTGCAGACTAGGAATTTCTCTATTCCCAATAATTGATGTTTCTGGTGAAATTCAACTCAGTGCCTGAGACCATCCCTGGAAAGTCCATAAAACTTCAGAAATCTATAAAAAGTCAAAATAATGACCTTAAATTTCCCAGCATGCCCATCGTTTATACTTCAGCTTTTCCATATGTTTATCGAGAAAGAAAACTTACCCTGAGCCACCAAGTCCCTAGATTCTCCAGAAGTTAACTTGTAAGGCCACATGATGTGAGGGGTTGCTTTAAGCGCTGAGTGAGTTAACGAGTGTTATTTACATGTGGATATAATGATGGGCCCAACTGGCCTGAAGTCAAGGTGTCTGGGAAGTCAGTAGCAAGTTGGCTACCCTGCATTTATATCACACAGTTAAACTTGACACCTCCTGCAGGAATGGAAAACGTTCACTATTCAGGAGCTACCTCTACTGGGAAAACCATAACTTTGGATTTATTGACTTTGGTGTGTTGAAGGTGTCAACCTGTTGCGTGGGCACATTTGATGGAGGTATCCAGGGTAGATGTGGTGTCTCATTTTCAGAGGGAGATCGATCCAACTTTAAATGCCTCCCCTCCCCACACAGGCTCTCTGTCTGGGATTTCCATGCCTGGTCTCTAACTCCAGGTTCATAGCCTGACATAGAAAATCCATCCGTCTGTGTCTGACTCACAAAATTGAGACCCAGAAGGAAAAATAAATTCCTTGTGAGGTCATCCCTGCAGTCTGAACACTATCTGGTAGACTCCTTGAGCCACTAAAGTGGCAAAGAACTTGGCTGTCTGCCCAGTTGTTGGAGAAGGTGCCAGAGACAAGAAAAGTATCCAGAGGTGGTGGCACGTAAGAACACTGAGTCTGAGCCAGAAAACAGAGAGCTGGGCAGTGGGGGTTGAGCCGCTCTCACAGAAAAGCAAAGGCCAGGTGTTTGCATGGGACTGGAGGGGATGCAAACCTGCTGGAGAAAGAGAAAAGACTGGTTTGCTTTTCTTTTTACAGGTGCAGAGCTTTAGGACAGTATAAAATCGGAGCTTTTTCTGCATTTGAAAAAGTCCACCAAACATTAAAGGAATTGAAAAGGAGGGGCAGAGGCACAGAGCTCTGACGTTTATAAACTGTTTGGAAGGAAGGCTTGGGTGTGACTAGAGTCTCTAACTTCCAGCCTTGTTCCCAAGTGCTCATATTTCCTCAGGCGGCATTCACAGCCAGCTTTAGGTTGACTAACCTTTGGAGGAATAAGTTGGAGCAAGGAAGTGTCAGTAGCCCATTCTCGAGCCAGGGTGTCTTCCTTCTGCTGACTGTCTTTCCAAATACACTGGCATTGGAATGGAACTAACAGATCAAGAAACCCCTGAGTTCTGATCTGTATGTTGGGGGGATTGTTTTCCAGCAAGCTTCTTCATAGACACTCAAGGATGGTGAGAATACATAATGACAACAACTTCATTTGGTTTTTCTGGTCATGTTTTTTTCTAAAAAGCAACAGAGTACATTTCTTCTGCATTGAATTAAGTGAAATTGTGCTCTACTGCTTGATAGTTAGCACTGTTGACCCATACTATGCAGCATGAGTGCCAGAGAAGTGCTGTGTATAGCACATATTCATTGAATTCATTGTAGCCTCTTAAAATAGAGGTCAAAGCTGCTGTACTCATCAAGATACTTCTGTTCTCCTAAGGGCAGTGGGTATACAGATACTGATTGTTAGCTGCATACTTTAAAGAGAGATCTATATAAAACAGAACCCATTTTGGATCACCTACAATTGATGTTGTATAGCATTTTCTGTTCCATCCTGCAGGAAAGCTTATTGTGAAAGGAAACAAACAACAGGAAGTCCCTGAAACTGACTAGATCCACTAGACCTCTTCCTCTTCAAGAGTATATAAGCAGTAATGACTGCTGAGAGTCACTCTCAGACAAGTCCAGTTGCTGGAAGAAACAGAGCATCTGAATTGCCTAGAAGAAAAAAGACCAGTTGGGTCACCTGAAATGGACACCCTCAGATGTGTTGAGCTGCCTGCAGGCTGTGTGGTTTTTGAGAGCTGTCAGTCATGTCAGGTGGGCTTTGATGACTCAGCTGTCTTGGAGTCATTTCTGCTCCTGTAAGTAAACCCTCATTCATACTCCTGTAAGTGACTCCAGTAAAACTCATTGGCTCAGCAAGTTGAACTTAAGTGATACCTATGTTTTTGTATGTTGTTGGTTCTCTACATAAGATGAGTAGACATTGTTGCACATCTGTCCAAGAAAAGTCTGTCAAAGTGTTATGTATGTAAACACACATGTACTCTCCTACATATTCTCTCTCCCTCTGTCTCTCTGTCTCTCTGCCTCTCTCTCACACACAAATACACACACATACACAGACAGAGAGAGAGAGAGAGAGAGAGAGAGAGAGAGAGAGAGAGAGAGAGAGAGAGAGAGAGAGACTCCATAGTGTTGTGTTCTTGGGCAGTCACATATTTTTATGACAAACATTTTTCCTATCCCTTGAGATGAAAATCAAGATTCCTTATGGAAAAGCTTTTCGTCTTACTAAAATGTTCATTCCTGCAAGTTTCTCCTCTAGCCTATTTCTGTTGAATACCTACAAAGACTGATAGGAGAGCATTAATAGATCTGTGAATTATATTTCTGGGGAAACTTTTGTAGTTGGGTTCAATTTCTATTGTTCTAAGTTAATCAGTACTGGAGCCCAGGGTGGAATAGTTGGCTCAACCCATTTTTCTAATAGTTCTATGATGAGAATACCCATAAAATTCTTATCTTTTAAGAACTATGTAAAGTATCCCCATTTGCATAATGTCCTAGAGATGTGCCTGAGGGACAAGCACGGTAGGACAAGTTAGTCATGATTCAAAATTATGTGCTCTGTAGATATTAAAAATTATGCAGAGCAGAAACATGCTTATCCACAGGTGAAATTTGTGTTTGACACTAAAATCTTAGTATACTCATATTCCTAGATGCATGAATCTGTAAGAGCTGGCTCTATCGCAAAACAAAACAAAACCCCACTTTGTTATCTGGGGAGATAAACCAGACTCCAGGACAGCTTACAAAACTGCCTTAAAGCAGAGAAGCATTGAAACCGAGTGGAAGAGAGTAAGCACTGTCTACAATGCATGGCTCTGGCAGGAAAGTTGAGTGATCCTCAATGTTTCTGGTCCTTCCTGCCTTCAGTATCTTTGGTTCTTTTCCCAGTAGAAGTCAGACAGGAGGGACTCAGCTCCTGGAGGCTTCCAGTGCAAAGTGTGAGGGCAGTCTATTTCCTGGGAAGCCTCACTTTCTGAGTTAGCGCTCTTTAGTCACAAACAGAGGGCTCCACATGCAAGAGAAAAAGAAACAACTTCTGTTAAACACAGCTGGTCCCTTGAGAACTTTTACCTTGACCTTTTCCTGGGGTACTTAGGACACAGGAGTCATCTGTGTTACATTAGATTTGGTCATTTTCTGCTGCTTTAGCTGCCTTTAAAATATAGGATGCCTGCCCTTTGTTTCAAGCTGATTTCAAATATGACTTTGGGGGTTTTATTGTCACCAATATTTCAGGCAATTATTTCATAAATCCTTTCCATGCAGTAATTATTTTCACTAAATGTGAAAGAAACAATGTTAAGGCTTTGTGAAATTGGCCATAAATGAGTCCCGTTATTGGGGGGGGTGGTCATATAAATACACAAACAGAAAAGTAAAAGTACTCATTAGATCTGAGGAGCAGTCAGGAGAGCTGTGCCTATGAGACATTTTACTTACAGTCTTACAGCACTTTTCACTAAGCAATACTAGATTAACTGATTTCTGTTGTAGTTTGGAGAGTTGCATTATAGACATGAAATTATGGTTCTATACAGAAGCCTTCTTAATTAGATTCTAGAAAGATTGTCTGATTGATGAGACTTTCAATCTGTGTGTCTCAGAAGCTTTGTTTTGTTTTAAAATAATTCTACACCCATAAGGTCTCACCAACATGACTGCCTAAACATGAGCTGAACAATGACAATGTCAATAGACACTAGCATAAACAGGGGAGCAGGGTTTAGCTCTTAAAAACAATGACAATGTCAATAGACACTAGCATAGACAGGGGAGCAGGGTTTAGCTCTTAAGGCCTCAGTCCCGCACAAGGAGCTGCAGGTAACAAAAAGCAATGAGAGCAGGAGAAATGCTCTTCCCCAGTGAAGACCACACCAATTGGTTATCTAATATCAAACGATCAAGCCCTAAAAACACATGCATGGTGGGGCTGGAGCGATGGTTCAGCATTCAGAGCCCCGGCTGCTCTTTGAGAGGGCCTGGTTCAGTTCCCAGCACTCACAAGCAGCTCACAGCTGTCTGTAACTCCAGTTCCAGGGCATCTGATGCCCTTGCATAGGCATCTTCACCAGCTTTCTGCTTTCTTCACTGTCTAACCTTACTGTCTTTGAATTCACTCTGTAGACCAAGCTGGCCTCAAACACAGAAATCCATCGGCATCTGCCTTGTGAGTGATAGGATTAAAGGCATGCACCACCAAACTCAGCTCCAAACTTTTCTTTAATTCCTTATCAGAAGTTGAAAACTTAGCTGATGGGATCTTGCCCTGAGGTCACTATTCCCTTTTCTCAATATCTTAATGCATTTATCTCCCTGATATCTCCAGGCTTTTGCTCCATTCCATGTCCTGGTGCTCTTTTTTCTTCTACAAAATTTACATTTTGTAATTTATTTTGTTCAGCTAGCTCCTTTTCATTATAAATCTTTATAAGCATGAACACTAATAACCACACAACAGAGTCTATACTAGGCTGTTTTGAGATTTCCTCTGCCAATGGAATTAATCTAAAACTCTTCACTTTAGCCTCAGGTAGACTCTTCAGACAAGGGCAAAAGGTATTTCTTCACCAAAATATCACAAGAATGATCTCTAGACACAAATACAAAAATTCTTCTCATCTGAAACCTCTTGAGTGAGCCCCACACAGTTCATGTAACTCTTAGCACCACTGTCTTCCATGCTTCTACTAGGATGGCCTATTAAGCAGCACTTAAAGCATTGCACTGCTTTTCTAATTCACAGTTCCAAAGTCCATATTCCTTCAAACAAAAGTATGGTCAGGCCTATCACAGCAGTACCCTAGCCCCTTGTACCAATCTCTGTATTAGTTAGGGTTTCTATTGTAACGAAAAGACACCAAGTCCAGGATGGCATCTCTTACAAAGGCAAACATTTCATTGGAGTGGCTTACAGTTTCAGAGGATCAGTCCATTACCATCATTCCAGGTAGCATGGCAGTGTGAAGACAGATACGGAGCTAGAGAAGGAGCTGAGGGTTCTACATCTTGCAGGAAACAGGATGTCACCAGTGGCACTGACTGAAGCTTAAGGAAAATAGACCTGAAAGCCACTCCCATAGAGACACATTTCCTCTGGCAAGACCATACCCACTCTAATAAAGCCATACCTAAAGTAGTACCACTCCCTGTGAAATTATCAGGCCAGTTACATTTAAACTAATATGCATATGTATATGCATATATATGGTATTTAACAATTAATGGAAAAAGAGGGCATGAGTTTTAAAGAAAGCAAGGATGGGGAATATGGATGGAGGAAAGAGAAGAGGGAGATGATGTAATTATAATATATGTATAATTATACTATAATCTCAGAAAATAAAACAAATAATATTTAAAATAAAAAAACATTCCCAAATTAGTTGTATAAGCTGAGCTCCCGCATTGAATTAATCATTTGGAGGATTATTCAAGTAACTACAAAAAAGAAAAGGCTCAATAATGAAACAATTAAATTTGTCAAGGGCTTATGGTACCTCCAATATGTGTATGTATGTGTGTTTGTGTGTCTGCCTTTGGACCACCCAGTGGTGAGTTCCGCAGTGGACAGTTTGTCTCCCCTGGTCTGAGGTAGGGATTGCTCAGTGAATTCTCTTTAAAGCTCTCAGGATGTGATACTCAGCCAGGGCTCTAGCCTGGACAGGACACATGACTTCGGAGCTGACCATTTTGACCAGGAAATACAGAGAGTTGATGGGCTTGAGGAATTGAGGATTTGAGGGATTGAAGGTATGGGAGAGCTGAGCATCAAGTGGCCAGTCTCCAAATCAACACCCTGGACAGCTGTCAGAAGCTGAATTGGGGCTGAGAGAAGTTAAACAATCTGACTGTGTGAAAAGATGTTAGCAGGTCCAGGTTGGCCTTTGGGGGGGTGAGTTAAGGATGCTGAGGTAGTAGGAACTCCATGGTGTGGTGCCATGTCCTCATCACATAGCTGAAACAGTAGAGGGGTAAAGGAATAGCATTCTCTATGCTACAGCTTGATCTGGAGTGTCCCAAGAGTCCATACACCAAACATTTGTCCCAGCCTCACACCAATAGATGGCACTAGCTTTAAGAGGCAGGCTGGCCGGGTTTGTTTGGTCTCTGTAGTATGTTTCCTAGTGTGAAGTAGTCAGAAGTCTTCCTTCTACTTGAATTTTAATTGTCAGACTTCCTAGTGTTATCCTGTGTCCTGTCAGTCCAATCTTGCTGTTGCCTTGGAAACAACTGCAGCTTTATTCAGCTCACCAGAGCCCTTCTTACTTTTTGTTAACTTTTTTTTCTTTAAAATTCACATGCTTGGTATTGTAGAAGTTTCTATTTGCTTGATTGCCTTTTTTTGTTTTGTTTTGTTTTGCATGCTAGTTACACTATGAAGCTCATGCTGGCATGGAACTTACAACCCACCTCCCTCAATCTCAGGGATCCTGAGATTACAGGTACCTGTGTGGCCAGCCCTTGGCATTTAGTTCTCAGCAGTAGGGTGACCATAGTCTGTAGTTCATCCTCACGCGCATTGACTATTCACTGCCAATCAAAGACATTGCCGTTCCTCTGACAGCCTTGCTCTGCAACTTGTGTGGCTTGTTTCCATGTTATCTGAGAAAATTTTCATGCACTTATCTTAGTTGTATCTGCTTTATACACCATGGATTTGGCTCATATTTAGATTTCATTAATTTATCAGTGACCACAGATTATGTGTGCAGAGAGCAGTCACCCTGAGTTGCTGTTTGTAAGTAAAAACCATGAATGTAGTTTCAGAGTTCTCTCGACATTCTGAACACCTGTCTGCAGCCATCCCACAGATCAGTGTAATGCAAGAAAAAATTAGAATATATCTGTCCATAGAAAAAGGCACATAGAGAAATGAGCAAAGTGGTTTGGTCCAAACAACAACAACAACACAAAAACAAAAATGTCGTAGAAGTGTGTTAAGACCCTCCTTGGTTGGGGAAAGCCTTTGGGTCATCAAGTATTCCTTTGTGGGACTATACCCTCCTTAGTTGTATAGTGAAAGGAGGCAGAGATAGCTGTAACTTTTCAAGGGTGGGACCTGCCAAGTCCAAAGATACAGACAGGCTCCTTGCCAGGGCAGAAGCGAGTAAGAGGAGAAAATAAAACAGGGTCTTGCTCCCTTTATTATTCTGTCTTTTAAAAAGAAGTCTTTTGGCAATCTGATAAAATCTTTTTTCCCAGAAAAATGCTTTACATTTTAAAACATTTTAGATCTATTTATTTTATTATATGTGTGAGTGTTTTGCTCATGTGTATGTATATGCACCATGTGCCTGTCTGGTGCCTACAGAGGTCAGAGGAGGGAGTTGAACCCTCTGGAATGGAGTTAGAAATGGTTGGGAGGCACCATGTAGATGCTGAGGATCAAACCCAGGTCCTCCCCCAAGAACAACCACTGCTCTGAACTGCTGAGCCACCTCTCCAGCCCCCAAAACTGTTTCCAAATACACAATTACATTAGAATCACAGAGAACACCACTTCTGGGAACACTTACTGCTACTAATGAACCCTGTGGCAGAGGGACTTCATGGAACCCAGCTTAAGACTCTATGCTATGCATCATTCAGGGACTTTGCAGGGAACAGCAGTGGGTTCAGGTTAGGACAACTTGACATCCATTTCACAAAAGGTATTTTCAAAGTGAGGGCATGCTATAGGGAAACCCACACAGCAAGGAAGTACATGCTTCCAGGAAATGCAGAGCTTTCTTTTTAATCAAATCTGGAATTAAGGGTGGGGAGCAAAATTACCCACCAGTGCACTACCTTGACAGGGGTGACTGTCTGGGGGGACTCAGGCAGCAACAGATAACCCTCATGGCATAGGGGGCAGAAGTGTGTGTTTCCTGACTCCACTGTTTTCTGATAACCTGAGCTCTTCAGAGATGTCATGTGCCCAGCTGACTTTTAAAAATGGAAACCAATCTTGGTCCCAATTGTCCTGCTCCTGCGTGACCACAAGGACAAGTCAGCAGTTAACCAGCTAAGCAAGATCCTAAGTCCTGAGCTGTTGCTCAGCGTGGAGATGTCCAGGGCAGCAGGGAAAGTAGTTCAGTTGCTGCTATGCCACCAGTAAAGAGACCCACTTCCTGTCACCCAACATCACTTGTATTGGCAAATATTTCCAAAGGCTTTCAACTCGGGTTAGGATTTAGACAGTCTTCCTTTGCTGGGAGAATTCTTGTTTTGTGATTGACTTAAAGGCCAGCATTCCCTGATGGCTTCCCCAGGAAGTCTCATTTTGCAGGCCCTCTGCCCCACAATGCATTGCTCAGTGCATAAGAGTGAGTCTTTGTAAGCTTTAGGGAATGGTAAAGTTTGAAGAAGTATAGCTGGAGTTTTTCTTACCCACCTGGTGTGCAGCCCTTCAGCCCCAAATAAACACGGAAATGCTATAATAATAACTAAAGTGTTGGCTTCCTATTGGCTAGCTCTATTTTAATTATTAACCCATTTCTGTTAATCTAAGTATTTCCACATGGTCTTACCTTAGTGAAGAAAGATCTGAACCTGTTACTCCCTCCTCTGCTACATGGCGCCTCCTCAAAGTCTCTCTCTGCCTATCTTTCCCAGAATTCTCCTCATCTCTTAGTCCTGCCTATCTTCCTACCTCTATTGGCTAAACAGTGTTTTATTCATCAATCAATAATAGAAATATATACAGAAGGACACCCCCAGCAAAGAAGTTTTTAAACAGGTCAAAAAGATGAGAGTACACTCCTCTGCGCACAGCTGTTTGAATGGTGAGGTGGAATTCTTGGAAACTACATGTGAAGGCATTTCTTCTAATGATTTGTATTCCCATTCCACGAACCATCTCAAACTATTTCAAAAGGGAAGAATTGAGTGTTACCTACCCAGGCAGTAGGTAACTGAGAACATTTGCTGTTCCCAGAGGGGTTTCTTAGTAACAGAAGATGGATGGGTGCCTGAGCCTCATGTCTCTATGCAGAGACAGAGAGAGACAGACAGAGAGAGCGACAGAGAGACAGAGAGAGACAGACAGAGACAGACAGAGACAGACAGAGAGAGAAAGACAGAGAGACACAGAGAGAGAGACAGACACAGAGAGAGACAGAGAGACAGAGAGACAGAGAGACAGAGAGACAGAGACAGAGAGAGACAGAGAGAGAGAGCCAGGTGGCCAGATACCATGGCCTGAAGGTAAGGCTGCTTCAGCAGTAGAAAGAAATCCTTTCTTCTGGGAACTCTGAGAGCAGAATGCTAAATGATTTGCATACAGGAGGACCAGGAGTTCCCAGAACTCAGTGCTGGGTGTTCCCCCAATACTGTGTCCACTGCTGGATGAAGCTGTTTGGGTGTATGTTTCTGTGTGTCATAATGTTCTGTTTCAAAATAAAGCAAAGTGCAAGAGGTTTTTGCTTCTTTAAAAATACGAAACCCTGAAATTGGGCAAGGTGGCTCACATCAGTAGTCTTGTCACTTGAGGTCAGTCTGGGCTACAGAGTGAGATCTTGTCCCGCCAAATCAAACTAACCAAAGCAAAATGCTCAACTCTTGCTTCTACATGAGATAGGGAGTTTTTACTCCCACAGAGGACTTGGCTCTTTGCTCCTTGACTGTAAACTGGTCCTCACTCTCAGGGTGGCAAATTCTCTGATAATGGCTTTCCTAGTTCCCAAATTGCCACTGTGACACTCCTGCTGATTTGAGATCCTTTCCTGGAGGTCATACTATGGGAGGTGGCTTGGTGACTAGGGAGGGTGGAGGGGGACATTTGCCAAGCTCTCCACTGGCCTCTAGCAGTAATTCTCCCCAGATTTGTCATAGTTGTTAGTGACTTCTCAGAGGACAAACAAAGATGAATAGTGGAGGGCAGCTGAATCTTTCTACTGGGGATTTGACCAGAGCAGTGCTAATGCATTCAGTTTATGAACGTGGAGGAGGATGCCGGGGTAATAAGGTTAGTGTTGGAATCACTCAGCCAGGTCATTCCTGCAGAGTGTCTGCCTAGATTAGGGGAGGTTGCCAGGGCTCCATCTGTTAGCAATACAACCTCAGCTACAAACACAACTGTCGTGACAACCACACCGAGTCAGTCTTTCAAATAAAACTTGTTAAAAGCTACTGCCTCCAGCCTCCACCCACTGTGGCTAACTGCATTAAATCATCCCCTAACTAGTATTTATTTTCTTAGGCATTCCTTCCTCTGCAGCTGTGGGCACACCAGCCTTTGATTTAAAATAACCCCACCAGGACGAGCAGTTACAGTCCCAGAAGGTCAGGTGTTTGAGATGATCTCGGAAAGCCATGCTTTGCCCCACCTTT
Source organism: Mesocricetus auratus (assembly GCF_017639785.1). Lineage (NCBI taxonomy): Eukaryota > Metazoa > Chordata > Mammalia > Rodentia > Cricetidae > Mesocricetus > Mesocricetus auratus. Next base: position 9,678,937 of record NW_024429269.1, on the reverse strand, counting down.
CTTGGGTAGCAAGGCTGCGGGGGCTCCATCAGGTGCCCCATTTGTCCCATTGGTGGTTGGTGCGATGGTTTTTTAAGTCTGGTTTCTCATGGGTCACCTGATGCTTTCAGTAGATGCCCAGCTACAGGTGCTCTTACAGAAGCACTCTAGAGTGAGGGTTGGAAGACTCAAACTCACCAATGCCCCTCATCAGGCCCCTGGATTTGTTCATTTAAAAGAACCTGGGTGGTAAAGGACAGTTTGGGCTCACCTTGACTCAACCTGTGAAATCTGAGTTGACACAGGTCTGACTGCATCCACTAGCCCTGTGTGCTGTGATGTGTATATTCTTGGGACTTACAGATCTGAAATCTGGGGCGACCAAATGCAACTCTCATGGAAAAGAAACTGAATGTCTTCAATACTTTCAGATCTGCCTGTAGTTAAGAGGCTTCTTCCTAGAGGCTTACGTCTCTTGTAAAATTGCTGAGTGGTTTAAAATGAAATGTCTGGGGTGGGGAAAGTGAAAGGGAGAAACACTGAAGGTTTCTGTGTTCTTTGTACTTCTGGAAACAAAAGGGGAGGAGCCCTTCCTGATCACTAGGAGAATGCCCAAAGGCCACAATTGCATCTCAACACTGTGCTCGGGGCCAGATGGACAGGGAAATAATTATGCTTAAAATACCATGATACCAATAGGGGCTTTTGCACCCCAAACTCCAAAATCTGCATGTTTCAAGCACAAATGCATGGAGAGATCTAAGAGTACCTGGCACTACGGGTCACTCTGCAACAGCTATTGAATGAATGAGTGAATCCATAAAAGAAAAATGATGGTGATGGGCTGGGACAATGGCTGAGTTTTTGAAGTGCTTGTCATAAAAGCATGAGGTCATGAGTTCAGATACCCAGCACCTATGTCAAAAGCTGGGCATGGCAGTATGCGCCTATAATCCTAGACTTAGGGAAGCAGGGACAGGAGGATTGTGTGTGGAGTTCACTGCCAAGTTGGCTAGTCTAGGCAAATTAATGAACTCCAAATTCAGTGAAAGATCCTGTCCCCAAAGTAAGATGGAAAGAGATAGAAGATACCAAATGTTCCCTTCTGAACCTCTGACCTCCACATGCCTGCTCATATCACATATGTTCATGCCAGGACCTACATATGTCATATGTGCACCACACACATGAACATGTGCATCTCTCTCTCTCTCTCTCTCTCTCTCTCTCTCTCTCTGTCACACACACACACACACACAATGGTAATGATGTAACCATTAAAAGATAATGTTTAAATGGGAATAATATCATGATTTACATGCAAATAGGAAATCAGAATGAGTCAAATATTTTATCTAGCATATTAATGAAGAAGCCCATAAGGTAGTATGATAACTGCTTCATAAGAAACTTCAGAGGAACATGAATTCACAGTGCATTAAGGGATATGTGGAAATGAATCTGCAAATGTATAAACTGGTAAGAGAAGGCTATATCTGCAGAGTGATAATCACTTGTCTCCTGTAAGACAAGGAATGTATCTCTGTGGCCAAGAATTTGTATAGTCATTCATTTCTTCCAACTAATCTGTGTGTACCTACTTGGGAAGCAACTCAACCAAGGAGAATCCTGTTGGGGAAGTCCTGTGCATTTGTCAATAAAGCACTGTCTGGCCAATAGGGAATCTAGATAGGAGGGACTAGGAGTCCAGAAGGACTCTGGATAAGAGAAACACAAGAGTCAAGATGTAACACCATGGGGTAGGAAGCCCGGAACTATCCTCCGGTAAGAAACATACTTAGATTAACAATTATGGGGTAATTACTTAAGTCAGAGCTAGCCAGTAAGAAACAAGCAAGGCCAACAGCTTCACAATTAAAATAGCCTCCTGTGTGTTTATTTGGGACTGATGCAGCTCTAGAACCAGGCTGGCAGGAAGGCTCCTCTCAAGGAAAAAGCTTCTCTTTACAGAATCCTATGTGAATACACAGGCTATATATTCAAGTGGTTCCTATAACACCAGTACTGAGTGACAGGCTATCCTTGGCACATTTCAAAATCTCCTCTAACTCCTCTCTGCATCAGCTCATCTGTGTGCAGTACATGATATCTCCTGTGTATTGTTCTGGGCTATATAGTCTTACCATAGTCATTTATATAAACTTCATGATAGGTGGTCCAAAGTGATGAAGAAATAAATAATAGCTAGCTAGTTCAAGTCCACCATCTCTAGTCTGAAAATCTACTTGAGGCTTACTGTGATCAGCATGTGTTCATTAGCCAAGGACAGAGGCCAGACTGCTAGCAATATTACTTACTGGTCTTGAGTGAACACAGCAAGTTGTGAGGAAAGAAGGATAAGCAGGGCATTGTGCATGCCCCCTGGATCCCTTTGTTCACCCACTGAATCTGTACCCATGCACACCACATCTGATCTCACTATGATTTGCAAGACATGGGCTGATACCACAAGCCATGGTAATGATAGACTGACCTCATTGCAAGTTGAGCATGATGAATAGCTGCAAGTGTGGCAGATCTGGGGAGATGGCTTTGTTGGTGAAGCACATTCTATGCAAGCATAAGGGCCCAACTTTAGATCCCCAGCAACTGCAGAGCATCAGCACAGGGAGAGGGAGCAGGCATAGGCAGATCCTTGGAGTTCACCAGCCGGCTAGCCTAGCAGAATTGGTGAGCTCCAGGTTCAGTGGGAGACCCAGTCTCAAAACAAAATGGGAAGAGTGACAGGAAGGAACTCAACACCAACCTCTGGCCCCCACGTCCAGACAATGAATTGCATATACCCTGGAGACAATAGAAAACTGTGGGCACTCAAAACTAATGTGAATGGAATTGTGCCCTCCTAATCTGTTAATGTGTGATGAATTACCATGCACACCACACACACACACACACACACACACACACACACACACACACACACACACACCACATAGTAAGATTGGGACAAATATTGGTCCCTTGTGTTTGCTTTGAAGCAAACCTGGGTTTGCACTCAAAAAGCCTTTAGGAGGTGACATGTCCATTCTGTTCTTGTTTGTGGGGTGCTAGAACATCCCTTAATATCCCTTTATCCACTAGGGTTGAGACCTAGCTTTGTAAAGTGGAACATGGCAAATACATTGAGCTGCAAATTCCCCAACTGGCAAAAATTCTGCACAGTTCGTTTTCTCCCCGTTCTATTGCATCCCATTAAAAAAGCCCAGGAAATATTTAGCACTGCCAGACAACTGTGCCCTGGGCCTTTTTGATTTCTTTCTCATCCACTTGTCCTCGGACCCTAGGAAGTCTCTCCTGGGAAGGCGCCAGGAAAGGAGAGGAGCCTACAAAGCTCACATTCTCCCTCAGCCTCTGATTGTGCTGTGTGGCGACAGTTCACTCTAGCTACATCTCAGCGGTCCCCAAGCAAAACCGTGTCACATTCTTCTTTATTTGGTAAGTGGTGCCCTTTCCTTGATCAAGAGTAGAATAGGGAAATTATGCCATCCAGACTTTCAGAAAGCGTGGAGGGGCTGGGTATGGCATTGTTCTCTTTTCAACAGACCTGGGAACCAAACTCAGGGCCTTGAGTACATTAGGAAAGAGCCCAACCATTGCACCACACACCCAGTCCTGGATTTTTGTTTTTAAATGAGCTGCCTTTGTCTTCCATTTACAAAGGAGCCAATGTTTTGTATGATGCTTCAGGAAGAAAAACTTAGAAAGAAAAGGATGATAGGAGTGATTCCAGGCTTCAGACAAGGATGATGGGGGTCTTTCAACCTGTAAAGCTGCTGGGATTTCCATGTCCTCTCCCTGAAATACTTGGTGAGGGAGAGACATTCTGTTGCTCTCACCTGCAGGAGCAGTGTCAGAAAAGATGACCCGAGGACAGGGGTGAGATGGCTGATGGTGTCTTCAGTGAATTCTCCTATAATGTGTAGAACCAGAGCAGATTTGGACATCACTGGAGTTCATCACTAGGAGTAGGTGATTTACACCACCGTAATAGGTAAACTGCTCTGAATCCCATCATACTTTTTGTCCCAGACCCCAGTGTTGGGGAAGTCCTGTGCATTTGTCAATAAAGCACTGTTGAGCCAATAGGAATCTAGATAGGTGTGACTAGGAGCCCAGGAGAACTCTGGGAAGAAGAAACACAAGAGAGTCGAGATGTAACCGCCATGGGGTAGGAAGCCCGGAACTATTCTCCGGTAAGAGAAATACTTAGATTAACAATTATGGGGTAAATACTTAAGTCAGAGCTAGCCAGTAAGAAACAAGCAAGGCCAACAGCTTCATAATTAATATAGCCTCCTGTGTGTTTATTTGGGACTGATGTGCCTCTAGAACCAAGTTGGCAGGAAGGCTTCTCTCAAGGAAAAAGCTTCTCTTTACAGAATGGTGTCAGAGCGGGATTGAATTTCCACGTAGAATGACAAAAGCTTTAAAGGAATTTTAGAAACAGAAGAATGGAGAGAAGCACAGATTTTTCGTAGCAGCATTTTCTCAGGTGGGCTCTGTTTTGTGGCAGCAAGCAGAGCCTCGCAGCTGGCTTAAGTTAGTCTTCCTGACTCGGCATTAAAAGAGAAAAAAAAACAGCAAGGTTGTTATAAGAGACTTTGCTAACGATTAAAAGGTGTGTACATACAGCTGGAAGTATCAGCTTTTGCTGGATGTCAACATGGACTGAGGCGGTAAGCTGTAATTACGCTTACGCCCGCCATCTTGAAAAGAAAAAAGAAAAATACGGCAGTTTAAACAGCCACAGTTTTAACAGATAAGACACGTGGCCAGAAAAACATAAAGATTTACAGTAAAGTCAGACTTGGATGGAGAAAAACAAGAAAAACCTCTAAAGGTTTACAGTGTGTTTAAAAATATACTTAAGAATGAGAGAGAAAATAAAGAAGCCGGCTGTGTTGGCGCACGCCGGTAGGAATTGCTCCAGAGGCAGAGGCAGACAGATTTCCAAAGAGAAACCCTGTCTCAGAGAAAAATAAATAAAAGTGAAAGAAATAGAGTAATAATAATAATAGATAAATAAATAAGCCATGTAAAGATGGAAAATACACAAAGAGTCTGGATACTGTATGCTATTGTGTTTCTCAGTTTTTTCATTGCTCAGGAAGGAACTGCTGCTAAAGTACACTTGATTATAAATGCTGCTGAATTAATTCAACTTATAATTTTAAAAATGCCTTGACTTCAAAATTTAAATATAAGGATATGTTACTTCGAAAACGAGTTTTTATTTATGTTTCTACAGAAAATGAAAATCTGAGGATTCCTTCCAGGCTTCTGTGGTTTGATGAACCAAGACCTCCGGAAGCAGTGGGCCAGGTGTTCCAACAACTGAAACAGCTAAGACAATGGAGCTTTACAGACCCTAAAAATAAGGACTTATACAGGTTTCTGAGTTTTATCATGATCCCCATGGTATGAACAGCGCCCCCTTCCAGCATGAAGCAGTTTGGAATGAGCGACGTCCTAATTCCCATCTTGTTTATAAATCTTTGTTTTCATTTAAATGGGATTGTTTATAATTGGTTAATGATCACAATCAATCTCTTTTTAATGGTAAAAAGGGGAATTATGGTATGGGTATGGTTTTTCATTTATTGATACTAATTCAAGGTCAATTTTGTGATGTGTATATTTATCCTCTTGATTAAGTATTGTGTTTATACTGAAATTTTAAAACGTAATGCATAATTGAATACAGACTATAGATAGTTACTTATAATAGAATTTATAGTTAGGTAAGTTCGGTTTTCTAGATATACAGAAATATATTTGAGGTAGATAAACAATCTTCAAACCTCTCAAAGACCTTCAGAAAATGGCATTTAAAATGGTTTAGGGTTTTTCTTAACAATGAGAAATGTCTGCTCCTGGCAACACCAATTACGTCTGAGAGGAAGATGGGCATCGAAGAAACTTGTTATGGAGTTTGCTTTCAACATGGCAAGATTAGCCATTTGGGCAAGAAACTGCTCTTGCCTGTACTACTTGACTGTTGTTGTATAATCTGGACATGCAGGACCCACCGAAAAATGACTGCTGAACTCAGTCTTACAGGATTCCTGCTTCATGGAAGAGTCTACCAGGCTTTCTGCAGGACACAGAAAAATGACTGACAGACTGCCAATGCAGATGGACAGTTTGAAATTTCCTGCTTTGCTGAGAAGTGTTCCAGACACATTGTGGCCTATGGGCTGAAGATGGATGCCCCAACGTTACAGAGGAACTTCGGGTGACTGTCCAGGCAGTAAGATATCTCTGTCAATCCTAGTGTTTATATATTATCCTTCTGTGGTCTTTGATAGAGTTGAAGACAGATAGTTATAATTATAGTTTTCCTTAGTTATGATAAGAGATAAGCTACATATAGGACTTTGGACTCACAAGAATGAGATAGATGATATTTTCTTTAAATCTTGCTAAATGTTGATAGACAAAATATTGTAACTATGTTCTTACTTGATAACTGTTCTGTTATATATAATTTACCTATGTTAAAGTTAAGACTTTCCTTTTTGTTTAAACAGAAAAGAGGAGATGTTGGGGGAAGTCCTGTGCATTTGTCAATAAAGCACTGTTGAGCCAATAGGAATCTAGATAGGTAGGACTAGGAGCCCAGGAGAACTCTGGGAAGGAGAAAATACACGGAGATTCAAGATATAATGCCATGGGGTAGGAAGCCCGGAACTATTCTCCGGTAAGAGAAATACTTAGATTAACAATTATGGGGTAATTACTTAAGTCAGAGCAGAACCAGCCAGGGTAGAGGAGAGAGCAGAAGCTTCTCTGGAGGGAGCCTTTCTTAGGAAGTTTTCTTGAACCTTTTTGGGGCCTGCTTAAAGTTTTCTTTACATTGTTGAACGAGTCTCTGTATTGTCAATCCCCGACACCCTCCGCATGTTCTCAGACACAGGCCGCGCAGCTGACGTGACAAAGCAAAGCTTAGCAACATAGACCAGTCCCGAGGGTTAGCACATTGCCCCAGACAGCCAGTGTTCTGCGAGCGAATGAGCACACATTCGCATGCACCTCCCTGGTCTCGGGCTTCAGCGCCTTCCGTTGCTACCACAGGTAGAAAAACGACAGGCAGAGACACTACATGATCAAAGCTGCTCCCAGCTCTTTAAACATCATGGAAAATGTTTAAAGGCACATGCTGTGCTGACTACTTTTATGTCAACTTGACACAAGCTGGAGTCATTGGAAAGGTGGGAACCTCAACTGAGAAAATGTCTCCATAATATCCAGCTATAGGCATTTTCTTAATTAGTGATTGATGGGGGAGGGCCCAGTTCACTATGGGTGGGGCTACCCCTGGATAGAGAGTCCTAGGTTGTGTAAAAAAACCAGGCTGAGCAAGCCATGGAAAGAAAGCCAGTAAGCAGCACCCATCCATGGCCTCTGCATCAGCTCCTGCCTCCAGGTTGAGTTCTTGCCTTGACTTCCTTTGATGATGAGCTATGACATGGAAGAGTCAGCTAAAGAAACCATTCCCTCCCCAAGTCGCTTTGGCCGTGGTGCTTCATCTCAGCAATAGTGGCCCTCACCAAGAAACGTGGTAAGGGAAGCCAAACAAACCTGTCTTGCCTGCCCACCATGTGAGCCTGAGCAGTTGTTAGAATTGAGGGATGAGGCCACTGTCTGGCTCATTTTCTGTGCATGTATCTTCTTCTGGTCCTTTCAAGTGACAGAGCATGGAAAGGGCACTCATAGGGCCCAAGGGATGGAATGGAACAATGCCAGGCCCAGTACTGAGACCCCTGGCCGTTAGGCTGGCCTAAGACTTTTGGAGTTTAGCATCCTACCTGAAGGGTCAATAGCAGTGCTGGAAGAGTCTGCTTGGAATCACCCTCACCGTCCTTCAGCGGAAGAAGCCTGGCGGGCTACTACCCTGGAATCTACTGTACTCACCATGAAAAGTTCTGCCACACTTCCATGGTCCCAAGGGGCCGGCTTCTAAAAACTTCTCTGTCAGACTACTGACTTAGAAATTCTTCCGAAGGTGTGCAGGCCCAAAGCACCATCCTTCTGCCCAGGGAGGCTGGCTGAGTGCAGCAGGTGAGGTGCTGGGAATGACACAGCACCAGGGTCACCTTCTTAACACTCATTCCCCAGGGACAGCCTGGGACCTTCTTCCAGGGACAGCCTGGGACCTTCTTCCAGGGAGTAGAAACCTTGACTGCCCTTCAGTTCTGCAATTCAGAATTCAGGCTATGGTCGAAATGTACATGACAGGAAATTAACATTGTTGCCACATGAAGAACTCTAAAATTTAAAAACAAAAATCCCTACTTGTGTAGACTTGTGATGATAAAACATATCTGCCATGCCTTGGGATCAAATAACAAGGACCCATGGGATAGGACAAGGCAGAGGCTGGGGCTGGCTGACATAGTATCTTGGGGGACACAGCTAAGTGTCTTTACGGCATTATGAGTGTGATGAGGAAACACTGAATTTTTAGAGGGCTCTAGGGGTGGGAGGAGGAAATGTTAGGTTACAAAGTGTGTGTCTTATTAGGTTGAACTGTCTCGGCTTTCCTAGTGTGGGAATTACAGACACGTGCCACTATGCCTGGCTCAAATACCTTTCTGAGGAGAGCAGTTAAGCTGGTGGGAGGACAGCCTCTGGTGGGAAATTGAGGCAGCCCAGGTAAAAGACAACAACAATATCCTGGGAGTTGTGCCCTGGCTGAAAGTAATCAGCATACTTTTAGGAGAAAAATTGACAGACCTTACTCATGGCTTGGTTGTTAAGAGAGGCAGAGCAACAGAAATCAGGGGAGCTGTTGGTAGTCTGAAGGTGACTGTCACAGACACAGGAGACCACAGACAAAAGTTCCAGGGAGGCTCTGGAGGTGGCGACACCCCAGGCAGAGACATGTGACTTTGTTCGTGTCAGGAAGAGAAATAGTTCCTTGAGTGTGGGCAAATAGAGTTTTGGATAGAATGCTGACAAGTTGAAATGCCCCAGTGGTGATGGAGGAGAGTTTCCAGAAGCTGCTGGCTCTAAAATTTCTCTGGATCATAGATTCAGGTGACAACTGCTAGACAAGAGGGATGATCCTTGCAGACAGTAGGAAAGGAGCTATTGGCTGAACAAAAGCCGTCATGGGTAACCTGTTGAGGATGGCACCTGCATTGAACATTTTCTCATTGCTGTAATCAAATACCTGGAAAAATAGGGGAAAGATTTATCTTGGCTTGCAGTTCTCAGGGGACATAGTCCATCATGGTGAGGAAAATGTGGTAAAACAGACAGCAGTGGATACTAACGCGAATTCTACTTTCTCCTTCTTCCCAAGGATCCAAGCCCACAAGAGGGTGCTGCCAACATGTACGGTGGTTTTCTCAACCCTTAGAGGTTTGCTGATAGATGATTGTGGATCCTGTCAGGTTGACAGTCAATATTATATCACAGTAGTTATTTTTATCTGTGTGTGAGACTCTTGCCTCCATGGAATTTAAAAGGTGCCTGTAGGTAGGGTGTGAGGCACCAGAGGGCGTCTCACGGTCATTTGGAGGTGCTGTGTTTAGTGGTTGCTTTTTGTCAACTTGACAGAAACTTAGACATACCTGGGAAGAGGGGTTCTTTATTGAGAAAAGGCTTCCATAAGATTGGCCTGTAGCCAGGACCGTGGGGTATGGTCTTCATCAGTGACTGATGTGGAAGAGCCCAGCTTATCATGCATGGTGCCACTCCTGGGCAGGTGACTTAAGAAAACAAGCTGAGTGAGCCATGAGGAGCAAGTCAGTAAGCAGCATCCCTCATGGCTTCTGCTTGAGTTCTTGCCTCTAGGCCTTGCCTTGACATCTTACCCTGACTTCCTTTAGTGATGGAGTGTGACCAGAAAGTTGTGTTTTGAAATAAATTCTTTTGTCCCCAAGTTGCTTTTGATCATGGTGTTTTATAATACAATAGAAACCTAACTAAGACATAGAAATGGTTATCATTCAAGATTCCAGTCCTGGTCAGGTACTCGGGCAAAGTGGGTAGGGCTTCAGAAAATGGCCTTGGGGATATGCAGTGTGGGTCTTTATCTACAGACAAAGAGGACGTTTTCTTATTAAAGTGGTGGTACTTTCATTTCTGTCATTACAGTTTTCTGAAAACATTCATTGCATATCATTTTATTATAGCTCTCAACCCTGTAATCTGAATGTATGGTTCACACTTTTTTCTCACAGATTTTATTCTTATCTATTAAAATATCAGGTATTTCATGCAAATTTTTTCATATTTTGTTGTATTCCTGAAATAATGTTTGAGAATAAAAGGCTGGTGAAAATTGTACAGTTCTTTTTAAACAGATCCAAAGACCTGTTGTTGTTTTTTCCTGTTTTCTTAGTAGTTTTTTGCTTTAGTTCCTTTAAAGGAAGCAAAATTAAAACTTCAGTTGCAACCAGCCTTATTTTAAAACACACAATTTTAAAATGAAACAGCAACATAGACTCTTTAAATGTAAAAGTGAGATTAAATTCACCAGTATTTTTTCTAAGAAAAACTTCAAAACATTTACTTAGTTTTAGAAGAGTCTAGCCAAGCAAGTGGAAAGTGTTGTTCTAATATTAGATTTGGTCTTTCTCCCATTTCTCTTCTTACATACACACTTATAACCAATTTTGAGGAATATATAGCTTTGCTCTTTTGAAGCCCCATGTATTTAGACACAAACCTGCTGATAGACTCCCAGGATACTGCTATGTTACTGTAAGTTTGTTGTGAATTACAACCATCCAGCAGGGCAATGCATTAAGTAGCATACAAAAATTTCTGTTTTCTTAAGAAAGTCAGTCTATGGGTCATTTATGTAAACTATCATATCATCTGCAAACAGTGAAAGTTTGACCTCTTCCTTCCCAATTTGTATCCCCTTGATCCCCTTTTGTTGTCATATGGCAATGGCTAGAACTTCAAGTACAATGTTGAAAAGTTATGGAGAGAGTGGACAGCCTTGTCTTCTTCCTGATTTTAGAGGAATTGCATTGAGTTGGATAGAGATGTGGTACATTTACACAATGGAGTACTATTCAGCCGAAAAAAACAATGGAATCCTGAGATTTGCAGGCAAATGGATGACACTAGAAGAAACCATCCTGAGTGAGGTAACCCAGTCACAAAAAGAGAAACATGGCATGTACTCTCTCATATATGGATTTTAGACATAGATCTGGGGAGTGCCAGCCTACAATCCCATGGCCAGAGAGTCTGGGAAACAGAAACTTCATTCAATGGCTGATGGAAGAAGAGGCAGACTCCCACGGCTAAGTACTGAGCTGAACTCAAGAAAGCCATTAACAGAGAGGGAGGACTGATGACCAAAGGAGTTAAGACTGGGCTGGTTTAACCCTAGAAACAGCTGACCTGACAAGGGTTACCTCTTGAATCCCAGGCTGATGCCTGGCAATCCAACATGGGACAGATCAAGATCCCCTGAATGTGGGTGTCAGTGAGGAGGTCTAGGTAATCTATTGAGCCTTGGGCAGTAGATCAGTATTCAATGCGAGTATACACATGAACTTTGGACTCCCATCTAACAATGTGAGATGAACTCTCACCCTGAACTCTTGTGGGGGAGGGTCTAGGCCCTGCCCTGGATGAAATGACAGTCTATGGACACCCCCATGGAGGGCCTCACCCTCCCTGGGAAATTAAGGGATTAATGGGGGAGTTGGGGGGAGGGCACGGGAGGAGGGGAGGGAAAGGGACCTGGAACTGACTTGTGAACCAACCATGTTTCTAATCTAAATTTAAACTTAAAAAAATTAATAATAAAAAATAAAACTGCAAAAAGAAAGAAAGAAAGAAAGTCAGTATAGAATAGAGTGTCTAAGGCCGGGTTGTGCCTCCACAGCGGGTAGGAATCCAAATTTGCTCAAGTCTCTCTTCTACAATATTACAACGCCTCGCTAGGCCTCTTCTTCACAATTCAAGCCAGCTGCATGGACTCAGTCATCTCAGCCGAGTCCAGACTGAGGAGCTAATGGGGTCTTAAGGATACCCTCTGGACGTTACGCCATCTTGTGCGTATATCTTATTGGAAGGGTTTACAGTTAGATTCCCTAGAGCCAAGCTAGCATCATTCTCTAGTGGGATACTCTCCAGAATAAATTCAGAGTTCTAATGTTGTGATAGCTAGTTTTATGTCAGCTTGAAAAAAGCTATAGTCATCCCAGAGGAGGGAGTATCAGTGGAGAAAATGCCTCTATAAGATTGGGCTGTAGGCAAGCCTGTAGGGCATTTTTTAGTTAGTGATTGATTGGGGAGGGTCCAGGCAATTGTGGGTGGGGTCATCCCTGGGCTGGTGGTCTTGGGTTCTATAAGAAAGCAGGTGTAGCAAGCCATGAAGAGCGGGCCAGTAAGCAGCCTCCCTCCGTGGTCTCTGCATCGGCTCCTGCCTCCAGGTTCCTGCCTTGACTTCCCTCAGTGACGGATTGTTAAATGGAAGTGTATGATGAAATAAAAACCCTCACTTGTGCTGCTGGGAAAGAAAGTTGTAGGATTCATGCTGTGGCAAAGCGTGCTGATTGCGTGTGTGCTGCACACGGTGCCTGAGCCTGAAATGTTAAGATAGGATGACTGTGCTCCTTTGCCCTGGGGCAAAACTATACAAGAGCAGTGATGGCAAGAGAAAACACATGGGCAGCTGATTAAGAGCACTGGGAAGTTTGCAAAGCGTTTTCCAATGACTGCCTTGCTTAGTCCTTACTGATGTTCCCAGGGAAACATCATCTAGGGACCTGGAAGCTCCGGGTCCTGATAGAAATGCTCTAAGATGATGTTACCTATGAGGACTGAGGTTCGCATTCTCCATCTCACAGAGGGCCCGCTGCTGTCCTTCCTAGAGTGGCCTGCCTAATGGAGTGCTTCACAAATCCTACCTCGTTTTGGAAAAATTCTCTTGAATCTGTTCATCCCCACACTCTCTGTCCTGCATGTTTTCTAGCTGCTCTTTGACTCACTTCCATTCTCCAAACAGTCTCATGCATATTTTGACAAGTTGCTCACCTCCCTGAGCCCACCCTCTCCTCCTGTTTATGTCTAAAGCCATTGGCTGCTGAGCCCACCTCGCACAGTCTGGGTCTCATATTCTCTCATTCTTACTTCTTACTGGCTCATCCAGTCACTCAGGGATGTTTTCATTGTTTGCTTAAGAGTTTTCCTCCTCTGTTTTCTGCTTCCCCCACCAGTCAACATGTTCCTATATCTCTGACTCCTGTCCATCATTCAGAACTCATTCCAGACCTTTTCTCAGCTGAGAAGGCCCAACTCTCCAAACTTGGTAAGGGGTCCTGGCCTTGCTGCTTACTTGTGTTTTCTGCTTCATGTGAAGTTTCCCAGCCAAGCAGCAAGCCCTCCAGGACTGTGTGTTCCGCTTAGACTGATGTTCTCATCTGGTACTTGTGGGCCCTAGGGAAAGGACTGTTCCTCTCCAGTAGGCCACTGTCCACAGCTGTAAGGATTCCGCTATGAGTTCATTTCTTTTTTTTTTTTTTAGATAAAATTAGGCATTTATTCATGCAAGAATGATCAATCTAGGAGGACGGACAGGTTAGTTACAGCTGAAGTCATGTATTATTTCAAATATATACACATAAATATTTATTGTTTGTTAAACAAAGTTTCAGTTCTTTGGGCTATAGTATGAATAAAAATCACCAACTCTACTTCATATCTAAATTATTCAAGTTCATTCATTATTGCCACCCGTTCCATGCACATTCCAAGACATTCCGTAGTCAACTATTAAAGGAATCTGGATTAGTTTGATGACTTTCTGTCAAATGAGTGTGACTTCTTGTTAGCAATTTGCCTCTTCCGTTGTGGTCAAAGCACCCTCAAGAATTCCCATCGGAACATTTTTGCACCTCCATCTGGAATTTGCCATCCCTCATCTTTTTAAGATAAAGTTATTTTTTTATTAATATTTTTTTATTTTCCATTTTAAATTTAGATAAGAAACAAGGTTGCTTCACAAGTCAGTACGAGGTCCCTCTCCCTTTCCCTCCCCTCCTCCCGTGCCCTCCCCCCCATCCCCCCCCCCCGTTATCCCCTCATTCCCCCAGGGAGGGTGAGGCCCTCCATGGGGGTGTCCATAGTCTGTCATTTCATGTAGGGCAGGGCCTAGACCCTTCCCCAAGAGTTCAGGGTGAGAGTGCACCTCACATTGTTCTATGGGAGTCCAGAGACCGTGTGTATACTTGGGATGGGTACTGATCTGCTGCCCAAGGCTCAATAGATTACCTAGGCCTCCTCACTGACACCCAGATTCAGGGGGTCTTGATCAGTCCCATGCTGAATTCCCAGGCTGATGCCTGGGATTCAAGAGTTAACCTTTGTCTGGTCAGCTGTTTCTGGGGGTTCAACCAGCCCAGTCTTAATCCCTTTGATCATCAGTCCTCCCTCTCTGATACTGGCTTTCTTGAGTTTAGCTCAGTACTTAACCAGCCAGTAAATGAAGTTTCTGTTTCCCAGACTCTCTGGCAATAGGATTGTAGGCTGGCACTCCCCAGATCTATGTCTAAAATCCATATATGAGAGAGTACATGCCATGTTTCTCTTTTTGTGACTGGGTTACCTCACTCAGGATGGTTTCTTCTAGTGTCATCCATTTGCCTGCGAATCTCATGATTCCATTATTTTTTTCTGCTGAATAGTACTCCATTGTGTAGATGTACCACATTTTCTCTACCCATTCTTCGGGTGAGGGACATCTAGGTTGCTTCCAAGTTCTGGCTATTACAAATAAAGCTGCTATGAACATAGTGGAACAGACATCTTTGTTATATGAATGGGCATCTTTTGGATATATGCCTAAGAGTGCAGGTGCTGGGTCTTGTGGTAGGTTTATTCCCATTTTTCTGAGGAATCTCCATACTGCTTTCCAAAGTGGCTGAACCAGTTGGCACTCCCACCAGCAATGGAGGAGTGTCCCCCTTTCACCACATCCTCTCCAGCATAAATTGTCATTGGTGTTTTTGATTTTAGCCATTCTGACAGGAGTGAGATGGTATCTCAGAGTTGCTTTGATTTGCATTTCCCGGATGGCTAAGGATGTTGAGCACTTTCTCAAGTGCCTCTCAGCCATTTTAGACTCCTCTATTGAAAACTCTCTATTTAGTTCTGCAGCCCACTTCTTAATTGGGTCCTTTGCTGTTTTGGAGACTTGCTTCTTGAGTTCTTTGTAAATTTTGGAGATCAACCCTCTGTCAGATGTGGGATTCGTGAATATTTTTTCCCATTCTGTGGGCTGCCTTTTTGTCTTGCTGACTGTGTCCTTTGCCTTACAGAAGCTTCTCAGTTTCAGTAGGTCCCATTTATTAATTGTTGATCTCACTGTCTGTGCTACTGGTGTTATGTTCAGGAAGCTGTCTCCTGTACCAATTCTTTCAAGGGTACCACCCACTTTCTCTTCTAAGAGGTTCAGTGTGGCTGGATTTATGTTGAGGTCTTTGATCCATTTGGACTTAAGTTTTGTGCATGGCGATAAACATGGATCGATCCGCATTTTTCTACATGCCAGTCTCCAATTATGCCAGCACCATTTGTTGAAGATGCTTTCTTTATTCCATTGTATATTTTTAGATTCTTTGTCAAAGATCAGATGTTCGTACGTGTGTGGGTTAATACCCGGATTTTCAATTCGATTCCATTGGTCTGCCTGTCTATTTTTGTGCCAATACCAAGCTGTTTTCAGGACTATAGCTCTATAATAGAGCTTGAGGTCAGGGATAGTGATGCCTCCGGACGTTGCCTTGTTGAACAGGGTTGTTTTGGCTATCCTGGGTCTTTTGTTTTTCCATACAAAATTGATTATTGTTCTTTCAAGGTCTGTGAAGAATTGTGCTGGGATTTTAATGGGGATAGCATTGAATCTGTAGATTGCTTTTGGCAGGATTGCCATTTTTACTACATTGATCCTACCTATCCAAGAGCATGGGAGATCTTTCCATTTTCTGAGGGCTTCTTTAATTTCTTTCTTTAAAGATTCAAAGTTCTTACGATACAGGTCTTTCACTTGTTTGGTTAGCGTTACCCCAAGGTATTTTATGTTGTTTGTGGCAATTGTAAAGGGTGATGTTTCTCTGATTTCTCTTTCAGCCCTTTTATCATCTGTATATAGTAGGGCTACTGACTTTCTTGAGTTGATCTTGTAACCTGCCACTTTGCTGAAGGTGTTAATCAGCTGTAAGAGTTCCCTGGTAGAGTTCTTTGGGTCATTGATGTAAACTATCATATCGTCTGCAAACAGTGAAAGTTTGACTTCTTCCTTCCCAATTTGTATCCCCTTGATCCCCCTTTGTTGTCGTATGGCTATAGCTAGAACTTCAAGTACCATGTTGAAAAGGTATGGAGAGAGTGGACAGCCTTGTTTTGTTCCTGATTTTAGAGGAATTGCGTTGAGTTTCTGTCCATTTAGTTTGATGTTGGCTGTTGGTTTACTGTATATGGCTTTTATTATGTTTAAGTATGTCCCTGTTATCCCAGATCTCTCCAAGACCTTTATCATGAAGGGGTGTTGGATTTTGTCAAAGGCTTTTTCAGCATCTAGTGAGATGATCATGTGATTTTTGTTTTTCAGCTTGTTTATATGGTGGATTACGTTGATGGATTTTCGTATGTTGAACCATCCCTGCATCCCTGGGATGAAACCTACTTGATCGTGGTGAATGATTGTTTTGATGTGTTCTTGGATCTGATTTGCCAGTATTTTATTGAGTATTTTTGCATCAATGTTCATGAGGGATATTGGTCTGAAGTTAGCTTTCTTGGTTGTATCTTTGTGTGGCTTGGGGATCAAGGTTATTGAAGCCTCATAGAAAGAGTTTGGCAAAGACCCTTCTGCTTCTATTGTGTGGAACACTTTGAGAAGAATTGGTATAAGCTGTTCTTTGAATTTGTGGTAGAATTCTGCACTGAGGCCATCTGGACCTGGACTTTTTTTGGTTGGGAGACTTTTGATGACAGCTTCTATTTCCATAGGGGTTATAGGTCTATTTAAATTGCTTATCTGTTCTTGATTTAGTTTTGGCAAATGATAGCTGTCCAGGAAGTCATCCATTTCCTTTAAATTTTCAAATTTTGTGGAGTACAGGTTTTCAAAGTATGACCTAATGATTCTCTGGATTTCCTCAGAGTTTGTTGTTATGTCCCCCTTTTCATTTCTGATTTTGTTAATTTGCGTGTTCACTCTCTGCTGTTTGGTAAGTTTGGACAAAGGTTTGTCTATCTTGTTGATTTTCTCAAAGAACCAACTCTTCGTTGCATTGATTCTTTGTATTGTTTTCCTGGTTTCTACTTTGTTGATTTCAGCCCTCAATTTGATTATTTCCTGGCGTCTACTCCTCCTGGGGAGTTTGCTTTTTGTGTTCTAGAGCTTTTAGCTGTGATGTTAATTCTCTGGTATAACTGTTTTCCTGTTTCTTCATGTGAGCACTTAGTGCTATGAACTTCCCCCGTAGCACTGCTTTCAAAGTGTCCCATAGGTTTGGGTATGTTGTGTCTTCATTCTCATTGAATATGAGGAAGTCTTTAATTTCTTTTTTTATTTCCTCTTTGACCCAGGGATGGTGCAGTTGATCATTATTCAATTTCCATAAGTTTGTAGGTTTTCTGCAATTTGTGTTGTTGTTGAATTCTAATTTTAAGGCATGGTGGTCTGATAAGATGCATGGAGTTATTCCAATATTTTTGTAGCTGCTGAGGTTTGATATGTTGCCAAGTATGTGGTCGATTTTTGAGAAGGTTCCATGTGGTGGTGAGAAGAAGGTATATTCTTTTTTATATGGATGAAATGTTCTATAGATATCTGTTAATCCCAGTTGGGTCATTACTTCTATTAGACCCTTTGCTTCTTTGTTGAGTTCCTGTCTGGTATTCTTGTCTAGTGGTGAGAGTGGTGTGTTGAAATCTCCCACTATAACTGTGTGGGGCTTTAGATGAGATTTAAGTTCTAATAATGTTTCTTTAACGAATGTGGATGCCTTTGTATTGGGGGCATAGATGTTCAGGATAGACACTTCGTCTTGGTGGGTTTCACCTGTGATGAGTATGTAATGACCTCCTTCATCTCTTTTGATTGATTTTATTTTAAAGTCTAGTTTGTTAGATATTAGGATTGCTACCCCTGCTTGTTTCTTGGGTCCATTTGATTGAAAAATTTTTTCCCAACCTTTAACTCTCAAGTAATGTCTGTCTTTGAGGGTGAGATGTGTTTCTTGTATGCAGCAGAAGGAAGGGTTCTGTCTTCGAATCCATTCTGCTAGTCTGTGTCTTTTTATGGGTGAGTTAAGGCCGTTAATATTGAGGGATATTAATGACCATTGATTGCTCATCCTTCTTCGATTTGCGATGGTTGTTGTTGGTGGAATTATGGGTGGAATTTCGCCCCTTTGTTCTTTTGGCTGTTGGTAGAGAGGGATTCTCTAATGCTTATGTTTTTCTGGTTGTAGTTAGCTTCCTTGGGTTGGAGTTTTCCTTCCAAAATTTTCTGTAGGGCTGGGTTAGTGGACACATATTGGTTGAATCTAGTTTTGTCATGGAATATCTTGTTTTCTCCGTCTATAGTGATTGAGAGCTTTGCCGGGTATAGTAGTCTGGGCTGGCATCCATGGTCTCTTAGTGTAGGTAGAATATCTATCCAGGACCTTCTGGCTTTCAGAGTTTCCATGGAGAAATCAGGTGTAATTCTGATAGGTCTGCCTTTATATGTTACTTGACCTTTTTCCTTAGCTGCTCTTAATATTCTTTCTTTATTCTGTATGTTTGGGGTCTTGATTATTATGTGGCGAGGGGATTTTTTTGTGGTCCACTCTATTTGGTGTTCTGTAGGCTTCTTGTACCTTCATTGGCATGTCTTTCTTAAGGTTGGGAAAGTTTTCTTCTATGATTTTGTTGAATATGCCTTCTGCCCCTTTGAGGTGGATTTCTTCTCCTTCTTCTATACCTATTATTCTTAGGTTTGGAGTTTTCATGGTGTCCCATAATTCCTGGATGTTTTGTGTTAAGGATTTGTTGGATTTAAGGTTTTCTTTGGTTGATAAATCCATTTCTCCTAATGTATCTTCAACACTTGAGATTCTCTCTTCCATCTCTTCTATTCTGTTGGTAATGCTTGTATTGGTAGTGCCTGACTGTTTGTCCAGCTTTTCTATTTTCTGCCTTTCTTCAGATTGTGTTTTTTTTAGTGTCTCTATTTCAGTTTTCAACCCTTGCAGCGTTTGCATTGCTTCTTGCAATTTTCTGTTTATCTGTTCGTCCGTTTGTTGCCTTTTATGAATTTTTTGGTTTGTTCTTTCTTCCATTTCTTGCATTTTTTGGTTTGCTTTTTGTTCCATTTCTTGGATTTTGTGCTTTGTTTCTTCTTCCATTTCCTGCCTTTTTTGGTTTGTTTCTTCCTCCATTTTTTTCATTTTTTGCTTTGTTTTTTCTACCATTTCTTGCATTTTTTGCTTTGTTTCTTCTTCCATTTCCTGCCTTATTTGGTATGTTTCTTCTTCTAATTCTTGCATTTTTTGCTTTGCTTTTTCTTCCATTTCTTGCATTTTTTGCTTCATTTCTTCTTCCATTTCGTGCCTTTTTTGGTTTGTTTTTTCTTCCAATTCTTGCATTTTTTGGTTTGTTTTTTCTTCCATTTCTTGCATTTTTTGGTTTGTTTTTTCTTCCATTTCTTTGAGGGATTTTCCAATATCCTCTTTTAGGGCCTCTATCATTTTCATGAAAGTGCTTTTAATGTCGTTCTCTTCTGCTTCCTTCGCGTTGGAATATTGGGGTCTTGCTGGTGTGGAGTCTCTAGAATCTGGCGGTGTCATATTTGTTTTTCTGTTGCTGACTGTGTTTTTGTATTGTCTCTTTCCCATCTCTTCTTTTAGTGGGTGCAGAAAGAGCCCCTTCCTGGTCTGGGGACCAGAGTTCCCTTTTGGTGGGTGCTAATAAGTCCAGTAATCTGGTGGTTCTTCTATGCCTTGTCCAAATGCTGGTCCGTGGGTAGAGAAGAAGAACAGGAATCTGGGGCGCTTAGCCTCCTACCTGGTCCCCTGGACCCTATGCTGGGTCCTGTTGTACCTGATCCGGAACAGCTACTCCCCTGGTCTCCCTGGCTCCTGTAGTTTCCTGGTCTCTTTGGTGGGAGAGAAGATCTGGAGTCTGGGGTGCTTGGCTCCCGCCGGGATTGGGAGCTCTGTGCAGTTCCCAGGCGATCTGCAGGCTCTGGAACACAGGCCAGGAAGCTGGCCTGTTTACCTGATGATGCCAGAGGGACAGCTACTTCCCTGTACTCCCAGCCTCCTCTCCTTTCCTGGAATCGTTGGTGGGAGAGAAGATCTGGAGTCTGGGGTGCTTGGCTCCCGCCGGGATTGGGAGCTCTGTGCAGTTCCCAGGTGATCTGCAGGCTCTGGAACACAGGCCGGGAAGCTGGCCTGTTTACCTGATGCTCCCGCCGGGATTGGGAGCTCTGTGCAGTTCCCAGGCGATCTCAAGTTCATTTCTTATACATGCAGCCTGCCCAGAGCCCCTTTATAGAACAACCATAGTGTGGGACTCTGTTCCCCATCTAATTATCTCATGGCCCAGGTAGCAGACAGGTGGGCACAGCCATCTGCCTGTACCTTGCTGAAATTATTAAACGAGCCAGTTCCTAAGCCTGTTCCTGTGCTCAGCCTGCCCCTTCCCGTGTAAACTATATAAAACGCCTCATTGTAATTTTTCTTGACTCTTTGTCTCTGGATCCTTCCTTCTGCACATGGCCTGGGAGCTTCTCCTGGCAACTATAGCTAGGTATCTTTTAAATGGCAGTCATTCTCTGAGCTGTTGGCCTTACCACACTTGAATAACAAAAACCTACATTTGTTTCTAAGACAGGGTCTCCCTATGTAGTCCATGTTGAACTTGAACTCATGATTTTCCTGCCTCAGCCTTCCAAGTTCTGAAATTACAGGCAAGTGTAATGTGTAACCGTGCCTACCCCCCAAATGTAAGTTTTAAAAATTAAACAAGGCCATTGCTCTCACCCCTGAGCTATAGAACCAGACATGGGACTGATCAAGACCCCCTGAATCTGGGTGTCAGTGAGGAGGCCTAGGGAATCTATTGAGCCTTGGGCAGCAGATCAGTACCCATCCCAAGTATACACACGGACTTTGGACTCCCATAGAACAATGTGAGGTGCACTCTCACCCTGAACTCTTGGGGAAGGGTCTAGGCCCTGCCCTATATGAAATGACAGACTATGGACACCCCCATGGAGGGTCTCACCCTCCCTGGAGGAATGAGGGGATAACGGGGGTGGGGGAGGGCACGGGAGGAGAGGAGGGAAAGGGAGAGGGACCTGGAACTGATTTGTGAAGCAACCTTGTTTCTTATCTAAATTTAAACTGGAAAATAAAAAAATAAAAAACAAAAATTAAACAGTGCCCTATGGCTGGAATTGAAGTGGCACCCTCCTGTTTTGAATCTGTTTCTCAGTGGGTGGTGTTGCCTTAGGAAAACATGCAACCTTTAGGGAAATAAAGCACTAGAGAAAGGTCTGGAAGCATCATACCCAGGCCCAGGTTCAGGCCCCATCTCGTTGTACTTGCCTGTGTAGTATGATACAAGACACCCTCATCTGCTTCTACCACTATGGATTGAGCTACTGTCCTAGACTTCCCTGCTTGGATGGAATGAGGGCTCCTGAAACCCTGAGGAAAATGAAACCATTCTTCCTCACACTGATTCTACCAGACACACAACAAAGTAAGAGTAATGACTGTACAAGACCTTCCCTTTCTCCCCACCATCCTCTGCTGTGCTCATAGTATGTAATGCGCAGTGCTTGCTCCAGGATCTGAGGGAGGAAGCAGGAGTCCTGGGGCTCAGGTGCAGCACTTGAAGTAGAAGCAGGGGTCACCTAGGCCCATTAGTATGGAGAATGTTCCAGTGTGGTCCACGCTGTTCCTTCTGACTGTGCTCTGGCAACTCATTCCCCCTTTCCTAGTTGTTAGCACGTCTTTAATGCTTACTTTCCTTTCATGTTCCCAGGAAGCCCCATGGGCCACACAAACCAGTTCCAAGGACTCAATCATGCACAGTTTTGTCCCACTTTGTAGATAGGAACAGTTTGTATTCAATGTTAGCTGTGCCGTATGACAGCAGTGTGTGTCTTTTTGCTAGGTTTCTGGCTCCGGGAGGGCAAGGGCTGTGTCTTTCTAGATTCATTGTTGCACCGTACCAAGGAATCGTTTAAGGAGAAAGTGATCACATGAACTGGGACACAGAGAGGGTCAGAGAGGCTGGTGTGTACATACGATGGACCGAGAGGCACTCTGGAGGTGACCTGAGCTGGGTGCGTTACTCTGGACAGGGACTTCATTCTGCAGCTGTGGCCTTGGAAACACATGTTGAGAGGAGATAAGACATCTGAAATGAAAGAGTGGGGCAGACAGGAGTGATGGTCTTGAAAGAAGGAACAGGCACTGAAATGTGTCACAATGGCAGAGACCATCAGGACTGTGCTATGTGACGACAGACAGCAGGCTTGTGTCTCCTGGCAATGTCATCATCATTTACCGAGTAACAATAAATTCGCACAGGACATTGTTCTCATTGGCTGTAACTTACCGAGTGATTCTGGTGACAACCACAGCCTCTTAATTCCCAACATCAATTCTCAGATCCCAGTTACATACCACTCAGTAACCATATCCATATAGACGCTTATCTGTAGGTTACAAGCTAACTGGGAAAGGGATAAAGAAGCTGGAGCACTGGGATGGGGCTTATGAGAACAGAAGAAGATAACTGAAACAGACACAGTTGGATAGATAGTAACAAACCCGACTAACAGGTGCATCCAGTGATGCAGCAGGCGAGAAGGAGCCTCCGGGGTTGCACAGCGGTAGATCCAGACAGATGAGGAACGCGGAATGCCCGTGGGCAACCCAAGTTTACTGCACGCACATGCCAAACAGTGGATAACATGCCAGCTGAGCCCAGGAGAGTTAAAGAGTTCTCTGCCTGTTGGTTTCCAGATGGATCCCCATACCAGGTTGTAGATGAAGGATCCTGTCACTGTCTTAGTTAGAGTTCCTATTACTGCAACAAAACACCATGAGCAAGGGGCAAGTTGAGGAAGAAAGGGTTGATGTGACTCACACTTCCATATTGCTGTTCCTCACTGAAGGAAGTCAGGACAAGGACTTACACAGGGCAGAGACCTGGAGGCAGGAGCTGATGCAGAGACCGTGGAGGGGAGCTGCTTACTTGCTGGCTTCCCATGGCTTGCTCAGCCTGCTTTCTTATAGAACCCAGGACCCCAGTCCAGGGATGGCACCACCCATCACGGGTTGGGCCCTTCTGCATTGATCACTAATTGAGAAAATGTCTTACAGAGGCTCCTTCCTCTATGATGACCCTAGCTTGTGTCAAGTCATCATACAAAATCAGCCAGTACAGTTGCCAACACAGTGTTAGGTGTCCTTTTTTTTTTTTAACGTGGTCTGGGTGAGGGTGTTGCACATTTTCTTAGACTGCAGTGTTCTCTAAGTTCCCAGGCTTGGTTTTCAGATATAATTTCTATGTAGCCCTGTGGCCATATACTTCCACTATATACTTTGATAAGCTTACAAGGGGTAAATTTTATAGGATTAAGTCATTCATCAGAATGGTGCCCATGGGTAGTGCCGGAAGGGTGTGTGGCAGTGTTATGTGCATAAGAGTCATCCTGCCTCTGTATCTGCACTCAAAATGAGTCATCCAGGGCAAGGCATGGCCTGACCATTCCTCACAATACTGAGTTACTTAGAGGAGGGCACAGCGTAGTTGCCACAGCCGTTAAGAGGGGTCACCCTTCCCAGGTTCAATGCATGGATGTGACCTGGCCAAACAGTGTACAAGTTCTCCAGGGAAACCTAGGCTCAGTCACACGCGCTTGTATAGACAACAGCAATTCCTCTGTTGGCTCCCACTGCTGCGTTTATTTTCCCTCCTGTCAGAAAAGATACAATAAAAGCACAGCACGTTCTAGAAAGGTCCACACAAGCAGAATGAAGAAGCTCTTTGCTTTATTGTGCTTGTGAGCACATTGGCTCATTTGTGAATAGGAATTGTGATGCTATTCCTGGAACTGACCATATTAATGTATTTCTCTATACTAAACACAGACAGTAGGGAAAGGACCTGATTTTTTTCTGGTTTTAAAAACATAATGATAAAGAAAGCTTAAAGGGCAGAGTCTTGAATTCCTGTCTCTGATCTCTTTCTGTCTCTCTCTCTCTCTCTCTCTCTCTCTCTCTCTCTCTCTCTCTCTCTCTCTCTCTCTCTCTCACACACACACACACACACTCGCAGACACACACACACATAGACACAGAAAGATACGCACAGACACACACACACATAGACACAAGACAGACACACACATAGACACACAGACATAGACGCATACACACAGACACACAAACACACACACACAGACACACACATAGAAACACACATAGATACACACATAGACACACACACAGATAGACACACATATATAGACACACAGACACACAAACACAGATACACAGACACACACACACACAGATACACACACATAGACACACAGACACACAAACACAGATACACACACACACACCACTACACCCTTCCCTTTGTATGAGGAAAGGCTAGCATGTCACATTTCTCAACATACCATTCCTTGTTATCTCTCTGTTGGAGTGGCTTTATTAACTGGGAGACGGAGAGCCATTGAGTTTTGATGACCCTTTGGTGGCCTCAAGTTGTAGGACAAAAACTACTGAGGAAATCTTTTTGAGGAGTCTGCCTTGCTGATTCTGTAAATGTCTCCACTTTAACTGTAGGGGTCATGTGGCTTCCAACAATTGCCAGTATTCTAATTTCCTGGGACTAACTTTAGAAGGGGGAAATTCTAATCATGACAAGGAATTGTTTCCATTGTTCAACCTCACTTTGGAAACATGGTTAAAAGCAGTACCTGAGCAAGCCTCCAGAAAATTCCACAGGGGCTGGGCAGCTAGTGGCCCTGACTATAGCCTATAGGAGACATCCTTCAGGAAGCCAGAGCTACTCTGTGTCCTCACAGAATTCTTGCCTTATTTCCTTTGTGTGCAAGGAACCAGAGGCTGAGTTTGTCTGAGAGGTCAGAAGTGAGTTCTTGGGTATCTGTTGTTGTATGTAGTAAGCTCTGCAGCTGTGGTAAACCCTGGGATCTTCCAGTGACCTCTGGTGCTGTATGCCTAAAGACAGAAAGCCTAGGGACAAAGAGGCTTCCCTCACCCAGTATGTTCCTTTGCCCAGATGATGGGATGACCAGCATGGCTGTCAACACAGTGGTCTTTGGAGATCATCAAAGGGCATTCCCTAAGGCACCTGGAAAGATCCTCCATGTCCAGCCTAGCTTACCAAGTGGCACAATATGTATCAACCCAAGTTTAATTAAGGCTTGGGTCTTAGCAAAATAGCCTTTGTATTAAGTTAATGCCATCCACTGAAGGAGTGTCAGGTGCCCACCTGCTGGTGAGTAGAGGCAGTCTGCCGTGCCGGTGGCTCCTTTCCACACTTGGGTTGCAGAGTTCTAGGACACAGACACTACACTTGGCCCACAAATTCTTCTTGTTTCCTTTCTCCCAAGCATGCCCTGTATGCTATCAGACCCCAAGAAGAACACACTTAGCCCAACCCAGGTTAGTATAGGCAAGAGAAAAGCTTGTGGAAAGTTCCAGAAAATAACATTAATTAATAAAGTTTACCACCAATGGAAGAAGGGGGCCAGAAGAAGGATTTAACA
This sequence comes from Mesocricetus auratus, assembly GCF_017639785.1. Taxonomy (NCBI): domain Eukaryota; kingdom Metazoa; phylum Chordata; class Mammalia; order Rodentia; family Cricetidae; genus Mesocricetus; species Mesocricetus auratus. Next base: position 9,653,148 of record NW_024429269.1, on the reverse strand, counting down.
CCAACAGTGTTTATTTCTAACAAATGTGCTAGTGGTCTGTTTAGTTAACCTTTCTTCTTCCTTCCTTCCTTCCTTCCTCCCTCCCTCCCTCCCTCCCTCCCTCCCTCCCTCCCTCCCTTCCTTCCTTCCTTCCTTCCTTCCTTCCTTCCTTCCTTTCTTTATGATTGGGGCAGAGATCACTGTGCAGGTCGCACTGGCCTTGACCTCAAGCTCCCCTTGCCTCAGTCTCCTAAGTTCTGGGATTATACGTGTGAACTACCCAGCCCTGTTTATTTTTCCTTTTGCTCTCTAGTTTCTCTGTGGGGAAGAGAGACTCAGAGCATTAGAATAAAGGTGCTAAGTATGCTGGCCTGTCCTGACTCTGAATGGCCACTCTGCCTGTTGAATCTTTGATCATGAAGGGCTGACAAGGGGGTTTCCAGTGAAGCTCCCATCTCACCCAAGCCCATTTCTCTGAATCCTCCTAGTTGGCTCCACCATTGAGAGGGGTATCACATCTTACCTGGCAGAGGCCTTTGTTGAGCACCCCTAGAATTAGAAAGATAGAGAAAGTAGAAGCATAAAGAATATAGAAGGAATAGAATGGATGGTGACCTTTGGGATGTGGCTTAATGCCCAAAACAGCTCCTTTTTGCTTGGAGACTCCAGCTTCCCTAGAGGGGAGTCTTGATCCTGTGCTCCTGCTCTGCACATCCCCAATGCCTTCCTTTTATTAACAGAAGAGATTGCTTTCAGCCCACACCACTGAATCACACACACACACACACACACACACACACACACACACAATGCACACTCAAATACATCTTTGGGAGATTTTTGGCTTCCCCAAAGTCAGCCTGGTACCCTGCAGAAGGTATAAATAAGAGGCCTCAAACAGAACACACTTACCCCTTTCCATAAGAACTTGGTTGGGAGGTTTCTTGACCTGAGATAGCACAAACATTTTTAATGTTTGTATCAAACTCTTAACTTAAGTCTGTGGCCCTCTCAAGTCCCTGTTAGGATGAAATTTTCTAAAATCTCTAGATGTGGCAGTCAGGACTGACAGGCTGGGGCCACTCGAGGAGTCTGTATGAAGGTAAAGATGTATGGGGTGTTGGGCGAAACAGGGCAGCCACTGTACAGGATGGTGGACCCTTGAAGAGGAGCTAATAGGAAGAAGGTGCCCTATGTTAGGGAGAAACCTACCTGCTGCCACTCCTGCTAGGAGATATCCCCTGGGGCCCTCTAACCTTGGGGAAAGTAAAGTTATATTAAGACTTAACATTCTACCACTAGTGCCCAAGTGCATCTGTAGCCAGCCAATGGGGAAGGCTCTGAGAAGACAGCTGATGCACCCCATGATGAGGAAGCCAGGAGGGAGGGCAAGAAGAGTTGTCCTGGTAGAGGACAGGGTGAGTACGGGTGGATGCTGGAGGCTCTGTATTGCCTGGAGCAACAGAAAGTGCAAGAGAGTTCTGAAGCACTGTAGAGACCCAGGGAGGAGAGGGCCTGCACATCTGGACGCATGTGTAAGATGTTTGGTGACAATGCTCATCTTGGTGGACAGGAGCAGTGGTCTCCTGTAAAGAGAAGCTTTTTCTTGCTAGCCGCTTTGGTATATCACCTGCCAGTCGCCTGGGCTCTGCCACATTGTAGTCCCCAAATAACACACAAGACGCTGTATTAATTATGAAGCTGTTGGCCTTGCTTGTCTCTTACTGGCTAGCTCTGCTTTAAGTAATTACCCCATAATTGTTAATCTAAGTATGTCTCTTACCGGAGAATAGTTCCGGGTTCCTACCCCATGGCGTTACATCTCGAACTCTCTTGTGTTTCTCCTTCCCAGAATCTTCCTGGACTCGTAGTCCCACCCATCTAGATTCCTATTGGCCAACAGTGCTTTATTAACAAATGTACAGGACTTCCCCCATCATCTCCTCTTTTCTGTTTAAACAAAAAGAAAGGTCTTAACTTTAACATAGTCAAATTATATATAACAGAACAGTTATCAAATAAGAACATAGTTACAATATTTTAGCAAGATTTAAAGAAAATATCATCCATCCCATCCTTGTGAGTCCAAAGTCCTATATGTATCTTTTATCATAACTAAGGAAACCTATAGTTATAACTATCTATCTTCAACTCCATCAAAGACCACAGAAGGATAATATATAAACACTAGGATTGACAGAGACATCTTACTGCCTGGACAGTCACCCGAAGTTCCTCTGTAACGTTGGGGCATCCATCTTCAGCCCATAGGCCACAATGTATCTGGAACACTTCTCAGCAAAGCAGGAAATTTCAAACTGTCCATCTGCATCGGCAGTCTGTCAGTCATTTCTCTGTCCTGTAGAAAGTCTGGTAGACTCTTCCATGAAGCAGGAACCCTGTAAGACTGAGTTTAGCAGTCACTTTTCTGTGGGTCCTGCATGTCCAGTTTATACAGCAACAGTCAGTCTAGGCAAGAGCAGTTTCTTGCCCAAATGGCTAATCTTGCCATGTTGAAAGCAAACTCCATAACGAGTTTCTTCAATGCCCATCTTCCTCTCAGACGTAATTGGTGCTGCCAGGAACAGACATTTCTCATTGTCAAGAAAAACCCTAAACCATTTTAAATGCCATGTTCTGAAGGCCTTTGAAAGGTTTGAAGATTGTCTATCTTAAATACATCTCTATATATCTAGAAAACCTAACTTACCTAACTATAAATTCTATTATAAGTAACTATCTATAGTCTGTATTCAATTATGTATTACGTTTTAAAAGATCAATATAAGCACAATACTTAATCAAGAGGAGAAATATAAGCATCACAAAAATGACCTTGAATTTGTGTCAATAAATGAAAAACAATATCCATACCATGATTCCCCTTTTTACCATTAAAAAGAGATCGGCTGTGATCATTAGCCAATTATAAACAACCCCATTTAAATGAAAATAAAGATTTGTAAACAAGATGGGAATTGGGACGTCGCTCATTCCAAACTGCTTCCTGCTGGAAGGGGGCACTGTTCATACCTTGGGGATCATGACAAAACTCAGAAACCTGTATAAGTCCTTATTTTCGTGGTCTGTAAAGCTGTATCATCTTAGCTGTTTTAGTTGTTGGAACACCTGGTCCACTGCTTCCGGGGGTCTTGGTTCGTCAAACCACAGAAGCCTGGAAGGAATCCTCAGCTTTTCATTTTCTGCGGAAACATAAACTAAAACTCCTTTTCCAAGTAACATATCCTTATACTTAAATTTTGAAGTGAAGGTATTTTTAAAAGATATAAGTTGAATTAATTCAGCAGCATTTATAATCAAGTGTACTTTAGCATTTGTTCCTTCCTTAGCATTGAAAAAACTGAAAAACACAATAGCGTACAGTATCCACACTCTCTGTGTATTTTCCATCTTTACGTGGCTTATTTATCTATTATTACTTTATTTCTTTTACTTTTATTTATTTTTCTCTAAGACAGGGTTTCTCTTTGGAAATCCGCCTGCCTCTGCCTCTGCAGCAAATCCTACCTGCGTGCGCCACCACAGCCGGCTTCTCTATTATTTACCACTTTGCCGTTTCATTTTGTCTCTCAATCTTACGTATATTTTTAAACACACTGTAAACCTTTAGAGGTTTTGTTCATCCAAGTCTGACTTTACTGTAAATCTTTATGTTTTTCTGGCCACGTGTCTTATCTGTAAAACCGTGGCTGTTTAAACTGTCGTATTTTCCAAGATGGCGGGCGTAAGCATGATTCCAGCTTACCGCCTCTGTCCATGCTGACATCCAGCAAAAGCTGCCACTTCCAGCTGTACGTATACACCTTTCAATCGTTAGCAGAGTCTCTTAAAACAACCTTGCTGGGTTTTTTTTTCTTTTTATGCCGAGTCAGGAAGACTCCTGTAAGCGAGCCACGTGAATCTCGGCTTGTCAATAGCAAAACAGAGCCCACCTGAGAAAATGCTGCTACCAAAAATCTGTGCTTCTCTCCATTCTTTTGTTTCTAAAATTCCTTTAAATCTTTTGTTATTTTGCGTGGAAATTCAATCCCACTCCTGACACCATTCTGTAAAGAGAAGCTTTTTCTTGCTAGCCGCCAGTCGCCTGGGCTCTGCCACATTGTAGTCCCCAAATAACACACAAGACGCTGTATTAATTATGAAGCTGTTGGCCTTGCTTGTCTCTTACTGGCTAGCTCTGCTTTAAGTAATTACCCCATAATTGTTAATCTAAGTATGTCTCTTACCGGAGAATAGTTCCGGGCTCCTACCCCATGGCATTACATCTCGAACTCTCTTGTGTTTCTCCTTCCCAGAATCCTCCTGGACTCCTAGTCCCACCCATCTAGATTCCTATTGGCCAACAGTGCTTTATTAACAAATGTACAGGACTTCCCCCATCAGTCTCCTAGCCCAAAGACACGAGATTAAAGTCCCCAGCAAAGACAGCCTTCTTTCTTGGGATGGCTGTTTGTCTTAGGGGTGGGACGGTGCAGGAAGTATCTACCTAGAGGTACAGGTGAGAGACCTCTGGGACTTCCAGGAATATAATGGAAGAAGGGGGCACCCTCAGGCAGGGGAAGAGGTCTCCTTCCCAGGATAGCTGAGAGCTGTAGGGTGTGCAGATGTGGACTGGATGGTTACAAAAAGAGTCAGATTTAGAAATCATAGGCATTTTCTTAAACCAAGGTTTTGTCACCAGATTTCATTGCAGCTCTGTGTGAGACACAATGGAGGAATAATTTGCCTCTAGGTTGGTCCTGTGACCTACTGAGCTGACCCAGGTTCTTACCAGGCCCAGTTCCTGGATGGGACCATGCTCATAGCCCTGTTGGATTCCAGCTGTGGAACTTGAGTTGGGTCCCTGGGAACTCTGGAAGAATAAGATCATTTGAAGACTTGGAGGCATTGGGTGGACAGGTTGAACCATGCAGGGACATCTGAGCCTGGCTTCAAACCTTCTGAGTTTGAGAGCCACTGTTACTTATTTCCATGTGACTGTAGTCAAACTTTCATGTGAATATCAATCTGGGTGTGACTCACAGGTATTATTTCCTCTGACCCGTATTTCCATGTTCCAACCTGTAAAATTAGTGACAGAATCAGTAAAAACTGCCTTGATAATTTGGGTATCTTCTGGGAAGCCCCCTGGAGTCATAGATACATTTCTGGAAGAGAAAGTACACACATGATTTAAAACATGCTTGACAAATGCACCAGTCAAGTGGAGCTCTGCTTAACGTGTATAAATATTCCTATGGTGATTTCTTCAGGAAAGAATTGCTAATCCATAAGCTACTGGCTGGATTTTTCTCTTCTCCTCCTTTTTTTTTTTGGCTGATCTTAAAAACCATTTTAGCTGTTACTTCTGAATTTATGGGATGGCAACCCTCTTAGTGAGATTAAAATGAGCAGCTCTCAAGTGCCCCTTCCTGGCTTCATCCAGAGCCCACATGGTTTGCAGGGGCAGGTACTGCCCCAGCGAGGATCCCTTCTGCTACAGCTGTGGCTGTCTCCTGATTGCCTGTGACATGTGTTGCCTTTTATCTTGACTATGTTCTCCTAATCATTTAATCATTGACAACACAGAAACATATTTGAATGCATACCAGGCATAAAGACTGGGCTTGGTTCTTCTCCTTAGGCCGGAGTCTGGGCTGCGTGTTCCCTGTGGGAGCAGCAGGTGGAAAAACCTATTGCTTTTCTGCACTTGGTGACCGGGACTTGGAGATGGGGCAGGGGACGTGGAAACCGAGGCCAGCTTCGTCTGTTCTAGAGAGTTGTGAGTAACCGCCTGATGCTGGCTGACAGCTTCCTCTGGTAGAGGAAAGGAAGGCAGTGGGAGCCGGTAGGCAGAAACGGCCATTTGGTTATGTTTTCTGTGTGCACTCTTCTACTTAGGAATACTTATGTTTTCTTTGAGTCTGTTAACTTCCCTCAAATCTAGCTGCCTGTGGATAGGGCTTGTAGGCATCTGTGCTTAATCAGTGAGTGAATGAATGAATGAATGAACCTTTTACTAGTGAATGATAGAGTGCTTTTGGATCTCTGTAACCTTTTACAGACTAGGAGTTGTCACTGTGACGTCTCAGTGTTCAGTCTGCAGAAGACATACATTTACAGGCATCCTCTCTGTCTGCATGAGGCTTCATCATGCCTGCCATGCCTGCTGGCTTAGCTACAGGGAGGAATTGGTTTTGCATCCAACTGATCTCGGGATCTCACTCTGTGTCTAGAGCTGGCGTAATCCCAGTGACCCACCAACTCCCACAGGCCCCACGCCTGAAGGACCCTGCTGCCTTTTAACATGGCTTCCCTGAAGGCCACACTTGCGCTATGATGAACTGCAGTCATGCCACGGCAGCTCCCCCCATGCTGAAGGCCCAACAGCACTGTTGGGAAGGTTCCAGGAGAGGTCTCTCGGCCTCCCTCCTCGGACAGTTGAGTATCACAGCATTGGTAGGCATGGATTCAGGTCTTTCTCAGGATTTGTGCTTAGCTGTTGGTGCCGTCTTCGTTTTCTTATAGTAGTATTTCTCTGACTGTCAATGGCTGATTCAAACACTTCACAGATCCCCTGGCTTTCCCTGTTAGTCTAGCCAACTGACTGGGTGTCGTACCTCCTTAAGGCTCAGTAGCAATCCTTGGGAATTTATCCCTCTTTTCCCCCATTTTTACATGCTTTTTGAAATGAAATGAGATCCAGAGAAAGTTCAACTTTGAATCATTGGAGACTAACCTCTTACGATGTTTGAATTTAAGGAGTATTTTTTTTCCTGAAACACATTCCAGAAATGGATTTAAAAAATGAAATGGGCAGGAAACCATCTATCTGCTGTTCTCTCCTCTTCTCTGGTAAGTCTCCATCACAGCTCCCATTTGTCACGCACATGCAGAACCAGGAAGCCTGATACCTGTGTTTGCAAAATAAGCGCGATGTAGTCACCTGTAGATGAAAAGTTATTTTCTTAGAAATTTGAGGAGCAGAATCAGCTGTCTTCAGAAGCAAAGCAGAGGGACCCAGGAGTGTGAATGCAGCAGAGTGACATGACTAGTTCTTGCAACATTATTTGCAACACCTGTCCCAAGCTAAGTAAAACATGATAGGCCTGTACAGTAACTCTGCTCTGCTCCCACATCACGTCTTATCAGGGGGACATTGGCACACACATCTTCACGCTGTGATGGACACATGTGTCAAATTGATCATCCTCCAAAATCTGTGCGATCAAAAAGTTCTCAAGTAATTTTAGCCCCTGACATAATCCACTTCTCAGTTTCAGGGTCTTTTAAGCCATTTTCCATGAATACTGGCAGAAAGTCACCCATGTGTGCAGAGTGGAGTCTGGAATGTGAAACACTGCATGGTCTCAGGATGCAGAAGGAGCTCCCATTTCAAAACAAAGCCAATATTTGGGTTTTCCCTGACTGCACAATTGCACTTGTCCACGAGTGTCTTCAGAGTTCTTTGATTCACAGGTTTGGAGAAAGGGTCAATGCCTTTGCTGATTTTATGGTTCAACTGTCAAAAAATTGTAAGTTATATGAAAGGCTATTGCGGCTCTTTGATAAAATGCCATAGTTATTTATTCTCATCGTGGAGGAACATAGGACTTTTTAGTAATCATATGTCTATGCAGGCCCCATTTATAACTGTATCAGCAGGCCCAATTCGTTTACCAGTCCAAGCTCCTATAAACCCACAAAAGAAGCACAAAGTCTAGGGAGACAGGCAAAAGGAACGCCATGGCACAGCAGCACCAGCCTTGAGTCTGTTGAAGTCCTCCCTTTCTTCTCTATTCTCCTCCGCATCAGGTTGGAAAACAGGAAAATCCTAGTGACATTTCAGGTATGAGATCTTCACTTTGTGTGGGTTTCTTGATTAGTGGGCACTGAGCCCAAGGTTTCATGTGCACAAAGCCCATGATCCACCTCTGATCAGCCCTCAACTACCAGAAGCCAGTCTTAGGAAAGCTGTAAAACGCTGCAGGAACTCACAGCACTGGGGTTCCCCAGGAACTACTGCAGGGACTCACAGCACTGGGGTTCCCCAGGAACTACTGCAGGGACTCACAGCACTGGGGTTCCCCAGGAGCTACTGCAGGGACTCACAGCACTGGGGTTCCCCAGGAGCTACTGCAGGGACTCACAGCACTGGTGTTCCCCAGGAACCACCTCAGGGACTCACAGCACCGGGGTTCCCCAGGAACCACTGCAAGGACTCACAGCACCCAGGTTCACTAGGAACCACTGGAAGAAGACAGTGTTAGGTACTGAGGCTACATACACTTGCTGTATGGGCAGATGGAAGCACAGTACCTAAAGACTGACACAAAGACTAGCAACATTAAAGGACACAGCTTTAAGGAGTAGGATAGGAAATGACAGTGGCAAGCAGTCAGATCTCACATAGAGGACATCGGGAGGCGGTGGTGAGTCAGACTTGTGTCCTAGCTCCAAGTATCAGGCTCTAATTAATAAAGAGAAAACAGGTTGGACAAAGAGAACCCCTGGCCTATCTCCTTGAAAGTGTCCCTGTGGACAGGGAGAACCCAGCCAAACACAGCTGTAAAGGAGAAGACCGAATGTCTGAACTCAGGTAGTGAGCGAGCAAAAGATTATACATAGAATTTACTTCTTCAGCCACTTCTGAAGTCTGTGAGGTTGAAGTCAATGAGCCAAAGAAGGGGATGAAAATAATGGCTCAAATACACCCAGAAAGATAGGCAGTTCCTTATTCATCCAAATACTCATCCATTCCTTTCATCGTGTGTATCCTTTAAGATCAGGTGGGTATCCCTTCAGAAAGATGTCGAAATAAAATGAAAATGACAAAATGTGGTCATCTGCCAAGTCATGCTGGTAGCACTGGTGCATTTGTTTTACTCTTTCTGTTGGTACTGCATGTACCAGAGGGTGGGCTCTGGGGTCATGATGTTGATATGTCAGTCTCTGTGGACAGAAGTTTCTGTCCTGCCCAGTCCTGCAGCTGTTTCTTCCCAAATAAACACACAGAAGGTTATATTAATTATAAACTTTTTGGCCAATGGCTCAGGTTTCTCACTGGCTATCTGTCTCTCAATTATTAACTTGTAACTATTAATCTATGTATCTCTACATGACCTTCTCTTACCAGAGAATGCCTGGACATCCTACTTTCCTGGTAGCTACAGGGTGTCTCTCCTTGACTCTGCCTATGCCTACTACCTTTCTCTATCCCTATTTGGATTTTCCACCTGCCTAAATCCTGCCTGTCAATTGGCCAAAACAGGTTTATTCATCAACCAATTAGAGAAACATATATTCACAGTAAACAGAAGGATATCCCCCACCAAGTCTCAGAAGAAAGAACAGCTTCTCACACAGCTGTTTTTACAGAGAAAGGCGACTTACTGAGTGACCAAGGTCACGGTGTCCTTCTAGCTCTTGATTGTAATACTGCCATGATGGTCACCACATGTATATGGCCATAGCTGCCCCACAGCATCCCAGTTTCCTGTGCAAAAAAAAACAAACCAAAAACAAAACAAACAAACAAACAAACCAGTACAGTTACCTCTTATGATACCCAAGAAATACAACTCATGAGCACATTGAAATGTAAAACCCGAATCATCTGGAATATCTGACAGGTGTTTCTAAGGTGACACACAGTAGAACATGGTAACAATGAGTCTAGAAATGAGTGACATCAGGAATTTTGGAAAGTGAAGCAGCTGGATGTCATTTCGGAGGGCCTGGGAAGCCTTCAAAGCTACAGGATCAGCCGGTTTCTGGGACAATGATGTCACCTAGCTGTATCCTCCACTTAGACCCCCATCCTTCTCTCCCTTCATCTGTTCTCTGTTTTCTTCCCACTTTCTGCTGTTTCCCAGGGGACTCTGGAGATAGGACAGTGTCCCCTCATGGGAGCGTTTCCCACCCTGCTCCACTGATTTTTTTTTTTTGAGACGCAGGTCTGGGGACCACCTTGAGGGGTGACAGGGTAATTCAATTTCCAGTCTCATTTAATTTTTGCTCTTTCACTGGAGACAACCAACAAGACACCAATTAGGGGTGACAAGAGGCTGGAGGGAAGCCGAAGTTGGCTACTGTATTGCCTGTGTGTGTTTTCACATTTAGTTCGAACTTCAACCTGGCCTGTCTGCCTTCAAGCACTTTTAAAAAGAAATAAACTCCATCTCATTACCATCAGATACAATGATGGGGGAAACGGGCTGGAAAAACCTTGCATCTTTTCTGAGCCCTATTTTGTGCTTACAAAGAGAAGGGCAAATTCTTTACTGCTGTGCCAGTCAGCTATTATGTTTAACAATCTAATTAGAAAGGCCGGGTAGCCTATTCCCATTGTAAAAGCTAAGACAGCACACATAAGCACATCCAATTAGACAGCTGTCCTTTATGATGTGAGCTGCCCTCTGGCCAGGTTCTAATGAAGGACCCACCACTCCAGCCCCTCCCTGCAGCCTCAGGAAATGGGTTTCATCCATAAACTGGGCCAGCTGACAGCACTGGGGCCTTCAGACCTGTCCATGCAGCAAACAGCCATCAGCACAAACTTGCTCCCTGGCACATAGTAGGACACCATCTCTAAGGCTCGTGTGCAGCCAAGGCTTAACAGTCTCTTGACCAGTGGTGCTTTCACCCCACACAGTGAGAGACATAATCTCCTTTTGGATTACGGTGCCACAGTCGCTTGTGCAGGTCAGACTTGTGCTAACAGGTGGCTGTAAATCAGAACCATTGCTTTCATTCCGACTGTTACACTCTGCACGCCAGGGATGTACATAAGTCGAAACAGACCAAGAGCTATACATTGGAGCCGAGAGCTTGCCATGCTGCTTCTTCTCCCTCCCGCTACGTATGGCTTAAATTAAGGCGCCCTGTGTCGAGCAGATTTCTTTCTGTGACTTTGTCATCTGTTTAGTGTTTGGCATGTCCCACAAGGCAGTTGTGGCTATTCACAGGTCTGTTAATTAAAAGGAGATTTGGTAAAGGACTTTCTAAGTGGGCTGATGGACTTCAAGTAAAAAGATGCATTGGAAGGTGTGCATTCAGACACTGGGTGCTCTGTCTACAGGCTTGTTGTCTACATGGGTATTTGTTGGAAGGCAGCTTGTAGGGGGGGAGTGGGGGAGTATGCTTTTAAAATGTAAGCCAAAAAAGTTTTACACTAAGAACTGGAGCATTGCTGAGTAGGGCTTGAAGCCACAGCAAGGATTCGACTTTTAAAGCTGTGTTTTCAGGGGCTGGAGAGATAGCTCCACGGGAAAAGCTTTTGTAAACTTGAGTTCAGATCCTCAGCACCTGTGTGAGGAGCTGGTCATCGCATAGCACACCTGTAACCCCGGGAATGGCAGTGGAGACTGTATACTAGTCTCTGGTCAGTAAACCACCAGAGAAGAAAAGCACAAAGGAACTGGAGGAAAAACAGAATGTATCCAATCTATGCAAGTTGGTGGGGATGGAGATCGAGACCACCTTCCTACTCCTGAGTACCTTGGGCCAAAGTGTTACTCAGTTCAACCTATTTATTCCCAAATCTGTTTCCTCAGATCCACAAAAAAGAAAATCTTATCCTTGAGAAACTGTTTGCAAAACTTACACTGCATTTGTTATATTTCTAATCACTGAGACCAAGGGGCCCACAAGACACCTTAAGAGTCATGGTTTGAGGGGGATAAATCAGCATTCAGGAAATAATGGCAGTTGGCTTATGCCTGTGGGACTCCTTGCCTCCTCACACCTCAGGGAAGGAGGCAATGAGAAGCAGGGCAGAATAATTAACTCTCAAGACCCACCCTCCAGGACCAGTGACACACTTTCTCCAGCTGGGCTCTATAGAAGATTTCACAACCTCCCCAAGCAGCACTGCTACCGGAGATCACGCTCTCAAGCATGTGAACATCACGAGACTTCAATCCAAAGCTTAGTGCACACGAATTATTCTGTCACCTTGCACTCATGGCAAAAGTGAGAACTATCAGATACCATCGGTCACTTGCTTGTGTGGTAACACTTTCAGAAACCCTTTTGCCAGGAAGAACTGGCAAGCGATGTCGGAAAGTGGGCACTATAAAACATGTGTTTGGTGACCACTTTGTGAAAATGAGCCTTTTTTCCCTTGTTCTGTCTGGAATTGTTCTCAGTAAGACCAGGCAGAGGGATTGTTGTTAATTAGTGGGCATCTAAGATGCCTATACAGGCAGACCACAATTTAGTTACACATTGTGGAACCAAACACTGTTGCTGGGTTTGAGATGTTGGGTATCCAGGGCTGAGCTGTAAACTGTGTTCTTACAGGGCAAGCATGGAGGGGGAAGCCATGGCAGGTAGCTCAGAGGCATCTCATCAGCAGACTGAAGAGTCCTTAGTTAGCAAAGCACAAGGACTTGTGAGCAAGAAAGGGGCATGCGTAGACGTCACTGTGGCTTCCAAGAGTTTTTCGTTGAATCAGGGAGCTAGATACTTAGCCATGAAAGCACAGCCATATTTGCTCTAGTCTGCGTCCAGTAAGCTTCTGGCACACTGGGGAACAAGCCTGCTGTGAGCCTTTTGGCAGCGACCATTGTGTCCTTGTGTTTTTCCAGGTTTTAAGATGTTCTTTAAGCTAATCGAGCTATGAATGTAATGAAGTTTATTGTATAGCTTAGCATGAGATGAATAAATACAGACTTGGGAAGAGTGTGTGAGGTTGGAATGATGAGTCTGATGAAGCAAAAGATAATGGGAACAAAGCCCAAAAACTGTGCTTAGATCCTGGAATTTAGATGCCCAATTATCAACTGAGGCAAACAAGTCATGACAACTCCAGTAGTTTGAATGTGTCTGGCCCCCATAATCTCAGAGGGAGTGGTACTATTAGGAAGTGTGGCTTCGTTGGAGTTTGTATGGTCTTGGAGGAATTTTGTCACTGTGGGGATGACCTTTGAGGTTTTCTATGCTCAGGATGCCAGCCAGTGTCTCAGTCGACTTCCTGTTGCCTGTAAGACAAAGGACTCTCAGTTCTAGTACCATGTGTGCCTGCATGCCACCATGCTCCCCACCATGCTCCCCATCATGCTCCCCTCCATGCTCCCCTCCATGCTCCCCTCCATGCTCCCCATCATGCTCCCCTCCATGCTCCCCTCCATGCTCCCCTCCATGCTCCCCTCCATGCTCCCCACCATGGTCCCCTCCATGGTCCCCACCATGCTCCCCTCCATGCTCCCTACCATGCTCCCCACCATGCTCCCCTCCATGCTCCCCACCATGCTCCCCTCCATGCTCCCCTCCATGCTCCCCACCATGATCACCATCATGATAGTTGACTGAACCTCTGAAATTGTAAGTGAGCCACCCCAGTTAAATGCTTTCCTTCGTAAGAGCTGCAATGGTCACGGTGTCTCTTCACAGCAATAGAATCCTAACTAAGACAGCAACTGACTGGAAAAATGAATGTTGGATAAACAAATCACAGGTAAAAGAACAGAGATCGGGTGTTTATTGAGCAGCTACTGTTAAATCCTAGCAAATGAGCAGTGGGCTCCATATCCTTATAGCAACAGCAGTGTGAGGTAGAGCACCAGGCATGGAACATGTGCTTCCTGCTCACTTTCTTATCCTAGTTTATTATGATAATGATTATTAAAATCTTTTTCAAAATACATTTTGATCATATTCTCCCCCACCCAGAGCCTCTCAGACTCTTCCTGCCTTCTTACCCACCCAAACTCATTTTAAAATTTAAACACGGTTTTTTATTTCTGATTTTTTAATTTAAATTAGAAACAATCTTATTTTACATGTCAATCCCAGTTCCCTCTCCCTCCTCTTCTCCCCTTCTCCCCACCGGACCCCTAACCCATCTTTCTGCTACCCAGGGAGGGTGAGGTCTTCCATGTGGGATCTTCAAAGTCTGTCATATCATTTGGAGAAGATCCTGGGCCCTCCCTCATGTGTCTAAGCTGAGAGAGTAACCCTCGATGAGGAGTGGGCTACCAAAGTCCATTTGTACACGAGGGATAAATACTGATCCACTACCAGAGGCCCCAAAGGCTTCCCAGTTCTCCTAACTGACACCCACATTCAGGGGGTCTGGGTCAGTTGTATGCTGGTTTCCAGCTGCAAGTCTAGAGTCCATAAGCTCCCCCTTGTTCAGGTCAGCTGTTTCTGTGGGTTTCTCCAGCTTGGTCTTCACTCCTTTGCTCATCACTCCTCCCACTCTGCAACTGGATTCCAGGAGTTCAGCTTAGAGTTTAGCTGTGGCTGTCTACTTCTGCTTCCATCATCTACTGGATGAAGGCTCTAGAATGGCAATGATCCTTCTGCTTCTATTGTGTGGAATAGTTTGAGGAGCATTGGTATTAACTTGAACATAACTTTTAACATAGTTCTTTCTAGGAAAAAACAACAACAAAACACCAAACTTTTTGGCAGAGGTTTCTGTCCAGCCTGGTCTCACTGCCCTTCAATCCCAAGTAAACACACAGAGGCTCATGTTAATTATAAACTATTTGGCTGATGGCTCAGGCTTCTTATTGGCTAGCTTGATTAATTATTAACCCATTTTTATAAATCTGTGTATCTCCATGAACTCTTGGCTTACTCAGTGATGCCCAGAACTCTTGCTTTCTCGACAGCCACATAACATCTCCCTCCTGACTCCTCTACGTGTTCCTATTCCTAACTTTATCCTGGTCTGGTAGCCCTGCCTATCTTCTTGCCTGGCTACTGGCCAATCATCATTTATTCATCAAGTGATAAGAGAATCATATATTCACAACCAAACAATCCAACAATATAAAAAATATGAAAACAAACACACACACATACACACACACACACACACACACACACACACATACCAAAAACCAAAAAAAAATGAAGTCTGTTTTGTGTTTGTCAACTACTCCTGGGCAAAGGGACTACTCCATGGTGTGGTTGATGTGCCCAGTGACACTTCACTGGAGTAAACTGACTTTTCCTTTGCCAGCAGGTATCATTCTCAAATTTTTATCTTGGTTTGGGGTTGGACTTTGAATCCACAACCGCTTCTTTGTTCTGGAATTTGTATGGCTTGAATTCATACAGCTCTTGTCCATGCTATCACAGTCTATCTGAATTTATGTGAATATTAGCCCTGTTTTAGCTGGAAGATGCTGTGTCATGGAGTTATCTACTGCCTTGGGCTCTTAAATTCTTCTTCCTCCCCTTCTGCATAGATCCCTGAGTCTTGTGAGGATAGGTTTGCTAAAGCAATGCCACTTAGTTCTTGGTGTTCCCAAGTATCTTTCTCTCTGTACATTTTCCAATTATGAGCCTACGTGTTAAGCAGAGACACCAAGAGAAATAATCAATAAATAGGACCTTAGAAGCTTCTGAACAGCAAAGGATATCATTGCTCAATCCAAGTAACAGCCCACAGAATGGGAAAAAATCTTCATAAATTATACAACTGGCAGATTATTATCTAGAATATACAAAAAATTTAAAAAAACAAAAGTGGATATCAATAAAAAACAAATAGCACATTTAAAATGAGGTATAGAATTAAGCAGAGAATTTTAAAAAGATGAAGTGAAAATTACTATGAAGCACTAAAGAAATATTCAACATCCTTAGACATCAGAGAAATGCAAATTAAAACAACTTTGAGCTTTCATCTTACCTGAGTCGGAATAGCTAAGATAATTAAAACATATGACAGTTTATTCTGGCAATGATGCAGGAGAAGGAGAACACTCATGCTGATGGGAGTAAAAATGTGTATAGCCACTACAGAAATCAGTGTTGCTGTTCCTCAGGAAGATGGGAATTGGTCTACCCCAATATCCTGCTGTACATTACTCTTGGGCATGTATCCAATGGACTCTGCATCCTTCTACAGAGACACTTGCTCATCCATGCTCATTGATGCTCTATTCATAACAGCCAGAAATTTGAAACAACCTCAATATCTATCGGCTGATGAATGGATAATGAAACTGTGGTACATTTACATATTTATCTGCTAATAAATAACATTATGATATTGGCAGGTAAATGGATATAGATACAGCTAGAAACAATCATCTTGAGTGAGGTAACCCAAACCCAGATCATAATCATTACATATTTTCTCTTCTATGTGGATGCTATCTTTTTTTTTTTTTTGGTTTTTTGAGACAGGGTTTCTCTGTATTGTTTTTGGAGGCTGTCCTGGAACTCGCTCTGTAGACCAGGCTGGTCTCTAACTCAATGAGATCCGCCCGCATCTGCTTCCAGAGTGCTGAGATTAAAGGCATGCACCACTAATGCCTGGCTGTGGATGTTATCTTTAAAGGCTTTAGGTATATGCATTTCTATTCAAAAAACTATAGAGGTTAGGTAGGTAATAAGGGACAAGGGGTGAGGGAGGTTGTCCAAGAAGAGGAAAATAAAATGTAATGTTATAAAGATATTAAGGGCAAACCAATATACTAGGATTATATAAGAAGAGGAATGGGAGGGCAGAGCAAAGAAGAGACAATGAGGAAGGACATTTAACATTAAAGAGTATTTGAAAAACTTTCTGGAAACGCATTATTGTAGAAGCTTCCTAAAATATATACATATATGAAATAAATTTCAATGTAATCACCGTGTCATAGGAGAGACAAAACCCCAACTAGACATCTTATACAACAAAGTTTTAAACCAAACTCTAGTGTCAGGAATGGATTACATCTTATTGAGTCATTGGCCCAAAGGGTTCCACTCCTTTTTAACCAATAAGAGTAATACATATTTACAGTATACAGAAGAATTATTCCACAGCAATATATGCTACCAGAGAGACAGGGTAATCATCAGTATGATTCATTTACAAACAATGAGATCTACAACAGAGATCTGACTGCAAGACATAATGGAACAATAGTGGCATGAATGTTTTGGGAGTAACCAACCATTTTTAACATTTGATTTAAGGCCTACTCCATGAAATAGAACTTATGCATTCCATTGCAAAAGTAGCCATACCTGAGAGTAGATAGATCATGGGCCCTTGAGAAAAATCTCCTATTATTTTTCTGCTAAATGAGCATATCAATAAAATAACTCCTAATGACATGCTGTTACATTCATAGATCAATGCCTTATTCAACCCTCATAAGAAAAATTGCTTCTTTCAGTAGATTGCATTTTTTTAATGACCACTTCACAGCATGGATCCCATTTTCATGTTGGTGATAAAGCAACTAATATTCTGAGGTAAATTGCTTGGGACAAAGCACCAGAGGCACCAAATGATAAGAAATAAGATTTTCTCCCAATGTTTCTTCCTTTTCTTTCCTTACAGTTCCCCTCCCTCTTTTTCCTTTCTCTCTTTTTTCTTTTTCCTCTTTTCTTCTTTCCTTCACTGTCATCCCCTCCCATTTTCCATGCCATTTTTTCTTCCCAGGGTATGATATGAGTATACTGTACCTTACTGTTCAGAATAAAGGGGCATGAGTGATCCTGTTCTGGGGTCAGGGGGCTCATGGTACCCAGTGCTAGGCATATAGTACCACATTGCTTGGATCTCTACCCAGCTATTCTGTTTATATCACTTCAGTGTAATCTGGGTGTGTTCCCTAAAGTCTCATGTTCTGGGACTATTAAGAAATGGTTGATCCAAAAGATTTTGAGCTTTTCAATAAAGTGGAATTAAAGGTAGGATGCACCCCAGGTGGACTAATGCTGATCTTTGAGTAGAATAATTTCCTGAAGGGAGAACATTATAAGAGAGTGGGCCTGTTCCCTTCCCAACCTCTGACCTCTATTTTTGTGACCTCTCTTCATCATGGGCTCTCACCATGTACTATTACCTGTCATTAAACCTTCACCAGAACCAAGTGGATGCTGTGGCTGTGCTCTTAAAACTACAAATCTGTGCATGAACTTATATTTTTTATAAAGTACTCAGCATCAAGTATTTTGTTATAGCAGTATGGAATGTGGTATTTATATACTCCTGTACCAAGCTGAATGGCCTTGAAGAAAGTGTTAAAAGAAAAGAAAGCATCATCCATGCCTCAGTTCCTCCATATCTAAAGTAAGAGTAGTAATAGTACGCACCTGCCTCATAGACTGTCCTGAGCTTATGGTTCACTGAGCGTTCTTACGTAAATCTTCCAGAACAGCTACTGACACTTCCTTAGAACCGTGTGCACAGCCTCCCCTGTCATGCCGAGCTACATGTTCCTGGTGCAAATGATCTGTCCATAAAATCACAGAGCCTTACCAAGTCATGGAAGACTATGAAGCATTTTGTTTATTGATAAGTATTGTTGAAAATGTTGAAAAGACATTTAAACTGAGCTTGCTCTAAGTTGAAGCTAAAGAATATGTAAACTTGGCAGACACTATGGAAATGAGCACAGAGCTTTCTCATGAAACTAAAAATAGATCAAAATAGATCTTGTATGTGATCTTCTAGATATGGTTTGGGTGTTGCCTTCACTCCTGCTCCAGTGCACTATAAAATGGCTCAAGAAATACCTCCCCTAGGATCACACTCCTAGGCATATACTGATGAAACCCTATGACCCCCATTCTTCAGTTACCACTGCTTTAGTCACAAGCCAAAAGAGGGAATCGGCTTAGAGGCACATCAACAGACAGATGTAAAAAGAAGACACTCGTCCATCCCCGCTGATGATGGCAAGGGCAGGGCTGCTCTTGGCTATGTGGAAATCACCCTCTCATCAGCATCTGGTGAGTGTGCACTCCCTCAATGGCACAGCCTGACAGACCCAAGCCCAGATTTTCCAAATAGCTGTAACCAAAGCTCTGGAGCAACACAGAGGTAATAGGGGATGCAACACACAACCCATATCTAAAAGATGGAAACTCTGGACGTAAGTCCAGCCCTTTCCAGGTGCACATATGCAGAAGGTCTGTGGTTTTGCTTTTATAGCTCTTGCTGGTGTGTGTGTGTGTGTGTGTGTGTGTGTGTGTGTGTGTGTGTGTGTGTGCATACCTATGGATGCCACAAGACAATCTCAAGTGCTATTCTTCTGTTAGCTTCTATCTTGCTCTTTGACATCAGGCCTGTAGCTCACTAGTCCCAGGGGTCTTCCAGTCTCATCTCTCTAGCACTGACATTACAAGGGCATGCTACTGTGCCAACTTTTTAATGGGGACCCTAGGAATCTAACTCACATCCTTAGGCTTACATGGCAAGCTATCTGACTGAGTCATCTCATACTCTTTCCCCTCCTCCAGGTCCTTCAAAGATCCCTGCCTCCCCACCTCCCTACTCACATGTGGTTGTTTGAATGAGAATAGCTGCCATAGGTTCACACATTTAACTTGGTCTGCAATTTGTGGAAATGTTTGGGAAGGATTGGGAGGTATGGTCTTGTTGGAGGAGGTATATCACTGAAGGGGTGCTTTTAGGCTTCAAAAGTCCATACCATTCCCAGTTCTTCCTTTCTTCCTTCCTTTCTTTATTTCTTTATTTCTTTCCTTCTTTCTTCCTTCCTATCTATCTCTATCTCTATCTCTGTCTCTCTTTCTCTGCCTTGTACTTTTGACTCAAAAGGTAACTCTCAGATACTGCTTCAACACTGTGTCTAGCTGCCACCATGCTTCCTGGCACAATGATCATGGACTATAACCATCTGGAACCATGAACCCTAATAAACACTTTCTTTTATAAGTTGCTGCCCTGGCCAGCAGGGCACAACTGGGGTCGTGTCCACAGGAACCTGGAATGAAAGGAACAAGACACACAAAGAATGGACAGCAAGACAGGCTTGCTGATCAAGCTGTGTGTTTTTATTTTCCTTAGGCATATTATATAGTAGTTAGGGTGGTGAAACTAGGTAGGGGAGAGTAATCAAAGGAGAGGGGTCATTACCTAGTAACCAGTCCACTGAAGGTGAGCAGATAGCAGGTGTTAGCAAGGTGAAAGGGTCGCAGAAAGAGGAGTTAAGTGATCTCATTGTGGATGTTTCCTTTTTTGCCATCTGCTATTCCTGTGAGCCCAAGTTCTATTCATTAGGAAGCTGGGGAGGGGGAAAAGGGTTGATTGGGACTGAAGGTAACTACTCTTTTAACATAATGAACTATTCTTTAAAAAGGCTGGCAATATTTACAAGAGGCTCTAAATAACAATGATTGCTCCAGACAAGTTGTCTTAGTCATGATGTCCCTTCACTGCTATAGGAAAGTAACTAAGACACCACTCAACTTCATGTTCTTTCTCTCTTAAAACAAAGGTCAAACCTGAAGCCAAACAAAGAACAAAAGTAACATGGAGTTGGATTTGTATTGTCCAACTACTCCTAAGCATGTGACCTACCCTACTGTGGTTGATATAATCAGTGACAATGGGATGTCTTTATTCTACACTTCCCTTGAAGCTTCGGGGATCTATGTGGAAGAGGAGTAGAAATGTCAGGTTGAAAGGAAACTCAATTTCCCTAAATTCTAGTGATTAGACAAAAGCCAGCATTCCCCAGGAACTCCTGAAATCAGTTTCCCTCTACAGAAGGAGCCATTACCCTTATCACTGGCAGAAGGGAAACTGGCTATCTGTGGTATGTGTTAGCATACCAAAAAGCATTTTGGCCTCCAGGCTCCCTCAGTATCAAAAGTACCTGTTACACACATCACCATCCATGCCAGCATCCCGGGATCTTCTTACCTCCTTCCCTACCCTAAGTTTTTCTAGCTCATGGGATTCCCTTCCTCCACTAGTTACTCATTTCTCCTTTGTACGCCTGCTGTTTCAGCTATGCTGACTCTCTTCTTGCTCTCATTTGCTTGCACTCTCTTTGTCTTCATCCCTCATTCTCCCCTCCTCTCTCTGTCTCTTGCTCTGCTCCTGCTTTTCTCGTGGCCAGGTTTATTTTGCTGGCCATGATGCCTCTGGCTCTTCTCTCCCTCATATTTACAATAAAAATCCTTCCCCTTAAGCATACCAGGGAGCACTCATGTTGTCAGTTTATACAGAAAGGTTTGTAAGAGCCAGAAGTGGTGGACCACTTCAAGGAAACAGCATTTTCCAGATACAACAAGGCTGATGGAAAATTGAACTCTGAGGCTGTGTCATCAGGCACAAGATCTGCATAAGGCCAAGCCAGGCAAAATCCCAGCACGGAGAAGATGAAATGAATATAAAGCACCATTCTAGTCAAGAAGCTATTTATTATTAGTAGCTTCTATGAGAAAGAAAACCAGTTTTCTTCAATGGAGTGCTCCCAAAGTTTTAACATTCTTGCTTCCTTCAAGCTACAGCCTTTCCCTTCAGTGTTCTCCTCCCTTAAAGACTGCTAAAGAAAGCCAGTAACCCTATTATCTCCTAGCTAACTCTTGTCTGCTTCCAAATGGGTCTCTTTCCAAGTTAGACATATTTCTTATACTTCCTGAAATAACTGATTCTTTTTAATTAATCTCAAGAGTCATCTCCATTCTGACTGCCTTATGTTGATAATACCGTGCAACTTTAAAAAGCACTAATTTGTACTTGTAGTCATGGCTGTAAAATGCCCCCATTATAATGAGTACACACACACACACACACACACACACACACACACACACACACAAGCGCACGCATTTATGTGCAGTATCTTCTGGAAACCAGCTCTTTTAGTCTCCATCTCAATCTTCCCTTCCCACATCTAAGCATGATAGAATGGCAAATGTCTTAAGGCTCCATATATATTTTTATCTCTGTCCAGAGACAGATGCACAGTGTTTAAATGCTGTCAACTTTTGTGCAGACCATTTGCATGAAAATGGTCATAAAACTGACTTTATTGTATATAGGAAAGTAAAAATCCTGCTCTGTTTTTAAAAGCTTATAGGCTGAAGAAGAATTTCTAGGTCTTGTCATCCAAACAGAAGGTTTCATTTTACTATAAAACCAGACACAAATAGGTACAATCAAATAATTCTCTAGTTATGCTTGTGATAATTCCATATGTTTGTAAGTGAATTGTAAACACATCTATTAAAATGGCTGGAATAATCCCATTGTGAAGACCATCTGTGGTATCTGTCATCCTCATTGTCCCTGTGACTTATACAGAGAAAGTCATCTATGTCTCTCAGAGGCTGCAGTTGAAGCCTTGTCCGTGGCCATGGGAGGGTATGGGCCCTAGTGCACATATTTCTTTGAAGTCTTTGAATGACTGTGGACCTAGTAGGACAGGGTTTCTGTGGAGCCACTCCCATTAACGTGAAATGAAATTACAGAGAGCACTAAAGGGGAGTCATCTATCATACCATCCTTGTCACAGACAGGCCATGAGGGCTGGCTCTTAGCTTAGGGTGCACATGCATTGGGTAGTGAAGTGCGGACTAGTCGTCAGAGCTTTGGGATTAGGGACTAAAAAGAACTCATTCTTAGCAATGATGGAGAATGCCATGTATTTTCTCACCTCACAAAGCAAGCTAATTCTCTGAACTAAGAAATAATGACAGGAGTGAAAACCTGGCAGGCAGCACGGGGAACTTGGACAGGAGCCTTCCCTTTGTCTGGAGAGCAAGGATGCACATGGAGGATGAATTCAAATGGCCATTTGTTAAAACAACTTTCCTGTTAAATGCTGGAGGTGGGGACATGGTCAGTTGGGGTGGGAATGCATGTGGGTAAGGCACCAGTGGGTAGGACATATTCTACCTGCTTAAGTCGGAGGAGAGCTTTGAGGATGTCTGCGCAGGCTGGTTTTGTGACAACTTGACACAAGCTAGCGTCATCTGAGAGAAGGAAGCCTCATCTGAGAAAAGCTTCCATAAGGGAAGGCTCCAGGCAAGCCTGTGTGGCATTTTCTTATTTAGTGATTGATGGGGAAGGGCTCAGCCCATTGTGGGTGGGGCCATCACTGGGCTCTATAAGAAGAGAGCGTGACAAACCCATGAGGAGCAAGACTGTAAGTAGCTTTATGTTGGTAATGCTGTACAACTTTAAAATGCACTAATTTGTACATGTGGTCATGGCTATAAAATTCCCTGGTTATAATGAGTACATTCTATGGTTTCAGCATCAGCTCCTGCCTCCAGGTTCCTGCCATGTCTGAGTTCCTGCCCTGACTTCCTTCAGTGATGGACTGCTGTGTGACTTGTCAGCCCAAGGGACCCTTTCCTCCTAATGCTTTTGGTCACGGTGCTTCTTCACAGCAATCTATCCAAGAAAATGTCATTAACCCCTAAAGAGTCACCATCCGAATATCTTCAAAGACACCCAGAATATTGCCGACATAGACAACACAGGCATCCTTTAAAAGTCAGTCACCCCAGTGATACCTTGGCCTTGGTGGGAAAGTGCCCATTGAGTAGTCCTCATGTCCCAGATAATGTTGCACATAGCACCTGGAACTTAACCAAGTGTTAGGGAGCTGACTAACACTGAGTGCATGGGCAGCTTATTTCAGGTACACGTTTTCCTTTGGGTGGGTATACCTGGAAATGCTTGGCAATTTGTGATATCCACCATGGTGTTAGCTTTGTGTTGCTTTCAGAGGAGAAGAGCTTATTTTGTGTCGTGTTTTCAGAGGCTTCAGTCCTGGGCCAGCTGGCTCTCTTGCTCTAGTACCCTGGCTGACGTAGAATGTCACTGCAGGAGTGTGTGGTGGAGGAGGCTGCTCACCATACAACAGGCAGGAGGCAAAGCGAATGAAGGACTGGGTCCTGGCACTCACGCTAAGGATTCACCTTCAGCACCTAACTTCCTTCCAGCCCATCCCGGGTCCTTAAGGCACCACCACCTGCCAATTGTGCCACAGGCTGGCACACAAGCTGGTTGCACTTTGGCCTTCAGAGATCATTTCAGATCAAGTATTTTCTTTTTCTTCTTACCTGAATGTGAGGTTTTCAGAAGACACGGGAAGGCAGTGAGCTTCATGAAGCTTTGTTGCTGAGCAAAGCCTTTCTAAGCGTAACAAGAGACATCTATTTTACTGTAGCTGCAGTCGTCATAGCCTGGCACATCCTGGGTGGTGGGGGAGGAGAGAGTTTGGGTTATTGAAATTGGGAGAATGCTGAGGGCACTACAGAGGCAATGATGGGGTGGCCTCCTTAGGATGTGGAAAATGATCCCCAAATCCTGACTCCTATCATGCAGTGAAATGGAGTGTGTCAGATTTTAACACGTGTGTCACCAGAGGATCTTGTAACATGTGGATGCTGTTCCAGCCAGTCTGAGGTGGAACCCTTGATTTTATTCTACATTCTAATATTCCCACACCATATTCTCCATGAAATGTATACATTAATTGGGAATATATCTTCTTATTGTTTTCCAGACTCCTTACTCCTTAGTATTTATCCTCTCTCTCTCTCTCTCTCTCTCTCTCTCTCTCTCTCTCTCTCTCTCTCTCTCTCTCCTATATATGTACCACTGAAGGAAACTTGCTCATGATGGGGTCCATGGAGAAACCACTGTCACATGACTGCTTGAAAAAGGCTGTAAAATGTAGAACATGAATATTCTCTCCAAACAAAATACCATATGGAATCTTTACAAAAAACTGATTGATTGATAGATACATTACTTGGGATAAAATTATCTTTTAGAGATCATTCTTTGGTTTAAGGAAAGGAGAGAATAAATAATGAGAAAAACATAGATTTAAATGTAAGGATTCTATCAGATGTGGGCTACATGCACTAAGGGACACATTGGAGGGACATTGGGACTATACCATGTCCTTCATGTTGAGGGAGGATGGATAGGAGCAGTGTTAAGAGGAAGCATGAGACAGAATTTCTAGGTTAACGTGACCATCTGAACAGAGCTTGTCCTCACTTAGGTAGGATCTCTGTCTCTTTAGGGTTTGCTGTACTGAACAGAGCTTGTCCTCACTTAGGTAGGATCTCTGTCTCTTTAGGGTTTGCTGTACAGGTGTGGCTTTGATATCAGACTTTTTATGAGTCACAGGTCCCCCCTTCCTCCTCTCTCAGTATGGAAATAACTTTAGCACCACTCTCAAATGAATTTCAGGACATTGGCTCACCCTTCAGATGTACAAAGATCAGTAACTTACATGCATGAAGCACTCATCATCTTGGGTTGTGATAATGGGTAGAGCTGATGCATTAGGTGTTAATGAAGCCAGTGCAAAGCTGCACAGATGGACAGAGCTCCCAGCTGGGAATGAATAGTCTTGTACCCAGAAGAATCTCAGTGGGACTGCTTTTTTACCCATAATGCAGCCTTTTGCAAGCACAGGCTCACACACCAACCTGCTTGGCCTCCAGACTTCATTGTGATGATCATCATGGAAAAAATTCTGTGACTTTGATGAAATTGAAACAAGTGCTATGAAAAAAGGTCAGGGAAACCATGTATGACAGAGCTTAACTGTTCAATGTAGACTTCTTCAAAGAGCTTTTTGCTGGTCAGTAAAGCTATGATGATGTCTCAGTACTGTTTGAAATGAGGATCCTTTGTAATGAAGGCAATCTCAGTTGCCCAAGGTGTTTAGGTTGGGGAACACTTAAAGCATGTCTCCTATTATTTAGATTGGCAAAATTATTTATTTTATATGGTTTCATTTCAAGGGTACTGGTTGAAGGATTGGGGAGGGGAGCCCTTGTCTGTGTTTTCTGGGTGGAGTGTTTGCACTTATTTCTCTGGGTCTTACTGAACCTCTAACCCTGCCTTCAAGTAGTAGCATTCACAACTTTCATTCCTGACATTTCTGACTAAAATCTGGTGCCAAATATTCTCTCTGTGACTTAATTAATATGAAGGAGATCTACCATTCCATCAAGCTTCCACTAAAAAAAAAAAAAGCCAAGTGGTGGTGGCTCACACCTATAATCCCAGCACTCAGGAGTCAGAGTCAGGTGGATCTCTGAGTTTGAGGCCAGCCTGGTCTACAGCATGAGTTACAGGACAGCCAAGGCTGTTACATGGAGAAACTGTCTCAAAACATTCTCTCTCTGTCTCTCCCTGTCTCTCTCTGTCTCTCTGTCTCTGTCTCTCTCTCTCTCTCTCTCTCACACACACACACACACACACACACACACACACTGCATTCTGCAGTTTTGTATTGACACATTTATGGTGAAAATTTACAAGGATCTGGCCCTGTCACCTGGGAGTTTTAGGTTGAGAGTGAAAAGAATGGAAGGATAATCATACACACACTCTGCACATACATATGAGCTAAAGAAAACCTGAGAACCAGTAAGGCTTTAAGTACAGGCAGAGTTGGCTTTTGTTTGCTGCCCGACCTTCCTCTTCTTTTCCTCTAATATTTTCTTTCTTATTTGCCTGTCCTTTTCTCTCCATCCATCAGCCTGTCCACCCACCCACCCATCCATTCGCCCAGTCATCCACTGACCTACCCATCCATCCACCTGCCCAATCATCCATCCATGCATTAGGTCTACAGGTCTACAGACTATAAAAACAGCTAAGTAGCAAGTCTTCTCACAGCCTCAGGAGTTGTTGATCTTGATACATCTTGATTTGAATGGTTTAAGAATCCCTCTGGATGGATTGTTTAACAAGGTGTCAAGGAAAAGCAAGCTAGCATACACTTGTGGGTATCTTTAGAGGGTGTATATGGTAATGTTAATTTATTTGGGCTCACAAAACAAGTTGCAAACTCTCTTAGCCAAGTTTGGTTAAGGAATTACACCTTCTGCTCTGATAAAGGCTGGGCTTCTTAGGTGTTCTGATTGTCGAACGCTTGATTTTTTTTTTTTTTGGCCCACTGAGGGTCCAATAAACAAAACTTTGAAACTTTGTTTCAAAGCTGTTACCAGTCTTACCAGATGCTTTAAATTTCTTCAAGCTCTCTTGAATTCCATGCCTTTATCACCAGTTTATTTGTGGAAATGGTTCTTGCCTCTCATATATGCAAGTAAATGGCTGATGCCAGTTCTGTGGAGGCAGAAGGCAGTCCCAGGTCGTCTGTATCTTCACTCTGTCTGCGGACTGTCCGTGTCTTCTAGGAGACACGAGGAGGGTTATGTTTCTTTGTTCTGATTACTGTCTAATCCCAAGAGCCACTTTCCAACAATAGCTAAGTTGAAGAGGAATCACTGTCAGATGAACTAAATACGGTTTGACAGGCCCAGTGGTACCAGAATCTTGCAAGGTCACTGCTTATACCGTCAATCTTTGGGTTGTACTCACCAAACATATCCAATCTATGAGTATTTCTTCTATTTCAGAACTGTCGTTCAGAGCTCTTGTTGTATTGTGGATATGGAATGTTCCACAAAAGTCCATATGCATTATTCTTGGGTCTCCTGCTTGGACTACTGGGAGGTGGTGGAATCCTTGCCAGGCCCTATGAAAAGTCTTCAGGTCACTGAGGTCATTGGAGGGAATTGTGGGATCTTCTTGTCTTCCACTTTTTTCTTCCTCTGCTTCTGTAAGCAGAGAAGCTTTGCTGAAATAGATGCTTCACATGGGTCCTAGAACAATGGAACCAATGACCACAGACTGAAACTTGAAAACCATGAGCCCAAGTAAACCCTTTCTCTCTACAGGTTGGATATCTCAGGTATGTTTTAAAGCAACACATATCTGGCTGAGAGTTCTTAGTTCAGTAGAATTCCCATCTCTGAGTCCTGCCTGCTTTGGGCTTGAATCCTTCACTCACTTAAAGCATACTCACTGTCTCAACAGGTTGCTGCGCTGTACCCACACTGGTCTTCAGCTGTCCATACACAGAGACTGGTGTATATCATCTGGTTCCCAGCTAGGATCCTTTCCTGTCAACTTTGTCTTGTCTAGGGACTATTCTCTGTGGACACAAATCCATTGAAATAAACTACACAACAAAACAAAGCCAACCAACGAACCAACCAACCTAGATAAACTTGCATTTACTGGAGGGATCCATGTTGAACTAAGTGACTGCAATGGAAACCAGATGTGAATTATTCTGGGTGCTTTACGTGTGATCACATCATTTGTCTGAGATCTTTGTAAGAAAGCTTTTATGGACTAAGGTGGGGAAAGCTGAATTACATAATCATACCTCAATAAGGAATCAAATGGTTCCAGTATCCTCCACTTGAAAATTGACAGCTGAAAATACATTGAAAATAAATAAACAGATGGTAAATAAATGAGTGAACAAATGGAAGAATAGTAAGGGGAAGGAGTGTGTGATCCAGAAGACAGGGAGAGAGGCAGTGAGAGGCTATACCCTTGGCAGTCATGAACGCACAGCTGTTGTAGCTACCTGCAGTGGGCATGCGAAAAGAATGGACCTCCGAGGAACCAGTTGCCAGTCAGAGAGGGACTCATGGGACCCTGTCCCTATTTGCTAAATGATGGGCTACTAAAGGATTTTAAGGGAGGAGAATAGCTTTAGATGTGTGTCCACTGGTGAGCCCACCCACCAGACTCCATTGGACAGCTTCATTCTCGATGGTCACACAGATGGCCTTGGTCAAATTCAGTGGGTCGTAAAACAAGACAAAACAAAGAGTCACAAACAAGGAAAGCGAACTGTAATGAGGAGGGACACTTGGCAAAGGCAGTAGGATGAATGTACAGCAAAGAGGTGGGTGTGAGCAGTCCTTTCCATTACAACTTTTTCATAAAATGCATACAGTTGTCCATGTGAATCATTAAAAATATCAAAATACCTGGAAATCCTGAACTTGGATAGTCCACTGAGGGTTATGATGTGGGGCAGATCTCTCAAGCTTGCCAGACCTCTCTTTCCCATATGGTAAAGGGCATGACACCACTCTGTGCATGTTAATGAGGAGCTACTATGCTGAGAAGCACCTCAGTACTGTTTAGCGTCATGGACACACTCTGGGTTGACATTTGCTTAAGCATGCAGCTAAACTTTTCTTTGAGAGTGGCCACACTTATATACAGATTTATTTATTTTTTAATTTATTATGTATAACTTTGAAAGTAATTGTCTGCTTTACTAAGTATGTGTTAGGCTAATGCTTTGTCTAAAAATGCATGTTTGCTGTTTTAGCAATTCAGAATGAGTTCAAATGATTTCAGTTACAGATAAATGGTCAATTTAAAAATTCTATCCTATTCTCTGTGGTAGGAGATTAGAGGACACTGAGGTGTTATTTTGTGAGAACAAAATAGAAAAACAAACTAAAAAAACCTTACTCAGTGCACTTTCCAAGGCCAGAGATCAGAGCAGGAAAAAGAACTGCCTACCTGAAACTATGAACTAGGCTGACTTTATAAACGAGAGCTCTGTTGTCCCAGGTTAGTTTGATTATCTGTTCTTAGTCACATTTTTCCTCCTCTCCTCATTCAGCCAGAGAGGAGTCCCTATTTTATATTTTAATTTTTAGATAGCTATTAATTATGTGTATGTGCATGTGTGTGTACGTGTGTGTGAGTGCGCGTATATGTACATGTATGCAAGTACCCTTGATGGCCAGAAGATGGCATCAGATTCCCTAGAGGAAGACTAATGGTGGTTCTAAGCTGCCAGATGTTGGTGCTGGGACAGAATTTTGGTTCTCTACTTGAACAGCAAGTGCTCTTCATCATGAACCACTCTTTAGCCCCCACTGTGTTCTTTTATGGTGTCATTAAAGTGCTTTCCACATCAAACTTGCATTTTGGAAGTTATCCAATAGGAATGTATTCTGTTTCTGATATCTCAATAATGAGCAAACATTCTAAATTTATTTGTTCCTTCTAAAATTATCTGAGAAAGTGTGACCCTATTGAGCTCAAATGCTAACAAAAGGTTAATAAACGGTATGACTCTTTAACACAAGGGCCATTTCCTGTCACACGCTCTTAGTACAATACATAATAACTATTTAAGTATCAACATAGAAACTTTTGGTTTTGTAAACTAACTGTAAGATAGGTACTCAAATATTTGATTCACATGATTTCTTGATTTAAAAAATATTTCTGGGGTTGGAAAGTGTGGGGATCACAGACCCTGGCCGGAAACCCACTCCTCCATCAGCCTGGGAGCAGGCAGCTGCAAGACAATGTTTACTGAAAACAATCCAATGCCATAAGCTCCTGATAAGGGCTTGTTCACTGAAACACCCTGACTTTGATCTTCCCAATGGCTAGCTACTTCTTCCTGCTCCCTGCTGTTCCCGATTCTGGTGTCAGAGATTTAACCACCAGCCAGGAGGAAAAAGAGAGGTGTTGGAGATTTGTGCATGTATGTATGGCAGAAGTTTTTCTGAAGGGAAGCGTTTTTCTTGGGAAGTTCTCCTAAGCCCATATGGGGAGCATAAAGATTTCTTAACACAACCAACCGGTCTCTGTGTCATCAATCCCGACCCCCTCGCCACATTCTCGGATACAGGCTGCGCAGCAGGCGCAGCAGGAAAGTTGCCTCAGTGGTTATGAATACTAGC
Source organism: Mesocricetus auratus (assembly GCF_017639785.1). Lineage (NCBI taxonomy): Eukaryota > Metazoa > Chordata > Mammalia > Rodentia > Cricetidae > Mesocricetus > Mesocricetus auratus. Next base: position 9,622,890 of record NW_024429269.1, on the reverse strand, counting down.
TGTGTAATCCTGAGGACTGGAATTTTTGTCTCAGCACCCAGGAACAAATTCAGGGTTCCTCAAATGCTTGTAACTACAACACTGAGGAATACTATGCTCTCCTGTGGCCTCTGTGGGAAGACAGGAATGCATATCTACCCAGGCAAGCACACACAACACACACATACATGAACACACTCAGACACATACTCTCAGTGAGACACACTTAAACATAAATAAGATAAATCTTTAAGAAAAACCCCTTCTTTTTATTCTTTATAAAATCAGCTTTAATTTTTCAGTTTCCAGTGGCAGGGAAAAAGTCTTTACAAATTCCGATCTTTCACCAACACAGGAGCCTGGCTGATGCAGGATCTCAGTTCTGTTTCCTTTCATTTCAGCCCTGAGAAGAAGGTATAGTTTTATCACCATTTTAGAGATGAAAAGGGTCTTCATAACATATTTGAGGTCACACAGCTAAGTGTAGAGAAGCCAGGGCCACGTCTTGCTTTCAATTCCAACCCCCAAAGGAAGCTGTTTATAAATTTCTCTTCAACCACTACCCAGAATGCCTCAGGATCAGCTTGATGGCTTGGTGCAAGAAAATGTCTTCTAAACAGTACAGAGGCCGGCCTATTGCAGCCAAATTTCTATAAGGACTGTGTCAGATCCTGGAAGACTACTGTCTGAGTGCCCTATTATGGCTGACATTTTGGCCATGTTTCATAGATGCTTGAGACACTCAACTGCATGTTTCCGTGTCATAGCAAGAGGTTTGCTTTGGAGGAGACTGAGAGCCGTTCATTTTCACAAGTTGGGATTAGAGTGTGGCAATTATGCTTCGGTGCTTAGAAGCTCTATTTTCTGTTCTGGTTTAGTCCCTTTCACAGCTCGCCACCTGAGTGTTTTGGAGAGCTTCGAGGATGCCTTGGAGGTTTGCTTTGGCACCAGACAGACAGACTTTGCGCTGACTGTGGCAAGCAGTGGGTTTAATGCAGTTATTTTCTGGTCATAAAGAGCTAAAGACTTTTGAATCCGTGATTATTTTATTAGATCCATATTTTGTTTTATTTTATTAGCTCTGATGCCTTAGCAGGCTACATTATGGTTCCTATGAACACATCCTTTTATTAAATTCTCATGCACACAAACTTTTAGACAAGGCTATTAATTGGGGTCTGCGATTTTTGCCAGATAATTTCTGTCTTCAACACAAATGCTCCCTCTGAGCTGTGGAGCAGTCCAAAATAACTATTTCTTTTCTTTTCTCTGTGTATGGCTACTGTGGAAAGAGGATGTGCTGTCACTGGACATAATTATTCCTCTTCTGGGCTGTCTCAACCATGGTCAGGCAGTATTTAGATGCCCAACACATATTCCACAGGCTGTGGTATTTTATTTTTGAAAGAACCAGCAATTGTTTTGATTGAATTTGTCAATTGATTTTTCATCACATATTTAAATGCATTTCTTATTTTCCAGTCTTCATTCACAATATTGGGGTGAAAATGTCCCTCCCAAATTTAAATTCTGTCTTCATCTGCCTTTGGGCCACTTGAACTGTTCCCTGTGAAGTGGATTTCAGTGTGTGAGACAGCAACACAACCGTGTCCCTGCAAATCTTCAATCATTAGCCAACCAGCCATCTCGCCTTGGAAAATTGCTTGGAAACCCCGAGATGTAGACTGTGGGTAGAGAGGGGTGCTTTCCAATTACCGTTTTTCACCAACCTGACCATGAATGCCATAAAGCCACTGTAATGGTCTTGCTAATTTGATTTCCTGCACATAAACAAACTTGGCTACTCTTTGAAGTTCCCAAGATAGGTATGAGGGGTTTCAGCTTGCAATAACTCAACTCCTCGCAGAAGGTTAATTCATCTTTTTTTTAAAATAAATCAGTAAAACAGAAGTTAATTAAAGTATAAACAATGGGCAGTATTGTGGCTGAGGGAGTCAGCAAAGGAACCCTTGCAATTCTTTGTGTAATGGATGTTACCTGATTACACTCAGAGCAGGGTGGAGTTTAGGAAAGATCAAGTTACTTAGCTCTTTCCCCTCTTGCCCTTAACTTAAAAGAAAAGACGAAAAGAAAAGAAAACAAAAGGAAAGAAAAGAGAAAAAGCTCTAAACCAAGGACAGTTGCTTTATTTTTGACTCAATAGGAAGTGGGTGACAGCTTCCTAGCTTGAGCGGCTCCGGCCATTGGGGCTTCTTTCCCCCTCCTGGGGGTCCTGACTTTGTAGGCTGGTTAAAGCTGGCTCCTTGGGAGGCCCCGTGGGGGTGGTAGCAGGGCTCACTGAAGCAGGGTACAGAAGGTATGTTACCTTATGAATAACACCGAGCCAGTCTGTGCAAAAGGCAGAGCTCACTCAACACTGAAATCCCTTCTAGTCCCCTAACAGGGTCGGGCAGGGCCCTGAGGGTAACACAGGCGTGCATAACCTCCCCTTATTTCCAAACACAGGGTGGGCATCGGGGGCCTTGGCTATGAGAGGTGCAGAAGTGGCCCGACAACCCAAACACCAGACCAAAGGAAGATTCTCTCGGCTTTGATTAAGAGGGTGTAAAGAAAAAAAAGAAAAAATAAAAAAAAAGAGGGTGTAAAGAAAGATGGGCTGGAGGATGGAGATACAGGAGCAGCTGCTCACTGCCTGCGGGAGCAAGCCTTTGTCTACACTGATCCAGGACAGGCACTCAGTTGGGTTTTTTTGTTTGTTTTATTTTGTTTTTTTGTTTTTTTTCAGGTCAGGTAGGATAAAGAGATGACATTCTTCGGAGAAAAAAAAAAAGAAAGTGTATATTGTTATCCACCATAGTTCATTGAAAGGGTGCTGGCATCATGAGTGGAAACTGCTGACCTTCCACAGCGCAAAGTCTACCTGGGTGTGTCTGGAAGCCCACAACTAGACACCTGAATATGTGCGCATGCGTGCGTGGGTATGTGTTTGGGGTGCAGACGTTTGTTGAGAGGTTTATAACACAGATTGCCTGTTTGCCGAGGTGTGTGCGTGGGTGTGTGCGCGTGCACAGATGTGTGTCTTTAAATATGTGTATGCCTGTGCATATATGTGTCTGAGCACAAAGTGGCTGAGAAGAAATTGAGATTCAAGGAGACTGTGGTATAGAACCATGTAGCTCCCAGGAGCAGGTGGTCTCTATGTGAGGTGCATTAAGAGGTCCCAAGACGATCCTTCCAGAATGCCCAAAATTTCTGCAAAAATTTCTATCACCACGGTTGACTTAATTTTACAAACAGGAGGGCTCTCTTAAAAGGCCAGCTCTCCTCTTAATTGGCTATTGGGGGATGGTTTCTTAGACTCACTTACTCTAATGGGAAACTTTCTTCACAGCATCGAGCTGCAGCTGTCACCTGACCGGGAAAATAGAAAGCACAGTGGGATGGGCACGGGAGCACGGGACAAGGTCTCGGGGCTCTGTTGCTAAGTAGAGCTAAACGCCGTAGTAAATGGGTTCAGAGTGAAGCCAGGGAACACTGGGGAAATGGATCACTTCTTTGCGGGCTTTTGCCAGAAAAGTGTGCATCTGAAACTTGGACAACTGAGCTGAAGACGACTTCCCTGAGTGATGACTAGGGGACGTCAGCGGCCTCCACTGAGGAAGGGAAGGGTACTTCCCTGGGCCTCGGCCACTCTACACAGTAGTGTGTGGCTATGGTTCAGGGATGGTTTTGTCTAGACTGTCAAATCAGCCATGTGCATCTACAGCCATCACACGGGCCTTGTCCCAAGTCTGAGAACGTATCCACCACAGAGCCATAGGCCTTGAGGACAACAGACTGCTCTCCAGCCGCACCCGCCTCTGTTGCTGTGTTTGCTAGAGTAACATTCGTAGGTGTTTGGATTCAAAGTGCTGCCTTTTTTTTTTAAAGAAAATAGTCCATACTTTATAAATGTTTTTATGGATCTAAACATTTATACATTAGCACATGGACCATTCTGAAGGCTTGCCCTCCTCAATGGGAGTTCCTGGAAAAGGTAGAGCCTTGATCAACAGAGGCCTACTAGTCCCCAAGTGCTGTTTTACTGAAGGCATTCACCCCAGAAACTGCCAGCTGAGTATTATTGGCCACATGGATACAGGCAAAGAAAGAGACTCTGAGAATCAGAAGGTGTTAAAACCCAAATGCAAGGGAGGCTTGCAGGGCCTGCGGCTGTTGTTTTCAGTACAATCCTATGTTACTGGTGAAAAGTTAATGCCTCAAATATGCTTACATTTTTATCTAGCTGATGAGCACACTCTAGAAAAGTGTGAGCCTTTCTAGACTATATATAATATACAACATATATTTAACATATGCTATATTATATACCTATTACATATAAATATTAATGCACATACACATAATTTCCTTCCTGTCCATCCACAAACTGAGAAGGAAGGCTAATTTAGAAATATGTGGCATCAGACATACAACCCAGAAGTGTTTCTCTGGCTGTTACCCAGTGATATAAGTGGTTCCTTTACCATTCAGGAGCAGACAGCAAACTTCCAGTGTCTCACTTGTTTCTTGTAAGTTACAAATAGTGTCCATACCCTGGAAGTCCCTTAGAGGGCTTTGTCAGTTCTGTGTGTAGGGTTAGGAGCAGTTTGCTCCTGCTTTTGGCTTTCCTGAGAATTCAGCCTTAAGAAAGCAATTATTTCTTCAGCAACCTGGGTCAGTCTGTAAGCTTGAAAATGAGCTTCCTGGTGGTTCTGTAACAGCCGCCCACTGGTGGCCATGCAGTCCCAGAGGCAAAAGGCATGCTGTGTGATATGAGCAATTCTTGGGCAGGATGCAGGGCCTTCTTCAGTCAGCTGCCATCTCATCTGAGCTCTGCCATTTCCTTGCTATGTGATCTTGATACGTCCTTCAGTGTCTTTTGAGACTCCGTTTCCTTATCTACAACATGGGGTAAGAAGAAGGAGTAAGTCACAAAGTTTACTTCAAGAGTTGAGTGAGTTAATAGATGACTTTCTTAGAGCAGGGCTCCACCTACAAAGATCAGGACCCGTTAGCTGAGGGAGTCTACATTTGAGAACAAGACAACACCTGACAGGGAGAAGAAAGAAGGGTGTCCCCTTCTGGGGGCACCAATTGAAAAGGTTTCTCGTGGAGTATGTCTCCTTCTCCATATCTTCCGTGTTTTACAGTTCCACAAAATATATGCATTTAAGGGCTAAAAATATTATCATATGGACAAACATACTTACAATGTATTAACACAAATATTTTATCCAAACAAACACCCAGTATACTGACTCATTTTAACCTGTCTTCTAACTACTCCTTTCTAATTACATCTCTGATACCAGGAAGGCATCTCCTGCACTAGGATGGCATTTCCTGCACTAGGATGGCATCTCCTTTACTAGGACATCATCTCCTGCACTAGGACATCATCTCCTGCACTAGGATGGCATTTCCTGCACTAGGACAGTATCTCCTGCACTAGGACGGCATTTCCTACATGAGGATGGCATCCCCTGTATCAGGTTTATTTCATTTTGGGTTCCAGTCAGTGTAAAGTCAGGCTGCTCAGGTATTGGAATACAATTGTTGATGTTCACAGCTTAGTGAGCATACAAGACTCCATTGAGGATGGTTGCTCACCCATACTCAATAGCAGAGCCTGAATTTAGGAAACTTGTTTTTTTCCCTTGAGACTCCAAAAATCTGAAGCATCTCATTCTATACTCTGCATTCCCACTAGAGAAATTCAAAGATTAGCAGAGAGACAGGTGACCTATTTAAGGTATCACAGCTGTAATGTGATCCTAAACCCCTCTCTTCTCCCCTTCTGTCTGTCTCTATCTCTGTTTGTCTGACTGTCTTTGTCTCTGTCTCTGTCTCTGTCTCTGTCTCTGTCTCTGTCTCTATCTCTGTCTCTGTCTCTGTCTCTCTCTCTCTCTCTCTCTCTCTCTCTCTCTCTCTCTCTCTCTCCAGTTCCTCTCCAGTCAGTAACCTCCTGTAAAAGTTACACTCAAGCACCTCTCACTTCTTTCCCTGCAGAATGAGCCCTGATACTTGTGAGGGTGGGTCTCCTGAGTTCTCAGGGCTGCCCATAACCTTTGAGCTTCTTCTGTTCCATCTTCCCAGACTCTGAAACAGGAGGGAAAACAAAAGGAGAATCGGTCTGTGGGTTTGGAGTTTAAATAAACAAGGAGGTTAACCAAAAGGTTGGTTTCAGTAGATCAGAGACAAAAGGATCCCTAAGGTTGAGGGCAAATATATGTGTTCCCCACACTCTAATGACTTGGACAAGAGCTGAGACCTAAGAGGCTTTTGTTGAAATGGACAAGCCATTACATTATTAGTTTAAGGGTGGAGAGAGCAGATAGTCCAGCTTTCCTTTCCTTCTCTTCCCTTCTCCTGTTGTCCACCTAGCTCTTAAAATATTGAAGTTGTCAGAGGAGATATTCATGGTTCCAGTTCCTAACAGTGTAAAATGGGAAAGGACTGGGACCAGTGGGGTGTTAGTAAACAAGAAAAACAAATATGAAGACAGGGCGGCTCTGAGCAGTGCCTATACATTTCCATGGTTTAAATACATCGCATGGCTGATATTAAACTACCACTATAAAGTCACTAGTCTAGTGATCGCCAAGTTTGGCGAAAAGATATACGAGATTAGGCAGTGTACATAGGTAAAGCCCACTCAGGTCTCCAGTGAGTTGATAAGAAGTGTTCATATGTCACTGCAGAGAGGGAAAAATTGGATGTAGAACTGTAGAAGTCTTGCCACATAACTAAACAGCCTTGCAAGTATGTTTCCTGTCTTCAAAGTACTCTTTGGCTTATTTCGCAGAGTCCAAGGCCTCAGAAGAGGTGCACATATGCCTCTGGTTTAGAACCCACAGTTTGCAGGAGTTAACTGGAAAAGAATGGAACCCCCTCCCTGCTCAGCTCCACCCGGACTCAGCAGCTACCACACAGCACTCCCCTTCTTCTGACCCTCCACTGTGGGACTGACGGGCATGTGGGTGAGGGTCTAGCAGAGTGCACGAGTGTGTCCTGTTGGCCCAGCTCGTCATCACTGCCCTTCCACAGTCTGTGATCAGAGGCTCAGGGTGATTGATCGCCCTGCCTGTCAGGGCCACCAGATGACTTATAGGCACTACCTTGGGGCTGTGCCAAGAAATGCCTGTCCTAACTTCAACCAGCAGTGACTCCTGATTTATGTACTTCATAGAATATGGCCTCTACAAATGAAAGTATTTCAGAGGGTTGATCAAACAAAATTTACTGTATGGAAATCCAGCCAGTTGAATCATCAGCTCTCTGACCATGATTGAGTTTCCTTTAAAACATTACTGGTTTCACAAGTGATTGAGGTTCTGCAAGTAAATGAGGTCTGTTTGAAAAGAGACCTTGATGTGGGCCAGTGTGGATTTTAATTAGATGTTAGCGTCAAGCATGAAGCATCTTGGACACCTGTCACTGAGACACTTCCTCTCTCCATAGCTCTCAGTCCTTTGAACCACAACTGGAATCCATAGAAAAGACAAGGAAGCGTGGAGGTTTTGTGCCTCAGAGACATAAGTCATCTCAGGTAATGGTGCGGTAGGAAAGTGGTTTTATTCTCAGCCAGTGGGTAATGGGTGGAAACTACACCCAGTGAAATGGATGCCTCTGAGCCTGCTGACAATTGGAAGGAACACATCAACTTTTACTTATCTCACTTAATGGATGTTGTCATGTGCAAAAGGTAAATCAATAACGCCAAGATCAAACATACCAATCACCTCCTCAAGGCATGATGCCCTCATTTATATAAATCTCAGCCCCTTGACATCCCGTTTGAATGCATGCGCCTGCTGAGCCTCTTCTATCTTGGGCTGTGTCAGCCTCTCATAAACTCGTATGGAGAGGAAGGCTGACTGAAGACAGAACAGAGCTCCTAATTAGCCTGTTAATTGAGAAGGAGTTCTAAGGAGGGTCATCTGAAGTGTTGTGTTCCTGCCCTGCCTCCCCCTCCCAAGCTCCCTGCCCTCATTTCACAGAAAGGTTGGAAGTGGCCTCCTGGTGACCCCAGGCTGGAACAGATTATGATCTGCTTAATTAGCCTCCTCTGTTCTTACACCTCCAGTTTTACACTGATCCCCCCAGGGTGCATTTCTGTGTGAAGCTGGGAGCAGTTTGGAAAGAGGGTTGAGAGATGCTGGGTGGGCTCCCAGCTTTCCAGTGGCTTCCAGGAGTCTAGAGCCCCTGACTGTTCCATTCCTCCTCCTCTGTTCCTCTCCTTTGTCCAGGCTTAGGTCTTAGGAAGGCCATGCTTTGGGCACAGGGACCTCAGGGAGACCCAGTGCCAATGGCTCATTACTGTGGCAGAGTCTTCTTTTAGTTTGCTTTATGTCCCCACCCACCCCAACCTGTTCCTGAGGCTGTGGCTCTTGCTGGCTTTACTCTGGGTCATAATAGGCTGAGCAGAACCAGCCTCTGTTACCTTGACTTTGTCTTCACTGCAGGGGCTTTCCTAGTGTCCTGCTTTGTTCCCACCCTGCTCCCACCACCAGGTGGATATGTGAGGCAAGAGTCCAGATGCCCGGCCATGTGAATGAGGTAGGGCTTTTGGCTGCTGCTTTTCACATCAGGGTTGATAAGCCATGTGTCTTTAGTTTTCCAGGGTTTTCAGGGACCGCAGGCTTGAACTGGGATAGCTGAAGCAGGCCAAGATGCTCGTGTCTCTCTGTTCAAGACAAGGAACGAATCTCAGAAAGTGACGTGGTTATTTTGTTTGTTGTCTGTATTTCTAAAACCTTCAACACACACACACACACACACACACACACACACACACACACACAGAGAGAGAGAGAGAGAGAGAGAGAGAGAGAGAGAGAGGAGTTTGGTAATAAAGAATTTCAGCATGTCATTAATACTACTAATAATGTATGAAAGTTTCCTCCAAGACTTGCAGTATAAATAGTTACCAGGTTTTGTTCAAATAACCTTTTAATGAAGGAAAAATTGTTAAAGTGAGCTCTCTACCTCTTTTTTACCTCTCTTTCTTTCTTCTCCCTGCCATTAAATATTAAGTATTCATCATTTTGAAGTCAGTGATATTATCAACATTGAGAAAATTAATGTTGCTACAGTATTGTTACATAATCTTCAGTTTCTCTACCAAGTTGATCACTTGCCACAATAATGTTATTTGGTACTTTTAAAATACAAGGTGTAGCCTGTGAGCTCAAGTTTATCAACAAGTCCCTTCTTCTTCCTTATCTCAAATATTCCTCAGCTAATTTGTTGTCAGGTGTTACCCTGGCAGTTTTGGAAGCTCATAGCCAGGCCTCTTCCCTCCTCCCTCGGGCTGGAATGTGGATTCCCACAGTTAGAATCCTCTGTTTGGCTTTTCAGTGCATTTTACATGGGAAGCAGTGCTGAGGATGCTTGGCGAGTGTGCGAGTTGGGGCTCAGTGCAAAGAAGGCGGCATTGCCATCTGACGTTCTCCGGTAATGGGGTTCACAACAGATGTCTTGTTAACTAGGCCAGCAGTAGTTAACTAGTACAGTGGATATTTGTAAGTCTTGAGTGCCGTAAACCCCACTTAATAGCCATTATCTATTTCTCGGAATGTTTGGGACTGCTCTTACTGGTTTGTTGTACAGCCCTCAAAGGCCCCTGTGCTAAGGGACAGTGAAGTGCTCTTGGCAAGGGCCCTATGGGAAGCAGAGACTGATGGGAAGGCACTAGAGGCATGCCTTATTGGACCATAGTATTTTTTCTTCTCTTCCTCTTCTTGGTCATGAAGTATGTAGTCTCCTCCAGTACATGCTCGAGCCATGATGCAGTACCTGGCCAGAGGCCCAAAGCATTGTCTCACCCAGACTTTTTTCTCCTTTTAAGCTAATTTTCTCAGATATTTCATCACAGTTCTGTTATGCTGTCTACATAGCAATACTGAACTTTTTTTTTCATGCTTGGTAGGCACTTAATTGTACTCTAGAAATGGGTGTAATTAGGTCTTTTGTCCATTTAGAAAATCATACTATTAATGTTTTTACTATTGAGTCTCTTATATATCTACTTCTTAATATTGATTCCCTATCAGACTCATTGTTAGAAATTATTTTCTGTCATAATGTAGGAACAACTTCTATATTTTTTTGCATAGTGGGAAACTATGCAATATTACGTTAAATATTTCAAAGTATCCAGAAAGATACTATGGAGTGTGTTGGTTTGAATGAGAATGACCCCATAGGCTCATATATATGAATGTTTGGTTCCTACTTGGTGAGCTACTTAGGAAGGCTTAGGAGGTATGGCCTTGTTGGAGGAGGTATGGCCTTGTTGGAGGAGGTATTGCCTTGTTGGAGGAGGTATGGCCTTGTTGGAGGAGGTATGGCCTTGTTGGAGGAGGTATGGCCTTGTTGGAGGAGGTATGGCCTTGTTGGAGGAGGTATTGCCTTGTTGGAGGAGGTATTGCCTTGTTGGGAGAGGTATTGCCTTGTTGGAGGAGGTATTGCCTTGTTGGAAGAGGTATTGCCTTGTTGGAGGAGGTATTGCCTTGTTGGAGGAGGTATATCATTTAGGGTGAGCTTTAAGGTTTCACAAGTCCACACCAGGTGCAGCCTCCCTCTTTCCCTGCTCTGGAATTTGGATCAGGTTATGAGGCCTTAGCACCATGACTGCCTTCCGTCATGCTCCCCACTGTGATGTTCATGGACTTACCTCTGAAACTGGTCACATGCTTTCTTTCCTAAGTTGCCTTGATCATGGTGTCTCTTCATAGCAATAGAACACTAAGTAACAGATGGAAATTGGAAGTGATATAATGTTTAGTATGCAACCAAAATATGCCCATGTCAAAACATGGATGCTATATTCCACAACTGTGCAAACCCCAGTGACAAGGAAGCCTCTTGATACAGAACTAGCCTAGCGTGCACAAGACCCTGAGCTCCATCCTCAGCATCACAAATGAAAAGTAAATAAACAAACATGAGAACAAACTTATGAAGAGATTGATAGTCATGGGTGTGTGGTGTGTTCACTATAGATGTGACAAAATGGGTCATTAGTATAGTTAGAATTATGAAATCATTGATACACAAGTAGCATTAAGATGCTATGTGGGACTACAGGTTTTTACTGACGACTTCATCTGGAACTGGCCCCATAAGGGCTAGAAACCATTGGTTTCTGTCTGCTTTATTATTTGTGTAATTTCTTATACCTTAAAATGTAGAAATTAAAGGCACACCTTATGCTTTGTGCTTATATCCTGTGTGTGGAATTCTTAATCTCTATCCCTGATCTTGACAACACTCTCTATAACTTATGCCAAGAAATGCTAACAGAGGCTTTTCTGGTCCAGGAATTTCAGTCCCTTTATTGTGTCATACTAGAACCTATAATCACAAAAATGTCTTTCAAATCACTGACTCCTGAATTAAGAATCCACTGTCAAGTGGAAAACTAAGTTCTACTTACATAAAGCAGATATTTGTGTGAATGGCACTTGGGTTTTGTTTCTTATACTGTGAACTGTAGCCTTGGATTTGTCAATAATGTGCACACCTAACTATAGAATATAGATAATGTGGGCTTCAATTCCTTAGAAATACTTGGGACATTTGGGCAACTGAGACATAGCCTTATAGGCTGCTCAACATTTGGTTTAAAAAAACTACATGTACAACTTTTTTTAATTATTATTTCTCAATGAAATAATCTTAAACAAGTGAAACAAATATACTCTGTTCCTTTTTTTTTTTTTTACATCAACTGCAATTATAAGTTGAGGCATTACCAGTCGTGTTGAACCTGAAGGTGGCTATATGAAGATGGCTTCTACTGTCCAGACTGGTGCTGGTCAGGATTGGATCTGCATTTGGGATTAGCTTGCATGCAAAACTGGTGAATGACACTGGGAAATGGCATAGACTTCCAAGGGCCATGGTCAAGCCAGTAAGGGAAGACTCAGTAGAAACCATCCCCTCCTACCCACCTCACCCCGCTCTCTGACTCTACAGGAAGCAGGAGCACGCCGTCAGCACAGCCCCTGGCTCTCTTCATCCATACCTGGTATAAAAATTCCCTTTCCTTCATAGTCTTCCCAAGAGAATTCAGGAATCTTGCAATGCAGACACAGCCTAAACAATCTATTAATGAATTCCACTCAGATGAAACAAACAGGTGTCAGAAGTAGGAATGCATATGCCACGGAAGATGAATCCAAGCCCGTGGGCCAGGGTTGCAGGTGACCTGATTTGCATAGAGACTGTAGCTGCATTTCAATTTCTGAGAGCAGATTGTACTCTGAAAATATCTTTTGGGATGTTTGTTACCATTGCTGATTACCTCTAGTATGTGTTCTCTTTGCTATGCTTTTCATTTGGGTCGCAAATTGCAGGCTGTAGAAATTTTACAGAACATACTGAGTTGAGGAGTCAAGAACTGACCTTCTCTGATCAACGTTGTATGGGTGGTTGATTTCCCATCAGCTTTGGTGCAAAGTGTCAGGACTTGAAAGTCTGCATGTTTTAGTCACTGCATTGAAAAGCAGACAGACACTAGATACCATTGTCTTCTTTCTCAGGATTGTGTTTACTTTTCAAGCTTCTCTGAAGGTTTCATTAGTCTATGCAGTCCTATTCACTTCTGCAGATTTTCATAATCTATTTTTTTTCATGTCAGAAAAATTCAAATGGAGGCCTACAGGCAAGCACTAGAGCAGCAGCTGAAAGCTATATGCTGATCTGGAGACAGAGAGAGACAGAGACAGAGAGAGGGAGACAGAAACAGAGAAAGAGAGAGAGGTGTGGGGGAGAGGAGAAAGAGAGAATGTAGATGGATTTGGCACAGGTTTTTGAAACCTCAAAGCCCACTCCAGTGACACTTCCCCCAACATAGCCACACCTCTTAATCCTCCTAATCCTTTCAAACAGCACCACTGTCTGGTGGCTACACATTCAGTTGTATAAGCCTCTGGGGGGCCATTCTTATTCTAACCACCACAGTAGGGAAAGCATGGTGACAGAATCATGAGCCTGGTCCATCCCATTGCTTTGGCAATCCAGAAGTAGACAATGAGAATGGGAAGCGAAGCTAGACTGTAAACAACCAAAGCCGTCCCCAGTAAGGTACTTCCTCCAGCAAATATCCACCTCCTAATGGTTTTATAACCTATCCAAACAGCACTACCAGCTGGGAACCAAGTGTTCAAACACATGAACAATGCGGGTGATTTCATCTTGACATAGCCAGTACACGATGGAGATTCATCTGCCAGACACAGTGTTGAGGAGGAACTCTTATCTTTTCTATAGCATGTGCACAGACACTGCAATGGGACAGACTCATTTCAATAAGGCAGGGATGAAAGTCCTAGGCCTCTTGTCCACCTCCTCCAATTCCACCAAATGATGAGGCTCGGGTGTTCTCTTACCCTAGAGGAAGTAGACATCTATACTCATTTATTGTCTTCTGGCATAGAAGAGATACTGGCAGCTCATCTCATGCCCGTAGCGATGTAGACGAAATGGTCATTTGACAATTTCTTTTCATTTTTAAAACTGGTCTGTTTGTGTGTCCCACTTTCTCAAGTCCCTTTCATACTTCCCCTTTCTCCCCCTTTAGTTTGTTAAATATGCCCCTAAAACCATCCTCCTTTCTCTGTTTTGCTCTAGTTTTTGTCTTTGTTTGCTTGGGGTTTGGCAGCAGTAATGCCAGCTGTCTTATATCTTTCTTTGTGCCTACCATTCTCTTTTCAAAGTGATTCTTTCCTTTATGACTATTCTCCTTGTTGTAACTATTTTCTCATCAAAGAATTGACTTTAAAGAGCCCTTCCAGCTGACCCCTCAGGACTAACATTTCTCTGTGCGTTTAAGAGACTCATTTCTGATGCTGAAGATGGGACTTCATGCCTTGCATCTTCACTTTGCTGCTGACTCAGACGGCATCTGCTCTGATGCCTCCCTCTCTTTGCTCTTATTGAATTGCCATTCCGCCTGCCCTACTGTGATTGTGAAAGGGAATATCCCGTGTGTGTTTGTGTGTCGGCAGGCTGTGTGAGGAGTGCCATGCAGAATGGAAGCCTAGAAGAATGCTAGGCTGTGCTTGGGCATGTTTATTTTGGAATGTCATTCCCAATCAAATCTAACATTTATAACCAGCTTTCCTTCGTGGCTTTCTGGGCCATGGTTTAAATGTCTAAGGATAAACATGTCAGCTGTAAATGGAAGATTATGGCAGCAACTAAGGAAGATTGCCATGTCATCAGCTGCTTACAGCCATGTCTATGGACTGTAGAGAAAGCATATATGTAGAATGGGATATAGAACATAGGATGTTAAAATCACTCAAGCACCTTGTCTGTCAGAACAGGGCAACCACTGAGAATGTGACTTGAGCCAGAATGGTTTTAAGAAATGTTTTCAAACCACCAGTGTCTGGAGTCTGGGACTATTACATTTCCAGTGAAGATGCAGTTATGAAAGCCTGTGGTCTCATTGTACTGGGCCCACACATGCTTATCAAGGATGGCTGGTTGCAGGCGAACGGGCGCTCAAGTTCTGGTTTGCTTTGCTTGCATGTGGAGTATTTTTGACAACTACACCCAGCTTGTTGACACATTCCCTGCATACATCAAGAAAAATCACAATGTCAGGAGTCATTTGCCAGTGTCTTCAAGAGATATGCACTTAATACAGCTTTCATATTTAGGGAGCCAGTGGAAGCTGTCATCCAGCCAAATGATGGATGTCCCACCGAGTTGGATTCATATAGTCAAATAAATGCGATGCAATGTGACGTCCTCTACATTGGCTTGTGGCGATCCTTCAGGAAATGTGCCTACTTTGACTCCCAACTGCTGGGACATCTATGATTCTAGATCAAGAGTGCCTAAAAAAAAGACTTGATACAAACAAATCAAAGAGAGTCTTTAGCATAAAGCCTGCCTCAAAAGTTCTGTATCAAGTTTGGGATTTTTCCAGTGTTGTTCCACAATTTTCCAGATCTTCTCACAGATAATGGAGTAGTCATTTAGAGCTTTAACAATGAAGCTGTAGCATCATGTGTTGTGACCTTGGTGAAAGGAAGCCACGATGTACTCACAGACCATTCTGCTCCTGGACTGTGATCTCAGTGACCTAGAAAGGAACAGCTGCAGACACAGATGAGGGAATCAATGCCATGGCCATTGCTCTCATTGATTTCCATATCTTTGCAGGGTAGAGTTTCAATCCATCTTGCCTCAGTAGACAGAGCATCCTACATCCTTCACAGTGAAGAAGTGTCTGGGCACCATCTAATCTACTTCTCCATTTTTCTCTTTCACAGGTAGCAGGGAGGGAAATGTGCCCAGACTGACCTGCTGAATGAAAAAATAAAAAAAGAGAACATAAACCATGGTCGATACAAGACATCAATTAGTTTGCTGAGGGCACTTAGTTTTAGAGATTGTTTAAGGAACATTGCTTCTGTGTATCAAGGCTGCATTGTTTCTCCATGAACGGTGGAACCATGCCTAGCTCATCTTTACTGCAATGTGTATTTTCAGCAAAACAAAATGAGGTAAAACACCCAGGATTCATTCAAGTGAGACAAGTCCTGGTTTTCATCTGAAAAATTCAGGAGGAAAAATCTTAGTGGATATGATGTTATCTACAGAATTTATTCACTTTTTATTTTTCCTAATCTTTTATATAACCAATAGGATGTGAGTTTTAACACAATAAAGCAAGGAGAGGATAATATTTAATACAGATCATGAAATTGGCAGCAAATACTGTATCATGACTTGCTAACAAAGGTACTGCTAGGAGTGAATAGTCCTCCATCATGAACTCAAGTGCTACCAACTAGACATATAATTCGCATTTCTTTTCTAAAATATGGACTCAAAGATTATAGAACTTAAATTTGAAGACATTAATTTTGTAATGAGGATAGTCAACGCTATAAGGAAACAATAAGTTTATTTACCAGAGAGAGAGAGAGAGAGAATCGCACAAACCAGGAGTTAGAAACGTGGCTGGCTTCCAGGAGAAAAAGGGAGGTTCCTTTTCCTTTCACTTCCTTTTATATCTACCTGTGTCAGTTTACATGTCCCCACCCTCATGGGCGGATAGCTTTGTGGGGTTCACTCCTACAAATTTTGTAATATCAGTAATGTATTTTCTGACAAGTTTTTAGTGTTTTTCTATGGCAGTTGAGAATATACTCATTAATCCTTTTCATCCCACAATTACTTTAAAAATAAAATTAGCCAAAGGGTTATCAAATGCTACATATTGGACAATCCCATGGTTATGGTGCATTTCATACAGTGATTTGTTTCCCACCCCCATCCTGGAGAATGTTCTCACTATCTGAGTGATGTCTAGCTGATGATTTAGAGATACGGGTCAGCTGGGAAGCATATGTGGGGTTATGAAGAAAATTGGTTTGAAATAGCTCAAATTCACAAATATGCCATACCAGACGTGGTATTTTATTTATCAGAAATCTTAATAAACACTTCCATCATAATTTTCTTCAAAGAAATCTTCACAAATCTTGGATTTCTTCCTTCTTCAGGTCTTTATAACTCTTGATACACAAACCACAGTGCAGCCTCTGTTTACTGTGGGCCTTTAGCCAAGATGGGAATTCTGAATGCCACATTGAGGATCTGGGTTAGCAGGCAATGAAAATTTGTGGTCAAATAAGTAACTTTGCTCCTGTTTAATGGTGCCACCATGAGAAGTTTCCCCAATTGTTTGTTTAAGGTACACACACACACACACACACACACACACACACACACTGTCACACATGGCACCCATGCACACAGAGGAGTGCGTGCATATGCACACACTTACACATGTAATGCTAGAAGTTAACCTGGTGTGTGTGTGTGTGTGTGTGTGTGTGTGTGTGTGTGTGTGTATGTGTGTGATTTTTTTTTAGGTGCCGTCCACCTTATTTTTTGAGAGAGCCTCTTCATTGTGATTTAGCTTCTTGATTCTCCTAGGCTTGGTGGCTTCTGAGCCCAGGTAATCACTTGTCCTTGCCTCCCCAGTACTGGGATTACAAGTGCATGTTATGATGCTCAGATTTTTATGTGGTTTCTGAGAATTGAGCTTGGTCATCATGCTTGCTTGGTAAGTACTTTACTGACTTGTCTCCCTGGCCCAGCTTGCTGCCCATAGAAGATTTAAGTATTAGAGTGCCAGAAGGAAGGTTGTAGAAGCTCCTGTGTTCCCTTCATTGGTATCTGATACTTACTTACTGATACGGCAAGTGGAAAGTATAAAGGACCGTGTCCCTTCTCAGCAAAGCTCAGTGTGGAAACTAGAAAGCAGGGTGTGTTTGACCTGGCTATGGCAAAGAAGTAGGCTGTGGCTTCAGACCTTTCTTGGCTACTTTTCTATTGCTGTGATAAGACGCCATGACCAAGGCATCTTAGAGAGTGTTTAATTTGAGATTCACAGTTCAAGAAGACCAGTCTATGATCATTGTAAAAGGGAACATGGCAGCAGGCAGGCAGTAGTAAGAGTTCACATTTCAATCCACAAGCACAAGGCAGAGAGTTAACTTGGAATGGTGTGGGTCTTTGAAACTTCAAAGTCCACCCCTAGTGACATTCCTTCTCCAACAAGGCCACACCTCCTAATCCTTTCCAAATATTTCCAACTGATATTGAGCTTTCTATACACAAGCCTATGGGGGCCATTCTCTCTTAAACCACATTGCCCAAGACCATGATTCAGCCAAGAGTACAAAACTTGTCAGAAATGTATTGGAAATTAGTTTTCTGCTAAATGGTTTCTAAGTGTTTTTCACTATCTAAAAAATCTTTGAGATGTTTTCACTCCACATGTCCACCTCTGCTAGTCTCTTTACTCCATCAAAGACTAAGACAAAACATTGTGGGAGTCTACCTGTCAATAGACATATACTGGGATATCAGGAAGATGGTTTCCAGGGGACACAAAAATTAATCAATTAAACCTGAGCACATTTCATTGTTCAAAGAGCCAAATAAAGGTACGTTCCCTGTGTCTAGACAGACGTTAGATCAATTACAAAACATAATATTTGGGCAAGATATCTGTATTTCTATTACACAGCACTTAGTAATTAAATCCTCTCTGCTTTCTAGTTTAAACACAGGGGCTGCTAAATACTGTGATTTGCACCCAAACTCCTCAGAGTATTGCACTTACCTGGCACCCCTCCCCTTTATGTAGGTAGCCTTACTTGCTGTGCTGAGACAAATTGGAACACTTCCTCCCAGTCTTAGAATCTGCCTGCTCATCAAAACCTCTTTCTACTTGCTAACTGTCCAACACAGGTCTCTCCCTGGACTTGACCCCAAATTATTTTGTCTTGTTGCTTATTTATTTATTCTTCTTTAACATATTTTCCTCAACATAAACACCTTGTCAACAATCTCCTCAGAAGAAACTCTTTCTGGATTCCAAATCAGCTCTAAATCAGCTATGTCCTCTTTTATCTGATCTCATACCTTCAACTGAAAGTTTACAAAACACCTACTATGTGCTAATCTTCATGTTAGATCCAGAGTAAGTCCCCAGTTGTAGTGTTGGTGACAATGTACTCAACAGAAGGGCTTTGGCCAGGTGAATGGAAGAAACAGAAGCCTAAGGATTGGTTTCTGTTTGTCAGGGGCCTCCCATAAACAATGCACCTCCTTTTATCTTCCCAAAATGTCAACTACCTTGAGAAACAGCATCTAGTTCTGGGTCAACCCAAGCAGCCTGTATCAGCTCAAAGACCCCACCCTGCTGATTGGCTCATAAAATCCACTTGCTTTTCTAACATTTTGCTCATATCTTTGCTCCCACTAGACCCTAACAGCTTTGGTGGTTTGACTCCCAGTAAACTTTTCTTTCTACCCATGGAATAGTGCAGTTTTATGGTTTCACTGTACCCTTACTTATGCTTTATGCTAAATAGTTCTCAAGTTCATAATAAAGACGATAGTTGTTTTTCCCTGAAACATCACATCTATACTAAATTAGGAACATAGATTTGGAAAACATTGAAGTAGATAAACTTTGATAAAAACAACAAATAACCATGCTCATCTAGTTACAGATACCATCTAATAAGCGACAGTGGAGAGAGAGAGAGAGAGTGTATGTGTGTGTGTAACTGTATGTTGGTGGTAATATAGTTTAGGTATAGATATAATGAAGTAGCAAATATAATTGTAGGTTTTAATTTTTATTCTTAGGTATGACTTATGCTCTGTGGTGGTTTGAATGAAAATGGTCCCCATAGGCCCATAGGAAGTGGCACTATTAGGAAGTGTGATCTTGTTGAAGTACATGGCTTTGCAGGAGGAAGTGTGTCACTGGGGATGGGCTTTGAGGTCTCAGATGCTCAAGCCAGGCCCAGTGTCTCACTCTCTTCCTGCTGCTTGCCAATCTAGATGAAAACTCTCAGCTACCTCTCCAGCACCATGTCTACCTGTGTGCTGCCAAGCTTCCCATCATGATGACAATGAGCAAAACCTCTGAACTGTAAGCCAGTCCCAGTGAAATACTTTCCTTTATAAGAGCTGCTCTGGTCATGGTGTCTCTTCACAGAAATAGAAAGAGACTGAGGCATAGTCTTTAAGAGGTTTTTCTTTGCATAGGTCTATGTGTGCGCATTATGCATACAAGTGTGTGTTTGTTCACCAAGTGTGTAGGTGCAAGTAGGTATGAAGGGGTGCAGTGCACATGTGTTTGTGTTCTTGTGGAGGCCCAAGGCTGGTGTCAAAGCTTTCTTGATCTTTCTTCTCCTTATGTTTTGAGTCAGGGTCTCTTACCTGGACCTGAAACTTGCTGACAGAGTGAGTCTAGCTAGCTAGCTTGTTTTGGGGACCCCTGTCTCATCCATAAGGGCTCTTTTATTATAATTCAATTCATTCTTAATAATCTCACTTCCTAATCCAGTGTCACATTTGGATACTAAATATAACTGAGAGTCATTACGTGATTTTTGGATGGATAGTTGCAATATTCACCTTCCTCTCCCTAGTGTTGTTCCTGGGATGTGCCTGTCACTCCACACCCAGGACCACTGTTCACATCCTACTTTTGTCCAAGAGGGCTATAATATTAATTGTCCTCAAGAGCTGTGCATTGTTACCACTGTTCCATATGTATTTTTGAGGAGAGATTACTTCTACTTGTTTTATCTATTGACTAGATATCGATGGCTAAACTCATTTGAAAGACACATGCTAAAGACTGGCAAAGGGCTCTATCAAATGCACTCACAAATGATATCACAGAGCAGAGTACCGTAGCCCCTCCCTTCCTGGCACCTTGATAATGCTTGTGTGAGATTAGGCCACTGGGATATGAGGTTTGTCTGTTATATTGATTACTGCTATTTAAATATGAAGATTTGTGTATTGAAAGAAATGCTACCATAATGAACACTGGAACACACAGCATTATTATAGGCAGTGGAAACAGGACAAAGAAAGTCTGACATTGAGACATAGGAAACTAGAGTCAGGGTTTAAAGTGACAAAACAAGGTTATAGTCTTTCCAAGAATAAATGGTGCTAAAGAAGAAAAAACGATAGACTATAGATAGGCTAGGTGGTTGAATACAGATGCTATTAATTTCCCATAACAGCTATAAACAGTCATTGTAGCAGTGGATATCCATTCCTTACAGCACCGTAACCTACATGTAGTTGTAGTTGCTGGCAGGCCTATTCTTCTCAGGGATCCAGGGAAAGATTGAAAGCCTCTGCCCAGTTTCTGCTCAGCACTGACAATCTTACACAGTGTCTGGCTTAGCGTCACCCCCTCCCTCTGTCTTCATGTGTTTGTGTCCATGTTTATCATACATACCAGGCATTTGGCTGTCTGTCTCTAGACTGTCCAGTCTAATATGTGGCCTTACCTTGGTTATATCTGCAAAGATCACATTATCTCTGGATTGGGACGTCAATATTACCTTTTTGGGGAAACACAATTAGTTCAATTGAAATGGACATCAAGGGCCAACCTGGCCTGACACAAAGGATGCCCCGGGTTCTATCCTTAGCACTGTTTAAAACACAGACTGGCTGGAGGAGTGGTTTAGCAGTTAAGAGTACTGGCTGCTCTTCCAGAGGACCTATATTGGCTTCCAAAACCCACACAGAGGTTTACAACCCCTCCCCCCGGCCTTCTCCCATCCCCCTTTGCCTCCCCAACCCAACATCCTCACAAGTAAGAGCTCCCATGAGAAATCAACATAGTCCAGCACAATAGGTTTGGGCAGGACCAGGTCCCTCTCCCATGCATTAAGGATAAGCACAGTATCTCACCATGGGGGAGTGGGCTCCAACAAGCTAGCTCATGTACCGGGATAATATCATGGTCCTATGGCCAGTGGCCCTCAGCTAGTCCAAGCTTCACAACTGTCTCCCATATACAGAGGGTCTAGTTCTGTCTCCTGGAGTCTCCACCGCTGTTGGTCTAGAGTTCATGAGTTTCCTGGAGCTTGGTTCAGTGTCTCTGCAGATTTCTCCATCATTGTCTTGACCTCCCTTGCTCATCTATTCCTCCTCCCTCTCTAACTGGATTCCTGGAGCTTGGCCTGGTTCTTGGTTGTGGTTCTCTTCATCTGGTTCCATCCATTACTAGATGGAGGCACTTTCAGTCCACTCTGTGCAGTACTGGGGAAGCAATGTTTTATTTGGCTTACATACCCTGAATCACAGTCCACTGCTGGAAGCCAAGGCAGGAACTCAAATTAGGATAGAACCTTGAGGTAGCTGATGCAGATATTGTAGAAGGTGCTGCTTTCTGGATTGCTCCTATGGCTTGCTTGGTCTGTTTTCTTATAGGAATTAGGACAACCAGCTAGGGGTGGTCCTCCCCACAACAGGTATGGCCTTCCACATCAATCACTAATTAAGAAAATGTCCTTATAGTCTTGTCTTCCTACAGCCTGATATCATGGAGTTGTTTTCTCAATTGTGGTTGCCGACTCTCAGATGACTCTCACTGATGTCATGTAAACAGAAACTCACCCAAACACTAACCAAGACATTTGGGGAAATGCCAATGATAGCTTTCTGATTCTACCCTTTCACCTTCTACAATTGCAACCAAGTTCCCAGATACTTGCTTCTGAGGGAATGGGCAAAGATCTAGCATATTGAACTGAAGGTTCTGAAAAACCCTCAGCTTTGGAAGACAGAAATTTTGCCCACAAATACCGATAGAACTAGGAAGCCAGTCTGTTACAGCTGAAGCCCAGAAGTACTGTGGCCCTTGATGACATAAAGTGCCCCTAAGATCACAGCTTATGATACTCCCTGAAGTAGAGCAACCAGCTTAGCTGTGTCCTTTTGCTGTTCCCAGGAGATGATGAATAGGTGCTGTTTTAGGGCACTAAATTGTTACACAGTTGTAGGTAACTAATATGAGGAATAAGAAAAATAACAAAAAATATACTAAAATAAAAATTTAAAGGTTAAATACACATTGTGATAATATTTGAATGCCTCTTAATATGGATTCATTCAAATAGCAGTTTAGATTTTCTTTCATTTGAGATGCTAACCATAATTTTTTTTTCAATGTGTCCATTCATTCCCAATGTATTCAGATTGTATGAAAATAATTAACTATGCTAAAAAGTACAAATACATATCCAATAGCTAAGAAGCTACATAAATCTTGGTTAATCCTAAGGTAATTACAATACACAGTTAAATCAAACTTCATTTATTTGGCAGGTAGCTATAAATAACCAAGGCACCATCCCTTGATCTTGCCTTGTATTAGAATTTCCTGCGGAGTGAAAGGTCCCAAATTCCTTAAGAAAACACTCAGCCTGGGCCTACCAATGGGAATTTATGTTACAAGTTTACCAACCAGACACCATGGCAAGGGTTGAAGTTTTGAATACTAGGTAATTGTGTGCATGACCTAATCTAAGTACTGTCTTCTTTCATACGTTGTCTTTGTCTTTTTACCCTTCCCCGTCATTATCGTATGGTATTTTCTGGATGACTTCTGAGCAACTGTTTAGTCACAGGTCAGTAATCTTGATAACTGGAGGATGTAGACAATTTTCTGATACTAAGAGGATCGCCAAGATACCAGACACCACCTATAGGACGAAATGAGACATCACCAGATACCACCTGCAGGGCATAGCTGGATATTATCAAATACCACCCACAGGGGAAATTAGAGAATCATGAATGTCACTTTGTGGATGTCACTTGTGGGGCTAAGTCAGAAGCCATCAAACACCACAGAACAAAGCTGGGTATCTTCAGAAGGTGCGCATTATCACAGCTCATTTTACTGTGAGTGATGGCTGTGGGCTCTGGTGGCCATAAATCACATTTACACATTCAACTCATTTTCTCTGGTCCAAATGAGCTTTTCTAGATTTAGTCATTAAATCTTTAGTTTAACCATTTTCAAATGTAACAAAAATGTTTTTTAGACACATTGGTGATCCCTACTCATAAGAAATTTACTGCATTACATTGCTGGGGCTTACTGGAGATTGAAGCTGCATGTGCAGAATATCCTGATGATAAAATTTAATGGTGCATTGAACCACTAAGGTGGGTTGACAACATAAGTCACACAAAAAAATCTGCAAGCCATGAGTCTCACTGTCAAAGCCAAGGCTGAGTTAATGCCCTGTACCATAAATTTTTATCACCATGTACTTCTGCCTGTCACCAAGTGTCACAGCAGACCATTCCACTCTGAGACATGTTGACTTTATGTCTACGATGAATACTAAACATGACAATAGCCAGCAGAGCACTTATTAACCCAAGGTCTAAAAAGATGGTTTTCTTTTTTTGTATTTTACAGAACACACACACACACACACACACACACACACACACACACACACACACACTCTCTCTCTCTCTCTCTCTCTCTGAAGGATTGATGTGATTCAGTACTATTTCCTGAGAATTTGGTCCTCAAAACAAGTCTTCATTATCTTGCATGTCTCCATAGTAACACACCATTTTCTTTCTTCATCTTGGCTCTGGGAAAATGTTAACTTTCTTGTATAGCAGTTTGCACTGAGATATCTGTACCTGTTCCTTCCATTGGGAGTTTTACACCCTGGTACTAGGCTGTAGTTTAGAGCAGAGCCACCAATTAGGTCTTTTTTGATGTTGGAAAAAATATCTTAGATCTGTGCCTACCAATATGGGATTCACAGCCATGAATCAGGGCCAATTGTTGAATGTGACTGTGAATTGAGTTTTTCATGTCAACAGGCTTTAGTGAAAGCATTAATAGTCATGTATGTCTCCTGCATGGATAGCACATCTAAGGGGTCAGCCGATAATAGCCACTGTTCCTGTATGGCTTCTTTCAGTGAAAATCAATGTTTTCACTGCCTCCTCGCTCCCTCCTTCTCTCACCGCATGTCCTCTCCCCTCCCCTCCCTCTCCTTTTCCTTTCATTCCCCTCCTCTTCCCTCTGCACCCATTTCATAAGTGATTATTATAAGCCAAGCCCTCAAGTTATCATCCATAAAGATGCATATCTATTTCTGTTACTTGTGTTTATCTTGGCTCTGTAAGTGGCTACAGAGCTTCATAAGAAACTGCCTTTAACCCAGCATGACCTGGAGACGCCTCTTCCAGGGGAATGTTCATTTGGCACACAGATCATGTCCATGATCTGTTCAGGAAGCTGGACATTTCGCTGTCACCTTCCTACGTCGATTCCAACACAGGCAGTTTCGAGGCTGTACAGTCATATGCTAGGATGGAAAACTATCTCTTTCCTTCTTCCTCTCTTGTCTTTTTCAAAAATCCCCTTTGGGATTTTAACATGATAGTAGTAAAATATTCTTCAAATAAAGAGAATATTATAATATCTATGGACACACCATAGACTTTCTAAAACGCAAAACCCAGACTCCTAAATACAAGAAGACCCTGTTGAATGTGTTTTGCTTAAGAGTTCTCAGGTATCATAATAATAGTTGCATAAATCTTTCAGAAAATTTCTGCCTGATTGGATTAAGATCAAATTTATTAAAATATGTCTGAACCAATTAAGTAAATTGTGATATAATGTAAAGTATAAAACACTCACTATTGATAATAATTTCTACCAGCATTTCACATCTGCAGTTAACTTGAAGCAGATGCTATAGACACGGCCCAGTGTTTCATATTTGCATGAGACAACATGTTTGGATGTTTTCTTCTTAATTGTAACATCATGTAATCCAGCTCTTTAAAAGGACATGTGTGGTAAGTGTCAAAGTCTAAGTGAAAATTTTATTTTCAAAACCCTTTGTAGCTTTTCCAGGGATCCTATCTTTTGCTGTGTTCTCTGTGGGAATCCGGGATGTGCATGGCAGAGGACAGGAAGTTCTGGACTCTATACTACCCTTAAGGAACACACACATTTCACTTGTGCTTCTCTCTGAAGATTAGAAGCTACTTTTCTGTTGCTTTTCTTTCACAGAGAGAATTTCTCCAACTATCACAAGGTGGCCAGTAACAGTGTGCCTTTGCACAAATGCTCCTGTGCTGAATAGCTGAATAATTGATGCCAATAAGAAACTTTAGACACCCTAGGCAGAATTGGAATAGGGGTTGTTCCTTTGTTTATTTTAAAAAATTTTGTATCTCATGTATATGAGTATTTTGCTTGTATGTATGCATGTGTACTACATGAATACCCCAGAAAGTCAGAAGAGAGTGTAGGATCCCTTGGAAATGGAGTTATATGAGGTTGTGAGCTGCCATGTGGGTGCTGGGAACTGAACTCAGGTCTCCTGGAAGAGCAGCAAATGCTCTTCATCCCCTGAGCCATCTCTCTTTTTTTTTAAAAGAGACTTCCAAAT
Source organism: Mesocricetus auratus (assembly GCF_017639785.1). Lineage (NCBI taxonomy): Eukaryota > Metazoa > Chordata > Mammalia > Rodentia > Cricetidae > Mesocricetus > Mesocricetus auratus. The sequence goes on along the minus strand of NW_024429269.1, from coordinate 9,597,094 downwards.
GGCTGCTTATAGAGACAAGAGAAAAGAAGCCAAACCTTTAATAAGAGCTCTGATTAAGAAAAACACTTATCTCCTTTAAGATGAAATGATTAAAATTTAAGGAATTTCTTGAGACATAATTGAAAGAGAGCCATATCATGAAAGTACAAAGGCTTCATTACCATGATGTTAGTTTACTAAAGCAAACAGAATGGAACTCTATGATCTAAGTGCTAAGACGGAACAGAATGAAAGACATTGTTTTTTGATCCTTGTGGTCATGTCTGTTTCCAGGCTTTCTAGAAATCTTTGCTCGTAATTTCTCAGGTGCCTTTTCTGAAGTCTCATAGGCCTGTTTCCCTTCTTGTCTCTTCTTTCTCCCTGGTATCCAGTTTCATGCCATCATTGCACCCATGGACATTTCTTGTTAGGACTGTTGTTATTATAGTTCAAAGTGTTCCCAGCTGGTTAAGACTTTTGGTGAATTTTCTTCCCTGCCTAACACCTTCCACAACTATGAAAGCTAGCCAAAAGAGAGGAAATAGGCCGGTCAGCATCAACTTGATTTCTCTGTCTTGTGATCAAAACGTTCAGTGTCTTCAGGAATATGGCAGGAAACCAAGAGTAAAGGCTATATTGTAGCCTGTATTGTTTGGGATCTCCAGGAGATCTTTGACCAACAACTTCTGGGGAGGTGTCCCACACCTGGCACTGGGCTTTATTCTTGGTAACCTATGGCTTCTGGGATGAACATTAATTATATTCATGTAGGGTGAGTCCAGTTAAGTGTGTGTGTGTGTGTGTGTGTGAAGCTTATAGAGTAGAAGGTTTCCATGCATGTATATGCATGTATGTGTGTGAGCATTTGTGCCTGTGTGTCTATCTGTGCAAAGACACACACATGAATATGCACACACACAGACACACATATATATGCACTGCCACACATTTTCACACACACACATGCTCCCCACATATATGCACTCACACATGCATGCTCAGACATATACACACATGTATAACATATGCTCTTGTGGTCTTGTTGTAGAGATGATTTGTCAAGTAGATTGATTCCAACTTCTAAAATACACCCCAACAACAAAAAATATCGAATGACATCTTTTAACATAAATTGCATCACAGAATACTTCTCTAGGTTATTTCACACCATACAAAGGTGGATTTAAACTGGTTTGTGGTTGAAGACCAATCTGTAGAAGGAAAACTAAAAATATCAGCTGCTTTAAAATTTGTGTTTTTCATGTGAAGAATATGTGTGTCTGTCTTGTATCATTTATTTTGACTTTCTTTCTTAGTGATGGAAACCTCCAGACTGAAACCAATAGAATATTCTGATTTTCATTTCTAAGTTTTGCAGTGAGCTATATTAACAACACTGTTGCTTCTGAAAACTGTGCATGATATCTGTAGTGGAATATTTCTGGTATACCCATTATTGTACTAATTTCTTTTAATTCTAACTCTTTCAAAATGCAATTAAAGATACAAACTCTCAAGGAAAAAGATGTGTATCAACGCTTGGGAGCACTTGAAATTTTGGTTTGGTAGGATTTCAAAAGCTGAATCTCATCTGTGTACAGCAGACAGCTTACATCCTTGATTCTCAGTGTACATGAAGTCAGCCTTGTTGTGGAGTGTACACCAGAGAAAACTGCTCAGACATGGGTTTAAGCCAATAGAAAATGTAAACTAATAGGCTGGTGACTGCATTGGGTGCTTGGGAATCCCAGGGTAGCACTGAACCTTTTATAGAATGAGCTTTTAAGCACAAAAACCATGTCCTAGGTTGATATACTTTGGGTAACAAGAAGAGCCAGCCAGAAGCAAAACTACAGATGCTTAAAAAGTCAGGTTAGTGCACTTAGAGACTTTCCCAGAACTATGGACTTTGACGCATGTAGTCTTTGTTTTAGTTTTGGCAGGTGGTGCTGCCTATGTGCTGAGTTTTATGGCCTGAATGATACTTCCATCATGGAATCAGTTGTGCTAATGTCTTGGGGCCAACTAAGGTCTGGGCCCTATAACAGGCCTTTCTGGGAACCTGCTTGAAAGGCAGATTCTTAGATCCTGTGTTCTGGGAATGGAGCTGTTTGCTATGGTCCAGATGTGGTCTGTCCCCCAGAGACTAGTTGTACTTAGTCTCCAGTGTGGTGTTGTGGAAGTGGTGCCTTGTGGAAGGTGATTAGCTCATGGGGCCTTGATGCTGATTTCAGAGTGGGTTCTGTTACAAGCAGGTCATTACAGAGCCAACACACACCTTGTGCTTTGCCCTTCTTAACACACACACACCCACATACACACACACACACACACACACACACACACACACACACTTTCTGTTTCTGTGTCCTGGTTTAATTTAAACAGGAAATTCCTACCATGGTTCTAACCCCAAACTGTTTAGATCCCTGAAGCCACCATAATTTGGAGCCAAACAAACCTCTGTATGTTATAAAGTGCTGGCTTCATGTATTCTGTTAAAGCAATATGGAATAAGAGCTTCACATTGTAATTGAGCCATATACTCATAGAGTATGCAACCTCTGGCCTTCTCTTAACCTTGAATGGTACAGGGAAAACAGGTGTTTGGGATAGGAAGGCAGTAAACCTTTCTCTTTGACACACTTGTAGGTTATTAGGGATCAGCTTTTGCTGAATAGAGAATAACAACCAGACTTACATTCCTCACCTAATTTTTCTTATGTATATCAAGCTATGGCCTATTTCAGTGCAGGCACTTGAATATATTTAACACATTTGACTATTGTGTAGGTGTGTCTGCAAGTATTCTTAAGCATAATCTCATCATACAAAAAATACCAAAAACTACAGGACCTATATAAATTACGTGGAAATACATAGACAGCTTTAGAAGGAATTCATGAAATATAATCTGAGCAGTGACAATGTGTGGGGACAGACCCATCAAGACTTTGTGTCTATGTGTCTCTGATAAGACAGGCAAAGGGATGAGAACATGAAAGCTTGGCTAGAGCCTGCAGTGCAGTTCATAATGGTTGTGTGAACTTAGACTAGCTGAAGTTTCCTTATTATTCAGCTCCTCTGTGTCAGATATCAGCACTGTAGATTCAATGGACCAATAGAACACCAGATTTAATACCTTCCATTGCAAGGGACATTGCTCAACAAATGTCTTCTTTCCCTCCAGATAATGCCCTTCCTTCTTCTCCACATGACTGCCTCTAGACCTATTAATTGGTTCTATTTGTATTAGCCAACCATAAACTTTTCAGTGGTGATCTTGAATCCCTTTTGTATAAGGAAATGATTTGGGATACATGTCTGTTATATATTTTAAGCCAAAATAAAGGTCAGACATCAACCATATTGCTTTTCTAGATTTAAAGCAATTACTCCAAAGAAGTAAAGGTCTCAAGTTTTTCCATCTTTCCCTTATGGGGAAGATGTCAGAAAGGTTGGAAGAGAAGCGTCTCTCTGTGTCTAGTGATTTTGGGCTGCCCTCATTTCCTAGAAGAGCCAGGAGTAACTCACTCAATGGATATTAGCTTACACTCAGAGTTGAACACTTTAGTGATTTTTTTCTGAGATGGAATCCATTTTTGGAACTGGCATGTTGATGTGGAGATAGATCATGTAAGTGATTTCTAGAAGTCTCTCAACACAGTCTCTCTGCAAGCCAAAGGAAATGGGCCCTGCCTTCCAGGAACTTGCCATCCAGAGCCTGTTCCATAATACCAACTACATTGCTTACACCTGAGAGTTGGTTCTATGCACAATCTCTAACCTTCTCTAGATCTATGAAATCAGAATCCATTTTTCTTCTTTGGTTTCAATGAGTCAGAGTCTTGTTATATAACCTAAGCACATCTCAGACTCACTGTGTGTCTTGGGTTGGTCTTGACCTTAAGATCCTCTTGACTCAACTTTGAAAACCCCAGGAATTCTGGGATTATAGATAGGAGACAGGCACTACCATGCTCACCTCAGAAAATACATGTTCTCTTCAAGTGATTCATAGCCATAGGAAAACAGCAGAGGTGCCATTCTAGTATTTGTTTTTGATTGAGTGAGGTCATTGTGTCTATTTGTGATAGATTAAAGGGCATTCTGGGTTGATTGGATAACCTTTCTCTTTTAGTAGCAGTAAGAACAATCAGGGACACCTGAGATGTCTCACAGTCTCTCCATGGAACCCAAGGTTGAATACTCAGCCTTATTTTCTTTAGAGCTTGTTATGTAAGCTATAGAAAACAAGAGTCCAGAAGTAACTAAACCTAGAGGACAGAACCCCAAACAAGGATGGCAAGAAGGAACTCACTTCCCCCTCATGGCCTCACCTACTTGTTGGACTCCTGCTGGCTACGACATCATGTATTCTTTGCTCTCATCTAAGAATTGTCCAGGCTCCGAGAACAGAAGCCATGATGGAGCTGTCTTTCCTGGAGAGTCTTGTGGTCTTTAAAAAGTGGAAATGCCAAATTCTTAGGATCCTAAGGGATGTTTGTATTTGAGAGTGAATTGAACTTTGGGCCAAAGGCTCTTGCTATGAATTCTTCAAAACATTGTAAGAAGGTATCTGTTGATTTGTTAGACTCTGTTTAACAGCCAAAGACGATACTCAGTTTGAGATACTGGAGAAGGCCACCATACATAGGACACTTAAGAGTCTATTTTCTTCTTGGGTATACCATCTTGTAAGGGTTTGAAAGCTAGGGTGTGCCCAAATTTATAATGGAGCTGGTGCCCCCTGCTGGAATCGAATTGTTTAAATTTCTGTTCCTTAGGGTGCCTGTGCCAGTAACCCTGGTAAGGCACAGACTTGCCAACATAGCCCACAGGCATCAGGATAAGTCATTTAATTAACTTCTCTGCTTCAGCTTCTTGACATATAAGAATGGGATAACAATAGCAGCCAATCCTAAGTTCCTTGTTGAAAGGTAGAATTAATTAGAGATGACAGTAGAGTGCTTTATGAAAACTGCATGATAAATAGTGATAAATGTTGGAACATGCCTCCAACATCCCTATGGCAGGAAAATGACAATTTGCTGTGTATTATTATTAAACCTGCCATTGCTAATTTTATCTCATTATGGGTTCTAAGTCCTCCTGGAATTGGAAAAAGTATTCACCTTTACCTACTCTACTGATATGACATGAACTCAAATGTTGCTGTCCTGCCATTTCAGTGAGAGTGAGGAAGGAGAATTTCTATGAATTGAAGGCCAACGTGGGCCACACAGTGTGTTCCAGACTAATATAAACTACAAAAGGAGATGCTATCTTAGTATATGTGTGCTCATGCAGTGCACACATACACACACACACACATATATATACACACACGCACACACACACACCAAATAAAAACTACACAGTTTCTTCCATTAATGCATTGAATGTGGGGGATGAGTGCTTCAAATATTCACACAGTAACCAGGATGGTAAGACCCCTGTGTAGAACAGGTGTGTTCCTATATCCACTGAGAATACTTCTGGCATGTGTTGTGACTTGGGCTCTATCTTAATTTTGTTTCTGTTGCCCTGACACAAAGATAGTCTAGGGGATAAAGATTTTATTATAGTTCACAACTCCAGGTTACACTCCATGTCATAGCAGGGAAATCAAGGCAGCAGAAACTTAAAACAGTCATAGTCATAGTCAAAAGCAGAAAGAAAATGAATGTGTGCATATAGTTATTGCTCAACTAGCTTTCTCTATGCTTAACAGACCAGGGGCCCCCAAAGTAGGCAACGGCCCACTTTCCAGCTAGGGCTTCCCACATTAGTTAAGACAATCAAGATGATCTTCTACTGACACAACCACAGGTCAATGTGATGTAGAAAGCCCTCTTTGAGATTCTCAGCCCAGGTGATTGTAGGCTGTGTCAGGTTGACAATAAAGGCTAACCATCACAGACTCATTGACTGATGAGAAGACATCTGGTCATGCCAGGTGAATACTGAAAAATGAGAGTCCCAAAGAACACATTCCACCCAAAGAAAAAATGGCAATGGAATTGAGGAAGCTCTGTCTTGATAAAACAACAAAGAAAGGTCCCCTCTCTTTTGACCTGGCCCCTGATGGGTAGAAGAAAAAAGAGTGAAAAATAGAAGTAAAGGCTCCCATCTTTACCCCCTTGAGTTGAAAGGCCAAGGGGGAATTTCAGATAAAATTGTGACAAAGTCCTAAGGACATTAGGAGGCTGCTGTATCAGGGAAATATAACATTTCTTGTGCCAGCTCCCAAATGATGACATGGAGACTTCTTATTAATAATGGAAACTTGGCCTATAGCTTAAACTTGTTCCTAACATTCTTTTGTAACTTAAATTAACTCATTTATATTAATCTGTGTTTTGTTACAAGGCTCGTAGCTGTTACCTCTCCTCCTGTACATACAACTGCTTGCTCCAAGTCTCCAGGTATCTCCACCTTTCTTCTTCCCAGATTCTTCTCTGTCTCTGAACATCCTGCCTAACCTCTTTCTGCCTAGCCATTGACCATTCAGCTCTATATTAAACCAATCAGAAGAAGCCTTGGCAATAACACAACTTCCCACTATTAACAAATATTCTGCAACAAGGAAGCTTTGCTCAAAGTAGCCGAGGCAGGTTTCTAGGACTGGTGGTGTGCATGGATGTAGAGAAGATTGGAAGCACCCACATATAGCACAGGGAGGCATGAAGATCTGCAATTGAGACCAGGGATGTAGTACGTCAGTTCCTTAAGGAGGATAAAGGGACAGACACTGAGGGTTTTGATAAGAAGAGCTATCACAATGCTTGAGTGGCCTTGGACTCAGAAATCATGATTGTGGGACTCTTTATAAACTGAAGAGCACCACTCAAAAAAAGCAATACTGATTCCTGGCCACTCATTTCCCAGTGATTCTATAAAGCATCTTCCCTATCCATAGGCACTCAGCTGCTATTGTGAAGTCGATCAGAAGGTATGGAACATTGAGAGCTAACCACAAGACATTATTAAATTCTGCGGTAAGATTGAATTTACTTGCCTGAGAAAATAGATGATCGTGGAGAAGCAAGAACACTTCACGTGTTCATATCCCACCCTCCACACAGGCTTCAAGACTAACTCTACAACTCAGCAATATCTACTTAAAAGGTTTTACATTTTGTAGTGTGTGTGTGTGTGTGTGTGTGTGTGTGTGTGTGTGTGTGTGTGTGTGTGTCCAACAGAGACTAGAAGGCACACAAATCTTTATAGGTGTCTGTGAGATACCTGATGTGGCTGGGAAGTCAACTCCAGTTCTCTGAAGAGCAACGAGTCCTCTTAAACTCTGAGCATTTCTCTAGACCACTGGATCTCAACTCTTGGGTCATGACCATTAGAAAATGCATATTTCTGATGATGTTAGGAACCCCAAAAACAAAGTTTTTTGTTGCTACTTCACAATTGTAATTTTTCTACTGAGGTGTGTCTCAGTTCCTAAGAGTATTGAATCTATGTGTTTTCCAAAGGTCATGACCCACGGTTTGAGAACTGCTGCTCTAGACCAACACTCAAAGATTTTTAAGGACCAACACGCTGCATAGTGCTTCAGTACGGTGGAAATCTGTGTCTCAGTGCAACTTGGAAACATCTTTCTTCAGAGTTACACAAGCTCAGTAGCGTTCTTGAGATCTCAAAGAGGGTAAAAGGCTCTGTCATGGGTAGAATAAACACACTCCTACATGGAAAAGACATGGTAGATGGAAAGTTCTTAGTTTTTACTAGAAAAGGAAATACCATTAAGCTATTTTCCCCTCTGTAATAACACAGAGGTTTTTGGAAGAAATCAAAATCACTAACATTGAGAACCAAGTAGACCATAACAGACCTTTGACCATTTATGATCCCAGTTCTACAGAGAGGATTATGCTCAAATAGAATGTAGTCTGAGGAGTAGATGGAACCATATCCCTACTCAATGTATTGTCACTGAAATCCACAGCCCTGACCTGGCAGCAGCACTGAGGGCTGTGATCCATTAAAATCTTTCTGGGATCTCTGATATGAGAATTTGGTGTTATATTCTCTCCTTCTGCACCTTCATGGTATCTGGACACATCTATAACAAGAGGAATGGAGCAAGAGGCAATCAAGAATACTTGCAGAAAGAAAATACAGGAAGTATAGGCCTACTATATACTCCATGGGATGAAAGGCAACACAGAAATGAGGGTCCAGTGTTGTTTTCTCTTTTTGGTGGGAGGATTTATTTTGTGTAGTCCATCCTGACAGGGAAGTTGTGGTAGCTAGAGAAGCCTGAGGCTGTGGCGGTGTGAGAGTGAAGCTGCTGTATCTAACCCTGTGGATCAGGAAACAGAGGCATCAGCTGACTTTTTCCTTTCTACAACACCCCTTTTCTCCCAATTTTTGCATTTATTCATTTATTTTGTGGGGGCACATACAGTCACACCATGTGTGCAGAGGTCAAGTTCTCTCCTATAGGTCTTAAGAATCAAACTCAGGTGGGCAAGTTTGGCAGCAGGAAACTTTCCCACCTGAGACATCCCACTGGCCTCCTTTTATTAGCATATATTAATATATTAGTTACATACAATAGTAATATTTGTTACAGCATTTCCATACATAGTCAGTACGCATTATGCTCACTTGGCTCCTTCTCGCTCCCATTGATCCGCTCCCCTTCCCACTTAGTTTGCTTTTTTATATATATTTTTTCAATCCATAGTGTTTTGTTACGGTATCTTATAGGATTCTGGCAGATTATTTCCAGGAGCATGGACTCTTTGTTAGTGACTATATCACTATGGAATATGTTTTTCCCTCTCCCAGCAGCCATTAATTATCTACAGATTTTTGTCTTTACCTCCCCTTTCTCCCTTCCTTTCATTTTCCTTCCCCCATCTCTTCATCTCCCCTCTCCTCCCCTCCCATGCTCTTCTTTCCTTCTCGACAGAATCTCTCTGTAAAGCCCAGGATGGCCTCCAGAGTACTGTGTTGTTAGACATGCTTCCTTGCCTGGCTTTTATTGAGTTTTGTTATCTAACAAGAGAAGGAAATCCAAACTTCATGTGTCCTGACAGCAATCCTAAGCAGAAGTTAGTCCACTAAGGCCCCACATGGAACCATGCTAAAGATACTAGTGGACAGGTTTGGGAAGGAACAGAAGTCTTACTGAGGACAAGCAACCAAGGTCAGGCCAGAAGGTGCTGCTGGCTCTACAAGAGTGAGTATCATTTTCCCTCTTCCTGTGGAGGTACCTGGGTGAGGTTGGAGACCTTCCACAATGAGATATCCCTGACCAGGAGGTTCTTATCACACTGACTACCCCAAAACCCAACAATGACAAAAGACTGAGCAGAATGGTCACATGATTTGTGAATATTGATGCAAACGGAGGTGAAATGTTAACAAATGGAATTTAAAAATACATTTAAAATGATACATCACAATCAATTTTTTTTCTGGAAGGCAAACCTGTTTAATACTTACAAGTTCACTAATTAACTTTGAAGGAATCTATAGCATTTAAAAAAATTCCAACAGGTTTATTTGGAATACTTAGCGAACATTAGTTTTAAAGTGTGTTATAATTATATAAAGGTTACAATGCCCTTCAAGACCAGGGGGTCAACTTTGAAATGTATTGGAGCTTTTTTAATACATCAGATTATTTATGTGCATGTATGTATGTGTGGGTGGGTGTGGACACAGTGTGACCCAGTACACATATGGAGGTCAGAGGACAACTCTACGGAGTTTGTTTTCCCCTGCCACCTTCTGGGATCTAGGAATCAAACTCAGGCCATCAGGCCTATGAACAAGTGTCTGTACCCACTGACCAGTCTCTTTGCTAGTCCCATACCCAACACTGCCACAAAAATACTTTTTTAAAATTTAAGTTAGAAACAAGCTTGTTTCACATGTCAATCTCTGCTCCCTCTCCCTCTACTCCTCCTGTGCCTTCCCCACCAGACCCCCCAGTCCTCCACCTAATTTCCACTCTGATCCCCAGGGAGGGTGAGGCCCTCCATGGTGGATTTCCAGTGACTGTCATTTCATCCAGGGCAGGCCCTAGGCCCTCCCCCAAGAGTCCTGGCTGAGAGCCTCCCATATAGTGGCATGGACACTCAAAGTCTATTTGTATGCCAGGGATAAATACTACCCAAGGCCCCATAGATTACCCAGGCCTTCTCACTGACACCCACATTCAGGGGGTCTGGGTCAGTCCCATGCTTTCCACACAGCCATCAATCTAGAGTCCAAGAGCTTCCCCTTGTTCAAGTCAATTGTTTCTGTGGGTTAAACCAGCCCACTCTTAACTCCTTTGCCCATCAGTTCTCCCTCTTTGACACTGGATTCCAGGAGTTCAGTTCAGTGTTTGTCTGTGGGTATCTGCCTCTGCTTTCATCAGTCGCTGGATGAAGGTATCCTGCTCCATAGCCCAGCCTAGAATTCATTATGTAAACAAGACTAACCTCACACTTGTGGTAATCCCCATGCCTCAGTCAACTGTGTGCTGGGATCCTAGGTGTATGCCAGGTGTTTCTTCCCCCTCCAGCATTTCTTTTTAATGAAATAATCTAGAAGAGCCACCCTCAAGCTCACAACACACACACCACTGGAAATGGAGGGATTTCTAGGTCTTCAGGAATGTCATCGGGTTTAGGTAAAACTTTATTGAGTTTCTTTGATATGGGAGCTAGAAGAGTTAAGCCATTCGAGTTGTGATGGATCTATCTGATATCTGAGCTGACAGCGCATGTTCCTTGTACATTTTGGACTCTCATTGTATCTGCTCAACATAAAAACAGATAAACAAATAAGTTAGCAGGAAACTTGAAACTCCCCCCAGCTCATTCAGACAACTTCCTCTGTATTGAAGTACTATCCAAAGAGCTATTTAGTGGGTTTTGATCTTTGCCTTCTCCTCTGAGTCTCAACTTGTTGCTGTAATGCTGTAATCTACTACTCAAAGTCAGAGGGATGCTATTGTCATTCAAGTTGACAACCAAGATAGCTGTCATAGCACCCCTGGGACTCTGCTCCTTTAGGTATTTGCATAATGAATCCAGCTCATCTTTAATGTCTGTGGATGCATCATTTGAGCAAGCATCTTTTCCCTCTTTACTGTGTTCAGTAGTCAGTCTTCTGAGTAGTAAAAGCCTAGGGATTTCTACAAACTTCTTATATGCTTATTTGTCTGATTATGTCTTTCTTCAGCTGGCTTATGTTATGTCTTCTAACTGGACAGCATGCTCTAGTAACAGGGACCATATTTCTCATCACTGTACTCTTTTTCTTTATGGCCTTGAGCATGCTTGTAGTAGGATGGGTAACCAATATGCAGTGATGTATAGCTTATGAAAGGAATTCTTTGCTTCAAGCAAGCAGTGACAGGACTTCACACAGTAGCCATTCAGTTTTTGACTATTCTGTGATGTTTATATATGTCTGGGTTAATATCAGGGTGTTCAATTTGATTCCATTGGTCTACCTGTCTATTTTTGTGCCAATATCAAGCTGTTTTCAGGACTACATCTCTATAATAGAGTTTGAAGTCAGGGATGGTGATGCCTCTAGATGTTGCTTTGTTTTGGCTATCCTGAGTTGATTGTTGGGAATGATCATTGTTATTTAAAACCTCTTGTAAATACTGTAAATACTGTCAGTCTTATTTAAGAATAGTCCATTCCCTCCCCAGCTTCCTAATGACTAGAACTTGGGCTCACAGGAAATAGTTGATGGCAGGAAGGAAACATTCCACAGTTAGATCACTTAACCCCCTCCCTCTGTGACCCTTAAACCTTGCCAACACCTGTTACCTGCTTAATTACAGTGGCCTGGTTACTAGGCAACTACCTGTCCTGCAGTCTTCTGCCCCATCCCCCTACCTTGTTTTCCCCTATTTAAGCCTGTAGGAAACTTTCATTAAAGACAGCTCGATCAGCCATGTTGTCCTGCCACCCATCTCTCCCTCTTGTCTCTTGTCTCATTCATTCCAGGTTTCCCCTGGGCTTGAACCCGTTATGCCCTGCTGGTCAGGGCAGTTGATTATTGTTCTTTCAAGGTCTGTGAAGAATTGTGCTGGGATTTTAATGGGGATTGCATTAAATCTGTATATTGCTTTCGGTAAGATTCCTTAATAAAGAACTGAGTTTCATTTGTTTAACTCAGAGTTTCACAGTTTTACTGAGGCACAGACATCTGCCATATGTAGAACTATCTCCAACTCACCTTTTTCAAATCATTGTACAAACCTTTATAATAACATTATTTCTACATTGAAGGAACTCTGCAATGTTCCATGAAACCATTTAAGAAGGAACTGGGGTAAAGGAACATTGTAAAGGGCTCCTTTAGAGCTCCAGTGTGTTCAGGTATCATCCATCAATTTCTTTTCTGTTCTGTATCAGGCATGTATCATGGAATAGAATAGGTTGGATCCTGAGAATATGGTGTGACTAGCACTTGAGTCTGTGAATATGGGATGAAATTAACCTGGTCCTGAAACTCAGGAAAGATTTTCTAATGTGTAGTTAAGTCAAAACCCAAGAAGCAGCCTACAGGGAAACTGGGTGATCCTACTGAAGTCTGATCACAGAATATGAGGCACAAGAATTGTCATGAACACAGGGCAGTAGTTGCGCCAAGTCATACAGAAGCGATCTGAAATTTTTGGCTTATCTTGTCAACTAAACTGGGCATTGGTTTGTTGAAGAAGCTTTGTACCTAATGCCTTTGTATTTCTAGGGTTTATTATGTCAAGTGGTGCCCAGTCAACACTTGTTATTGTTTTGTTAAACTGATGCAGTTAAACCAGTTCACGATAATAAGCATCTTTTGGGGGACATATGACTGGGAGAAATCACTGTTTGTGAGTGTGTTTTGATCCACTGCTACTTCATCTGTTTAGTCTTGTAGGAAAACCAGGAAGAGATAGTGATCTATCTCAGCCCTTCCTCTCAGAGCCAGGGTCCAGAGCTACTGTCTCGGGAAAGGAGAGCAGCCATTCCTGGCACAGTGAGGAATATATCTTGTAGCTTTTGAATAATGCAAAGTGTCATGATCATTTAATTTTTCAGAAGATACAATATCAAAAATGGTAAAACAGGGAGAAAATTCCAAAAGAGGAAAAATAGTAGACACTACAGACTTGTTTCCATGTCACCGGCCAATAGACGATGTCTAGACTCTGTCCATTGCCCCCATCTGGAGAGGTCTCCTGTTCTCACATAATAAATGAATCAAATAAAAACAATCACACATGGGAGAAGTGGTGGCTCTTCACATTTGCCTCCCTTAGGAAGGCTTTTCCAGCAGGAAGGCAGCATTTCCAGCTCCGCCAACCATTGCTTTATGCAAACTGCTATCAACCCTCTTGAGCAGCCAAGCCATTTCTGGGCAGCTCAACGCTTCTTATTTTGGCCCAGACCCAAGGCTTCCCTCTACCCTGAGAATTCATATGAACAAGATTATATAAACTTTCCATGACTGTTTTCCTTTTCATAGTTTGAAATCAAAGCACTATCTAAACATTCTGCTATCGATGGTGAGTATGAATGAGTAAGTGATCAGGCTTTTTCATGGGATGGGGATACAGGTTTACTTGAGGGATGAGGAACAGCAGAGAGAGCTTGGTCCTTGTGAACCAAGGCATGTAAATGAACAAAGCAAAAAAGATGGATCTGAAAGGTATGCCGGACCTCTACCTTGACTCTCCACACTTCTTTACCTGTTGCTTAGATGACATCTTTCAATGATTTAGGTTTCTGTTTATTCCTCAGTTCTTGTTCCAAATTTTGATTCCTGAGCTTCCACATGAGAAAGATGACTGTTAGAGTAAAAGATGCAGGCAGAAAGCTGACTCTACAGGCTGGTTGGAATGGGGGTTTCTGGAATTCTCTGTAGTGTATATGATCCTTCTCTGCATCTTTAGGTATTTAGAAAGAAGAAATGAAGCAGTTGGAAGTTTGGAACCTCTGATTGACTTGTCTTGTTTTCTTGAGACAGGGTCTTACTCACTGTCCTGGGTTGGCCTTGAACTCTCACAAAGTCAGACAGACCTCAAACTTACTGTGTATTCGGTATGTGACACTAAACCTGGCAACTTATGGAAGTTGAATAATGCACAATTGCAACATTCCTAGTCAATGAAGAAATAAAAAAGAAATTAAAGACGTCCTGGAATTCAATGAGAATGAGGACATAACATACCCAAACTTGTGGGACACTTTGAAAGCAGTGCTAGGAGGGAAGTTCATAGGACTAAGTGCCCACATGAAGGAACTGGAGAATAGTTATACTAGAGAATTAACAGCACAACTGAAAGCTCTAGAACACAAAGAAGCAAATTCACCCAGGAGGAGTAGATGCCAGGAAATAATCAAATTGAGGGCTAAAATCGATAAAGCAGAGACTAGGAAAACAATACAAAAAAATCAATGTAATGAAGAGTTGGTTCTTTGAGAAAATCAACAAGATAGACAAACCTTCATCCAAACTTACCAAACAACAGAGTGAGTGTGAACATGCAAATTAACAAAATCAGAAATGAAAAGGAGGACACAACAACGGACACTGAGGAAATCCAAAGAATCATCAGGTCATATGTTGAAAACCTGTACTCCACAGAATTTGAAAATGTAAAGGGAATGAGAAATTTTCTATATAGATATCACTTGCCAAAATAAAACCAAGAACAGATAAGCAATTTAAATAGACCTATAACCCCTAAGGAAATAGCAGCAGTCATCAAAAGTCTCCCAACCAAAAAAAGCCCAGGTCCAGATGGCCTCAGTACAGAATTCTACCAGAAATTCAAAGAGCAGCTTATACCAATTCTTCTCAAAGTATTCCATGCAATAGAAGCAGAAGGGTCTTTGCCAAATTCTTTCTACGAGGCTTCAATAACCTTGATACCCAAGCCACACAAAGACACAACTAAGAAAGAGAACTTCAGACCAATATCCCTCATGAAAATTGATGCAAAAATACTCAATAAAATACTGGCAAGTCAGATCCAAGAACACATCCACCATGATCAAGTAGGCTTCATCCCAGGAATGCAGGGTTGGTTCAACATACAAAAATCCATCAATGTAATCCACCATATAAACAAGCTGAGAAACAAAATTCACATGATCATCTCACTGGATGCGGAAAAAGCATTTGACAAAATCCAAAAACCCTTCATGACATAGGTCTTGGAGAGATCTGGGATAACAGGAACTTACCTTAACATAATAAAAGCTATATACGCCAAACCAACAGCAAACATCAAACTAAATGGACAGAAACTCAACGTGATTCCTCTAAGATCAAGAACAAGACAAGGCTGTCCCCTGTCTCCATACCTCTTCAATATTGTATTTGAAGTTCTAGCTAGAGTAATACAACAACAAAAGGAGATCAAGGGGATACAAATTGGAAAAGAAGAGTTTCAAACTTATACTATTTGCAAATGATATGATAGTCTATGTAAGCAACCCAAAGAATTCTACCCGGAAACTCCTGCAGCTGATAAATACTTTCAGCAAAGTGGCAGGATACAAGATCAACTCAAGAAATCAGTAGCCCTACTATATACAGATGATAAAAGGGCTGGATAAAAATCAGAGAAACATCACCTTTTACAATAGCCACAAACAACATAAAATACCTTGGGATAATGCTAACCAAACAAATGAAAGACCTGTATTGCAAGAACTTTGTGTCTTTAAAGAAAGAAATTAAAGAAGACACCAGATTGTGGAAAGATCTCCCATGCTCTTGGATAGGTAGGATCAACATAGCAAAAATGGCAATCTTACTGAAAGCAATCTACAGATTCAATGCAATCCCCATTAAAATCCCAGCACAATTCTTCACAGACCTTGAAAGAACAATAATCAACTGCCCTGACCAGCAGGGAACAATGGGTTCGAGCCCAGGGAAACTAGGAATGAATGAGACAAGAGACAAGAGAGAGAGATGGGCGGCAGGACAACATGGCTGATCGAACTGTCTTTAATGAAAGTTTCCTACAGGCTTAAATAGGGGAAAATGAGGTAGGGGGATGGGGCAGGAGACTGCAGGACAGGTAGTTGCCTAGTAACCAGGCTACTGAAATTAAGCAGGTAACAGGTGTTGGCAGGGTTTAAGGATCACAGAGGGAGGGGGTTAGATCACTTAACCCCTCCCTCTGTGACCCTTAAACCTTCCTGCCATCAACTATTTCCTGTGAGCCCAAGTTCTAGTCATTAGGAAGCTGGGGAAGGAATGGACTATTCTTAAAAAAGACTGACAGTATTAACAATATTTACAAGAGGTTTTAAATAACAATGATCATTCCCAACAATCAACTCAGGATAGCTAAAACAAAGTGATATCTAGAGGCATAATCATCCCTGACTTCAAACTCTATTATAGAGATGTATTCCTGAAAACAGCTTGATATTGGCACAAAAATAGACAGGTAGACCAATGGAATTGAATTGAACACCCTGATATTAACCCAGACATATATAAACATCTGATTTTCAACAAAGAAGCTAAAAATATACAATGGAAAAAGAAAGCATCTTCAACAAATTGTGCTGGCATAACTGGATGCTGGCATGTAGAAGAATGTGGATAATTCCATGTCTATTGCTATGCACAAAATCTAAGTCCAAATGTATCAAAGACCTCAACATAAATCCATCCACACTGAACCTGTTAGAAGAGAAAGCAGGAAGCACCCTTGAACTAATTGGTAGTGGAGACAGCTTCCTGAACATAACTCCAGTAGCACAGACACTAAGATCAACAATTAATAAATGGGACCTCCTAAAACTGAGAAGCTTCTGTAAGGCAAAGGACACAGCCAGCAAGACAAAAAGGCAACCCACAGATTGGGAAAAGATATTCACTAACCCCACATCTGACAGAGAGCTGATCTCCAAAATTTACAAAGAACTCAAGAAGCAAGTCTCCAAAACACCAAAGGATCCAATCAAAACGTGAGTATAGAACTAAATAGAGAATTCTCAATAGAGGAATCTAAAATGGCTGAGAGACACTTGAGAAAGTGCTCAACATCCCTAGCCATCTAGGAAATGTAAATCAAAACAACTCTGAGATACCATCTCACTCCCATCAGAATGGCTAAAATCAAGAACTCCAAGAGTAATTTATGCTGGAGAAGTTATGGAGAAAGGGGAACACTCCTCCACTGCTGGTGGGAGTGCTGACTTGTACAGTCACTTTGGAAATCAGTACAGAGATTCCTCAGGAAAATGGGAATCAGTCTACCACAAGACCCAGCAATTCCACTCTTAGGCATATACCCAAAAGATACACATTCATACAACAAGGATGTCTGTTCCACTGTGTTCATACCAGCATTATTTGTAATAGCCAGAACCTGGAAGAAACCCAGATGTCCCTCTACTGAAAAGAGTGAATAGAGAAAATATGGTACATTTACACAATGGAGTACTATTCAGCAGAAAAAAACAGTGGAATCTTGAAATTTGCAGGCAAATGGATGGCAGTAGAAGAAACCATCCCGAGTGAGGTAACCCAGTCACAAAAATAGAAACATGGTATGTACTCACTCATTTATGGATTTTAGACATGAATCATGGGAGTGCCAGCATACAATCCCACTGCCAGAGAGTCTGGGAAACAGAGCCTTCATCTAGCGACTGATGAAAGCAGAGACAGATACCCACAGAAAAACACTGAACTGAACTCCTGGAATCCATTGTCAGAAAGGGAGAACTGATGGGCAAAGGAGTTAAGAGTGGGCTGGTTTAACCCACAGAAACAGCTGACCTGAACAAGGGGAAGCTCTTGGATTCCAGATTGATAGCTGTGTGGACAGCATGGACCCCCTGAATGTGGGTGTCAGCGAGGAGGCCTAGGTAATCTATGAGGCCTTGGGTAGTATTTATCCCTGGCTTACAAATGGACTTTGTGTGCCAATGCCACAATATGGGAGACTCTCTCAGCCAGGGCTCTTGGGGAGGGCCTAGGCCCTGCCCTGGATGAAATGACAGTCACTGGAGACCCACCACGGAGGTCCTCACCCTGCCTGGGGATCAGAGTGTAGATTGGGTGGAGGCTGGGGGACCTGGTGGGTAGGGCAGGGAGGAGAGGAGGGAGAGGGAGCTGGGATTGACCTGTGAAACAACACTGTTTCTAACCCAAATAAAAAATAATAATTATTTAAAAAAGAATTTTTGAGGCAATTTTGACCCACCGTGGTGGTGAACCACACATTTATGATTGGTACAGGGCCTTTGGGGGCACTGTGTTCATGAACTTAGCCATTGAGTCGAGGACCTCAAGCTGAGAATGATTGTGTCCATAGCCAACAGCAATTTGTGTAGTGAGGGTTTGTTTTACCTTAGAGCAGGTAAGGAACTTTCAGTAGGAACCCGGAGGAAGTGAAGCAGACCATGGATGAGTGCTGCTACTTTCTCATTTGCTTGTATGACTTGCTCAGTGTTCTTTCTTATATACCACGATACCACCTATGCCTCAGGGTAGAGTCACCACAGTGGACTGAGCACTTATACATCAGTCATCAATCAAGAAAACAACTTGCAGACTTGTCTTCAGGTCATTCTGATGGAGTATTTTTCTCACTTGAACTTCCCTATTTCAGATTGCTCTGACTTGTGTAAGGATGATAGAAAACCAATCAACATAGTTTTCTTCTACTTATGTATATAGACACAACTGTTTGGGAAGTATGGGATTTTTCTGATGTGTTCCTGGATTTGATTTGCATCCCGGATTTGAGTATTTTTGCATCAATGTTCATGAGGGATATTGGTCTGAAGTTCTCTATCTTAGTTGTGTCTTTGTATGGTTTGGGTATTATGGTAATTGTAGCATCGTAAAAAGAGTTTGGCAATGATCCTTCTGCTTCTATTGTGTGGAACAATTTGAGTAGTATTGGTATTAGCTCTTCTTTGAATTTCTGGCAAAATTCTGCACTGAAACCATCTGGCTTTGGGATTTTTTTGCTTGGGAGACTTTTGATGACTGCTTCTGTTTCGTTGGGTCTTATATGTCTATTTAAATTGCTTATCTGTTCTTGTTTTAATTTTGGTAAGTGGTATCTCTACAGAAAATTGTTCATTCCCTTAAATTTTCAATTTTGTGGAGTATAGATTTCAAGTATGACCCGATGATTCTCTGAATTTCCTCAGTGTCTGTTGTCATGTCCCCCTTTTCATTTCTGATTTTGTTAATTTGAATGCTTTCTCAGCATTTTGGTTAGGTTGGATAAAGGTTTTCCTGTCTTGTTGATTTTCCCAAAGAACCAACACTTTATTTTATTGATTCTTTGTATTGTTTTCTTTGTTTCTACTTCATTGCTTTCAGCTTTCAATTTGATTGTTTCTTGGAGTCTACTATTCCTGGGTAAGTTTGCTTCTCTTTGTTCTAGAGCTTTCAGTTGTAAGGCTAATTAGTGTGGCTATTCTCCAGTTTCTTCACGTGGGCACTTAGTGCAATGAAGTTTCCTCTTATCACTGCTTTCAGAGTGTCCCATAGGTTTTGGTAGGTTGTGCCTTCATTTTAATTGATTTCAGGAAGTCTTTGATTCCTTTCTTTATTTCTTCCTTTGCTCAGGAGTGATGCAGTAGAGCATTGTTCAATTTCCATGAGTTTGTAGGGCTTCTGCAATTTGTGTTGTTACTGAATTCTAATTTTTAGCCATAGTTATCTGATAAGATATAGGGGTTTATTCCTGTGTGTGTGTGTGTGTGTGTGTGTGTGTGTGTGTGTGTGTATCTGTTGGGGTTTGCTTTCTTGCCGAGTATGTGGTTGATTTTAGAGAAGGTTCCATGTGGTGCTAAGAAGAAGGTATATTTTTTTGTGTTTGGATAGAATGTTCTATAGATGTCTGTTAAATCTAATTGGGTAATAACTTCTGTGAGTTACTTTGGTTTTTTGTTTCTGTCTGGTGGTCCTGTCCAGTGGTGAGAATGGGGTGTTGTAGTCTCTCACTATAAGTGTGTGAGGTCTAATGTGTGATTTGAGTATTACTCATATTTCTTTTATGAATGTGGGTGCCTTTGTATTTGGGGCATAGATGTTCAGAATTGAGACTTCATTTTAATGGGTTTCTCCTGTGATGAGTATGTAATAACCTTCTTCATCTCTTTTGATTAATTTTCTTTGAAGTCTAATTTTTAGATATTAGGACAGCTGCACCAACTTGCTTCTTAGGGCCATTTGATTGGAAAATCTTTTCCCAACCCTTAACTCTGAGGTAACATCTGTTTTTGAGCTGGGGTGTGTTTCTTGTCTTAAGCAGAAGGATGGATTGTCTTCATATCCAGTCAATTAGTTTGTGTCTTTTTACAGTTCAGACCATTGATATTGATCATTGATAGTTGATTCTTGTTTATTTTGGATTTGTTTTTGGTGGTGGTATTTTGTGTGTATTTTCTCCATTTTTCTGGCTTTTTGTAAAGTGGGATTATCTATTGCCTATGTTTTTGTGAGTGTAGTTAACTTCCTTGGATTGGAGTTTTCCTTCCAGAACTTTCTGTAGGGCTGGATTTGTGGATGTGTAATATATAAATCTGGTTTTGTCATGGAATATCTTATTTTCTCTGTCTATAGTGATTGAGAGTTTTGCTGGGTATAGTAGTCTGGGCTGACATCCGTGGTGTCTTTGTGTTTGTAGACCATCTTTCAGCTTTTCCGTGTAGAAGTCAGGTGTAATCCTGATAGGTCTGCCTTTATAGGTTACTTGGCTTTTTTCCTTAGCTGCTTTTAAATTTGTTTCTTCATTTTGTATGTTTGGTGTTTTGATTATTATGTGGCAAGGGGACATGCTTTATTTTTTGGTCGAGTCGATTTGGTGTTTGGTAAGCTGCTTATACTATCATAGGCATGTCCTTCTTCAAGTTGGGAAAGTTTTCTTCTATGATTTTGTTGAATATGTTTTCTGCACCTTTGAACTGGGCTTCTTCGCCTTCTTCTATACATATTATTATTAGGTTTGGTCTTTTCCTGGTGTCCCATATTTCCTGGATATTTTGTGTTAAGGATTTGTTGGATTTAAGATTGTCTTTGGCCAATGAATCTATCTCCTCTAGTTTATCTTCAGCACCTAAGATTCTTTCTTCCATCCCTTGTATTCTGTTGGTTATGCTTGCATCTGTAGTTCCTGGTTGTTTACCCAGTTTTTATATTTCCAGCATGACCTCAGTTTGTGTTTTCTTTATTGTTTCTATTTCAGTTTTCAGGTCTTGAATTGTTTGAATTTTTTCCTTAATCTGTTTGATTGTTTTTTTCTTGGCTTTCCTTGCTTTCTTTAAGAGATTTGTTGATTTCTTGTATTTTTGGTTTGTTTTTATGCCATTTCTTTAAGGGATTTTTTTCATATCCTCTTTAAGAGCCTCTATCAATTTCATGAAGTTGTTTTTAAGGTCATTGTCTTCTGCTTCATCTGTGTTGGGGTGTTCAGGTCTTGCTGGTGTAGAATTTTTTGTGGTGTTATATAATTCTTTCTGTTGTTGAATGTGTTCTTATACTGTGGTCTTCCCAGCTCTTCTTCCAGTGGGTACAGGTGGGGTCTCTCCCTTCCCTGCTGGGTATGGGTTCAAGGTTCTATCCTCTCCTCTCTCCTGGAGGGTGCAAGGGCAAGACAGGAATGGTGGCTGATGCTCAATGCTTTGTTCTGCCTCCAGGTCCCTCTCTCCTCTTGCATATAATACTTATATAGGCATATCCAACTTACGGGCCATGGTCTGTATCAACTCCAGGTTGTTATCTATGCACCCTAATGTACAATCACAAAATTCCTTAAAACACTATGAAAATTTTGTGGTATTTTTGATTATGTGGTTTGTAAGCATTAATTTTCCTGATGACACAACATTGCATGGAAATATCAGAAGGCTGGACAAGCCTAGGTTATCCCTAGAAATGCTCATGTTTTAATATGTTCAGTAACCTGAATTCATGTATTACAGAGCTCCTATGCCACCAATGAATATACAAATTATACAGAGTTTAGTACAAGGCTCTTGTTTGTAGGTTCCAATGGAATTAGATCTGCAGACAGAAGTTTGAGTGTGTAATGTTGTGGGAGAAGTTCAGGGTCTTAACAAGAGAGATGGAGAAGTGAGGTAGGGAAGGAAGACAACTAATGTGTTGATACCTTACTTGTACAAATAAAGCCTGTCTATAGGTCAGAGAATGAAGCTTGCCACTTGTTAACCATAGAGGTCTACAGGTCTGTACAGACAGACAGGAAGTGAGACAGCTGGACAGAAACAGGATATAAGCAGGGAGAAACAGGAACTTTCTCTTTTGTCTACTGAGATGCTAGAGGTAAGGTGTGGTGTTGGCTTGCTCCTTCTCTCTGATTTCCCAGCATTTCCCTCTATATCTGACTCCAGGGATATTTATTATCTAAGCCAATTAAGAACTTCATTTACAAACTAATAAATTATATTTTCCTCTATTCCTCAGCCTTCTACCTCAGCAACTAATTGGAGATTAATCCTACAGAGAAGCTAGGATATATTCCTAGCTTTCCTTGCTTTCTTTAAGAGATTTATTTCTTACATTTTTTTGTTTGTATTTTCCATTTCTTGAATTTTTATTTTGTTTTCCTTCCATTTCTTTAAGGGATTTTCTCATTTCCTTTTTGAGGGTCTCTATCATCTACATAAAGTTGTTTGTAAGGTCATTCTCTTCTGCTTCATCTGTGTTGACATGTTCAAGTCTTGCTGGTGTAGCATCTCTAGACACTGGTGGTGTCATATTGGTCTTTCTGTTGTTGAATATGTTCTTATATTGTTGTCTCTCCATCCTACCTTCTATTGGGTGCAGGTGGGGTCTTTCCCTCTCCTGGTGGGTATGGGTCCAAGGTTCCCTTCTGGTGGGTGCAAGCAGGTCCAATACTCTGACAGCTCTCAGGATGGGTACAGGCAGGTCTGAGACCAGCACTGCCATGTCGGCAGACTCTTGATGGCTTGGCCTGCTAGGATGGGTCCACCTGTGTACAGTTCCCAGGCCAGGAGACTCCAAGGAGGGCCTAGGATACATTCCAAAATACATGTCCAGATTCTTATCTAAGAGGAAATATAGCCTGCATGTTATGTTTGAAATCTTTCTTTTCTTTCTTTCTTCTTTCCTTTCATTCATTCATTCTTTCTTTCATTACCTTAGGGGCTGGATTTGAAGCATTGTGCAGCATGCTAGAAGTGTTTGAGCTCTGAGGTGATCCTCAGCCCTGACCCTGAGCATCTAAATAATGCCTCAAAGGCCTGTGTTGCCTATTTGTCTTATCACTGGGACCAGATACCTGATAAAAAAGACTTAAATGGACAACTGCTGACTTTGCTTCACAGCATTGGAAGTTTCTAACCCTTGTCCTTGGATCCATGGTAAAATGGGACATAGCAGCTGTGGGAGCATGTGGCAGAGGATACTCACCTCCTGTTAGACAGGATGCAGAGAGAAGTGATTGGGACCAGGTTCAATCTTTAAATATCCTAAAGTTTCCAGAAACCCCCAGAATAGAGGAGTAGAGAATAGTGGGGTTGGCTTACCTGTTTACATTTTGGTTAGTTGGTGTTCCCAGGGAATGCCTCCTGGTGTTGGAGACAGGGATAATAGAATTAATAGGGAGAAGGAAGGTTGGGGAAAAAGATCTTTGTGATCTATTGGGCATAGGGTCAGAGATGGAATGGAGACCACAGTGAGTTTTCTGCTACAGAGCTAGGGATTTGTGTGGGCTTTTTAAAACTCAAGGCCCACCCCTAGTAACAAACCTTCTTCAAGACCACATCTCTCAATCCACCGCAAATAGTTCCACCAACTGTGATCTGAGCATTCAAATATATGAACTTATGAGAACTTTTCTCATTCAAACCACCACACTGTCCCAATTTGCTTTTAATTGCTGTTGAAAAAAACCACCATGATAAAAAAAACAACTTGGAAAGGAAAGGGTTTATTTATTTCATCTGATGAAGGAAGTCAGGGCTGGAACTCCAGCAGGAACCTGGAGGGAGGAACTGGTGCAGAGGTCATGAAGGGTGCTACTTACCAACTTGCTCAGCCTGCCTTCTTACACAGCCCCAACCAACTGTCCGGGGCTGGCAGCACCCACAGTGAGACAAGCCTTCTCTTATTGAGATTGTTAGTTATAAAACCTCCCTGCAGCCTTCCTTGAAATCCAATCTGATGGAAGAAAGCATTTTCTCAATTGATATTCTGTCTTCACAGATGACTTAATTACTGTTGCTGTGAAGAAATGCCATGACCAAAGCAACTTGGGGAAAGAAGGCTGAAGCTTCCACATCAGAAGAAGTCAGAACAGGAACTCAAGCAGAGCAGGAACCTGTAGGCAGGAACTGATGCAGAGGCCATGGAGGGGTGCTGCTTACTGGCTTGCTCAGCCTGATTTCTTACAGAACCCAGGACTGCCAGTCCAGTTCAGGTACCACCCACAATGGGATGAGCCCTCCTCCATCAATCATTAAGAAAATACAGGCTTGCCTGCAGTCCTGTCTTTTTTTATTATTTTAATTTTAAATAGCTTGCTTCACATGTCAATCCCAGTTCCCTCTCCCTCCCCTCCTCCCGCACCCCCCACCATCCCCCCAAGCCTCCCACCCTATCCCCACTTCCTTCTACATAGGGGATATCTAGAGTGTGTCATTTCACTCAGGGCAGGGTCCAGGCACTCCCCTAAGAGTCCAGGAAGAGAGAGCATCCCTCTTTGTGTTATGGACACACAAAGCCCGTTTGTATGTCAGGGATAAACACTGATCCACTGCCCAGGGCCCCATAGGTTGCCCAGGCCTCCTCACTGACTCTCACACTCAGGGGGTCAGTCTGGGGTCCAAGAGCTCTCCCCTGTTCAGATCAGCTGCCTTTGCTGGTTTTGCCAGCCCATTCTTTGTCAATTTGCTTATCACTCCTCTCTGTCACTGGGTTCCATGGGTTCAGTTCAGTGCTTAACTGTGGGTGTTTGTCTCTGCTTCCATCAGTCACTGGATGAAGGCTCCAGGATGGTTATAGACATCAAGTTTATTATCAGGAATGGGCATTCGAGGTGGTCTCTCCACTATTGCTTAGCTTGCCAGTTGGTGTCATCCCTTTAGATCACTAGAGGTCTCACTGTTGCCAGATTTGTCTTCTAACCTATGATTCCCTCTTCCCCCTATCCTATCCCCCACTCAACCTTCCTGTTCCCCCATGACCTACTCTCTCTTCCTCTTCTCCCCCTCTCTTCTTCCCAGCTCCTACTCCCCCCAACCCCTCACTGTGTTCCCAATCTGTTCAGGAGATCTTGCCTCATTCCTCTTCTCTGGTGTACCATGCATATCTCTCTTAGATTCTTTCCTGTTTCCCAGACTCTCAGTCAGTGGGAGTGCAGACTGGCACTATCCTGATCCATGTCTAAAATACATATATGAGTGAGTACATACCATGTTTGTCTTTTTGTGACTGGGTTACCTCACTCAGGATGGTTTCTCTAAGTGCCATCCATTTACCTGCGATTTTCAAGATTCCATTTTTTTCTGCTGAGTAATACTCCATTGTATAAATGTACCACATTTTCTCTATCCACTCTTCAGTTGAGGGGCATCTAGGTTGCTTCCAGGTTCTGGCTATTACAAATAATGCTGCTATGAACATAGTGGAGCAGATGTCCTTGTTGTATGCATTTGCATCTTTTCGATATATGCCTAAGAGTGGAATTGCTGGGTCTTGTGGTAGATTGATTCCCATTTTCCTAAGGAATCTCCATACTGATTTCCAAAGTGGCTGTACAAGTCGGCACTCCCACCAGCAGTGGAGGAGTGTTCCCCTCTCTCCACATCCTCTCCAGCACAAATTGTCTTCGGTGTTTTTGATTTTAGCCATTCTGACAGTAGTAAGATGGTATCTCAGAGTTGTTTTGATTTGAATTTCCCTGATGGCTAAGGATGTTGAGCACTTTCTTAAGTGTCTCTTGGCCATTTTAGCCTCCTCTATTGAGAATTCTCTATTTAGTTCTCTACCCCACCTTTTAATTGGATCCTTTGGTGTTTTGAAGACTTGCTTCTTGAGTTCTTTGTAAATTTTGGAGATTAGCCCTCTGTCAGATGTGGGGTTAGTGAATATCTTTTCCTGTTCTGTGGACTGCCTTTTTGTTTTGTTGACTGTGTCCTTTGCCTTACAGAAGCTTTTTAGTTTCAGGAGGTTCCATTTGTTAATTGTCGATCTTAGTGTCTGTATCACTGGTGTTATGTTCAGGAAGTGGTCTCCTGTATCAACTCATTGAAGTGTATCTCCCTACACTTCAGACTGAAGTGTAGGGAGACTTCAGTGTAGGGAGACTACACTGAAACTTTTAGAAGAGACTGCAGGTCTCTTCTAAAAGTTTCAGTGTGGCTGGATTTATGTTGAGATATTTGATCCCTTTGGACTTAAGTTTTGTACAAGGTGATAGACATGGATCTATCTACAGTTTTCTGCATGCCAATACCCAGTTATGCCAGCACCATTTGTTGAAGATGCTTTCTTTTTTCCATTGTATAGTTTTAGCTTCTTTGTTAAAAATCAAGTGTTTATAGGTGTGTGGGTTAAAATTAGGGTTTTCAGTTCGGCTCCATTGGTCTACCTGCCTATTTTTGTGCCAATACCAAGCTGTTTTCAGGACTATAGCTCTATAATTTAGCTTGAAGTCATGTATGATGATGCCTCCTGAAGTTCCTTTATTGTATAGGGTTGTTTTGGCTATCCTGGGCCTTTTGTTTTTCCATATAAAGTTGATTATTGTTTTTTCAAGGTCTGTGAAGAATTGTGCTGCAATTTTGATAGGCATTGCATTGAATCTGTAGACTGCTTTTGGCAAGATTGCCATTTTTATTATGCTTATCCTACCAATCCAAGAGCATGGGAGATCTTTCCATTTTCTGGTATCCTCTTTGATTTCCTTCTTTAAAGACTCAAAGTTCTTGATATACAAGTCTTTCACTTCCTTGGTTAAAATTATCCCCAGATATTTGATGCTGTTTATGGCTAATGAGATATTTTCTTAATTGAGGTTCCCTCCTCTCAGATGGCTTTAGCTTGTGTCAAGTTAACATAAAAGTAGCCAGCACACTAGATGACTCTAACTTATGTCAACGTGGTAAAACAAAAGCAAAACAAACAAAAAATGGAGCAGCATGCATGCCTATAAATTATAACATCACATTTATGCTGTATGCACATTTTGTCTCCACTGTCTTAAAGTATTATGAATGCTGTCACATCATTGGATGGTTGTGTCTCCTAGCTTCATTGCCCTTGTGTTTAATGCCTGTCATTGCATGTATAATATATGTTATTTATATACATTTAGCTATGTACTAAGTCTATGGCATGTTTTTATTTATATTAATAGTTACACTTAAGCATTTAAAAGTATTCTTTTGTTTCATTTATTTGAACAAAACACATTCACTTTGTTCTGGTTATAGGTGATAAGAGAACGTCCTCTTTTCTGAATACTCCACTTTGTAAACATTGCCAGTGTCACTGTGTGTATCCTTTTAAGTATAACATACTTTTTAGAGTTTAAAACCCACAGACTACCTTCTTTAAGGGCAGTCAATGACATGCTTTGTGTCCTCACAGTTCTCAAACTGTAGTCCGTGCCAGCAACGCTGTGATACCAACATTTAACTATAGCATATGAGATGTTTTCATTTGGCATCCCTTTAATTGTTATTGCATGCACATCTTTGATATTGCTTCCACTAATAGAAAATTTTAGATTAATGAACTTTAGTTTTAGATCTGTTTTCATTCACAGAAAGCCAGGTAGAAAGCAGAGAGTTCGTTGGTATACCCTTACCCCTCAGCCTTGACACCCATCACCAGGGTAGTACATTGTTATAATCCATACCTCACCTAGTTCACAGTTTACACTGCTGTGTGCACAGATTTCTAGCAAACATTTAACAACATGTACCTAGCAGGGTCATGTAGCACAGTGCACCTTTAGTGCCCTAAAGATTCTCTTGACAGCTGTTCCAGAGTTTTTTCTGTTGATATGATAAACACCATGACCAAAAGTAACTTGAGAATGAAACAATTTATTTCATCTTATGATGAAAACTTGAATTATCATTGAGGGAAATTTGGTCAGGAACTCAAGCAGAGAAAGAACTCCAGAAAGTTGGGAACTTATAACAGGAACATTAGACTTCTAACTGGTTCCACAACCGCCTTGCCCTAAATGAACACACAGGTGCCGTATTAATTATGAAACTGTTGGCCAGTGGCTAGGGCTTTTTATTGGCTAGCTCTGTCTTAATTATTAACTCATTACTATTAATCTATGTATTTCCACTCTTCGCTTATTGGAGAACACCTGACGCATCCTCTCTTCTGGGGCTCACATTGTGACTCCTGCCTGCCTACACTTCCCAGAAATCTCCTCCTCTAGTAGCCCCATCTATCCTTCCTTCCTAGTCCATCAACCAATAAGAGAAACATAAACAGTAGGACAACCCCATCAAAGCACAGGTAATTTCCCTCTTAGTAACTATGAATCCTATAGCTTTACAACTTATATTTTAGTCTATTATTCACCTCAGGTAAATTTATGTGACAAGTGTAGCATTTTATGTTAGATCTGTTTTTGCTGTTTGTGGGTGCATAGGGGATCCATGGTTACCTGCTGGAGAATCTAGTTCTCCATTGCATTGCCTCCATTCCTTTGTCAGAAATCAGTCAACTGAGCTTGTTCGTTTATGTGGGTACATTTCTGGCCTTTCCATTGTGTCAGTTGCTCTATTGGTCTCATTGTTAACCGGTATCATACTCTGTTGATTACTGCAGTTTCATAGAAAGACTTGATATTAACTCATGCCAATCCCTCAAGTTCTTCAATACTGAGCTGATTATTGTGGGTCTTTTGTACCTTCATATAAACTGCAAGATTAGCTCATCAATGTACATCAAATCACCTCTGCCTGTGGCTGTCTTAGTTGTATTTGTCACTATGACAGGACATCAGATGAGAGCAACAGAAGAAAGGGTTTATTTTTACTCACAGTCTGACACAGTGAAGAAGCAGGAGGTGACAGCTAGTCACTGACATCCATACCCCGGAAACAGTGTCTTCAATTTCTTTTTCATTATCGTTCAGTCTTGAACCCCAGGTTATGGATGGTGCTACCCACAGCCAGGGTGGCTCTATCCTCCTCATTTGAATCTCTCTGGAAATGTCCTCTTAGAAGCCTTCATGAGTGTGTTTCCATGGTGATTCTAATCGAGTGAAGTTAACAATGAATATTAACCATTGAAGTGACTTCATTTAGGGCAAGGTCTTTGGCAGGTGTAATTAAGGAAAATATCTAAAGGTAGATTGCCTATGACTAGGGTGGGGATCTCAGCCAGTGATAAAGGCCCTTAAAAGAGACACGGAGAACCTAGAAAGAAACACCAGTGACGATAAAGGCAGGTGCTTCGAAGATGTGCAGGCAAGCTGCATAGTCTCAGAAGCTGGGTGAGGAGAGAAGGATCGTCCCCTGGTACTTACAAAAGTAACATGGCCATGCCCTCAACTTGATGGAAGTCCTAGCTTCCAGAACTGTGAGAGAATTAAATTTTATTATTTTCAGTTACCAGGTCCATGACCATTTGTTATGTTTTTCCTAGGAATGAGTCTGTGTAGAAATCTAAGATGCTAGCTTTACTTCTGAATTTTAGCTTCTCTTGCAGAAGTTCCAGGAAGCAAGTGGAGCCCAAATGCATGCCTTTTCATCTTGTAATGCTATCACTTGAAACCATGTCTAAACATGAAGGAAACCATACCAATCCCTACAGCTCTCAAGACAGGCTGACTTCTGGGAGATAGTGAGGGAAAGATGTGTTTCTTTCTCATCAAGAGCTGTCTGAAAACATTCTCAGTTATTTTGGGAGTGATACAGAAATTTACGTCATCTTGTCTACACCCAAGAAAATTCCATCATAGGCAGAGGAGGATGAAATATGGGGCTTGGGTTCATTGCAGAGGTACAGCCATATTAACACAAAGTGTAACTTGAGGCCAGAGCATAGAAGTCAGATTCCAAACCCTGAGAACATGGAAAACAGCTGGCGATAAGACAGGAAAATGAGCAGGTTGGTTGCCTTCACTGAACCTTCTGTTGGCAAAGGCAGTGCTGGAACCTGCTAGTTAGCCTCTCCATGCATCACAGCTGAGTGTTCCAGGATGAGGTTCACGTGTCCTTGATGGCTGGTCAAGGCTGAGCCTCAGCTGGCATTGCACTCACAAAGAGGCATTCCCTGTGTTTCTCTACTTTCTTGGCAGGAAGACGAGAGACAACATCAACTTTGGAACCTGCTGGGCACTAGTATAACACAAATCCCTGCCAAGTGAACACAGATCAGTGTTCCTGTTTATTTGTGAGGCTTGGATGTGAGCTACATGCTAGTGGGTCTAGACAACCTGCCTGTTCTTTGGTTCTGGGCTCATAAGTGATTAATGCTGTTGGAGATGCCCCATTGCTCATCAAACTGCTGGCATTTTATCTAATCGAATTCATGCTCCCTTCCCTCCCTTTCTCTCTCCCCCCTTCCCTCCCCCTCCCCCCTCCAATCCTCTCCTCTCCTTTCTTCTCCTTCCTTTTCCTTTCTTTCCCCTCCTCTGTTTCCAGCCTGTGATGATCAGTTTTCCTTGTCAACCTGACTAGATTTGTGTCACCAAAAACACAGTTCTGCACAAGTTTAGAAGAGTGTTTCCAAAGAGATTATCAGTGGAGGGAACAGGATGGTCATTCTGAATGTAGGTAGCACCATCCAAGGGGCTGGGATCCTTGGCTGGAGTTAAACATGGAAATAAAGAAAGACTGACTCCCAGCCTCCATTTGTCTCTGCATCTTGGTTGTGAATGCCATGAAACCAGATGTTCAATGCCCTAACCGCCACCACGGCATCCCTGTCCTGATAGGCAGTACTCTCCAAATGCAAGCCTAAGCAAACCCTTTAGTTTACTTCAAAGCGAGGAGAAATGGTGCTAATCCTACCTCCCTTCGGTCCATCCCTATTTTTCCTTTGTCCCCCATCTTTCATCTTCCTTCTTCTGCTGGATGAGTTGGGACAATTAGGACAAGAAATTGAGAAGTTCTCCAAATATCATACATTAAAAACCTTTTAAAATGTTCAAAGATATTTTAACACCTAAAGGAGATAGGAACTAGGATGGGGGGATACTGCAGTTCAGCTGAGCCACAAGGAGGTCCAGAGTGTGGTGGCCTCCTGCCAAGTACTGCAGGGCTGAAACTGCTAGGTGGTGAGATGGAAGAAAGGGTTTCCTCATGGTACTTGGTCTATAATACAGAGACGGTGGGTTCTTGTGTTCAAAGTGCCTATGGGACTATGGGGGAGATCAGAGGACTTGTCAAAAGGAAAATTACAAAGCAAAGTGATGTGTGTGCACAAAATGTGGGACAAAACAGAGCAGGGAGTTGTGTGAGGGAATGTCAGTTTCTATTAAAAATGTTTCCTGAGACCTGTCCTGAATGAGCGTGGTGCAGTCAGTTACCAAGGAGAATAGAGAAGACCTGTCAGTCATAGGGAAGAGCATAGCAAAGCGACAGACTTCAGAAAAGGAGGCTGCTGGCTCCTCAAGACACAGTGCCCCTGCCGGTCAGTCACCTCTTGTCACGACTCCCTCCCATCCATCCACATTGCTAGAAATGGCAGAATTTCATCCTTCTGAATACTTAACAGTAGTCCATCGGGCGCATAAACCACACTTTATGCATCCATTCGTTTATTGATGGGCAAATAGGTAGACACAGAAGGAAAACACTGTAGGACTTTATCTGTTGAATATGAAAGATCTGATTTCATTCAAGTACAAGGTATGCTGTTGTAACTGGAGAGCATAGGGAAAGCTTAATCAATGTATAAGAAATTATTAGTGGAGAGTTCTGGTGTTCTAGATCACTGTGTGTGATTAAATACTATTTTGTATATCTCAATATAACTAGAAGAGTTTGACTTTTCTCATAAAAATGCTCTGTATTTGAGGTGTAACCTAAGCAACTTGATCTCATCTCGGCATATATCAAAATGTCACACTGTACCCCATAAGTGTTATGTACCAGTCAGTAAAACCTTGGGAGATAGGTGCAGGAAGATCAGGAGTTCATGGGCAATATCAGCTATGTTGTGAGTTCCAAGTTGGAATATGATTCTCAAAATTAACTTTGGGCCCTTTACATGCACAAGAAACACATGTGTGCATGCATGCGCGCGCGCGTGCACACACACACACGTGTATATACACATGGACAAATGAAAAATGAAAAAAAGCAAAATTAACAGAATCCTTTGCTCCTTCCTGGAAGTCTATAGGCTCTGAACTGTCCCATTTTCTGAGACGTGCCTGTGACTCTGAAAACTTTTTTCCTTTAAAGTGGAAACATCTGTAAATTCCTCTTATTCTATAAATTCTATTAGTCATTAATTCCTAGTCTGGAGACCTTATTTCTTTTTCTTAAATAGTTCACCCCCTTTATTCTGCATGCATTACCTCTTGTTTAAAAATCAGCTTTATTGAGATACAACCCACTTATACAGAACCCATCCCTGTAAAGCATGCAAATCAGTGAGTTTTGTGCTATGACATCTTTAGCTTCAAAAGCACATAGAACAAAATTTCCCCTTGAACCGTCTCTAAGGATCAACTTGGTAAGACAAGATCGTTTTCTGAATGTATAAATACATGTTGGCTGTGCCTGTGGAGTCCAGGGAGAAGAAAGCCTTGAGTGTTCAGGACTGAGGGAGCAGCCAGCATAGAGAAAGGGCTGCTTCCTGAATGATGCTGAACTTAGTCTCCCTGGGAGCCACTGTAAGAAGAAAAGGCATTAAGGTGTCTAAGGTACCAAATGGCAGAGCGTATTTGGGGCTTTTCTTGTATCTTTAAAGCTTTTTTTGTTACAAACTTGAGTTCAAGGATGCTCATCAGGCTGAGTCTTCCCAGGCTGGATCATGTTGTAGTCTCACCGCCACGTCTACCATTGGAACAGCTACAGAGGAACTACAGGCTCAAGGCTGAGGATTCCCAGATGTAGATGCCTTCATTCTGGAAACTTAAGGGGGGACCAGCAGGGGTGGGGAGAGGCTCTACTTACAATCTTTTTTCTTCTGTCTAAGTAGGAGTGTACAGTGAAACAGTGGTAAAGGGTGTATCACACTAAACATGCAGGTCAGTAACTGCTGCTTGTCATCCTCGAGCTGTACCTGGAAGTGCTTCGCACTGGCCTATGGATGCTGCGTGGAGGATATGACTGCAGCATCGCTGAACAGGACGCACACACTGAGCGATAGATCTGTTCAGGCCATTGTGAGGTCACCAGGTGACAAGAATGTGCTATCACAGTGTAATCTTATGAGACTTCAGTTACACGGTTGGGTCCAAATGCTTTATATCCCACGTATTCATGACATCACGTTCCCACTCCCTGAAACCCCCTTCCTTCTTCATATTCTTTGAGACTGCGCTAGCTCTGTTCTGATGTGACTAGAGTAGCTTTGATATATACTTTTTGTCCCAAACATCTTTTTATTTCTGAATATTTTGCCATTTTATCCTGAGATTGATTACTCTTTGCCCAATCCACCAAACTGTCCCCTTCATTTCTCCCAAAGTATCACTCTCCTCTAGCTACAATACCTTACCTCCCAAACTGCGGGTAAACAGGGGCCAAGAGGAGTAAAAGAGAACAGGAGGAGAAAACAGTTGAAAGAGGCAACTCTCTGACTTACACGATATTTCTATCCCCTTGATGCCTTTATAAACAGTCTCACTTGATGGCAAGGCACTGAAGCATCTTAGTGCTGTCAGTATTTAAATCTTATCACGTGATAATGGTACAGATTCAACCAGCAACAAGCAGCTACTGCTCTTGTGACTGCCTTAGGGCCAGCAGGAGATGATTTCAAAGCCAGCTGTTTTGCAAGGACACCCCTCCCACACACACACATAGTCACATAGACATACACACATTTGCTGTCACACACACATTCACACACACTTGAGCACACATACTTACACACACACACACTCACACACATACAGGCTATCACACACACATTCACACATACATATACACACTCTCACACACACAGGCTCTCTCTCTCTCTCTTTCTCTCTCACACTTTCTTCCTAATTACAGGCAGTTGAGGATTTATTAGAATCTGGTCTAGTGATATGGTATTAATTCCCAGGTTATCATCTTACAATTCAGATATTCTAAGCCCTGTGCTACTTCTGAAAAATTCTGCTAATGAATGATGTAGCTTTCCTCATATTCCAAAAGGGATGAGAAACACCTGCTGTAGTCAGGCTGTGTGAAGCAACTACGCATCCTGAGCCCCACGTGTGAGGGGACGTCTGAGTCACAGGGAAAGTAATGGACAGGATGCTGTGGATCACAGATGCTCAGAGACTTCATCCCATCCACTCACTCACGCTCTTGCCTTGTGAATGAGAATCCTTGGAAAAGCAGATGTTTCTAAAAAGGCTGATGAAAACTCCAGTGCCTATGGAGAGGTTGGAGTGTTGCAGGTACAGGGTCTAATAACTCGTGGTGATC
The DNA here is from genome assembly GCF_017639785.1 of Mesocricetus auratus. Classification (NCBI taxonomy): domain Eukaryota; kingdom Metazoa; phylum Chordata; class Mammalia; order Rodentia; family Cricetidae; genus Mesocricetus; species Mesocricetus auratus. The sequence goes on along the minus strand of NW_024429269.1, from coordinate 9,562,541 downwards.
TTTAGCTTCCTAGGAGCCATTCCTTGTCCCATCTTTTTTGTGTCAGACATAACATGTTGATAAACAGACAAAAACCTTTGGAATGTAGCACTGTAACAAAACCCTGTTCCCCACCAATCAGGTGGCATCTGAGGCCTAAAGTGAAATTTCTTCACTTGACTGTAACCTAACCTACCTCTCCGATGTTCCCACCAATTGATTCATTCGTTTATTGTATTGAAAATGAATTTGATTTTTTCTGATATAAGAAAGCATTTAGGTGGGGTTTGTTTGCAGTTTCAGAGGTTTAGTCTATTGTCATAATGGCAGGGAACATGTTGGCATAAAGGCAGACATGGTGCTGGAGAAGTAGTTGTGAGTTCTACATCTGGATCCCCAGAAACCAGGAAGAGAGAGACTCTGGACTTGAAGTGGGCTTTTTGAAATCTCGAAGCTCACCCTCCAGCAAAACACTTCCTGGTGACCAAGCATCACATCTATGAGCTTATGGGGCCATTCTCATTCAAACTACCACAGAAGTCTGGACTTTATAATGACCAGGCTAATGGCGTGGTGATTTAAGTAGACACAAATTCAAAGTCACCTGCCATGGGTTACATTAGGAACTGCATAGCACAATACACAGTTAAGGAAGATTGTTATTATCCTTTCATCAGATGGTTTCTTCTTTTTTGTTGTTTAAAATTAACTTTACATTCTGATGCTATCTCTCTGAATTCTTAGGGCTTTTTGGCTAGGTTGGATCCAATATGGCATGAGATTGACACTTTTAGGACTGTTATATAAGCTTGGACTGGTCTTGGGAACCATTCATATTCAACAGCAAACCTGGGGACACCCAAAAACACATAGGTTATGGTTCCATTTATTTTAATTTTACCACTGAGAAACAATGTCCCCCAAATAAGCAGCTTCTAGGCTTTAATATTAAAAGGATGTCACGTTACTTAATGAGTTAAATATTGTTTTAAATGGGTCAGCAAGAAGGCTCAGTAGGTTAGGATGTCTGCTGCCAACATTTATGACTTGAGTTTGATCCCCAGGATCCACAAGTTTCCAGACATCTACATATGAGTGCATAAATGCACACACACAAACACACACACACACACAGAGAATTAAGTAAAAAAATTTTAATTTAAAATTTAAGGATTTTTAGACATATTTACTTTCTCTTCTTGGTAGTAACATTTTAAACTTTTAAAACTTAAAACAATGTCATTTATAACTGAAGGATGTGGTCCAACTGCCACCACTCCATGTTGTATTCTGAGATTTATTTTATAAATTTGTCAGAACTGAGATGACCCCCTCCTGTCAAGACCCCCAACAACAACAACAACAACAAAAATCAGATGCATGTTAGAGGTTCTCACAGTGAGGCTCATGAAGGCCCGTTAGCAGGAACTATTACAGACTTCCCAGACCACAGCCTTGCAGAAGGGCCTCTCAAGCCACAGCAAAGGCTCTTTAGCAATGACACCTTCTCAGTGTCACAAAGGTACCAGCCTTGATACTGACCTCAGAGCACCCTCTGTGTAAGTCTTCCTACAGAGACCATAGATTCAAAATAAATCATAGAGTCCTCTTGACCTTGCTTTTTAAAAGCTTCTTCACACATCCCTTTTTGTGGTTTCCATGCCAGGCTGACTCATTCCATAGTAAGTAGCATTGTCTTTTAGGGACTCGATCCCTCTTTGTCTATCTCTGTTTCTCTACCCCCTCTGTGTGTGTGTGTGTGTGTGTGTGTGTGTGTGTGTGTGTGTGTGTGTTGTCTGGAGGGAGGTGTAATATTAAATTATGGGAATTATGTTCATAACTCATGAGCATATTGAAAAAGTTGGGAATTGAGATCTGAGATATGAATAGAAATTCACAATGGATCCTCCAATAGGCTCCACTGATAATGTTTCTTTTGGGGGGGTGATTTTAAAAAAAATTCAAAATAGTGTTAAAGAAAATGGTTCAATTTAAAAATATACATTAAATATAAATTTACAGTTTCTCCAAACCTATTTTCTAGTTCCAAAACATGTAAAAAATAAGATATTCACAATAAAATACATGACAGTAACTAATCATAATGACACAGCCCTATTTGGTGAACAGAAAGTGATCTTTCAATACACAAGCGGGATCAAGATCAACCTAGGAGAGTTATATCCCAGCTAGTACCAGGAAGACCAGTGTTCTTGAGAAAAATGTCAACAGCTATCAGAGACAAAGATGGCAGAGCAACAAAGTGACACTTAGAACATCACTGGTCATTATGTGACATAAGTTTTTGTCTAGAGCTTTTGACTCTTTGCCTTGTACCTAGAACGTTGGTGGCATTTGGTGATGGGAAAGGAGTATTAGTTATTCAGAGTATGTAGCCTCCTCAATGGAGATCCAAAGAGAACATCAATACTATTGTAATGGCTTTGAGACAGAGAAGGGAGCCCAGCCCTCCCTGGGCATGGGGCATGAGTTAAGCATTGTTAAAGCTCTGTTGACAACTGGTTAAATATCACTGCTACTATTAGTATTCCTGATGTTCACTTACATATATTAAAGCACAGATGTTGGGGTAAGACAATTTGATGCCCAGTTCACAGTTGCTGGATTCCCTTGCTAACCTAGTTACCCAAGCAAAAGGACTATCAGTCAAACAGGCAACTGAACTGTGCTGATGTTGGCCCACCAAGGATGCCATGCCATGAGAAAGACACAGTGGATTGTCCCAGCTTCTGACAGGGTGTTTCACAGTTTTGTATCAGACATTCAACTATAAGCTTCTGTAAACTGTAGATGTTCCTACAACTATTTCTACCTAGGCCAGAGGACTTTGCATTTATCCTGGTAGCCTAAAAGAGGTACCTGTTGTGATTGGCACCAAATAAGCAATGCTAAGACCAGTACAAATACCCACCTCCGTTAGCATGTCAGGTGTTCTGTGATAGGTGCATACACAAATCTTCGTTTGCATGTAAAGGGTTCATAACTTGTCTAAACACCCATTCTCTGGCTACATAATAGGCTGCCCAGGCTCACTCAATGGGTCAGCTGGGAGACCACTTCTTGTGTTGTTTTCCTTGGTATTGCAACGTTAGGACCAACAGAAGGCTTATTTCCAGTTGTTTATCTATCTATTTACTTTTTTTGCCTACATTTACTAATGTAGGCTGAACCTATAATAGGAAGAAAGAAGCAACAGAGCAGGCTATGGTTTCTGGAAGACTTCCAGAGATCTGTGACCATGAGACCTTTGGGTTTAAGAATCTCAGATACCATAGGCTCAGAGCTGTACCAATGGCTGATGTCAAAGGTTGAGGAATTCCAACACCCAGACCTGACCAGGGGCTATAGCACCAGTTTCTGCCAAGTCCCTGCACCACTTGTAGAGCTGGGGATCACAACATCAAAGGCCATCATAAATGCTGTAACTGGAGGGCGCCACCTGCTGCTGTTCCTGCCTGCTTGTCACCGCTCACTGCTGTGGGGAACACAGAGGAATACAAAATCTGAGGAAGACTGGCCCTTGAGGGGCTTCTCTTAGCCTAGCCACAGTTTCTATCTGGGTAGCCCAAAATGCTCCCAGGCGGTTGACTGGTAATAATTTTACTTGTGACACTTCAGAAGATTGGTGGAACATGGTGAAAAAAGCCCACAAGTATCAAGAAATCTGACAATTATAAATTAGCCTGTTTGTTAGTAGTGGTAGGCCATTTAGCGTCTTTAAAAAAATCAGCAACATTCTATTAGTAGGATCACATGAGGGTGTTCAAAGACTTTTTCCAAAGAGGTTTCCTTATAGTAGATTGAATGTTGGTCTCAAATTCTTCTCAATAGCATCATGTATGTGTAGGCCTCTCAGTCAAGCAACAGCAGCTCACCCAGGACTAGAGAGATCAAGGGATTGCCCCCAAGCTTGAGGTGACCTCCATGTAGCCACTGTTAGCTTTAAATATGAGACACAACACACAGAATCAATGAAGGCAAATCTTCCCAGGAAATAACAGTCACAAGTAAATAGCCTGTTGTGTTTAACAATTCAATTGATCAATTAGAAGCACATGCAATATAGGGGAAACAAGCCTACCTTTTTGAGGCATTGGTTTGTAAAAACTGTGGATTTATGATACCAGAATAGACTCAAATAAGAAGATGGTTATAACTGCTCAGGCTCTCAAGTTGCACAAGTTTTATATTGCAGCATCTTTGGTGTCCCATCTGGTAAAGTCTCTAGGAGAGAAGTGAAGAGGATGTAAGCCAGTGTGGAATATGTGGGATGAATATACAAAAGAGGGGACCTGAAAAGCGTTAGTGGAATCTACACAGGGGTCCAAAGGTCATGGACTGAGCATCAGTGTTGACTTGTATAGCATTAAAGTCAGAATTCTGGCCAGGCGATGGTGGCACACGCCTTTAATCCCTGCACTCGGGAGACAGAGGCAGGTGGATCTCTGTGAGTTTGAGACTAGTCTGGTCTACAGACCAAGTTCCAGGGACAGCCTCTAAAGCCACAGAGAAATCCTGTCTCGAAAAACCAAAAAAAAAAGTCACAATTCTGGTCAAAGTAAAACCTATTTGCAGAGAAAGAACTTCTTGAAGCAGCAGCTCTGAGAGCTCACTTGGGGCAGAAGGCTTCCAAATTCCTGTCAGCCAAGGCACTGAGCCGGGGCCATAGGAGAGAGCTCAACCATCCTAGCCCAGAGGCTACCCCAGATTCACCTTGAGTGGCCATTAAAGTGACCTTTGGTGGAGCAGCTGGTGCTGAAGTAGAGCATCAGTGCTGGCTATTTGGATGCCACCAAGTTTTAGTACAGACAACCATCAGGCATCAGCATCCCTTCCATGAGGGCTGTCCTTCAGTACACAAAGAAGAAAATGCCATTTTCATCAAAAGACAGAACTTAGCACTTTTTCACATTCAACCAAAACATTGCTAGAAGCTGGCCAGCTCCATGAAAGACTGCATCACTCCTGCTTACTAGGTAGCACACTGGGCCTTTTCTACCTTCAGTCACTAAGTCTGAGTTCCTCCCAGCCAGAATCCGGCTAGGATGGAGAGGCAAAGCCCTTACAATTAAAGGCATGTCTCCACAAGAGATGAGGAGCAAGCTAGTGCAATGTGGCGTGTACTGGTGTGGACTGACAGGCATAGCAGGAGAGAAATGAGTCTCAAGCCCCAGGCACCTTCATTTTTCAGAAGTCCAATTGACAACACTGTCTGTCACACAGGGCTGAAGCTATGTTCTCTATAGGAGAGATCTTTCCACTAAAGAACTCCCCTTGGCTCTCACCAACATCAGTGGTGCAGACAGGAGAGCTATCAAAGGTTTTTTGACCCTGCCCCAATTCCACCAGTCTCTGTTACGTGTCCCCATACCCTGTGGTTCAAGGCAGCAAAGTGACTTGACCACCAGCATCCACCAGAATCACAGACTTGAAGCCCCTTACACATATGCCCTTTTGGAGACTTGGAAATCCCAGCCCCATCCCTGGTCACCTTTATCCTTCAATCAGTGAAGTTGATGTTTGTGCATGAATGCAGGTGTGAACGTGCCATGATGTGTTATAAAGGCTGGAGAACAAGATTAGCTGTCAGTCCTTGTCTCCGTCCCCATTTAAGATAGGGTCTCTTATTGTTCCCAGGTGCATCACCAGGCTAACAACTGGGGAGCTTCTGTTCCTCCTATTCATCTTACTGTTGGAGCATTGGGATTATAGCTAGCTGCCAGTTACCTAGTCTGGCTTTACATGGGTTCTTGAGGTTGCACACCATCTCCTGAACCATCCTGTGAAAACATAGTTCACTACCTTCTTCCTGCTGACCTCTGCAGTCCCAGAAAGACAGATGATGTGACTCAAAATGCAAATTTAGTGTTTGATGGGAGATAGCTAGCCACATTTAATATAGTAAATTTATCTTTTTGTGTCTTATCTAGGGCCCCCAAACCACTCCTTGGGGGCATTTTTAATTAAACAGTGACAAGTCTGAAGGCTACCTGTTGACAAAATCGCATTTAAACATTTTCAGCTGTCTCTTTGAGAGTCAGTCTCCTCTTCCAATCCCCAATTCCTTTTGCTTATCTTAACAACAGCTCTTAAATCCTCACCCAATTCTGATGGAAGCTAGTGGAATTTTCAAGGTGGTATGGTTCATCTAGAATTTGGGGGTCAGTTTGTCCAGTTCATTGGATCCCTTATTTATGGCTTCCCATGGTGTATATCTCAGAGCCAGGGATCCCTTACGCAGTCACGAGTTTTCTCCTGGAGGATATTTTCCTAATGGATGCAGTAACACCGATTGGCAAAACACAGAGCAGTAAGACACTGAGCAGGAAGATCTGGAGCAGGGAGACCCCGAGCAGGAAGACACTGAGCATACCACCCTTGCAAAACAACCAGAATAACTTTTTGCCAACTTATATAAGCCCACATTAGCAGTGAATTTCCCACTTTCCCGATGAAGATAGGCAAACATCTTTACAACTGTCATCTGAAACTGGCAAATCCTTCACAGCCATCTCCAGGGACGTCTCATCTGCACACAACAGGTAAGCTCAGAACTAAATGTGTTTTTAACAGACTGTTTGTGCCTCGAGATGAATTTAGTTACAGCATTGATCTGAACCTTCTTTTAATCTTGGAAAATGATTGTAAATATCCTTTGAGAAGCATAAAAGCAAAAGCTACAAAATCACATATGTAGTATTTGTGTGACACACACATATTTAGATACATACACACATATACGCACGTAACTATATACTTGCACACACTTGACAGGACCTAGGGTCATCTGGGAGACAAATCTTCAGTCACCTCTGTTATGGAGTTTCTAGACTGGGTTAGCTCAAGTAAGAGGAGCTGCTTCAAACATAGCCATCACCGTTCTGTGGGCTGAGATCACATACTAAATAAAGGAGAAAGCAAGCTGGGTACCAGTAAGCCTCTCCCTGCTCCAGCGGCCACCATGCCTTTTCTGCTGTGGTGTAACCCCAAACCATGAGCCACAATACTCAAGTCACTTTTGTCAGATGTTTTGTCATGGGGGAAATGGAAGAAGCTCACACAGTTCCCACGGGCTTCCTGCACTTGAAGAGAATTAACAAGGATGGGCACATCCATCTGGCTGCTTTACTTGTGATTTGAGAACTTGGGAGGCTGAGGCAGGAGGATGGCTGCAAGTTCAAGGCCAGCTTGGGCTACAGAGTGAGACCTTGGCTTAAAAGGTAATAAAAATAATGCATCAAATAAAATACGTAAGGCTGAGATGCTTTCTCCATTAGAACAGTAAAAAGACAAGAGTTATTTGTTCTTCCACTTTCACTCAAAGTGGTAATGAGGGTTCCGTTAGTAGAATCAGACAAGGAATAAAAAGATATCCAGACTGTAATGGTAAGGGGGTACTTACTATCTGAAGTAATCATCACCTATATAGAAAATCCAATGGAATTTGCAAGGAAGCATCTAGAATAACAAGCAAGTTTAATATGAATGAAGTCTATAGCATCATTATCCCAAATCAATCATATCCCTTCCTCTCTCCCTCCCTCCCTCACTTCCTTTCTGTTAAGAGAATCTTTTTCTTTGCTAGCCGCTTTGGTTTATCCCCCGCCAGCCACCTGGGCTCTGCCGCATTGTAGCCCCCAAATAACACATAAGACGCTGTATTAATTATGAAGCTGTCGGCCTCGCTTGTTTCTTACTGGCTAGCTCTGACTTAAGTATTTACCCCATAATTGTTAATCTAAGTATGTCTCTTACGGGAGAGGTTTCCGGGCTTCCTACCTCAATGGCGGTTACATCTCGAACTCTCTGTGTTTCTCCTTCCCAGAATCCTCCTGGACTCCTAGCCCCACCTAACTAGATTCCTACAGGCTCAACAGTACTTTATTGACAAATAACAGGACTTCCCCCAACATCTCCTCTTTTCTGTTTAAACAAAAAGAAAGGTCTTAACTTTAACATAGTCAAATTGTATATAACATCAAGTAAGATGTTACAATATTTTGTCAACATTTAGCAAGATTTAAAGAAAATATCATCCATCCCATTCTTGTCAGTCCAAAGTCCTATATGTAGCTTATCTTTTATCATAACTAAGGAAAACTATAATTATAACTATCTATCTTCAACTCCATCAAAGACCACAGAAGGATAATATATAAACACTAGGATTGACAGAGACATCTTACTGCCCGGACAGTCACCCGAAGTTCCTCTGTAACGTTGGGGCATCCATCTTCAGCCCGTAGGCCACAATGTGTCTGGAACACTTCTCAGCAAAGCAGGAAATTTCAAACTGTCCATCTGCATCAGCAGTCTGTCAGTCATTTTTCTGTGTCCTGCAGAAAGTCCCATAGACTCTTCCATGAAGCAGGAACCCTGTAAGACTGAGTTCAGCAGTCACTTTCCTGTGGGTCCTGCATATCCAGATTATACAACAACAGTCAAGCAGTACAGACAAGAGCAGTTTCTTGCCTAAATGGCTAATCTTGCCATGTTCAAAGCAAACTCCATAACAAGTTTCTTCGATGCCCATCTTCCTCTCAGACATAATTGGTGCTGCCAGGAGCAGACATTTCTCATTGTCAAGAAAAACCCTAAACCATTTTAAATGCCATTTTCTGAAGGTCTTTGAAAGGTTTGAAGACTGTATATCTATCTCAAATATATTTCTGTATATCTAGAAAACCTAAGTTACCTAACTATAAATTCTATTATAAGTAACTATCTATAGTCTGTATTCAATTATGCATTACATTTTAAAAGATCAGTATAAGCACAATACTTAAGAGGAGAAATACACACATCACAAAATTGACCTTGAATTTGTATCAATAAATGAAAAACAATACCCATACCATAATTCCCTTTTTTACCATTAAAAGAGATTGGCTATGATCACTAGCCAATTATAAACAATCCCATTTAAATGAAAACAAAGATTTATAAACAAGATGGGAATTAGGACGTCGCTCATTCCAAACTGCTTCATGCTGGAAGGGGGCGCCGTTCATACCATGGGGATCATGACAAAACTCAGAAACCTGTATAAGTCCATATTTTCGGGGTCTGTAAGACTGCATCATCTTAGCTGTTTCAATTGTTGGAACATCTGATCCACTGCTTCCGGGGGTCTTGGTTCATCAAACCACAAAAGCCTGGAAGGAATCCTCAGCTTTTCATTTTCTGTAGAAACATAAGCAAAAACTCCTTTTCCGAGTAACATATCCTTATACTTAAATTTTGAAGTCAAGGCATTTTCAAAAGATAGAAGTTGGATTAATTCAGCAGCATTTATAATCAAGTGTACTTTAGCAGCTGTTCCTTCCTTAGCAATCAAAAAACTGAAAAACACAATAGCATACAGTATCCATACTCTCTGTGTATTTTTCATCTTTACGTGGCTTATTTATTTATCTATTATTACTTTATTTATTTCACTTTTATTTATTTTTCTTTGAGACAGGGTTTCTCTTTGGAAATCCGCCTGCCTCTGCCTCTGGAGTAAGTCCTACCAGCGTGCGCCATCACAACACCAGCTTTTGTATTTATATCCACTTTGCCGTTTCATTTTCTCTCTCAATCTCACATATATTTTTAAACACACTGTAAACCTTTAGAGGTTTTTCTTCATTTAAGTCTGACTTTACTGTAAATCTTTATGTTTTTCTGGCCACGTGTCTTATCTGTAAAACCGCGGCTGTTTTAAACTGCCAGTTTTTTTTTTTCGTCAAGATGGCAGGCGTAAGCATGACTCCAGCTTACCGCCTCAGTCCATGCTGACATCTAGCAAAAGCTGTCACTTCCAGCTGTACGTACACACCTTTCAATCGTTAGCAGAGTCTCTTAAAACAACCTTGTTGGCTGGTTTTTTTTTTTTTTTTATGCCGAGTCAGGAAGACTCCGGTAAGCGAGCCATGAGAATCTCGGCTCGTCGCTAGCAAAACAGAGCACACCTGAGAAAAATGCTGCTACCAAAAATCTGTGCTTCTCTCTGTTCTTCTGTTTCTAAAATTCCTTTAAAGCTTTTGTTATTTTGTGTGGAAATTCATGATCCCACTCCTGATCACCATTCTGTTAAGAGAATCTTTTTCTTTGCTAGCCGCCTTGGTTTATCCCCCGCCAGCCGCCTGGGCTCTGCCGCATTGTAGCCCCCAAATAACATACAAGACGCGGACGAGCCCCCATGGCGTTGCATGTCGACTCTCCTGTGTTTCTCCTTCCCAGAATCCTCCTGGATTCCTAGCCCCACCTATCTAGATTCCTATTGGCCAGCAGTAATTTATTGACATATACACAGGACTTCCCCAACACCTTCCTTCCTCACGAGCCCCCATGGCGTTACATGTCGACTCTCCTGTGTTTCTCCTTCCCAGAATCCTCCTGGATTCCTAGCCCTACCTATCTAGATTCCTATAGGCTCAACAGTACTTTATTGACAAATAACAGGACTTCCCCCAACACCTTCCTTCCTCTTTCTTTCTTTCCTTCTTTCATCCCTCTTTCTTTCTTTCTTTTTGTTTGTTTGTATTTTGAGACAGGGTTTTTCTGTGTAGTCCTGGCTGTCCTGGAACTCACTCTGTAGACCAAGCTGATCTTGAACTCACAGAGATCCACCTGCTTCTGTCTCCCAAATGCTGGTATTAAAGTCATATGCCACCACTGCACAGCCATATTTCTTTATATTAGTAATAGACCAATAAAAATTGAAGCAAAATAGTATTACTTCAATAGTATTAAACATAGAAACTCAAACAAGAGAGGTGCAAGACAGACAATGAAAACCTACATGACATCACTGGCAGATACTAGGAAATGCCTCAATCGTTAGAGTTATAACTTTTTCATAAGATTGAGCACTCATAATATTTGTTTTATATACATAACAAATATATAGCATTGTCAAGATGTTATGTACCCATACTAATAGACAGATTTAATATGATGCCTTCAGAGAGCTTGATTACCTACATGGCTATGAAATTAGAAAATGAAAGGTTAGCTCAGCCTGATTTAACACCCCGGAGCTACTGTATTCATGACTGCAGTGGCTTCAAAACAGACAAAAAGAGTGACTGGACAGAACCACAAAACCAGAACTACATGTACACATGTATGCATGGCTGATGCTGGCAACGGAAGAAAACATTTTAGAGGAAATGACGTTTGACAAATGGAGCTACACAAAAGGCAACCATACATAAAACTAAATCAAACAAAAATCCCAGTTAATATTTTACACCATACACTGAATCAATTCAGGATGAACCATAAATCTACAGGGGCTCAGAAAACAATGCCCCAAATTATAATGCTTCAATATGCTAAGATCCATGAGCTGAAGAAAACTGAAAGACATTAGAAGTAGGCTGGTACTAATCTGTTTATACTTGCTATAATAAAATATTTGAGGATGGATAATGGATAAAAATAGCTTTGTTTTTTGCTAAGTATATTTAGTTAATGTCCATGGGTTTTGTTAAATGGGTTAGAAAGTCTAGCCAATGGCACAACTGTGGTACGGGTCCCCTTCACAATGCCACATGATGGCAGATGGTGTAGGAGTTTCAGGAGTCACACTTGTTTTGTTTCAGAAGAACTCGGCTGCTATCCTTGATTAATTGAGAGTTGCTATCCTGAGTAAGAGTTTAATTTCCTAATTTTTAGTGTATTATGTTGGATGATCATGAATTCTTTTAGCTTATATTGTATTGTTATAATGAATTAATTAATTAATATTCAAGTGTTAAACTAAACTTGCATTCCCGTATTAATACCTTATGTTCACAATATACATTAAATTGTAATATATTTGCAGGTAGTCTTTGCAAAAAATATATTGATTATCTTTGCAAGTATTTTGTGACAGGCATAGGTCTGTGCTATTATTTCTTTCAATACCTTTGATGTAGATATTCATGCCATTCTTCCTATAGAAAGAACATAGATTAATTTTATTCCTTTTGTGTTTTCTGAAAGTATATTCAATACCATATGATTTCTTCTTAAAAACTTGACATAGAAATTTCATAGAAGCAATTTCAGTTATTAGTTTTCTTTATTGATCTATCTGCTGAATGTTTCTATTATGCCTTATACACTTTGGATTTCCCATTTTCGAACATTATTCGATTTACTTATGAAAGTCTCTTGTGTTTTTCCTTCTAAGCTCTTACACACCTAGTTTATAAGAATGACATATCTGGTTTCACTTCCTATTTTGATAATACACCTTTTAAAGTGTGTTTTTCTTTTGGATGGCTTTTGAACTGTCTGAAGAACTGTCTGTTTAAGTTTGTCGAATTTTATGTTGATGCATCATGTGTGCTATGAGAGTAGCTTTCCCTGGTCAATGGAGCCCCCCAGGGAGAACATTCTAGACAATTGTGCTCCTTCTAGAATAGGTTTAGATGACAAAACCTCAAGTATTACTTGGAGTTCTCTAGAGGAAACGAACTGGTAGAGTAGCTCTAAATATAGAAAGGGGATTTATTAGAGTGGCTTACAGACTGTGGTCCAGTTAGTGCAACAATGGCTGCCTAGCAACAGAAAGTCCAAGGATCCAGAAGTTCTTCAGTCCATGAGGATGGACGTCTCAGTTGGTCCTCAGTATATATCCTGAAGAACGTATACTGAGGAAGTAATCTAATGTCACTTAAGGAATGGACTTGGCAGTGAGAGTGAAGGCAAGCAAGGAACAGAAGCATCCTTCTTCCACGCCCTTTATATTGGCTGCTTACAGAAGGTTACCCGGATTAAAGGTGGGTCTTCCGAATTCAAATGCTTTAAGGAAGAAAAAAACCTCTCACAGGTGTGCCCAGCCACTTAAGGTTTAGTTAGTTCCAGATGTAGTCAAGTTGGCAACCAAGAATAGCTTCAGAAAAGCATCCTCCCAAACACAGGAAGCCAAGACATCTGCATGGTTTTTGGGTGCTCTTAGAGGGAGCTTTGTTCCTCAGAGTTGATATATTGGAAGTTTGGTTCAGTGTAGCTTTTTTTTAATCCTGTCATTTCAAAAATTTAGCAAAACTGAGGAAAAATGCATGAACACTGCCAAGTGTGTTTGCTAGCTGTAAAGTAATGGGAAACTGGAAGTGAGAAACTTTGCACTTCTGAACGGTATCTCAGAAAGAGATGGTTGGTAAGAAACATGCGCAATGACTATGCATTTTGGATGGCAAAACTAATTGAAACCCAGTGATACCTGCGGCTTCTGGGTCCTGAGACTTCCTGTGTTGGCCTACTTTGCATTCTGACCCTGAAACACTGGAAAACGAGTTTTACAGTACAGTAAACTCATGAGTCCCCATTTTTTTCAACATTAGAGAGTGTTTCAGTTTTCAAGATGCTTTGCCAGATTTCCTTAGACACATGCTTCTGTGTATTTGCCAACAATATAGATGCTAAACATTCTATGCATGTTGATATTGAAAGGACATTCTCTGGGCATTATGATACAGTTTACAGCAGTCTGAAGATTTTATATGGAAGCTAACTCATAGCTTCATAATTAGTGAAAGATTGACATTTAGAAATTTCTACATGTAGCATTTACACATTCCCATTCGGAGACTTTGATTGGCTCTTATATTCTTAAATGCTCTTGGCCAACATTTTATAAGGTGTAGACTGCAACTCACTAGGAGTTTGTGGAATTAGGTTGGGAATTTGTAAGCACTGACTAGTTTTTCATGACCAAACATAAAAAAAGAAAGGAAGGAAGGAAAGAATGGAGAAAGGAAGGAAAGAAGGATGGAAGGGAGAGAGAGAGAGAGAGAGACAGAGAGACAGAGACAAAGAGGGAAAGAAAAGATCTATATGCATCCCAGGGGGCGAAATGTGATGAAAGCACAGAATTCTTTCTTCCCTTCCCAGGCATGTGATGACTTGGCCTTTGATCTCAGGCCTGGCAAATGACTTGCTGTAACTAACAAACGAGAGCAGTCAACAGCTGTCATCAGGTGCTGGCTGCACCAGCTTCCTGTGTCATGGCCCCTTGGGAACATGCACGTTTCCACAAAGGAAGATTCTGGTGCAAGAATGAAGAGACCAGGAAACAACTCTGATTCCAGTTCTCACGGAGAGCCCATCTCAGCAATTCCTACGGGATCCCAGCAGCCATGCTGAGTGGGAAGCGATCTGCCTCGCCCTTGCTGTTCAGTACTTCACAGGCAAACTGACGGAAGCCCAAGGGCTAGTGTCAACCTGTGAACAGTTGTCTTGGTGTGCATGCTGCTTAAGGATGATCCATGTGGGCGGTGGTAATATAAACTCTGTTTGCTGTGACCAATTTGGTCAAAACTGTGAGAGCTGTTTCCTGCGTCTACTGAGAAATGAGGCTCTACTAGGAAGATGCTTGGACTTCCCTTAAGTAAAGGAACGCAGACAGAATGACCTTGTGTTTAGAGTTCTGTCCTCATCCCTTCACTCTAGGCACTCAGCTCATGAAAAGGAACAGTTTATGTCGGCTCTCAGTTTGCGAGGTTCTAATCTGTGGTTGGTCTAAAGTGATGCAGTATATGATAGTTTCAGGTGTATGGCTGAGAAAAAAACTGTTATTTCATGACCAGGACCCTAATGTCCTCTTCAAGGCACACCTCCAAAGACAGAAGGGCCTCCCTCAGAACCTTTTGAATCTATTTGTACTTAGTGGTGAAACTCTGTTTGTGTGTGTGTGTGTGTGTGTGTTTGTGTGTGTGTGTGTGTGTTTCTGACACACCTGGCTACAAGTACAATCACAAACGGGTGGAGAAGAGTTCATTTAGACTATATCACCTGAATACACTGAAAAGCCAAGGGCTTGCCAAAGGGGAAAAAGAGAGCATTCATGACTTTGTCAGGACTTCTCTTTATGAATAAAGAGGGGATTGAAGAGGCCATTCTCTACACAATAAGGGCACAAAATGAAAACTGCTGGTGCAGCATGGTTTGACTCTCTGAACTCGCAGTGTTCTATAAACTCAATCAGGGCCAGTATGCTAATTGCACATTTTAATTAACTAGTAGTCTCCATACTGCAAAGTGTGCACAGACAGATTTTATTTCTCCTCTCTCTTCTCTCCTCATTCACTCATTCTTTCATTCATTCACTAATTCATATTTGTGATACTGGCCATGAAATCCAGGGGACTTATATGACTTAAGCAAGTCTGTCCCACTGATCTCAGGCCTCTTCTTATTCTTTCTGACGTTTTAAAGTTTTTTGAAAAATGCCATTTTCTAGAAATTATCTTTTTGGAAAATAATAGTAGAAGTGATTTAAGTGTAGTCACTTCTTTAGTTTCATTCTATAGATTGAGCACCCTAGTAGTACTTTGTAAGATTAAGTAAGCTCCCTCTGGCCCTGGGAAACCTTTGGACAGTAACAGTTTAACCCACAGTCAGAAATCATTGAAGAAATGGTAGTAGTTGTTAATATCCAAACAGAATAGAGTCTAGGGATGAATTCAGAGCAGGGAGGTTTTTTTTATTACTGGATTAGGTTTGAGGAAAACAAGATCTATCTAAAGTACCTTGTTGTTTGCTCTAATTCCAGGTATCCAAAGCATGAAATAATTTGAATGAATTAAAGAGACTTGGGTATAATAATGTTTAAAGCATCATTAAGCATGATCACATGATCAATAATGTAAATATAAAGTAAAACATTCAAATCTCAATATACAAATTGAATATGAAATTTATTAAGTTCTAGAGAAAAGGCAGAGTTTGATTTTAATGCCCAAGACATTCAATTTGTTTGATAAAGAATGACAAGCCCCTTTCATGTAAATGCTTCATAATTTTGGCTGCATTAAATACGCTCTGCCACTGTGCTGGCCTTGCCTAGCCTTTGTTATCAGACTCTCACAGGGAAGGGCCATGTAAGCTCAGTAAAGCTGTGAATAGACTAAATAAACTTCAGTGAGGGAGACTACATCATGAATCTGGAAAGTGAGATTTGATTAGAAAGGTCATGTAATGGTTTAGTGTGTTTTCTCCTTGGTGGGTTTCCAAAAGTGGTTAGATCTGTGGCCATGAGGCAAACTAGATGTGTAAGAGTGCAGGAGCAGTTCCTAAAGGCCCCTAGACCCCTCAGTTTCAAGTTACACTGTGATGGCATTTGGGTCTTAAGAATGGCCCATTCTTTTATTTGAGGAATGGCGGATTGTCTGAGGTCAATGAGATGGCTGCAGGATAAAGGCTGACAGTCTGAATGTAGTTCCTGGGCCCCTCATTGTTGTAGAATATTATTTTAAAGTGTGATACTTTTATTTATGCTACATTTGTTTAACTCTATGAAGCTATGATACTTTGCCTACCTAAAACACCGATGGTCTAATAAGGAACTGAACAGCCAATAGTGAGGTAGGAGAAAAGATAGGTGTTGGCAGGAAGAGAATATAAATAGCAGAAATCTGGAAGAGAAGAAGGAGCAACAGAACAAGGAGGGGAGGACACTAGGGGACAGCTACCCAGTCAGCCATGGATTAAGAGTGAAAGTAAGATTTACAGAAATAAGAGAAAGATAAAGTCCAGAGACAAGCTAAGACTGGGTATTTATGAATTAAAAATAAGATTCTAGGTGTGTGTGTGATTTATTTTGGAGCTGGGTGGTGAGTCCCTAAATAGCAAAGAGCCTAAGAATCAAAGATCAAAAAAATAAACAACAACATTCTGACATTTCAATGTGGGACTAGAGTAAAAGAAAATCCAACTACACCCCATGGTGGATGGAGAGAACCAATTCTACCAAGTTGTCCTCTGACCTCCAGTCATGTGTGCCCCCATCCCAATAAATAAGTAAATACATTAAGGAAAAGAACCAACTATCAGATTGCCATCAAATGCAAACTAATGGCAAATTCTGGGTCTTACAATGATGGTCAAGTCATGTGATAATACATTCCCTGGCACTCTACACACGGATGTGAGAAAGGCAGGTTTGCTGTTTTGTAACTATAAAAGATTGTTATTTCTTTTGCAGTCCTGAGTATTCAACTCCATTCCCTGCACATGCTAGGTGAGTATTCTGTACTCAGCTACATCCCCAGCTTGGAATCATTCTTAATGTTTTGTTGTTGTTTTATTTCTGAGGCAGTCTTGCCGGGTAGGTGAGGCTAGCCTACTTGAGCTTTTCATTGTAACCCAGGTTGGCCTTGAACTCATTGTCTTTCTGGTTCCACCACTGGAGTAATGGAATTATACAGATGCCCAACTTAATGCACATACTGAAATTAACTTCAGTTTCACAGTGTTGGGAGGTTCCCAACACGTTACCAGGGGAGGAAATCAACAAGCAGTGATACCCGTCTGTGACCCTGGAGAGCTACAAAAACAACTGACCTGGTAAGATTTGCTCCCTGATCCAATAGTGGCACAAAAGCCACTCATTCTAGGAGTAACCAACAGCGTTCCAATTGGATCAAGACCCGCTCCACAAGATGGAGCTCATGCCTGGTACTGTTAGCCTGGCCAAAAGCTTGTGACTGGCTAAGTTGTAGGTGGGAAACTTGATACTATTATTCTGCTAAATGGACATAGAAACAAACTGCCCCCTGAGCAAATGGTAATTAATACTGAGACAGTGCCCCTACACTGGTCAACATGCAGAGAATAACAGGCTTTGGAGTCTGAGCTCTAAATGGAAACAGAATATGAATTTAGGTGGGCAGGGAAGCAGACAGGATATGGGAGGAGCTGGGGGACAGGAAATTGTAATCAGAATACATTGCATGAAATAAAATCTATTTTCAATAAAAAAGCACATGAACTTGAGAGGGGAAAGTGGTTCAGGAATGAGGAGGAAAGGAAAGGGAGGAATTGGAGGGATTGACCAGAATGCATTATATGCATTAAAGACCAAATAAAGCTGGAGAGATAGCTCAGTGGGTGAAAGCATTTGCTCAGCAAGCTTGAGGATCCAAGTTCAAATCCCCAGCATCCACATAAGAAGTTGAGAAAAGCTGCACATAACAGGAGACCAGAGCATTGTTTTATGGTCTTCTAACTGTAGGTGTTCCAACTGTACGTGCATTGGCATCTCATTTGCATGATCTGGGAAATTTTCTATGATTATCCTGAAAATGTTTTCTATATTTCTGAGACTGTTCTATGCCTGCCATTCATAGAGTCACTCTTTTAATATTGTCTCACAGATCTTCAATGCCCCATTCATACTTTCTTACATTTGTTACTGTCTGAACACTCCAATTCCCCCATCTTCTCTTCAGGACCTGATATTCTGTATGTCCTGTGATCCTTTGTATTGGTAAGGTTTCCCATGGGGATTTTTTCCCTCCCTTCATGTATATGCGTAAGTATAGTGTATGTGGTATATATATGTACACGGTGTATGGGTGTGTGAATGGAAGCCAGAGGAGAGGGTGGAATGTCTGTCTACTCCTATTGCTTTACACCATATTGAGGCAGGGTCTCTCCTGAAACCTAGAGTTTGCATGTTTTTGTCCAGGTTGGCAGCCAGTAAGCCCCAATGACCCCCGTGTCTGTAACCACATTGCCCATGTTACAGGCATGGGCGGCCATGCCTGCCTGTCTCTGTTCCCCATATTGCGGAGGTTACAGGCATGGATGACCACACCTGCCTCTTTCCTCAGGTACTGGGATCTGAATGAAGGTCCTCCTGGCTTTGTAGCCTTAACAACCAAACTGTCTGCTAGCAGGAGCAAGTTGATTTATTGGTTTGGTTTTTCAATTTCAGTATATTTTTTCTTCTGTATGTCTACCTCTATTTTCGAATTGCATTTTTATGTATTACACTGCCTTCCTTATTTCATCCAGCTATTTGTGTTCTCTTGGAATTCATTCTTTTATTTCTTCAAAAATGTTCTTAAGCATTTCTTTGAAATTTTTGGGATTTCGTCTCATTCACTTTCACAGGAGTCCTACTGTAGGAATGAGAATTTCGGAAGTCATGTTGCCTTGGATTTTCATGTTTTTGTATTTTTGTGTTGGGACTGTTGCATCTAGGGTTAAGTTACTGGTTGTAATTTTTAAGTTACATCATCATATTCTTTCTGCATAAGTGTTTAAGAAGGACAGGGCTGCAGTGGAGTTGAGATGTCCTTTTTCTGTTAGATTGGTGTTTGAGGCACCAGGCTTGATGCCCAACACTCCCCTTAGAGTAGAAATCTGTCTGCAAAAACAATAACCCTGGAAGGGTAGCCTCAGTGTGGAGGTGCAGTCATGGTCAGTTTGCAGAGGGATCAGCCCTCTAGGCCAGTCACCGAATATTCGAAGGAGCAGGGGCAGTGCTATGTGCTGAGATTCTAGTCATTGTGGGGGAATACAAATGGAAGGCAGGAGACACCACTCATTCATGTTGACTGGGTAGAGAAATTTGAAGAGAAAAGCCTAAATAGGATGGGGGATCATAGGGACAAACCGAGGGAGATGGGGCAATTTTGACTCAAGCTAAAAATCAGAGAAAGGGAAAGAAACACAATGAGATAACAGAACAGACTCAGCTCTCAGGAGCCTGAGAAACAAAGACCCCACAAACCGGGCCACAGTGTGTGCTGAAAGAAGACAAAGATGAAGAAATCAGGGGAAAGAGGAACTGAAGAGGAGACAGGAGCAGGGCAGTTCATCCTGCTCACTGGGTTATAACGGACTATTACAGATGAGAAGAGGAGAGGCTGGATAGCAGTGGAGAACACCGTATTACAGAGGAGAGGAGATGCTGGATAGCAGTGGAGAGTACTGTATTACAGAGGAGAAGAGGAGAGGCTGGATAGCAGTGGAGAGTACCGATGTACTCCAGCCACATTGCATTCGCCCCCTGGCTCCCAGGAGCCTGCCATACCTTTGGTTGTTTCTTTGCAGGGATACCCTTTGGTGGCCCTTATGGAATTCTTTTGAGATGCTATTCTCTCCTGAGACCATCCTTTGGGAGCCTAAATTACAGAGGCTAGATGGAGCAACACAGATCAACACTGGCCACATCTCTAGGACATGCTTTAGGGGCCAAAGAGTGTGCCATCAAGACGCCCAAGGGTCTTTATAAAATACCACCCAACAGGGATTTCATGATATCACTCTTCCATCTACCAGTGCTACTATAAGCCTCTCATCTGGCTTCCCCTTCTCTTTCTACTTTTCAAACTGTCCCATAACAGAAATACAAAGATTTGCTGAGCTTCCATGTCTCACTCAAGCTGTGGCTCTGGCCACCTGCCATTTTTTAGGGAGCTCCCTGATCTGAGCCAATGCCCCAGGGATGAGCTCTGGACTTTCTCTCCTTGGCCAAACCTCCTGTTCACTTTGCTTGGATGCTAGACTATTGAGGAACCGTCATCTTTTCTGTTGTCTGTCTAGATTTCTCTGGTTTATTTCCTGCAGATTCTGCCAGGCCATCTTTCTCAGTCTGGACAAAACTTCCCTTGGCATCTTTTAGTTTTAAATCCAGATGTTTTTCCAAGAACACCTGTACTATTTTTAAGGGCATTCCCCCATAACTATTTAATTGTCAGTGGATAAGAGCACACAAACTAAGACAGATACTATATAAAACGGGGAGCTATACAAATCTATTTCTATTGGATCCGTTTATGAGCTTTGCCATTTTTATTGACTAAGATTTACTGAGTTCCAGAGATTTTTTAACACCAGGAAACAATACTTTGGTATTTTCACCAAATGTGTGACTTGGAAACAGGTATTTTGGGTGTTACCATGTGGGGCTGTGATTACCTAACACAACTACAAAATTGCATACTGCATAGAACATTCCACAATCAACACATCCTAGCATCTTGCAATTGTTTTAATGTGAAATGTTTGAATCTTCAGTCCTCAGATGGTGGTGAAATCTTTGGAAAATAGGCCCTAAATGGTGAGCATTGGTTACCACGATTGGACCTTGAAGGATACACCTGCCTCTAATCTAGTCCAGGGCTCTCTATGCTTCCAATCCACCAAGACCTGAGAAGCAGCAGCCATGAGCTCCTACTTCCGTGAACTCTGCCTGGCTGCCTTGATGGGATGGGTTGAAACTCCAAGTCCAAATAGACGCTTCCACACTTGAGATACTTCTGTTAGGTATTTAGCTACAGTAACAAGGACAGCCTCTGACATGCACCACTGGCAAAGGTTGAGTGACAGTGGAAGAGTAAAAGGTGCCTCCTGGTGCTGAGCACTCCAAACATCAACCATAAGAATACACTGTGTGGCTGGTCATTGGTGGTGCAGGCCTTTAATCCCAGCACTCAGGAGGCAGAGGCAGGAGGATCTCTGTATTCTTGGGATTCATCCCAAATATCTGTAGCTATTTTTTGATGCTATCTACCAATTAGTAATTATCTTTAAAAATTGTGCTCAATTTTGATGTGATAAAGAGGAGAAAGATAACAGGATGATAAATCAAATACATGTTCTGTTATAGCTGATGTTTTGTTTCTATCATCCCAGAAAGATATGGCAATTAATTATATAAAAAGTCATTTCACTTATGCTGTATAAACCATACAGTTTAGGAGTTTTGAAAAAAAAAAAAGGAAGACTGGGAAGGAGGAAGAAATGAACAAAGGGGAAGGGGGAAGAGAGAGGAAGTTAAAAAGCCACAGTAATTCCTTCAGGGAATGTGTGTTCAAGCATTCACACATCAAGGGATTTTCATTTTCTTCTCTAAATGTCAGATACGTTTCTGTTTTAAAGTGTGCATTCTATCAATTTTCTTTTAGAATTTCATACAATGCATCCCATCACAGCTACCTCCCCGCTACCCAGGCCCACTCCTCCCTCACCCACTCCACTCTTCCTCTCCATTAAGATGCTGCTTGTAAGAACAGACCATTTTGCAGCAGATGTTCTGGCCCTTTGGCTTTTACAGTCTTCCCATGATCTTCTGCAGTGCTCCCTGAACCTTACACTGGGGTTCTGTTGCCAACCCGTTGACTGGGGACAAGCACTCGTGGTCAGCTGACCTCTGCATTTTGGCAGTTGTGACTTTCTGTGGCTTTCTTGATGAGGGGTGAGAACTGCACCTATCTGTGGGCACAAGGACATTTAGAAGGTCATCAGGAACCGTACTTGAGAGAACGGCAGTAGCAGGTTCTCCTTTAGGTTCCATGGCTTCACCAACCATGGGGACTTCTAAGTTTATAGTGCCAGATATGAATTCCGCCTAGGGAGTGGGCCTTAAGTCCAGTTAGAGAGCTGCTGGTTACCCCCAGGATACAAATGACACTATTACATCCTTCCTAATATCTCAGCTTTCTCCGGAGGCACTAAGAGCAATGACAGTAGCCTATGTGGTTTTGGAAATTGTACCAGACTTTTTCTTTTGGGCCACCAACCAGCTCCCAAATCATGACATGGATACTCCTTATTACCTCAGGTTTGTTTCTGGCTAACTCTTTGTTTTTCCTGTAGCTTAAGTTCAGAAATTTCTTTTTGTTTATTTATTTTTACTTTTTTAAAGTTTAAATAAGAAACAGGCTTGCTTCTCTCTCCCTCCCCTTCTCCCCCACTCCCCATCAACACCCCATCTAATCCCCACTCGACTCTCCAGGGAGGGGGAGGCCCTTCATGGGGCACCTCCAAAGTCTATTGTATCATCCAGGGCAGGGCCTAGGCCCACCCCCGTGTGTCCAGGCTGAGAGAGCATCCCTCCATGTGGAATGGGCTCCCAAAGCCCATTCGGGTGTCAAGGACAAATACTGACTTAGTACTCGAGGCCTCAAAGATTGCCAAGGCCTCCTCACTGACACCCACATTCAGGGTGTCTGAATCACTCCTATGCTGGCCTCTCGGCCATCAGTCTGGGGTCCATGAGCTCCTCCTTGTCAGGTCAGCTGCTTCTGTCGGTTTCACCCATCCGGTCATGACTCCTTTGCTCATCACTCCTCCCTCTCTGCAACTGGTTTCCAGGAGTTCAGTTCAGTGTTTAGTTGTGGGTGTCTGCCTCTGCTTCCATCACCCACTGGATGAAGACTCTAGGATGGCATACAATGTAGTAGTCAATCTCATTATTGGGGAAGGGCATTTAAGGTAGTCTCTTCACCATTCCTTAGATTGCCAGTTGGTGTCATCCTTGTAGATCTCAGAAAATTTCATTAGTGCCAGATCTCTCCTCAAACCTATAATGACATTCTCTATTATGATATCTCTCATCCTGCTCTCCTCTATTCTTCCCCTGTCTCAACTTGGTTAACTCTTTGGAAAACTTACATTAATGTGTTTTTCTTTATCTACCTTTTGCCTCTTAACTTTTGCTTTTCTTTCCCTCTGTATATCTTACTTTCACTGCTTCTCATGTCTGGCTGCCTGACTTCTTGCCCTAGACATCTCCCTCTTTCTCTCTTCTCTTTTTCTGTTACTTCTTGAGCCTAGATTTCTCTTCCTATTTATTCTCTCTGCCCGCCAGCCCCACCTACCCCTCTCCTGCCTAGCTATTTATTGACCATTCAGGATCTTTATTATTAGTTAGGCAAGGTGAAACAAATGCAATACATCTTTACATAATTAAACAAGTGCAGCATAAACAAATACAACACAACTTTACACAGTTAAAGTAGTATTCTGTAGCATAAAAACCTGTAATGGTTTTTTGGTTGGGAAATTTTAATGACTCTTTCTATTTCACTACATCTATTTAAATTGTTTATCTGATCTTGATTAAAACTTTGGTAGGTGGTGTCTATCAAGAAATTTGTCCGTTTCTTTTAGATTTCCCAATTTGGTGGAGTACAGGTTATTTTTAAGTATGACCCAATGATTCTCTAGATTTCCTCAGTTTCTGTTGTTATGTCCCCCTTTTCATTCCTGATTTTGTTATTTTTTATATTCTCTCTCTGCCTTTTAGTTAGTTTGGATAAGGGATTGTTTATCTTGTTGCTCTCAAACAGCAAACTCTTAGTTTCATTGATTATTTGTATTGTTCTCTTTATTTCTGTTTTATTGATTTCAGCCCTCAGTTTGACTATTTCCTGCCATCTACTTCTCTTGGATGTATTTGTTTCCTTCTGTTCTAGAGATTTCATGTGTTCTGTTAAGTTGCTTGTATGAGATCTCTTCAATTTCCTTATGAAAGCTTGTGGTGCTATGAACTTTCATCTTAGCACTGTTTTATTTGGACCCATAAGTTTGGGTATGTTGTGCATTTATTTTCACTGAATTTTAGGAGGTCTTTTTCTTTATTTCTGCCCTGCCCCAAGTAGTCATTCATTAGGGAATTATTCAGTACTCATGAATTTTTTCTGTTGTCGTTGATATCCAGCTTTAATCCATGGTGGTCTGATAGGATATAGAGATGTATTTTAATTTCCTTGTATCTGTTGAGTCTTGCTTTGTGACTTGGTATGTGGTTAGTTTTGGAGAATGTTCTATGACATGCTGAGATGTTTTGTGTTTGGGTGATATATCTGCTAGAAAACTGTTAAGTCTATTTGATTCATAACATCTCAGTTCCATTACTTCTCTGTTTAGTTTTTGTGTGGATGACCTATCCATTGATCAAAATGGAGTATTGAAGTCTCCCACTATTAATATCTGAGGTTCAATGTGTGATTTAATCTTTAGTGGTGCTTCTTTTACAAATGTGGGTTCCCTTGTGTTTAGAGCACGGATGTTAAAAATTGAAGTCTCATCATGTTGGACTTTTCCTTTGGTGAGTATGAAATGTCCTTCTCTATCTCTTTTGAAGTCTCTTTTGTTAGATATTAGAAAGAATAGCTATACCAGCTTGTTTCTTGTGTTCATTTTCTTTTTTTATTATTTTTTATTACGCTTTTTTAGAAAAGAGCTTGCTTCACATGACAACCCCAGCTCCCTCTCCCTTCCCTACTCCCACAGGCCCCACCACCCCTCCCCCAGCCTCCCACCCTAACCCCACTCCCTTCTACATAGGGGATATCCAGAGTCTGCCATTTTACTCAGGGCAGGATCCAGGCCCTCCCCCCAAGAGTTCAGGCTAAGAGAGCATCCCTCTTTGTGTTATGGACACACGGTGTCCATTTGTATGCCAGGGATAAACACTGATCTACTGCCCAGAGCCCCATAGGTTGCCCAGGCCTCCTCACTGACTCTCACAATCAGGGGGTCTGGATCAGTCCTACGCTGGCCTGTCAGCTGTCGGTCTGGGGTCCAAGTGCTCCCCCCCTTGTTCTGGTCAGCTGTATGTGCTGGTTTCGCCAGCCCATTCTTTGCCCATTTGCTCATCACTCCTTTCTCTCTGTCACTGGGTTCCAGGGTTTCAGTTCAGTGTTTAGCTGTGGGTGTTTGCCTCTGCTTCCATCAGTCACTGGATGAAAGTTCTAGGATAGCATTTAAGGTAGGCATCAAGTTCATTATCAGGAATGGGCATTTAAGGTGTGTAAAAAGAAGCTTTTTCTATGAATGGAGCCTTTCTGCCCGCCTGGTTCTAGATCCGCATCAGTCCCAAATAAACACACAGGAGGCTATATTAACTATGAAGCTGTTGGCCTTGCTTGTTTCTTACTGGCTACCTCTGACTTAAGTAATTACCCCATAATTGTTAATCTAAGTATTTCTCTTACCGGAGAATGGTTCCGGGCTTCCTACCCCCATGGCATTACATCTTGACTCTTTTGTGTTTCTCCTTCCCAGAGTCCTCCTGGACTCCTAGTCCCTCCTATCTAGATTCCCCATTGGCCAGACAGTACTTTATTGACAAATGCACAGGACTTCCCCAACAAAGGTGGTCTCTCCACTATTGCTTAGCTTACCAGTTGGTGTCATTCTTATAGATCACTAGAGGTCTCACTGGTGCCAGATCTCTCCTCAAACCTATAATGACTCCCTCTATCATGGTATTTCTCATCTGTTCTCCCCCGTACTCTTCTCCCAACTCAACCCTCCTGCTCCCCATGACCTACTCTCTCCTCCTCTTCTCCCCCTCTCTTCTTCCCAGCTTCCACTCCCCCCACTCCCCACTGTGCTCACAATCTGTTCAGGAGATCTTGCCACATTCCTCTTCTCTGGGATACCATGCATATCTCTCTTAGGTTCTTTCCTATTTCCCAGACTCTCTGTCAGTGGAAATGCACTCCCATGATCCATGTCTAAAATCTATAAATGAGTACATACCATGTTTGTCTTTTTGTGACTGGGTTTTACCTCACTCAGGGTAGTTTCTTCTAGTTCCATCCATTTGCCTGCAAATTTCAAGATTCCATTGTTTTTTTCTGCTGAGTAGTATTCCATTGTGTAAATGTATCACATTTTCTCTATCCACTCTTCAGTTGAGGGGCATCTAGGTTGTTTCCAGGTTCTGGCTATTACAAATAATGCTGCTATGAACATAGTGGAACAGACACCCTTGTTGTACTAATTTGCCTCTTTTGGATATATGCCTAAGAGTGGAATTGCTGGGTCTTGTGGTAGATTGATTCCCATTTTCCTGACGAATCTCCATATTGATTTCCAAAGTTTGTGTAGGAGTTGGCACTCCCACCAGCAGTGGAGAAGTGTTCCCCTATCTCCACATCCTCTCCAGCATAAATACATTCCAGGGATGCAGGGATAGTTCAACATATGAAAATCTATCAATGTCATCCACCATATAAACAAACTGCAAAGGAAAAACCACATGATCATCTCACTAGATGCTGAAAAAGCCTGTAACAAAATCCAACACCCTTCATGATAAAGGTCCTAGTGAGATCAGGGATAACAGGAATATACCTGCACATAATAAAAGCAATATACAGTAAACCAACAGCTAACATCAAACTAAATGGAGAGAAACTCAATGCAATTTCTCTAAAATCAGGAACAAGACAAGGCTGTCCACTCTCTCCATATCTCTTAATATTGTACTTGAAGTTCTAGCTAGAGCAATAATACAACAAAAGGAGATCAAGAGGCTACAAATAGGAAAAGAAGAAGTCAAATGTTCACTATTTGCAGATGATATAATAGTTTACATAAGTGACCCAAAAAACTCTACCAGAGAACTCCTAGAGCTGATAAACACCTTCAGCAAAGTGGCAGGATACAAGGTTAACTAAAAAAAATCAGTAGCCCTATTATATATAGATGATAAAGAGGCTGAGAAAGAAATCAGAGAAACATCACCATTTACAATAGCCATAAACAGCATCAAATATCTGGGGATAATGTTAGCCAAAGAAGTGAAAGACCTGTATATCAAGAACTTTGAGTCTCTAAAGAAAGACATTAAAGAGGATACCAGAAAATGGAAAGGTCTCCCATGCTCTTAGATTGGTAGGATCAACATAATAAAATGGCAATCTTGCCAAAAGCAATCTACAGGTTCATTTTCTTAGAAACTCTTTTTTCAACCCTTTGCCCTGAAATAATGTCTGTCTTTGATGTTGAACAGCAGAAAGATGGATCCTTGCTTTGTATTTATTCTGCTAACATGTGTCTTTTCACTGGGGAATTGAGTCCTATGATACTGAGAAATATTAATGACTTATGATTGTTACTTCTTGTTATTTTGTTGTTGGTAGTGGTGGTGTTTGTGTGTGTGTGTGTGTGTGTGTGTGTGTATGTGTTTCCCTTCTTTTGATATTTCTGGTGTGAGATTATTCATTACCTGTGTTTTCATAGGTATAGTTAACTTCCTTAGATTGTATTTTTCCTTCTAGCATATTTGTAGATAGATACTATTTAAATTTGACTTTGTCATGGAATATCTTGTTTTCTCCATTTACAATGATTGAAAGTTTTGCTGGGTATAGTAGTCTGGGATGGCATCTGAGGTTTCTTAGAGTCTGTAGAACATCTGTTCAGGCCATTCTAGCTTTTAGAGTCTCCATTGAGCAGTCAGGTGTAATTCTTATAAGTCTGACTTTACATATTACTCTTTTCCATTTTCCCTGGCAGCTTTTGATATCATTTATTTGTTTCTGTATGTTTAATGTTTATAATGTGATGTGGCATGGGGACTTTCTGGTCCAATCTATTTGGTGTTCTGTAAGCTTCTTGTACCTTTCTAGATATCTCCTTCTTTACGTTAGGAAATTTTTCTTCTATGATTTTGTTGGGTCTTTGATCTGGGTATATTCTCCTTCTTCTATTCCTATTATTCTTATGTCTTCAGTGTTTTCATAATGTACCAGATTTCCTTGATGTTCTGTGTCAGGAACCTTTTAAATTTAACATTTTCTTTGATGGCTGTATGGATTTTTCTAGCATATCTTCTATGCCTGAGATTCTCTTTTCCTTTTCTTATATTCTATTGGTAATATTTGCAGCTGTAGTTCCTGTTCACTTACTTATATTTTCCATCTCCTGGATTTCCTAGTTTGTGTTTTTTAATTGCTTTTATCTTCTGGCCTGAGTTACCTGTGCTTCTGGTGACCAGTAAGTCTTCAGGTCTAGTATGGTGACTCTACTGGGGTTTTGGTGGCTGACTTGACCTTTGAGGTTTGGGTGATTGCTTTGCTTCTGAGGTTCTGGGGTTCTGGGAACTGGCATGGCCTCTGGAATTCTGGATACCAGTGTGGTCTCTGCTGTTCCAGATACCCAGGGTTCCTAATAACAGAGTGGCCTCCAGTATAGCAGGTGTCTTCTGAGGTTCCTAGTACCTGCGTGCCCTCGAGTAGAGCCAGTGTCTTCTGACAGGTTTATGTGCTGTGATATGGAGCCCAGAGAAGGGGACGCTGTTGGGGTCGGCTTGGCAGGCTTAAGGGATACTAGGGCGGGGTAGAGGTGCCTTACTTGGGGTTCCTAGTACCAACATGGCCTCTTGGAGAGCAGCAGTCTCACACAATACAATTCTAAGTAAATATAAAACAATACAGTTCCTTATAGCTTTTTAAAAGATTCCCAATGTTATCTGTTCATCCCCTGATTCTGTTGCCCTTCCTCCCCATCCCCATTTAAGTCCCCCTGACTAATTTTCCCCTTCCCTTTCATAGAAGCTGTGCCAAGATTTTCCTCTCTGTAGTGCTCCTGCCTCCCCACCCCATCCTCACTGTTACCATGGTTCCTTTTTGTTTCCTAGTATCTGTAGTTACTGTTTATATATATTTGCACCTAAATGCTTGGAGACACAAATAAGAGAAAATATATAGCACAGAATGTCAGCAACTGAAATTTTGTTGAACAAGAGCTGCCAGTCATCACAGAAATATTTGCCTTATTTACTTGTTCTTTCAAAACATAAATATGAATATATTTTGGAATAGAATAAATGTGAAGCAATACCAAGTGGCCAGAGACTTACAGACCTAACCCTGCAGAGATGGTCCTTGTATTGGACTCATGCTGATGATTTCTCACCATGGAACTGGTCCTACACAAATGATTGTCATATCGAGGAAATTATTTTAGCTAATAGATGATAATTTAGACTTTCTTTTCCGTGATTATATAGACTCCATTTTGTTTAAGTTCATAGGTAATAATATAAAGGCTTCCTTTCATTTTTCGTCTCTCAAGGTTAATTAAATTATGGAAAGAGCACTAGGTGAATGAATGAGAAAAAGGGAAGTTGGTTTATCTAGGAAAGTGACACTGAAAATATTTTTCAGTAATTCAACAATAATTAAATTAGTCCTATTATCTATGCAGTGTGCTTCAACTTGTTTCCCCATCTTCTTGGAGAAGATGACCAAACTACATCTCAAGTCTTGTAGTAAAGTCTGACTGGAATCTGGATAGTGACGGCGGGCTGGCCTCTTGCATTAGCTTAAATGTTCTTCCTCTTTGTCTGTTAGATGTCCAGAATCTGATGTTTAATGGAGAACTCCAGAACTGCCATGATTTTCTGTCTCAGGGACAGAAGAACCATGGGCAGGTTGTTTACAGCTATTTCCTGTTGAAAATTGCTCTTATCTCAAAGTATCTCTCTTTTGCTGAGGGAATAGCACACTCTGGCCTAAGGATGCAGCTCAGTGGTGAACCATTTGCCTAGAAATGTGTGACTCCCTAAGTTTCATCACCAACACCAGAAAACAAATAACAAAAGCTGCTGCCATAATATTAGTGTTTCTGTTAAAAGGATATGCAAAACTATCACACCTTTTTGATGTCTTTTGTTGCTGTTGTTCTATTTTTTTTCAAGACAGGGTCTCACTAAGCAGATCTGGCTGTCCTGGAACTTACTGTGTAGGCCAGGCTGGCCTCAAACTCACGAAGATCTGCCTGCCTCAGCCTCACAAGGGTTGGAATTAAAGGCATGTGCCTGGCATTTTTGTTGTCTTGAACAGTTATAAGAATGGGTCAATTTGTAGGAAAAAGGTAGAGATATGTATCTCAAAAGCAATGGGTGAAGTCAGAACATGTCTGCATACATGCATTGCTGTCACTGAGTACCCGGCTCCCTGTCTTGATGGCTCTTGCTCATCCACTTTTGAAAGACAGCTTACAAAGCACTGAAATTAAATGGCAACTATGTCTACACATTGCCGATTGGAGAGTATTGCACAAGCTGTGTGAATCGGAGTCTCAGTTGCGGCGCTCTGATCAACCATCAGGGCCTTCTGTACCCTGGCACAGGGATGATGCTCAGTTGCCAAACTTAGGCCACAAAGGACCACTTCTCTTCCTTCAGTCCAACGTCTGGACCCTATCTTGGGCTAACCAGAAAGTGGCATGATGGCAAGTGAATTTAATTAAAGAAAATGTAATACAGTTCTCCAACATTGTAGCATCTGCCACTCACTCACACTTGAGACAATAGCAGCAGAATCAGAAGAAGAAGACTGCCCAAATTGTAACCTATCTCACAGCAAGGGAGACTGGATCCCTTTTATCCTTACTTAACTCCTAAAATGTGGTAGTGAGTATTCAGGGAAGTTGTGGAGGGGATGTTAGTGATTTGCCTGCAACTTGGCATGTAAGGAGTGTGGTTGACTTTCATAAATAGCTCAAACATTGCTTAAAGGCAGGTGTTAGCTTCTTGACTGTGACACTGGGACTCCTGGAGAGGTGCTTTGTGACATACACTACTTGAAGATAAAGAAAGGATTTATCATTAAACTAATAGCTCCTTGCTGAATAATGACTGCAGTCACTGGGGACTGTAGTGTCTTAGTTGATGGTTGGGCTTTCACACTGGATGGCCAGGAGCATGCATAACCTTCCATTCTGCCATCCATGGAGTTATGCTGTGTTACTGCCTAACTGACAACTTCTATACTTTCTTTAAGCAGAGAATGCCACTACCCAACTGGAAATGACAAATTGTCTTCTTTTCCTCCTTTGCCTTATTTATGTTGTTTCCTTTATTATTGCTTGTATATAGAAACCACCCCAATTCTACTTCCCTTTATTGATACCAAAGTGTAGAAAACGATTATATAATACAAACCAGACCATATTATTACCCATGAATGTTGGCAGATAAAACAAACTTTAAAACAAAAAATTACAATAAAGGGGGCTAATTTATAAAATAACCAACAGATCAAGAAACTATAAAAATTATAACTATATGTGTATCTAATAATAGACTGGCAAAATTTTATAGAAACTCCAAAAGATCTATTAGAAAATTCAGCAATACTAGAACTTTACATAACCCATATTCAATTATAAGGATCGTTGTACAGAAGGTTACTGGGACATCAAAAGACGTAGAGAACATTCTACATCAACCCAATCAATCATCTACTGAACACCTCCCCAACAACAATGGCAGCTCTGTTCTTCAGTGCATGGAAAATATTATCCAGGTTGGGAAACATCCAAGACCATAAAACAAACTGTAGTAAGCTATAAATGACAAGCCTGGTACAAAATACACTGTCTGACCACCAAGGGCTACATTTTCAGATGAGCAAAAATAAAAGACATCATACAAACCTATTAGGGGTGTTTCTAGAACAATGCCTAGAGAGAAATTTGTAATTATCTACAGTATATATAAATCAAGATTTTTATGAACACCCATATTGAGAACAATAAAAGATCTTAAATCAGTAGGCTAAACTTCCACTATAAGATGATAGAAAATGAAAGAAAACTAAAACTAAAGTGGGTAGAAGATTGTTACAAAATTTAGAACGCATTAGTTACTTTTTTGTTGCTATGATAAAACACTGTGCCACAAAGCAACTTATTCAAGAGTTTCTTTTGCCTGTTAGTTTGAGAAATCTTAAGGGTCCATCATGACGAGGTTTGACCACAATAGACAGGTATGGCAACTGGATCAGGAAGCCGGAGATCACATCTTTAACCAGAATCACAAAACTGGGAGAAAGCTGAGAGAGGAGCAAAGCCGTAAACTCTGCATGGCCACCCCAATAATGCATTTTATCCAGCAGGTTGTGACTCCTTAAAGCTATTTAACATCTCCCTCAAACAGTGCTATCAACTGGGTACCAAGTGTTCAAAATCAAGGCTATAGGGACATTTAAAACATCACAGGATGAATATTAATAAATTAGAAATTGCAAAAATATAAAGAACATCAATGAACCAAAAGCTCATTATCTATAAGGATCAACAAAATGAAGACACTTAACTCTGTTTTCTAAAGAGGAAATAAGCTGGGGTAGGGAATGGAAGGTAAAACGTCACATCATTACTGATCAGCCGCCTAGAGGCCGCAGCTAGTGGTGTTCACTGCAAGCATGTTTTTTTAATGGCAACAAACTCCAGGAAAAACGAATATTAAGTCCAGATGACAGGTTTGAGACACTACAAAGTTTGAAACAGATGAGAAAAGCTTAAACAAACAAGGATTATGTACATTTTCACACAGAGATTTAAACAAACATGTACATGTAAACAAGCATAAAATAGTAAGATTATTAATATTAACCAACTAATAGGGAGAAGGGCCAGATGTGGTAGCCCACACATGGTGCACTTGCACGATCCCTCACACAATAATAATAAATAAAACGAAAGTACAGTCGGCCACAAAATTGCTTCATTAAAATGCATAAACTCCCCAAAGCTATTATGGCAGTAATTTAACAGTACAGCTAAATTAAAGAAAGGCAAAAGAAGAGGGGAAAGGAACAAGACACGTTAGAAAAATAAAAGTACAGCATGAGCAATTATCTATGAAGAATCTCAATATTTGCGTGTGACTTTCGCTCCCAAGTCACATCAGGAAACATTTCAGATTAGGATTATAAATATGTGCCTATTAGGTTGTTTTCAAAAGGACTCTCTAAGGTAGAGAAAATAAAAGTAAGTGGTACTGGTCACACGAAGGTACACATGCATTAAAGTACACAGAATACTGCTGGGTCAGCATATCCAAAGGAAAACAGTACCAAATGTTACGGTGGAATATTTTTAAAATAAGAAATCAAAGGAACAAAATTGCACACCTAAAAAATACAATACTGTACTATAGTTTTAAAAATTGCAGTGGGGACGCTGGAGAGATAGCTCAGTGGGTAAGAGCACTGGCTGCTCTTCTGGAGGACCCAGGTTCAATTCCTGTCACCCACAAGACAGCTCAAGACTCTCTGTAACTCCAGTCCCAAAGACACCCTCACGCAGAAAAATATGTAGGAAAAACACATAAAAATATGAATAAATAAATTATGGGGTATATCCTTCTGTTTGCTGTGAATATGTTTTTTTCTTATTGGTTGATGAATAAAGCTGTTTCAGCCAATGGGCAGGCAGGATTTTGCCAGGTGGGATATCCAAACAAGGATTGAGAAATGTAGTAGATGGAGTCATGGAGATGCCATGTAGCTGCCCAGGGGGCAAGAGATCTGGTCATCACCAAGACCAAGTGGAGATACACAGATTAATAGATACTGGTTAATAATTAAGGGACAGCTAGTCAATAAGAAGCCTGAGCCATCAGCCAAACAGTTTATAATTAACATAAGCCTCTGTATGTTTATTTGGGGTAAATGGCTGCAGGACCAGGGGGACAGAAACTTTCATCTACAAATCCATTTTTAAAGGGTTGGAGATGGTTTGGTCAGTGAGTATTTGTTGCGCAAACATGAGGGACTGAATTCAGATCCCCAGGACACATATTTAAGAAAAAAAAAGATTGGTATTTGGTGTGGTGTGCTGCACTGTAATCCTAACACTAGGGAGGCAGGCACAGGAGGATCCCTGGAACTCACTGGCCAATAGTATGAAAGAAAAATGAGAAAGAAAAGATAAAATTGCAGTGGGTCATCCCATAACCATAGAAGGTTTTTATCACCATGAAATTCTATAAGTTTATGATAGTAACCATCTCATTATGCTGCTGTAAATATACAAAATAAAGGGCATTTAGAAAGTGTTTTTGAGTCCATCATTCACTTGACTTAGGAATGGACAGTTTGAACAAAAATTATGAAAGCTATAAATTATTTATACTGTCTGATTAACAAGTTTTAGTTGATTGAGACATATTTTACATTCTCCTTAAAACAATTTGGATAGTTCAGAGTCATGGCTCCCTTTGAAAAGACATTAGATTTATCTCTCTTGACAAAATGAGTGTGTGTGTGTGTGTGTGTGTGTGTGTGTGTGCGCGCGCACGCATGCATATGTGTGCGTGCCACGCTAGTATGCTTGCTTGTGAGTGTGCATGCATGAGCATGTGTGTGCTTGTGCATATTTTATACACTGGATGCTTCATAATTCAGAATATTTTATAATCAAATGAATTGTTAAAATATATAAATGTTTTAAATGAATTGTTATGTTTTATGTGAAACCAAATAAACATTGAGATGAAATAAAGTACTCCAAACTTCAATATAAATGCCTCGCATAAGAGACACTATGAGGACAGTTAGAAGATGTGGAGAAAGGCCAAGAGAAAAGTTAGAAAGAGGAAAGATAGCTTATTTTTATAAACAAAGGTCATGAACACACAGTAACCAACAATAAAGTTTATTTTCTATCTCTATTTTATGCAGCTGATGCTATTCAATTCTTGCTTAATAATTACCTTCTTCGGTAACTTTCAAAAGACTAAGTGAAGCTTGGAAAGAGAGAGCAAGGCCATGAAAGCAGCAAGAGACAGGGTTAGAATCAAAGTCAAGGTTTTGTGATCGTTGCATGGTTTTGGATTTGGTGCCGGGGTTGAACCCAGGACCTTGTGCATGCTGTCCCACAGAGCAACACTCCCAGCCCCAGCTCAACCACTCCTGCAGGACTGGCGTGAGTCACTGCCACCAAGATAGAAATGCAAAGACTCATCCAGCTAGAAAAGTATAAATGACAAGCACGATGAAGAAAATGCAAAGATTAACCAAACATAGCAAGTATACAAACTCAGCAGCAAAAGAAATCTGTATGAAGACAACAACAGACTAATATGTGTGTGGTTTTTTTTCTACCAAATTAAAAACAAATCAATTTAGATATCCAGTTCTGGAGAGACTGAGGTAACTAGAAACTTTCAGACACTTGTGATAAAAATGTGACAAAACTTTTTATGAAGTACATCTTGGCACTATTTATTAACTTACAGAGTGAAGAGACCCTGCCCCGTCAAAACACTGGAATCACTGTGTGGCAGACATGGTAGTACAAGACTCCATTGGTGTCTTTGTCTTGGACAGTCTAAGTCATAGGATTCTCTCTCTCTCTCTCTCTCTCTCTCTCTCTCTCTCTCTCTCTCTCTCTCTCTCTCTCTCTCTCTTCTCTCTCTCTCTCTCACACACACACACACACTCACACACATGCAAATTGAAAACTGGGAGCACAAAAATCCTTGGAGGAAGTTAAATTCAAGGAGGCTCCTTCATGTAGCCTTACTTACCCCAGAGAGCAGCACATTCTCCATCTTGAAGTCATAGAATTGGTGACGCGGAAAGTGTGAAGTCTCCTAACCCACGGGTACTTGGGAAGCTTCCACAAGGGTGTCTGCCTTTCTACTCAATCACCTTTTCCTCTTAGGAGGAAAACTTTACCATGCCTTGGAGTAATCATTATCAACAGTCATCAAAGCTTGGACAACAATTTCCTGAAAGATCACTTTAATGTATGTATGTCTCTCAGCCAGCAGGATGTATTGCAGCTTTTTTTTTTTGATGCTCAACAGTCTAGAGATGTCTAATGGTAACTGATCAGTTAGAACAGAATGTCAAAGCTTCCTTCACATGGGGAACACACCCCATCTTGACATTGTTGACCAGCTTTATTAGACTGTTCCCCAACACAGAGGGTATGTGGGATTTTCCCCCCTTAGACACATGTGATTTGTCCTAATGACCATGTACACAAGGATGGGATTTCTGGCTACAGACATAGCCATCTGTGACCATGGAGCAGCAGGACTCTGACACATCCAGACAGGGGTCCTTTCCAAGGCTCTGGTTTCATAAATTCCAGCCTTCCATCAACAGAGCCAGCTAGCAAGCAATAACGTGCTCGTGCCAAGCACCTAGCAGATCCCCATTGTGACAGTGTATTTTTTTGAAGGGGAGACCATGAGCAGTGTTCAGTGCAATAAATAAATACAAAAACAAATAAATAAAATTTAGCTGTCGGATTCCGTGCGGACTTCCACAGAAATAAAACATACTTTGAGCCTCGAAATGATGTTTTCTAAGATGAATATTATTGGCCCACAATATAGGTGAAATTGGGCTATGATCTGTGGTGACTCGTGTAATTTGAGTAGGACGTCCAAATGTAAGCCGTTTATACTGAACTCTGCTTTATAATCACACGTAGAGCACAAGGTGATTTTGACAAACTGGTTCTCAGCTTGGAAACCTCCTCCCTCAAATACCACCTTGTCAGGCTCTTTCTGAACGTGGGAGGGCTGCAAACACAGCAGAATTCTGGGGGTGGGTGTGCTTCCAAGTGTCACCCCGACCCCGCAGGGCAAAGACCGGTGTTGTGAAGATTAACCTGTTTTTCATTCTCAAAGTCGCAGGTGTGACCTGGGAACTTAGCCATTAATTACAGCCTAAGTGCATGCCATTTCCTGATAGTGCCATAGATAGCACTCTTGGCATCCACAGGCTTCATCGCTCTGCCAAGTGCCCACACGATGACAAGTGAACTGTAACAACAGAAACAGTGCATTATTTTATTTTTGAGGAGATATAGGAGGTGGAAAAATGTCAAGCAACCAGGTAATTATGTTTAAAGAAACTTGATAATTCAAAAAAAATAAAACCTACTAAGGAATCTGCTGAAACATGTGGTCATTATGTGGGTACATGTCCCCTTCCATCACCTTACCACAAAATTAAGGGGTTAGAATTTCTGTATCTACCCCTTGATTCTCTCAACAAAAGATGTGAGGCCTAAAACACAAATGAGGTGGGTGAGAAGTTGTTTCATGCTGTAGTTGACAAGACAGACAGACAGACGACAGACAGAATGAGTTTCAACCCAGATTAACACAGGAAAAACTCCCTAGGTGGTCTCTCAAGTCAGCATTTAAGTTAAGTGGGCAGTGTCCTCTGGGAGATCTTTAAATTATTCTCTCATTTTTGTGGCTAGCATTATGCTCTGCTGATGGGAGAAGAAGGCAAGAGAAATGTCACTGAAAGTAAGCTTGGTAATGGCATTCTGGTACTCCTCTAAATGTCTGCATCAGGAGTGGAGATCTCTGATCAGGTTGGAAGATTTCAGTAAACCTTTCATGGATACCACAGAGCTTTTTATTTATGAGGAGATGCAAACTGAGTTCATTTATATCACATAGAAAAGATTCTCTTTTCATAACCTATTATGTTTGTAAAGTCAGGTATCTGTTAGTGTCTGAATTGTTCGGGTCCCTCTGGGCAGCCTTCAGTGAACTGGCAGATGATGCTATTGCCTCCAGTGCCGGGAACTGTTTCATGTTTCTGCTGTTGGTTGTGTAGGTATATTATGTATTTTTCATTTTATTAAGTAGTCTATTTTTGTTCTGACTTTGATAACGTGAATTGAAATCTTAAACTTATTGTAAAAAAGTTAATTTTTAAAACAAAGATTTTGGGAGTGGTTATGTTATGTCTGTTTTACTCCTGCAACATTTTTTATGCTTTGGAGACCCAGACATATGGAAAATTAGTTTCTCTTACTCATAAATTCTGGTTCCTTGCTGGATGCAGCCAGTAATAAGTTAAAACCAAATTACGGGGCAGGTTTTCCTCTGGTAACATATCATGGAGAGGTAGCTGATAGTGAAGTGAGAAGTCTAGGATGAAGGAACAACCTAGAATGCACCCTGAGAAGGACACGCCTGGAAGAGAGCTGCCTTCAGGGGCTCAGAAATGCAAGCAGAGGTTCAGCTAGGCCAGGAAGGGGTGCCATGCAAGGTGATCGGAGCAAGAGTTCAGAGGCAAGACCAAAGACTTACGTTACAGCAAAGGATGCTGACAGAAGGGCAGGATGCAAAACCTTCCTTACCAAACCTACTAGTGAGAGCCTGGAAACACGAAGCGAGATGAGAAATACAACTACGAAAGAAAAAAATCAGAAAAATCTCATGTGTGCTTTCTATTATGAAAGAGTAACAGAATTTCATTATCGAACATGGATCACTTCAGAGAGCGGAAGAGGCCATACGTAGACTATTCATATATACATATGTAAATTAAATACATGTAACTACCCATGTTCTATTTATATTTCTGTTACTGGGATAAAATCATAACCGAAAGGAACTCAGAAAAGAAAAGGGTTGATGTGGCTCACACTTCCATATCACAGTCCATCACTAAAGGAAGTCAGGACAGGAGCCTGCAGCAGAATCTGAAGCAGATGTGACAGAGGGATGTTCTCACTGGAGTTTGTTTTGCTTCTGCTCAACCTGCTTCATTATAGAACCTGGCACCACCTGCCCAGGAGTGGCCCCACCCACAGTGGGCTGGGCTCTGCTCCATCAATTAGCAACCATGAAAATGCCCCACAAACATTCACAAAGGTCAATCTGATGGAAATCATTCTTCAACTGAAGTTCCATGTGTCCAAGTATATAATATTAAGAGCCAAGAACAGCTATCAGAACATACACAATGGTTATACTATACATGTTATAAAATATATTTAAAATGTGCATTGTTTTACTAAGATAGTTGATTTATTACATTGAGCTTAAATATTTCAGTTAAAACTACATATCCTGTGGGGCAGTGGTGGCACATATCTTTAATCCCAGCACTTTGGAGTTAGAGGCAGGTAGATTTCTGTGAGTTCAAGGCCAACCTGGAATACAGAGAGAGTTCCAGGACATCTAGGGCTACACAGAGAAACCCTGTCTTGAAAATCCAAAATCTAAAAAAAAAAAATGGAAAAAAACAAAACTACACATCCTCCCTTAATCAAAACAAAACTATATACATGTTTTGTGAAAGATAAAATAGTTACTAAATATCTATTCTAATACTGGTTGTAAATATTAAAAAATAAAAAACAAAATATTCCTCTAAATTTTCCCTATGATCCAAATACACCACTCCTGAGAGTCCATCCCAGGGAATATAAGTACACAGGGGCGTGGCACATGCCCATAATCTCAGTACTCAGGAAACTGCAGTAGGAGGATTGCCATTATTCAAGACCAACCTGAACTACACAGTGATACCTGTCCCAAAACAAAACAAAAGGCTAAGACAGACTTCCATGAAAAATATCTTCCTACAAGTGAAGACATTTCGAGGTAGAATTTTAGAATTTTTAATTTGAATGGTAGACATTTTCTTATCATTTAATCCAGTCTTCAATATTTGTCATTAAGTTAGCTTTCTTCTCAATAATTAGAAACCTAAAAATGTCATATGTTAAAAATATAAACCTTTCCTTGAGAACTTTAAGAAGGGCTGGAAGATGGTTCAGTGGTTAAGAGCACTTGTTCCCCTTGCAGAGGATCTGAATTGATTCTCAGCACCCACATGGTAGCTCAGACAAAGTGTAACTCCAGTTCCAAGGCAGGAGATCTAATGTTTTCTTCTGACCTCCACAGGTGCCTGGCTTATACGTGGTGCCCAAACACAGGTGCAAGCAAAACATTTATACACACAAAAATAAATTAATAATAACAATAAAGAAAACCTTAATAAAATATTTGCAAATTATTTTGGTAAAAATAGAATCAAATTAAAATCATTGTTCTTTTTTAAAGTTGGCATTCCATTGAGAGAGTTTGATTCATCCTTTTCAGGTACGGGATAGTAGGATAGTAGTCCATACAGAAACTCACTTCTGCTGGTAACGTTCAGTCAGAGTGCGGTAAGAGGCTGCGAAGAGCTCAGCCATAAATGAGACATTTCAATCATAGCCCAGACTCAGGGCTGGAAGACTGAAGAGCCAGAGGTGGGGGGGGGGGGGGGGGGACAGCTATGAAACAGTCTTCTGGCTGTAACAGGCCACTGCACTCAAGAACACACAGTGGCTGTGGTTGCCTGCCCGGCATCAAGCCAGTCAAAATTTCAGATTGAATAGAGAGGTCAAATAACCCCACTCCAGCTAAGGGCTATTGATAGTTGACGGCTGCTGGAGGTGAGATGTGTGAGTCAGTTTTCTTCAGGGTTGAGAGTTCCAAAATTGTCTGTGCTTCAGGGCAGAGCACTATACCCATGCACATACAGGCAGAATTAATAAAGCTCAATGAAGTAAAAATTTTAAAAACGATATGAAGTTCAGAAAGAGACATAATGGGGGGGGTCTGAGAGGAGTTGAAGGTGCAGTAAAGGTGGATATGAGCGAAATACAGTGTACATATGTAGAAAATTCTCAGGGGAAAATCTGTTTCCCAAATAGGGGTATTGCTCAGTAGTAGAGCATTTCCTCCATATACACAAGGCCATGGACTCAGAGTATTTCTCCCAAGGTGAGATTATTTCTGAAATCTGTAAACACAGAGAAACAACCAATAGCAGCTGTGGGCTGAGGTACATTTTGGCGCATAGCTAGGAGCATGTGACGGAGGCAAAGTGTCTCCCTGGGAATTCTCTCCTTTGTCTCCTGCATGCTAGTTTCAGGAGTATATGTAGAGTCATATTCCATTTCACCCAGAAGAAGCCATGTCAGTGGTTCCTCAAGACTGTAACAGAACTGAAAAATCCCTACAGTCAAGCAACGCTCTGGGGCAACCCCCGGTCCACGCTAGCATGGATGGTAATGGGAACACACCTGCTTTGCTTCCAGGTGTATGAGTGAGCAACTGTATACCATTCACAGAACCTAACAATAGTTGTAAATGACTGTGAAATGTATGTGTGTGTGGGGGGGTGTCACAACATCACAACATAAGTATACAGGTCGGAGAACAACTTAAGGGAATTGGTTCTCCCTACCATATTAGTCCCAGGGATCGAACCCTGGTAGTCAAGCTTGGTGGCAAGCACCTTTAATTGCTGAGCCATCATTCCAAACTCTAGCCCAGTATCTTAAATGCATTTAGTAGACATTTGTTCTAGCCCTTGTTTTTGTCTCATTTCAGTGCCAAACAAGTTTCTGACAAAATGACTACACACTGAGAGGAATCATTTTAGACTGATGGGGTACTATACACAATGTACTTTCTCCTTCAAGAACCTGGATTTTCTTCGAGACTTGCTTTTAGCAGTACAATGTGGCGGGAATAGCAATGTGTGTATGACTTTTGATCCTAATTCCTACATGTCTGGCAGGGTCCTCTGCTACCCTCTTGGGTGAAGTGTTGTCCCAATTAGTCTTATCAATAAAAACTCTGAATCCTATATAGAGGTAAATGCTGAAGGACCAGAGAAGCAAACGAGCAGCCACAGTCACTTCTTACCTCTCTGAATCCTCTGACCCAAAGGCCCACGATCCTGTCTATGCCCCACCTTATCACTTCCCTATGCCCAGGCTTAATCACTCCTGTCTCTTGTCTGTACAGACCTCCAGACCTATAAGGCTAACTAGTGACTAGCTCCACCCTCTGATCTCCAGGCAAGCTTAATTTCAAAACACAAACAAAATATCACATGACACTTGAGTTTTGAACCACCATGGTTCTACCAAACACATGCAGGGGTGTAGGAGAGCAAGGCATAACGTGGAGACAGACCACATAAGGCAGAGGCCAGAGGGGTGGCAGTGAAGTCCCAAACTCTGAAATTTCAATCTCCATCCATCTAGATGTAATCATGTGAGATCATTCAAAGACCAGCAGAGAGAAGTCATAGTTTACATCAGCCAGCAAGTTAATTGTGAGAGAGAAGAAAATGATGGTTTTAAGTCAGTAAATTCTGGTGTTACTTGGGTTAAAAACACAAAATTGGTACTTATAGTGTTGCTATGCTTACACTCAATATGGTGTGAGATTGTCTTTAAGACTGAAAGGTGAGGGAAAGGGAGAGGGACCTGGAACTGACTTGTGAAGCAACCTTGTTTCTAATCTAAATTTAAACTGAAAAATAAATAAAAACAACAACAGAGGAAAAAAAGACTGAAAGGGAATTAGGGAGGCAGGAGCTAATGCAAACTTTCCTTGGGGTTTCAAATAGAAAAATGGAGGAGGAGGAGGAGGAGGCCACCCAGCATGGTGTAGAAAGTTTGAAAATAGCAATTTCTGGAAGAATGTGGAAAATGAAAATGAAACTATGAGAATTGTGGATCTGACTCAAAATTTACCTAAAATGTTAAAGATATTACTGTACTTTTAGGATTTTTGAAATACAAGGAACAAATACTCACACGGCCTACATATGGAGTTACACATTTGTCAACACTCCATTCTTAAAACAAATAGCTAGACACTTTCTGGTGTGTTGGCTCACAGTTTTAAAGATTTTAGTCTGTGGTGGGCTGGCCCTGTTGTTTTGGATCTGTGGCATCAGTAGTGACACAAACCACTTATGTTATGATCAGGGAACTGAAGAGAAAAGCAAAAAGATGCTAAGGGCCTACAGTCTCCTTTGA
Organism: Mesocricetus auratus; assembly: GCF_017639785.1. Taxonomy (NCBI): domain Eukaryota; kingdom Metazoa; phylum Chordata; class Mammalia; order Rodentia; family Cricetidae; genus Mesocricetus; species Mesocricetus auratus. Next base: position 9,519,857 of record NW_024429269.1, on the reverse strand, counting down.
GAGCATGTTCCCAGTGACCTAATGACCTCCCTTTGGCATCCATCTCTTAAAGATCCATAGCCTTAAAGTAGCCCTTTAGCACATGAACTTTGGGAGAGCATTCAAGTCTCAAAGTATTTAAGTTAACACACTTTGAACCTTCTCAACTGGCCTGCTATTAGGCTAGATCGTTCATGATAGCTCAGATTTTAGGCATATTCATATTTATTCATGGTTTTAGTGACTGTCTCTTTAAACACCCACCAGCTTATATAAGTAGGCAATACCTATCAGGTGCACAGGGATATTTAAAGGCATTAGAGTGTCGCAGCATTAGGAAAGTTGAAAACCACCGCTTTAGAGAATCCTGGCTAACACAGATTGCAATACAGTTGTCTCTCAGTATCTGTGGGAAGAACTCTCAGGACTCCCTCAGATGCCAGTATCTGTGGATGCATAGGTCCCTTGAATGAAATACAGAAATAATTGTATGTAATTCAGGTATATCTTCTTGTATAGATCAAGCCACTTCTAGATAGTATATAATATCTAATACACTTTAAATGCTGTGTGAATTGCTGCTCAGCTGTATTATTTAGGTAAAAATGAAAGGGAGAAAGGTTCCAGATTTAATATAGATGCGGTTTTTAATATGAGGGTATGTGGCCTGTGGATGATGTATACCAAAAAGTAGGCTATAGATTGGGTGTTATAAGAAAGACTTACATACTGGAATTCACTCTAAATACTTGTATTTATGTATGTGATGGAGAGCTGTGTTGTCTAGAGGTTTCTATGCTCAGTGTGTGTGTGTGTGTGTGTGTGTGTGTGTGTGTGTGTGTGTTGTGAAGGAGAGTGGCAGATCACTGACTCTAGGTACCAACTGCTAACTTCAACAGCAAAGTTCTCACAGCACTGTATCCTGCTCTGGTCAGATCTTGGATCCTGGGCACCACTCTGAGCAGCAGAGTATATAGAGTGCATAACAATTTTCCTCTAACTGAAACAGGCCATGTCAACCTTACACAAGCTAAAGTCACCTCAGAAGGCAGAATCTCATCTGCAAGATTCCTGGGACCAGACTGCCTTGTGCTTCTGTCTGTGAGGCTTTTTTATAAATTGCTAATTGATGTGGGAAAGCCCAACCTACTGTGGGTTATGCCATTCCTAGACAGTTGGTAAGGGCTATTTAAGAAAGGTAGCTGAGCCGGGCGGTGGTGGCGCACGCCTTTAATCCCAGCACTCGGGAGGCAGAGGCAGCCGGATCTCTGTGAGTTTGAGGCCGGGCTGGACCGACAGCCTCCAAAACAATACAGAGAAACCTGTCTCGTAAAAACCAAAAAAAAAAAAAAAAAAAAGGAAGAAAAAAAAGGAAGAAAGAAAGAAAGAAAGTTAGCTGAGTGAGCCATGGGGAGCAAGCCAGTAACATGGTCTCTTCAGTTCCTGCCCCAGGTTCCTGCCCTGACTCCCTAAATGATGGGCTGTGACAGGGCAGTCTAAGTCACATTAAACCTTTCCTTCCCCAAGCTGGTTTTCGTTACAGCAACATAAAGCAGACCAGGACAGAACTTGGTACTAGGAATGTGGTATGCTGAGGTGCTGGACATGACCATGTAGTGTTTATGCCTTGGACTCTTGTGGGAGGAAAGTAGAGGATTTGGGAGCTTTGAGCTGGGGAAGCCATGGAGTGCTCAGAACTTAATGAGGTGTTGTGGGAGCCTAAGGACAATGCTGGGAGAAGTGCAGATGAGAGAGGCCGTGAAGTTTCTGAGGGAAGTTTGAGAGTCCCTCGAATGCTCTATTGAAACTCTTAACATAACGCATTTGAATTAATAATCTGTGGAAGTGGACCCTTTGCTCGACTGGAACCACCAGTGCAGGGTAACTGGAGCTGAAAACCCAGCTGTGAGATAAGAGACCAGCATCCATTACTGAAGTGAAATCTTCTGGGAACTATTTCCTCAGGGTCAGCACACAGGAGCTGTGGTCCAGAGAGGTCAAGCCCGCATCTCAAGCTGGCAGCCAAGGGTCTGCACGGCACCTGTTTTGCAGGAATGAGGGAGTCATGGAGAATAGAGAAGACTTGAGCCTATGTGACAAGGTCAGAGTCTTCCTGTGGAAGGGCTGTTGGGTGAAGGTGAAGCTTCATTTGTAATGGAGGCCCCAGGATGTTAGAAATGAGAGGCTACTGGGATGGTCACAGTCGGGAACTGGCCTGAGTCTGTAACACAAGCCGTGCTTGTTGCGAATGGTAGAACTGGAGAGGTGGGACTGCCCAAGCCATTTGAAGCCCTGAAAATGGTGAATTCCAGACATCAGACATTGAGATTTTTATGGTTGGATTTGGGTTTGCCTTGATGTGTTTGTGACTGTTCCTCTTGCAGTAAGAAAGCATGTAACTTGTGTCTGAATTTTATTAAGAATCACAGTTAAGAGACTTTGGACTTTTAAAGAGACCTTGAACTTTCAGTGTTGACTTGTTTAAAGACTGGGGAACTTTTAAAGTTGAATTGTGTTTTATCCAGTGACATTAACATGAGATCTTGGGGACAAACGAGATAGGTTACAGTTAATAGTGATGTGTTTGTGTGTCAAGCAGACACAAACGCAGGTCACCTTGGAAGAGGGAGCCTCACCTGAAGAACTGCAGATTAGATTGGCCTGTGCTCAGGTCTCTGACTCTCTCTTGAATTGATAATTGGTGTGGACAGCCCAGACTACTGTGGGCAGAGTCATCTCTAGGCAGGTGGGCCTGAGCTGTGCAGGTGGCTGAATAAGCTAGGAAACAAGCAGGTAAGCAGTGTCCCTCCATACTCTGTGGCTTCAGTTCCTGCGTCCAGGTTTCTGTTCAGTTCCTTCCCTGGCTTCCTTCAGTGATACACTGTGACAATGCAGCATAAGCCCAGTAAGCCCAGCCCCCTCCCATGCTAACGGGCAGGAGGCTAAAACTGTAGAACTTTGTTCTTCCTCAGAAATCAATGGTTTCAAATTATCTCTGCTTATAAGTGAAATTGTATAGGAAATGTGTTTGAAAATGTTTTTAGTTATAAACAAAAAACAGTTACTTCACCTTTGTCATATCAATTCAAATCAGCTTGGCTATTTATAACAAAATATGCATAGTGGGTCTCAGGTCAAGTCTAGGATCTTTTCTTAATGTAACTACCTAAAAACAAAAGCAACCCATGAGGCAGTGCTTTATTAGAATGCACTGTTCCAGGTAAACACGATGGCATTTCTCTGAAGTGTTAAAAATGGAGAATGTTTACCCCTAAGCTCATGAAAACTGTATTCAATGTTCCCACACAGCTTTATTAGCTCACATGAGTAGGAGGCACACGGAAATTAAAAGCAGAATATTTTCCACTTTTTGCCGTACAACTGTATCATTGAAGAAATACTCTAAGAAAATTAAAGATGCTTTGAATTTGAAACTTTGGAAAGTTTGTTGTTTTCTTTTGAAATGAACTCTGGAAAGGATTTCATGTGATGGTGAGGGAGAAGAGGCATCACGTGGTTTCTGTTCCCAGGCAGCTCTCCCTGAGCACAAGTGAGAGGTGAAAAACACCGTGAGGAGTGGTAATGCTGGGTCTTAGCTTAGACTGATGCCCAGTTTTCTGAGAAAGCACCATACTGATATGATGGGGATGTCCTTCTGTATGCTGCGAATATGTTTCTCTTATTGGCTGATGAATAAAACTGTTTCAGCCAATGGATAGGCAGGAGGTAGCCAGGCAGGAAGTATAGGCGGGGCTACGAGACTAGGAGAATTCTGGGTAGAGAAATGCAGAGAGTGAGTCTCTCCAGGGAGACACCGAGGAAGCAAGAGATCCAGCATCACTGGTAAGACAAGACCACATGGAGATACACAGATTAATAGAAATGGGTTAATAACTAAGAGACAGCTAGCCACTAAGAAGCCTGGGAAATAGGCCAAACATAAATATTATAAGCCTATGTGTATTTATTTGGGACTAAAGGGCCATTAGAACCGCAGGACAGAAACTTCCACCTATACCGATTTCCAAAGTGACTGTACAAGTTTGCAGTGTACCCAAAGGATTCTCAATCATACCACAACAATTCTTTCTCAACTATGTTCATAGCAGCATTATTCATAGTAGCCAGAACCTGGAAACAGCCTAAATGCCCCTCAACAGAAAAATGGATAAAGAAAATATGGCACATTTATACAATAGACTATTACTCAGCTGTGGAAATTTGCAGGAAAATGGATGGAGCTAGAAAAAAAATCATTCTGAGTGAGGTAACCCAGACCCAGAAAAATAAACATGATATGTACTCACTCACAAGTGGATAGTAGAGATCAAGCAAAGGATAACCAGAACACAATCCACAGCTTCAGAGAAGCTAGCTAACTAGGAGGAACCTAAGAGGGATATATGAATCACCTTCGGAAGGGGAAACAGAGCTCCACATCCTAGCACCAGGCTGAGCTATGGGAGTCCAGACAAAGAGAGGGAAGAGGGAATATACCAAAAAGTGGGGTCAAGATCATGATGAAGAAACCCACAAAGACAGCTGACCAGAACTGGCAGGAGCTCACGGACTTTATACCAACAACAGGGGAGGCTGCATGGGACCGAACTAGGTCCTCTGCATGTGAACGACAGTTCTGTTGCCTGGTCTATTTGTGGGACCCCTGGCAGTGGGTCCAGGACCTATCCCTAGTGTGTGATCTGACATTTTTGAAACCCATTCCACAGGGTGGGATGCCTTGCCCAACCTTGATGCGGGGTGGGGGGATGGGGGCTGGTCCTGCCTCAACTGAATGTGCAGACTTTGTTGACTCCCTATGGAAGGCCTTACCCTTTCTGAGGAGTGCATGGGAATAGGTTGGGGGTAAGACAGGAGGAGGAGGGGAGGGAGGGGGAACTCTGGTTGGTATGTAAAATGAATACAAAAAGAAGAAAAGTAAAACTCCCTGAGGAGTTGTTAGCAAGCATCTCAAAGAGCTCCTGTGTTACAGAGGACACTGGTTGAGCCTGGAGTGAAGAAGTGTTCTGAATATGTTCATGTAAACACAGAAAGACAAGACAGCCTTAAGGTAATAAAGCTGATAACTGGTAATGAGCAGTCATGGATACCCGAATAAAGGTATGAAAGAAGAGAAAGACAGCATGTGGGGTAGTGTGGCTTCTGAGGTGGGATGCAAAGAAATGGATGTGTGGCCATCGGGAACAGTGAAGAGCTTATGGAGCATAGACTTGTAGACCAGAAGAAATCATGTGTTTGATGGATATCTTTCTACATACTGCCTAGCTGGAATAACTGCAATTTGGGGACTCAACATTCTGGATTCTCTCCCAGGTCTCCCAACTAGCCATTGGTCATGTTTTTTTTAAATCATAAAGATCATCTTATAGTGATAAATTCCCAGAATGATTATGACAGTTACTCAAATTTCAAAAGCACAAATTCCTGGTAAGTGTAAAATAAATAGAGGGGTTAATTTTCTGATGATTTCTAAGGCTTCAAGTCATTGGCCGTTGGATTTCGTCCACTTAATAATGAGTGGGACCTGTTATGGACAGCCTATTGATTAATGGTTTTTATTCCTGATTTTGTGAAGACAGCTGTAAGACAAAGGAATAGGTAAGAAAAGTGGGATTTCAGGTGAGATAATCTAAAAGGATAAAATCAAGAAATTTGAAACTTGAGACAGATGATAAGTAGTAGGTGACAAGAGCTGTGATCTAGTAATCATGTGCCAGTATGTGGCACTTGGCCACAGAAAACCAGAGTTCCTGTGGAGGGAGAATCTGGTTCCCTTCTCTTTATGTTTCCATGGAGAGTCTTCTGGCTGAAGAATGCTGGCCTCTCTTCCTGCTCACCCCAAATGGCTTAACAAATCGACTCAACTGTTTTTCTGTGTCTGCAGTCTCTCTTACTGGGAATTTATGACTATCTGGTGCTGTGACAGGACAGGCAAAGTCATTTCAGAGAAGCAGTGTTAACTGGCTCACTCAATTCCCTTTCTCAGAACCACAGACTCTGACATAGACTAGGTATCTCTGTGGTGGAGATGCTTAGAGTCTCTTATTTGTCTGACTCATCCATTCTCTCAACATGGGTGGAAGGAGAAAATATATTTTCTTGAGTTCTCCTCATCTTAAATCAGACATCATGCTACATGTATATGATAAAGTCCAACCTTAAAGTTTTTTCCAACAGACCAGCATATTGTTGAGAATTCATGGGAGTACTTTTGTTGTCATATAAAGAAGACACAGTGTTGCAGCAGATTTCCTGGTCCTCTGACTTCTACAGTCTTTCTCACCCTCTCTGCAATGTTCCCTTAGCCTTAGGTATAGGGATTGTATTGTAGATGTGTGTGTGCGTGCATGCGTGTGTATGTGTGTGTGTGTGTGTGAGAATCATAGTTAAAGAAAATGTCATGAATTTGTGAGAAAGTGTGTGGAATGAAGACAAAAGAAGTATTGGAGGGAGGAGAGGGAGAGGTAAGAATGATGTAAATACACTACATATGTAAGAAATTCAAAAAGGATAAATTGGACAAAAGTGCTCATAGGATGAAACAACTGGAAAGATAATTTCAAAATCTTGGTTTTTGCATCTCACCACCACCATTCTTAGCTTTGTGGTTTGGGAAAGAGGTAGCTTACTCTCTTCGAGTCCAAGTTTCCTTGTTTGTAGAAAGAGAGTAGCAAACTGTAATATTAGGGCAAAAGACTGTAAACTCTACTGCTAAACAAACTGGTGTGTTGTCACTACGATGGGAACTGGGCTGGTCCCTGCTCCCCTCTGTATCAACTTTCCACGCCCACCTGCTCTCACCAGCAGACTTCCAGTTCTGACTGTTTACCTGGTAAACCACAATGTTTTCCTTGTATCCAAACAAGGACTGGCCCTTGGCCATGAACAGCAATGCAAACCACTGAAGTCAGCTGTACATCTTACAGGATCTGTAGCTGTCCTTCAAATGCCTGCTAGATTCTACATGGTGATTCTGGTATGAGCATCATTTGCCTGTATTTCAACTCTTTCATCTTGCTGCCCTTGACTGCTGCTTCCTATATCTTTCCAAACATGTTCTCTGCTGTTGAGACCCCTGCTGACTTACCTTCCTGGCATCAGAAACCACATCAAGACTCTCTGTGTTATAAACTCTTACCTGTTTCACTCTTCCTTGAACTCTATTATCTTTACCATGAAGACAGTAGCTGTGGACCAACACCATGGAGTCAGGCAGCTTCTCACTTGGTTCCATAGCTTTAGCTGTCTGAACCCTATATTTTTCTTTGTAAAGTAGATAGAAACCAATAGAGTTATTGTTAAGTAACATATGTTCATGGTTAGTAAAATGCTTGGCACATGTTAAAAACATTATTAAAATTATTTTAATTTAGGTGTTGAACCTTAATTTCTTGTTGTGATTTAAAATAAAATGTCTGCCTTTCTTCCCCCTTGAGACAGCATGTCATCTTATATCCCTGGCTGTCCTGGAACTTACTATGTAGACCAGGATGATCTTGAACTCAAAGATCCATCTACCTCTGTCACCCAGTGATTGTTGGGATTAAAAGTGTGTGCCACCATACTTGGAAAATGACTGTCTTTTGATAGCCTCTGTGTTAATTCCAAGTTAATATGTCAAAAGTCAATGCTATGATGGTAAAATAGAAATTAGAAAAACCAGAAGATTCATAATCTTTGTAGACTACAGAGATTAACATCTACTCAGTAGAAGTGGATATGACTACAAAGGGGCTTGATATATTTGCAGCAGTATCTACACAGCTATACATATTACATGTACATACCTATAGATATGTATAGATATGCATATCATATGGAAGAAAACATAAGAAAGGGCAACTATGTACATCTGCACATGCTGTACTGTAACATTCAGAGGTGGGATGTTAAACAGCTTGCAGGTGGCTCTTGAATCTTACAGTTGTAGAATAAGTGCATTCCAAATAACAGTTGAAGACCTTAAAACCTTCTAATCTAAGCCACTTTCAGCAAGAGTGGCTGAAGGTTACATTGATAGAAATGATTTGGAGATTTTCAGACAGCACAGCTTGAAGAGCAACACCAAAGGGATGCCCCAAAATAGCAATGAGGGTGCAGCCTTTGACAGCAGAAAACGGGCAGTCGCTGCTCTAACCTCAAAACTGACTCTAGACTCTGCAGCTTGGCAAGCTTGCTAATGATAGGTATGGTGTTGAACAATCACCAAGGGTCAAGAAACACATACAAGAGCAGAAATAAAGTATTGCTTCACATTATTTGATGGCACCTATGAATCAGCAGAGAGGGAAAATTCACCAACACCCCCCCACACACACACACAGTTTATAAGGCTGCTCCAGCCAGTCAAATGAGCAGTTGTGGTTCTAACACTCCTGATAGATGTTACTATCGATGTGCTGGGACTATGGCTATGATTTCTCTCTTCAAAGTTTTTAGAATACAGCCATTTCTGTCCTCTTGCATGAAGTCAGTTGTTACATCATCACTGGATGATATGGCTGTGAAATGATCACTCTCATACACATTTCGGCAGAAGAAGGAGCACCGTGGATGATGGTGTAGTAGCAATAATCTCTGGATCCAACATGAAAGAGTCCTTTCTTGACCTGGAAAACTCCTGTCAGTACTACCGGTCCTCACTGCTGGTGACTCTAACTAATTAGTTTTGTCTGCCTTTCCATGAGATGCAGCTTGCTGAATGCTACTCTGCAGGAACAGCTGAAAGCCACATGGGTGGCTCAGCAATGGAAGCCCTGACTGGAAAGCATCTCAAATGTCTATGCCTTCGTAGTGTCAGCCTGGGAAACTGTATGTAGCTGTGTGAAGGGACGCTGCGGCTAAAACAGAGTAAAGCGATAATGCGTATAGCTTTTTGGGGTCCTTAATTTGAATACTGAAAATGGACCTGATCCATTTTATTTTACAAATATCACAGAAGCAACCATGGGAGAATATGCTCATGAGGAAAAATTTAAAATTCAGAAAACTTTAAGGGAAGGAAGATCTGTCGGCATAACGCATAAAAGCAGGAAGTCAGGAGAAAGTTCTACGGATAATATTAAAACGTCAGAGACACTTTGGACAGCACTGAACAGTCATATGAGTTATAGCCAAAGTATAAAGCAACCACTACACGCCAATGAGCAAGACATCTCAGCATAAACAAGGAAATTCAATGTCAACTGTGGCAAACGGAGCAAGCCCTGAGTGAGGGAAGTTCTGAATGAAAACGTGTTTGACACAGTGTTAGCCCCATGGGTGTAGCAAAGCCTTATGCCCAGGGTGAGGCTCAGAGGGATGCAAAGCCTTCCTCAGGGGTCCATGTGTAGATGTTGGTTGTGTGCACAGATAATGTTCACCTCCCCAGCCAGAAATTTATGGTCTGAAGATGCTTCTTCTACAGCAACTACTTCAACTAAATTTAACTAAACCTGCCTCTACTTGTACATCTTGTCTCTTTGCTTATCTTGTAATAACCCTGCCTTCCTGTTAACCTCTTTATAATGAACACTCTGAGTTTCCATGGAACTCAGACCACCTGATGTCAGCTTTTCTACATACCTGTATCTCTGTCTTTTTCTCATTCCCTCTCCATCTCTGTTAGGTCAAGTCTATGGGACTGTAAAAGGTTTCAGTCAACATAAAATATTCATAAAATAATGAGGTGTTAAGATGCTGTTTGTAATTACACATACATAGATTCACAAATTTAAACAATTGGATGCTAGTTTTTGCCACATTTCCAAAACAAACAAAATGGTTGTGAGATCTAGCTTGTATGAAGATATCCAATATTGGTATCACTATGTGTGGCAGATTCTTTGACAATGATGGTACATATGAATATGCAGGATCATACACATCTCCAAGTAATGCTATTCTTTAAGGCAAATGACTAATGAGGAAATTATTTAAATGATTGATAAAATAAATACTAAATTATAATATTTGATCATACAGTACTTATAAAGGACAACAGATACATGCAATATTTTCATGATAAATTCTTAAGTGCAAAAGGCAAGTCACATGCCTACACTAGCATTTGTTTGTGAAACAAATTGTGTGTGTGCAGGCATATGGATGTGTCAGAAAAAAGTGTGCATTGAATTCCATCAGTCTTCCAATGCTGGTGACTGAAACTGAAAAGATGTAAATATGCTTATTTTCCTCACTGTCTAAATCTGTAACAAAATGTGTGATGTTTTCACATATTTCTTGTGATTCTTACATATGCAATATGCTTTTATCAAATGTATAAAAGAGGATAATTTATAAGATATTAAACTATAAGCTTCTTTAAATTATTTTTGTAATTAAAATATAAGATGACTCTTGAAATAATCTAACATCAGAGCAGCTGGCAAAGATTTTTGATATGACATATAATTGACTACAAATAAACTAGTAGTTCAACATCCATCAAGTTAAATAAGCATTATTTACTGCCATCATGTTAGGCATTGTTCATACAAAACCCATTTATCAGAAAGTAGGCAAAACAGGATGTTTTTTAGAGAAAAGAAAATATTCTGAAATGTGTAGAATAAAATTAAAAGCTGTTTTAGAAATTTCTTTGTGATATTTTTAGATAAAAGCATAGTGGTTACAGTACGGTATCCAAACGTCTCAATGTACATATTGGACGTTATTGTTCCCTCGTGTTTGAAACAAGCATAGAAAAAAATGTGGCAGGTTGCCAGTGTCAGAGGTACCTTCCTCTGTGTGCCTTATGTTACATAATAGATGAAGGATGCAAAGCTGAAAGAATTCTCAGAGATATAATCCACAGCCAGTGGCCCTATTTAGCTTGTTTTGCAAATGAGAAAGCTGAAGTCTTGAGAGGAGGAAGACTCGTTATGCATGGAGATGCGCAGATTTCTGTAGATTGTGGCCAAATCAGCTACTTCCTTACATCCACCAACAGAGCATTCCACCATGACCTCACCTAGTTAAGTCCTCGAAAACCCTCAGCCCCCACCCCTTCACCCTTCACCCAAGCCACAGGGCCTAGAAGTGGGATGCTTCTGGACCAGCGAGATAGGCAAGATGACTTAGCCTCACAGCCAGAGGACCTAAGTCCAGTCTCCACATTGGACTTTCATGTGGTGGAAGAGGAGAGCTGACTCTCCCAACTTGTTCTGACCTTTGCATGCAGGTCGTGATTACATGCACATGTGTACACACAACCGCACTAAATAACGGAAAAAACTTTAAGTAACTGGTCTGCTTCTGATGCTTATCAAAATAGTAGCAGGTTAGAAGAACTTTCTGTGTTCCAACCAGAGGCTCCTGCAAAGCATAGGATCACAAGCTGGGAGTGGATCACAAACCTGTAATCCCAGCATTGGAGATCTGAGATAGGAAAATCTCCTCTAGTCTGGGGACAGGTAAGCAACATCACTATATATTATGTAGTTAGTTTCAGGCTAGCCAGGGTTATATAACAAGACTCCGTCTCTCAGTCTCTTACACACACACATACAACCTAAGTTTCCTCATTAGCATGGTGTCCATGAGGAACATGTCCTAAAGTTCAGTGTCCTTTGACTTAGTGGGAAATTCATTCCATGAGCACAAAGAATCATGGAGCTAACAAGCAAAATAAAACAAGTGGAAGGAAGGAAGGAAGAAAGAAATGAAAGGAAGGAAGGAAGGAAGGAGGAAGGAAGGAAGGAAGGAAGTAAAACATAGGCTTTACGACTATTCCCTCACTTCAGGAAAAAAATTGAAATTTGGAAATTGCCAGTTTCTATTTGCACCTATTCACATAAAACTTTATAAAAAAGGAGTTTTCAAAAAAGAATGCTATAGAATCTATAACATTATATTTATCTATGTAGAGATACATACCAGTATATATCTATATATCTGTATAATATACCTATAGTATAGCTAATTACAAAGCTGAGCTACTGGGCTATTCTGCAGATGGGAAATTTGAAAAAGTAATGAATACCTTGACTTTTCCAGCTTTGCAGACAAATACTCTTATTGTTATTTGAAGCATTTACATGGAGAAAAATAACTGTACTCACCAGTTTCCCTTGCTCCAAGTCCAACAGGATCCTCTCCTTGTCCACACTTCTCACTGTGCTAGTCACAGTGTTCGAAGTCCCATGCCCACCTCCCAAGGCACTTTTCCCGTAGTTCTAGGGTTGTCAGGTGCTGTCGTAATAAAAAACCACATTCAACTTAAGCCGAGTGAATCTCTAGCAAAAATGAACGATATGACATCTTCACTATGGCTTGTATCACTGCCTGAAAGTTTTCTGATAGATACTACCAATCTCAGGATTGGTGTGACTGCATTTCACAGTATGGTCGTCAGCTAATGGAGGGGACCGGATGCTCCTCAGCTCCCAGTGTGTCCTTGCCCACTTGCTTGAGCCTTTGTCTCTGGCCTCAGCTCATACCACACTTTTGTCCTCATTAAGCGCTAAGCACAAGGGCTCCTCGACCGCTGCAAGAGCTTTCTCTTCTCACAGACTTCTGCCAGCTCCTGATGTGCTGGCTAGTTTTATGTCACGTTGACACAAGATAAAGCTATCTGAGAGGAGGGAACCTCAATTGAGGAGATGCCTCCATAGGAACCAGCAGTAAGGCATTTTCTTAATTAGTGGCTGATAGGTGAGGGCCCAGCCCATTGTGGGTGGGACCGTCCCTGGACTGATGGTCCTGGGTTCTCTAAGAAACCAGGCTGAGCAAGCTATATGGAGCAAACCAGTATGCAGCATCCTTCATGGCCTCTGTCTCAGCTCCTGCTGCCAGATTCCTGCCCTGATTGCTTTCCATGATCAGCAATACTGAGGAAGTGCAAGGAAATTAAATCCTTCCTCCCCAAGATGCTTTTCTTCCTGGTGTTTCGTCACCTCAATAATAACCCTAACTAGGACACCCCTCTTTCTTACACACTCTTGACAAGTTTCCACAGATGGTGGCCCCTTCCTGCCATTCCATTTAACCATCTGTCTTGGTTTGCATGAAAACCACCCCTCACAGTCTTGGACATTTGAACAATTGGTCCCCAGCTGGTGGCCCTGCCTGGGGGGGGGGGAGTTAGATGGTACAGCCTTGCTGGTGGAAGTCTATTCCTGGGGACGGGCTTTGAGATAAAAGCTGCCACTTGCAGTTAGCTGGCTCCCTCTAGTCATCATTTGCAACTGGGGATGAGAGCTCTAGGCTTCCTGCGGCTGCAGTGCCTGCCACCTGCTGCCATGCTTTCCCATCTGACATCCCTGGAAGCACAAGCCCTAAAACTCTTCCATAAGTTGCCTTTGTCAGCAACAGAAAAGTACTAAGACACACGTCTACCCCTCACCTAAGAGACACTTAGCATCTATGGTGACCAGTCACTGTTTCATACCACTGTACTTTAAATCTTAGCACAGCCAAAGAAATACTGACCTAATTTCTAATCTTTTAGCCAGTGGTCTCTCATGAAAATGTACACTGTCTGGTTCCTCGCCTTGCCCTGGCACCTAGAACACCACCTAGTAGGTACCGGCAAGCATTCAATGATGAATATGTGGATGTCTTTACCTTGCTAAGATCCAACTAAACATACAGAAGGTAAAGAAAACTCTGCAAAAAGAAAAAAATATATAAAATTTGGCTCTTGCTCCCACAACCCGTCCCTAGCACCTGGCATGTCTTTATGCAGAAAAAGGCTAAATTAGATTCAAACCATGGGGTAGGTTTAACAGCTACTAAAAATAAGTATCAACACATAGATTTGGATGTTAGCAAATCCCTTTCCAGATCTTTAAACTAATTCTATGCATGCAATATAAACTTAGAATATCTGTCTTAAAGAATACCACATGCCAAAGGCTTAATTCAAAGTTGTTTGGGAGACCATTGTGTGAACTTTAGAACCCGGCTAGATCTACACAAGTATGATGTAGCAAGCCCTGGAGGGGACTTGGAGTCTGTAATGGAGAGGCAGAGGAGACAGCAGGTAGCAGGGATTTCAGGTAGCAAGTGCCGGATGAGCTCATGCATTATTTATGAACGCCCTTGTCAGTAAGTTGGATGGCTTTCTCCCACTTTCTCATGGCTGATAAAAGACACTATGCACACCTTCTTGGGTAAACGAGAGGCTCAGGACTTAAGATTGGAGGGAGAGTGGATGACTGTTGTTTGTATACATGATACAGAGAGCATCGGTTAGCAGCAGAGTTCCTGTTGGACGTTTGAATGGGGTGGACCTTACCTGGCAAAGATTCCAGCGCTGAACTGTGGCGTGGCATCCCTAGAGTGGCCTGGGGCTCTGCTTCCTGACCTTTGTGGGAGATCATTGTTCTGGACTGAGCTCCTCCACGAAGTCCAACAGACCAATTGGAAAGAGAGTAGTCTTCATGGGAAATATCATGGAAGCAAACCAAACTTTGAAATAGGAAAGCTTACAGAAGAAAAACTAATTAACGCTAAGGCTGTCTCCTCTGTTTAATCTTTAGAGCGACTTACAAAGGAGTCTTCCCTTCGTTTGCACACCAGCTTTATTTAGTGCCTGGAGAAACACGCCCCAGGCCTCTCCACTCCACACAGCCTGGTCATCCTATCCATGTGTGCCACAGCTGCTGTAACGAGAGTCCTGATCACCATTGAAATACCACGAGACTTTTAAACTGAATTTGATGAAATTATAGTTTTATGCATCTGAAAGCAGTGGAAGATCAGTTGTCAGTATTTGAGGACGAGAGATAAAATAGAGATAGTTTAACCCGTTTCTTAAAAATCTTGTGTAAAACCACTTTATTTCTGTCTTATGAGACAGACTTTGGAAGACTTGTGTTTCTGTTTCCTTTTTTTTTCTTTTTTTTTCCTGCTTATGTTTGTTTATAATCACAAGAGAGAGATATGTCCTGTGTGGTTTTGTCACTCAGGAAGAACAATAGGAAATTCTTTGCTGTGTTTCTTCACAGGCTTGTTTATGTGCTTAGAATCACTGGGGCTGTGTTCCCTACAGAAATATAGACATCAGATAAATTGGTATCTAATCATCTTAATTTTCTGTAATTGCAAAATAGTATTCCACATAAGACAGGTTACTTTGTCCACACTGGAGATAGTGCAAGTTGTCATTCCCTCCTTTAACACTGCTTTTTTGTTGTTTTCATTTTTGTTTTTGTTTGAGACAGGGTCTCACTACATAAGCCAAGGTAACTGGAACTCACAGAGTTCCTGCTGCCTCTACATCACAAGGGCTAGGATTGAAGGAATGAGCCACCACACCCCACCCTAAATTAAGTGATTTTTAAAAAGTATTTTAGATCATTTAATAGAGGGTTGAAAGTGTGATAAACAGATTTTCACTGAATATTACTTTATTATCTATAGAAAAGTAAAGTAAAGGAGTTTTTTTTTTTGGTTTTTACGAGACAGGGTTTCTCTGTATTGTTTCGGGGGCTATCGGTCCAGCCCGGCCTCGAACTCACAGAGATCCGCCTGCCTCTGCCTCCCGAGTGCTGGGAATAAAGGCGTGCGCCACCACTGCCCGGCCTAAGTAAAGGAGTTTTAAGTTGTTTGATATTCATTTTTAGAAGTTTGTGGTATGCATGACCTTGGCAATGTATAAATAAGATTCGAAATCAATCATGGACCCATCCATATAAGGTTACCTCCTTAAGGTTCTTAATATCATAAGTTAAAAAAACATCTTTCTTCGTGAATTTGAATATTTTTGCTTACAGAGTAAAATAAAACACTTTCAATGTGTGAAGCAATTCCTTCTTTCTTAGCTGTCACTTATTAGAGGCATTACATCAGTGCTTTTGTTTCCATAGTAACAGCTGTTTGTAATATGGTGATGAAACAAATGAAATACATAGTCTCTTTTAAGGAACTTCAAGTTGTTCAATCCAATGAGGCTACCTCATAGCAACAAAAGAATATGTTCTGCGACTTCAAACCTAATTTTATACTTCCCTGGTTATAATGCACACAAAATCTTATAAGTTTATTTTTTTAGTGAAGGTAAAAATATTCAAGGAGTTGCAAACATTTGGCTTAAGGTCAGACAAATAGGAAATACCACAATTTGAATTCTGAAAGCATGATGTCAAAACTCACTGCACACCCAAGAATCTCAGCAAGCACGTGGATCAAAACTGTGAAATTGTCTGAGCCAGGTACTGATTCCTGGCAGTAGCTATAGTTCTATATGCCAATCCCAATGTGTACATTTTCATAATCACCAAGAGCTATCTGGAATACAAGCACTGGGTTTTTACCTTCCATGTCAGGAGGGAAGGTAGGCTCACCCAGCTAAGGCGTGTTCAGTTACCTCAGACCATAACAGGAGTTGGAGAAAGGAATCTCCCTGGTAAAATTCTAATCCACTTCCTTTCTGTCTCCTAAGTACAGAAAGTGGCTTCTTGTTCACTGCTGCTGATGGCTGCAGGTGCTCTGAATGTTTCTATCATAGTCGGAATTTGAAAAATGATCCTTTGTCTGAACCAGGGTTTTCAGAGCTCATTCCATAGACTTCAGACAAAGCCAGCGGCCAGCCACAGACCTGGGGAACACAGGAAGAAGGCAGATGGCCTGTGGGTATCTGTGAGCAGCCAAGGCTGTCTGAACTTGAGAAGCTCTGATGACTTTGTTTCTGTTTTTACCTCACCCTGGCCTTCCTTAGCACCCTCCTGTTAACTAAATAGTTTGCCTTGCTTATGACTCCATGGGTTACCTGTAAACATTTGTGAAATTGGAGCCTCTGAAAGCTGTCAGTCAAAGTCCTCTGATCCTCATGGCATTGTCATCAGATGGAAAATTGTGCAGCCGTTTCTGAGTGTGGTGAACTCTTTGAATGGACTGACATTTCCCAGATGCCCTAGTTCAGAAGGAAACCGTTATGAAAGCCATCTATTTCCAGGTCCATTTCCCTCTGAATGAGTGATACTCTAGTTCCAGTAGTTCCGAGATGGATCATGATTGAAGAACAACTAGTGGGAACTGAGCCAGAGGGCACCAACCATTCCATAGCCCCAGTCCCGTGTAGCCCTCTGCACCTATCAGGTGAGGACTGCATGAGAGTGGGGTGTTTCCATTGGACTTTTCTCTTTATTGGTGATTGCAGAACAGGGACTAGGAAAGAGTACCAATAAAGTGATCTTTGGGAATGTCCTTTCTCTTAGAATCCATTTTAATATTTTTGACTTCCTCTCATTCTTTCTGCTTCTGTGAGAGAAGAAGGCCAAGGCTTTCAGGAACAGTGGATCCATTTTTCCTTTAAGACCAATTATAGGAACCAAGTCATATCCATGAACATATGTAGATTTTGAGTGTTTAATGAGCAGAAGTTATGAGATGCGTTATAAAAGTGACAGCAAGTGTTGACAATCAGCAAGGCACCTGCCACAGTCATTACCACCCTCCTAGTGTCCCCTTCTAAACATGGAAAGCCATTATAGTCCCTCGCCTATAAGTGGAGAATTGGGGAATGCACACATATGTGCAATATGTTCATTAAGCAATTCACTCCAGATTCATGAGTCCCTCTCAATTATTTTCTTTCTATACTACATTTATTTAAAATAATACATCAACATCATAAACATTTTACACACCTACGGGGTGCCATGTGACACTTTGATACATGTACACATTGCATGATATTAAAAGCCAATCAAGCATCCTTCTCACCTCCAACATTCCTTGATTTTTATGGTTAAAATATATAAAACCCTCCCCCCTAGCTTTTAGAAGGGCACAGTCCATTGTCCTTCCTCTCATCTTTCTTTGAAACAGCCTACACTACTGCTTGAGATGTCTGAGGAAGCCTACAGGATCCCCGACTTTATTTAAAATGGGCCATTGTTTCCATAATGAAATTTTTCATTAATTCTGATGTTAAAATGGTTACATTGTTTGTGTGTGTGTGTGTGTGTGTGTGTGTGTGTGTGTGTACACCTACGTGTGTGGAGGTGAGAGGAGAACTTGTAGACATTGGTCCTCTCCTTCTACCAGGGGAGTCTCAGAGATTGAACTCTGATCATGAAGCTTGGCAGCAAACTACTTTACCCACCGACTCATCTCTCTAGCCCAAATCTTGGTGTTAAACATGGCATTAAACATTCTACATCAAGGTCACAGAGTTTATTGACACTTCTTAGATTGTCTGCCAATAAATGATTTCCTCATCTAACTCTGAGGTATCCTTGTTGAAGAATATGATAGACAATCGTTGACACAATAATGAAGTATACAAAAGTATTTAGAAACTGTATACACAGAAATTAAGCTCGCAAACCATTTGTAAGGAATTACCAGAGATAAGTGTAAGCCTAGTTCTGCAAACCCCCTGGACCCATCAGGGAGTAGAGTCATCATGTCAACCAAAGACCTAGGTTTCCAAGTTTCAATTCTAAAAGGAGTTACAACTATTCTACTTTGCTTCTCTTAAACAATAAAATGATTTTATTCTGAAGCTGCATATCCAATCAAAATTATTTTTTACCATTTCTAAGATTTTTCTCAAGTGGAGGATATATGTGTTCTTCAAATGGTTTCTTTATTATAAATACACTGTCCCCTTAACTGAGATTTCCCACATTGACTTCATTACATTTCAGAACTGCATCTGATTTCTTTTAATCACATTTGTTTTACACACCTGTGACTGATCCTGTGAGTCGTGTGAACTCTGAGGAATGAACAGTATGATTCTTGTCGAGTCTGCTTAGCTAGTTACCAGCGACTTTTCACTCTGTATTTTTATGAGCCTTAACAGTGGGTTTAGCTGGTGGTGCAATTACCAGACTGGGGCATTTAAAACCATAGTAACTTCGAGTGCGCATCACACCCAGCACACCACATGGGCCTGCTGTTATAGTCACACACATCTGAGGGGAGGAATTTCTCGAGGCATAAGAAATCTCCACACTTGGAGTTTGTCATCAGAGAACTCCCTTGAGCAGAGATACAGTAAAAACACAACAACCCATTTATCTTATGTGCCTCTCTCAATCTTTAACTTTTGCTTGGCCCCTTTCTGCTTCATGAATTCACAGAACATCCAATATAATGAAACGCATACATGTTCTCCAGTGTTGGGATTCATAAAACAGAAACAAGCAGACTCCTGGCTCTTCTCAAGCAAGGGCAGGGGTATCTATTTTTCTTTAGAGTGTGCGATTTTTTTCGTGACTTCACCTACTGCTCCAAATCTGTATTAACTTAAGAAGTCCCGTTTGGCTATTTGCAGAGGACTGAGTCTGAACTGCTTGCTTGCCAGGGAGTAGTGGCATCTGGCCTTGATCAGGCTCCTAATTAGATCAACCAAAGCCAAAGATGAAACAAGGTGAGGAGATGAGAAGTTGAAAGCAGAACCTGGGTTTGGGATGAAGGAAAAGAAGAGTCACAATTAAGCACACATCCATAGCACAGTCCTGGGTTTACACAGCCCAGGTCCCTCTCCCCACGGGCAGCCAGGAGTCTTCACAGACTCAGTGTCCATCCATCACTTCTGCCCTGGCGGCTCTACTTTGAGCCTCAGATCACAAATGTATGCCGCCTTTTCATGGGTGGACATCTGCGTCTGGCTGGGCATCCCTCCACAAAGGCACATCCATCACTCTGAGAGGGGATCTTGGGGCAACTGTGATTAGAGACCCTGCAGAGGAATGGAGAGGCCTGATGGCTCATTCTTCAGGCTGCTGTCCTTTGCCTTGAGCGCCTCAGTGAATGTGTAACTTTAGAGTGTCCAGGAAGAAGGTTGCTATTGTTGGAATAACTGCAGGCCGGTTCTCTTTCCCCAAGAGTGCAGTTTAGAAGAATCATGCATTCATATGAATTTGCAAAACAATAGCAGGAGTGCTTAAATATAGCTCTGGGACTTACAGCACCTCTAAGCTGAAAAGTCTTGAGTTGCTCCACCAAAAATATTCAAGCCAAGTGCCTTGACCTTACTGTCATAGTGTACAATGGACATTTGCTATTCCCAACATCAGGACCATAGAACTCAGTTCCCTGGCAGTTTTGTCAGTGGTGATTAGTAAAATCCTGGGACTATGACATCATGTCTATACAATAATCTCAGAATCACTACATATTAATAACTAAGCCTTATAGTTGAATTTGAGCAACTTCAGTGGTGACTGTAGGGTTTCACATGCTGGCCTAATAGAATATTGGCAAGTTTGATTTTTATTTCCTACTCCTTCTTAGCATATCTCTGCCCCTCCCCCATTTCTCCTCCGGTGCAGCCCCTCTGCTTCCCCAACTGGGTAATTAGAAGACCTGCTAAGACTCAGCATCACCCCATTTACCCTCTGATCTTTATTGGAAGTTTTTCTTCATTTCCCAACCAGAAGCCTGATTTCTGTACACACAGGGACTTCCAGATGCTTTGTGTCCCAGGTCCCAAGCTGAAACAGAGGTATGGAAATTTTAAAGCACACACATTGTCCTGATCAACGCAAATAAAAACCTCCCCTGCCTACTGGGAGACTGGAAACCAGGAATACAGATTGAAAATGGTGGGACGCCTGCACTGGAATTCAGTCCAACACCTTCAAGGACTGTCTTAAATGTTTTAAAAACACAGGAGATGTCGAGGTTTAAGCCAAAGTGAATTTGTAAGGGAAATGCCATGTGGGAAACCACTCCAAAAACCTGCGCTATTCAACCCTGGCTTGGTTGTCCCTAAACTCTAAAGTCTCTTTTTAGGAGAACTAAATGCAAATATTTACAGACTAAGTATTTTTAATTACCCTCCCTCATTTCAATGCTCAGACTATCACTCACCAGCCACTAGTACTCCCTTTGGTTTCCAAAGTCTGAGCTAAGAGTCATGCTGTAGTTGAGAGTCCTTTGGAGCAAGGATCTACGTTTCCTTGTTGCCTCTCCATCCTCATGGAATCCCAAGGAACACACAGAAGCAAATAGCACACTGTAAAGCATGCTTCCTCTGCTTGTACAGTAACATCTTAAATGCTTGTTTTGGCTTACAGAAAATACAATCTGAACATATTATTTTACACTTTGATGACATCGTTGTTTCAAAGTTGTGTTCATCATGGCTTTGATTGTTTGAAACAATATCAGTCTTGCTGGGAAACAAGTGACAGTGGACTTACTTTCAGGGGAAGAGGGAAACATGCAGATGTTAGTGTCCAGCAGAGAGGTTGACTAAGCATTAACTGAAGCGGGAAGGGAAATGAGTAGGTGACCTTTCCAAACTTTCATTCCATATGACACTTACATCAAGATCCTTGGTTACCTCACCAACTCAAAACATTAAACAGCCCTGTGTTTACTTTATAATCTTAAGTGAAGGTGAACTCGATGAAGGTATAGAAGGCTTGTAGATGGAAGGCCGTGAGACAGTGGCAGATTTATAAATTATAAAGCTGGTCCTGTTAGTTCCTTCTCCAGTCATGGCGAGCAAACCCCTGACAAGAAGCAAGGAGGGAGGATTGATAGGGATTCATCGTTTAGTAGGCTAGAGTCCATCATGGTGTGGAAGGTAAGGTGATGGGAGCAGCTTATGGATGCGGCTGCTGGAGCGTGAGCTGCTCACTCACATCCCAGTGGACCGGGATCCAAAGCAAGGGGAATTCTGGGGCTCACCTGCATTGCTCTTTCTTCCCTCACTCAGGGTGAGTCTTCTTCCCTCGAATCCTCTTTTGAAACCTCTCACTCACAAACACAATGGTATGGGGACGTGGGTTTTTGTTCCGTCGGGTTCTTGAGTCTGGTTGCTGTGTCTCATGTCCTATTCTCCCATCCTGTCACTCCCTAGGAGCCCTTCTCTAATCTTGCCATGCTGTAATGTGAACCAGAGGTGGAGAAACCTAACGTCAACAGCCAAACTACATCACTGTCTTCAGCGCTCTGCCTATCTGTCTGCCAATGTACTATTATACTATCAGAGACCTCTTCCCAAGAGCAGTGCACCACCGCTGCTCTTGCCCTCAGCTGCTTTCTGCCAGCTCTGGTCCTGACTGGCTTCTAGGGAGGAATGCTAGGAGAAGTAAGCATTTTCTAATGGAGTATCACTCCTCAGTCCCAGATTTACAGCTTCCAGCAGAGAAACCTCCTTCACTTGTCTGAGCACAGGGCTGGCAGACTCAGCACTGATGGCAAGACTCTCCTAGTCTGGCCCTGAGGCTCCTTTGAAGCATTTGTCTGTTGGATGGTGGACCCTCCATTTCAGTTAGAAGTATTAGGAGTATACAATATTTCTTTTAAGCTACCATCACAAGATCTTGGGGATAAAGTTGTTAATCAGCTAAACTGTAATCCTAGATCAGATTTCTGCCCATGTCAGGAATGCTTCTATGACATGGCCCAGGCCTGAAATGGAGCCCCTGACTTGGAAGCCAGCCCTTGTCAGTGTCACATTCTCTGGGCCCGCTTTTTCTAGAACTCTCTCCAGAGTTCTATGCTATTCTATGCCCCCCTTTCCAGATCTCAATTGTCACAATACAGCAGTAGTTATTCAACTCCAAATGGGATAATAATGGTGTTTTGTGGGTGAAGAATTAGCTACATGGCGGGAAGGTTTTGCTATCAAGAGATCAAGGATTTCATTATTCAGAAAGATATTTAAAACGGAATGTATTTGCAAAGCAATTTTATACACAAAATAGCATGTATTTGAATAAGGTCACAACAACCTAAGATTCATCATCTGACCCATGGAAACCACATGCAAATGTTGAACATTAACAAAAGAATAAGAAACTGGATCTCTGGGAAGAATGATACTGGAACCCTGAAACCCAGTCTGAGCTAGATACCCCCACATAGGGAAACTCAGTAGACATCTCAGTGCAACCTGCTGATGGCTGCCACCTTTGGCTGAAGAGCCACTAGAGATGAGGGGTGCAAGCATGAAGAAAAAGAGATAGCCAAGACCACATATGAGTGTCTGAGGCTCGATTAGACTCAGCAGAAGCCAGGTTGCATTGCATCAGTCATCTGCACAGCGGAGTCTCATCATGTGAGCTTTTCAGCAAAGGTCTTTGCCTCTTGTGTCTTCAAGTGATCTCAAAGAACAAGCCCAGAGCCCCAGCCTTGAAGGTCGCTAACATAGTATCTGAGGAAAGATTCAGATGGACCACAAGCATTTCCTGAGCCTTCATCTGAGGGCCTCTGTTTGTTGACCCATCTATGTCTAAGCAAATCCTGTGTGTCGCAATTGTCCCCAGCCACTTTTCTCAACAATAGAAACTACCAAGGTCAGCCATGTGTCATTTGGGTCTTCTAATCTTTGTCCAGCAATGTTAGAGCTTTTTTTCTTATTCTGGAAGAATCTTACAATCACTGCAGGGACTGACTAAAGATTGCAGAATTCACGTGCTTCTGCCAAATAGTGTTTAATATTAACACCAAAAATAAATAGTATTAGTTCTAAAGTCGTGCCAGAGCAGGTTCAGGCAGAGAACAAAGCATGTCATCGGTGGATTGCCCAACTAGCATGCCTCTCATAACACTGGCTCTATTGTCAGCAATAACAAAGCCCGAGAAAAGGCCCTGGCAAAGGTACTGTACATTTATTTGTTTTTGAGCTTTGATAATAGGTTGGCTGTGATGTGAGCTTTATTATACTGAGACATGTAGAATGCGGCTTGCTTTTAAAAGCTTTTGCCAGTGACTGACAGATGTTTATTTCAATGATACCCAGTGCTCTGCATGTCTCATGTCATTCTGGACTTGCTCACTTTTCCATGAGTAACTTCCCAGGTAAAGACAACATGCCTGGGCTGATTTGAGCTTGTTATACAGCCCCACATTGCAGCAACCATTTTGGCTCTTACTATATGTGATGGCTACAGAACTTCAGTTTAGTGATGAAGTAGCCAGCGGACCAGCGTGCTTCACCCGGGACAGTTTGCCTAAGTTCAAACTATACACTGAATTCCCCCATTGCAAGCGTTTTTAGATAAGATTTGGTACACTCAGGAATGTCACAGAAGCCGATACATATGGGCTTTAATAGAACTGTTTCCTCAAGAAAAAAATCATCCTAAGGTGTCAGGGAGGTTTACATTTTGGAAGAATTCAAACAACAACAACAAGATTCTGGAAGGATCATGAAAATATTTAACTTTAGGAGTTCCTGTTTGATTGGATTAAGCTAACCTTACTGCTTTATATTGTTGTCCCAAAGGACTGATAGTCTATGAGGAAGACAGGCAAAGGCAAAGTCGATGGAGAGCCTGGTGCCTGAGCCAGGTGCAGGGAGATGCAGGCTCCATGAATACTGGTGTGAGGGCCTTTAAACTACAAAGACAAAGCCAACACAGTATCTTTCACCATATTTCTCCAGCTAGTAGGGGGCTCATCACCCGTCACAGAAAACCAAGAGCTGTGATTTGTAGGCTCTGAAGATACTTTGAAAACGTTCAATTTAATTCTTTCAGGTAGAAGAAGCAACTCCACAGTGCGTGTGAGTCTAGGGTCCAGTGCCTGGCTCCTGGTGGCTTTCGGGTTTAGGATTCAAATCCTGCATTAGCTATGGACCACTGCCCACTCATGGTGTGTTGGTGTTGTAGACAGTGTGTGGATTCGCCGTGGAAAGATGAAAAGGACGATAAATGTAAAATGTGCACTGGTGTCTAAGGCTGCATTCTAACCTCGGGTAGACCAGTGAAGGGGATTAGCCAGTACCCAGCTACATTCACCATCAAGTTCCCGACCCTCTAATGTGAGTGAATGGGGACTTGGACATGAGGCTGTGTTTCTCCTGCTCTCTCTGCAGCCTCAGAAATGCCTTTCTCTGCCGCCTTTCCCCAAACCAGACTCTCCCTCAGCTGCTCTTCCCTGACACAGATATTAGGTTTGATGTACTATAAAAGTATAAGCTTGAACATGCTGAAGCAGAAGAAAATGTCAAAAAATTAGTATTTGTATTCTTAAAATGTCTTGAGAGTTTGAATAAATTTTTGGCTAGTGGCAGATTCACTGCTGTGCAATTCAAGATGGTACATTTAGACACAAAAATCCACACAGGGCAAAGACCACAATCAGTAGCACATAGTAGGCAGCTTTCATTTGCTGGAAGATTAAACTATATAATCTTCATGCAGCCTGAAGCCTCACCATGCTGTCTTATCCCCTCACATAGGCTTTGACATTTTTTTAATTATTTACTTATTCATTCATTTCTAGACAGGGTCTCAATATGTATCCCTGGTGGCCTAGAACTCACTCTGTAGACCAGGCTAGCCTCAGACTCACAGAGGTCTGCTTGCCTCTGCCTCCTGAGTAGTGGGGTCAAGGTTGTGTACCATTATGCCCAGCCTTGATTTATTTTTGATAATAAGTTCCTATAAAAGGTATAATACTTGAGCTCTTATAATTTATTTGACCTTATTGGAAATAAATACTATATGTAGTAGTATAATTTATATAATCAGTAATATACACAAACACAAAAGAAATGCCTTCTAAAATCAGGTGTTTTTAAAAATGTGTGTGTGTGTGTGTGTGTGTGTGCGATCATCTTTTCCAGGATAAAAAAAAAACTATCTCCTTTTCTCAATAATTTATTTAGCTGTTGAGACTAATGAGGTATGTTACACTGAAAGATATCCTGGGTACCTTTAAAATGGAATATCAAAATATTCTTGAGACAAAATAACTAATTTCAGAAATGAATTAGATTTTTAAACATTGTTCAATAGTATAATTTCAAATAAATCATAAATGTGGCTAAATAAACTTTTAAAAGATTATGACTGACATGAGATATTTTGTCAAAATAAAGGGTATGTTTGAGAACAAAGAAAGAGGACAGAAGAGAAAGGAAGATTTCATTTGTGGGTGAACTTTACATATACTCTTTATTATGTATTTTATCTTTTTCAGTGTTGGGAGGGCACCCAGGGCCTCGAATCTTCTATGCTCCTTCGTTTTCGAATGAATAAAGGGAATTTCATTGGCCTTTTTATTTGAATTCTCCTGGCAATTATTAATGTTTAGTTTCTTCTTGATTATTGACTAAATATTTACATATCTTATTTTAAGAAATATATTTTCAGATCCTTTGCTCATTTTTAAAATTGGGTTATACCTCTTTATAAGTATTTGAAGTACAATATGTCCCCAACAGATAAATTTATTTGAACACTGTTTGGGAAGGTTGTGGACTCCTTGGAAGAGGAGCCTTCCTGGAGGAAGTGAGTCACTGGAGGCTGGCCTTGAGGCCTGGTAGTCCAGCCCCACTTTCTGTTTACTTCCTGTTTCCTCAATGTGGAGGCCAGGTCACCAGCCCAACTTTAGTTCCCTCCCTGCTTGAGGCCACGCCTGCCTCTGTGTGATGCTATGGTTGTTTTCTGCTTCCTCTCTTCCTTACAATGACAGACACACGTTATGGGTTTTTCTAAACCCATAGAACTAAAACATCAAGAACAGAATTTTAGCATAAACTATGTACTTTGGGGTTTATAACAGGTTCCTCTGTTATAGCAAACATACCATGGTGGTAGGAGAGGCTGACAAAGAAGGAAGTTCCGTGTGCTTGGGGATCTCAGAACATGTCTCTCTGTGATGAACCTAAATCCTTCAAAAACAGAACAAATCACACAAACCAATACAATAGAGAAATAGAACAATGTTGTTTTAGATTATCCCTGTTTCCTCTGCAGATACTGCCTCAAATGTCTCCTTTGTAGAACAGCGATTGTGAAAACCAGTCCGAATGAGCCTCCTTTGCCACCTGTGTCTTTGCTTTATTTTAATGTGTTTCATAAGTTTTTGTCATACATTCATTTGAGTGACAATCTGGCAAGTTGATTAATGTATTTTTAGTATGCTTTTTATAGGGACTGCTTCATATATAGTGACAATTATTCCACCTAATGTCCCCGCACAATGTAATATATACTAAGCATAGGCTATGCTTTGAAGTATTGACAAAATGTTGAGGGAATGACCTTTCAAATAGCTTTTACTTGTTATTTCAGTAACCCAACTTCCTTTTAGGTAGGTGGCATTGTCTCCAGTTTATAAGTGAGACAAACAAGGCTCAGGATTTTTAGGATATTTAATTTGTCCAAATGAAAGCACATTTTTATGAAGGTTTGGAGATTGCAAATCTGACTTCAAAATTAATAATCCCAACTGAATTTCTGGACTGTTTCATCTGATTCAAGGTGATGTGGTGCTGGGTTCAAAGAAAGCTCACAGTGAGATCAGTGACCTACTGTAGCTATAAGAAGATGTCACCATGTAGGAAATGTGTGACAAACAGTGAAGGAGGCCACGATACCACCTGGAAAACAGAGGGCTCAGCCTGCGAAGGGAGAGCATGAGCCATGCCACAGTCTTTGATAAAGAAAAGCCAAGGATGAAGTTTGCTAGATAGCATCAATGAGGGGAGAAGAAAGGGAAGTAAAATTAAGTGCTAAAAATTCTTAAAGATGGTGATAAAAGTGAAAACACTAAAAAAACGGGCAAAGGAAACCCTCCCCTGCTCCTTCTCTGGAATATAAAGGCGTGAGTGAATAAAGTGATGTAATAAGGAGAATCAGGAAATAGTTTCCATGGAGAAAAGCTGGTTTCTTTAAGGCACAATGGAGGGAAGTCCTGAGAAGGTGGTGGCAGCAGAGGGTGGAGAAGGTGGTGCGAGCAGAGGGTGGGCAATTGGTTCTCGAAAGAGTATCCTAAGCCACATTTGAACTGAGTGGGAAGTCTATGTGGGGTGGACTCCTTGTGAATGCTGTGGGGTTGACACGGAGAAAGTGATAAGGACTCCGCTG
The DNA here is from genome assembly GCF_017639785.1 of Mesocricetus auratus. NCBI lineage: Eukaryota > Metazoa > Chordata > Mammalia > Rodentia > Cricetidae > Mesocricetus > Mesocricetus auratus. The sequence goes on along the minus strand of NW_024429269.1, from coordinate 9,492,147 downwards.
GCTTCTGTCCCAATGGTCTCCTGGAGGTTTCTAAAGAAGAATGGTAGTCAGGGGCTTTGCTCATTTGCTTTGAGGTTGACAAGAATCCTAATATCCACAGTTCAAAATTTCTTGGTCTGAATTAGAATAATTCAGAATTCTCATCTAAAGCAGCATCGGGTAGCGGTTAATAGATATCGCTCTGAACTTTAAGCAGGTGTGGCTAGTGAAGTGCCTGCCATCCCAGAAATGTTTTCAATGTATTTAAGCCTAAACTATTCCTTTCAAATGTTCAGACCTTTTAGAAGTTTGTTTCCCTGCTGCTAGGGTGTTGGTGCTTTTAGAAACATGGGCCTGGTGAGACTAATAGGAGTTGATCTTTGAAAATACCAGTAGAGAAAATGGAGGCCTAAGAGAAATAGGAGGATGCCTCCAAAGTAAGCAAGTAATTGTAGACAGGTTTGCTGAGTCAGGAGAAAGGCCTGGCTAAAGACATGAGAAGGCAGGAGGATGGAGCCTCAGAGCCCCGAGATGCTGGAGCCAAGTCTACAAACCAGAAAATTTGGGATTCAAAACCAGAGCAATTTGACTCAGGCTCTATGGAGAAGGTGATGACAGCCGACAAGCTTTCTTTCATTTATGAATCACAACCTTCTTGCAGGGAGAGATACATGATCTTCATAATGTCCAGACTTTAAACTGTGATTTGGACTCTAATGCAATGTTTTCTAGGGCAATATTCATTCCTCGAATGTAATGAGATGATCTAGCATAACCCTGACATGAAATTTTCCAAATCACCCTACTGTCAAATTAGAAAACTGACAGCTTCCCAGGCTAAATCCAGGTGGGAATTTTTATTGTTGACAACATTTATCCTGTTGCTTATCAGAGAGAAGATAAAATGCAGCCTGCTGCTGTTTTGTTACTTTATAATATGGTTCCCAATAATCTTTATTATATTTAAATATTGAACTTCATAAAGTTATTTTGAAATATCTATTTTAATTTTATATGTGTGTGTGTTTTACCTGCGGGTATGTACATATACCATGTGTGTGGCGGGTATGTACATATACCGTGTGTGTGTGTGTATTGCCTGAGGAAGTCAGAAGAAGCTGTCAGAGCCTTTGGAACCAAAGATACAGATGGTTGTGTAACACCATGTGGGTAGTGGGAATTGAACCTGGATCTTCTACAAGGGCATCAAGTGCCCTTAACCACTGAGCCATCTCTCCAGTCCCTAAATTGCTGACCTTGAAAGATTCATTTTGCTAAGGTGCATGTAGCTGGCAATGTCTCTACCCTTTCAAATATTAAAGAAAGAGATTGATAATCTTGAGGTATTGAAGGATCCACCATATACTTTGATTCATTCTTTGTGACCCATGAAATACAAAGATAGGTTCTCTTACTGCTGGAAACATGTGACCCTCATGTCAGTCACCCCTGCAGGTTTATGGTTAATACAATCTGTTCTAGAATAGTTTAAAATTGAGATCATGTCTACAAATCCAAGGCATCAAATACTTCTTCTGGGTGTTTCCTGATAAAAGAGAAGACAAAATGTTACTACTAGATTCCTTTTCTGAAGGCAGCAACCTCCTGTAACTTCCATGATCTTTTCTTGTGTGCCCCTTCATTACCCTAATGTGTAACATTTTAATCTTAGGCACATTTGGTGCTTTTAAACCGTCATTCTCTCATAATCCTTCCCATTCTCAACTCTGATGATCTGATGGATGGGACACCTTTGAGAATGTCTTCATAAGAATCACTACTCTTGAATCACATGGGGGCCAATAACAAATTTGTGTACTTAGATATAAATACAAAGTGTTCGTGGAAACTGAGTTGCAAGCCTTTACCATACGCCTAATTCAAATAATTGCATATGCTTAGCAAGAGATACTGAACTGTGAAGAAAGCATTCTTGGAAGAAAGTAGCAGTTTAATTCCACTTTTGTTGTTGAAAAATTTAGAAAATGATCCTTGAAGTTGAACATTGAGACATCATCAAAGTCGTGAGTGTTTCACTTTTTTCATTTTAAAATGTTACCAAACTCAAAGATTCTTTCCAATTAAAGCAATAATTAATAACAGACTAATTTCTTATTTATGCATTACACCATGCCAAATGGAAAATTAGGGGAAAATAAACAGTATTCACACAAAGTATGTGAAAAGAAAAGTAAATGTGTTTCTTGTTCTCTCTCCACCAAGTTTTATTATCAGTCTCCACTGTCTTTAGCCAATTTGCTCAATTCGGGCTCTAAGTCCAGTGACCTAAATTGATTCACCATTAATTGGAAGACTTCTTGACACTATATTAAAACATGGATCCCAGATGTTAGCTATGACCTTCTAAATTACCCTCGTTGGTCTATAATACTAGCCATGTTGTACTTGACTGTAAATGATAAAGGAGCCTTGGCTCCTTATTTGCAAATAGAGGCTACTCCACTGAACTACAGGTGAGATTCATCTGTAATTTCTGTCATTCTCTCTGTTCATTCACTGGCTGCACACAGATTAGGAATTCAGATGAAATCCAATTGCTTCTGAGTTGTGACATCTTCTCCCACTTCTCTCATTTTTCCTGCTAGACAGAGGCCAGAGTAGATGTCTTGAATGCTCTTCATGCCTGCTGGCCTTGGGATATCTCACTTTGTGACCTGATGTGCCCTAATGAAAGTTCATTCATGGAAAATTTCTCTCCAACACCAGTGTTTCAAATAATTTCCCCACAAGCTCTTCCATTCTGGTTCTACCTTGAAAGTGTTCTAATGGGGATGTCTTCTGTACATTATTGGTTGATGAATAAAAACACTGTTGGCCAATAGGGCAGCAAGATAGTGGGTCTAGCAGATAATGAGAATTCTTGGAGTTGTAGGCAGAGAGAAGTTATGAGTCAGAGCATCTCAGGTAAGATAAGACCATGTAGAAATACACAGACTATTAGTTATTGGTTAGTAATTAAGACAGAGCTACCCAAATAAGAAGCTCTAGTTATTGGCCAACAGTTTCATAATTGATATAGCAGCTGTGTGTTCATTTGGGGCAAGGCAGCTGTGAAACCAGGCTGGCAGGGAGAACCACACGTAACAGTGTTCTCTTCTTTATGTCCCTCTAAAGTGTGAGTTTCTTGGTCTGCTTAAAGCATGGAAGGGGAGATTGTATTCTTTGAGTTCTTCTATGCCACTTGAAAAACATTGTTTTTCTGCCTTATGCTCCTGGCCCATGAAAGCCAGTTCCCTAGTGCCCAATCATTTTTATTTCTGCGATGAAGTTATGCACATTTTGAACCTATGGTTATTGAAAATACTGGCACTCACCCCATTGGCATCTTGAATATCTCATATATACCACAAACAGCATAATTTCAAAGTCAGATGTGATCAACCTGCCCTACTTGAAAATTCATGAACACAGTTAAATCTAATGACAATGTCCTTTGAGTTACTTCACTCACATGCTCCCTCTATGACAGAGAACTAAAAGGTTTTATTCTTCATTGACTGTATCACCTTCTGCTCTGACATTTGAACATCCACTCCATTTGCACCTTGTCTTCTATAGTACTCCAGCTCCTTTATATTCCTGCCACTGAGGTCTCCTAGTACTCTCGTTACCCTCACTCTATTCCCTCCTCCCCTGTTTAGGAAACTGATGAACGTGCTTTCCTGTGGAACTTTTTTTCATTCTTGCTGTTTCTTAGCACTCGGCTTCAGAGTCCTTCTCTTGGCAACCTAGGTATGCTAATACTGTTCTCTTTCTTCTGTCAGTTCCAGACCAATCTCTACTTCCATGATTCCTTTGTTAATCCTTGTGGCTTCTTCATTTGAAGTTTTGCCCCATCAATGAGTGATGTTCCACTGCGTGATTACTACCCCTTTCTCTGCTGGCTCTCTTTGTATATTCTTATTTTCAGTGAATGCTCACAGTCTCATCTAAGAAATGGGATCAAATTACATGCTTTGCCTTTCACACTCTTTCTGTTTAATAACAGTGTTGTGAGGAAATTCAGGCATGGTGTGACTACCACACTCAGCCCTCTTTACAAATGTTGCTTTATTTAACTCTCAGATTGACTTTATGAATTCATTCACTATTACTCTTACTACCTTTTTTTTTTCCAAATAAAGATATTAAAGCTCTGAAAATAGAAACTGCCTCCCAAGGGCACACCACTGCTAAATGGTAGGGCACAGACTAGTCAGATGCTGGTTGTGTCTTCCAAACATAGCATGCTCTTCGTGATAGTACCACTGTATTATTCTGGGTCCCTGCCAAATCTTATTTCAGCAGCAGTAGTCTCTAAAGTGATCTAGCTCACACTCTAGCTCACACTCATCATCTACTTCTCAGATTCTTACTCCAAATTGATAACCCATTAATTTATCTGTGTGTGGGGGGAATGATTAGTTCTGCTGTTTGAAACCTATGAGCACACCAACTGGACATGGCTATTGTCTCATTGAAACAAATCCTATACCTTTTCTTTTAAAATATTTTGTACTGATGATGAGTAAACATGTAAATTAGAATGAAGAAAGTTTGTAGATAGAATGAAGTTATAAGCTCTGAATTTAAACTAGTGTTCTAATTTTGACTCAACCAGTCCCTAGCTGTTGAATTTAGAGCCAGTCTCCACCACTTTTGATATGAGTTTACACTGAGAGCTATAGCATAAGGTTTTGTGAGAAATGAATTGGTTAATCTGGGTAAACTTCCTAGGGCTGCCTGGTTTCCAGTAAACTTAACACTGTTAGTATTGTTATCCCCATATGGAAGATAGGTGAGCATGTTGGAGAATAGTATTAGAATCCAAGGTTGTTGCCGGGCGTTGGTGGCGCACACCTTTAATCCCAGCACTTGGGAGGCAGAGGCAGGTGGATCTCTGTGAGTTCGAGGCCAGCCTGGTCTACAAGAGCTAGTTCCAGGACAGCCTCCAAGGCCACAGAGAAACCCTGTCTCGAAAAACCAAAAAAAAAAAAAAAAAAAAAAAAAAAAGAATCCAAGGTTGTCTTGATAATCCACCCTACTGTTCACCAGGAGATAACAGTTTTCTTACTGAAATTCATTCTGACAGATAGCTGTGATGAACCGAATAACATAGCTTTGGGTTGGCGATCGCACACTTCAGGAATGAGTCATGTGGAAGCCTGTCTTCTAGAATTTGAAGTTGTCCTCTTTCACTTGGAAACTGGAATAAAGACCATTGCCAAAGTCATTCCCTATAGGCATGGATCACTTTCCAAATGAGTGTAAAGTTTCCTTGAGACAGAATGAGCACTGTAATCCACATGACATAATTTTCAATAAACGACGTTAGCACCCCAGTAAGCCAGCCAAGCAGTCCTCTAACCATCACAGCTCTCTAAATGTCTGCTGAACCACTCACTATGAGAAAGTGAGAATGGGCCTAAGGCCCTGGGTGGACTGGGTCTCAGTCTAAGAGGAATGATGGGTGGCAGCATGCCAGCTTGGGAACCCCACGTTTTCCCCAAAATTTAAAGACATAGTAAGGTCATAAAAGATGATACAAACAATGGACTGGTTCATTTCAACCTGTCTCATGAATCACTCGGTGACTGGGAACAGTTCCTATTCAATGCTGTCTGCTGAGCAGAGACCTGTTCCACTTAAAAAAAATTCTGATGATGCAGGCCAAGCTATTGAACATGTGGTTTTGTAGAGAATTTGATCCCAATACTTATAGTCTAATAATTTATCTTCTGCTTAAACTGGACATGTTCAGCAGTCCAGTCCATGAACCAAAGCTAGATTCTGAAGCAAAATGCGTGCGTATGACAATGTTGGAGAAGTAAAGATGGATTCAACATGACTTGGGAAATAAGCAAGTAGCTTAGAAGAAGAGGAGGGGGCCTGGGAACCAGGAGAGACAGCTTGACAGCAGACAGAAGTGATCAAACATTCAGACAGAGGAGAAAACTGAGATCCTCAGCTATGGCCAAAAGATACAACCCAAACCAACTGCACCAAAACTAGACTTAAAGGACATGGCATATTACATAGACTTTTCCCATCACAAGATGTAAGCTAATCTACTTTGCTAAAAGCAAACACACTTCACCCTTGAGAGACTATTAAGTGCCCTGAAAAGGATCTGGGGCTCACTTCGTAAGACACATTTCATCAGATATTTAGAATTTTCTCTGTAGAACCTCTGGCCTTTAGTGTTTTTCATTTTCTCATTCTTCTGCGATAATGAGAACCACATTCGCTCAGGGAAAAAGTCACAGCATAACATATTACCAGCCCTGATATTCACAGGCAGATGCTCGCACATCCTTTTCACCATTAGATAAGGGAGTCAAAGGTTTAGCAACAAAGCCTTCATGAACAAAATTTTTAATAAATAAAACCATGACCTGAATAAGCTTTAAGTTGTTTTATCCCTTGCAATTTCTGAAAGTCATTACACCTGTTTGTCTGTAATGTTGCTATGCTAATTTCAGTGGTGTTGCATTTATTTGTTTTGCACCAGGCAGGTGCGTGTGTGCCAGAGTGTACACATGGAGATCAGAGGTAGGAGTAAAATCCGTGGAGTTAACTATGGGAGTCAATTCTCTCCTTTCATCGTGTGACTCCTAGGACTGAGATACAGAACACTAAGGTTGATGGCAGGTTCCTTTAACCTCTGAACCTTCTCACTTTTGGTTTCAGGATTTTGGAAAATATCTTAAACGATCTGTAAAATTACTATGTAGCTGCCATGTAGCAAAGCTATCCAACGTTCAGTGTTCTTGAATAGAGGCCCAGCATTGCTCTGGTGCCATCACAGTGAATGTATCTGTTCTCCAAAATTAGAAAGTGAGTTCTCATCAGAGTAAGGATTGACTGCAACCCACAGTATGGATTCTTTCACTAATATTGACTCATGGAATGAAAAATCTTTCTGAAGAAATAATACATCTGAAAATTCTATGATTTCAAAAAATGGGAGGGGAGGATTAATAAAAGAAATGAAATGTTAACTTGAGTTATCATTGCTTGCTTTGTTTGAAAGTTCTATCACACAGGTGCTCTTAAAAGATATCTGATGTTGAATGTGGAATCCCAGGAGCTGCTGTTTGTCTTATTTTTACTTGGTCACCTCTTTAAATGTTATTTCTCGAAATCCTTTCTTGTGGTGGATGAGTTCATCTCTTTCTTCTCCATTCACCACTTTTGCTGTGCAGACTAAGCCCCTATCTTCATCTGCTCACATAAACTATGTTCCCAAACTTCTCAGTCACCCTACAAATTCTAGCTACAGAATTTCCACAGCATGCGCATGCCCAGCCACAATGTGCTCCTGCTCAAGAGACCTCACAGTGTTCTGAAATCCATGATTAGATCTAAACTGAACCCAAACCACAGACATCTAAACCCTGAACTTCAGCATTAAATATAGGAAAGGCATAATGGATATATAAGAAGCCAGGGCTACCCAGTGACTAGGCATTCCTATTGCACTGACTCACTTTGGAAATCTGAATTCTGTGGAGAGTAGTGTTATAACCTGAATTGTTCTTTTTTTCTTGTATTTAAAACTATGTCAAGTTATTCTATTATAATATTATTTGATGTATAAACTATATTGCTATACATCAAATCAAGTATGTTTGTAGTTTTGTGTTCATTTGTTTTGCTTTATTTTCAGAAGAAAATCAAGAAGCTAGGGCTGGAGGTTAGATGAATAAAATCTTAAATAATCAGTCAACATATTTTCCTCCATTTGGTTAGGCAATGACCACTTATCACACATGGTTCTTCCTCGATGTGGTTAGGCAATGGCCAAGTATCACACGTGGTTCTTTGTTCTTTGTTAGGTCAATGGTACAGGTTTTAGAAAAGTTAATCTTGATTTGACACTTGGCATGAATTAGACAGTTGTGTTCCTGGAAGTCATAAGCCCAATGACTGAACAACTGTAGTGATTTTTGATAGTAGTAATGTCTGAGCCATGGTGATGGTGGTAGAAATGGGGAAGAAAGGAGAAATGTGGGTTATTCAGAATTTTGTCTTTGATGGTAGGCAGAGAATCAGAAAGGACAATAATGAGTTCAAACAGAGTCTGGTTAGATTTGCAGATTTTAATTAGAAATAGAGAAATATATTTCTTAGTTTTACCATCAGAGGTAGAAATAGTAAGTTCTAAATAATAGTAGATTTAAACCTTCTAGGAATAAAAAGTGATTAGGAGTTTTATTTTCCAATGGGCTTGAGTAAAACAAATTTAGTGATGTACTAGCCACAAAGACAGCTGGTAGAAGCTGTGACTGACTGTCCACTCCTGGCTTCAGTCTCTGCCTTGTGACCTCTTTCTATGTCTTCCAAACAAGTGCCAGCTACATCACACCTTATTAGAGAGATCATATTATCTACAAAGGGGCAAAATCATCAAAACATTACAGTAGCTGTCATAGGAAATGAAACACACTAGCAGGGAATTTCCATTGGACACAGACTCAAGGTTTCCCACATGTGCTAGACACCAGGGTTTAGGACATATCAGGTTCTGCAGTCTCAAGGCATCTCATGTTGATTATCCTGGGCCACTTTCTCAGCTGGCAGGTTCTATGCTATGAGTGCTGTTACCAGAGTGACTTCCCAGTCTGCTACTTCATGCTCTACTGATATAGTAAACATCAGAAATATGCACCACAGCCTTCCCCTCAGCTGGCTAGTTTTAAGGGCTTGCAAATTGAAAGGACTACATGGCTTTGGACAGCTGTTCCCATGTTGTTTCTAACTGAATGTGACACGCAGACTTCTAGACATTTCGGCGTATTGCCTCTTCTTTTGAGTACGACTTAAGGTCAAGTCCACCTACAACTTCATGTAAATATCATTAGGCTATGTATGCTACAGGCAAAGAAGATCTACTGTTTGGAATAGTAAGTAAAATGTTTAACTGTTTCGAGCCATAAGTCATAGTGGTTCACTGGGACTTGCCAGCTCAGTGGTCAGACAGTAAGGAGGTATTCATTGGAAATGAGTAAGATGGGAGAGAACAGGGAAGGCTGGCCTTGACTTTTCTGTCTTCTCTCCCATGTTAGACTCAAACCATATACATGAGATGGGCAGGTCACAGGCCCAGCCTGGTGGCGCTTGTGGTGTGCAAGCCTATTCTGTGGAACAATTAAAGGCCAAAAAGCTGTTTTTAGAAAGAAAAAACTCCCGGGACTTTGCTGTGGCCTTTAACTTAGTCAACTAAAGCAGCATCGCACAAATGAAAGGAAGCTGCCCAAGGCCGCTTACCTTGAAAGCAATTCTTTGCTAGCAGGGGTAGGAGGTGTGTTGTGATAGTCTTCAAAGACTGTTCTAAACAAACTTAACATAGACATTGTAGAGTCTAGTGGGACACATGCCTTGAGGGTACACTGTTGGATCTCTGTATTTATTTGATAAAATTTTTTTGATTATTTGGGAAATTCACATATGCATCCCAACACCGTTCATTTTCCAGTTCTTCCATGTCCACCCTCTGCCCTGTACCCTCCCTGGCATAATAAAATTTAAAAAATTAAAAAACCCACTTTACTCCTCCATATTGTCCACCTCTCTATCACGTATCCACTTATGGTGGTAGTATTGGGAGCTGCTGTGTGCCTTGAAGTACACCTTTTACTCAAACAGCTTTTCTTGTTTCATTGTTCATTTCAATGAGTCACTGGTCTGTTACAAGGCTTCCGGCTTCTGCTGCACCTTCAATACTGGACCCTCACCAAAACATCTGTTGGATATCCTACTGTTGCCTTGAGTCATAGAGATCCTGAAGCTATGGTTCTGTAGAACTAGTCCCTTCATGTGATCTAATGAGCCATTGATGGAGTATGTTGGGGTGGGCCAACTCAAAACCCCTGGATGTGGGCCTGGGTGGAAGCTGAGTTGGTCAGTGTTGTACCTCAGCTGGGACCCCCTCTCAGGAGAGGGGCAGAACCAGCAAGTCTCCTGGGCCAGCTCTCCTTGGTCCCTGCATTCAGGTCGGCTCAATGCAGCTGTCAAAGGACAGGGTCATCTTCCCCATATGTGGCAGCCAGTGAGGGGGAACCCCCCCCTCCCATGCCACTTTGGCCAACTCTCCTGTGAGGGGTGGGATTAGCTTTACCAGTGCCAGAGAGGGGTCGTGCCTACTCATCAGCATCCTCAGACATCAACACGGCTTTAGGCAGAAGTCCAGACCATGGGCATCCTCATGGTTTTTGGTGGTAACACAAACCACATACATAAGTAGACCCTGGCTTGTTGAGGCCATGGATCCAGACATAGTTCTTGGCTGAAGCTCAGGCCTGGATGTCACCATGGCCTCAGGTGGTCGTGTAGGCCTCTCAGATAAGTATGGCACCATTGGCAGCATTGCCCTCAGACCTCAACTGGATATATTAACCATGTTTAAAGATAGGCCCGATGCCCAGGAGTAGGCAGTCAACACAAAATGAACTCAATGGTATTTTTGTAGAATCTTGTCTCTTACAGCTTTGTTTGGACATCCTTTGTCTTATTGTATTCTGCTCACATATTTTATACAGCAGATTTTTTTTCTTGTTTTTGTAGGAGTATTTTGTGTATGTGTGTTTGAGTTGTTTTGTTTGTGGATTTGTTTTTTAAAAGATAGTGAGAAAGGAAGAACACAGACTTGGACAAGTAGGGAGTGAGGGAGGACCTGGGAAGAGTTAGGAGAGGGGCAATGTGTGATTAGATTATACTGTATGAAAAAATGTCTTTCTATTTAAAAGAAAATACATGCACATACCTCTTAAAATGTACTGGCTGATGATACAGTGACTATTTTCTATGGTATGAGGTGTGAATAACTCATGTTTTGTTTACATCAGTATTTTCCTTGGTTTGAAATGGATAATTTAAAGGTCCCCTGGGGTAAAATGATTCCACCAAAACCCAGTGCTGAGTTTGGAAAGCAGAGGCTGGGAGAGAATGGTTAATAGTGTTTGATTACCTAAGGAGGATCTCATATTGCCTTGGTACTTGGTTTCCACATAACTGATCATGAGCTGCCTAACACCTGACTCAGGGATAATAAACAGCTATGACTCAGCCACATTTCAATCAATTACAGGCAGACACTGGAGCAGACCACATCTAAAAAGGCAAATGCCTGCTGGAACCAATCAGGCAACCCCTGTGTTTTATTTACATGGTTTTTGTACCCACACTGCCTGGATGCTTGTGGAGTTCTCCAGACCTTTAGTCCAGATGCTGTGAACTGAAATTGTTCTAACGTTTGGGACAGGAGCTCGTTGGAGTCTTAACTATTTTTGCAAATACGTAGAGCACTGTCTTGAGGATGGGTCCCATGTATTAGCACAGGATTCCTTTATATTTTGCAGATACTGTCCACATAGCCTGGAGCAATTTGGTTACTATTCTGAGTGTGTCTGTGTTTTGACTGTGGCATGTCACATGAGGTCATAATTGAATTCTTCACATGTGATGTTATGCTACCACCCAAAGTTCCAGATTCCAGTGTGTTTAGGATTTGGGGATGTTCAGCTTGTATTGTGAAGGATATATGTAAGGGTGGTAGGGTATGGCTTTGGAGAAATTGTGATGATTGTGATGATTACACAAATTCTTTCCAAAGGAAGCTGACCTGGAGGGATTCTCTGGGAAACAGGCTTTCTTTTAAGAGTATTTCTGACACCAAACATAGGGTTTTCCTCTTCTGACATATGCTTTTATTATTCTGAAGTTTGGAAAATGAGTGCAGTCTGGCCTTATATATATTGTCATAATTATATATGACAATATGGGACCCAAATTTTAAGTCTATCATTGACATAATAATGACCCAGACCCTAGGGGATCAAAAGTCTTGGGAAATCTTGATCAATGGCAGGAGAGCCTGATGTCCAGGTCAGCTCTGAAGACTTGGTTAGGGACGGCCAAAGTCTACAATACCAAGAGGAAGAAACCTTCAGTGTTATATTTTCACTATGATGCTTATGGTTTGGTCAGAGTTGACTTCCAAAGGCTCATGTGGAGGACTTGGTCATTTGTACTAACCTCTTCAAAGGGAAGTGAATGGGTCATGAAGGTTCTGACTTCTCCAGCGGGTTACTACATCATCCCATCCACATATTGTAATCTGATGGACTTTGGGGAGTTGATGGTAACTCAGGACATTTCACTTCACTGACAGCATGTTCAGGACAATGTTAATTTACCAAGAAACTTGTTTGTGAAGTAGCCAAATGATATCCCCAGTACTTCATAACCATTGGCTTTCCTTGTATTAACAAATTTAAAGATATCAACCTTATACAAGTAAACACTCATAAAAATGTATTGCTTTTATTTTGAAAAATGGTTTCCTTTTATAACCCTGGATAGCCTAGAACTCACTAAATAGACTGTCTTCAAGCTTGCAGTAATTTCCCTACCTGTCAAATGCTGGGCTAGAGGCATGATTCACCATGCCCAGCTCAAATTTGTTAATAAATGAATATAGTATTATTATTATTATTGAATAGGTGATTAGAAAATTAATTAAATAGTTTTACTCAAAATATGCATAAACTTAAAGAAAATGTTTTTAGGTTCCTGCAGAATTTTTATCATCTCAGTGAAAGAGAGAAGCATGCAGAGCTGACATGGTCTTAATTAACCATTACATTTGTAATATAAGTGAACATAAGTCTTGTTCCAGGGCCTTTTGGAGTAATGAGGAGATAGCCAGAGACCAGAGTCTGTCCTCAAGTTTAATCTTATAGGAAATCTGCACCAGCTAGAGTGAGGTTCTCCAAAGCCTAGAAATCCAGGGAAAGACTGGACCAAGAACAAACACATCCCAGTTACCCTCTCCAAAGGGACAGCTCAGAAGACTGTGTTGGTGAGAGAAGAGAAAGTACAGACACTTAGGGCAGCTAGAGCTGGTTCCCAGCTATATGTTTGGGGTCCATGAGCAACCCATTGTTCAGGTCAGCTATTTCTGTGAGTTTCTCCAGCCTGGTCTTGACCCCTTTGCTCATCCCAACTCCCTCTTTGCAACTGAATTCCAGAGTTTAGCTCAGTGTTTAGCTGTGGGGGTTTGCTTCTGCTTCCATCAGCTACTAGATGAAGGCTCTAGGATGGCATATAAGGTAGTCATCAATCTCATTATCAGGAAGGGCATTTAAGGTAGCCTCTCCACAATTTGCTTTGATTCTTAGTTGGGGTCATCCTTATAGATCTCTGGACATTTCCTTAGTGCCAGATTTCTCTTTAAACCTATAATGGCTCCTTCTATTATGGTATCTCTTTCCTTGTTCTCCTCTATTCTTCCCCTGACTCAATCTTCCTGTTCTCTACTGTCCTCCTCTCCCTTACTTTTCTCCCCTTCTCTTTCTTCTAACTCCCTCTCCCCTTCCCCCATGCTCCCAATTAGCTCAGAAGATCTCATCTCAATACCCTTATCTGGGGGACCATGTATGTCTCTCTCTTAGGGTCCTCCTTGTTTCCTAGCTTCTCTGGTGCTGTGGATTGTAGGCTGGTACTCATTTGTTCTATGTCTAAAATCCATATATGAGTGAGTACATATCATATGCATCTTTTTGTGACTGGGTTACCTCACTAAGGATGGTTTCTTCTAGTTCCATCCATTTGCCTGCGAATTTTAAGATTCCATTGTTTTTTCCTCTGAGTAGTACTCCATTGTGTAAATGCACCACATTTTCTTCATCCATTCTTCGGTTGAGGGACATCTAGGTTGCTTCCAGGTTCTAGCTACTACAAATAATGCTGTTATGAACATGGTTGAACATATGTCTTTGTTGTATGAATGTGCATCTTTTGGGTATATGCCTAAGAGTGGGGTTGCTGGATCTTATGGTAGACTGATTCCCATTTTCTTGAGGAACTGTCATACTTATTTCCAAAGTGACTGTATGAGTTTGCACTCCCAACAGCAGTGGAGGAGTGTTCCTCTTTCTCCACATCCTCTCCAGCATAAACTGTCATTGGTGGTTTTGATTTTAGCCATTCTGACAGGAGTAAGACAGTAGCTCAGAGTTGTTTTGATTTGCATTTCCTGGCTGGCTAATTTTGTTGAGCATTTTCTTGTGTGTCTCTCAGCCATTTTAGACTCCTCTATTGAGAATTTTTAATTGGATTATTTGGTGTTTTGGAGACTAGCTTCTTGAATTCTTTGTATAATTTGGAGATTAACCCTCTGTCAGATGTGGGGTTGTTGAATATCTTTTCCCAATCTGTGGGTTGCCCTTTTGTTTTGTTGCCTGTGTCCTTTGCCTTACAAAAGCTTCTCAGTTTCAGGAGGTCCCATTTGTTAATTGTCGATCTCAGTGTCTGTGCTACTGGTGTTATGCCCAGGGAGCAGTTTCCTTTTAAATACATTCCACAAGTTTACAGCAAGGGTATTTTCAAGAATGAGGTACAAAACAAAGTCAGCGATAACCAAGCACTCTAAGCAAAAGCCAGTGCTAGAGCACGAGAGGGAGGACAGCTGAGACCTAGGAGCAGATCATCGAACTTTAACGGCTGAGCTGACAATGAACTGTGCTTACGTCTTTAAAATTGCTAGGTCTTAGGGTTGGAAACATGGTTAAGAGCCCACACTGTCCTCACAGATAAACCCTGTTTTGTTCCCAGCTCCCACATCAGGCAGGTTGCAATCACCTGTAACTACTGTAACTACAACTCCCTCTTCTGGACTCCTGGGCTCCAACACACATGTGTGCACGCACACACGCATGCGCGCGTGCACACACACACACACACACACACACACAATAAATAAATAAATAAACTTTAAAACACAAATGGTAAAAAATTTCTAGGTCTTAAGGGTTTAGAGTATTTTTGGGAAAATAGAAAGTTGTATGAAGTAATTTAACAAGTCTGAAAAAGAGCAAATAAAAAATGTAAAATTAAAAAGTACAAAGGTGTGAACTGCAAAAGAGAGCACACTGATTATAGTAGGTGTGCAGTGACACAAAAATGACCCTGATAAGGAAAGTAACCACATCACAAGATGTTCAAGAAGAAAAAGAAACAATGATAGCCATAATACCGTCTTCACCCAGGCTGCATGCAGTGGTTTGTTCAAGCCTTTGCATTATTAGTTAGCTGGGGTCAAATGTATTATTTATAATTTATGATTGGATGGGAGATTTCTAAGGGTACAGCTAATACAAACGAGAAAACACAGCATTAAACAATGGAAATAAACCAAATTTTAAGTAATGTATTTTTTAAAAATCAAACAAATACAAAATGCAACAATTACAGGTAATGAGGCCAAGGAAAAAAACCTCCCAACTAAATTGTTTTATATTTCTTTTTATGGACAATATTTTCTCATATAATATACTCTGGTCACAGCTTCCCCTCCCTGAGCTCCTCTCTGATAACACTCACTCACATAACTCCAATCCTTCTTTCTCTCTCTCTCTAGAAAACAACGTATTGAAAATAAGTGAAACACATGAAGATGTGGACTAAGATATGCAGGTCCTCAACTGTCCTTGTATCAGTTGACTACCTGATCAAGCATTGATGTGGGCCACAGTCACCAACAGTTCTCACTGCCTGGAGCTGAACCCTGGTCAGTTAACTAGACTTGGTCCAGATAGGTGTCTTGAGTGAAATGAATGGTGTGCAACTGCAACTGACTCACTTGTAGAGGGGTCAGTCATTCCTATGACAGATAACAGCATGTCTAGATGTGAAACCATCCCCCCACGATGAAGACACCCACCAACATCTGCAAATGACAGCTGTCAAATTTGCCGGCATGGCCTGCACCAGTCTGGCATTTAACATTTGTTGTTGTTGTTGTTGTTGTTTTTGAGACAAGGTTTCTCTGTATAGTTCTGTAGACCAGGCTGGCCTTGAACTCACAGAGATCCCCCTGCCTCTGGCCCCCAAGTGCTGGGATTAAAAGTGTGCACTACCACTGCCTGGCTGACATTTATCATTTTTATCTGACTCAGTGGGAATGTAGACAACTTTACTAGACACTTATGATTTGTTGAGCACAAGGGACTCCCAGCCTGTACTGTGAGGTAGACAGTCCATGGTGCCTGCTTGTATTTCAATATGGACTTTTCTCTTTTATTTGCAATTCTGTTTGTCATGGCATTGCTACGGGAGTAGATAGAAGCTTAAAGCAAAAATAATGATGAACAAAGTTGGGTGAAGGAGGAGAGAGAGGAAAGAAATAGGGAAGAGGACAGAGAAGGGGGATGAAGAAGAAAAGTAGAGAGCAAAAGGAAAGGAGGGGAGGGTACAAAGGAGGGGAGGGGGAGGGGAGAGGAGAGGGGGAGGGGGTGGAAAGGAGAGGAGGACAGGAGAGGAGAGGAGGGGAGGGAAGGGGAGAGGAGAGGAGAGATCAATCCACAATGATTGTAGTTGAAAATGTTAACTCATCTCTTAGTAGTTGGCAGGATCTTCAGGGGGAAAAAAAACCTTATGGGCTTATATGCATAAGTAGCTGAGTACATATAAATGTCAAATAAATTATTCCATTTCTATTTACTGCAGAAATAAGTTCTTTTAAATGGAATGGAACTTTAAAACATGTTTATATAAATCCTGCTTTCATCTGCAGAACTGAAAAGACAACCTAGCAAGCACGGTGCATGCAGAGACGTCCAATAAATACTGCAGCCCTACTGTTCCCGGGGAGAGTGGCAAACCTGATCCTGTGGAGCACACAGTACAGCACCGAGCAGTTTGGGAGGCCTGCAGCTCACAGTGACCATAACAAGCAGGGCCATTTCCAAAGGCAGAAAGGAAATAACAAGTGGGAGTGAGTCTGCAAAAATAGCATTGGAGCAAGTACAGGAAGTAGAGCCCTAAGAAGGAATGCATTCTGGGAGGAAGAGAGAAAGAAAACAAATGAATTCTTGCTTTGATTTTTTGTTTTATTTTTAAAATGTGTGTGTGTGTTATGTGTGTGTGAGAGAGAGTGAGAGAGAGAGAGAGAGAGAGAGAGAGAGAGAGAGAGAGAGAGAGAGAGAGAGAGAGAGAGAGAGAGAGAGACTATAGACCTTCATGTGCACTGGCTGAGAAACACTGAACACAATTGACTTGGACAAGTTCCTAATTTGATTCTCTGCTTCTGTGATAAAATGCTGACCAAAAGCAAGTTAGGTTGGAAAGGGCTGATTTCACCTCACAACCTCAGGTCACACTCCATCTCTGAGGGAAGTCACAGAAGGATCTCAAGGCCGTAACCTGGAGATGGGAACTGAAGAAGAGACCACTGCGGAATGCTGCTTACTGGCTTGTTCACCATGGTGTATACAGCCTTCTCATACAACCCACTTGCCTAGAGGTGTCCCTGCCCACAGTGGGCTGGCTGTGCCCACACATATATAAATCATTCATCAAGAAAACACCCCGTAGGCTTGCTTACAGGCCAGTCTGATGGAGGCATTCCACCCTTAACTTTCCCTCTTCCCAGATGACCCCAACTTGTGTCCAGCTGACAAAATGGAAAGCTCAGGCAATGACCATTTTATTAAAAAAAGTTATTCCTTTCAACTCTGCTATTCCATGCAACAAGAATAAAAAATGAACGCAACAGAAGAGCTCTCATTAAAAAATCAGACAACAATAAAAGTTTTTTAAAAAGTTTCCTCTAAATAAACCAGGCTCCATAAAGAAAGAAAAAAAGAGAGAGAAAGAAAGAAAGAAAGGAAAGAAAGAACCAAATAACAGATGCTATATTCAGGATAAAGGAAACAGCATTGTATACCATTATAAATATGTGAACTAGATCAGCAACTGTAGAAATCAGTGTGAATACTCTTGAAAAAGCTAAAATTAAAAATACCCTAAGATCCAGGACTACTGCTCCTGGGTCCATACCCAGGAGAATCAAAGCCAGTATTCCATAGAGACACTGGCTCATCTGCATTCATCACAATAGAAGCTATGCAGCCATCCTACATATCCATTAAAGGAGGGATGGAGGAAGAACGTGCAGTGTATGCAACCAATGGGTCACAATTCAGCCATAAAGAAAGATGGAATTATGGTGGGGAAATGGATGAACTACAGGTGATTGTGTTGAGGGAAGCCAAGCCTGGAAGACAGAGACTGCAGAGTATGGATTCAAAAGCCTTAACATCAGTGGGAGTGTATTTATTTGTGAGGAAGAAGGGGACCAGAGAGAAGAGGGAGTGGTCGGCAATATTGGAATTGAAGAGGAATGAAGAACACCACACAAATGCATGAGGATGTCATTCTGAAAGCTGTCGTTTTCATAATAAATGCTCACTGTTATGATAAACAAGAGTGCGCTGTCATTTTTCATAATAAATGCTCACTGGTATGATGAACAAAAGCGCGCTGTGAACCAGGCACTGCTCTAATCCAATAGTTTTAAGGTGGAAACTGGAGGACAAAGACCTTACAGTCAACCTGAGCAACATAGACCCTGTCTTTAAAAAGAACTAAAGGCTTCCTATATGTTAACCACAGTCTGTTCAGCTAATACCTATAATAAAAAAGATTATTATTCTTCATGCAGTGTTGGGGATGGGATCCAGGACCTCATGCTGGGAAGTACTGTGCACTGAGCTGCCTCTCCTGTCCAGGACAGACTCTCCTTGCCCCCATCAGCCAGCTGAAGCTCTGTATTCATTTAGGTCAAAAGAACCCAAATGGAAAAGTCATACCTGTGGGTGATTCAAGTTTTATTATTTAAATTAGAAGCAAGCTTGCTTTACACATCAATTCCAGTTCCCTCACCCTCCTCTCCTCCCCTGACCCCTACCAACCTCCTATCTCATTCTCTTTATGCTGCCCAGGGAGGATGCGGCCTTCCATTGGGGATCTTCAAAGTCTGTCATATCATTTGGAGCAGGGCCTTTGCTCTCTCCCAACTGTCTAGGCTGAGAGGGTATCTCTCTATGGGGAATGGGCTCCCAAAGTTCATTCGTAAACTAGGGATAAATATCGATCCACTAACAGAGGCCCCACAGATTGCCCAGGCCTCCTAATTGATACCCAGCTTCAGGAGGTCTGGGTCAGTCCTATGCTGGTTTCCCAGCTATCAGTATGGGATCCATGAGCTCCCACTTGTTCAGGTCAGCTGCTTCTATGGATTTCTCCAGCCTGGTCTTGACCCCTTTGCTCATCACTCCTCCTTCTCTGCAACTGGCTTCCAGGAGTTCAGTTCGGTGTTTACTTGTGGGTGTCTGCCTCTGCTTCCATCAGCCACTGGATGAAGGCTCTAGGATGGCATATAAGGTAGTTATCAATCTCATTATCAGGGAAGGGCATTTAAGGTAGCCTCTCCACTATTGCTTAGATTGCCAGTTGGCGTCATCCTTGTAGATCTCTGGAAATCTCCCTAGTGCCAGATCTCTCCTCAAACCTATAATGGCTCCCTCTATTATGATATCTCTCATCCTGCTCTCCTCTATTCTTCCCCTGACTCAAACGTCCTCTCCCATGTCCTCCTCTCCTCTTCCCCCCCTCTTCTTCTCCCAGCTCCCTCTCCCCTCCCCCAAGCTCTCAATCCACTCAGGAGATCCTGTCCCTTTCTCCTTCTCCAGGGTACCATGCATGTTTCTTTTTGGGTCCTCACTGTCTCACAGCCTCTCTGGTAGTGTGGATTGTAGGATGGAAATCCTCTGCTCCATGTCTAAAATCCATATATGAGTGAGTACATGCCATGTTTGTCTTTTTGTGACTGGGTTACCTCAGTCAGGATGGTTTCAAATAATGCTGCTATAAACATAGTGGAACAGAGATGCCCTTGCTGTATGAATGTGCATCTTTTGGGTATATGCCTAAGAGTGGTGACAATTACATCTTAACAGTGTTTCAGGACTAGCATATTAGGTCTGCTCATAGGTTGAACAAAATAATGCGAGCTGCTGGCCAAATTTACTCAGCTCAGAGTTCTGAAGCCACCCTCACACAGACATCAGGGGGAACTCATTTCACACTTCTATAAAATTAATTTTGATTGTTTTCAAGGATTAGTCAACACAAAACAAAGTGGAAATGGTACCCCAGCTATAGAAACTCCGTGGGCTGGAGAAAATCAGTCTCAAAAGCGCTGTGTCTCTGAATTAAGAAAGAGGACCAGGTCCTGCCAGGGCTTAGCTAAGCTGACCCTGAGTCTACAAACATATTTAAGACGATCAGCTTCTGCAATTGAGGCACTTGCCGAAGTCTGGTGGAGGCAGATTTGGCTGCTGGAGGAGCCAATGCAAAGTCCATGTGCTCTTAATTCTGTCATTTCTCACACTTAGCTCAAAGCATCCTGTTTCACGCAGGAGCAAGCCTCGTGTCTGCACTGGATCTCCTTTGCAGCACTCAGCCAGTGTCAGCAAAGGCAGGTCTGTGCCGCAGTACCAAGGTCAACACTAGCCACCCTTGCTGCTCTTCATAGTAACCTCTATTGCAATGACAACACCTCACATACATTTCACCTATTTAGTAACTTCACAGGCCTAGGCAGTTGTGTGTTACATATTTTAGATTATGCCTTGAGAGTCAAACATACCTTTACTTGTAGAGATAGTTCACACTCACTGCTCTATAGTATTGTGCTGTGTAGACATATCATAATGTATCTGCTTGGTATCCAATTGATAGGCAATAGCATTAACTATTTAGGCCTGTTGTAGAGAGTGTCACTGTGAATTTTTAAGCTTATATATTTTTAAGAAACCTATCTGTTACCCTTATTCATAGTCTAGAGACTTTTCTAGAATGGAGTTATTGGGACTATATGTGTGCAGTGTGTGTGAATGTGTGTGTCTATGCACGTGTGCATGTATGAGAATGTGAGTTTGTGTACATGTGTGTTCAGACTTAATACTGTCAAATCACTTGACAAAGCTATGAAAATCCCCACCAGTGGGGAATGTGTCCCTCTTGCCGGTGTCCTTGCCAGCAATGTGGCGTTTCCTTGTTTCCATAGCAACTGTTTAAATCAGCCTTGAGTGTCTTCCTCAAAATTCCCTTTGCTGTTTGTGACTTGCACATTTTCACATAACTTTTCTATGAAACTGCAAACTTTGGGTAAACCCGCTGTGCTGTAGGCTGGAATCGCTTGACTCTGAAGGTCAATGTGGGGAGAGTGGACCTGTGTCTGAGGCTGACGTGCAGGGATCACAAAACTGCTCTCAGTCATGCTCCTTAGTTGGTACAGAGGGCATGCATGTGCCTTGCTGGGGTAATAACTATTTGTCTTATACCACAGTGTGCAACATTCTAGTTCTTATATTATTCATATGAATAACACTTTAATCTTTTATCAAGAGCTTCTTTTGCCAAATTTAATTTTTCTAATGTTCATATTTTGTCTACAGATTTTTGAGATTTTCTTTCTTCAAAATAATTTGTCTCTAAATATTGACATATTCTGTATTTCCTTTAAGCCATTACCACCCCTTACATGTCCTTTCTTTGACATATGATGAATACACACGGTGACACAATGTCCTTATCGTCTTCCATATTTGGGAAGAACTGCTATTCATCATTTGGTACAGCAGTCAAGGAAATTCCGTTATAATCCTACTTTGCCAATAGCTTTAAAAATTTTTCAGTTGAGTTTTATGAGATGAGTTCTTCTGCTCTCTGCAAATACAACAACGTACCCTAAATGACAAGCCCAAGTTGAACACTGCATCCACTGTGTGTGTGTGTGTGTGTGTGTGTGTGCATATTTATGCACACTCATCCATAAGTGCAGAGACATGTAGAGGCCATAGAAGTGCATTATATTTTCAAAGCTTGAGTTATAGGCAATTGTGTGTAGCCTGTTGTGAGTGTTAGAAACTGAACCTGGTCCCCTAAAAGAGCAATTCCTACCTCCCAACTCTACTCCTTATTTTTAACAATATTTAATTTTCATAGTGCTTTACTTAGTTTTTTTTCTGAGACAGGGTTTCTTTGTGTAACACCTCTAGCTCTTCTGGAACTCGTTCTGTAGACCAGGCTGACCACAAACTCATAGAGATCCGCCTACCTCTACCTCCTGAGTGCTGGGATTAAAGGCAAGCACTGCCACTGCCAGGCTAACTTAGAATTTTCATGAGAGTTTGTACTGTAATTTGTTTTTATATGCCTTTTTCAATTTCACATTAAGCTTGTCTTGTATAATGTATTTATAAGGGCCTACATTTTCCCTATTCTCTGAAAGAGATTCTGTTTTACTGTTTATAAAATCACAAACACAAGTAAAGCTTTGTGGTCCACCCATTGTTGTGTCTTCCTCTCCTACCCTTGCTTGTTAGCTTTGGTTCACTTGACACAAACTAGAGATACCTGAGAAGAGGCACACTCAGTTGAAGAACTTCCTTCCTCCATCAGATTGGCCTGTGGACATGTCTGTGGGGTACATCTAGTCACAACACATAGGAAATTAACAACAGACCAAAGTATCA
The DNA here is from genome assembly GCF_017639785.1 of Mesocricetus auratus. Taxonomy (NCBI): domain Eukaryota; kingdom Metazoa; phylum Chordata; class Mammalia; order Rodentia; family Cricetidae; genus Mesocricetus; species Mesocricetus auratus. The sequence goes on along the minus strand of NW_024429269.1, from coordinate 9,469,783 downwards.
GTTCCACCTGAGTCCAGCTTGGTGAGTCAGTGTATTGTAATCACCATGGGCTAAGGGTTGTTTACAGGAGCAGGGACAACTCCCGAGGCAGCTGGCCGTGTCACTCAGCATGGATGGCAACTCATGAATGCTGCAACCCTGGAGTCTTCTGCAGTGCAGCCGTACAGGTGAGTCTCTTTCCTTAGCAGATGCCTAGTATTTATATAATGATAGTGACCGGCTTGTGAAGCTTGTAAATTTCCACATCACACTGTGGCATTTGTTGACTTCCTGTCTCAAGCATCCTGGAGAGAAAACTTGAGTGGGAGAAAACTGCTGTGTGACAAAGAGTGATAGGCTGGAGACAAAGCACTGTGGAAGAGAGGCAGACATCTTACAGCGTAGCAAACATGACAAATGCCTCTCGGCATGAGGTCTGATGGCACCGTTGCTGGTGTAGACCACTGACACCATGGCATGAGAATGGCGGCTCGCTCTGGGTCCTTCTCTCCCAAAGGCATGACACCATGGGATTGTGAAAGGAACATCGGCTGCATCCATGGGAAACAGCTCACACACATGAAGAGTGCTCCTAAAACCCAAAGATAAGACGTGCCAGAGATGTTCACTTCTACCATTGTATGAGGAGAAATACGAACTACATATAATGTCCTGTATCCAGTTGGGATCCTGGGACAGAAACAGATTAAGAGACTCTCAATAAGGTGTGACTTTTAAACTAGTAGCCTATGACTGTTGTACATTAGCATTCTACATAAAACAAGACATCAATGGTGTGGGAAGACAAGTATAATCTGCATGAGAAGTTGCTGTTATACCCGCACAACTTTTCTGTGAAGGAAGGTGATTCTACAGTAAAGAAAACTTTATATTTCAAAAATGAGCTTTCTCCTACCCTTTGAAGGGGAACTGGGTAAGATAATGTCCATTTTCCTTAGTCCTGGCACACATAGCCTAGAGCACATAACTGTGTAGATGGTGACCAGGCTACACTAAGTGTCTCATGGCTTGTTGACCTAGAACTTTGCTAATGATCAGCAAGCCTGAATAAATTGAACATATATATATATATGCATATATATATATGAGATAATACCAAACCAGACAAGATAAATCTGTACTCTGTACTTACTATTTCATTTATTTTCCTTCTATTGTGATATGTAATGAATTTGATAAGACTTTATCAATAGTTTATTGATAATTAATTTATAATTAATAATAATCTATTACAATATAGGAGCTGAGTTGATGGCTTAGAGGTTAAGAGTGCATGCTGCCCTTACAGAGCGAGCACCTTGGTTCAGTTCCCAGCAGCCTGGTCAGGAGCCTGGCCAGGAAACTTATAACTGCCTCTAACTCCAGCTATCCTGTTCTGACCCCCACAGGCACCTGCACTCACATGCATGTACCTCCACAAGGACATGCATGCACACACATAAATAAAAAATCAATTAAATGGTGCATTACAAAGATATATAAAAGGTTGGACTACATGTTATCATGAGGTAATTTAATTGTCATTTCCTAGTAGGACTCTCCCTATGTAGAGCAGCTGCTAAATCTTTTAAGTCGTCTATTTTGTCTATGTAGATGTTTGTGCATTCCAATGGCACAATTTAACCAGAGAGGTTTTGCATCTGCTTCTGAAAGCCTCGTTGCAGCAGTCAGGTGTGTGGAGCACTCCTCTAACCCCATCGGAAGGCTGGGGCAGGAGGGAGGACCTGGCTTTAAGGATGCTGTTCTGTGGAAAGGGACATCAGTGTAGGCAAAAAATGGCACAAATGATGATTTTTAAAGTCCTGATTGTAGGAGGAAGTCTGATGCCGCCATTAAACATGTGACTTATTAGAGGCGCATACAGATGAGGTAATAAAAGGGCGGTTTACCACACCGCTAACCACACCCACTTTAGGCAGGACTAAAGACGTATACGTACGTAGGCGGAACTACGTCACTAGCCAGGCCCACTTTTGGGCATGGCTGGGGCGTTACAGGGGGGAAGGCATAAAAGACAGCACACAGGAAGTCTCGCTCTCTTTTCCTGGAGTTCGGCTTCCAGTTCGGCAGACGAAAACTCCTTGTCTCCTCTGGGTTTGGTATCTTGTGAGTAATTTCTACATTAAATACTTAGATTTACTTTCAGTAATTGTGTGTCGCGTATCGTTACAGCGTCCATTAAAGCCAACACCTGATATCGAAAAATGCCTGTACTCTTCTCTCATAGGCCAGGGTTTGTCTCCTTCCCAAATTCCCATCTCATTGGTTTAGGATGCAAAGCTTTGTCTAACGAATATTTTGAGGTGTTGGGACTCCCCCCTTTCCGACTGTGGCCTCGGTCATGTAGCAGGCTGTCTATAAGTCTCCAACTCTCAGAGTTCTAGGACAAGCAGGCATCAGCCACCAGTTAGGGAGGGTGGGGGCTAATGCCTCCTGTTTGTCTGTGACTCTGAGGGGTTCTAAGCCCACCTCATACTCTGAGTGGACAATCACACACTATTCCTCATACCTGGGCTACATAGAAAGGCCTTTTTTGAATGAATAAATAAAATAAATAAATTTAAAAATTGTTTTCTATTAAGTACTCCCCTGTGATCACCGAGGCAACTATTTTGCAAATAGAAACTCCAACGACGTTGTCACAGTATGGCAACTTATGCTTTCATCATGTTCAGGCACAACATTCTCCAGTTAGGTTTCAATCAACTTCATAATTGTCAAAAATCATTTTAAGAAAAACTATAGGACTATTTAAAGTTAAAATAAACATGCTAAATAAAAAGCATGCTTTGTTTTAGGATGCTAAAAATGAAGATCTATAATGTTATTGTATGTACAAAATGACAGTCATTTCTGTTGCTAGGTCTGTGGTTACAGCCAGGACACTCTGGACCCCCATGCCATTTTGTGTCTTTGTGGTTTAAATAAAGAGGTCACCTAGTGAAATTCCCATGTCATGAGAATAACACGACTCAAGAGGAGTCACAACTCACTAAGTTCAATGTAGCATTAATTTTAAAAATCCCAGATCATCTCTTTAAGAGCATGGGGTATTACTTTATCTACTGTAAGACATTTGAATAATTTACTAAAGGAGTGTGTGTGTGTGTGTGTGTGTGTGTGTGCGCGCGCATGTGCTCCCTTCTAGAAAAAGATTCCTCAAACAGAGAGTCCCCTGAGAATCCTAAACACAAAGATGCTAACATGTTATACAATTTAACATTTGGAATGAACGTTCAGTGCCAAGTTCAAACCGTCAATATTTCTGGAAAAGAAAATAGACATTATAATAGGACAGTTCACTTTCTTGGCACAGGTTATCAAAAGAGTAGCTTAAGAAATTATGCAGCCTGTAACAACTTAACATCAGAAATAGAAATAACCCAGATTCAAAAATAACTTACAGACCCATCAATCAATCAAACGAGATACTACTGAAAAAAGAGACCTAAATGTCTTAGTCATGACACAGAGGCCTATTTTCAGGGTGGGCACTTTAGAGAAGTCCTGTGTGTAGTCGTCATCAGGCCTCATGACAGGCTATGCACCTGTGGGAGGAAAGATGGTGATGGCCCACACAGACACTGCAGCCTACATCTCCAGCATGGAGTGTCGGTGAGCAGGGTCAATTTCAGACAACTACAGCCATCCACGGAGCCTCAGGTACACAGGCCACACAACTGTACCCTAAGTAAACACAGAATTCAAGGCCCACATCTTACGTCTGGACTTGGAAACAAAAGAATGGCCACTGGTTCAACAAGGGGAAGAAAAGATGATGTCAAGAGCCCAGAATACAAAGCTAACTGCTAGACACTTGAGTCACACAAGGGCCTGTCACCTCTGTGTCCTCCTCGGACACTGTGCTTCCTGCTAAGATGTGAATGCCCATTTCAGCTCTGAGGGGACACTGGTGTGACATGTTGAATTGCCTTAGCCGGAGCCCTGTTGACAGGCCTTTTGGGGTTTAATCTGGCAGGAAAGTGCCTTCCTAACAAGAATAAAGCTCTGGCTTTGATCCTCAGTACTGGTGGATAAACAAATAGATATATCAGGCCATACTGACACCTGCAAGGTGACAAGGCAGTGTGTCAGACAGTAGTGGCATGGCTGAACACAAAATGTGTGCCTGAGGTCCAGGCAGTTTGTGAGGAATAAAGGAGGATGAGAAGCCAAAGTTTCTTCCAGCTCTCCGGAAGAGTGTGGTGCCACCTGTTTTCATGGGCCTCTCTGTGAGCTCTGAGGATGAAGAACCAGTTTGGACCTTTCTCTCCAGGCATCCTGACGTGTAGTGAATCAGCCACAGGCATGTTTCTGATGGCCATTGACTTGAGTATTACTGCGTGAGTACATGCACACGCTTGCATGTCATGCATATAGATCATTTTTGTTCTCTCAGCTGACAGAGTTTTGTCCAGGTCCTGGTGTCTGAAGGGCACTTGATCCCTGGAGGGAGCATGAATGGCTTGAATGTACTGAGGGGACGGGGATGGGGGGACTCCCATGGGAGCAGGTGGCAGAGGAGGAATCCTGCCAGAAGTCAGGTCTCAGCTCTTGACAGATTACACTAAATTAATGTCCATCCAGAATGAAATAGAACAGAACAGAGGCTTACCCTAAAGTGAGGCTTGTTTTCAAATCATCCTTGGCTATTTGTAAGTACACAGCCTTAAACATACAGCCGAAATAAAGACACATCACCACAAACAAACCATGACCATTTGGGAAATTTCAAGTTGTCCCTGTCAGATGCTACCGTTGTCATCTGCAGAGGCTGTGGCAGCCCAAAGCTAAATAAACCTGGACATGGAATGTCTCTGAGTCAGGGTCACTGCCCACTGAGCCACTCCAGAGGCTAACCAAGGTCAAGCAGCAGCTGCCCAGGATGAATCATTGGCTCCGCCCTCACTGCTTCAGGCTCCCTCCTGCTCTCCAGTCTCTTCCCGCTGTCTGCCTCCCCATATCAGGCTGATGCTGTTTGCACCCAGGCCTGACGCCTTTCAGGACCCAGTCTGTACCTACTAGGTACACAGTGGGGCCACCACCCCACCCCCAGTCATACTTTCTGGGCTCCATTATGCACATCTCAGGGTCTTTCCTTACACAACAGATTCTGAAGGGTTCTCAGTGTCCACTTGACTTACCCAGCTGATGGCTGAACTTTTCTCTGTAGCTGAATTCTCCTCCGTAGGCTTAGAAGCCCGTTAATGAGCTCAGGCCTGACCTTTGGGCTGCGAGCAATCCTAGCCGGTCTAGCCCGACACACTCCAAACCCCCCACCCTCCCCCAGAGTGGCTGCCTTCTAAGGATCTCTCCTCCTGTCAGCTTCCACGCGCACTTTAAAAAGCCTGACTCCCATGGCTTCCCAAATGCACCCAGTGCTAGAGTCTGAGCCAGGTCACTCTTCTCTGGTAAGCCCTTTCTTGCCCCGCCCTCTGTCACCATTCTAGGTTAACACATAGGGCATATTCAAGCTTTCCCTGACTGAATATCATCATACTTGATTCCAGCTCTGGCATAAGCTCCTGCCTGGGGGATTCGAATATGCTCTGCTCTCTGGCTAGTTCCTCATGCCACTCTTCCTGACACGCATGGGCTCCAGTATGGCCTTCATGACTCCTCACCTAAGAATGACCCACGTTCAGCCTGTGGTGCCTGGGTTGTTACTTCACTTGTGTATATATGTCCCCTCAGCTAACCTGTGTCTTCTATGTGACAAGGCTCACATTTACTATGTTGTTAAGCAATGCCTGGCATCTATCTAGCTTACTTGACTGAATCTTAATTCATGTTTGTCATAAAACTACACTGGGTATAGGTACATGGATGGATATGTCTTACTTATGGGAAAGATACTGAGAAATACAGCAGCAGCCAACAGAGTTACGGAAGTACGCACAACAGATGGCTTGCTACACAATTAACTGTCCAAACACACACTTCAAAACACTTCATGCTCCAAATATTCATGTACAAATGTAAAGAAAAATTGTACAATCATTCTGGTGGAAAGTCACAACCAGGCCAAAGTAAAAATAAATCATCACTGGAGAAAATTACTACCTATCCAGTGGAAAAACAATATTTTTAGCGTGTCAGTTCTATATACTCCAGCATTCACTTTATCTATGTTCAAATAGATCTTCAGGAAGGTGCTTTTGGGCAACAACAAGATATGTACATACATACATGTATATTAGACATTTTTGAAAAAATTCTGGGAAAGGACAGTCACATAGGGAGTAAGTCTAACTATATATTAATGTGAATTACTTATTTTGTATTAAATAGAATTGGTTAAGTTTGTGTTGCTGTACCAACATACCTGAGAAACCTACTTCATAAGTGAAAATGGTTGATTTTTCAATGATTGTTTCAGTATTTCAGGCTGCGTTCACTTGGCCTGTCACTCTGAGCTTTCTCAACACTGTACACCATGGTAGGGGCCATATGGTAGACCAGGCTTGCTCACCTGATGGCACCTAAGAAGCAAAGACAGAGAAAGAGGAAAAATAGGGTCAATGTCCCAAAGTCCCTTCCCAGGGAATAATTATAATGACTTGGATCCTCCCATTCTCAAAGATTCTGCAAACTCTCCAACAAGTACCACAGGCTACCCCTCAAGATCTCATCATATAAGCCCTGGGGATGTTTAAAATCCAAACTGTTTCAGGGTAGCATTAGAAGTCTACCAGCATGCCATCTGTAAAAATAGACTGAGGCATTCAAAAGCACTAAATAGAAGAACACTTGGCATTTTATCTCTTCTCTGAGGAAGCAGAGAGTGCAATGTACAGAGAGCGTGATGAAACTTTAGAATCATCCTCCATCCCTGTGCCTCGGCCATTGTATTTTTCTCCCAGGTGATAACCACTGCTACCAGGTTGTGTGACTCCTCCACAGCTGTCCTGTGAGCACTTCTCTGCTTCTACCCATGATAGCAGGCACACCCAGAGCTTCTCTGTGCTTTGCTTTCTGTTTTACTCCACACCATTCCTGAGGAACCAGCCCCTGTCTGGGTAGTTCAGTAACTCTGCGGAGCCCCCACTGAGTGGATGGTCCACCAGCCACCCAGCCCGCCTCTTCTGAGTGCGTCTGTGCACTGCCACGGCTGTTCTGCTACGTATACCTACTCAGTGAGAACAGAATCCTACACATATAGGCACCGCTGCCTTATAAGATGTCACGGTTATAACTTGGATGTTAAGTAGTTCTCACGGAAGATTCATAACTGAAAGGCTTGCCTCACAGCTGGTGCTGTTATCATGGTGGGGTGTCAGGGATGAGGAGGACTGAAGTTCCTTTCTCAGGCACAAACTCTGACCAAAATGTAGTTATGTAACTTTGGAAAGGTAAAGGCATGAAGTAACAGCTAAGGAGGAATGTCCTCCAGGGAAAACAAGATCACAAAGACCGAGAAGTGTGGAAGAAGAAACTGTTATAAAGAGGTCAAAAAGACTGCTTAAGCCAGTGTTTCTCAACCTTCCTAATGCTGCGACCCTTTAATACAGTTTCTCATGTTGTGCTGACCCCAACCATAAAATTACTTTCCTTGCTATTTCATAACTGTAATTTTACTACTGTTATGAAACATAATGTAAACATCTGTTTCCTGATGGCCTCAGGAGACCCTTGTGAAAGGGTCATTCAATCTCCAAAAGAGGTCATGACCTATAGGTTGAGAACCCCTGGCTTCATTAAGCACTGTTTGGAAGATTGTCTTTAATAACTGGTTAATGGTATATGAACAGCAGTGACCAAAAGAAAAATTACTCATTTCTGAAGTGAGCGCAGAGTGCTATATGTCTCTATCTCCTATTGCTTTCCTTTCCAGGTCCCTGAAGTGCCCACAGCTGTGCTGGCTACGGCAGTGGTGGTTCCATGAGGGCAATCACATCATCATGTCATAGCGTGATCCACTCGTCAATGGATTAATCCTCAAACAAGCCAAAAGCTCGATGAACTATTAAGAGCTCCAGATTTGGAGGATGTGGGTTCTAGCAGACAACCTTTGGAGCCGTTTCCCCCTCCTCCTTCCTCCCTGCTCTCCAGCAAAGGTTAGCAACTGCTCCATCACACCATAGGCCCAGAAGCAAGGAAAGCAGGCAACCATGAACTGAAATCTCAAAGCCATGAGTAAAAACACCCCTTTACTCCTCTAGGCTGTCAGAGGTTTTTGTCATTGTAATGAAAAGCTAACGTGCACTTGCAAATACGCATACATGTGTGTAAAATATAGTGCTATACATGTCATCTAACTAGTTTTCATGAGGAATTAATCACAAGATGCAATCAAATGGTAAAACCTTACTTGAAATTGCATAAGACTTGAATATGATCTATGTCCAACTACCTACATACTTCAAATCTTTCTAAGTTACTTACACTTTGTAGTGAAATGCATGCATTATGTAAACAGTTGGCATCATTTGAGGACTCCTAAGAAGAAAATGGTCTGGATGTGTTCAATATATGTGCAACTGTTTGGTGAAATCTTAAGATGCAGATCTGCTTCTCCTGCTCTTTGCTCTCTGCTCACCATGAGGAAAGCATGGTCTCTTGCCACACGCTTGCACTGTGATGTACCACCTCACTAAAGGACCGAAAGCAACTGCCCCATAGACTAAAACCTAGGAAATCACAAAGCCCAACAAACTTTTCTTTTTATAAGTTGTTTATCTCAAGTATTTTGTCACAATGGTGGAAATTCTACATGCCATCCACCCACCTATCCATTCATCTAAAAGGAGAGGTGTCTTCCCATGACACTGTGATGGCTTCATCAGAACCCACTGTTCTTCCCTTAGTAAAATTCATTCAGATATTTATCCCGTATCCATTCAAGCCTGTTTCGGGAGAAGCTAGCTCCAAGGGTCAGTGGTTGAATAAGTCCTAAGTTAATAATCACTGTGCTCTCCTGATCTGGCTACAGTGTGGTTGGTTCAGAAATGGATGAGCAATTCTTTCCAGGAAGTGGGAGAGAAGAATGTTGGCTAAAACTAGACTATCAGTGAAGGAGCAACCCTTCAATATCTGATGTGACTTTAGACCCACTAAGAGATGGAACCCATACTCAGCTCTACTTGGGTGACCAAAACCTGAGACTAAATAGCCCAGGGACCGAGGAGAAAACTAAATACTATTGTTCTAAAAACAAACAACAGCAAAGTGCTATCCTATCGACATTCTGCTGTACTCACACATCAGTGCCTTCCCCAGCCATCATCAGAGAAGCTTCCTCCTGCAGCAGATGGGAACAAACACAGAGACCCACAGCCAGACATTGCACAGATTTGAGAAACATTGGCACACTCGGGCCTAAAGGGATGTTAGCATTAATTGCCTCCCCTCACGGCTCAGGTACCCCTGTAGGAGAAGAGGCAGCAAGACTGAGAGTCAGAGGATGGAGGACACCCAGAAAACAAGGCCCCCTAAATCAACGTGATCAGAGCTCAAATGAACTCATAGCGACTGACTGAAGCAGCATGCTCAGGCCTGCACCGGTCTGCACCAGGTCCCCTGTATTTTTACTATGGCCTCCAGTTTAGTGTGTCCACAGGGTTCCCGTGTGTGAGATTGAGTGGGTCATTGTTTCTTGAGCCTTCTCTTGGTTTCTTCCTTCCGTTTGCCGGTTTTGTTCAATTCTGTTGTATTGGCTTTTATTTTACCTTACTATACTTTATTTTTTTTAAAAATCCTAATTTTCTTGGCACTTTCTAATTAACAAGGAATTGGAAACAGTCTTGCTGAATTAACAAAGCTTTTCAGAGCATGCTATGTAACCTTCCAGTCCTCTTGTCTCTGCAATTTGTACCAACTCTTGATGGTCTTAGCACTGTGGCCTCATCTGCATGATGTCACTTCTGAAACCTAAACCGTTTCTTTCAAAGGACCTAATCCTATAATTGGAACAAGTAAAATGTTTACTAAGTTGAGTAAATACAATATTCTACCACCAGTATTAAATAAGTTGATTTTCAGAAGTGGTTTGTAATGCAGGAGTTTAAGCCATGCAATGTCAGAATTAGCAAGCAGTGTTGATGAAGGAAGGTCGTGACCTTGAGGGTTAGCACTCCTGAGTTCAAAGGAAGTTGGGACCCTACTATTACTAAATTATTTCAGCATTCTATGTCACTGTTCAATGGGGAAGATACCTTGCAATGGCAATGGCTTTCTGTCCTGCCAGAACTTCCAGAAATGGCTCCAGGGCTTTTTCCTTGGATATGGACTAGCCATATATGTTCCCACTAGTGTTTGGAACCTATCCTGATGCCGTGAAGGACATAACCATGGGTAAAGACTATGCTGCAGAAAATAGATGGAGGGAGTAGCAGGAGCAGGTTCTGTACACGACTGACTGTTGAAGCAGTCAGCCGGCAAATCTGTCCTGCCTTACACTTGGGATCCAAAAGACCTTTGTCCCCTTCAGCACTCAGAGGGTTATTTAAATGGGCTTCTCTCTCTCCCACAGTCAAGTGCACCATGAATTGGGGGGAGGTGTATGTGTGTGTATTAGTGTGTATGTATGTGTGTGAGTGTGTGTATGCATGTGAGTGTGTGTGTGTTTGTGCATGTGAGTGTGTGAGTGTGTGTGTATGTGAGTGTGTGTGATGTGTATGTCTTTCTGTGTGTTGTGAATACGCTGGTCAGTCACAAGAGTGATACCCAGACAGATGAAAGCAATGCCCTCAGCCATATGCTTGCCCTGCCACCTCACCGCCAGACTGAAAACAACTTACCCAACCCACAGACTGAAGCATCTCAAGCCATAGGGCAAAACAGACTTTCCTTTCTTTAAGTTGTTTACCTCACTGACCATATGAAGTAGATCAGAACGCAGCAGTGGTATGGTGGTACATTTTGGGGTGAACGTACAATTGATTTTCATCTCACATTTGTGCTAGATAGTTTTATGTCAACTTGACACAAGCTGAAGTCATCTAAGAGGAGGGAACCTCAAATAAGAAAATGCCTCCATAAGATCAGGTTATGGGCTGACCTATAGGGCGTTTTCTTAATTAGTGACTGATGAGGGAGGGCCCAGCCTATTGTGGATGCTGCCATCCCTGGACTGACAGCACTGGGTTCTATAAGAAAACAGACTTAGCAAACCCTGAAGAGTAAGCCAGTAAGCAGCTCTCCCCGGCCCCATCCATGGTCTCTGCATCAGCTTCTGCCTCCAGGTACCTGCCCTGCTTGAGTTCCTGTCCTGACTTCCTTCAGTGATGTGGAAGTGTAAGCTAAACAAACCCTCTCCTCCCCAAGTTGCTTTGGTCACGGGTGTCTCATCACGGCAAAGTAACATTCAAGGTCTCCTTCCACAAAGTTCCTAAATGACTTGCTTGATCAGAACCTACAGGAAAAGCAACAATTTAGAAAGTAAAATCAAAGCAGCTGAGTTTATGCGAAAAATGATTAGGTTCAGACTGGGGTGTGTGTGCGTGTGTTTGTGCGTTAAACACTCATTATTTTCTGTGATTGCAAGTAACTAAGCAAGGCGTATGAAAAATACATATGAAGTGTAGCCTTTTAAAGGGAGAATGGCTTCAAGATTCGGACTCCTAATAATCCAGGGTTCTCCTAAGGCCCAACACCAGAGGGACCGCTCCGATGCCCTGTCCTGTGAGAATGCGGACACAGACGGTAACAGTCTCACACACAGGAGAAACTGTGTGCTGCGTTGTGATGAATTTTAAGACTTTTGAGATTTCTTCCCCCACATTTAAGGTTCTGTAGGTCTGAGGTTTTGTGTTACTCTTAGATATTAAAAAACATCATTATGCTGAGTGATGGTGGCACATGCCTTTAATCCCAAGTACTTGGGAGGCAGAGACAGTGAGTTTGAGACCAGCCTGGTCTACAAGAGCTAGTTCCAGGACAGGCTCCAAAACTACACAAAGAAACCCTGTCTCGAAAAACCAAAACCAAACAAACAAACAAAAAAAACACACCATTATACACAAAGAAGCCATGGTTGGGACAGTTCAACTGACATATGCCAGCCATGTAATTGGTTAATGATAGAATTTGCTTTGTAAGCAGCTTTAAGACTCACACACTGAAAAGGAGCCAGATAGACCAAAGTATGTCTGGAGAACAGTAACATGTACGCCTAAAGCAAAGGAGATTATATCCAAGTGACTCATGACCGAGGCAACAGGCAATCTTGCGTGGACAAGCAGACTTAGAACCACTCTTGTATAAAGCTGTAAGTCACTGCAGTTGGCGCGGAGAGGGTATGGAGCTGGTGGAGCGGTTTCTTTTCGTTTCCTAACTTTTGATGTGATGAACCATCTAAAGACCTCTAGGTTGCTGGAGACGAGGTGGGAAGAGAAGGTGAGCACCACGGATTGTTCCTCAGCTTCCACCCCTCCCTTGCTCACCAGCAGCTACGCTTTTCAGCTCAGCACAAGTCTCCCCACGGTCACTGTTGCCCCAACACTTTTACTCCTGGGGTACAGCATGGTGTAATCTGTTTGTTGCCAGGTTTTTTTATGAGAAATGGGGTCGATGCAACCTAGAGCAGATGACCTCAGCCTCCCCGGTGCTTACCACAGTGAGGGCTGCTGTGCTAGTGGTTGGAAGTTCAAGCACCTGCTGTGCCTGACTGGAGGGACCTGAGAGAACAGGGAGGAGGCCAGTGGGTGCTATCTAATGCCACAGAGGCAGAAGTACTGAGGCTAATTCTGAGACTTGTAAGATGTGTAGGTGAGTTAACTTCTCACCAGCCATTAAACGAAATCAAGAGGTGATGGGTAAAACTCATTAGCCTTTAATCCTAGCACTTGGGAGGTGGAGATTGATGGATCTCTGTGAGTATATAGAGCAAGTTCCAGGACAGGCTCCAAAGATGTCTCAAAAAGCAACAAAAAAAAAAAAGAAAGGAGGAAGAGAGGGAAGGAGGGAGGGAGGGAGGGAGGGAGGGAGGGAGGGAGGGAGGGAGGGAGGGAGGGAGGGAGGGAGGAAAGGAAGGCAGGCAGGCAGGCAGGCAGGCAGGCAGGAAGGAAGGAAGGAAGGAAGGAAGGCTACTAGGCAAAATTACCAACATGGTGAATAACAGGTGTCTTGGGTGGTGGTGTGTGGTGTGTAGGGATGCGGGGACAGAGCATTCTTGCTTCCAATTTTACACACTCAGGGTTATCTTCTCAATAACTAGGAACCCTCAGTGCTTCAGTAGAAGGGCAGATGTGTGTAAGTTTGTACACATGCACATCTCGCTAGTGTTCTGAGTGATGCCAAATGATTTTCCAACCATGGAGAGAGTCTCCACAAACAGACACTCTTCGATTTAGAACAGGCTAGAACATTTCTTCTGAAAATCCCTGCTGCCTTTGGGCTCTCCTTCCTCTAATTGCCCTGGAAGGTCAGGCTCCCCGTTCTGCCTTTTTCTTAATCTCCCTGGACTTGGAACCAAGAGCTTTGTTTCAGCAAATGTTCTCAGGTTTCCTCTTTAAAAGTTGTGAGTTCTTTCAAAATATCAGGATATGACTTTTTCTGATATATATATATATATATATATATATATATATTACTTTATTTTTGTATCTTGTGGTCTGGAATTTTACTCCCAAAGAAGTACCATGTTTAGCTTACAAACCCTCTATCAGAGCCATCAAGTTGGCTCAGTGGGTAAGGGCACTTGTTGCCAAACTTGAGGACCTGAGTCTGATCCTGACTTCTACACTCATGTGTGTGTGTGTGTGTGTGTGTGTGTGTGTGTGTGTGTGTGTCTGTCTGTCTGTCTGTCTGCCTGTCTGTCTGTCTATCTGTCTGTCTGTGTCTGAGTGTGTGTCTGTGAATCTGTGTGTGTGTGTGTGTGTTTTCTAGTATATGTGCATACAATAAATTGATCCAGCAATGAACTTTAAAACCTCACACATTTTATCAATTCTGGTACTAGGCCAGGGATGAATGAACTCCTGTCCACTCGTAGGAAGCATCCTAAGTGTTTGGTGTTCTTCTCTATATTAATTCTGAAAAATACAGAAAAAGAAAATGAATTTTTCTTTTAACTTCACAGAGCCTATCACTCACCCTCCCCAAGGTAGTTGACAATGTTAGAACAGCATGTCTTCAAAACCATCTTCTGTAAGCATCTTCCTTTTGTATTGAATGAGTCACAGATCAGCCCATTCCTTTTTACTCTCAGAATAGCAATTTTCCCTGCTCTAGAAGACTGAAGGTACATGTGAATGCAATAACACATTTTCTGCGCCCAGCTCTCTTCAGGGTGGAGGGTCTATCCTGCTGGAAGTTGCAGAACAATATGCCTCCTTCCTTGGGCCTGGAACACCAGCCCCACCCACCAGCAGCCCTGCTCACTGTGGGGGTGGTTTCAAGAATGGGACATTGGCAGCTTTGCTCATGCAAGCAGTCGGCTTAGAAGAGTGGCTTCTTGCTTAGCTTCGAGGAGAATGAGGGTTTTGCTGTGTGCAGATGGAAACAAGAAGTGTTCTTTCATAGACGTCGGGGTTTCAGAAAGGAGACTGGCATTACATTTTCAGCAGTTACTTTGCAGCATTTTCAGATCCATAGACATGGTTATTTGTCTGCTGCAGGATGATTTCGGACAAGGAAAGCATCAATTTCACATGACATCATTCCCTGTGTTTACTTATTTCCCTACAATTCAAGCAGGTTCATTTTTCAGGCACACACACACACACACACACACACACACACACACAATCATTTTAGCTCTGGGAAACCCATTTCCATGCATGTTCATGAAGAAATACTAGATATCAATTTGAAGTGGTTTGGCAAAAGGAATCCCATCTTAGGAAAGTATAAAGGGAGATATGAATTACATTATTGTATTCTGAGGTTTGATCTACAGACATTCACATTGTTACTGTTATTGATTTCCACTGGTCTTTTGAAGACTCCATCTAGCCTTCACTCCTCCCCACCCTCTAAGAGAATTTTGTATTTCTGTCTGCAGCTGAATTTTCTGTTACACTGCCTCTCACATCTGCCTTCAGCTTGGACTACACCTAACATATTGCTGCCACATTTCAAAACAGAATCCTCTGTTCCTGAAAACATAAGTGTTGTGCGTTCCCTGCACGGTCTATGGATGGATACCAGACAGTGGTACCAGTTCTTACTGTTAACCGTCTTACGCAGTGCATAGACCTCAGGTGTCTCTCCCAAAGAGATTTGTCTGTCAGCTGTTCCACACTGATAAACTGCCTACAGTCATCCCACAGACTGCACCAGTGCGTGCTTGCTGTTTCCTAGTAGCCCGTAGCTAGGCCTTGGTACATTTTAAACACTGGATATTGGACAACACCAAAACCATTATTTTCTAGTGTTCTGAAATATGATTGGGGACAAGGTCTTTATATGCATGTCACTTATTGTGTGACATTTGATACAGTGGTCTTCTGAAGCACAGATGGCAGCAGCTAGGTCCCCTACACCTATGGCCAAGATTTGTTAAGTGCCTCACAGCTTAACCAGAGTTTATATATTGATCATTCTCTGCCTGTCTGTGTTTCTCATAGGTGACATTGCAATCTTCTGCTTTTTAGAATGACTGATAAAGTGAATTCATAAAGCTTCTATTCAAGGTCTTTCTTGCCAGTTTTGGACTCTATGTTGTCCATTTTCCTTCTTAGAAACCACTGTCACCTTTTTGTTTTTGCAAATTAACTTCTTCCTGGCTAGCTGCTGGGTCAGAGGGCTATACCACTGAGGTGCTTCAGAGTCACAGTAGTAAGAACTAAGAACAGAGAAACTCCAGCTCCTGGCCCTCAACCAACCAGCTGTATTGTGAATCTTCATATGATTGAAACCCAGAACAAAGTTCCTGTCGGGCCTGGCAAGATGGTTTAACGAGTTAGACACTTTCTGCAGAAGACACACATGGTGAAAACAGAGAAGCAATTCCCACAAGTTGTCCTTTGCCTTCTATATGCATACATGCATGTATATATATATATATATATGCATACTTACACATATGGTTATATATGACATATATAGTTACATATTATATCTATCAAAAGGAATAGATATTCTAAAAAATGTTCATATGGGTTCCAAATCTAGTTCTTCATGGGCGAAGCTATCACCCAGATAGATTACATATGGGTAAGCAGGTAGGCTAGTTGCACACAGAAAGCCACTGAGCTGAGCTGAGTTGTGGGAAGATCTAACTATCTACGGATAGGATTTTAGTGGATGTGCCACCACCCACACACCACAGCCTAGACAACTGGATGATGATGAATGGTTACAGAGTAGTACTAGTTGCTCTTAAAAGTTTGAGTTGACTAGTCTTTGGGGATTTTGCTGAATGACTTTTCCCTTAATATTAAACTCCTATGACTTTCAAGGAAAATTTAATCCATATGTTTCTGATTTGATTACTCTTAACTCATTAAGTGCTTTAAAAAGCTATTTGAAATTTGAGAGGTCTTTCTTTATGGGCTTTAGCAATCCTTTGTTCTCTGAATTAGGAGGAAGAGTTCTGCCAAGAGTTAATGGTATTTGAACCTCAGTCTGCTTAAAGGGATTCTACATTCAGCAAAGTGCCCAGCATCCTGTCACAGCCAATGCCTCTGGAACTCTCACAGTATCTGCCCTGTGCCTCCCCCTTCTGCATGCTTAGTGACACTGGAGAATTTCTTGTATTCACATGGCAAAGACCATTACCATTAAAATCAGTAACACCCAAGAGTGGAATACAAATTCAAGCTGGCCATGGCTTCTTTCTGCAGAGAATGTATCAAATGTAAAGCTGATGTTCTGAGAAATAAATGCTGGGATGCCTCCACTCTCTTCTCTTCCATCACCCTTTTCTCTTTCCTCTTCTCTTGGAGTGGAACGGGGTCTCACTCTACAGCTCAGGCTGGCAACTCACTATCATCGTGCGACTACCTCACTAGTTCTGCTGCGACATCATGACTGTATCCTGTTCTTTTTCTAGCTGTTTATTGTATAGGTCAGAATACAAGGATAGTTCAATGTTTAACTCTCATATCTACCATCCAAGATTTGAAAGAAGGATGTGAAGCATTCTGTGCTGTGAGGAACAAGAAGTATTTAATGATGTCATTTGCAGGGTTTCTCAGAACAAGCACTGAGGAATGGATACACGAGAAAGCAAAGACATGCTTGAGATTACGATGGTGTCTGTCTTAATAATGACGCAGATTTGTCTTTAGTAACTACTACTAATAGATGGCAGTGGCCCCTGAAGTACATAATCGGACATCAGGACACAGTGCTGCTCAAAAATTGTGGATGCATGGTCTTTTTAGTTTAAGAGTCAGCAAGTCAAGCAAGTGTCCTTTCTAGAAAGTAAGTTAAGTGACAACCCATATAAAGAAAAAAAAACAATCTTTAAGGCCCATGAAACTGCAGGTTAGAACCAGGGAATGAATGGATGCAAGTTGAAAGGGAATAACAAGAGAGGCTCCTCAGTGATGAGAGGCAGAATGGTCCTCTGGGACCCAAGGTTTTGAACAGCTCATGAGAAACAGAAACAGGAGCACCAAGAGTGGTACTTGCTACTATCTTTGGATCACATCAGCCATAGACACATCCAGCATCGATATTAGCATCTTATGAGAAAGATTATATAATGCAGAGATGGATTGTATGGTGCCTTCCCTTGGACTAAGAAGGGCAAATGCTCTCTCCTTGAACTTCTGGTAACACTATTCAACCATGACGTTTAGGAAAGTTCTTGTAGCTAGAACTGTGACTGGGAAACAAAAGAAGACAATTTCAACCATCAGGATGCTAAAATTACAGAACTAAATGTGGCGCATATGGTCCCTCAGTTGCCTTTGTTTTCATATCCATACATGATATGTAGCCACAGATTCAAGAAGATCAAGGACTGATGTTGAATAAAGATCATGGTAGGTTTTACATCATAAGCATCTACTGAGAACCAATCTTTCAAACAAAGCTTCCAAGAAAATCTAACTTTAATGAACTGGAAAGATGTAAAAACATGCTGTCAGAGTTTTGTAGAGCTGTGGAATGAGCTGAACTACAAAGTTCATTGTAAGTGAAGAGTTTGCTAAAGATACAGCCGCTGGTGAATTCTGCTGGCAATGACAGTCAATCTATCACCAGACTCTGTGACTTAGGAAAAACTCCTTCTGAAGATGCTTTAAATTCATACAGAAATAGTCAAGAAATGAATTTACAAAGGTAAGAGTTATTTTAAGGGAGAAATAAAGGCATTCAGTGTGTTTACTCAATTCCAGTAGTACTCTAGCTGGTGTGCACTGTAAAATCATCATTTTCCATATGTCCTCTAGGAATTGTACTTCTGTTCACTCTTTACCTCTTTTCTGTTTGAGCTGTCCAGTATGGTTGTTTGGCGACTGCAAATAGGACTGGGGCCACCTGGCAAAGGCCTGTGAGAGTCTCCTTTTTCACTATGTTAGGACAAAGCAAGCCTATAAGCCAGAACGTGAAGCCTTACCACACACCAAACTGCTTCAGTCTTAGACTTCAAGCTTCCAGAACCGTGAGAAAGAAGTCTGCGTTCCAAGTAGGTTCCTCCTCTGTATTTGCTATAGGGTCCAGAGTCAACAAGAGCAGCCTATGACACATCAGGGAAGCTACCTAAGGCTGTGTGTAGGTGCTGTTTTAGCTTGGGAGTTTACTATGTGAAGGACTCTCATCTGGCTATAGAAACAGAAGTAGGAACTTCCAGAAACAGTCATATTTATATTTTAAAAACAGCATCCAATTTCTTACAGATTTCATAAAATACTACATTTTTATTCTCCTTTTCTTCTACTAGAAGGAAAGTGTTGTACTTTCTGAAGTATGTGAGTATTGGAAAAATAAGTCTGCATGGAGCAGAAATACAGATTGTGTCTGGGCTTAGTGAACTTTTTCTTTTCCTTGTGTTTTTTAATGCTTTCAATTTTTCTCCTAGTCTGTGGTTGCTACCCTTGAGTCATGGATACAGGTTGGACCCCATGGAGTTCCTTGGGCCTTTTTTTTATGAGAGAACTAAGCCTTCATATGACTGTTCTGTCTGAATGAGCTAATCATCTCCAAAGGCCTCAAGTCACCTAGTCATATCACCTGCCAGTGGGACTCTATTAAGTAAATCTTTGGAGGTCTCAAACATTTAGGTCACAGCAGCCCATAGGGTTTCTGCCCTTTCTGCACCCACTGCCAGGCTCCTATTCAAGCCACATCTCTGTGTCCTGAACTGTTGCAATAAGCTCTGGCCCCTGAAGCCCTGTTGTTCTGCCTCTGCCCTAATACCCTGCTACCCAAGATGGCAGATTGCTTCTGACCACTCCATATGGTCCTTTGTGATTAAAGAGGAAAGAGGACACAGATACCCACAGGAAAAAAAAGAAAATAACAAGCTACAGGTCCAGTGAGATACCTTATCCCCCTAAATAAAGTGGAACAGATATAGAGGAAATCAGCTCCATGGTATCCTCTAATTTCCAGACATGCCAACATGGGATGCGCGCACGCGCGCGCGCACACACACACACACACACACACACACACACACACACACACCTTTAAAATTAAATTTTTAATTTTTAAATTAAAACACACCCCTTCCCCAAAATCACCTCCACTCAGTGCTCTGTAGAGGAGTTTTTTGTTGGGACTACTGGTCACCTCTGTCCCACTGGTCAGCTCTGTCCTTCCAGCCCACTCCCAAAAACCACACAGAGACTTATTATTAATTATAAATGCTCAGCCAATAGTTCAGGCTTGTTACTAACTAGCTCTTACATTTTAAAACAATCCATATTTTTTATTTATGCTCTGCCCTGTGGCTACCTTTTTTCAACATGGCATGTTTATCTTCCTTCTCCCCAAGTCTCCTCAAGATTTTGAGACTCCTCCTTTCTTCTTCCCAGCACTATCTTTTTGTCTGCAAGTCCCATCTAACCTCTCTAACTGTCCAGCTATTGGATCACAGCGACATATGTTCACACACAGTAAAGGAATATTCCACAGTTTTCTTAGCAACGTTATTCATAATACCTAAAATATAAAATTGTTGAGATTGCAAAACTGTAGACAGGGACAACACATTGGTTTTCAGGGTTATGGGTGAGTTAGAGGTATTGGGAATAAAGGGTAGCAATGAAGGTTGGTTTTGTTTTTACAGAGATAAAATGTTAATTATGTGTATGGGGGGAGGATTATGTTCACATGAGTGCAGACGCACATGGAGTGCAGAAGAAGGTGTCAGACCCCTGAAAGTTTAAGGTGGTTGTAGGCCACCTGATGTGGATGCTGGGAGCTGAACTGAGGTCCAGAAGCAAGAGCTCCTAACCGCTTAACCATCTCTCCCAGTCCCCAGCATCAGGGATCACAATGGTGACAGAGTTCTTTAGCTTTCTTTGGATGGTGTTTGTCTCTACATGGGAAGCCACACATATGCACAAGAGAATGTAAACAAGGCAATGTTCGAGGATGAATGTGGATTGTTCTTTATGCCACATATCTGGCTTTGATATTGCTCACAGCTTCATAAGAATCTACTTTTTTTTCAAAATAAAAAAACCTCAAAAACAATCACATTATCGTATGTCTCCCTACACCCCTATGCATCCTGGGAAGAGCCACCACAGAAGACTCAGTAGGGGAAATGTGTGTATAGTTAGCACATACACTAAGACATCACAGGGAACCAACACATCCTTACTGCGTCCAGCCAACTCCCACTAGCAACAGGACACTTGGTCTTAGAGCGATTTGACAGAGTGGAACATGTTGTTGAAGAAACTAAGCATCACCCCTAACCACAGCTTCCCAGCTGTAATCCCGTAAACATAGAGATTAAAGAAGTGTTGAAAACTCTCTTTAAAAACAACCACATGAGCTGGGCAGTGGTAGCTTATGCTTTTAATCCCAGCACTCAGGAGGCAGAGGCAGGCAGAGCTCTGAGCTCAAGGCCAGCCTGGTCTACAGAGAGAGTTCTAGGACAGCCAGGGCTACATAGAGATACCCTACCTCAGAAAACCAAAATAAATAAATTTAAACAAACAAAGAAAACCAAAACAACCACAGAACTGTGGGAAGTTTGACATTTGGGGAGTTAAGGGACTTTTCTGGGTGGCAAAGCACAGTAAGACATGTTGTCTAATTACAGAGGACAGACTTGTTCACTGATTTATCAAATATTTATTAGCTATAACATCATTCTACTTAATGACAACTTCGGGAAAAATAAGAAAAATCATTTTCTCCATTTAGGGTGCTCCCAATTTAGTGTGGAAGATTGAAATGCAACAATACATGAAAATAATGACTGAAACTTACTGTAATCCAACACTTAGGTGAACACCAATGGATACAATGTTTTTAGCTGGTGATAATGAGCAATTAAATGCAGAGGGATGATCTTTAATTTAAAATAGGCTTTAAGGCACTTGACAAGCAAGTCAATCAATAGAAATAACAGATGTGTGAATGTCTTTGAAAAATAAGAATTTGATATTTGAATCTGAAAATTAAGCTGCCATAGTCTATAGGATCAGTGAACTGCTTTTCCTAAGCTGGGGCTTAGGCAGTGCCCTGGGAGTATGGGGCAGAGAATCTGGATAGATTCTACCACCTGCACCCACTATCCAGGACCCCAATCTACTTCAGCTTCCCACGCTGCATAACTTGTCTGGAGTTTTCTCCTTTGCTTCATTCCAAATGTGTTGTTTAACAGACTTCAGGTCACTCTTTTTTTTTAACCTCCTGTGGTCTTCAATCTACTTTTTAAATAAGGAAGACAGAGACAGGAGTTAATGAGGAGCCCTTGTCACTCATGTACCCTAGGCAGATGTGTGTCACTCTCTGGCTTTTTATTTGAGAATCAACATCAGAGAAAATATGTTTTATGGACTTATGATTTAATGGTTATAAATTATTACAATGCTTTCTATTTTCTACATGCTCTGGAATTATTCAAGCACAGTTCCCCACTTGCTCTTAATTCTATTTTGAAGTAGAAACGACAGCTACATGAAGAGCAAATTCACTGTTAATGGCTGAATCTATTGCAAAGCCACATCTACCCTGTAAAGACAAGACCAGACCTCTGGTCGAATCACCAGATTCAAACTACATTTCCACAGTAGTGCATCTTACTCTAAGTCACTTTATGTCTAGGGTAGCTTTTAAAGTCATCAGCTAATCTTAAGCAAGTCATGATTGGACTTTCTTTGCCCTTCAGTCTCCTAAGCAGTCTGTCATTCTGTGAGTGGAGGGGCCTTTTCTAAGCCTGTCTTGGCACAAGCTGTAGTGTGGAGTTTAGATACATCACACTCCATTCTTCTTCTCCCTACACATTCTGTCTTCCAAAACACAGGAACCAAAGTTGCTAGCTCATACCTACCTGCTAATCCCGCAGCCAGCTGTCAAACCTCTGACTCACGCCACTCAGAGAGTATTTTTAAGGAAGCCTAGTTTTGACACAAATGTGTTCCAGAATTCCCACTCCCATCAGACAGGCCCACAGTCTGGAAGAGCTCATCTGGCCTGGTTTCTATGTACCTGAGATTGGACTGACCAAGCCTCTAAGTTTGCATACTCTAGTGCCTTGTTTGTCTTAGGTGTCTTAGGTGTTGATGAGACACCATGACCAAAGAACAAGTTGGGGAGAAAGGAGCTTTTTTTGATTTCCATATTGCTGTTCATTATCAAAGGAAGGTGGGACAGGAACGCAAGCAGGGCAAGAACACAGAGGCAGGAGCTGATGCAGAAGTAATGGGGTTGGGTGTTGCTTACTGGCTTGCTTCCCCTGGCTTGCTCAGCCTGCTTTCTTATAGAACCTAGGGTCACCTGCTAGGGATGGCCCCACCCACATGGGTTGAGCCCTTCCCCATTGATCACTAAATGAGAAAATGCTTTACAGATGCATCTCATGGAGGCATTTCCTCAACTGAGGCTCCTTCCTCTCTGATGATTCTAGCTTGTGTCAAACTGACACAAAACCAGCCAGTATACCATCCATAATTCATACCCCACTCCCACCCATGCATTTGTCCCTTTATTTTGTGAAAACCCAATTTAAAGAATTATGGTCTGATATTACATTCAGTATGCATGTTGTGTTTCAGACTTAGGAAGTATTTTCTTTCCCTGTCCTGAATTGAAGCTACCAACCTAGACAGGTATGCATCTCCACATCCTTAAATCTTAGTCATTTAAGCCAGCACTATTCTTGTTTCAGAGTAGAATCCAAAGGAAAATTGATACCTCGAAACTATATCATAGGAATGAGTTTGAAGAAAGAAAGTATATACCTGTTGGTACTCTTAAGTCCAAAAGAGTGACTGGATCATTGCCAGTCAAAAAGTCTACACTGAGTGCACTTTATTGAGGTGAGGGCTGATGTCTAATTATCTTCAGACAGGCCTAGGTTAGCATGACTGGGGACAACCCTTATTGCCTGAGATGTATCAGGAGTCCCTTGACAATCAACACAGAAGCCAAGCAAACCTTCTGGGGATCACACAGACAAGGCCAAGTCGGCCAATTATCTGACAGATTTGTCAGAGAAGTGAGCTCTCTGCAGTGCTTGATCTGACCCAGAGGTGAGGGGACTAGAGGCTAGGTCTAGTGTTCCTTTTGTGCTCTGTGTCTCTCCATGATTTTGAAGACATCATGGTCCATTGTCCATTCTGATTCTTGGAACAGCTCTGAGTGCTTGTGAGTCAGCTGGAGAAACTGCTGTTTGCCGACAGAGCCCATGTGCCAGTTCAAGTAGTTAGTATACACTGGTACATTTTCCCTAAGGTATTTTCTTTTCTGTTTTGTGACTGAATGTGACCTTTAAGAAATGAGTCATTATCTCATCTTGACTAAATTATTACTTTTAAGTGGGAGAGGCATTAGTGAATGATCCTAGAGAGAACCCTGGACACTACTCAAGAAAGGGTCATGCATCGGCCGAGGCCACAGAAGCCCCAGAGGTGTGGCTGTCTGTCTGTGGCATTCCTGGGCACAGGAGTTTGGTTGCCTCCCTTTTCTAGTTCCAACACTGGTTTCCATTTGATGCATTGTCTCAATTTCATTAAACCGTTCATGTGTACTATTTAGGAGCCAATTTGTCTTCTTATTAACAGAAAATGCAACATGGAAGCCAGGAAATAGCCAACCAGTAACCCACTCATTTTCTTTCCCCAATCAACTTTTCTACTACTTCTCACAATGACATAATAGGAGTTCATATAGCAACACACATTGAAAGTTCACCTTTTTCTTAGCCATTGTATGTCCATGATCCAGTCATTTACTGAAGGGTTTTCTTCCTCCGTACTTTCTCTCTATGCCAGAGCCTTTAAGATCATACAGAATGAAGGACCTCCACTCAGGAAACCGGATTCACTTCTTCATTCAAGACATGAATATTGATTACAGGACAGCAAGCAAATGGCCCTGTGGCCTAGTTCAGTTTTCTGTTACTGGGGTGAATACCATGACCAAAAGCAACTTGGGGGAGAAAGAGGTTTATTTCATCTTATAAATTTAGCCCATCGCTTTGGGAAGCCAAAGCAGGACCTATAGGCAGAATCCTGAAGGCAGGAACCAATGAAAAGGCCACGGAGAAATGCTGTTTACTGACTTTCTCCTAATAGATCACTTAGCTTCCTTTCTTATAAAACCAGGATCACGGTCGGGCAGTGGTGGCACGTGCCTTTAATCCCAGCACTCAGGAGGCAGAGGCAGGCGGATCTCTGTGAGTTCGAGGCTGGGCTGGACCGATAGCCTCCAAAACAATACAGAGAAACCCTGTCTCGTAAAAACCAAAAAAAAAAAAAAAAAAACCAGGATCACTTGCCCAGCAATGACACTGCACAGAGTGAGCTGGGCCGTTCCCCACGAAACATTAATCAAGAAAATGTTACATAAATTTGCCTACAGGCCAATCTCAAGGAGGCATTTTCTCAGTTGGGTTTCCCTCTTCCCAGATGACTGAAGTTGATAAAAAGAGAAAGAAAGGAGGAAAGAAAGAAAAAAGGAAGAAAGAGAGAGATGGAGAGGGAGGGAAAGAAACAAAAAAAAAAACAGGGAGAAAACCAGACAAACAAACAAAAAACCAGCAACTAACTGGCATACCCTAAGACCTTGGAAAAGGATCTATTACACTTATCCAACCACTTTCACCAATATACACACTTAGCCATACATTCTAGGCCTCTGGGATATCTTTAAGAAAACCCAAATCTTAAGTAGGGAAAAGTATTTTAAAAGCTAACTTAAGTAACATACCTGAGATCTGTATCAGAAACTCTACCTATGATGCCCAAGCAGCTTAGTTTTATTTTATTTATTTATTTATTTATTTATTTATTTATTTATGATTTTCGAGACAGGGTTTCTCTGTGGCTTTGGAGGCTCGTCTCAAACTCACAGAGATCTGCCTGCTTCTGCTTCCCGAGTGCTGGGGTTAAAGGTGTGCAGCACCACCACCCGGCCCAGGCAGCTTAGTTTTAAATAAGCTTAATGGAAGCTTTTGTTTTTCAAAAGAGAGAAGTTTGACTACATGTAGTTTGTCTTAAAGGAAGATGCAAGGGCAGTGACCTGAAGGCGTCCATTGGTAAGGTCCCAGGATGCAACTTAGAGGAAGGAGCATGTGGAGGCTGGTGCGGGCTCCTCTGGAAAAGGAGTTGTTCCTATAGCTGATGCATGATAGCTGGGGGTCTCACGAATGGTCCCTAGTCTAAACACTGGCTCTGAGCTGAGATGTGCTGTTTTACTTCTTAAAAGAACTCAGAAATATGAGTTTTTAATCTAATATGCTATTGTTTTAATATTTTCACTAATTTTTGAAATTCTGTGATAGCCTCATGTACCCAGAGGGTTACTACGTACCGTTCAAAATCTTAGCCACACAGAACATGATGTTTTCAATTTTTTCCAACTATTATTTTCAAATCCCTCATCTGAAGTCCATTGTTCTCTAGGCTTTCTTCCTCTACATACTCTCTCTCTATACCAGAGACTTTAGCCTCACACCCAGAGTACAGGGTCTCAAATCAGGAAAGTAAGGACAGCTCTTCATTTACTGTTGGGAGCCAAGTTCCAAATCCACATGAATACTAATGAGACAATCCTAGAAATCTTGCTCTTTATTTCAAAACTGGATTCCTTATCTTTCTTTGGGGGATGATGTCTCCTATTCAAGAAGAGTAGAGCCGAGGCCTGCAGAGGTGACTTGAAGAATTTTTATCTGTGGGAATTTTTGCTGTGACGGGAAGAGTATTCATTCACCAACTGAATGGTCTCTTGGATCCTTGACTGGGTCTAGAAAGACATTTCTTAATAGACCTTTCTACCCAAAGCTCATTCTACTTGAAACCCCTTTGCAAAAAAAGAGAGAATCTGACAGCTCCATCTTTGAGCTTAAGAGCCTTGGAAATGAAGCTGCCATTGCTGCTAACTGGTGCACATGTCTCTGCGAATGACAGTCTTACCCTAGAGTACTCCCCAGAAAGAGAAAGAAAAGAATCTTGTTTAAGTGACCTCTATCTCTAGATGATTTAAAATACTTTGACAGATCTATATTTTTATTTGAAGAATAAAAATAATTCAATCAGAAAAGCACCATCTGTTCCTAATCGATAGTCTTGCCGGAGAATTAGATGATCTCTCTCTCTCTCTCCCCTAAAAAATCTACTGATAATTTTTAAATCCTATGCCATTCATTGAGATCAGATGCACTTACTCAGCATCGGGTCTTGGAATTACACAAATAATAAAGTCCTCAAGGCTGATGGCATGAGAGCAGTGGAATGTGTAACAATATAATCGGGAGAAAAATCTACATTTAACATAAAGCACTCAAACACTGGAAAGTAAGATAGATTGCAAATCTCTTTGTTCTCTGGGGCCAGGTTGTTCTGGGGCGAGCACTTGCTTTTCCTTGTGTTAAATCTTTTGCTCTTTTATCTGAGGTGATGTCTTATTCTCTTTGTCTATGGCTTTGGAAGTTGTTATAACAAGACACATGAAAGAGGCGAGTGAGCAGGCACCAACGGCTAAAACAGCGCTCAGCACCCAAGGCAAGCACAAATACAGCCAAGTTTTTAACCTGGCTGTCTCTTAATCTTTTCCGGTGAGTTTAGGATGACTTCCCGTGTTGCCAAGCCTGTCACAGTGTTCGCCGGTGACCATTTTTATTGCTGAGATTAGCTGAGATCTATCAGTTCTAAGACTCCAGCTCAGCCCAATGCCTGTCAACTTCAATCACCAAACAGTACATGAGTTCCAGAACACCTTGGAGCTGTGGTTACATTTCACAACGGCGCTGAGGTCTGTGAACTGACCTAAGCCCACAGAAATTCAAAATACAAGCAGGCCAGAAGGAGAGCCATGCCTCTGGTTTTCTGCACAGCTGCCAGCTGTATTATTCACCGGTCCCCAGAGTCACAACAGAGCAGTAGAGTTCAAGTTGGCAGGGTGGCTGCAATGCTTCTGCACACCTGTCCTTGGCCTGTCCCCATGTGGAAAAGCTTTTATCAGATCCTAGTTATTGAAACCTGCTTTATTGCTGCCATTTCATTTGCATATTATCAAGAAAGGCCACCAAATTTGCCTGTCTGTTACCAGGGATGGATTTACAGATGTCTTTTGGTCTATTAAGGAAGTCATCTGGCAGAAATTTCAGAAAGATGCCAAGAACCATTGTGATGGAGCTTACTCCATGCCTTCCAGGAGGTTCAGTGTTGAAGGGAAATGACACTTTTAAAGCAAAAAAAAAAAAAAAAGATGATGACACTGTCCCCTGTCCAGCTGAAGGCATAAACTCAAACCTGGATCCCTGAGAACCAGCAGGCCATTCCAGCCAGGGAAGTAGGTAGGCTAACTCCAGATCTTCACCTCTCCCTCCACTCCCCCAAATCCAATGAGTCTCATCCTTGCCTCTGTAGTAGATAGCCTGCTGTGGCTCCCCCTTCCTCTCTGCCCCCCTTAGGCAACAGATCACACAAATCTTTGCCTCCAAACTTCCTTTGCCCTGCTCATGGTTATATCCCAGCCCCCAACTCCTCCAGGCTTTCCCTGGGAATTTGCAGGCCACTTCAGATATGAAGCAGGTAGCCTAACTGAAGATCTTCATACTCCCTCCATTCCTCCAAGTCCAATCCCCATTTGCATCTCCATCACTGTAGCAGCAGACCACCTGCTGTGGTCTTTTCTCACTTTCTACCCCCTATCCCCAGGGTACTAACCATATTCACCCTGCTTTCCTCACTCCTGTGGAGCCTCTAAGTCCCTCCTCCACTTCTCCTAGCCTATCCCAATTCCTAAATGTCAGGTCTCAACACCCAGACACCTATTTTACCTCATTTATTGCTGGCATTTCATGTTCATATTATCAAGGAATGCCATCAAATTAAACTAGCCTTTACAAATATGATAGGAGTCCTTAAAGAGGAAATTAATTCATACCTTAAAGAAATCTGTGGAAATACAAACAGTAGAAGGAAATGAATAGTACAGTTCAAAGCCTTAAAGCAGAAATAGAATCAATAACAAAAACCCAAACAGAAGGAAATCTGGAAATGAAACATTTAGGAACTCAAACAGGACCCTCAGAGGCAAGATGGACAAACAGAATACAAGAGATGGAAGAGAGAAGCAATCCACATCAAAGACACAGAAAATATTTTCAACAAAAATCATAGAAGAAATTTCCCCTAATCTAAAAAATGGAGGTGCCTATGAAGGTACAAGAAGCATAGAGAACACCAAATAGACTGGATCAGAAATGAAATTCCCTTCAGCAGATAATCAAACCACTAGACATACTGAACAACAAAAAAAAAAAGAATATTAAGAGCCCCAAGGGAAAAAGAACAAGTAACATACAAAGGCATACCTATTAGAATTTTGCCTGACTTCTCAATGGATACCCTAAAACCCAGAAGAGCCTGGACAGAAGCTGTACAAACTCTAAGAGATCACAGATGCTAACCCATACTTCTATACCCAGCAAAACTTTCAATACAATAAATGGAGGAAGACATTCCATGATAAATTTAAGCACTATTTATCTACAAATACAGCCCTACAGAAGGCATTAGAAGGAAGGCTCCAACCTGAAGAGGTTAAGCACACCCAACAAAACACAAGGAATGAATAATCCCATACCAGCAAATCAAAAAAGGAAAACATGCGCATACATATACATGTGCATGCATGCACACACACACACACACACACACACACACACACACCATCACCATCACCATCACTATCACCATCACCACCACCATCACCACAGCAAAATAACAGGAATCAACAATCAATGCTCATTGATACTTCTCAACCTCAGTGTCTCAATTACCTAATACAAAGGCACAGACTAACAGAATGGATATGAAAACAGGACCCATCCTTATGTTGCATCTAAGAAACATACCTTAACATCCAAGGATAGATATCACCTCAGGGTAAAAAGATTGAAGAAAATATTTCAAACAAATGGGACTAAGAATCAAGCTGGTATAGCCATTTTTATATCTCACAAAATAGACCTCAAAACAAACTAATAAGAAAAGATAGGGATACTACATATCTGAGACATATAGAGACACCACATACTAATCAAAGGAAAATGTCCTCTCCAAAAAGGACACTGTAATTCTTAACATCTATATACCAAAACCAAGGGCACTGAAGTTCATAAAAGAAACACTACCACAGCTTAAGTCACATACTGACCCTCACACACCAATTTTAGTACCCCACTATTGCCAACAGACAGGACAACCAGAACAAAGCTAGACACAGAAAGACTAGTGGACATTGTAAACCAAATGGACCTAGCACTTATTTATAGAACATTTCACTGAAAAACAAAACAATGAACTTTCTCCTAATTTGCCCATACTCAGACACACAGCAAGTCTCAATAAACACAAGAAAATTGAAATAACACCCTGCATTCTATCTGACAACCATGTATTAAAGCAGATTATTAACAACAAAAAGCTTAAAACCACATGGAAACTGAACAACTAGCTCACTACTGAATGAAAAATGGGTCAACAGAAATTAAGAAAGAAATTGTATGAAAATGAATGCACAACATACCCAAACTTGTGAGACACAATGAAGGCAAGTCACTAGCACCAACCTCCTACATAAACATATTGGAGAAAACTCATAATAGTTACTTAACAGCAAATCTGATAGCTCTAGAATATAAAGAAGAATTCACATAAAAAATGAGTTGATGAAAAGAAATAATCAAACCCAGGGATGAATCAATGAAAGGGAAATAAAAAGAAAAAGAGAATACAAAGAATCAATGAAACAAAGAATCAGTTCTTTGAAAAAAATCAATACTATTGACAAATATTTAAACAAATTAACTAAAAGGCTGAGAGGAAATATCCAAATTAACAGAAGCAGAAATTAAAAGGGGACATTACAGCAGACATATAGGAAATTCAGAGAATCATAAAGACATACTTTAAAACCAACACTCCACCAAATTGGAACATCTATAAGAAATGGATAATTATATTAATACATATCACTCACCAAAGTTAAATTAAGATCAGATAAGCAATTTAAATAAACCTATAACTACTAGCAAAATAAAAAGTTTTTAAAAGTTTACTAACAACAACAAAAAAAGGCAATGCACCATAGTCTCCTGCTTTACCCATGGGTCCAGGTAAACCAGGGCCCATTTCTGGGCTGCCTGCCAGTGTTTGGGAGCTGCCACTGTGGCTTCCATCCCAGTGTTGGGAACCAAGGCACGCTAGTCTCCTGCTTCACCTACGGGACCAGATAAGCCAGGTCCCATTTCCGGACTGCCCGCCTGGACCTAGGCTCTGCCACTGAGGCTTCCATCCTGGCAACGACTGTAGGAGTCAAGGTACGGTAGTTTCCTGTTGCACACACGGAACTAGGACTAGACCGGCTGTAGGTGCTTGGGGACTGCCACTGCAGCTTCCCTCCAAGAGGCAGAAGCAAACTCACCCCAACATAATAGTCTCCTGCTCCACCCACGTGACTAAGACTATCAGGGCCTGTCTCCAGGCCATACTCCTGTGCCTGGGGTATACCACTGGGGCTCCCATCTATCCCAGTAGGATCCAAAGCACCCCAGCATCCTAGTCTATTTCTCCACCCCTGAGACCAGAAAGTGGAAAGCTACCACAACACTGAACTTGCCTACACCCACCAGAAGGGAACCCTGGTCCCACACCTACCAGGAGAGGAAGAGGCACCCTCTAGAATCCACGACAAGAATGGATGAGAAGGAGACAATATAAAAAAACAAGGAGGAATAGAAAAACCATTATGACACTGCCAGAGTCCAGAGACCCTACACCAGCAAGACTGGAACACCCCAACACAAATGAACCAGAAGAGAATGTCATAAAAAAACAATGTCTTAGAAATGATAAAGGCCCTCAAAGAGGATATGAGAAAATCCCTTAAAGAGATGGAAGAAAAAACAATCCAAAAAATTCAAGAAATGGAGCAAAAGACAAAGCAAAAATTGCAAGAAATAATTCAAACAGTGCAAGGGCTGAAATCTGAAATAGAAACAATAAAAACCACAGTCTGAAGGAATCCTGGAAATAGAAAAACTGGAAAAATGCTCAGGAAATATAGATGCAAGCATAACCAACAGAATACAAGAGATGGAAGAGAATCTCAGGAGTTGAAGATACACTAGGAGAATTAGATTCATCGACCAAAGAAAATTTTAAGTCCAACAAATCCCTAACACAAAATATCCAGGAAATGTGGGACACCGTGAAAAGACCAAACCTAAAAATAATAGGTATAGAAGAAGGTGAAGAAACCCACCTCAAAGGGCCAGAAAACATATTCAACAAAATCATAGAAGAAAACTTTTCCAACCTAAAGAAAGACATGCCAATGAAGGTGCAAGATGCTTACAGAATACCAAATAGAGTAGACCCCCCAAAAAATCCCCTCAATACATAATAATCAAGACCCCAAAAAATACAGAATAAAGAAAGAATATTAAGAGCAGCTAGGGAAAAAGACCAATTTACATATAAAGGCAAACCTATCAGAATTACACTTGACTTCTCCATGGAAAGTATGAAAGCCAGAAGGTCCTGGACAGGTACTCTACCAACATTAAGAGACCATGGATGCCAGCCAAGACTGCTATACCCAGCAAAGCTTTCAATCAATATAGATGGAGAAAACAAGATATTTCATACCAAAACCAGATTTAAACAATACATATCTACTAACCCAGCCCTATAGAAAATTTTGGAAGGAAAACTCCAACCCAAGGAGGTTAACTACAACCAGAAAAACATAGGCAATAGATAATCCCACTTTACCAACAGGCAAAAGAAAAAGTGGTAGAAATCCACACACAATTCCACCACCAACAACCATTCCAAAACAAACAAGAATGGGCTATCAGTGGTCATTAATATCCCTCAATATTAATAGTCTTAACTCGCCCATAAAAAGACCCAGGTTAACAGAATGGATTCGAAGACAGAATCTATCCTTCTGCTGCATACAAGAAGCATACCTCAGCTCCAAAGACAGACATTATTTCAGAGTTAAGTGTTTGGAAAATATTTTCCAATCAAATGGACCCAAGAAACAAGTGGGGGTAGCAATCCTAATATCTAACAAATTAGACTTTAAACTAAAATCAATCAAAAGAGATGAAAGAGGCCACTTCATACTCATCACAAGAGAAATCAACCAAGATTAAGTCGCAATTCTGAACATCTATGCCCCAAATACAAGGCCATCCACGTTCGTAAAAGAAACATTACTAAAACTCAAAGCACACATGAAACCTCACACACTTCAACAACTCACTCTCACCACTAGACAGGACCACAGGACAGAAACTTAACAAGGATATGAAGGACCTAATAGATGTTATGACCCAATTGGGTTTAACAGACATCTATAGAACACTCCATCCAAACACTAAAGAATATAACTTCTTTTCAGCTCCACACGGAACCTTCTCAAAAATCGACCACATACTTGGCAACATAGCAAACCTCAACAGGTACAAAAAAATTGGAATAACTCCATGTATCTTATCAGACCATCATACCTTAAGGTTGGAATTCAACAATAACACAAATCACAGAAACCCTGCAAACTCATGGAAATTGAATAATACACAATTTCACCACTCCTGGGTCAAAGAAGAAATAAAAAAAGAAATTAAAGACTTCTTAGAATTCAATGAGAATGAAGACACTACATACCCAAACTTATGGGACACTTTGAAAGCAATACTAAGAGGAAAGTTCATAACACTAAGTGCCCACATGAAGAAATTGGAGAATAGTCACACTAGAGAATTAACAGCACAACTGAAAGCTCTAGAACAAAAGGAAGCAAACTCACACCAGAGGAGAAGATGGCAAGAAATAATTAAATTGAGGGCTGAAATCAATAAAGTAGAAACTAGGAAAACCATACAAAGAATCAATGTAACAAAGAGTTGGTACTTTGAGAAAAATCAACAAGATAGACAAACCTTCAGCCAAACTTACCAAACCCAAATGGCAAGGTATGAACATGCAAATTAACAAAATCATAAATGAAAAGGGAGACATAACAACAGACAGTGAGGAAATCCATAGAATCATCAGGCCATATTTTGAAAAGCTGTACTCCACAAAATTTGAAAATTTAAAGGAAATGGACAATTTTCTGGATAAATGTCATGTACCAAAATTAAATCAAGAACAGATAAGCAATTTAAATAATCCTATAACACCTAAGGAAATAGAAGCAGTCATCAAAGTCTCCCAACCAAAAAAAAAAGCCCAGGCCCAGATGACTTCAGTTCAGTGTAGAACTTTACCAGAAATTCAGAGAACAGGTTATCCCAATTCTCCTCAAAGTATTCCATGAAATAGAAGCAAAAGGGTCTTTGCCAAAGTCTTTTTATGAGGCTTCAATAACATTGATACTCAAGCACCACAAAGACACAACTAAGAAAGAGAACTTCAGACCAATATCCCTCATGAACATTAATGCAAAATTACTCAAGAAAATACTGGTAAATTGGGTCCAAGAACACATCAGAAAACTCATCCACCATGATCAAGTAGACTTCATTCCAGGGATGCAAGGGTGGTTCAACATATGAAAATCCCCCACATAAACCAGCTGAGAAACAAAAATCACATGATCATCTCACTAGACGCTAAAAAGCCTTTGATAAAATCAAATACCCCTTCAATTAATTAATTAATTAATTAATTAATTAATTAATGGGACCTTCTGAAACTGAGAAGCTTCGGTAAGGCAAAGGACACAGTCAGCAAGACAAAAAGACACCCCACAGATTGGGAAAAGATAGTCACTAACCCCACATCTGACAGAGGGTTGATCTCCAAAATTTACAAAGAACTCAATAAGCAAGTCTCCAAAACACCAAAGGATCCAACTAAAAAGTGGGGGATTGAACTAAATAGAGAATTCTCAATAGAGGAGTATAAAATGGCAGAGAGACACTTAAGAAAGTGTTCAACATGATTAGCCATAAGGGAAATGCAAATCAAAGCAACTCTGAGATATCATCTTACTCCTGTCAGAATGGCTAAAATCAAAAACACCAATGACAGTTTGTGCTGGAGAGGATGTGAAGAAAGGGGAACACTCCTCCATTGCTGGTGGGAAGGCCACTATGGAAATCAGTATGGAGATTCCTCAAGAAAATGGGACTCAGCCTACCACATGACCCAGCAAATCCACTCTTAGGCATATACCCAAAAGATGCCCATTCACACAAGGATGTCTGTTCCACTATGTTCATAGCAGCGTTATATGTAACAGTTGGATTCTGGAAGCAACCTAGATGCCCCACAACTGAAGAGTGGATAGAGAAAATGTGGTACATTTACACAATGGAGTACTACTCAGCAGAAAAAAAAAACAATGGAATCTTGAAATTTGCAGGCAAATGGATGGCACAAGAGGAAACCATCCTGAGTGAGGTAACCCAGACACAAAAAGACAAACATGGTATGTACTCACTCATATATGGATTTTAGACATGGATCAGGGGAGTCTCAGCCTACAATCCCAGTGCCAGTGAGTCTGGGAAACAGGAATGTTCCCAAGAGAGATGCATGATACCCCAGAGAACTTGAATGAGCCAAGATCTCCTGAGCAGATTGGAAACATCAGGGGAGGGGAGAGGGAGCCAGGAAAAAGAGAGGAGGATAAGAAGAGGGGAGGAGAAGGTATAGGGGAGTAGGAAGGTTGAGTCGAGGTAAGAACAGAGGAGAGCAGAATGAGAGATACCATAATAGATTGTGTTATTATAGGCTTGATGAGAGAGCTGACACTAGTGAGATCTCCAGAAATCTACAAGGATAACACCAACTGGCAAACTAAGCAATAGTGGAGATACTACATTAAATACCCCTCCTTGTTGGTAAGGTTAATGACTACCCTATATGCCATCCTAGAACCTTCATCCAGTGACTGATGGAAGCAGAGACAGATACCCACAGCTAAACACTGAACTGAACTCCTGGAACCTAGTGACAGAGATGGAGGAGTGATGAGCAAAGGGGTCAAGACCATGATGGTGAAACCCACAAAGACAGCTGACTGGACAAGAGGGTGTTCTTGAACCCCAGACTGATGGATGAGAGGCCAACAGGGGACTGATCCAGACTCCTTGAATGTAGTGTCAGTGAGGAGATCTCAGAAATCACTGGGGCCTTGGGTAGTAGATCAGTGTTTACCATGGTGTATGAATGATCTTTGGGAACCCATTCCAAATAGAGGGATGCTCTCTCAGCCTGGACACATGGTGAAGGGCCTAGGTGCTGCCCTGGATGAAATGACAGACTTTAGAAATCTCCCCAAGGAGGACCTCACTCTCCCTGGGGAATGATGTGGGGATTGGGTGTGGGGCTGGGTGGCTAGTGGATGGGCAAGGGAGGAGGGGTGGGAGAAGGAGTTGAGATTGACATGTGAAGCATTCATGTTTCTAATTTAAATAAAAACATTACAAAAAAGAATAGAGAATTGAATAGATAGTTATGGATGGATGGGGGACTGAAACAGATAGATCAAGAGGGGAGAAGGAAAAGAGAGGAGGAGGAAGCAGGGAATACAGGAAGAGACATAAAAAATAAAGGTCTGGCCGGGCGTTGGTGGTGCACGCCCCTTAATCCCAGCACTCGGGAGGCAGAGGCAGGCAGATCTCTGTGAGTTCGAGGCCAGGCTGGACCGACAGCCTCCAAAACAGAGAAACCCTGTCTCGTAAAACCAAAAAATAAAAAAATAAAAAAAAAAATGAAGGTCTGTTTGAGGGGTCATACAGAAACCTAATACAATAGAAACTTCCTAAAATATAAATATATGAAGACAATCCAAATGAAATCACCAAATAACAGGGGAGACAGAACCACAAATGGTCATTTCTTGTCACCAAAAGAAACTCCCAGTACCAGCTTCTTTGATACAGTATGGTACTCTGCACCCTATCAAAAGAGAAATGTAAACACTAAAGGAGCCACAAACCTTTTGATCGACAATGGTGGCACAAAGCTTATGGGAGTAACCAACTGGGATCTGATTTGACTTAAGCCCCACTGCATGCGAGGGAAACCATACCTGACTCTGCTTGGGTGACCAAGTACCTGAGACTACATAGCCCAGGGACCTATAGTAAAACCATAGCGACAAAAAATGACTCCTAATCCTATACTCACAGATAAGTTTCTTGCTCAACCATCATCAGGGAAGCTTCTTTTTGCAGCACATGGAAACAAACATAGAGACCCACAGTCAGACATTATACTGAGAGTGAGAAACCTTGGAATACTCAACCCTAAAGGAATGTTGGAAGGTTGGCATAAAATCCCTTCCTCCTGGACTCAAGAACTCCTATAGAAGAGAGGGCAAAAAGAAGGTAAGAGCCAAAAGAGTTGGAAGACTCCCAGAAAACAGAGCTCTCTAAATCAACATGATCAAAGCACATGCAGATTTACGATCGCATTTCCTGAATAATAGAGTGAGGCTTTCCATAGCATTTACATTGTAGTAGGTAGCACATGGGTTTCACACAAGAATCATACTGTCTACACAAGGTGCATAAGCATTCTGCAGATTTGGATCCTACCAGGTCCTTGCAGATATCATGGATCAGTTGTAATTGCCGCTTGATGCCACCACTGAAAATGCCCAAAGAGATGCCAGTAAGAAATTCTGTCATTTTTAGGAGCATTGAGGGGTACCTTCAGAGGCCCTGACTTGCCCAGGCTCTCAACATAACCCTATGTTGGGAGAGGCACAAAGAAGCCTGCATCCAGAGCCCATATACCAGGTAAGTTTACCAGCTAGAAGAACTGGAGAGCCTCCATGACTCAGGGAGAAGCTTGTCAGCTTCTCCACACAGCAGGACAGTCTCGTGCATGGAGGTTGTGTTTCCTCTATAACATAATGCTCCTCCACTTTGATTTCTTTTAAGGAGAGCTCCTCTACCTTGGGTCCTCCTGAAGAAGAGCTCCTCCACTCTGGCTCCTTCCAAAGAAGTACTCTCCCAATAGATTTCACGCTGATTTTCAGACCTCTTCATAAAAGTTTGAGATGGACTCCCAGCATGTGAGCATGCTAGTGAGAGAACTTAGAATTCAACCCAAAGGGACTCTCAGAAGCATGCCATCTCAGAAAGAGGGGGGAGTTTTAAGTTTGTAATATTTGAGCACCATTGAGTAACCAGGTAGGTGAAAGGTTGTCAAGAAAGGCCACCTGATCATATGTCTTACTACTACATCCCCATATTAACTGGCCTTATTATGATGATATCAGATGAATATTCTAGAAGATGTACATGATATCTTGTTATTCTTAACTGTGCACAGAAAATTTGTGGGACTAACCAAAAATCTGTAAGAAAATATATGACATGGATCCCCTCTTTTTATTTGTGTGCTGGAAGCTGCAGGTAGGAATTACATATTTGAGAGCATTGCAGTCATTTGTACAGTCAAGGTTAGTTGGTCCTGACATAGAAGCTGCTAGAAAAAGGCTTAGTACAGACGCTAAATCAAGCATGAAGGCCACAGCACAAGGCAAAGTACAGAAACTTTCTCAGGATGTGGGGGCAGACACCATCTGAGTTATTTTAACTCTTTATTGTGTAACCCTCAAATCATTCTTCCAGTTAGCATGTACGAGTGACTCCCCATGATAATTTTACTCATCCCACCAGTCTTTAGGGCTGAATGACTGAAGAAGCACATGTTAGGTACTGAGTGTGTCTACTGTTTATAGTTTTGTCTTGAAAGATCCCTTCAGGCACAAGCATTAGAAAGATCTGACATGAATGCCAGTGTGGCTGGGGTGACAGAGTTTTTTGAACAAGAGAGATAAGGAAAGAAAAGGTAAATTTTTAGTTCCAATTTTTCTGTCTGTTTGTCTGTCTAACTGCTTGTTTGTTTATGTGCTCCAGTCGGCTTTCAGAAGTAGGAAAACCAGGCTGTGTTTATAGAAGAGGAAGTTAAGGCTCATAGGAATGCAGCAGCTAGCCAAGGTCACCTGCTTTATGACAAAACATATTTGCTCTCTGATATGTTTGTGGGGATTTTTTTGCTTTGTATTTTTTGTTGTTGCTGTTTTGGTTTGGTTTGTTTTTTTTTTTTTCTCTCTCTGTGTAACTTTGGAGCCTATCCTGGCACTCGCTCTGTGAACCAGGCTGGCCTCAAACTCACAGAGATCCACCTGCCTCTGCCTCTTGAGTTCTGGGACTAAAGGTGTGTGCCACCAACGCCCAGAACTCTCTGATATGTTGGACTGGTCTCATCCCAGAGTTTGCGAATCACATTGAATGCGGGCAGTTTTGCTCACTGATGACACCAAGCACAGTGGAAGGACCAGCATATGCGTGCTGTTTGTGCTTGAAGATGTTGGGCAATTGGTTCAGTTGTGAATTGCTCGCACAGGGACAATGGCTGCAACCAATTAGCCAAGGCCAAGTCAGTGCTGTTTCCCCACCAAGGTGCATTATTATAAATCTAGTTAGCTCTAATTAACTTCCTGTCCTTCTCAACAGAGCACAGTGATTTCACTTCCCACTTAATAGTTTCGTCCTTTGCATGAACAATCTTGGGTGCTCTCCCCACATCCTACGTTGCCCCAAAGTCGTACAAGTTTTGTTTATGCTGAGTATATGTAGTGATTTATACATGGTAGCTTAGCAAATAGCCCCAAAAGTAGTATCTCAGTTATTTATTTTAGATGATTCTGTCTCAGATGGTCAGCCAGTCCCGTTGGTCCTCCTGGTATGACTCTTGTGACTGTGGTTGCCTAAGAAGTTGGCTGGCCAGGATGACGGTTTCAATCACTGGCCACAATGGTCCAGCTCAAGTACATGTTCTCCATCTATCGCAATATCACAGATTTTGTGTATGTGTCAGACAGACTCTGAGAAGACAAACCACAGTGCTCATGGGTTCATCCAGCCCATTGGAGAGGGCACCACCCTGTTAGTGGTCTGTTGGCGAGGGCAATTCATGGTAAGCAGAATAATGTCCCTCAGGACATATATGCACTACTCCAAAGACTGTGGGCAGGAATACTTCACATGGTGAAGGGGCTTTTGAGATGGATATCTTTAGGATGATGGCATGGGAAAACAATTCAAGATTAGCTAGTAGGCCTGCTGTAGCTCAGGAGGGAGAAGCCAGGAGGGCGCGAGTCAGAGGCAGAGCCCCAGTGACCAGAGTAGGTGAGCCATGGTAGGTAAACAGCCTCTCTAAGTTGGAAACCCTACAAGGGTTTCTCCCCTGGAGCACCAGGAAGGAAGGCTGCTCTGCAAACCTCTTGATTCTAGCCCTGGAAGTCCAATTTTGGATTTCTCATCTTAAAGCCTATAAAATTATATGTTTGTTTAAACTACTAAGTTTGTGGTCATGAGCTACAGTAGTAGTAAGAAACAAGGATACAAGCCACTCATCCATATGAAGAATTAGCTTGGACGGGGACCATGAAAGGCCTGAGTGTCACACAGTGCTTAACGTCACAGTACACCCAGAGAAAGCTCATGCATGCTCAATAATGGGGCACATCAATGGTCCAGAATATTTCCAGGGGTAGAATGCTGCAAATGTTAAAAATGGTATATTAATGATAATAAATGAAAAGAACAAGCTGTGCATGGAGGACACTGCAAATTAAAGCCAGTTGCTGGGAGTATAACTAAGGCATCCAGTACAACCAGGAAAAATGAGCAAATAGATGGATAAAAAGTAGGGCACAGATCATTAGGTAAAACAGGGTTTGGGGAAGAGACATATAAACAAAGCCTCTTAAAGAAGATTTATTTTTTAATGTATGTGTGTATGTGTGTGCCTGAATACATTTATGTGTGACACATGACCCAGGTGACTGTGGTGGCCAGAAGAAAGCACTGAATCCCCTGGAACTGGATTTACAGGTGGTTGGGAACCACCCATCATGAGTATTGGGAAGCAAATCTAGGTCCTCTGTAAAAGCAGCGAGTGTTCTCATCCACAGCTCAATCACCCCAGCCCCTCAAGATAAATCTAAACAGAACGTGTGTTCATACACATATAACTTCAAATAAAGACTAGACTTATGATCACAAAGTACAAATTATATATTACTTGTGATATTTTTGGCCTTTTATCCCCACAGATGTCCAAATATCCTGAAGTTATGATAAATTGTATTTTTGTTACCAGAGCAATATAATATGTTGACAAGAACACATTTTCTTTGCCGGGCGGTGGTGGCGCATGCCTTTAATCCAGCACTCAGGAGGCAGAGGCAGGTGGATCTCTGTGAGTTCGAGGCCGGGCTGGACCGACAGCCTCCAAAACAATATAGAGAAACCCTGTCTCATAAAACAAAAAAAAAAGGAACACATTTTCTTTCAAGCAGAAAAAACTTAGTAATGATTTGGGAGCAGTTGGTATTGTGTGCTATTGCTAGTGCACCATGGATTTACTGCACCTTCGCAAGCATGGGGAGAAAGAATCCTTGTCCTTGGAGAATAGAAAATGCACCTGTCCTTTGAGAAACTCTGTTCTACTCAAGGCACAACCATGAGGTAAAGAGGCGTGTGAGGGAGCAAAATGGCCTGGTGCCTCCTTAGAAGGTAGCTCCAGTGACCCCATAGAAGGGGACCAGTGTCATAGCCTGCCTGGGGACAGTGGAGGACTTCATGCTGGTAAGGAGCTGGACACATTCACTTTTAGGGGAGGCAGTGTTTTAGTTTGTTTTAAGTCTGGGTAGGTTCTGTTTATGTAGCCTGGACTGGCCTCATGCTTGCAATCTCCCTGACTCAGCCTTCTTGGTACTTGAAGGAATTCCCAGACTGTGCCACCATCTCAGGCCTGCTCGTGAACATTTTGCAAGCAGGGGAGGTCAGCTTTGAGTTCCTTCAGAAATCAGGTTGGGTTTTATTGTTATAATGGTCCAGATCTCCTACTTGTGTGGCAATAGTCTGACCCAATCTCAACACAGTCAGGCTATGTGCAATATGGGCACCATGCCAGCACTGGAAAAAGACCCACTTATAATAAACCAAATTTAATTTTATAAAAATGAAAACACATTTTAGTTCAGCCAAGCTCAGTGCTCAGAAGATAGCCTGGCTGTCTCTCCTTCTTTCCACTTAGAGCATTTTGCAAAGTCATCTCCTGCAACACAGATGCAACCAGACTGGCCCTTTCCTTGTACAGAACCAGCAATGAGCCGATGCCAGCTCAAAAGTGAGGGTATGTCGAACTCTAGACCCCAAAGGGAGAAAAGGATCTTCCAGGAATTCCAATATGTAAACTAGATTCTGACTCTAAGACACTTGGGATTTACGGTTAAGGGAAAGAAAAGAAAATAAAGTCGTGCAATAGGATGAGAGTAGAAAAAAATGAGACATGTGTCCTTCCTTACCACATAGACCACCTACCAGATGTCTCTTAGGCATCCAGCCTGGGACACATCCAACTCTCTCGTGATTCAAAGGAAGCATTACAGGGTTCGTCAGCTCCGGATGCAATGGTGACAATGGTGATATATCTGTTGTCAGTGTGGGTGTCAGAGCCATCTGTCCATGGTGTTTTAGTGATGCTATGAACTGACACCAAGGGTGCCTTGGGATTCCAGTGGGTAGAGAAAAGGGCAGTGAAGGTTAGCACTCACCTGCCCCCACCCTCAGTGTGAACAATGGGAGTTCTGTAATGGCAGAGCACACAGCCTCCCCTGCCACATCATTGTCCTCTGTGAAGCAAGAGGTGGATAGGAAGCACTTGGCCGAGACCGGTAGAGATTGTTTTAATTAAGTAAATACTCGATTTTTATCTCAATCTGGTTTTGTCATATGCTTGATTTGGGGGTTCAGTCAGAGCCAGAATGAACTGGAGTCAGGACCCATTGCAGGGATTTCACAGTTTATATCCATATTCCTCTTAGGGAAACTACAAATTTGGAGAGGGCTCGTAGTTGAGGAGACTTAATTGTACTGGAGGCTCTTAGCCTCTCACCAATCACACCATTTGCTCAGAATGCGTTTTCTCCACTGCCTTGCCCTGTGTTCTTACTTGATTATTACAGCAAAAGATACCCATATTCAAATTGTTTAGCAAATTTTGTGGTAGCACTTGGAATCCTTAGAACAAGAAAGAAGGCTCTGTTGAAGAAAGGTATGCATGTAAGTGGTGTTTTGTTTTGTAATCGTCAGAGAAAATTTCATCTAAGACACTAACATCTTACACCCTAACATGTATTCAATGTTCCAAGTTATCTTAACCATAAGACTTCCACAGTGATGTAAACTTTACTTTCTGATCTGTGAGAGGAATTTTTTTAGACACTAGGTCCTCTATGGAATCTTCAGAAATTCCAGAGTACAGATAAAGCCCCTGCATTGAGCACTCCAGGAGCCCAGAGAGCCTGGAAGCTGCTTGGCACCTCCACCAATACCATCCACAGATGGCTATAATAGTTTCTCCCCAGATGCACACTGTAAAAATATACACAGGAAAACCACATTGCCCATTGTCCCATTTTAGCTTTTGCTCAAGGGAAAGTGGTGTTTTCAAATCATCTCAATGAAAAGCATCAATTTCAAGGTCAGATAAAATATCTTCTTCTAGGTTCCACATGGTGCCGTTGTATCTCACAGCCTGTTCCCATGGCAGCCTTTTTGTAAGACTTTGAGTGGCTTTCAACCTCTCTGCTGATGGGGGTTGTCCATGAGTATTTCTTCTCAGACTGTCAAGGGCTGAAATGAAAAATAAACAAATAATTTCAAAAATCTATATAAGACTTGTAGCTGTCCTGCCATACCATGCTAGTAAGACACACAGCCAACAGAGATCATGGGCCCTATGAGGAACTCCACGCTTATTGGTCTTGATGCAGTATGAGGATATAGATGAACTTGAAATAGCTTCACTGGATGTTGATTCTGGACACATCTGTAGACAAAAAGTGAGGATGAGATGAAAGAGTTTAAATAACCATATTTTTCTATCATCATCACTGCCATACATTCTATGTTGGGAAACTGAAAGTCATGAAAAGACATTTAAAGTGCTCAGTAATACCACCAATGTTAGACCTACCCTTATCAACCCTCGTGTGTGTCTTTTCCTTCTTGGGGATAGTCACATAGGTAGTGCAGTGGTACAGCAGTTCCTAGACTGTGTGGACCCAGCTTTAAAGACCTGGCACTACAACAGCCACAATGACAGTAAATGTAACAACAGTCATCTGTGCATATTCGTCTTCTTTTGGTAACACAGGAACATCACTTTTAAAAAGTCTATGTTTAAGATAAACTATACCATTCTAGCTATGAAAATTTTAAAAAATCCAAAAAACCCATCAAACACTAGTTCACATTTTCAATATCTTCTTGTATTTCTTTCAAGATTTTTTTTATTTTAAATTCTGTGTGTGTGTCTGGGTTTGTGCACTTGAGTGGAGTGCTTCCACAGGTCCCATGCAATAATGTGACACACAACACGTGTCTTGTCCTTGTAGGATCATGTATGTCTGCTGTTTTCTCACATTGGCCCTTGCTGGGACGTACTTAATGCCTGCGCCGCTGCTGGTTTCCTGATGTGTTTCAGTGTTCCTATCCATTCTGTTTCTTTGAAATATCAGATGCTCTGTGTTCAATTCTCTACAGACAGTGTCTATTGATACTGTCATGCTGGATTTACTCATAGTCCTCTCCTATCTATTTAGCCATCCATTCAGTCATTCATTAACATGTGGAACTCTGGTGAGCTACATCCTAATCAAAGATCTCAAGGAACCCTGCTTCCTCCGCACTTTCCCCATCTGCCTGCTCATTAGCCCGAGCCACGCACCCTTCTCAGTTGTACGTTTGCACTCTTCTGTCTGAGCATTATTCCTCCTAACATTTTTTTCACCCAGTGTGAATGTGCAAAATTTAATTTGTGTTTTTTAACAAGCTGTCTTTCATTTCTTATATTCTATTATCAGTGTATGTTTCATTTATCCACCATTCTGGGGAGGTATTTGCAGTTTGGGGTTTCTGCAGGAATTCATGGGACATCTACTGAGTGAGCCTCTTGAATGCTGTTCTGTGTGTGTTAGCACTTCAAAGATCATACTGCCAGAATTTCCCATGTGATCATACAATTGATCCTCTCACAAGTAACATAAGAAAGGGCTCATTGGTTCATGTCATTTCCAATAGTTTATATCATCAAAACTTTAAATCTTATCAACTAAAGTGGTTTAACGCAGCCTTTTGTTTTCTCTTGGTTTGC
Source organism: Mesocricetus auratus (assembly GCF_017639785.1). Taxonomy (NCBI): domain Eukaryota; kingdom Metazoa; phylum Chordata; class Mammalia; order Rodentia; family Cricetidae; genus Mesocricetus; species Mesocricetus auratus. The sequence continues at coordinate 9,425,045 of NW_024429269.1, read as the reverse complement.
AGTTCTTTAATCTGTGACTCTGAATGCCTGGCCATATCTGCTCTCCATTAGTATTTTCTCTTATGTGAAATGCTTGCTCTTATGTCTTGATGTATTGTAAAAAAAAAAAAAACCAAACATGTATGCACACTTCACACACAAGCATTTCATGTGCATCACTAGTGCCCCCTCAACTCCTCCCATGTTCTACCCCTCCCTCCCAAATTCATGATCTCTTCTGTAATGATTACTATTACATGTACATACATTGTACTGAGTCCATGTTGCTCTGTTGTTCCTATGCACATGTGTGCAGAGCTGAGCACATGAGACTGGAAAACCTATGGGAAAGTTGTCCCTGAGCAAAGTTCTCCCTCTCTCCATAATTATTGACCAGCTAGAGCTCTTCAGCTCAAGTGTGCAACCATGTGGAATTTCTCCTGTCCATGTTGGCATGTCAACTGGAATTATTGGTGTGTGTTGGTTTTGTATGGCAACTCTATTGCTGAGCATTTATGAGTAAAGTTTCCCTCTCATGTCTAGAGAGATGATCTTGTATCAGGTACCTGGACCTCTGGCTCTTATGACCTCCCAGTCAATCTTTCTGTGATTTTCCTTGAGCTTTAGGTGTATGCATTATACTGAAGATGTATCAGCTGGTGCCTGGCACCCCACTCTGTGTCACTCATTCTCTACATTCTGACAAGTCTGGGATTTCTGTAATAGCTTCCATTGACTGCAGAAAGAAGCTTTTTTGATGAAGGGTGAGAGTTACATTTATCTGTGGGTGTAAGGGTATCTGGAATGCAGTTTAGGAATGATGCTGGTTTAGGAAAGTGGTTCGCCTCTAAGATGCATGGCCTCTCCAGTCACCAGCAGTAGGCTGGGTTCACAGTACTGAGCATGAACGCCTTATGTCCAAGCAGACATCTGCTGGTTACCCTCAAGATGTAAGTTCCACTCCACTCCTGCTCCACTGGAGCAGTGCCAGACCAGTCATGGTTGTGGTTCATAGGTTTTACAGCTGGCCAGGACTATTGCTTGCTTATCTGCCTTGGCACCTTGCACAACATCTTCTGATCCTGAGAGGCCCAATCCTCAGAGAGGAGGGAAGGCTTTCATATCAGTTCCAGCCTTATTCCTCCAGACCTTGTGTCCAGAGTATGGTGTATTTTTAGCAACAGGATCTTACCATCAAATCCTAGAAGACAACCAATGACAAAGGCCATAGTCTATGTTGTTTTGAGAGACGTGTTTCCCGAACCAATACCTTGAAGAGATTTTCCATGCTTGGCACTAGTTAGATAGTGCAGAGCTCTTGTAGGGAGAACCACATCACTCCACGTGATAAAACTCCATTTAGTATGTATGTATGTATGTATGTATGTGTGTGCATATACATTACATATATACTTAAATGCATATGCTTATGTGAATGAATGCATACATTCACATAAAATACATATAAGTAAATTTATAAAATTCAGATATATAACCCCCTTTTTATCTCAGTTTGCCTTTTTCCTATTTTTAAACTGTTTTTCGTTTGAGCGGTACTTTTTGCTTGTGTGTGTGTGTGTGTGTGTGTGTGTGTGTGTGTGTATTCTTCACACTAACCTCCAGTGGATTTTAAGTTGCAGTCCCCCCTTCAGTTTGTGGTGTGTCTTTTGCCTTATTTGAGATGTCATTTGATGAATGAGATCCTTTAAAGAAAGACTAATAAAATCAAATGAGTGATTCTTTTTTGTTGTGTTTGGCACGTTTTGTGTCATGCTGAAGAAATGTTTCTCTGCCCTGAGGTCATAAAGCTGCTCCCTTATATTTAATTCTAAAAGTTTTAAAGTTTTACTCTTGACATTTAAGTTCTTAATCCATCTGGATTTCATTTTTGTGTATAGTAAGAAGTAGGAAATCCATTTTCATTTTTTTCCATACGAATAACCAATTTTTCCAGCTCCATTTGCTTAACTATATTTTCCCTTTATTGTTGTCAGTAGCAACACACAGGCACACACATGTGCAGAGAAACATATCACAAATGCCTTTTGTCCTGATATTAAAAATTAACACGTGAACACAATCATTATGAATATATGTTTTTAATTCTATTTGGGGGGACATTCTTTTGCAACTAAGGTAGGACCTGGGGCTTTATGCTTTTCTTTTGTGCTGAACCCCAGCATTAGCAGTATCAGGTTGAATTAGCATATGCAAGGTAATAAGCTAGGAAATGTATGGTTATTGATTCTGTAAACCTGGTGAATAGGTCAGGATCCATATTTTTGCAGCAATGGCAAAGACAGCTACATAAAGTGGAATGGACAGATACTGTCTCCAAAGGTGATGTCCTAATTAGGATCAAGGCATAGCTAACTCTGCCTCATTTCACCATTCTATTTCAATACTAAAAGTGAAAATGAGGGACTACCCACTGAGTAACTGGAGGGACATTGTCACTGACACAACTGGTTTCACTTTTTCCCAGAGGAAGAAGGGTACCTTGGATTCAGAGATGAGTTACTGTCTAAACCAACCCTCCTATGGGACTCTACCTGACTACGGCCTGCGAGTGGGCCCATATGCATTGTCAGTGCTATTGAATGTGACAGCCATCTCTTATCTGCTCTGTCACACACATGACGCCTTCATGATACAAAATATTTGAAATCTCTAGCAGCTTTTCAGAGATACTCAGGATCCCTGTTTGAAGTCAACAGCTAAAGGCACACACACAGAACCAGGTAGTTTCAAGTAAGAGACCACTTTCCTTCCAACTGGATAGGTCATCTACAGCTGATAGCAGCATAAAAATCCGTGCTTTATAATAATGAAATGTAAGTTTAACTAAACCCACCAGAAAGTATCATTGTTTCTCTTTCCCCCAACCACTTAAGTGAAAACATTTTAAATCCTTAGACTATTAAAACAAAATAAAAACAAAAACAACAAGAAACATGGCCCAGATTTGACAGCTCACCAGTAATTTTCTGAGCCCTGAGCACACTCTGCAGCAAGCTTATTTATAGAATTCAGTTAATTCCATTCTTGGAATTAAGGTGTGGATGGAGTAAGGTCAGAGAACTTCTCCATCTTATGGTTGTCATGGAGGAGGAATTCCAGGCTTTTTTTTTCTTCCTTTAGATTGAGAAGTTAGAAATTATTATTGCAGCTAATTTATACAACAGATATCCGCTGCCTCGACTAGCAGTGAGCAGTATTCTATGTGCTGGGAGTTCGACATTTCATGCCTTTCCCATGTTTACATTCTGGGAGAAGGAGAAAGACACTAATAGGAAGAAAGGGGGAACTATGGCTTGTTGGAGAGTGATAAATGTGCAGGGAAAGGATCAGGGGAGAAGAAGAGGGCGCGATTTAGCTATGACTTTAAACTTGGTGTGAGCGGTGCTGAGATAGAATTCAAGTTATGAGACTTTAAGAGATCATTAAGCAAGTAAGGATGAGTGGGAACGAAGCAGATCTGAGACGGCACCCATTTAAGTGTCAGTGAGACAGGGAAGAAGCCCCAGAGAGGCTGAGAAGTGAGAGGAAATCAGCATAGTGTGCACTTTGTGAACCAAGTGTAGTTACGGGGAAGGCCAGAGAAGGGAGACATGGCCCCCACACTAGACCATTCAGGAGCAAGAATCCTGCATGGACACCCACCATGGAAGTCAGTGGTCATCCTGACAGCTGTGGTAGTTGTGGTAGGTGAAGTGTTTAACAAAGAGCTTCATGGGTACAGAGAAATCAAGAGATATAAACTGAAAAGTTTTTCCATACAAAGCAAAAAAAAAAATAGAGATACAATATTGTTTGTTAGGAGAGAGACAGAAGGCAGGGCAGAGAGTGACAGTTTTATTTGTTAATATATAAATAAAAAAATCCAACAGAGATGGTAAAATTGGTGCTAAGCAGACTTTCTTTCAGAACCCCATGATCTACTGTGTAGATGGTAGAAAAGCTAACGTCAGGACTGGGACCAGGGAGAACATCCCTAGTAACAGGAATGCAGCCAGAGGAAACAGACCTGCTGGTGGATGTGTGGCATGATGAAAACTTCTGAAAAACAACTCTTGTAGTTACTTCTGTTTTCTCAGTGTAAGTAAGTTCCTCTGCAGGTGATAACAGATGCTTGGCACTAGAGGGAGAAGACATGGTAGTAGTAACCATGTATTATAGGTGGTAGACAGAATGTAGGTATGAGTTCCTGAGATGTGGCACAGTGGAATAGGCTATGGGAAGTTCTTGGGGTGTCCATGGGTTCCTTACAACCCAACAGTGCTTCTTTCTGCAAAGGAATCCTTGGTGTGTTTTAGATTACTCCAGAGGTTCACAACCAGGCAAAGGGGGCAACAAAATCACAATAAACCTACTCAAGAAGGTCTATAGTCACAGTGAAGTCTGGAGGACTCCTGTGCCCCATGCAACACACCATCACAACTGGATGGGGTTTTCTTATGGAGCAAATAAAGGAGCGGCAGACAGGGTCCAAATGTGGAGCACCGTAAACCATTTCAAGGTGTATTTGGGTATCAAGAGTTGTCAACTCAAACAAGAGCCATGAAAGTGCCAGCCCAAGGGAGGAGCTGGAAGGATGGGCCAGGTACTGGACCAGAACTGCTATCTGGAAAAATGCTGTCTCCATACCTGTTTCCCAAATGTCTGCTTCCTTTGAGTGTAAGAAGTGATGAAACATTCTTCAAGTATCAAACTCAGGATCCATCAAGGTGGTTTAGTGGGTAAAGGCACATGTTGCAGAGCCTGGTTATCGGATCTGCTATCCCCAGAATCCATGTGATAGAGACAAAGAACCACCTCTTATAAGCTGTTCTTTGCCCTCTACACATGTCCATGCACATACACACACACACACTCACAAGCACACACATGCACACGCGTGCACACTCACATGTATAAACATACACACACACATATATATATATAAACACACATGCATAAATACAGATACATTGAATTAAATTTTCTACTTTCAGGAAATTATACAATACCGAACTGCCCATTTGAATATCAAATTATTCTGTAATTTTAGTTTGCATTATGACTTTTAATGTAGTCATACTTGCATTTCTAAAACACATGTAATAACAGGGGTTATCTATGAAGAATAACCACTATGTAGATTGGAATAAAAATTCAAATTATGAAGAAGATAAATTATGTCACATATCAATTAATCACTCAGGAGGACTTAACTCTAGAGTCTCTCTAAAACTAGAAACACAATAATCATAAAGACAAAAGGAAAACATTTTAACTGATATTTAAAAACAGGCAAAGATAACTCTGGAGTCCTTTTCCCCGTGACACTGAAACATCTCAATAGCTTTTACTTCAAAGCTAAAGGGGAACGCTGTTCAGTCTTGTTTTTGCCTTTGGTGTTATTGATAGGTGGGGCAAAGGTCTGTTCCAGGCAGAGAAGCTATTTACCAAGCCGAAGGCCAAAGCTCACTGTCATATCCAAGTTATAAAGTCTTATAAAAACATCAACTTACAGTGGAAACTCTGACCTGCTCTGCCCCTGGTGAGCCAGTGCAATTCAACAATAATAACAATAATAATAAATCTGGTTTTCCTATACCCAGCCCCATACCACATTCTTTCTCAGAGGAAAATCAATTTATATTTCCAGGCAGGAATTCCAAAGTAGAGCTGGGTATTTATCATGACTGAACTGAACTGACAACCCCTTCGCATTCTATTTTAGAGACTTTCCTCCATGTTTACGTTTGGGATGGGTAAAGCTACCCAAGGAACTGAAGACACTCCACATGAAAACTGGCCTTTCCAGGGGCGCCAGAGTCCCTCACTGTCATTCTAATCAAATTAAGGTATGATTGCGATTTGTTTTATTAAATATTCCATTAAAAAACACTCCTGCAAAGTATGCACTTGCTTCATCCTGGCAGCCTTCTTTCCAGCCGCCGTCATTGGGTGGAAGCCTTTCCTTTGAAATGCCTGCCAACTATTTTTGCCCCATACCACAGCAACAATGCAGTAGTGTAGGAGTGATTTATCCAAATGAGTTTATAAGTGTGGGGGCCCACATGGAATGCTCTCTGCAGTTCAAACAGACTCCTAAATTACAAGTAGACCCTTAGCTGTGCTCTGTGCCCTTTGCAGGTGGAAACGCCACCGAGCAATTCATTAACTGCTTTGACTGAAAACAAAAAGAGGTTAAAAACACATATTTAAGCATATGTCTGTCTGCTACGTAGCTATATGGTGCCTGAACCTACTCATGTATGCCAATTACTTTCCTATTGTTTCAATGCAGGCACCTATTAGGAACACACTTTAAAAGTGAAGCCAACACAAGCAGCTTTGCATCCACGGCAACACCCCTCATTTCTACCCATGTCTCCAGGCTGGAATAGCTTCCCTGAGTGGCCTGACAATCAGACTTTACTCAAAATAACTAAATGAAGGACGCGTCTGTTAATTTGTCTCTGGTTTCACATCTGTGTGTGGCTTTTTCTTTTCTTTCTTTTCTTTTTTTAAAGACCCACAATAAAGGGAGGAAACTGCTGTTTGCTGTGGCTGCAGTTCGGTGCTCATTTAGAAATGCCACTGTGTCCAAAGGACAGGTTGGCAGCTCTTTTGAGTTTCCCTACTCGGCCCTTCTGTGGGAAAGAAAGACATGGGCTGAGAGGCAGCATAGGTAGAGACCACCCAGGGCTGAGCTCCCTTAGCAGACAGAGACCTTCTATTAGACACTGCAAGGCAGAGTAAAAAAAAAAAACCCGAATGAAGCCCCCATGGATCCTGGAGGATTTTCTGCTTCATCCTTCTCTGTGGGAGCTTCAAGAACACAGACGGGCCTGATTATTTTAAAAACAATGCGGGACCACACTGGGCCTGACCCTGCACAGAGCCCTGGCCGATGTCTTCTGACCCTCCTTTCTCCTACTTTACTCTCCTATTTATGGAGGACTACCATCCGTTTTATTTTCTGAAAGAGCTGTCAAGAACGTGGTCTGGGAAACAGGCACAAATGTGGGCTTTTAAGACATCAAATTGCATGCATGCATGGGTCACCTCTGTACGCCAGGGCCTGGATGCTCAAGCAACACCTTGTGCTTGATACAGAGAGCTTCTAAGGGGCAGCTCTGGAAGAAGAACCCAGACTTGGCAAGGATGCTTCCTCTGTCATCTGAGCCACCTCTCCCCCCAAGATGAGGGGACACCAGGCCAGTGCAGTAATGAAATAGTTAGATGGGAAGTCTGGCTGAGAAGTTTGGCCGCAACTTTCATAGGAATAAAGCAATTGAGTGATTTCAAACACATTTCATGTTTCCAGACTGTTTTTGCAGGGACAGGAAAAGCTTTGGTTCCGTACGTCTGTGCTAGTAGTGGGGGTTAATTTTTCCCTATGTAGTCCAGAGATTAATGCACTTGTTTGGAAAGGACTGGCTTGGGGTGAAGAATTAATTAATAATACAGAAAGGAAAACCATGGAAGGATGGCAAAGAGGGGGCCCATCAAACAGTTCTTGGAATTTGCTGACAATGCAGATGAAGACATTTATGTTCACAGTTTCTTCACTGGGTGGGCAACAGGGCTTGGATACTTGACTCTAGTTGGGCTAAATAAATGCTGGGAGCTTTAAAGCTACAAAAGGCGGGTCCTCTATCTACAGGAAGCCTTGAGCCCAGGAGAAAAGATCTGCCCATAAATCAGTAGATGAGTATCTTGAATGCAATTAACACATACTGCCTATTAAGTGACCTGGAAAAGAGCAGATTGTTAAGAAATGCTTGTTGGATGAATGGCTGGTCTTGCACAGTGCTGTCCTCAGTAGACAGCTAATATATGCACTTTCCAAACAATTCAATGTGTGTTTTGCAAATTATTTCATGTGTGGTTCAAAAATGTTTTTATTAGTTGTTGTTTTTTCTTTTTCTTCCCCCAGAGTTAATGAGTTCACTGAAGCCCATTTCTTGTCTGGGACTTGGCATGGCCACTGAGGCCTGGAAGGGAGGATTACGTCTTGGAAAGAGAAGCCTCTTGTCAGTTTCATTGTGTGTCTTGAAAAGGTCGTGAACATTTTGTAAATATGACTATTTTAATATGAAACTATTTTTATTGACAGTGAAGTGCTGAGTGATTCATACATTGTTATCTTGAGTACTTCAGTTTGAAAAAAAATCAGGCAAAATTCAAGCTCACTAACATTGTAGATCAGACCTGGCTCCGGGTAGTTTATAGTTTAAGAATACAAGCATGCTCTGCAGATGTAAGCAAGGCTTTCTGAGACCTCTACAGAATCACCACACACTTCCAGGCACATACTCAATGTAGACATGGATGGAGGGGTGAGGGTAAAATTCCCCACTGTCTCTTCCTACAAGGACATCAATTATTATACCATGGGCCTATACTTACAACTTCAACCTTGCTTAGCCTTAATTTCTTACTCAGAATACTCACACTGGAGGCAGAGGTTTGACACATGAATCCATTAAACCCATAAGCATTCATTCAAAAATTATGTCAACTAGTTGGTTCCCTTAACATGGAAACTTAAATGAAGCAGCATCTTTTCAGGATTTTTTATTTACTTGGAAATTAAGGAAAAATACATAGTTCTTGAGGTAGACATTCTCAATTCTGGTCTGTACTATGATTGACGATGTTAGGATGCACCAAAATGATATCAATTTACTCATTTATTAAGTTTTATTTATTCTTTGTGAATTCCATGCATGAATAAAATGCATTTTGATGATATCCAGCCTTTATTTCCCCCATCCAACTCCTCCTGGACACCCTCCATATCTTCCTCCAAACTTCATGTCTACTTATATTTGTTTTTTAGATAGAAGAGTCCAATTAGAGTTGTCTGTATACATATAAGTATAAGACTGACCATTGACACATATGCAGTCTAACAGGGGCCACATCCCTGAAGAAAACTGAAAAAAAACTTAGTGTTCCTCCCTCAGGATCCCAAAGAAGTTTAGAATTCATGTGTGCAACAAGACCTGAACAGTGACACCAATAGACTGTCCTGTGCTGGGTTCAGTCCTGAATCATTGAGTTACATACATACAGGTAAGATTGTTTTTATGTGTTTGGGAATATATATATATATAATATATTTTGTTTTCCTTCCTGCTTTCTCTCAAAGTCTAGAACTCACAGAGATCTGCCTGCCTCTGTCTTCAGAGTGCTGGGATTAAAGGCGCGCTCCACCACCACCCAGAAAGTGGCATTTTTTACAAGAGAAAGAGCAGGGTACAAGTGATTTGAAGGGAGAAGTGGGGAAAAAGTGATAGCTTTAATTAGGGAGTGTGGGGGAGATAAATACAGAAAAAGGAGGGAGGAGAGAAACACATCAGTAAGAATGATTTAAAAAATGCCTCCATTAGATTGACTTGGAGGCATTTTCTTGAAGAGTGATTGCTGTAGGAGGGTCCAGCCAACTATGAGTGCTGCCACCCCTGCGCAGATGGGTCTGGAGTATTTAATAAAGCAAACTGAAACAGCCAAGAAGAGCAAGTCTTCTGCTTCAGTTCCTGCCTCTAGGTCCCTGTCCCTACTTCCCTAGATGATGGGCTACAAGCTTTAAGATGAAATAAACACTTTCCTTCCCAAAGATGCTTTTAACCATGAAGTAAGAAGGTATGTAACTTTATAGGAAGCCACAGTTAAGAAACTTAGGATTTCTAGAAAGACTCCAAATATTTTTATATCATTTTTTATTTTAATTTTAAATAGCTTGTTTTACATGCCAATCCCAGTTCCCTCTCCCTCCCCTCCTCCCGCACTCCCCTTCCCCCCCACCCTCCCACCCTATTGCCAAATCCTTCCACATAGGGGATATCTAGAGTCTGTCATTTCACTCTGGATAGGGTCCAGGCACTCCCCTAAGAGTCCAGGCTGAGAGAGCATCCCTCTTTGTGCTATAGGCACACGATGACTGTTTGTATTCCAGGGACAGACACTGATCCACAGCTCAGGGCCCCATAGGTTGCCCAGGCCTTCTGGCTGACACTCACATTTGGGGGGTCCAGATCAGTCCCATGCTGGCCTCCCCACTGTCGCTCTGGGGTCCAAGAGCTCTTGGACTCCAAATATTTTAAGGAGATTTTAACTTTTAAGTGTTGAGATATTTAAAGACCCTGGGATTTTTAAAGGCGTTTATGAGATATTAATGCTAATATGAGATCTTGGAGATGAGTAAGAGAGGAAAGGTTATGGATTTGTGTGACAAGGTGACAAGGAGTGGGTTGTCCTGTATCTCATGTTTGATTTTGTTTGTCAACTTGACACAAACTAGTGTTATCTGGAAAGATGAACCTCACCTGCGAAAATGCTTCCATTAGATTTCATGTAGGCAAGTCTATGGGGCACTTTGCTATTTAATGATGGATGTTGGAGGACTCAGCCCACTGTGAGTGGTACCGACCCTGGATTCTATAAGAAAGCAAGCAGGAGGAGAAATCCAGTACTAGACTTTCCTCCACAGCAACCACTTCAAACCTTGCTTCCAGGTCCCTACCCTGAGTTCCTGTCCCAGCTGCCCTTCATGAATGACTGTAAGCAGTAAGGTGAATAAATCTTTTGGTTCTTAAGTTGGTCATAGTGTTTATCACAGAAAGATAATCCCAACTAAGACAATATCACTCACACTAAAGTTATTCTGGCAATATAAAATTTTCAATTCTAATCAATCATTAGACGTTACTGATGTCTATCGACTAGAACTTGATTTTTACTAATTAAAATGTAAATACGTTGTAGCAATATAATTAATAATCTAGCTATGATTGAGGGGGAAAGAGATATCTTCATTTCTTTTCTGTTACTGTGATAAAGTACCCTAAAAATATCACTTGGGGTGAAAGGGTTTATCTTGGCTCACAGTTTCAGGTTACAGTCTGTCAGTTCAGGGAAACCAAGATGGCAGAAATTGAAAGCAGATGATCACATTATATCTACAGTCAAGAACACACACACACACAAAGACACAGAGACTTATTTTTAATTATAAAAGCTCAGCCTTAGCTTAGGCTTGTTCCTAACTAGCTCTCATAATTTGCACTAACCTGTATTTTTTAATCTATGTTCTTTTATGTGACTTGGTTATCTTCGCCCATCCTGCTCCCTCTGCATCTCACTGACAACTCAGCCTTTCTTTTTCCGGAAGCTCTCTCTATCCAGATGTCCCTGCTATACATTCTGCCTCTCTCTCAACCATTTAATTTTTTATTAAACCAATCACAGTGGCACGTCTTCATACAGTGTAAAGTAACATTCCACAACAAGAGAGATAAACCGTGGAAAGGAACTGGGTAAAAATTCTAGAGCATAAACAGTGAACTAGAGTGACTCAACAGGCATAAGTAATAGAAGGTGGGGCAGTGCAGGGTGGGAGGACAGCTGATTCGAAAGCTGTGCAACCAAAATCCTCTAAACTTAAGAACAGAGGGAAAGAATTGGGGCTGAAGAGATGACTTCATGATTGGCTGCTATTCCAGACAATATTAATTGTAACACTATTACTTCAGACACGGTGAAAAGTGACTTCCTGGAGGTGAACAAGACAAGGGGCACACACTCCCCGAGGGAGCAGCCACAGCCATTTGCTCAGACATTTTTCCCTCCATATATGTTTTATTTAAATTAGAAACATGCATGCTTCACTTGTCAATCCCAGCTCCCTCTCTCACCCCTCCTCCCTTGTCCCTCCACTATTCCCTCCAGCCCCCCACCCAATCCCCGATCATTCCCCAGGGAGGGTGAGGCTCATTACACTTCTCTGGGGTATCATGCATCTCTCTTGGGAACCTCCCTGTTTCCCAGACTCACTGGCACTGGGATTGTAGGCTGACACTCCCCTGATCCTTGTCTAAAATCTATATATGAGTATGTACATACCATGTTTGTCTTTTTGTGACTGGGCTACCTCACTCAGGATGGTTTCTTCTAGTGCCATCCATTTGCCTGCAAATTTCAAGATTCCATTATTTTTTCTGTGCTCAGACATTTTTTTAAAATGGTGACAATTAGGTTTCCAACACAGAGAAGGATAGGGGAGAAGCAGCAGGGATTGTGGGAAATCACAGTGGGCCTTTTGTTCTGCTGCTTCAGCCTTTAAAAGAATATAATCAGCTATTTAAAGCAGAAATCGATGCTCCTGGTAATTAAAATTATTTGTAGAAGTCAACATGAGACAGCCATGCAACATCTGGATTTTCTATTTGGTTGGATGAGGGGTAGGGCAGAAAATGTCTGACAAGTTCTTACCTGATATTAACACATCATGGAAAACACTCCTCACACTGGCCTGCAGGGTCAGTGCAATCCCAATGAAAGTTTCAGCAAGCTTTCTAAGAAGAAATCAAGAAGTAGACAAACTAAATTCAAAGAATAGAGAGAAAGTGCAAGCCAGTCAAAGCAATCTCTAAAGATAACAGAATTGGATGACGGTGTGGTCTGATCTCAAGGTGTGCTGTTAGGGCAGAGGAGGAGCTGGGGACTGGGAAATGAGCCAGATCTGTAGTCATACATTCAACTGGCTCTGTCTTATCTCAGACGCCCACCCTGAGCTTTCTGCCACACAGGACAGCCTCTAACTGACTGCAGAGCTCAAAGCAATGGGTGAGGACGGGCAAGAAAAGATGGTGGGGGAAAGAAGCAATCCATCATGTTTTCTAAAGTGGTGTTCACATGCATACACCTGTATGTATATGGAAAAAGTGGGGATGACTTGGGAGAAGGCTGAGGCCAGCAAGATGAGCTACAGATGAGAAAGGCAGTGGGCAGATGAATAAGAGCTATGTACAATGATATACACGCAGGGAAATTTCATGATAGAACCTGTTATTTTGTTCTCTGGGCTGGTGGTCCTGGGTGCTACAAGAAAGCAGGCTGAGTAAAGCCATGGGAAGCAAGCCAGTAAGCAGCACCCCTCCATGGCCTCTGCATCAGCTCCTGCCTCCCAGTCTCTGCCCTGATTCAGTTCCTGTCCTGACTTCTTCAATGATGAACAGTGCTGTTGAAGATCCAGCCAAAGAAACCCTGCCCCTTCCCCAAAGCACTCCTTGAATCATGAAAATAATAAAGTATAGTTCCCTGGGTTTTCCTCGGTTGGTCTAAGGTCCTGAAGCAGCATCTTCCCACTCAAGGCTCCCATCCAACTGGGCAGAAGCCAATCCTCATGGACACCTCATTACAAATGATGGTGAACAGAGCCATGAGGCAGCTAGCTGGTCCTTTATTCTCTTGGTCCACCCGTATCACTCTCCTTTGGCTCTATTGTAGTCCTGATCCCTTACTCTGCTCTCTGCTCATTCTTTGGGAAGGTGCTGAGATCTCCTTACCCAGGGATGGAGGTGATTTTCTAGTTGTGTAGTTACCACAATTAGAACTAGTCCAAGAAATGTAGTTGAGAGGTAAACCCAGACACACAGGTGCTCTTGATTCTTGACTGACTTTGCCAATGTTATTCAGTAGATAAAATGCATCTTTTACAATAAATACTATAAATATCTCCAAACTATTAGATACAGGTGTAAATAAGACTTTAAATAACACTGTAAATTACAATCAACTGGAAAAGATTCACAGCTTTAAAGATAAAAGATAAAGATTTAAGAAAAACAAATAATTTGGGGATAAGCAGAGATTTCACAGTATAGCACAAAAAGCACAAACTATAAAAAGTAAAATAAAATGCTTATCTATAATTCAAAGTGAAGGACACTTGTTTGTCAAGAGACACAGTCAAAACCAATAAGGCAAGTTAGTGGCATGAAGAGAATTACCAATTCACACATTTGAATGGTCTTACCCCAAATATTTGGCAAAATATTTTACCTAAAATAAATGAGTAAGCATCCCTGCATGAATTTTAAAAAGAGGCAGAAGAACTTGAAATGGTTATACCCACCTGCAAATGGCATGCATACAGCCAGGGTGCACAGGGAAGTGCTCAGTGGTATGCCTCACGAGAATTTCAAAAGCCACAAAGATATGCCACTGTCCTTCAAGAACATCTGAACTTAGAAAAGCCATGGCTGTTCCTTCTGACAAAGAAACAGGAGGCATTCGTTCTCCTTGTGGAGCCTACCTTGAGTTCCTGCCTATGACTGCTTTCTACAGAGTTTAATATACAGTTGTTACGTGCCTAGAGCTCCACATACCCCATTGTCTACCCAAGAGACATAATGTCACTTGTCAACAAATAATTTCTGTGTGAATACTTACATAGGCTCTGTAAGTTACAGCCACAGAATGAAACCAAGCCAAAGCCACCAAGCAGAGAATTGGGACATATGTTATAAGTGCACTGTGAAATATTACTCAGTGGTTACAAGGAATAAACCCTGACACACTCACCACATCGACAATAGCATGCAGAACACACAAACCCCCACAGAAAAACAAGGCAAGCATCCTGTCTGGTTTTGTATACAGGAAGAAAACAGACAATACATAGCAATAGCCACAAGGAGCACAAGGGTGCCTCATGCCAAGACCTGTGGTAGGGCTTGATTACTGAAAACACCAAGAATCTTCTGGCAAGGAGAACAACGACCAGTGTCCTGCCTGGGATGATGACCTCTCTCTCTCTCTCTCTCTCTCTCTCTCTCTCTCTCTCTCTCTCTCTCTCTATCTCTATCTCTCTCTCTCACTCACACACACACACATACATAAGTAGTTGGTCATTTTTCATACCTCAACAAATAGAATATTTAAAGGGACTGTGTACTATTGCATGTAGGGTATGCCTTAATGTAAGTTGTTTAAAACAAACAATTTTTAAGGGCATGCCTAGTACATAAAGCAAATGTACAATAACTTTCATGGTTGGATGAATAATTATAACATCACATCTTGATGAATTTGTTACTTTCTAATTTCTAATAAATCTGCTTAATTGCTATATCTTGATCTCTGTGGTTCACATTATAAACCATGAGCTATAGATATTTGATAAAATGTTTGATTAGAAGCCCTACATGAAGTAAGATTTGTATGTGTGTATGATAAAATCAGGCTGAATTCAAGCTTCTTACAGTTGTAAATCTATGGACATTCTTTCTATTATGGAAATATAAAATATCAACCAAAATTTTGTTTTAGTTTTTTTTAACTCACTCTGTAGACTAGTCTGGCCTCGAACTCACAAAGATGCACTTGTCTCTTCTTCCCAAGTGCTGAGATCAAAGGTATGCTCTGCCATGCCATGACTAAAAAGTTACTCAACTTTTTTTTCTAAAGAACTCATTTTTGTTAGTTTACTTTTTCTGGCAGTCAGAGGCAGATATGGTATTGACTTGCTGAATTCACAGTGTCCGTGGGGCTGATTCATTTGGGCATCAGGGATAGGGTATGTGTCCTCACTCCCCTCACAGCTGTGTCAGGGATGGGGTGTGCGTCTCCCCTCACAGCTGTGTGTCAGGGATGGGGTGTGCGTCTCCCCTCACAGCTGTGTGTCAGGGATGGGGTGTGCGCCTCTCCTCACAGCTGTGTGTCAGGGATGGGGTGTGCGTCTCCCCTCACAGCTGTGTGTCAGGGATGGGGTGTGTGTCCTTACCCCCTCACAGCTGTGTGTCAGGGATGGGGTGTGTGTCCTCACCCTCTTCACAGCTGTGTGTTAGGGATGGGTTGTATGCTCTCACTCTCCTCACAGCTGTTTCAGGGATGGGGTGTGCGTCTCCCCTCACAGCTGTGTGTCAGGGATGGGGTGTGTGTCCTTACCCCCCTCACAGCTGTATGTCAGGGATGGGGTGTGCGTCTCCCCTCACAGCTGTGTGTCAGGGATGGGGTGTGCGTCTCTCCTCACAGCTGTGTGTCAGGGATGGGGTGTGTGTCCTCACCCTCTTCACAGCTGTTTCTTTTTAGCCACTGCTCCATGAAACCATCTTCAAAGCAAGAGTATCTTTTTGTTGGCCATGGTGACATTACAGAAATAATTTTAACTTTTTTCTTTACAACATCTCCTAATTGCATGTCTAGTCCTTTCATAATGTGAGGAGATGAAATTGTTTTATTAATTTTTACTGTATGAAATAGATTTCATTATGAAATTTTCATGCATATATATGCTTCTTCATATTTGCCCCCTCTCTTCTCTTCACTCTGCTTCTGCTTTCTTGTTGCATATATGCATATCTGTATCATATGTGTATATTTACACATTTATATGCATGTATGTGTATATGTGTGTATGAGTAATATGTATTTGTGTAGATAAAAATTCTACATATGAAAAAATATGGAATATTTCGACAAAAATAGCTATGAAGTTCCAGTATGTCACTTAATAACAATGGCTTACTGTGACAAAATTTATATTATGTCCAATCTCTTTACAGAAAGAATGCAATTGTCATCAGTAATTATAATCCAATGACAAAAAAAGTGGAAAAAAGAACCAAATTGTTCTGTGTTGTTAGGATAGCTTTTTGTCATGATTAAATGAAAAGGGTTGATTGATTTTAATTTCATGATAGTCCTTGGGTTCTACAGTAAATGATTAATCTTTCTGATGAAATCCTGTCATGTTTAATAATTCTGTCCTTGTCTTTCACTGTAGCTCTGAGTCTTAGGACCTTTTGATCCTTAGATTAGGCCTCAGCAAATGTTCTTTATGCTTGTGGACAGACGTCTTTCATCGATGGTGGGATTAACAGGGTTTAGTGAGCTTCCAGAATTTGGACTCCAGATTTTCATCGTCTGTTCCAGTCTTTCTCTGTGCATTATAAGGGGATATAACATAGGAAATATGCTGACCTCTTTGATATATGGTTTTCTTAAAAACCTGTGAAGGTAGGGGGGGACACTACAAAGTTTTTTGAAGCCTTGAAATCTAAAACAAATGCCCAAATCAGCAAGGAAGCAGAAATATTCACATGTATGAATGGGAAGATGGCTTGAGGAATAGTATCTTCTCTAAGAAAACGCAAATGCCTTGCTTTAGTAGGCCTTTAAATATTTCATACAGTTCCCCCAGAACATAATTTGAAATGAATAGAATTAAGAACAAATAAACTCCACATGGTTGGCAGTGAGAGTTGTATAGGTTGACCTGGTGTTTAACAATCCTTGAAATCTGTTTCTTCCTTTTGTTTCATTTTCTCCATTACATATCTGTCTGTCTCATTAGGTAGCTCCTTAGTACTGAGGTGTTAGCTGATGGAGATGATGTCTAATAAAGCAGGTTGGCCTAGAGGTTGGCCTCGAACATATAATTTTCTTGCCTCAACCTCCAGAATAATGAGATTACAGGCTATTTTCTTTGGCCCACTAAACCATTAATGATATAAATTTTGTGAATACAATACAAAGTTGTTTTGATTTGCATTTCCCTGATGGCTAAGGATGTTGAGCATTTTCTCAAGTGTCTGTCAGCCATTTTAGACTCCTCTATTGAGAATTCTCTATTTAGTTCTGTACCACACTTTTTAATTGGATCCTTTGGTGTTTTTAAGACCAGCTTCTTGACTTCTTTGTAAATTTTGGAGATCAGCCCTCTGTTAGATGTGGGGCTGGTGAATATCTTTTCCTATTCTATAGGCTGCTGTTTTGTCTTGTCGACTTTGCCTTATAGAAGCTTCAGTTTCAGGAGGTTCCATTTATTATTGCCAATCTCAGTGTCTCTGCTATTGGTGTTATGTTCAGGAAGTGGTCTCCTGCACCAATTCGTTCAAGGGTGCCTCCCATTTTCTCTTCTAATAGGTTCAGTGTGACTGGATTTATGTTGAGGTCTTTGATCCATTTGGACTTAAGTTTTGTGCATGGTGATAACATGGATCTATCTGCAGTCTTCTACATGCCAGCATCCAGTCATGCCAGTACCGTTTGTTGAAGATGATTTCTTTTTTCCATTGTATAGTTTTAGCTTCTTTGTCAAGAATTATGTGTTCATAGGTGGGTGGGTTAATATCAGGGTTTTCAATTCGATTTTTGGGGAGGCTGATAAACCTTCATTATCCTGTTATTATCTAGTCTTACCCTCCATTGGCATCACTACTAATAACAAGTGTGATTACCGTTACAAAAAGTGCACACACACACACACACACACACACACACATACGCAAGAATGCATGCACAAACACACACATGAGCATCTATATACACAAGACAGCTAGACAAAGAATAGATGCTCCAAAGATAACACTAACAGGAGTTAACTGGATTCTGGGTTCCATGTAGCACCCAAACTATGACAAGGATTAGGGTGGCCATCAACCAGACTCAATGCTGCTTCCTCCTAGGACTGGAAATCTCCATCGGAGGCTGATATCCAAGTGGCTTAAGCTTATCTCAGCAGAGACCTGAACAATAAAAATGGAGGGAAGTCACAAGAAAGACCCTACTCACCACACATCCTCCCCCCCCCCAGTTTCCTGATTGATACTATACCATAGCATATGCATTTCTGTGAAGTACAGAGGGTAGAATGCCTTTGTGATGGATGAGGGAAACATTCCAGGAAGGCAGGACCAATTACCTTTTAAATTGAATTTCCCTGCATCATCCCTGTTAGTTCATTTTCTCTAGCATAAGATGCTTTTAAATGCTCTGAAACTTGTCTTGTTTTCCATCTCTAATTCCCATCAGTTCTTGCTGAATAGACAAAATCAAGACACAGAGCCATGTGTACATAAAGAAACAGAAGGCTGATGACTAAAGATGTTGAACAACAATTCTTTAATGATCTCTAGGCCATTTGAGATCCTTCAGTTTAGAATGTGCTACTTAGATCTGTATCTCATTTTTTATTGGATTAAATTGGTGTTTTGATATCTAGCTTCTTGAGTTATTTATATATTTTAGAGATCAGCCCTTGGTCACACATGGGGCTGGTGAAGCTCTTTTCCCATTCTGTAGGCTGCCATTGTCTTTGCTGTACAGAAGCTTTTCAGTTTCAGGAGGTCCCATTTATTAATTGTCAATCTCAGTGTCTGTGATATCGGTGTTATGTTCGGGAAGTGGTCTCCTATACCAATGTATTCAAGGCTACTTTCCACTTTCTTTTCTATCAGGTGCAATGTAACTGGATTTATCTTGAGATCTTTTTGATCCACTTGGACTTGAGTTTTGTGTATGGTGATAGATATGGATCCATTTGCATTCTTCTACATGCTGGCATCCATTTGTGCCAGCACCATTTGTTGAAGATGCTCTCTTTTTTCCCTTGTATAATTTTGGCTTCTTTGACAAAATTCTTTGTCAAAATTAATAGATGTGTGGTTTTATGTCAGGGTCTTCCATTGGATTCCATTGATTATTGTTTCTGTTTATATGCCAATACCAGGATGCATATTCTTCTTTAACAATTTTCAAAAAGCTGCAAATAACTATTTATTAAGCCTTTGGACTAGTTAGTTTTTTTGTCAACTTGTCACAACCTAGAGTCATGTAAGAATTGATTAGATAGAATGGGCCTACGGAAATGTCTCTGACAGATTGTCTTGATTAATGACTCATGTGGGAGGACCAAGCCCACTGTTGGTGGAACCATCCCTAGTCCTCTTCTGAGTATGAGCCTGTCAGTAAGATAGTAAGCAGAATCTGTCCCTGAACTCTGTAGACGTTCCAGATTCCCTCAAGGGACACAGGCTGGCTGGACAAGACTGTGCACCCTTCTCCCCTCCCCCATAAAGTGAGGAAATCAATTGCACTCTCTATCATGGGTTATTGTCTGTATTTAGTTTCTGGGTTGTGCTAATCAAGTTATTTTTCACTCAAACAACTTACAGGAAAACATACACTTTCTTTAAGACTTATCCTTTCTTGAGAAATCTGAGGCTTGGTAACAAGAGCATCATCGTCTCAGGAAAATGAGAGTTTTAATT
Organism: Mesocricetus auratus; assembly: GCF_017639785.1. Lineage (NCBI taxonomy): Eukaryota > Metazoa > Chordata > Mammalia > Rodentia > Cricetidae > Mesocricetus > Mesocricetus auratus. Next base: position 9,405,231 of record NW_024429269.1, on the reverse strand, counting down.
GTCTGGTATCCATATGAAAAACTAGAAATGAAATTAATTTTCATAATATATTTTATTAATTCATCATTTCACAAGTGTAATTACATAACAACAATAGTAAAAATGGTTTTAACAAAATAATTGACTATTCTTTTTTTGTTTGTCACAGTCAAGCTTTGAAATCTGGTATGGATTTTAAGCTTACAGAGCAGCTTAATTTGAGAGCTACATTTTTATTGAAATGCTTAATCTCTACTGACATTGTATAATATTGATCAACATAGCTTTAGAAGTATAGTTATATATCCTGGTAGCTCTGATTATGAGTTTAACAGCAATTTAAATGAGAATCATTTTTGAATATAAATGAAAATTCATCAGTTAAATTCTGGCTTCCTGGGCCCCACGAGCTGCAATTCCAGGACTGGAGCCATGCACCATTGGTGACTGCCACGTGGGACATCTCAGATGGTGCTGTGGTTTTTGTGGCATTGAGAAGGAAGTTTGACTAACCCAAGTTTACACTGCATATTTATAAAGGGAAAAATGGGAAAATAAAACTATTTCAGACTTATCTGCCAGGAAGCAACAAGATGCAATCAGCATTCTCATGCAATACCACCATAGATAAAAGGCAGGAAAACCTCTCAGTGTGTCTAGCATTTACCATTACAGCTTTAGTTTTGAAATTTTATCATTTTGCATATGAAATATTTGCTTTAAAATAAACCAATTTTGTTGTTGTTTCTTTCAAAGGTACAAAAATGTCTGAGTAAACAACTCTGATGCCTCTGGCTCTATCTTCTAGCTTGGAACTCTGAGTTTATCTCAGGCTATAACCTTAACACAGATGGCTTTAGCTGTGGATGTCTCATTAAACACAAGCCCAGTGACATTCAGATACAGTTTGCCGACTGGGATTCCTTTTTATCCCACCTCACATTATAAAATAAAGTCCACTGTATGCAAAACCCCAACATCATTGCTACTGTTTTAACATCTCTCATGTATCTTCATTCACTTATTCTAACTAAAACTTTATGTCATTTCACTCAGATCTCTGGGAACTTCCAACACTACTGAATTATATAGACTTGGCACACTTCCTACAGCATGAGAATAAAAGTCAAATATTTATGCATCATGCTGATTGAACCTGCATTTGTCCTAGGATGCTGTATGCTTTGGTCTAGCCCATCATCCCAACACTACTGAAAAGCAACTTCTTTCTCCACATAGTAGACAGTGCATCCATGCGCCTGCAGTGACCGAGAGGCTGCAGTAGACACAGAGGCTATGTAACCACAGGGACCATGAGGCTTTATTTTGGATCTTTGACTATAGTCTCACTTCCTCACCACCCTGAACTGTCTTCTTTAATGATTTTGCTTGATGTTTTGATGGCACAACCTGCAAGCCCTTATTTCTTCAAAATGACATTCCATTTGCAGTCATAGGAACCATTGCAAGAAACATAAACAGATCTGATCTACCTGGATTGTCATACAAGGACACAGAGGCCTGAAGTTCAGCTTCCTCTTAGCTCGGGGTAGAGTGCCCAAGTCAACAGTCACCTGAGCAGCCATATCGATGCCAGACTACCTTGAACTTCCTCTTTCCTTTATTTAGGAATCACATTCCCATACTGAGTCATAGAAGGAAGCGTTTGCTTTCTCACCACCAAGTTCTTGGATCTGTAGCTATCTTGAATTGAAATCCTACTGAAAGTTGCCCTCTCCCAAGGGTTTATTTGACTCATAATCATGAAAAGATGTTCAAGTACATGTTCTCTAATTAACAGAGTGAAGAGACCAGCTACCAGGATTCAGAGTAAATAGTGACTTCGTAGACAGAATCTGAAGTCTCATCGTGTAGGACAGTGCTTCTCAACCTTCTTAATGCTGTGACCCTTTAATACAGTTCTTCATGTTGTGGTGACACCAATCTTCAATACATTTTCATTACTACTTCATAACTTTAAATTTGCTGTTATGAATTATAATGTAAATATCTCTGTTTTCCAATGGTCTTAGGTAACCTCCATGAAAGGGTTGTTTGCATCCCAAAGGGGTCACGACCCACCAGTTGAGAATCACTGGTTTAGATTCAACAGCACCCAATGATAGCTGCTAAGAGGATGGAGACTATGGATGCAAAAATGCCTCCTCGTGCTGTAGAAATAAATGACAGACAGGGTGAGCAAATAAAAGTATAGCTATGGGTTAATATGGAGAGTCATGTGGATGGGCCTGGGAGATTTGCAATTGTCTAGGTCACCTCGCTCAAAGGAAATAAGACCAGTGAAAGTAGCATTAAAATTAGGACAGGGGAGGAGAGGAGAAATGGAAATCTTTCTGAGTTCGAAGTTACTCCTGATGAATAAGGTAGACATGACTAGAGCTGTGAAGGTGAGTGTAGACTAAAACAGTAGACAAAGAACTGTGCAGAGTGGCTTTGTCTGGCTAACTGAAGCTCCCCTTCTCAGCTTCGTCCTACCATGTTGGTGTCGCTCTAGGGAAACACTGAAAAAGTTGCTACTGATGGCTGACACCTCACAAGGCTATGTGCTTCCTGCTAGGATATATCTATAAATGCTGTAGCTATAAGTCTGCATAATAATACAACTCTGATCACTAGGTTTTAAATTTCATTATTGTTATTATTGTTTAAGTACAGCTTTCATTTTATTTTCCCAAGGTGTTTTTCTTCTGTCCTCATGAAGCCACTTTTTTATGTGGGTTTTGGTGGAGGTCATGGCACAGTACCAGCAGGTCTAAAGCATGGTGGGGTGTTTGGTCCTTCTGGGCTTCATGAGGCTTGTTCATGGCTCGGCTCATGAAGTAATGCAGCTTGACATAGAGTTACTTTGAAGTTATATGTGTATGTGTGTCTGTTAGTGGGTACTTGCATTCATGTGCAGATATCCACAGAGTTCATAAAAAGGGCTTCTGGTCCTCTGGAGATGGAGTAATATACAGTTGTGAGATGCCCCATATGGGTGCTAGGAACTGAACTCAGGCCTTTAATAAAAGCAGCAAGCTCTCTTAACTACTAAGGAACCTCTTCAGGCCTGATACTCAGATTTCTAAGATGGTATGTGAGCAATTTGATAGACATCAACCTATACATAATAGGAGCAGCTAAAGAACATGGAGACTGTGTGATAACCAAATTCACATCTCCATAGGCACGTGTGACAGATGAGAATAATGAGTACATCCAATGAAACAGCGTAATGGCAATCTGTATGAGTATCCAAAAACCTACTGGGAGGGACAGTATATGGACTTGGCAAAGAAACACATAAGCTACTGAGTGGGTGATGATCTTAACTGAGAGGTGAGTATTTTTACATGTTGGTCAATAAAGTACACAGCTGAAATACAATATGATTCCATATTGTATGTTTCGTGCCATTTGTCATTGCTTACTTCCACATGTAATTATGGTACATGCTGTGTTTTATGTGTTCATAACATTATCATTTATTATTGTTGTTGTTATTGTTATTATTATTGTGTGTGCTCGCACATGTGTATGTGTAGACAGAAGAAAGTAGAAGAGATATTCAATTGAACCTTCTTCTCTAATAACTCAAATGATTACAATTATCCCTGTTCTGTAATATAGAGATCCAAATTGTCATATGAGGCAACTTTTTTTAGCCTTGAAAGTGTCTATAATATGCCTTGCCATGTGACATGCATCCAATAATTTCTCTCCATGTCTGTGTATCTGGAGAGAGCATTATCAAGTTAATTAATCCTCAGAACAAGGGCAGCCATGCCCATGTCCACTGCAATAAGATTAGGAAATATATCTTACTTTCACACACCAAATGCAGGAAAACAACCAAGAATCAAGGTAGGAAAAAGCCAAGAGGGGCATGTAGTCTACAAACCAAACTCTTGGGAAGACAAACCTTTGAAGAAAGGCTACATACCAGTGAAGTATTAGATGTGTGCCTGCTGACAGCAATGGAAGGTTTCCATAGAGTGAACCTCTGTCCAGTGGTGATGTCTTTGGAAGAATCCATGCAAAAGGGGCTGCTAAGCAGTATTACTGATGGCCAGTAGAAGTGTACCAATAGCCATTCTAAGCCACCTGCTGCCATTTGTTAAAGTCATCTCAAACCATTTCTCCTGGCCAATAAAGAAGCACACAGTTCCCTATATTTTGTGTTATCTAAAACAATGCCAGGTGTTTGAACTTGGTGCTAACGAGTCTGTATGTACATGAGGTATGGCCTTCTAACATTCCTCTTCTGTACTTCTGAGTGTCTACGGTTTTCTGAGTCAATAAATGTAATTCACAAGACCAGTCAGTGTTATTGGAACATATGGAGGCAATGGGGAGTGGGATTATAGATAACTTCCAATTAGTTAGCAAACCAATTGAGCAGATGAGTCTCAGTGCTTACAGGAATTGGAATATTGAACAAGGACTGGGAAGATTGTATTATGAGAAAGAAGCTAGTCTGCAGCCATGTAGCCTGTGCTGAGAATGTAATGAGAGGGTGCATGCAAGGCAGCTAGTTCAAGGTAGTGCCCAGAACAAATATTGGTGACCATGGTGATGGAAATGGGGAAGGGATGTGGGGATGATGGTGGTGGGAATGGAGATGAGGATGGTGGGAGTGATGGGGATGACTACCTAGTAGTTATGAACTTCAATTTGCACAAAGATCTTGGAATCACTCCTGCTACCTTCAGCAAAGTATTAAATGCTGCCAAAATGTTTCTTGTTTGCTAGCACATGTTTTGGCCCTAAATATAAATGTTAATGTTAATTTTGTTTCAGTCCCTGGCATCTCAATCTTCAGCCTTTTTTAATTTCACTTGGATAAACACAGCCAAGTATTTTCTTCCAAAATATATCTACAGTACATCCAAGGGTTTTCCTGCAGACGGATTCCCAGAACACTAAGCAAAGACGAAAAGCTGTAGTATAAACAAAAGCAACATTATTTACGAAAACTCAACTGAAGACTGAACAGCAGAAGAGTGAGTCAGCCCCACTCCCCAACACAGACGTTCTTTGTGGTCAGTGCGGTTGTCTTTTAATCTCTGTCAGTTGTTTTCAAGTTTAATGTGCATAAGAATCACCTGGTGGGCTTCCTAAATTGAAGATCCTTGGGACCCACCTCCAGAGAATCTAATTCAGGATCTAGAATGAGTCACCGGAAATTGCTCTTTAAAATGAAGATGTGGATTAGTCTGTGGAGCACACATGGAGAAACTGGCCATCATACTGACATCAGCACTGAACAGTTCACTATCTTTCTTCTTACTTTCAGGGCTGCAACTCTGAAATTAAGGTTCCATTGTTCCTAACACAACACCTGTACATGTGCTTCCCCATGCCCTCAATATCTGTAGTTTTCAGCCATTCCCCCCTGTTAAGGCCTCTACTCACTGATTTAGAGCCACCATGTTGTTAGACATAGAAAATCACCCAGGAATGTTTCCAATTAGGCAGATGTGATGATCAGTTATTTTAGAAGCATTTCAAAAGTGCCTACCAAGGGACATGTGGGGATTGCAGTCTGGCTTTACAGGGTGTGTTCATGGCACTGGCATCGGAGCCAAAGTGGATGTCAATGCTTAGGATTGCCTTCTGGGGTGCTCACCCATGGCCTCTTTGAAGCAGGCTCATATACAGAAGACAGTATTGCCCAGTATCCCGTGTGTTCTTTCTCATGTCTTAGTACTAGAGAGATGCAGAAAGTATTACTGTGAGAATTACACAGTCAGAGGAATATACTCACTTTGGTTTCCAAGATTTCCTCACATCCTATGTAAGCCTGATGCATTGAGGTCTCTGCCTCAAGAGGTATGAAGGTGCAACTTTTGAAACACTAAAAAGAATTTAAAAACACCAAATCAATTGATGACCAAGCAGACTTAAACGCCCTTTCATAATTCAAGCTTTTAATTAGAGAAACTTCTAGATTATATTAATTTTACCAAAATTAATATTTTTCATCTTGGTTTCATTCTGGACTCCTCTTTATTGATAACTGAATCTCAGGGATAATTCCCAAGCCCAGTGCCAGCCTTTAGATGAGGGAGTCTTGTAGGAATATTGACAGAATGTTCTTGCATGTGTATATACATACACACATATACATCAATGCTATAGATTTTATCAGACTAGCCATCATTACTGGAAAACTCTGCAAAATCAATAAAAACTAAATATATATGTATGCATAGTATGCTTTGTAGGTACATACCTGGATAAATACACATATATTTATAAAATGTTAGATGCTATATAATATTTTGACAAACAAAAGACTATTTATAATAAATATTTTAAAAATACATCAAAAGGTAAGAGAAACAGTTCTTTCTATAAGAGAACACATTCAAAGCACTTCCTTTGATTCTAGAATTATGCTTCTTGCTCATTAATGATGGCTAACCTTATTATTACACTACAGAAAAATAGTAGTTAGCAACAGCTCCACGGTGATAACGTCACAGAGTAATGCAGTCAAATAGGTAAATTACAGACACGAAGACCTTACAGACCATTGGACTGTACCTTAGTAGACTCCCAAGAACTGATCTCTGCATGTATGCTGTATTGAGGATGTACACCACACATGCACATGCACACACATAAGCACACTCACACATACATGCACATGGATACAAGCACACACATGCATGCATGTGAGCACACACATGTTGTGGGATATTTATACATTGTGTGAAGATGTATTGCTGTGATTGGTGTGATTGAAAGCCGAATAGCCAATAGCTAGGCAGGAGGTTTAGGTGGGACTTCCTGGGAGAAAAAGGAAGAGAAGATAAATCTAGGCTCGAGAGAGACTTGAATGAGTCAGATACACAGAATGGGGGAGAAAAAACAGGTAAAAAGCCACAAGAAAAAATGTAGATTAGTATGAATGGGTTAATTTAAAACATAGGAGCTAGTGGGACATGCCTAACCTAAGTGGAGCTTTCATAATTAATAATAAGTCTTTGTGCCATTATTTGGTAGCTAACAGTACAGAGTAAGACTAGTCATACAGACACACACACACATCTTTTACTAACATATAAGAGTTTTGTGAGTAAAGTATTCACATGTAAAACACAGAAAGACATATTAAGGAAAACCAGAACAGCATGGAAACAAGGCACCTTGAAGGATACAGAGTATGGAACTGAAGGGTTAAAAAGAGGCTATGGCACAGAAGGATTTGAAGGTAATAGCTGAGAATTTTCAAAATGACAAAAGACCAGAGGCAAAGACTAAAGAAAACCTATGAATAACACGCAAATTAAAAGAGAATGAGAAGGCAAAGCACATTTGCACATTTGGTATGGCAATACTGCTAAGACAAAAAAGACAAAGAAGCATGTTTTCCAAATGTCCAAGGGAAAACACACATTACCTAACAAAGGACAATGCTGAAAGCTACATTTTCAACTGAAATGACCCAAACATGCAAAAAATGAAATAACAAATTTAACAGGCTGAAAGAAAACAATTTCCAGCCCAGACTCTTTTACAAAGAATCCTTTGACAATAAAGACCCTAGCAGAGACTGGGGGTTGGTTGGCAGTAAAATACGAAATGAAAGAAATAACTGGAGCTCTTTAGGCTCAGAGAATAAAGGATCTCAGAAGCACAGAGCAGACAGAGATTGGGGAGAGTGAAGTGGCCAGTTCCGGAGCTGGGTGGTTTTTGTTTTCTGGGTGACTGTAGCAGAGTCACAGCTGGAAACGGACCTGAAAGCACTTGAAGAGCTGAAGTGCACAACACTGATGGCGCCAACGGCAGGCAGCTAGGGGTACAGAGGTGCCCTGTCAGTCGGGAGCTCTAGGGGTTCAGAGGTGTCCTGTCAGTCGGGAGCTCTAGGGGTGCAGAGGTGTCCTGTCAGTCGGGAGCTCTAGGGGTACAGAGGTGCCCTGTCAGTCGGGAGCTCTAGGGGTGCAGAGGTGTCCTGTCAGTCGGGAGCTCTAGGGGTGCAGAGGTGTACTGTCAGTCGGGGAGCTCTAGGGGTGCAGAGGTGTCCTGTCAGTCGGGAGCTCTAGGGGTGCAGAGGTGTCCTGTCAATCGGGAGCTCTAGGGGTGCAGAGGTGTCCTGTCAGTCGGGGAGCTCTAGGGGTGCAGAGGTGTCCTGTCAGTCGGGAGCTCTAGGGGTGCAGAGGTGTCCTGTCAATCGGGAGCTCTAGGGGTACAGAGGTGTCCTGTCAGTCGGGAGCTCTAGGGGTGCAGAGGTGTCCTGTCAGTCGGGAGCTCTAGGGGTGCAGAGGTGTCCTGTCAATCGGGAGCTCTAGGGGTGCAGAGGTGTCCTGTCAGTCGGGGAGCTCTAGGGGTGCAGAGGTGTCCTGTCAGTCGGGGAGCTCTAGGGGTACAGAGGTGTCCTGTCAGTCGGGAGCTCTAGGGGTACAGAGGTGTCCTGTCAGTCGGGAGCTCTAGGGGTACAGAGGTGCCCTGTCAATCGGGAGCTCTAGGGGTGCAGAGGTTTTTGTTCTCCTGCCTCCACCTCCCAAGCACTGGGATTACAGATGGGGAAGTGGTAGAGAAGGGACGAAGGGGAGGGGAGGGGAGGGGAGGGAAGTAGAGAAAGGAAAAAGAGAATGGAATATGGAGGGGAAGGGAAGAAAAGGAAAGGGAAGGAAGGAAGGGAAGGGAGGGGAGAACATTGGAAATATTTGCACTCTCCTTCCAGCCACACAAGAAACACCCTCTTTTTATAACCTGCACAGAGACTATACAGATCTGAGTCCTAAACTCAAGGGAAATCTGGACCACAAAAGTTACACTGAAACTTTTCTGAACACAGAAAGGCTACAAACAAACCAGACTGAACCAAAATAATACTGACACCATTTTCCCTCCTGGACCTTCTGAACAAAATTGTTTCCTGCATCTGCTAAAATTTTCAAAGCTAAGAAAGCTGTTGAGAAACAGGCCCTTGACCTTCAGAACTGGCAACAAGTAATTAGCATATACAAATCACTTAAACTCCCACTTATAGAACAGAAAGAAAATGGATAGTTAAGGATTATTTTTTTTTCCTTTTGTGAGGCAGACTCACTCTGTAAGCTTGACTGACCTGGAATGGAACTTGTAGCAATCCTCCAGGTGTGAGTCTTACAGGTGCAAGCCACCACACACTCAGCCCTTCAAAACAAAATTTTAACCTCATGGAAAGTAGGAAAGAAGAGAAATTTGAGTGGAAAAGTGTGCTCTTGTCTCATTTATATGCTGAAGGTGCTGGAAATCAAGTGATGGAGACATAAGGTAGAAGCCAAGAGAAATGATACTGTTGTGGGCAACAGAGACTAAAACAAGAAGGTGAGGGGTGTGTGTGTGTGTGTGTGTGTGTGTGTGTGTGTGTCTGCGTGTTGTGTGTGATAATCACTTATAGCTCAGAAAAAAAAAACAAGCTAGGACTGTCTACTTCCGGTGCCCTGAGCAGAACCACCAGAGACCTGGGGACTTCGCACAAGGTGGATCCCAGCCCCATAGGATTCAGCCCATCCAGAGACTGCCAACACCATAATCCCTTTATCCATCCATGGGGCTTTATAGGCCTGGCCTGTTTACATCCTGCCTTCCAGTGTTCTGCGCACAATTAGCCAAGGCCAGGGTATTGCACACTGCAGCTCCTATCCTGGCAGGAGCCAGCCCACCCAGAGACTGCTACCATCCAAGTCCCATTCTCCACCCACAGGACAGGCGAGGGTCCAGCCTACCCAGAGATTGCCATAGCCCTGATACTAGGATGGCCTCCATCCACGTAAGAGGAAAGCCACCAGGGTATTGGACCTGCTCCCACTCACTGGAAGGAACCATGGTCACATACCTACCAGAAGAGGAAGAGTCTCCTTCTGCACCCACAAGAAGAAATGATGGGAAGGAGACAATATAAAAACACACCCAGCAATAGAAAAACTAATATGACACCACCAGAGACTAGAGACTCAACACCCACAAGACCTGAACAGCCCATTGTAGATGAAGTAAATGAGAAAGACCTTAAAAACAATTTCATGAAAATGACAGAGGCCCTCAAAGAGGATATGAGAAAATCCCTTAAAGAAATGGAAGAAAAAACAAAGCAAAAAATGCAAGAAAAGACAAACAAAAAAAATCCAACAAATCCAAGAAAGAGAGGAAAAGACAAAGCAAAAATTGCAAGAAAAAATTCAAACTTGTTGAAAGCTGAAATAGAGACAATAAAAAAAAAACACAGTCTGAAGGAATGCTGGAAATAGAAAAGCTGGGTAAATGGTCAGGTACTACAGATGCAAGCATAACCAACAGAAAACAAGAGATGGAAGAGAGAATCTCAGGAGTTGAAGAAACACTAGGGGAAATAGATTCATCAACCAAAGAAAAATTTAAGTCCAACAAATCCCTAACACAAAATATCCCGGAAATATGAGACATCATGAAAAGACCAAACCTAAGAATAATAAGGATAGAAGAAGGTGAAAAAACCCAACTCAAAGGGGCATAAAACATATTCAAGAAAATCATAGGAGAAAACTCTCCCAACCTAAAGAAAGACAAGCCAATTAAAGTACAAGAAGCCTGCAGAACACCAAATAGATTGGACCACAAAAGGAAGTCCCCTCACCACATAATAGTAAATAGCCTGAACATACAACAAAGAAAGAATATTAAGAGCAACTAGGGAAAAAGGCCAAGTAACATACAAAGGCAAACCTATCAGAATTACACCTGACTTCTCCATGGAAACTCTGAAAGCCAGAAGGACCTTGATAGATACTCAACCAACACTAAGAGACCATGTATGCCAGACTGCTATACCCAGCAAAGCCTTCAATCACTATAGATGGAGATAACAAGACATTCCATGACAAAACCAGATTAAATAATATGTATCCACTAACTCAGCCCTACAGAAAGTTCTGGAAGGAAAACTCCAACCCAAGGAAGCTAACTACAACCAGAAAAACATTGGCAATAGATAATCCCAACTTACCAATAGCCAAAAGAAAAAAGAGATGGAAATCCACATATAATTTCATCACCAGCAACCCTTCCAAAACAAACAAGAATGAACAATCAATGGTCATTAATTTTCCTCAGTATTAATGGTCTTAACTCTCCCATAAAAAGACACAGGCTAACAGAATGAATTTGAAGACAGAACCCATCCTTCTACTGCATACAATAAACACACCTCAGCTTCAAAGATATGCATTACCTCAGAGTTAAGGGATGGGAAAAGATTTTCCAATCAAATGGACCCAAGAAACAAGTGGGGGTAGCAATCCTAATATCTAACAACTTAGATTTTAAAATAAAATCAGTCAAAAGAGATGAAGGAGGTCATTTCATACTCATCACAGGAGATATCCACCAAGATGAAGTTTCAATTCTGAACATCTATGCCCCACGTTCATAAAAGAAACATTACTAAAACTCAACTCACATATAAAGCCCTACACACTTATAGTGGGAGACTTCAACACCCCACTCTCACCACTATACAGAACTACCAGACAGAAACTTAACAAAGAAACAAAGGAACTAATAGAACTTTGACAAAATTGGGATTAACAGACATATATAGAACATTCCATCCAAATAAAAAAGAATATAACATCTGCTCAGCACCACATGGAACCTACTCAAAGTCGACCACATATTTGGCAACATATCAAACCTCAACAGGTACAAAAAAATTATACTAACTCCATGAACCTTATCAGACCACCATGCATTAAAATTACAATTCAATAATAAAAAATTGCAGAAACTCTACAAACTCATGGAGATTGAATAATGCACAATTGCACCATGCCTGGGTCAAAGAAGAAATAAAAAAAGGCAATTAAAGACTTTCTAGAATACAATGAGAATTAAGACACAACATACCCAACTTATGGAACACTTCATGATAAAGGCCTTGGAGAGGTCTTGGATAACAGGAACTTACCTTAATATAATAAAAGGTATATACAGCACACCAAAAGCCATCATCAAACTAAATGGACAGAAATGCAACACGATTCCTTTAAAATTAGGAACAGGACAAAGCTGTCCACTCTTTCCATACCATTTCAATATTGTCCTTGAAATTCTAGCTGGGAAAGGACAACAAAAGGAGATCAAGGGGATACAAATTGGAAAGGAAGAATTCAGACTTTCACTATTTGCACATGATATGATAGTTTACATAAGTGACCCCCAAAGAAACTCTACCAGGGAACTCCAACAGCTGATAAATACCTTCAGCAATGTGGCAGGATACAAGATCAACTCAAGAAAATCAGTAGCCCTGATATATATAGAAGATAAAAAGACTGAGAAAGAAATCAGAGAAACAGCACCCTTTACAATAGCCACAAATAATATAAAATACCTTGGGGTAACTCTAACCAAACAAGTAAAAGACCTGTATCACAAGAACTTTTGAGTCTTTAAAGAAAGAAATTAAAGAAGACACAAGAAAATGGAAAAATCTCCCATGCTCTTGGATAAGTAGGATCAACATAGTAAAACTGGCAATCTTACCGAAAGCAATATACAGATTTAATGCAATCCCCATTAAAATCCCAGCACAATTCTTCACAGACCTTGGACGAACAATTCTCAACTTTATATAGAAAAACAAAAGACCCAGGATAGCCAAAACAATCCTGTTCAACAAAGCAACATCCTGAGGCATCATCATTCCTGACTTCAAGCTGTATTACAGAGCTGTAGTCCTGAAAACAGCTTGGTATTGGCACAAAAATAAACAGACCAATGGAATCGAATTGAATACCCCGACATTAACCCATAAAAGTATGAACACCTGATCTTTGACAAAGAAGCTAAAATTATACAATGGAAAAAAGAAAGCAACTTTAACAAATGGTGCTGGCATAACTGGAGGCTGACATGTAGAAGACTGCAGATAAATTCATGTCTATCAACATGCACAAAACTTAAATCCAAATGGATCAAAGACCTCAACATAAATCCAGCCACACTGAACATGTTAGAAGAGAAATTGGTACAGGATACTGCTTCCTGAACATAACTCCAGTATCACAGACAACGATTAATAAATGGGACCTCCTGACACTGAGAAGCTTCTGTAAGGCAAAGGACACAGTCAGCAAGACAAAAAGGCAACCCCCAGATTGGGAAAAGATATTCACTAACCCCACGTCTGACAGAAGGCTGATCTCGAAAATTTACAAAGAACTCAAGAAGCAAGTCTCCAAAACACCAAGGGATCCAATCAAAAAGTGAGGTAGAGAACTAAATAGAGAATTCTCATTGGAAGAGTCTAAAATGGCTGAGAGACACTTAAGAAATTGTTCAATATCCCTAGCCATCCAGGAAACATAATTCAAAACAACTCTGAGATACCATTCTTGTCAAAATGGCTAAAATAAAAAACTCCAATGACAATTTATGCTGGAGAGGATGTGGAGAAAGGGGAACACTCCTTCACTGCTGGTGGGAGTGCCGACTTGTACAGCCACTTTGAAAACCAGTATGGAAGCCAGGTGTTGGTAGCACAACCCTTTAATCCCAGCACTGGGGAGGCAGAAGCAGCTTTGTTCCAGGACAGCCTCCAAAACAATACAGAAAACCCCTGTCTCGAAAAAAAAAAAAAAAAAAAACAAGAAAAGAAAATCAGTATGGAGATTCCTCAGGAAAATGGGAATCAATCTACCACAAAACCCAGCAATTCTACATTTCCACTCTTAGGCATATACCCAAAAGATTAACATTCATACAACAAGGACGTCTGTTCCACTATGTTCATAGCAGCATTATTTGTAATAGCCAGAACCTGGAAGCAACCTAGATGCCCCTCAACTGAAGAGTGGATAGAGAAAATGTGGTACATTTACAAAATGGAGTACTATTCAGTGGGAAAAAAAAACAATGGAATCTTAAAAATTGCTGGCAAATGGATGACACTAGAAAAAACATCCTAAGTGAGGTAACCTAGTCACAAAAAGAGAAACATGGTATTTACTCACTCATATATGAATTTTAGACATGAATCAGGGAAATGCCAGCATACAATCCCACTACCAGAGAGTCTGTGAAACAGAACCTTCTCATCCAGTGACTGATGGAAGCAGAGGCACACACCCATAACTAAACACTGAACTGAACTCCTGGAATCCAATGTCAGAAAGAGAGAACTGATGGGCAAAGGAGTTAAAACTGGGCTGGTTTAACCCACAGAAACAGTTGACCTGAGCAAGGGGGAGCTCTTGAATCCCAGATTGATGGCTATGTGGAAAGCATGGGACTGACCTAGATCCCCTGAATGTGGGTGTCAGTGAGGTGGCCTAGGTAATCTATGGAGCCTTGGGTAGTATTTATCCCTGGCGTACAAATAGACTTTGAGTGCCCATCCCACAATGAGGGATGCTCTCTTAACCTGGACTCTTGGGGGAGGCCTAGACCCTGCTCTGGATGAAATGACAGACTCTGGAGATCCACCATGGAGGGCCTCACCCTCCCTGGGGATTGGAGTGGAGATTAGGTGGGGGACTGGGGAAGCCTGGTAGGGAGGACCGGGGAGGAGGGAAGGGAGAAGGGAGCTGTGATTGACATGTGAAACAAGCTTGTTTCTAACTTAAACTAAAAAATGGGGGAAAAACAAGCTAAAAAACATTCTATAGTATAATTGCATCAGTTACTGAAAGAACACAACCAGAACCATTCCAAATATCAGAACCCCACAAAAAAATCAGAGACATAAGATCATATTGCCAGTGGTGTAAGGATTATAAATATAGACCTGAGACAAAGACACAGTGGTCACAGACATACTGGAGCAAAAATGAGCAAAAGTGAGCTATGCTCACATGTTAAGTAAAAGCAAGTTCTTAAGGATCATTACAAAAACCAACATTATTAGAAGGCTTCCACACAAAAAGATGGCAAAGTGACACCTGATAAATGCTAGTGAAACCAAGGTAGGGAATTTATAATGTTGTTAAGTATCCTCTGGTAGATGCCAAGTCTAGAGTGGGGAAGGATTTTTTAACACTAGCAGATAATATTTAAATGCATAAGAATACTGTAGGCATTAAAAATTAGAAGAAAATAATAATTAAAAACAAAATTTTAGGTAATGGAAACAGAATTTGGTAGAACATATCAGTAGTGCAAAGTTTAAATGTTTGGCCCATAAAGTATAGCATGATTAGGATGTGTGGTCTTGTTGAAGTAGGTGTGGTCTTGTTGGAAAAAGCATGCCACTGTGGGGTTGGGCTTTGAGGTCTAACATGCTCAAGCTATGCCCAGTGTGATACACAATTTCCTTCTACTGTCTACAGATCATGATGTAGAACTCTCAGCTCTTTCTCCAGTACCGTGTCTGCCTGCATACTACAATGATGTCCCACAATGATGACAATGGACTAAACCTCTGAAACTGTAAGCCAGCCCCTACTAAATGTTTTCCTTATAAGGGTTACCATAGTCATGGTGTCTCTTCACAGCAACAGAAACCCTGACTAAGACAGAAGTTGTTACTAGGAACTGAGGTATTGCTGTGACAGGTTGGACCATGTTTTAGTTTGGAGGAATATGGACTTTGGGACTATGGATCAGAAAAGAGGTTGAATGATTCAAGTGAGGCATCCATATTCCTAGTAGGAACATGAAAGACAATGAATGGTGCTGAGGGTGATTTGAACTGGAAGGGCCTGGTTCAAGAGGTTTCAGAGAAGAATGTTTGTAAGTGGCATATGACAAGTCCTGTGATATTTTGGTGAAGAATGTGGATGCTTTTTGTCCTTGTCTAAAAAGTCCATCTGAAGCTAAAGTGAAGAGTTTTGGATTAATTCCGTTGGCAGAGTAAATCTCTGAACAACCTAGCATTGATTCTGTTGTGTGGTTATTAGCATTCACTCTTATGAAGATATATAATGAAAAGGAGCAAGCTGGGAAAGGAAAAATACAAAATGTAAAATTTGAGGAGGGAAAAAAAGCACCAGGAAGTGCAATGGAACTAAATCCTATATTCAGAAAAACAAACAGATTAAAGGAAAGCCTGATGTTAAATGGAATAAAGGGAGTGGAGACCTCAGGGCATGATCCCACCCACCTAAGCTTCCAATTTGTGAAAAGAAATTAAAGACTGGCTTAGGTTCAGGCATGGTGGTACACATTTCTAATCTCAGTACTCAGAAGGCAGAAGCTGACAGATCTCTGAGTTTTAGGCTAGCCTGATCTTCAGGGAAAGTTTCAGAACAGTCAAATTTAGGCAGTTAAGGAAACCATGGAAAACATAAAGTTGGTGAGATATAATTGAAGGAAAGGGACCCTGCTCCAGCCCCAGCATGCAGTAGAACTTGTCAGCTTTGGCCACATGGTTATGGCTTTAGACTTAAGGATAAAAAAAAGAGGTTATGGAATCTTCCTCAGTCACTAAGGAAAGTCACTGAGGCAAGGTGTGTGCCACGGATGTCCCTGCATGGCCATTGTGTAAAGCTGTGAGGTTGAAGCCTGAAATGCCTTAGAGACTCCAAGAGGTTACAGATGCCAGTGTTGTGGGATACCTTCCAAGGACATCTGATAACAGGCAGTGGAACCAGACCACGAGAAAGAATTTTCAACAAAGATAACAGGAAATGGAGACCTGAAGTGTGTTTTGATATCAGACATAGAGATGCAGAATTTGGAGTTTGCCTAGCTAGTTTTTGGTCTTACTTTGGTCCAATATTTCCTCACCATGCTCCCTTCCCTGTGTTTTGGAATGGTAATATATATCCTGTGCCATTATATGTTGAAGTATATGATCTGTTTTATTTTTAATACAGCTAAGGGGATTACAGCTAAGAAACCACATGAGTTTCAGAATAGACTTTGAACTTTGGACTTTTAAACAGGGTTGAGACAATTTAGACTATGAGGCCTTTTGAAGTTGGACTGAATGCATTGTTGCATTATGCTATGACTGCAAGCCTTTTGGGGCCAGTGAATAGAATATGGTGGTTTTAATCAGAATGACTTTCATAGACTCATGTGTTTCAATGCTTGGCCCATAATGAGTGGCTCTATTAGGACGTATGACCTTTTTGGAAGAAGTATGTCACTGTGGAAGTGGGTTTTGAGGTCTTATATGCTCAAGCCATGCTCAGTTTGATACACAGTCTCCTACTGCCTGCAGATCGAGATATAGAACTCTCAGTTCCTTATCCAGCACCATGTCTGTCTGCACACCACAATGCACAATGTCCCACCATTATGATAACAGACTAAACCTCTGAAATTGTAAGCCAGCCCCAATGAAATGTTTTCCTTATAAGAGTTGCAATGGTCATGGTGTCTCTTCACAGTAATAGAAACCCTAATC
Organism: Mesocricetus auratus; assembly: GCF_017639785.1. NCBI lineage: Eukaryota > Metazoa > Chordata > Mammalia > Rodentia > Cricetidae > Mesocricetus > Mesocricetus auratus. The sequence goes on along the minus strand of NW_024429269.1, from coordinate 9,387,929 downwards.
TACTAAGATTTTATATATCAAGAATCATAGCAATGGATATGTTTTTAGCTCTTAACAGGACAAATACCTCTGCAAAATAGAAACAGGTAGCACCTCATCTCAGGGTTAGCATACTCTTGCTAAGGGCAGAAATCAAAAACAAAGAACTTATCTCCAAAATACACTAATATAGTTCTTAATTTAATGATAGAAAATCAGATAAGAGGGTTTGAACAAAGGCAGTAGACGAGTAACAAGGCCAAGCTATCCAACCTCAAAGTTCCACCCCAGTGAAGGGACCCACTTCCTTCAGTAAGGTACAAAGTCTTAAGCCCCACAGCTCTTAAAACAGTGCCACCAACTGAGGACCAAGTGTCCAACACATGCCAGCTACTGGAAGATTCACATTTAAATCACAAAACTACCTGGGAAAAAAGGTAAAATTACAACCACAGACCAGAAAATAAAGCAAGGCAGAAGCCAAACTATACAAATGTCAATATACAACAATGAAAAAGTCAGAGCCAGGGAAATCCAAGAAGACAGTCTGTGATTGTGAAGGACTTCTCACTATGACTTAAACAGAACAAAACTGCTCTGTTAATTGTCAAGTGAAATGAAAACATAGATGAAAAAACTAAGGAAATTGCTTGTCAGCTGTGTCCCTGTTAAAGAGTCAGTGTCCTTAATATTCAAAGAACAGAAATAAACTGATATTTTAGACCATTGGGCTACAGTTAGAAAATTCAAGGAAAAATTAAATTGATTAAAAAAATATATGAAGATAATTCTCAATCATAGTCTTTGAAAGAAGATTGCAAAATAAAATGCATCAAGATACCAGTTTTTATATCAGACTAATGAAAAAGTCTAAAAGTTCAGCACCACCATTGGTAAGGACTGGTAGAAGTTAGTGCCATTTGCATTGAGTGGCTTGCCCACTGTGGTAACCACTAGGAATAATTTGCATTATTTACCCAAATCACCTGCATGTCCCCTCTGACACCCTAAATGCCACCTTTGGGAATTTATTACAAGTAGGATACTTACTTATGATTTTGGGTATGTGGCAGACTACTCACTGAAGCATAATATAAGAGCAGAAGATGTGGACTTACCTGCATGTGCATCTATGAAGCAAAGCAAACAAGGCAAAGAGAGATGGCTTTCTTCATGCTGAGGCTTGCCTGCCAAAGGCGTTGCCAGTGAGAGGATGTGCAGAGGCAGAACTCACACAAAGCATGCTGCCATTTTGGGAAAGAAGAAGAGGACAAAAGGGGAGGTATCTTTTCTTGTATATGAACATTTCAGGAGGGATCAGGAACATAGCACCAATTGACTTTAAATATGAGATAAACAGAATGCTTTTCTTTTGTTTTGAGTATAGGTATGCCATGCAGAACTGGGGGTATATTCCTTACTGAAAAGGTGTTCATTGTTGATCTGAAATTGAAACTAGACAAGCAGACCCATGCATTTGCTTGTTGAATCTGGCAACGGTAGAGAAAGTGGCCAAGTGGGTCTGGAGGATTTCAGGGATGAAAGTGGAGAAATCTGGGCGATTATGGGTAAAACCTGAGTGGGATGAGGGCTGTTGACTTTTTCTCCTGTGTATTCTAGACTTTTAAACCGTGTCATTTCATTACCTTTTAGTAGAATGTAAGCAAATGAAACAAAATATGAATAAAAACATCCACACAGTAGGACAACTAAAGCCATGTGTCTTTGGTTGAGATTTTACATTTACATTGCTTACAGTGAAACCAGGACCATCAATTGCTTTATTATGTGAAACCATAAATGTGTGCCACTCAGTGAGAATTGCTGCAGTGGTGAGTTTTATACTTTTAAAGTAGTCTAAATCTGAGGATTTCTTGTTGCTCCCATTTTACAGTGAAAAAAAAATCAAACATCTGAGGTTTGGGATAAAGAATAAACGTGTCATGAAGTATTATTCTTGAGAAAGCAGGCTCAGCTAGGCTTTTGAAATCTTCCCAGATCTTCTCAGCCTTTTGACAGCTTCTCGGATAACTCAAATGGCCAGTCAGACATGTTGCTGTGGCAAACACCAGGTGGGGAAAAATCAAAGGGGAGGGCAGCAGGGGACTTGTTAGTGTGACAGGCTCCGCTCCACACCTGGCAGGAGTGCTAGCACACATGGGCACACACCCTCTAGCACACACAGATGCAGGGGCAGGAGAGCCAGGTACAAAGTGACTCAAGATTTTCTTAATGCTTAGAAACATGAGCGCTTACTCTACTATAACAAAGACAATGTAATCCAAGCAATGGGGGAAATAAAATTACAATATTGAGTAACTCCTTAGATCCATGGTCAGTCTCTCTTTAAATAACAATGGGAAATGGCTACGGTGGATTATGAGCCTTTAACATAAATATCTCCATTGTGCTTTTGACGTTAACTTACGCTACCATTTGTTTTTCAATAAAAACTGTGACAAGATTGCAGTCTCTTTCATTGATGTGTCCAGAACTTTACTGTGCAGTCTGCTGAACCTCTACTAGTGCTAGGGATTGGACCCAGGGTATTGAACGTGCTGCCACTGCCAATTCTTGTTTTTAAATATTATTAAATGGCTCACTTTAAGAGGTCTCATGATATGAATCAGAAGAGGTATTTTTTAAGGGGAAAACTACTTCTGAAGATATTATTGCTTGGCAAAACTGTAGGACAGCCAAAATTGTCATTTTGAACTTGGAGTTTCTGAAACATCTTCAGCTGCAGTCCTGACCAGCTGAACATCCCACCCTCCAACCCTGTGCCAGCTGGCTCGTGCAGCCACAGACTTTTTTTCACTTTTTGGCAAGTTGTCAAATACAACATACATTTTGAGCAGCTGGATTAACCTAACAGCTCTTACGAGAGCCCTTTCATCTGCTTTACAGAGATACAAGTCTCCAATTTAATTATAGTCTAACTGGAAAACACATACACTTCTTCCTAATCAATAGGATTACAGCAGACACATGTAACTCAGACTCTAAATGCAAGCATTTAAAGAGAGTGAATTCTCATGCATTTATCATTTCCTTTTGTACATACATATTTTATTGTTTAATTGTTTTTACTTACTCAGTGGCTGTGACACAGAATTAGGCACTCCTGTAATGAAACACTGAAATTCTTAACTTAGAATGCAGTTGGCTTTTTCATTGTTTTTAATTTTTTTCTTCTGTCTGAGTTTATAATCAAAACAGTATTGGACTTTTTAAAAATTTCACAGTCACCACGATGATGGTATTTGCAATGTTCTAAATGAGAACCATATGCTCTTCCCTAACCTATTTAACAGTGGTGGCCAGATGTTTGAACAAATTATGAAAGACAGCTCCCCCAGCTTATTCTAATAGTTAAGCCTAGTGCTGGCCACTCACTCGCTCTCACAATCTGTCCTCACCTCAACTAACAGGGAAAAAATGTTTACCTTTAGCAACCTATGTGTCTGGGACTTGCTTTTTTCCTCAATTTCAACTGCTGACAAACATTCTGAGAAATGAAAAATGTACCGCTAAATATGCATAGGAAAGTAGGCGTAAGAACACATGAAGGAAATTCCAGAACCCAAGAGGCTAAGGTCAGAGGATCATGAGTTCAAGGCCAGCTTGCACTACAGTTCCAGATAAGCCTGGTATACAAGACCCTGTGTCAATAAATAAATAAATAAATAAATAAATAAATAAATAAAACAATGACAACAAAAATTTAAGTGGTATTTGATTTTTTAAAGCATATAGACTATGATATGGTTGTTGTACATTGTATAGAAGTTCATCCTATATGATAGGCATGACATTAAATGTAGGGAGAGTGTGACAAGCTAGCATTACACTTAAAGGATAAAATTCTAGAAAACAATCTGCAAATCCAACCTCCTAATAAGATAAGATGGAATGCTAAAAATGTTCAAAGGAAAGAGAAATGAGGATGGGAAGAATACATGAATGGTGCCAGCAGTTAACAAGGGAGACATGGGTGAGTTTAAACCTCATCATACTAGTTTCTGCGCTAAATGTAAATCATCAAAAACGAAGTTAAAAAGCAGAGATCAAGGCTGGGAGATTCCTCAGTGGACAAAGTCACAGTATAAGGATCAGAGTTCCCATCCCCAGAACCTACATAAATGCCAGGTGAGCATGACCTCCTGCCGATGATCTCTGCACTAGGAAGGAAGACTCTGGGGATTGAGAACAAGCTGTCCAGCTAGACTAGCCATATTAATGAGCTCTGGGTCCGTTTGAGACCCTCCCTCAATGAATAAGTGAAGATGGTTGATGTCATTCTGGGGCCTCCATGTGCACACACATCACTGAACACACAGCTTCATCATCAGGCAACATGCTGATCCAATCAGCAATGTGGAAGCACAGAGACCCCAATCTAAGAGCCCCACCGTGCTATGTTCAAGGGCCCAGGAAGATTCATCATGGTAGACCACACAACCAGCACACAGTCAATTCTTAATATGCAAATGGATGCAAACCGCCGAGCTGATGGTCTCTGGTGAAAACAGGATAAAACTAGAGATAAACGCCAGACATACAGATAAATTCAAAACTGTTTGGAAACTAAGGGAAACCTTTCTAAAGTTGCTCAGATGCAAAGCAAGAAACAGAAAAAAGTAAAAGGGTGCATGTAAAACTGTAGAAGTGAGGGCTGAGAATGGCTGAGGAGTTGGTCTGAGAAGCTGTTTACAGCATCCAGCTCCCAGGAGATGTCAGGCATGGCTGCTCATTCCTGTAACCTCGGCATTGATGGACAGACAGCCCCATGGAGTCAGAAACCGACCAGCCACGCCTGAACTATGAGCGTTGGGCTCAGTGAGGACCCCTACCTCAAGGCGATAAGTCAGGGAGAGCTACAGACATCCTCTTCTGCCTTCCACATGTGCGCACACGGACAAGTGCACCTGCACCCTCAGACGCATGACCCCATCCCTCAGACGCATGACCCCACCCTCAGACACATGACCCCATCCCTGCAGCACACACAAACTAAGCAAAAATAGCCAAAGCAAAAATAGCAAAACCCCGTGAAATGTTGCTAAATATGTTCCTACATGGAAAGGGATAGCGTCAAGATCAGCACTTTTGCAATGATGTCAGCACAAATGCAGAGGAAGAGATTATAAGCCCTACTTCAATACAACAGGAAAACAAGAGATATTTCCGCAAAGGGCCAATAAAAGCCAGTACAGATGACTAGAAATACAGAAGAGCTGAAATGAATTATTAATATCCTAAACACTTATGCCAGCAGACATGACAACAGGGGTAAAGTAAGCAAATGACTTGAAAGGCACAGTTACCTTAACTGACAGAAGGAAAACCAGGCATCTAAACAAGCTTAGCTTATCTCCACTAACAGAAACAAATGTATCAATAAAAGAAGAAAAAAAACACATGTAAAAACAAATCTAGCACAGAAGATCCTTTTGGCAACCAGAATAAAGTGATACTGTAGGACAACACACACACACACACACACACACACACACACACACTTCTAAGCACTTAAATGAACAAGAACCTTCAAACCTTCAAAGGCATTTGGAAGCTGCAGGAAATGGTGTTTTAAAACAGAAGTCATTTCCTGTAGAATGAGAAGACAAGCCTTGTAGCTACTGCTTAGTACCCTACATAGAGGCCCCTAAAGGAAACAATGGAGGAGCAGGAGAGATGGTTCAGGGTTTAGGAACACTTGCTGCTATTGCAGAGGATCCAGGACACACACAGTGGTCCACAACCATCCACCATCCAGTTCCAGGGGATTCTATACCCAGTTCTGAAATCCCTCTGGCACCAAGCCTGCATGCAGGAGACACTGACTCATAAAGTGAATAAATCTGATTTAAAAACATTTTAAGAGGGAGGTAACAATGGAAAACCCCAGCACCAATTGGTCAAGTTGTGAGAGGTCAAAGGTTAGACCTTCCAAAACTTTGAGATACTGGGTAAGGGAGATTTTAACAACCAAAAGTTTGTTAAAAGGACAAGGACAAAGATCCCAAATCTGCCTAAATTCCAAAGTACCAAATCTTCCTAAATTCCTAACTGTCAAAAAAAAAAAGTCAGTGAGGCTTAGGCAAGGAGCTCAAGGGCCCAGCACACATACAGAAAGCACAGAGACACAGAAGAGACGCTCACTCTCTAGAAGAGGTGTGGGCCTATTAGCTGTTTCCTGGCGCTTAACCAAGTCTGTTCTGATGTACTTCATAGTCCACAAAGCAGACGGGTGACCCTGACAGCCTCATACAGCAGACTTAGAGCATGAGCCCAGAAGACTGCCTTTATATGATGAGTGGGAGCTCACAGACACAAGGAGAACGCTACCCGCATCCTTTGCTGACCACCAAAGACCGTCAGACCCTACAGGGATCAAGCCAAAACTTAACAGGCGGGAGCCAGAGTAATAGCTATGCTATTGTATATCCAGTATCCAGAACTTTGAGAAGTCAAACAAACAAAATACACCACAACTCCAAAGTATAAGCCATGCAATAAAACAGGTGAAGGAGGGAGGCTAGGAATTGGTCCAGGTGGGCTCAGAGGCACTTCCGGCAGTCACAGGACAGCATACATCTACATCCACCGGGAGTAAGAGCCACTGCCTGACGTCATGATGGGCAAGAATGGGTAGAGACACACACTCTCAAAGGAAGAGATTGTCCACTAACAGATTTTTTTTCATTGAAGAAGTGTGCAGAGCTTCGCAAACCATTACCATTAATTTTTCAGAAAATGTAAATTGGGGAGAGAAACAGGAACCCCGAAGCAGGGGACCAAAAGGCAAAATATTGAAAAAGTTCATACAACCAAAATGGCTTCCTATGTACAGGGAAGCAGTTTGCAGCATCTTAATAGTATCCATGGAGGATGAAGCTGTGTGTCACTACGGAAATAGTACAAGAAAAAAACATAGATCAGAATCCCATATTCAATCACAGTTCACCTCACCAATAAAGGCTATTTAATTAAAACATTTCCAGATTCATGTTGTGAGAAATGCTGAAATAAGTTCTTTGGACTGAACTGGAAAATATATCGACAACTCAATTTGGGCATGGGTTAGTACTATTGAAAGCTGTGCTAGATATTAATGGCAACTTCAGAAATTTTTTCTTGGATCTTTAAAAATGATGTAAACTAAAAGGTCTCAGTAGGGGTGTGTGTGTACATAAAACAATAATAATTGAAGAAATTCTTATGAATTTAAGAAATTTAAAAACTACAAAAAATTAATTGAAAACTCTCATACATAAAGCAAAAATAATACTATATAATATGTAGAACATATATAGCACTGAAAACAGGGATTGTAGGAAGTAAAAATACCAAGTTCTACAGGGTAAAAGTATTTTAACTAAAGTAATGTTTGAGAGAAATAAAGTGTGGGGAAAACAGGAAACAGCCCATTTAAATATCTTTAAGTCATATCAGGTGGGTTAAAAACACCAACAACCAATTCCCTGACAATTATAAGAGACTTGAGATCATATCAACAGAAACCGATGAAAGAGATTCTTGAAAATATTAACAGAAATGAAACTGAACGAATATCCTATGGTAATATCGAAGTAAGGAGATCTAAGAAAATGACTGAGAACAAAGAAATGTTATACAAAATATTACTAAAGGGCAGTGCTAAGGAGATGGCTGAAACGATGGTTCAGTAGCTAAGAGTGTGCACTGTTTTTACAGAGGACCTCAACTTGGTTCCCAGCATCTAGGAGTCAAGGAGTTCACAAGTATCTATAACTCCAGCCCCAAGAGATCTGACACCCTCTTCTGGCCTCCCAGACACCTGCACTTACATGCACATACCCCTAGACAGATGCTCTCACACACAAACACAAACACGCATGTGTGTGTATATGCAGAGAGAGAAAGAGAGAGAATTAAAAATAATACAGTAGAGCTTTAAAATGCATTGTGTTGTTAAAGGGACCAATAAGATGACTTAGATAGTAAAGACATCTGCCGCCATGCCTGAGGACCTGAATTAAATTCTCAGTAGAAAAAGAGAATTGACTCCCACAGGTTGTCCTCTGAATGCTACATAATTCATTCTCTCTCTGTCTCTCTGTCTCTCTCTCTCTCTGTCTCTCTGTCTGTCTCTCTCTCTCACACACATACACACACACAAATAAATAAATGCAATAAAATTAAAAATATGACTGAAAAGAAAGCCTTATAATGGGAAGAGTTTCATTGCAACAACAAGATAAAATAGTCACAAATGAAACTTCATGAGTATATATGACATATGGAATAATTATAAATATGAAAGAGTCCAGTTGACACCACACATTCAAAGGTTTAAAACAGAAAAAAAGGTAAACAGAAAGCAAGAGTGAAAGCCAACAAACATAACAGGTTTTAAAGAAACTGTTTTCCCCCCAAATTTTATGGATCTAAGCCAACCAACTCAGACACACAGTTACTGCTAAAGACCAAACAGAACACAGAGAGTGCACAGGTAGAGATCTGATACAGGCCAAAGGGCAAGTCTCAATAGATTTCTAAAAAGAAAGAAAATGACAAGAAAAAGGGAGGTTGGAGAAGGGGAGGGATCTTACAATGGTCTCTAAGTGCCAAAGGACTAACTAACGTCAACTATGAAATGAGCAACAGTTGAAGGGGGCATGATGAAAATGCAGAACAGGGCATCAACAGAAGTAAGTCAAAAGAGAGCTGAGAAGAAACAATAGTTGAAAATGTAAGTCAATCCCCTGCCTCAGATTCAAGTAATTTCTCATCACCCAGAAGCTTGTCCCCATACTGGAAACATCATGACTTCATGAGAAAGACAGAGTCCTGGCCAATAGTGAGAGGGAAGGAATCCTGTCTCTTGAACTTGGAGCTAGAAATTAGCAATGTTACTTTCAATTGTGTGTGGGTGTATATATATATATATATATATATATATATATATATATAATCTATCCTGAACTTTGGGAAAAAATAGAAGGAACCACGTACATATAGATACAGTGTGGAAAGACTATTATATCTATGTTCATAAACTATCCAAGTGCCCATATTATTTCCATTCTACAGATGTGGAAACTGAGAAAGTGTTTAAATGACAAGAGCTGTCTTAATTTTTTGTGACACAATAAATCAGACACAGTGAAATATGGGGGGGGGAGAAAATGTAAGTCAAATATACTCCAAGTTTGATAAAGCCTGTTGTCATGAGATGGCATCATTCTACAAGGCTCCCAAGTCTGCCTCCTTGAGAATACAAGCTCTGTAGAATCCCCCCTTGCAAGCTGATGGGCATGTTTGTGATTTTGTTTTACCTGGCTTTTGAGCATTTTGTTATGATATTACTAGCACAAGATAGGTACTGCTGCATGAGTTTTGACAAATTGTATCTGACTCCAACAATATTCAAATTGTAAGATGTTGCCACCACTCCAAACCTACTGGGTTTCTTCCAAGCTATCCATTTGGGAGCAGGTCCTTCCCCTAACCATAACTCTTGTGCCTATTTTTAAATCCATATTTCAAATGCATATTTAATATTTCTGCATACTCCATGAATTGACTCCATTGTCATTGAGAAATGGTTGCTTTTATCCATTGTGACATGTATAACATATCTGACTCTCAAACCCACTCATTCTATTATCAGTTTAGCTGTATAAGCTTCCTTTCTAGTACTTAGGATAACTCTGTACTAAGAATGTTCAACCTTTGTTGATGTTTAATGGATTTCTGGTACAGTACAGAACTAATCCTGTTAATGTCACCCCCTATAGTAATTCAGTTTTATTTCATATATATTAAATTCACGTTAAGTGAAATTGCTGACTTTTTTCCATTTCTAGAGATTGTGAATGCTAAGCAGGCAGTCCACCATTGCACTATATCCATATCCCTGGGTTTTCTGAGACAGTCTCACTATGTAGCCATGGTTGGCTGGAACTCCTCTGTAGCCTATGGTAGCTTCACAATCTTCTTGCTCTTGACTCATGGGTGATAGAGTTACAAGCATTGCAAACCTGTGCCCACGTACCTGTCTGGTTTGGTTAGTTTGGCTTTGTGCTTCACTTATTTTTTAGAATAAAAAAATCTTTAAAATTGTTAGTGTTTTGTGCCTACTATTTACATATCCTATTCCTCTGGGGTTTTTGGACTAGTTTCCCCTGGACATGCAACTCAGACTTCTTAGTTTACAACTGCCTACACTATTCACATATCACATAGCAACTTTGCAATGATACTACTTATATTACCATGTTCTTTCTCCTGAACTATTTTTTGCCTTTCATTTTAATTTTGATATACTCTATAAGTCATATAGTACTACTGTGTTTGTTGAGTTTATGGTTTTAAAGATTTATTCATTTTTATTTTAATGTATACATGTCATGTCTGTTTATGTACCAGATGCATGCAGTACCTGATGAGGCCAGAAGATGGCACTGAAACTGGAGTTACAAATGGTTGTGTCACCAAGAGGGAGCTGGGAAGCAAGCCCAGGTCCTAGGCAAGAGCTCCACCGTGTATTGTTTTTATGCTACAAATTAATCTTACAATAAATTTAAAACTGTGGCAAATACAATGCGGATTTATGTTCACGGCTTTGAATTTTCAGTGTGAAGCCCTCAAGTACAACTGTGTTTATTATTCTATCATTCTAGAACCCAAGCTATGAATCTGCTTGATCTCTTCCCACAGTCACTGATGCTTTTCATTTTTCTTTCTTCGTTTTTGCTTTTTAGTCTTTATTTCTTATATCTTGTATCTTCAAGTATTTCTATTTTTATCACTAAGGTCTCTTATCTTTAAGTCTATATTCAAAGTATCAAGTTGCTGACAACTCAGTTGGGGGAGCTGTTGTTTCTGATACTGGTTTTTTTTTCACCTCTTGTTTATCTTATCATCATGTTCCTGATTCCCTTCATCTCGGTTTCCTTGATCCTGAGGTCAGGAATAGTTGTAGAAGTGGCTTATCTTCCATCACCTGTCATCTAGAGTCACATTTCTAGTGATCTGCTTTTCTCCTCATTATTAGGCAGACATCCGTTGGCAGTTTTTCCATCAAATGGTAGGTATTATGGATGCTATATGATGCTTGCTAGGTTTTGCTGCATTCTCTCAAACAGTATTTACTCTTCCTCACCATATAAATAAAATATTTAGAACCAGTTAGGTTAATTTAAGATTTTCATTAAGCGTTTTGGGTTAGGACTAGAGTAGACTTCAGTCTCAACTAATTTAGTCACCTAGATAAAACAACAGACTCCAAAGAAGATGGCCTCCATGTTAAAGCATGCCACCACCCTGGTAGAAAGAGAAACTACTCTCAGCTGGGGGAGTTCTTTTGTGTCTGTGGGAAGTTAGCACTCCGTCAGAGTTTCAGGATTCCCTTTCGGGAGCATTCTGGGTCTCCAACCGTGTCTATTTTCTTTCCCTTACCCCTTCCTGTCCACTGCAGTAACGGGGCCTCTTCAGATTCGCAGCTCCATCTCCTCTAAGCAGACAGAGCACTGCACTCTGGGTTTTCCTTTCACTCTGTGGTCCAGAAGCTGTCTCTGGGCTTTAGGTAACAAAGCTGTGGACTTCTTTATTTTCTTCTCCTTTGGTCTGGTTTATGCATACGTTGTGAGTGTGTGGTTGGGAGAGGTTGTTAATTCCAAGTTTTCTCACTATGTCTTTATTGAAACTTACTTGAATCCATTTTAAGGTCATAAAACTACAATTCTAAAACCACAAAAATTCTATAATTTGGTCTCTATAATTCAGCACAATCTCCATTCATTTGTAGATTCTTACATATTCCTTTGTGTTTCTGAAACATAATATTATGCTTTGCTGATGGTAACTAAATAGGCACGTCCATTAATGTACTGACCTGGGGCATCATATTTATTTGGAACTAAGAACTATGTTGAAGTTAAAGCCATGCACCATTAAATTCCTGTAGACTCGCTTTTACAGCTACAATGTGTATCCCACATACTAGCTTTATAGAGGGCCATCATCACAAAAGAAAAGCTGGAAAAGCGAAGGAATGAGAGATGAGAAACACCAGGAAAGCTAATAGGGTCAGAACGTGGCAGGAACACATGAGATAAGTCACAGCACATGTGCTTCTGTTGTGAGCGGTTTCCCACATCCTGTGTGTTCTGCACCATGGAGGTGACAGGACCACCCTCTAGTGGGGGTAAAGAATCATGCCAGTCAGCCAAATCCAGTGGTTTGCCTTCAGAGGAAGGGAATCAAATACTATACACAAGTTTTCTTTTTTTGCTTTCCTTAAGGCATTTCACTTCAAAATATAGTCATTAATACAATGAAAAACTTCTCAAAGTCGTTCTCCAAAATCCTTAGTGTTTCATTTCTATAATCTTGATACAATAGATAAGACACAGATTCATAATCCTACTTACAGATATTGAAGCCAAGGTTTGACTGACTACCTGGGTCAGTTCTATAAGCAAGTAGTGTGATTGGAACTTACAGGATTGTGTCAGCCTTCCTTGTGTTGTGATCGAAATGGTTGAAACACTACAGCACAAAGCTCCCATATCTTTAATGACCAACCTGTTGCAGTGTTCATGTTTTCACTGGTAAAGCTTGTTGCTAGTAGTTAATAATATGATTTGAGAGAAATATTTCTAAATCCTAATTTTCTATGTGGTTTATATTTCTAATTAACAAAATCAAATAACTTACATAAACTCCTTGAAGATAAAATTTGGAAACTATATTTAAATTAAAATAGAAAGAAGGAGAGAGAGAAAGAAAGGGAGGGAGGGAGGGAAGAAGGAAGGATGGAAGAAAGAAAGGAAAGAAAGAAAGAAAGAAAGAAAGAAAGAAAGAAAGAAAGAGACAGCATCCCAGCTTCTTTTGAATGAGGCCATGTTTCCAGTAAGCTTTAGTAATCTTCTGCTTTGGGGAGTCTTATGGAAATTTTGCAATGCCTGCTTGCTTTCACAGTGTAAATTTACTCAGAGGCACCACACACTTTTTCTGTTTTGTCAAAGAACCCTTTGGGCTCAGTTTTGACTTGTGGCTTTTTGTTCTAGTGGCTAGGATGGATATTAAGACCAAACCAATCACCCAGTTTCTAATTTTATCTCATCACCTCAAAGACCTATTTTTACACCTATTACCAAGCAGATAATTAGAGGGAATGGCAGTGTGGTTTAGTGGCTAGATGCTTGGCTGGAGGACTAAAGAGCTTATCTCTCAACTACCACCACTTGAGCTGACTCTATATCATTGGGTGAATACTTGAATCCACACAAACACATTTTCAAAAGGACTTCGTAGAGGTGAGAGGGTAACATTACCAGAACAGGGCCATTTGTGCAATTGCCTTGAATACTTTATTTTGAAATTCTATAATCAATGGTAGAGGGTTGACAGCAGCCATTAAGAGAGTGTGTCCTACTGTGAGTAAGAGGCACATTTCTGGCCTGTCTTGGCTTATAAGTGCTTGCCAGTGACTCCACAAAACTTGATAAATTTCAAAAAACAACCTAGTTTCTAAAGAAGTTTGAAGATATCAACTTTATTTCACTTTTGACTAAATCCAAAGGTCTCTAGATGGTGGTATCCTAATATAATGTATTTAGTCTAAAATGCTAGCCGGTTTGGAGAGAAAGGGCAGAATAACACATTTTTATTTTTGCCCAGTATTTACCCCAAAATATATTGGAAATTTTCTGAAGAAGTAAGCATAGATCATAATTCATCTTAGGTAGAATTAAAATAAGAGCCATGTTCATAATTTTAACTCCAGAAGACATCGTTCATTAATAGAATAATTTTGAACAGAATTGAGAAAGAACATTGTGAACTTCTCGAGTAACTTTTTGAACAAAGTAAGCATAATGAGCATAGAAAGTTGTGATAAACATTGTGTTCTCAAAAATATTTTATATTATAGAATTTTCACTCATGGAAAACAATAGAAATATATGTACTCTTTGTGTGGGATATAAGACAATATAATGACATAAAAAGAAGTGACATGTGAACAAGCCTACCCCTGTAATTAGATAGGTGAATACCCCAACAATCATTATAAAGCCTTTATCCAGTAATCTACAGAACTAGACGCAGAGATCCACAACTAAGAACCAGGCCGAGCCCCGGAAATCCAGACGAAGAGACAGAAAAGATAATATATGAGCAAGGGTGATGGGGGTGTCCTTCTGCATATCTATTTCTCTTATTGGTTGATGAATAAAACACTTTATCTAATAGAGGCAGGAAGATAGGCAGGGCTAGGAGACAAGAGAATTCTGGAAGAGGAGGCAGTGAGAGACTTATGAAGCGATGCCATGTAGACCACAAAGGAGTAACAGGTCTGGGCATTCTCCAGAAGGCCAAGACCACATGGAAATATATAGATTGATAGAAATGGGTTAATAATTAAGACAGAGCTAGCCAATAAGAAGCACTAGCAATTGGCAACAATTTTATAATTAATATAGGGTCCATGTGTCTATTTGGGGCTGAAATGACTGTGGGAAACTCAAACAACAAAAGGGAGATCAAGATCATGATGGAGAAATCTACAGAGACAGATGAACAAAGCCTGTGGAAACTCATGAACTCCAGACTGACAGCTGTGGAGACTCCAAGGGACAGAACAAGGCCTTCTGTATGTGGGAGACAGTTGTGAAACTTGGACTAGCTGAGGTGCCACTAACAGCAGAACCATGACAGAAACCTGGTACATGAGATAGCTTGTTGGAGCCCATTCCCTATGGTGGGATACCATGCTCAGCCTTAATGAATGTGAGAAGGCCTTAACTGTCCCCCAATCTATTGTGAGAGACTTTGTTGACTCCTCATGGGAGCACTTACCCATGAGGAGGAGTGGACTGGGCTGGGCTGGGGAGTAGGTAAAAGGGGCAAGAGGAGGGGTGTGAGGGAGAACTGTGGTTGGAATGTAAAATGAAATTTAGAAGAATAAATAAATTATTTTTAAAAATAAGTGGCATGTTTAAACAACAAAATCACAGAGCAGAAAATATGAACATATAAACCATGTACAAAACTGATCTTGGAGAAAATAAAATTAATAATGAGGAGATATGAAGCAATCAGAAAATAAAGAATGCTGAAGACTCAACCATTAACAGAGTAAAAAAATAACTCCAGCTTCAAAGAAAGCAAAGAATTCTACTCGAACTTCTCCAATGATGTTGCATTTATGGCCATAGAAGGATGCTCCACCATAGCCATTATGGACACATAATCAAAACCACAGAAAAACTCCACTCCACACACATTAAGGTGCTAAAACCAAAAAGACAAGTGCTGATGAGGACTTGGGAAAGTTGGAGTCCTTATACAATGCCTGCCCGCTGGGCTAACAGTATGATACAATAGCTTTGGGAAACAAGAGGACTGAAAACATCCAGTCCTACAAAACGTGGGCATGCAGAAATGTAATTCAGAAGAAGTGGAATAAGTGGAAGCAAGCCAAGGGCCAATAAATGATGAACACATGTGTACATATGTATCTACATTCCTAAATGTAACCTGCCCAGTCTGGAGAGTGTCACTTGTATGTATACTTTCTGGGCAGACCATTTGGCGCTAGATAACCAGTTTGTGTGCTCTTCCACAGGAAAGACCACCTCTCCTGATTACAGCTTTCCTTGGTTGCCTGTAGTTCTTGGTGTAGGACTGAGGTCTTATGTGATTTTCCTGTCTACTTTGGCATGTCCATTGGTGTCATCCTTGTTCAGCTCACATATAAGCAGTAATTTTAGTGAGACTTTATAGATATAGCTTCTGTTATTACTAAGAATATCAGTTTCCCAGAAAACTCCCTCATCCTCTGACTCTTCGATTTATCTGGCCCTCTTCCACAATGTTCTCTAAGTGTTTTTTTACATGTATACATTGGAACCACAGTTCTACACTCAGATTGATTATGCTTTCTACAGTGGTCTGTGTCTGTTGCACATAGAAGTTTCCTTGATAAGTAGTGAAGACTACATTTGTCTGTGGATATAATGGTAAATGTTTATAGATTGTGGTTACATATTATGCTGGTTTAGTGAAGTCAAGGTTGTAGATTCTCCTCCAATGTCTATGACTTCACTAGTATTGAGTAGTTAGTTACATTTCCAGTATCAAGCATGGTTTCCTTCTGGTTGAATGGGTCTTAAGTCCAACTGGCAATAGACCCATTTTTCTTTCCTGGTTTCTATAGTTACTACAGGCTATGGACTACATCTGAAGATTTGGAGCTAAGAATCTCCAATGAGAGAGAATGATGTTTGTCTTTCTGGGTACTAACTACCTCACTCAATGTGATCTTTTAGTTCCGTCTATTTACCTTCAGTCTTCATGATTTCATTTTCCTTTAGAGTTAAATAGTATTCCACAGTGTACAACCATGCACCATATTTTCATTATCCATTCATCAGTTGCAGGACATTTTCTGAATAGATCTGTGAAGTAGGATGTTGAGTCCTTTGAGCAAATCTCAAGGAGTGGTGTGTCTGGGTCCCATGGTAGATTTATTCTTAGTTTTTGTATGAATTTTCATAGTGGCTGCACCAGTTTGCAATCTGCTAACAATGAATGAGGCTTCTCTTTCCCTGTATTCTCTCCAGCATTTGTTTTCAGTTGTTCCATTACCCTTTGGAAAGCACAGTCCTTTTCAAATATGTCTACTCTAACGATAATTCAGGGTCCCACACTTGGAACATGACTGTCATCGTCAAGATCCTTTGAGCTAAGAGTAGAACAAGATATAGGCAAGAAAAAATGTCAAATTCGATCCTATTGGGGTATTTTTGGGGGTACTGCCTTTTGTGTGGTTCATAAACAAATAAGATGTAAACTGTTGATTAACTTTCAGAGTTCAGAACCAGTTAGCTTTGACTCTTTCTGCACATTTTTTTTACTGTTCATGAAGGTGTGGTAGCACTTATTTTATATAAGAGTAAAAAGCTCCAATGCACTAAGAGACTAAAGAAGAATCCAGGGCTCTGGAGATTTTGTTCAACTGATTTCTGTGAAATGTCCAAGAAATAAATTATACTGAACATATTCAATATGACTTGTTTATTTCATGTTCCCCTTTATTAAGGTCTTTAAAGAATGTTAAAATACACCCAAAAAAGCTCATTATGTGACTGTAACAATGGCTCAGTATAGGATACTTCACCCGAACTATTATTTACACCAGTAGACCAAGTTAGAGAAGCCACTCAGTTGTAGTTCCCAATGTGTGAAACTTAGATAGCTCACTCCCAATAAACATGCACACATATTCAGTAAGTTATAAAATCATAAACGATACATGTCTGATCTAGAAGGCATCAAGAAGAATTCTCAGGTACCAGAAACAAAGAAGAAACTTCTAGTCTAAGAATAAAATAACAAATAATTGATTTGGTGTTGCAAAGGGGTATTTTATAGATGGCTGTAGGTTGTGTAAGTGGAATGTATAATTGAGAAATTTTCAGATGAGAAGAAAAGATATGTAACAAGTGATAATTCAACACATTCTCTTCAAAAGCATAAAGACCTCCAAGCACAGGTTGAGATGGGAAATTCCCACCTCTCAAAGAACAATAAATTTACTGTAGAGTAGAGTCATTGAACACAGTAGGAAATGGATGTGACAAGAATAAGACAAAGAGGTGGCCCATTATTTTATTTGTGATGAATGTTCCCCAAAGCTCCATGGACATCCTAGATAACTTTAATTGAGACAATATACCTGACTTAAGAAATGTGAGGAGAAAACCAGTTTATTTGCTCACAGGTCTGGAGAAAACAGCGCATAACATGGTGGCTGAGAAACTCCATCCATAACTCAAGAGCATGCAAAAGGAGCTTCTTCACTCAGTGTGGCCCAGGAGGTAAGAACCAGATCAGAGCCAAGGAGGACAACCTTCAAGAACCACACCTGATAGCCTACTTCCTCCAGCTATGATGTTATATAACAACATAAAGATTATACAAATTCCCAATACAATGTCATCAGATGGGGATCACATATTCAAACATGGAAACAATGAGGGACATTTCCCAGTCAAACAGAAGTATTATGTTATTGCCATTGTGGCCTCAAAGGACACTGTGAGAGTCAATTCTCATTTTTTTGTCCTCTGTGCCCTGATTCATACATTCCTTGTCTCACAGCCCCACCACTTGCCTCATCAGAGGCCCAAAGCAATATGACTATCAACAACAACAGAAACACATAGGAACTGAACAATTCTCTACTGAATGAAAACTAGACCAAGAAAAAAAATAAAGACTTTCTAGACTGAATGAAAATGAATATACAACATTTCACTCTTATGGGACACAATGAAAGTGACTGTAAGAGGCAACTTCTTAGCATTAAGACCCTATATAAAAACAAACCCAAAAAAATGGAGAGTTCTCATACTAGTCACTTAACAGTACACCTGAAAGATCTATAACAAAAAGAAGACACCACAACCAAAAGGAATAGATGCAAGAAATAATCAAACTCAGGGCTGAAATAAATAAAATAGAAACAAACAAACAGAATAAATGAAGCAAAGTGTTAGTTCTTTGAGAAAATCAGTAAGATTGACAAACCCTGAGCCCAATTAACTAAAAAGCAGAGAGAAAACATAGAAATTTACAAAATTAGGCATGAAATGGGGACTCTAACAAGAGACAATGAAAATCTAGAAAATAATATGGATACACTGTGCTCCTCCAAATTGAAAAATCTCAAAGAAATGGATAATTTTCTCAATATACACCAACCACCAAAGTTAAATCAAGATCAGATAAGCAATTTAAAACAGATACATAACCTCTAGTAAAATAGAAGTGCTTATTGAAAGTCTCCCATCTAAAAAGAGGCCAGGGCCATATGGTTTTAGCATAGAATTCTACCAGACCTTCAAGGAACAGTTAAAGCCAATATTACCCAAATTATTCCACAATGTAAAAGAAGAAAGAACATTACTCACTTTGTTTTATGAGGCCACAGTTACCCTGATACATAAATCACATAAAGACCCAACAAATATAGAGAATTACACACCAATTTCCTTTATGAACATAGATGCAAAATTTTTTAATAAAATACTTGCAAACTTAGTCAAAGAACACACAAGCACTATCATACACAATGATCAAGTAGGCTTCATCCCAGAAACTCACAGCCAGTAAAACATTTGTAAATCTGTTGAGTGAAGACTTTTTCTTGTCAGCCACTTTGGTTTTTCCCCACCAGTCACCTGGGCTCTGCCACGTTGTAGTCCCCAAATAACACACAAGGCACTGTATTAATTATAAAGCTGTTGGCCTTGATTGTTTTCTTATTGGCTAGCTCTGACTTAAGTATTTACTCCATAATTGTTAATCTACGTATTTCTCTTACCAGAGAATAGGGTCCAGACTTCTTACCCCTATGGCAGCTACATGATGACTCTCTGTGTTTCTCCTCCCCAGAATCCCGCTTGACTCCTAGTCCCACCTATCTTACTTCCCTATTAGCCAACAGTGCTTTATTCAACAACCAATAAGAGACAGATTTATAGAATGGCATCTCCCATCATAAATTAATAAAATTAATTCCCCATATAAGCACACTGTAAGACAAAAACCACGTGATAATCTCATTAGATGTTGGAAAGGTCAATGACAAAATCCAGCACCCCTTCATGATAAAAGTCTTGGAGGGATGGATTAGGAATACAAGAGACAAAGCTCAACATAATAAAGTCAGTTTTCAGCAAGTCTATAGCTAACATCAACTTAAATGGAGTTCCCTCTGCCATTTAATGGAGAGAAACTCAAAGCAATTCCACTAAAATCAGGAACAAGGCAAGGTTGTCCACTCTTTTAATACCTGTTCAATATAATACTTGAAGCCTTAGAGCAATAAGACATCTGGAAGTGATCAAGGGGATACAAATTGGAAAGGAATAAGTCAAAATTTATTTGCAGGTGATATGATAATATACATAAGTGAACTTAAAAAACTCCACCAGAAATAATCTACAGCTGATAAATCCTTTCATCAAAGTAGCAGGACACAACATTAACTCACAAAATCAGTATCCTTCTTATATACAAATGACAAATGGACCAATAAAAGTCAGGGAAATAGCACCTTTCACAATAGCCTCAAAAATATAAAATATCTTGAGGTAACTGTAAGCAAGTAAGTAATAGATTAGAGTGATAAATACATAAATAAAGTCATTAAGGAAGAAAATCTCAGAAGATTAAAAGATCTCCCATGCGCATAGATTTGTAAGATTAATAAAAAAAATAAAAAAGCCTATTTTACCAAAAGCAATCTACAGATTCAATGCAGCCCCCATGAAACTTTCAACACAATTCTTCACATAACTTGAAAGGACAATTTTCTGCTTCATGTGAAAACACACACACACACACACACACTAAACCAGGATAGTTAAATAAAAACAATCTTGAATAATAAAAGAACTACAGGATGTATCATCATCCCTTACCTCAGGTTGTACAACAGAGCTATAGAAATTATCAAAGCCCTCAGTATTAACTTTATTTCCATCTTGACTTAAGGTCTGAGAGTTCAAGCTTGTCCAAAGACAAATAACAGAATGTTTGGACAAAGACATGGCTTTTTGATGTCTTGCTCTTCAAAACCATAGCAGGATGTTTGACTTAGGGCATGGTTACTAGATGTTTTGAATATTAAGGAAGTGATTGCGTTTGTCTGCTCCCTATATCTTGGTAAGGAAGTCTTTTGCCATTCCCCTTTTACTTGAGGTATATAATGGTTATGAGTAATAAACTTGGGGTGTCTGCAGTATTCACTGAGAGCCCTCCCAACTCTATCTTCTGTCTCTTGTCTCTTTCTTTTTTCAGTCCCCACTCCCTTTTTCAGGAATGTTCAAACAGGCAGCTGGTCCTGAAAAAAATAAAGTTAGCATGACATTGACACAGAAATATACATGCTGATTAATGGAATTGAATTGAAGACCCAGACAATTTTCACATGTAGGCACACCTGACAAAGAAGCCAGAAATATACATTGGGAAAGAGACAACATCTTTAACAAATGGTGCTGGTCAAACTGGACAGCTACACGTAGAGGAATCTAAGTAGGTTCATACTTATCTCCCTGTATAAAACTCAACTCCAAATGGATCAACAACCTCAACATAAAACCAGACACGAACCTGATATAAAAGTGAGAAAGTAGGAAATATCCTTGAACTTGTTGGTACAGAAAAAGACTCCTTGAATAGGATACTGTTTGTGCAGGACCCTAAGATCAACAATTAATAACTGGGACATCATGGAGATGAAAGTTTCTGTATGACCATCATTGGGACAAAGCAGCAGCCTACAGAATAGAAAAAGATTTTACCAACTGTATGTCTGATAAATGGCTAATATCTAAAATATATAAAGAACTAAAAAAACAGATATCAAGAAAGCAAATAATTCAATTTAAAAATGTGGTGCACATCTAAACAGAGAGTTCTCAAAAGATAAATCTCAAATGAGTAAGAAACACTTACAGAAATGTTTAAAATCCTTAGTCATCAGAGGAATGAAGATCGAAACTACTTTGAGCTTTCTTTTTACCTGTGTCACAAAGCCTAATATCAATAAAACAAGTGACAGTTCATGTTAGCAAGGATGTAAAGTAAGGGGCACCACATGCATCCATTGCTGGTAGAAGTGCAAACTTGTACAGCCACTATGTAAATCACTATGGCAGATCCCCAGGAAGATGGGAATTGGTCTACCTTAAGACTCAGCTATACCACCCTTGGGCATATACCTAAATGACATTCCATCCTACCACAGAGATACTTGCTCAATCATTTCATGAAGGAAAAGAAAAATGGCCACATTTTTCTAAAAGCATTTAAACTGACATAAGAACTCACATTTAATATATAGATAAAATTTGTCAGAGTGACAATGTGTATATTCTCTGCTGTCAATTTCTATAAATTGATTTCCCTAATTGTTGGTCCTTTCAAAAATACATAAGTATAAGTCCATTGTCAAAAAGAATATAAATGTATTTTTGAAAAGTTGAGAGAATGAACAAATGGATGTGGCGCTTTAGGTGAATTTACAGAAAATACAGAAATATCTTAACATCAGTTCATCTTTATATAGTGAACATAGTTGTCTTTAACTTTCATTACACAGTTTTTGGAGTTCTGAAGGCAAGTGGTAGACAAGTGCCCCACTGCTGAGCTGTGCCCCCAGACCTACACATAGTTTACATAGGTAGATAGACAGATGATAATGGATGGCTGTGTACTGGATGGGATGGATAGATGGATGGATAGATAGATAGATAGATAGATAGATAGATAGATAGATAGATAGATAGATAGATAGATAGATAGATCTCTGTGTGTGTGTTGTATGCGTTTTTTGAGACCTGGTCTCACTTTGAGTTCAAGGCTAGCCTTAGACTCCCTGTATTGCAGAAGATGACCCTGAACTTCTGATCCTCCTGCTTCCACCACCAAAATCCAGTGATTACAGAGTATGCTGGGGACTAAACCCGGGATTTTCTATGTGCTAGGCAAGAACATTACTAAGTTATATCTCAGTCTTTTTATTGAATGTATATGGATAGTTTACCTGAATGTATGTGTCGTGCCCATGGAAGACCAGAAGAGGGCCTTGGATCCCCCTGGAACTGCAAGAGCCATGCGGGTGCTGCGGATCAAACCCAGATCATCTGGAAGAGCATCCAATTCTCTTAAATATAAGCCATTTCTCCAGCTACCTTGATTTTTCTTTAAGGAAAAAGGAGTGCTGTGTAGGAGAGAGCCAGTGAGGCACAGTCCCGGGAAAGCTCTTCCTTCAGCTCAAATTAGACCGCATCCTAAGGAGAAGGCCAACAGACTATGGTTTTTTACAAGAGTCAGGCAGTCATGGGAGGGACACATCTGAGACGTATAGCAGTCCTTTGTTGGACAGTAGAGCATGATATCTGGACTATGAAAATGAACAAGAAGTCCTAGAAAGGACAGGTCCAACAGGACCTATCAGCAGTAAGAGAACAGACACTCTCCACTGTCACCTTCATCTGCTCAAGGAGTCCCCCTAAGCTTTTAGAGACCTCGATCAAACTAGGATTTGATGCAGAAGAGAATTTTAGGACTAGCCAGTGTGAAGAAGCTTAATGTAGACTAGGCATGAGGGCTAGGAGAGAGAGGGGCACTCAGGAAGAACGATGAAACCACATGAGAACAGGTCACAAATTGTCTAAACACTAGTCATATATACTCTTTGGGTGCCACTCAGATTGTGTCTCAAATGATTGCTTAGAAACTTTGTTTTCCTTTTCTGTCTCTTTTGACACGTAAGATTAGAGGGTGACTCTGGAGACGTCTTGGGTGGAATTATAATCTGATAAGGTAAAACCAGCAGCTTCTAGGGTTGCCTGGGAGGTTTAATACCCATGTCAGTGAGGTTTCTGGTGAGATTCCTAGAAAACTAAGTTTATAACTGGGAAGGGAGAGGGCATTAAGTAGTCATTAATTTTGTTGCAATTCTAGCCTTTCCTCTTGAGAGAGTCTTTAACCAGATTCCTAGATGTGGCCTCCTGTCCCTTCTCATGGTCCCATCATGACTTCCACATCTTTCTGTCGGGCCCTGTGACCCAGGCCTTTTGCTGTGGCATAACTGAGCAAATAGAATGGGATGATGATATCTGTACTATGACTAAATGTTTTATCTAGCTCAATGCAGATTCATTATATAACATAAGTGAAGATCAAAATGTGTGGAACAGTAAGACCCTGAGAATCCAGGAAATATTGGCTTGCATCAGACCTTGTGTTTTTTAAGACTCCGTAGCTGCAAGCTTTAGATGAACTGTTACTCTTTTGCTCCTGGAAGGCCCCTCTTAAAGGTTCCCTAAAATACAGACACACTTCACCTAAGATACAGTGCACCTTCTTAAAGCTATATGCATCCACTACCCTATACCATATACCCTATACCCTTTACCTGCGCAAAGATCTTATGAATTAACAGTCAGATCATGTTGGCCTTCACTCAACAAATTTGTATAGAAACCAGATGCAAATATCACACAATTTTAGTGCATATTTAAGAATGCAAGGGCCTTCAACATGTCTTGGAGGGTAAAAGTATCAGCTGTGCAAGCATAAGGACCTGAGGTCAAACCCAAGATTCCACTGTGGAAGGGGAGAATCCACTCCTGAAAGTGATCCTCTGATCTCCACAGGCATGCCATGACATGCTTGTGCCTGTACCCACATGTATCACAAGCTCAAAACACACAGATAAACTCACAAGCCATTAATACAATAATTTTAAAAGTAAAATGCAAAGCATCCCTAATAAGTAATCAAAAGTGAAATAAAAGTAGTGTTTTTCATTACTAAATAAATAAATAAATAAATAAATAAGCAAACTCTGATTCAGGTCCTATAGCAGTCAAGTGTGAGACAAATTACAACTTAGTTATAAAGTTACTGGGTTTTATAATACATTATTTAAAATCTCAATTCCACCATTTTTAGTGTTTTATATATGTATGTATATATAAACATAACAAAATAATAAATATATAGGAAACATACATTCACACATATTTTAAGATCATTCTGAATGATGCTGTGTGTGTGGTTGGTCTGATTCATGTGTCTATAAAAGCCAAAGACATGCTGATGTGCTTTAATTAACCCATGGGTCACCAAGGCTAAACAGAAGTCCAGGGAGAGTGACAGTGATGAATGGCACCCTCATGTTCCAGCAGTGAAAATCAAGTGTTCATGGCTGGCCCCTTTCCCAGAGCCTGATTCTGAAATTCCTTCCACCAGGAGCTATGAACCATTGTGTCATGTGCCTTAGGAAGAAAAGCAATAAACATCCTTGAATTATTAAGTAACTCTTGTGATTCATGACTCCCCTAAGCAGGATGTGAGAGAAAAGCCACATTTCAAAAACATGATCATATTCTCTATCAGAAAATCTGAGTACCCGTGTGTGTAGCATTTGGTGTGAAAACAGGAGCCCAGTGAGGTGCAAAGCATTGGCATGCCTTTACTTGTACTGAAAGCGAAACCTGAAGGGTGCAAGCCTTGACACTCAAGGTGCCAGGATCAAGGTCACTTCCCACTGGAGCCACATCAAGCAGACATGGGGTCATTTCACATGCATAAACAGGTAATCAGAGGTGACTGCCTCTGTCTCTGTGCTTGCTAGAGTACTACCTGGATGTGGTTTGGAGGTGCCCAGCCTGCAGAGGAGAAGGGTGGGGGTGAGTCACACTCTCAGAAGCTCACATGACTAGCAGCATCTGTCAGGAGCCAGAAGTTGGGAAACCTTCCAGAGTGGTTTGCAATTCCGCTGTGTAGACAGTATGCCCTACCTTCCTTGAGTGCTGTTTTAAAGCACCTTTTAGTGGCTGTTTTAAACATTAAGGTGGCACTAAGAAGGGTGCATGCTTTCTCTTCAACATTCATGTCGTTCCCACCCTAGTATTCCCCTGAGGGGAAAGCCTCTAGGTTCACCCACTTGAGAAGCCATGCCTTAGCACCAAAGACTTTAGTTTTGGAGACAGTGTAGACAGAAGAGCCACAGATGTGAGGACATGCTGCCTCCAGGTCAGGGCAGAGCTAGAGGATATACCATGATTGTGTGTTCCCAACTTCTACCACTGATGCCAATGCTCACTTTCCTGTGAGGCTGACACTGCACTGCTGTGTGGACCAGCTTGCTGAAGCAAACCGCCTGGCCTGAACTTACTGTATTCTTGTTGCCCAGATGAACACATCAGGACCACCCCCAACTACATTCTGAGCACTTTATCAGACAAGAGCCGTCTATTCCTTGGGAACTGAGAGCCAGCTTGACTGAAGGCAGTTATGCCATTGTCACCCTTTGCTTCCATAAACCAGCTCCTGACTAAAGCAGGTGTGCCCTCCTGGATTTCTGTGACTCCATCCCCACCCCAGCAGTGGCCATTGTTAATCCTTTGCCTTTGGAGATGGGCCAAAACCTGGCCTCAGCTCAAGCTGGGGTGAGCCCAGTGAGGGGCTGCCCCTGCCATTCTGAGTCTATTTGCATATCAATCAATAATTTCCCAAGAAATTGAACTGTCTACATCTTCACAGAAGCAGAGCAAGACAAAGTGAGGAAATAACACACTGATAACCTGTCTAGACTCCCAACCAAGCACAAGGGGCCTCACACATTCTCAGAACTCAACAGTATGCATCAAGCTTCTGCAGTACAGTAGTCAGTGCGGCTCAGTGTCAGACTTCACTTAAACAGTTCTTTACTGGGGCAAACTGCAGTCTGATCTTGCTGAGATCTACCCAGTGGGGTCGCAAACCACCACGGAAGGTTTCCCGACTTCTCAGCTGGGTGCTGTGTATCTGAGCTTCAGGGCCAGGGTATGCACAGCCCACGCTCCTGCAGGAAGTAGGGGATCTGCAGGAATAGGAATTTAGAGACGGTTGCCTGGCACCAGACTGCCACAATCTGTTCAAAGGACTGTGCGCAGGCATGGGGTCAGGGGAGAGAGTCCAGTCGGTGAGACAGGCTGCCTCCAGTCTCAGTGGTCCCCAGCTAGCCAGTGGCACCTGCCAAGCCAGAGGGCCGCCACATTTGAGTGCTTTCTGTTTTTGTAAAATTTGTGCAGGAGATTTCTATGTCACAGAAGCCGAAGACCTACATTTATTGAAGCAGCGTGTTCTGAACATGGTTGTAGTCAATGAGCCCTCTCCACTGGCTCCTGGCTAGATTCTAGTCCCTGAGCCATTGTCGTGTTATCCAGGGTCAAGGTGAGAAGGAAAACATTACAGTACTGCCTGTATTTCAAAGCAGGAGTCCTGCTTGTCTCTGCGTAGATGCCTGGTTTTCAACTCCAAACATTTGTCTCTACTTCAGAAATCCGCTAATATAGGTTGGATGGCTGTAATCTGGAAGTCTAACATTCAAACTTTTCCCAATTCTGAATCTTTTTAAGTGCTGGAAAGAAGCTGCAGCTGGAAAATCCTACACCTGACCCCATTTCAAGGCCCCTCCTCAACACAGGAGCTGAAACACTGAATGAAGTCACGGCCCTTGATTACTTTATGTTGCTGTGCTCAACACCTTAGCCAAAAAACAGAAGAGCTCTCATTAAAAAGCCAAACAACAATAAAAGTTGAAAAAATACAGTTTCCTCTAAAAAACTAGACGCCATAAAGAGAGAGAGAGAGAGAGAGAGAGAGAGAGAGAGAGAGAGAGGAAGGAAGGAAGGAAGGAAGGAAGGAAGGAAGGGAGGAAGGAAGGAAGGAAGGAAGGAAGGAAGAAAGAAGAAAAGAAAGAAAGCCAAACAACAGATGCTATTAAGGATACAGGAAGTAGCATTGTATGCCATTATAAATATGTAAACTAGACTAGCAATTATAGAAATCAGTGTGGATACTCTTGAAAAAACTAAAATTAAAAATACCCTAAGATCGAGGACGACTGCTCCTGGGTCCATACCCAGGAGAATCAAACCCAGTATTCCATAGAGACACTGGCTCATCTGCATTCATTACAATAGAAGCTATGCAGCCAGCCTACATATCCATTAAAAGAGGGATGGAGGAAGAACGTGGAGTGTATGTAACCAATGGGTCACAATTCAGCCATAAAGAAAGATGGAATTATGGTGGGCAACTGGATGAACTACAGGTGATTGTGTTGAGGGAAGCCAAGCCTGGAAGACAGAGACTGCAGAGTATGGATTCAAAAGCCTTAACATCAGTGGGAGTGTATTTATTTGGGAGGAAGAAGGGGACCAGAGAGAAGAGGGAGTGGTCTGCAATACTGGAAGTGAAGAGGAATGAAGAACACCACACAAACCCATGAGGATGTCATGCTGAAAGCTGTCGTTTTCATAATAAATGCTCACTGTTATGATAAACAAGAGCACACTGTCGTTTTTCATAATAAATGCTCACTGTTATGATAAACAAGAGCGTGCTGTGAACCAGGCACTGCTCTAATCCAATAGTTTTAAGGTGGGAACTGGAGGACAGAGACCTTACAGCCAACCTGGGCAACCTAGGCCCTGTCTTGCTATGTGAGTACTATCCTGCTTTTCAGAGAGCAGAGTGACCCTGCGATGTCAGAAGCACAGTTGGTTACTAGGTCTTTAGAAGTCCTGTCCGCTCACATCAGAGAAATGGCGGGTTCTAGGAATGAAGCGGGACTTTTTGTAAGCCAGAGTGTGTTAACTTCTGGGAAACTGTATTTTGGTTTCCTTAACACTTTAACTATGTAGGGCTTCACCCCTACCCCCACACCCCCACCCCAGTCTCACTGCCCCTTAGTGAAAAGAGACAAACACTCTGGGAGCTGTTTCCTGTCCCTGGACTGTATGGTTCCTCATTTACCCAGCCGTGCAGGTGGCTCCAGGGGGCATTTCTTTTCATGAAGCAATATAAACACAGAATACTTATTTTTTCAGAATTAAATGGGTTTCATGAAATCTGTTGGCGACTGCTTTTCCTTGTTCCCCATCTAAATTCTTCCTTCGGGTTGGAATTTTTTTGCATTGTATACAGAGGACTAAAGATTAGCACAGACATTCTGACATTGAGTAAGGTAGTATGTCACAATGTGTGGTAGAGGTCTTGTTTTTCTCTGTTAGGAAGTTGTTAAGAGTGTATGAAGATAGTCATGAATGCATAGTGTTCTAATCCTGCGTTTAGTTCATGTGGCCATGTCTGTATGATGACAAACGTTTGTCAGGGAATAAAGTGTCTAGTGTCATTAGCACCCAGTGCCCTTCCCCTTCAGTGTTGAGCCCCAAACCTTCCTTTCCTTTTAAGGGGTGAGGGGCTCATATCCGCAGCAATCATCAATGGGATCTACTTAGTGGCCACTGGATTTGGCCTGATCTTACCACAGTGTTGCCGCTTGGGTTCTCGTAGAGATAGCCTCACTTTCTACCGTTCCCCCAGAGATTGCATCTTGCCTGACCAGGAGGAGCCTGGAGACTCCTACTTGGAGTCACTGGGTCATTCTGAAGTAGAGATGAGGGCCTAGGACTGGTACTGCTGTGGGAAATCCTTGCCTCTTGTAGATCCAGCCTTAATGTTTGAGATCTCAGCATGAGCAGACCCTGCACAAAGTGAGTAACAGAGTTCCTACTGTGAGGAGTAAACAATGAAGACAGTTTTACCAAAGAGAACTAGATACCACATCATGTCTGCCTGTTACCATTGATTTGAGTGCACCCTCAGAAAACTGAATATAACACAAACCCAGGACATGTATGCTTTTTAGCAATTTTGCGTGAATTTTTATACAAGCACTATTTTATTAATTATATAAAATATAAAAATAGCAAAAAAGAATAAAAGACTTCCTATATGTCAGCCACAATCTGCTCAGTTATTACATATAATAAAAAAGATTCTTATTCTTTTTGCAGTGTTGGGGATGGGATCCAGGACCTCATGCTGGGAAGTGCTGTGCACTGAGCTGCCTCTCCTGTCCAGAACAGATTCTCCTTGTCCCCATTAGCCAGCTAAAGCTCTGTATTCATTTAGCTTAAAGAGCCCAAATGGAAAAGTCATACCTGTACGTGATTCAAGGTTTTTTACTATTTAAATTAGAAACAAGCTTGTTTTATATGTCAATCCCAGTTCCCTCACCCTGCCCTGTCCCCCACCAACCTCCTATCTTATTCCCTTTCTGCTGCCCAGGGAGGATGAGGCTTTTCATGGGTGATCTTCAAAGTCTGTCACATCATTTGGAGCAGGGCCTGTGCTCTCTCCCATGTGTCTAGGCTGAGTGAGTATCCCTCTATGGAGAGTGGGCTCCCAAAGTTCATTTGTACACTAGGGATAAATACTGATCCATGACCAGAGGCCCCATAGATACCAAACCTCCTAACTGACACCTACATTCAGGGATCTGGGTCAGTCCTACGCTGGTTTCCCAGCTATCAGTCTGGGGTCCATGAGCTCCCCCTTGTTCAGGTCAGCTGTTTCTGTGGGTTTCTCCAGCCTGGTCTTGACCCCTTTTCTCATCACTTCTCCTTCTCTGTAACTGGATTCCAGGAGTTCAGCTCGGTTTAGCTTTGGGTGTCTGCTTCTGCTTCTATCAGCTACTGGATGAAGACTCTAGAATGGCATATAAAGTGGTCATCAATCTCATTATCAGGGAAGGGCATTTAAGGTGCCTCTCCACTATTGCTGAGATACTTAGTTGGGGGTCATTCTTGTAGATCTCTGGACATTTCACTTTAGACCTATAATGGTTCCCTCTATTATGATACCAATTTTCTTGCTCTCCTGTATTTTCCACTGACTCAGTCTTCCTGCTCCCTCATGTTCTCCTCTCCCTTCCTTTTCTCCTCTTCTCTTTCTCTTAATTCCTTCTCCCTTTCTCCCATGCTCTCAATTTGCTCAGAAGATCTTGTCTCTTTCCCCTTCTCTGGGTGACCATGCATGTCTTTCCTTGCTTCCTAGCTTCTCTCTGGTGGTATGGATTATAGTGCTGTGGCAATCCTTTGCTCTATGTATAATATTCATATATGAGTGAGTACCTAACATGTTTATCCTTTTGTGACTGGGTTATCTCACTCAGAATGGTTTCTTCTAGTTCAATCCATTTGCCTGTGAATTTCAAGATTCTATTGTTTTTTTCTGCTGAGTAGTACTCCATTGTGTAAATATACCACATTTTCTTTATCCATTCTTCAGTTGAGGAGCATCTAGGTTGCTTCCAGGTTCTGGCTATTACAAATAATGCTGCTATGAACATAATTGAACAGATGCCCTTGTTGTATGAGTGTGCATCCTTTGGGTAAATGCCTAAGAGTGGAATTGCTAGGTCTTGAAGGAGACTGATTTTTATTTTGCTGAGGAACTGCCATGCTGATTTCCAAAGTGGATGTATGAGGTTGCACCCTACCAGCATTAGATGAGTGTTCCCCTTTCTCCACATCCTCTCCAGCATAAAATGTCATTGGTGTTTTTTATATTAGCCATTCTGATAGGAGAAAAATGGTATTTCAGAGCTACTTGATTTGCATTTCCTTGCTGGCTAAGGATGTTGGACACTTTCTTAAGTGTCATTCAGCCATTTTAGATTCCTCTATTGAGAATTTTCTATTTAGTTCTGTACCCCAATTTTAATTGGATTATTTGGTGTTTTGGTGACTAGCTTCTTGAGTTCTTTGTATATTTTGAAAATCAACCCTCTGTCAGATGGGGGGGGTTAATGAATATCTTTTCCCATTCTGTGGGTTGCCGTTTTGTCTTGGTGACTGTGTCCTTTGCCTTACAGAAGCTTCTCAGTTTCAGGAGGTTCCATTTGTTAGTTGTCGATCACAGTGTCTGTGCTGTTCATGAAGCTGTCTCCTGTACCAATTAATTCAAGGGTACCTCCCACTTTCTCTTTTAAGAGGTTAAGTTTGGCTGAATTTATGTTTAGGTATTTGATCCATTTGGACTTAAGTTTTGTGCATGGTGATAGATAAGGATCTATCTGCAGTCTTCTACATGTCCACATCCAGTTATGCCAGCACCATTTGTTGAAGGTGCCCTATTTATTCCATTGTATAATTTTAGCTTCTTTATCAAAAATCAGATGTTCATAGGTGTGTGTTAATATCAGGGTGTTCAATTTTATTCCATTGGTCTGTCTATTTTTATGCCAATACCAAGATGCTTTCAGGACTATAGCTCTACAACAGAGCTTGAAGTCAGGGATGGGTGATGCCTCTGGAATTTCCTTTGTTGTACAGGGTTGTTTTGGTTATCCTGGGTCTTTTGATTTTCCATATAAAGTTGATTATTGTTCTTTCAAGGTCTGTGAAGAATTGTACCGGTATTTTAATGGGGATTCCATTGAATCTGTAGATTGCTCTTGGTAAGATTACGATGAGTTTGTAGGGTTTCTGCAATTTGTATCATTGTTGAATTATAACTTTAAAGCATGGTGGTCTGATAAGATACAGGGGGTTGTTCCACTTTTTTTGTACCTGTTGAGGTTTGCTATGTTGCCAAGTATGTGGTTAGTTTTAGAGAAGGTTCCATGTGGTGCTAAGAAGAAGATATATTCTTTTGTGTTTGGATGGAATGTTCTATAGATGTATGATAATCCCAATTGGGTCATAACTTCTATTAGTTCCTTTGTTTCTTCATTAAGTTTCTGTCTGGTGGTCCTGTCTAGGATGAGAGTGGGGTGTTTAAGTCTCCACTATAAGGGTGTGAGGTTTTGTGAGTGATTTGAGTTTTAGTAATGTTTCTTTTATGAATATGAAATGACCTTCATCTCTTTTGATTAATTTTAGTTTGAAGTCTAATTTGTTAGATATTTTCTCAACCCGTTACTCTGAGGTAATGTCTGTCTTTGAAGTTGAGGTGTATTTCTTGTATGCAGCAGAAGGATGAATTCTGTCTTCATACCCAACCTGTTAGCCTGTGTCTTTTTATAGGAGAGTTAAGACCATTAATATTGAGGGAAACTGAGGATCATTGAGTGTTAATTTTTGTTTGTTTTGGATTTGTTGATGGTGGTGGTGTTGCATGTAGATTTACCCCGCTTTTTCTTTTGGCTTTTGATAAAGTGAGATTCTCTGCTACTTATGTTTTTGTGAGTATAGTTAACTTCCTTACATTGGAGTTTTCCTTCCAGTACTTTCTGTTGGGCTGGATTAGTGGATGTGCATTGCTTAAATCTGGTTTTGTCATTGAATATCTTGTTTTCTCCATCTATAATGATTGAAAGCTTTGCTGGGTATAGTAGTCTGGGCTGGCATCTGTGGCCTCTTAGTGTTGGTAGAATATCTATCTAGGAACTTCTGGCTTTCAGTGTTTCCATGGAGAAATCAGGAGTAATTCTGATAGATTTCCCTTTATATGTTACTTGGCTTTTCTCCATTTCTGCTCTTAATATTCTTTCTTTATTCTGTATGTTTGGTATTTTGATTACTATATGGCCAAGGGACTTTTCTGTGGTTCACTCTGTTTGGTGTTCTGTACGTTTCTTGTACGTTAATTGGCATGTCTTTCTTCAGGTTAGGTAAGTTTTCTTCTATGATTTTGTTGAATATGCTTTCTACACCTTTTAGTTGGGTTTCTTCACCTTCTTCTATATCTATTTTTCTTAGGTTTGACCTTTTAACAGTGTCCCATATTTCCTAGCTATTTTGTGTTAGGGATTTGTTGGATTTTAGATTTTCTTTGGTTGAGGAATCTATTTCTCCTAGTGTATCTTCAATGCCTGAGATTCTCTCTTCTAATTCCTGTATTCTGTTGGTTATGCTTGCATCTGTAGTTCCTGATTGTTTACCCAGCTTTTCTAATTCCAACCTTTCCTCAGACTGTGTGTGTGTGTTTTTATTGTCTCCATTTCAGCTTTCAATCCTTGCACTGTTTGATTTTTTCTTGCAATTTTTGGTTTGTCTTTTCCTCCATTTCTTGAAATTTTTTTGTTTTTTCTTCCATTTCTTTAAAGGATTCTCTCATTTCCTCTTTTAGGGTTTCTATCATCTTCATGAAGTTGTTTTTAAGGTCATTCTCCTCTACTTCATCTGTGTTGGGATGTTCAGGTCTTCCTGGTGTTGAGTCCCTAGACTCTGATGGTGTCATTTTCTGGTGTTGAATGTATTCTTATATTGTTGTCTTCCCATCCCTTTTTCCAGTGGGGGAGGTGGGGTCTCTTCCAGTGGGTTTGGGTCCAAGGTTCTCTTCCAGTGGATGCAAACAGGTCCAATGTGCCGATGGGTCTCACAGCATGTGTAAGTGGGTCTGAGACACTCCCTCTCCCATTGGGTGAGGCTGGGCTAGCACCATGATGTCAGTAGACTCTATCTGGATAGCTTGATCCACCTGGGGTGAGTCTACCTGCCCCCAGTTCCCAGGCCAGGAGATCCCAAAGAGGGCAAGCAGAAGTTGGGTTCAAGTTTTTTTTTTTGGTTTTTGGTTTTTTGTTTTGTTTTTCAGAAAAAGAGAAGTAATGCCGTCTTGTTGTGTAAGATAGAAGATGTATTAGAACCTGAAATGGAAATGCACGTTTTTACTTGCAAATATCTTTCAGACTTTGGAAAGCAAAGTGGTCGGAAAAAGGTTTTTTTCTTGGGGTGGAACTTACCACAAGGTTGAGCCCACTGTCACTCACGCTGGCTTCAAACATATTATGCTCCTGTATTCCAGTCCCTCAGGCACTGGGATTACCAATATACCACCACATTCAACTCGGGTAGAGGTTTTAGGGAACCATTTCAATGAGATTTTTCTCTTACTTACTATGTTGTCCTCAGAAAAAAATGGTGGCTAAACAATGTAAACAGCCTAAGAGACAACATTCCATAGAGACTGTCCTGTGCAATGGACAGAAAAGGTTGGCACCAAAACAAAGGGGGACATCTGGCTTTGTCATCTCAGAGGCCAGCCGCTGCAGCAGCACCCCCATTCAGCTTTTGATGACGCTTTTGCTTTTGCTTTCCTATTTTCAACCCTTCAGCAAGTCTCTGCTTTAAACCCTTGATCATACTGGGGAGAAGGAATGAAAACATCTGACGTTTCACAGACAGTGTTAAGCTTTCAGCACTGGGGGCTCTAATTCAGAAAGAGTGACCAACCCAGTCCTGGTCATGAGCAGAAACAAATAATGACATGTGTGGGCATGTCTCAGCCAAGCCACTTTTACGGTTTTCAAGGTCACACTCCTTCTGAAGTGTCTCCAGGACCTCAAGTTTTATCAAACTCTTGTGTTAATCACGTTGTCATCTAAGGACACATGCTGCCTTCCAACACAGTTCTGGGCAGAAAGTAATCTACTTTCCCCTTGATATTTCGTGAGATTGATGTGTTCCAAGTTACCAAGGCAAAGGGCAGGCATAGATGAGATGTTTACAAGAATACTAAAATTTGGGGTGGAAATTCTTGGTGTAAGAGCCTTTGAAGATAAGGGGAGATGGAGGCCAACATTCCTGACAGCTCAGTCAGACCCCTCTTGGAGGTGCCATTGAAAGGTTGCATGACCACAGCAGTCACGGCCACGGTCGAGGCTGTTCCAGATCCAAAGCTGACTTACCATGCTTTAACCTTCTGAGAAGAAGAACTTGTCTCTTCCAACTGTCTCAACAGTAATTTCAACACAGATTCAGCTCTCCAGACAGATTGCAAAGGAAAAGTAAGAAGCAGCTTGCTAACAGAGTATTCTCAGCCGTGGATTCAGGAAATCTGTGAGCAATAAGCACAATTCTGAAGCTGACTTTTGGCTAATGCACTCATGAATCAGTGGCCTTCACTCCCAACACTCTGTGAAATCAAACCTCTGGGCTCTATCAGAAGTAAACAAAAGTTTGGTTTCATTGTCATTTATGTTTTGAGACTTTTGATATAATCTCTTCTGTACTAGATGCCTCAAGAACATGCCACAAACTTCATATTTACCTCATTTGCTAGAGAAAAAAGGAAAACCCTTACTGTTAGGAGTGAAACAAGTTAGAGAATGGACCAGATGAGCAGCTTGTCTGCATGCTGTACTTAAGTTTTTATAGTCCTTGGGCAGCAAATTCTGTAATCGAAAGTGGGGCTTTGTGATCCTTCTCCCTGGCTTGTTTTTTTCTCAGAAATCCTATAATTACTATTTAACAGGCCATGAGTAAATTAATAAGATAATGTATTATTCTAAAATATGAATATTGACACTAATATTAAATATTCTATAATACGAAGTCATTTTACAGGTGACCTGGTGAAGACAGATGCCCACAAAGCTAAAAACAGGACTCCATGAAATAAAGTTTACTTGTCTTTGATGCTATTCTTGTCATTTATTCTGTTTTTCCTTAAAACCTTTTTTGGGTTTTTTTTTCGAGACAGGGTTTCTCTGTGGCTTTGGAGGCTGTTCTGAAACTAGTTCTTGTAGACCAGGCTGGTTTCAAACTCACAGAGATCCTCCTGCCTCTGCCTCCCGAGTGCTGGGATTATGTTTAAAACGTAAACTGCCAGTGGGTCTCACTAATTGATTCCTCAGCTCTAATGGACACTCAGACTAGAGCACATCATGTTAAATAAACTAGATGCCCATGCACAGAGCACCTTTCTGGGGAAGAGATCTCCCATAATCAGCCCTCCCTGCTCTCTTGGTCATTTCTAACACTTCCACTTAGACTTGGATGTAAACAGTTGTTGAGTCATGGAATTCCTCTGTATTTGCTAGTCAAAGTCTTGGTTTTCACCAGCATCTCCAGGGTTTGAACACTATGATGGAGAGCAGCTAGGAGGGTGACTGACTCACCATGTTTTCAAGAGCTGTTGCCAGCTCTCTCATTGTCACAAACCATCTCAAAAGCATGCCTTGGCTAGTGGAAGAGAGCTAGCTATTCTTTCATCCAGGAAGAATCATTTTAAAATGTCGAAAGCAAATTTTCTTGAGAAATGTTCACTACGAAGCTGTCAGGGCACAAGCAGATCCAGCCTGAAAGCTCCTTGGGGCTGTGAACCCCCAAAGGAGCAGCCCCCAACTACAGGACCCATGGAGGCATCTGAAAAGTACCTGGTGCAACAAGCCACCATGAGTTTTTAATTTCCTTTGTTTTCCATTATTTTCAATTTAAACTTGAAATATGATGCTCAGCTGGGGACTGGAAAACTGGGAAGTGTATTTGAGCATACTGGGATTTATGAGTCGATTTTTAATAAAGTCAAATACTAAACCCTTCCAATGAAAATGTAGTCTCAATGGTGATGTGTGGTATGTATAGAACATACCTGGCTCAAAAATTCAAATTTTGTGATTAATAAGTTTTTATGCTGACCTCTCATGGAAATGGAAATATTTTGGCATTGTCAAATAAGGAGTCAAATAGGGTGTGTCACAGTTTGTCAATCATAGTTGCTAGACAGCTAAATGACTTATTTGGCGCACATGAGAAGTCTGTTGGAGGGAGCTGACCCAGGTTCTTCTCCCTTTCTCATCCCCCACAGATGTCCAGATGTCAGTGAAACAACATCAGTGATGAAGACCCCTCTCAAAGCTCAGCCATCTATAAGCTGCCCGGTGTCGCTATGGAGTCCAATTCATGGAAGTGGGAACTCCCAGATGCTCAGAGCCAATGCGGAACAAAACCTAGATTCAACCACTAGTTTCTTGCTAGGTTGTTATTTTATTCGCACTTAAATTTATAAATTTCCATCTTACCCATTTTTCCATTTCCAAGTTTTCAAACTACTTTTCTCTGTAAAGCACACATGTTTCAGACCAAGTAATACTTTAAAAAGTCCTGAAAATTTAGGCTACAATTATCCACGAATGAACTATATGATTACCAAAGCCATCATTAACAATTTCAGAACATGTAAAGGTAAATGGAGGGAATTTAAGTGACTAAAGAATGTCCTGTTTTGTATTTATCAAGTTTTAATTTATTCTCTATACAGAAACACCGAGTTAACAGTAGTTACTAAACAATGGATGCAGGCTCTATTAGTAATTGTTTTTAATACTTTAAACGAATGGTTCTTAGTCTGTGGGTTATGACCATAGATTGGGGGGTCAATTGACCCTTTCACAGGGGACACCTAAGACCATTAGACAACACAAATATTTATATTACAATTCATAACAGTAACAAAATTAAAATTATGAAGTGGCTATGCAGATAATTTTACAGTTGGGGGTCACCACAACATGAGGAACTGTATTGAAGGGTTACAGTATTAGGAAGGTTGAGAACCACTGCTTTAAATAAATACTTTATCTCCTTTAGTCCTCAAAGCAATTGGATATCAACTCCATGACTGCATCTGGAGTTTCATAATCAATGTGAGATATGAAGGACTACAGTACTTAACAACCTGATTCAAGTAAAACCCTCGGGAGCAGAAAGAGCTAGGCTTTCCACTGTCTTCACTCATTACATGTGTACCACGTCCTCTCAGGAAAACGGCTAAGAACATTCCAGTTCTGTGCCTGTGCCTGTGCTATTCATAGTCATATAACCAATAGGGGAAAACAGGTGTAGAAAAGAAGTGAA
The DNA here is from genome assembly GCF_017639785.1 of Mesocricetus auratus. Classification (NCBI taxonomy): domain Eukaryota; kingdom Metazoa; phylum Chordata; class Mammalia; order Rodentia; family Cricetidae; genus Mesocricetus; species Mesocricetus auratus. The sequence goes on along the minus strand of NW_024429269.1, from coordinate 9,349,953 downwards.
ATTTCCACAAAATCTCAACAATATGATTGCCTAAACAAGACCTGCATAATGACACCACCAGTTGACATGGCCGATTTAAATGGGGGAAGTTCCATGGGTCCCATGCCTAGACAAAGAGCTACAAGCAATCGATAGATGCTGAGAGAGGGAGAATGAGTCTTTTCCAGGGAGGATGCCCCCCCATGGGGGTCTAAGCACATGCAAGCATGAACAGTACTAAGTGGACTGAGCAGGTAGTATTTATACGTGCACATTCACACATATGTAACAGTAATAAAGAAGTCATAAAATTGAGAGGAAGTAGAGGACACAGGACGAATTGGGGGGATAAAGGAGAGGTGAAAATAATGTAACCCAATGGGGAAATGAAAAGATTTACCTTGTCCCAACCTTTCCTCTCACCTCCGTGTTTTCTGAACCATACGGTAGGCAGTGGCAGCCTCTGCCACAGGCTCCTACACCAAGGCGTTCTCACTCACCTTAAAACAAAAACAGTAGATCCAGGCTACTCGTGACTGCAAGCTATGAATTATGAGCACAAAGAAATTCCTCCCCTTTCTAAGTTACTTCTACAGGAATTTATCACAATGATAAAAATCTGAAGAACACAGATGGCAAGCCATGATTCCAGATACATTACAAAAACAAGTAACTTACACATTTCAATAACTCTTTATATAATGTGGTATGTATTTATTTGCTTATTTACCTTATTCTTTTTCATATTTTAATGATTTTATTTTAATTATAAATATATGTGTGTATCTGTGTGTGGATTTACGTCCACATATGCGTGTGCACACAGAGGCCAGGAAAAGGTGTTGAATCCCGTAGAACTGGAGTAGGTGGTTATGAGATGCCTAATATGAATTCTGGGAACTGGACTTGGATCCTCTGCAGAGCAGTGTGCACTTTTACCTGTTGAGAGATCTCCCCAGGCTGCCTTTACTATTACTCTTAACCGCTTAATGTACCTAAATTATGCAGCATACTTTGTTATAGGCATCTCTGTTTGACAATATATACATACATACACACACATATACATATGCATGCATACCTATGACAAAGTGTATTGTATAATTACATATACTATATAAATATATATTTATATGTAGATTATATCTATTTATTATATAATATAGTAATACTATTTATATTCTATATATTTCATACAAATATAGAAATAGATATATACCAACCAGATTCAGGTACCCACTAAGGGTCCTAGGATGCTTCCCTGATGGGAGATGCCCTTCTGTATGCATGTTTCCATTATTAGTTGATGAATAAAACACTGTTTGGCCAATAGAGGCAGGAAGACAGGCAGGGATAGGAGACAAGGAGAATTCTGGGAGAGGTAGGCAGAGAGAGACTGTGTGAAGATGCTATGTAGGGACTGGAAAGATAGGATGTTCTGGGTGTTCTTCAGTAAGATAAGGTCATGTAGAAATACACAGATCAGTAGTTATAGGTGATAATTAAGACAGAGCTAGCCAATAAGAAGCCCTAGACATCGGCCAACAGTTTGTAAATTAATATAGCGTTTATGTGTGTATTTGGGGCTGAAGGTTGACAGGACTTGGCAAGACAAGAAACTCCAGCAACAAAATGGTGCCCATACATGGAGAGAGATTTTCCAAATAAAACCTGACAAAAACTTCAGAATGGATTAAAGAAAACTCCAGTTAATTCCCCCATGCATAAGTTAGAGTTGCCAAAACTGTAGAAATGACAGAAACAACTAGAAGCCTGGCTATGCTCTGCAACGTTAGGGCATCTGTCATTGGCCTACAAACCTAGAATACCTAATAGACTTTTTTTGTGAATCATCCTGTAATGTCTCTCCTATAAGAGCTAATGCTCTCTCAGCCTAGGCTGATGATTTTATTGTATTATTTAAGTCCTTATCACCTTATAAGGTTTGAAATAAATTACTTATCTCATGAGTTGTTAATTCAATTGTGTGCCATAGCCAGTTAATATTTCCCAGCAATTTTGAAAATCATTAAGTTTGTAATTGATGTCTCCTGATTTGCAATTTCTGTGGTTGAATTTTTTGGAAACTTATTTTATATCCTATATAATTAATAGAATCTTACAGTGGTTTGAAAGAAAATGACCCCAAATGAAATGGCACTATTAGGAAATGTGGGTTTGTTGAAGGAAGTGTGTCACTGTGGGGGTGGGCATTGAGGTCTCTTTTGCTCAAGCTTCCCTCAGTGTGACTGCCATTTGACTTACTTTTGCCTGCAAAATGTAATACTCTCAGCTCCAGCACCATGCCTGCTTTCTTGACACCATGATGATAATGGACTGAACCTATGAAAGTGTAAGCAAGCCACCTCAATTTAATGTTTTCTTTATAAGACTTGCCATGGACATGGTGTCTCTTCACAGCAATAAGAACCTAAACTAAGGCAAATCTCTTTGTATTTATTCAGGAACAATTCATAATCCCCAATATGGAAAACATTTCTTTACTTCCTCAAACACTTTTCCTAAGGTGCATCTGAATCATTTACTAAGAGATCATCCATTTAATGGCAAATTATGAACCTAGGAAACTGTTCATGGATTATTTCTTGTGACTATTGTACAATATTGACACAAGGTGAAGCTGTTTAGCATCTTTTTATGGGAGAACTTTCCACTGATAGCTTTTAGCAGACTGGTAATTATAAGTAAGCCCCGTGAAGGAAAAGTTTTCCCTATCCTTTTCTTGTAAAGGTGAAAAAAGCAGTCTTTTAAATCTATCACTATAATAGACCATACTGTAGGTAGTAAAGAAGGCAAGGGAATTCCAGGCTATAATGAGCCCATTGACTGGATCACCTTATTAATAGCTCTCAGATCTGTTACCATCCTCCACTTTCCAGATTTCTTTTTAATGACAAATATAGGAGAATTCCAAGGACTAGTAGATTCTTCAATATTTTGAGCATTTACTGCTTTTGTACCAGCTGTTCTAGTGCCTGTAATTCTTCTTAAGTCAAATGTCAGACAGGTTTTTCGGTTAACCATTTTAAATTAAGACTGTTGGTACCTTTGAAAGATCAACAGCTGTTAGTCCCTGCTTATGTACAATTTGAATAGTCAGTGACTGTTCTTGATAACACCTTTAATTTTTCTCTCAGAAATATTATGGTTTGTTTCTAAGACTGTAGAAATGCTAATCTGTGTCTTCCATTTCTATAACAAATCACAGCCTATAACTTCATTGCTATGTTAGCCACATAAGGCTTTGATTTCCCTATCTATCTTTCTAGCTTTATACACTTGATCCACCATGTATTTTGTTTTACCTGAGACTGCCAATTCCTAGAAGCTGAAAATTTACCTCCTGAAGGTGCCAACCTGGATGACAAGACTTTGATGATATTATTGTTACATCTGTGCCTGTGACAACCAAATATTGAGTTACAAAGGCATTTATTTGTATTTTTAGCTTTGGTCTTTGAACATTTATAGAAGTTTGCCAAAATACTTGCTTTTATGGTCTCTCCTAAAAAAAGATGTTTAACATGTTTTATCTACTGAAGCTGTTCTGTCATCCAAAGCTGTTTAGTTTTAACAACAGGCATTAAGTCTCTTAATTACTCTCTGGATGAGTTTCTCCAATATTGACATAGAAAGATTAAACTAAATTTGTTACTAAAGCCTGCAAAAGTCCCCTTAAGGCATTTCCCAGTAGCAAAGGGTTACCTTGCATGTCCATTATTGACCTGCATTCATTAATCCAATGGTCACACCTTCTGAATACTACAGAAGGTGGCTGGCCTTCTATTTTTAGGAATGCCTTGCCTATGATACCTTTTCAGATGATCTTGTTTACCATAATTAAAATATCTGACATTTTGATTTGTTAGAAATCACTTTTATCAAAGTAGCATCAATATCAACTGTATATTGGATCCATTTATCTATGAATGCTGATCTTGCCTTTAAAGGCCTAATAACCCTTTTGCCTTCTGAATTAGCATATCCAAAAACCAAAGATTTCATTCATATTTGTCTAACTTCTGGATCTAATATTATTGAATTTACAGCTAAAGTCAATATTTGCAATAACTCCGTGAAGACTTCTTTAGATCCTTGTATAATTTTAGTAGATGACTCAGTCCTCTTTCCTGATTGTTCAACCTTGTCTTGAGCATTAAAGGATGCTAAACAACATAGAGCCAAGGAATGATCATCAAATTCACACTGTCTTCACAATTCAGTATATGGACCTTCACCCAGAAACTGGTCTTGGGAAACATCAGTACATCTAGCCCTATCTCATTGTTCTATAGCTCTAGATTCCTCTTTCCACCATGTTCTCCACTGTAACTGAGGACCAGCTTTCAATATTGCTGTAACTGAATCTTTCCGGTCTTAATTCTGCTCTGAATATCCCAGGAATTAACATCTGCTTCATATAGGGTGAATCCATACTGTATGAAATGCCTGCTTCCTTAAATCTCCTCTAATATGACATTTCTACAGGATTAACATCTGCATAACTTTGGGGATGTCTGTCATCTGCTGGAAATTCTCGAATAGCAACTGGATAAACTAAGGTTAGATTTCTAGCAACCATAGTGCTCCTCTTCAGGTTCATCATGCAAGGGTGCAGCAGGCTCTGCTCTAAAATTCTCTGAGTATGAATATTTTCTTAGATTCATTAGTAGGCCTTTCTAGGGCTTATATATTACTAATAAGTCTTTAGAAGACTGTGGCTTATCAGGTAATTTTTCATATTTGGCACAATTATCAAACCACTTAAGGATAAGATATGAATTATCAAACTGATAGTAATTATAATCAACATTATGCCAATCCCAGCTAAGTTTTTGTCCCTCCATTTACTTTTTTCCAATTCCAAGCCCTTCATTGTGGAAGTATGCAGAGTCCAAACTCTGCCTTGTAATAATATTCCCCGATCTTAAGGTGGGAAGTATTTATTTTTTAATATAACCTAGTTCTCTCCTTAAGAATCCCCAGGTGTCTTACCAGATCTGCTGACTTTTCCATTTTGTCCACAACAGCAGTGGCTGCCACATTGGGGGCTGGGGAGTACAGGGGCAGCAACAACAGAAGTCAAAGCGAGTGTCAAGGAGGCCGGTTGAAGCAGTAGTGGCCCAGAATGCAGACCCTGGGAAAGTCCATGACCCACGGGGAAGGGGAGCAAGCTGCGTGAGAAGCTGATTCAGGGGTTCTTTTTTTTTTATCTTTTTTCAATTTAAGTCAGAAACAAGCTTGCCTCACATGTCAATACCAGCTCCCTCTCCCTACCCTCCTCCCCGCTCCCCCCACTAGGTCCCCCAGTCCCTCACCCAGTCTCCACTCTGATCCCCAGGGAGGGTGAGGCCCTCTATGGAGATGGAGGATCTCCAGAGTCTGCCATTTCATCCAGGGCGGGGCCTAGGCCCTCCCCCAAAAGCCCAGGCTAAAAGAGCATCCCTCATTGTGGGATGGGCACTCAAAGTCTATTTGTACGCCAGGGATAAATACTACCCAAGGCCCCATAGATTACCTAGGCCTCCTTACTGACACACACATTCAGTGGGTCTGGATCAGTCCCATGCTTTCCACACAGCAATCAATCTGAGGTTCAAGAGCTCCCCCTTGTTCAGGCCAGCTGTTTCTGTGGGTTAAACCAGCCTTGTCTTAACCCCTTTGCTCATCAGTTCTCCCTTTCTGACACTGGATTCCAGGAGTTCAGTTCAGTGTTTAGCTGTGGGTATCTGCCTCTGCTTCCTTCAGTCAGTGGTTGAAGGTTCTGTTTCCAGGACTGTCTGGTAGTGGGATTGTAGGCTAGCACTCCCCGATTCATGTCTAAAATCCATATATGAGAGAGTACATACCATGTTCCTCTTTTTGTGACTGGGTTACCTCACACAGGATGGTTTCTTCTAATGCTATCCATTTGCCAGCAAATTTCAAGATTCCATTGTTTTTTTTCTTCTGAGTAGTACTCTATTGTGTAAATGTGCTCTCCTGAATGGCATCATGGAATGGAAAGAGACGTTAACAGAAACTAAGGGGACATGTCCAACAACAAATTTAGTTAATTGTAAGATACAGTTGTGCTACATAAAGGTCACAGCTAGACCACATCGAGCTGGGTTGTTAATAAGCAGAATTGTGTGGGAAGTACATGGAAAGTGCATATGAATTTACTTTTTCACTATGCTAGAAATTGAGTTTTTTAAAAAATACCAGGAATCAAGATTTGTGAAAAATGTTTTAGCTGAAAAAAAGTAAAGAAAGAAAAAGGAAGCTGGGAATGGTGGTTCACATCTAGGAGGCAGAGACAGACAGATCTTTGTAAGTTTAGGGCCAGTCTGGGATACATGCAGAAACTCTGTCTCCAAAAACAAAAAAGAAAGAAAACAACAACAACAAACAGGGAAGAACAGCAATACTTTATAATAATGAGGTGGTTAAACATAAGGTCTAATTTAAAAATTTTAAGCAAGAATTGTTAGCGTCAAGCATGTATATAGTCTTCCATAGTCTTCCTAAACACACAGATTTTAATGACTTTTTTATTTTCAAGACAGGGTTTCTCTGTGTAGCTCTAGCTGTTATAGAACTTGCTTTGTAGACTGTTGCAGGATGTTTGATCGCACAGACACTGCAAGACTGTTAATAAAATTTAGCTTGAATCAGGGGGCAGAGTCAGCCACAAGTCGACCAGAATTAGCCATAGAGAAGACAGGAATATGGATAGAGAGACACACAGGAAAGAGAAGTGAGGGACTTGGAATATTTTGTGCTCTTTTTTGATCTGGGAAGTATGGAGAGAAGGTCAGCTGGTCATTCCTTTGCTACTTTCTTGTTCTATCAGGGTTTTACCCCAATATCTGACTATCGAGTTTTTATTGGTAATAGGAAAACTTAGATAATCACATCCTCTTTATGTGGCCATGGATGTGGCTTTCCATGCTTTGGGGAATGCTGGTTAGAAAGTTCCTCAATTTGGGTTCATTTGGGGGTTGTCTCATCTGTAAACTGTTGGCATGCTCTTAGGGCAGGAGACCACAGAGATTGCCGTTATAAGGGGTGTACTATTATATCAATAGGGAACTACTACTGACATTTATGTTGGTCTCCTAGCTTAGGCAAGGTCTATTCAGTAGTTTCCTGGGAGTTGCAGTGTTCCTTTCACATGGAAGTCACCCTGCAAAGCCCAGACGCCAGAGTGAGGAGTTATATCTCCCCTCGCTGAGAGCACAGGACATTCACCTAAATTACTTGAATTTCTTCTGCCAAGGCAATTGTCCTTCTATCTCCCTTTACTTATTTATTCAAATCTTTGTCTATATGAATGTATGCATGTTGACTTTTCACATTTCATCCCACAATTCTAGATCCAGCCATTTCTCTATGATCTCAGATTCCTTTGATCAGAGATTTGGATTAGAAGCCAAACGCTAGGATTCAGATGAGCTCATCACTACTGGGATATTGTCATTTCTACATTCTATTACCTGGCAGAATAAAAGATATGTATGTACACTAACCCAGGAATGTGAACATATTTCAAATACTTCTATAGCTAATATGACTCACATTAAGTGCCTTCAACTCCTACCCATTCCTACACGGTTTACTGCAGCCTCCTCCTCAGTGTATCTGTGAGTCCCTTTTAAATGAAAAACTCCTAGCTACCACCATTCATCATCCATTTACCGTGTGTGTGTGTGTGTGTGTGTGTGTGTGTAAACATACATACATACATACATACATACATACATACATACATTAGCATCAGAATCATTGGCCCATATCTGTGTGGGAAACAGCCTTCCCAAGCTGAGTTTGTGCATCTTTTTGAGTCCTCTTGCCTTTAGTTTTACACGCATGATTTATTTTCATAATTGCCTGGCCATCCCCTTCCACATTCTCTAATCTTTCTCTAGTGTTTTCTCCCTTGTTATAATAAAATTAGATCATTTTCAGTCTTCATCCCTGCTGGTGCCCAGATATCTATTTCTATTTTTCATACGTTAAGGTCCACTACGTGCAGTCATGTTTTACAGGCACCAACCAATGTGTAAAGCCATGTGTTCACTTTAACAGTATTATTGTTTGGCCTCCTCAAAAATATTTGCTGAACTTCCCCACCCTTTCTTTCTCTGAACCCTAGTCACCCAATGGCCCTTTCTTGATGTACTGGGGGTGGATGATACAAACACATGTGCAGGTGCCCACAGAGACAGGAAGAGGGTGTCATTACGGGTGGCTGTGAGCTGCCTAATATGGGTGCTGGGAACTGAACTTGGGCCCTCTGCAGGAGCAAGCAACTCTTAACCACAGATTCATTCCCACCAGCCTTCAACCAATGGTTTTAACTGCCTAATTTCAAACTGACAAGGATACCCTGTAACTGGGATCACACAGCAGGAAACCTTTAAGAATGGCTTCTTTCTCTTAGAAATATTCCCCTACGTTTCCTATATGTGTTCCTATGGCATACCAGTTCATTTATTTTTAGTGCTAAATAATTATTTTATGCCTCTTTGGGATCTCCTGGTCTGGTAACTGCAGCAAGCTCGACTCGCCCTTGGAGGACCAAGAGACCAGGAGCCTGCTGAGAGAGCCTAACTACTCCTACCCCCACTCAGGGCAGAGGGCAGAGATCCTACCCACCTGGAGAAGGAGTGCCTCAGACACATCTGCACCCACCGTGAGACTGACTCGTCAGTGAATTGGAGCTGCTTGCACCCACCAGAAGAAAACCTTGGAACCATACTCACCAGGAAAGGAAGAGACCCCACCTGTACCCACTGAAAGAAGGGATGGGGAGATGACAATACAAGAACAAATTCAATGACAGAAAAGCCATTATGATGCCACCAGAGTCTAGGAACTCTACATCAGCAAGATCTGAACATCACAACACAGATGAAACAGAAGAGAATGACCTTAAAAACAACTTCATGAAGATGATAGAGACCCTAAAAGAAGAAAGGAGAAAATCTTTTAAAGAAATGTAAGAAAAGGCAAACCAAAAATTACAAGAAATAATTTAAACAGTGCAAAGTTTGAAAGCTGAAATAGGGACAATAAAAAAACAGTCTGAAGGAATTCTGGAACAGAAAAGGTGAATAAACTATCTGGAACTACAGATGCAAGCATAACCAACAGAATACAAGAATTAGAAGAGAGAATCTCATGCATTGAAGATTCACTAGGAGAAATAGATCCATAGACCAAAAAAAAATCTTCAGTCCAACAAATCCCTAACACAAAATATCCAGGAAATATGGGACACCATGAAAAGACCAAACCTAAGAATAATAGGTATAGAACAAGGTGAATAAACCCAGCTCAAAGGTGCAGAAAACATTTTCAACAAAATCATAGAAGAAAACTTTCTCAGCCTAAGGAAAGACATGCCAATAAAAGTACAAGAAGCATACAGAACACCAAATATAGTGGACCACAAAAGGAAGCCTCCTCGCTACCTAATAATAAAAACCCCAAACATACAGAATACAGAAAGAATATTAAGAGCAGCAAAGGAGAAAGGTCAAGTAACATACAAAGGCAAACCTATAAGAATCACACCTGACTTCACCATGGAAACTCTGAAAACCAGAAGGTCCTGGATAGATATTCTACCAACACTAATAGACCATGGATGCCAGCCCAGAATACTGTACCCAGCAAAGCTTTCAATCACTATAGATGAAGAAAACAGGATATTCCACAACAAAAACAAATTTAAACAATATATATATATATATATCAACAAATCCAGCCATACAGAAAGTATTGGAAGGAAAACTTCAATCTAAGGAAGATAACTACACTTACAAAAACATAGACAATAGACAATCCAACTTTACCAAAAGTTAAAAGAAAAAGGAGGGTAAATACACAAACAATAACACCACCACCACCAAATCCAAAACAAACAAGAATTAACACTCAGTGGTCCTTGAACTCCCTCAAAATTAATGGTCTTAATTTGCCTGTAAAAAGACACAGGCTAACAGAGTGGATATGAAGACAGAATCCATCCTTCTGCTACATACAAGAAATACACCTCAACTTTCAAGACAGACAGATTTTCCAATCAAATGGATCCTAGAAACAAGCTGTTATAGCTATCCTAGTATTGAACAAATTAGACTTCAAACTAAAATCAATCAAAAGAGATGAAGGTCATTTCATATTCATCACAGGAAAAATCCATCAGGATGAAGTCTCAATTCTGAACATCTATGACCCAAATACAAGGGTGCCTACATTTGTAAAAGAACTATTACTAAAACTCAAATCACACATAAGACCTTACACATTTATAGTGGGAGAATTCAATACCCCACTCTCACTATTAGACAGGACTACCACATGGAAACTTAACCAAGAAACAAAGGAACTAACAAAAGTTATGACCCAATTGGGTTTAACAGACATCTAAAGAACAGTCCATCCAAACACAAAAGAAGATGCATTCTTCTCAACACCACCTAGGACCTTCCCTAAAATCAACCACATACTTGGCAACACAGCAAACCTCAATAGGTACAAAAAAATGGAATAACCCCCTGTATCTTATCAGACCACCATGCTTTAAAGTTAGAATTCAACAACAACACAAACTGCAGAAACCCTACAAACTCATGGAAATTGAACAACTAGCAATTGTACCATTCCTGGGTAAAGGAAGAATTAAAGAAAGAAATTGAAGACTTCCTAAAATACAATGACAGTAAAGAAACAACATACCTAAACTTATGGGACACTTTGAAGGCAGTACTAAGAAGAAAGTACATAGCACTAAGTGAAGAAACTGGAGAATAGTCACACTAGAGAATTAACAGCACAACTGAAAGCTCTAGAATCAAAAGAAGCAAACTCACCCTAGAGGAGTAGATACCAGGAAATTATCAAATTGAGTGCTGAAATCAATAAAGACCAAACAAAAAAAAACAATACAAAGAATCAATGTAACAAAGAGTTCTTTGAGAAAATCAACAAGATAGACAAATCTTTACCCAAACTTACCAAAAGGCAGACAGAGAACATGCAAATTAACGGAATTACGAATGAAAAAGGGGACATAACAATGGACACTTAGGAAATCCAGAGAATTTTCAGGTCATACTTTGAAAACCTGTACTCCACAAAATTCAAAAATATAAAGGAAATGAACAATTTTTGGATAGATATCACTTACCAAAATTAAATCAAGAATAGATAAGCAATCTAAACAGACCTATAACCCCTAATGAAATAGAATCAGTCATCAAAAGCCTCCCAACCAAAAAAATCCCAGGCCCAGATGGCTTCAGTGCAGAATTCTACCAGAAATTTAAAGAAGTACTAATTACAATACTCCTCAAAGTGTTCCACATAATAGAAGCAGAAGGTTCCTTGCCAAACTCTTTTTATGAGGCTACAATTACCTTGGTACCCAAGCCAAATAAAGACACAAATAAGAATGAGAACTACAGACCAGTATCCCTCATGAACATTGATAAAAAATACTCAACAAAATACTCGCAAATCGAGTCCAAGAACACATCAGAAAAATCATCCACCATGATCACGTAGGCTTCATCCCAGGGATGCAGGAATGGTTCAACATACAAAAATCCATCAGTGTAATTCACCATATAAACAAACTGCAAAAGAAAAAACACATGATCATCTCACTTGATGCAGAAAAAGCCTTTGACAAAATCCAACACCCCTTTGTGATAAAGGTCCTGGAGATATCAGGGAAAACAAGAACATACCTGAACATAATAAAAGCAATATACAATAAAGAACCAGCTAACATCAAACTAAAGGGACAGAAACTCAAGACGATTCCTCTAAAATCAGGAATAAGACAAGTCTGTCCACTCTATCCATATCTCTTCAATATTGTACTTGAAGTTCTAGCTAGAGCAATAAGACAACAAAGGGAGATCAAGGGGATACAAATTAGAAAGGAAAAAGTCAAACTTTCATTATTTGCTGATGATATGATAGTTTACATAAGTGACCCGAAAAAACTCTGCAAGAGAACTCCTACAGCTGATAAACAACTTCAGCAAAGTGGCAGGATACAAGGTTAATTAAAAAAATTAATAGCCCTATTATATACATATGATAAATGGGCTGAGAAAGAAATCAGGGAAACATCACCCTTTACAATAGCCCCAAACAACATAAAATATTTGGGGATTACGCTAGCCAAACAAGTGAAAGACCTGTACAGCAAGAAATTTGAGTCGTTAAAGAAAGAAATTAAAGAAGATACCAAAAAATGGAAAGATCTCCCATGCTCTTGGATTGGTAGGATCAACATAGTAAAAATGGCAATCTTGCCAAAAGCAATCTAAAGATTCAACGCAATCCCCATCAAAATACCGGTACAATTCTTCACAGACCTTGAAAGAACAATACTCAGATTTATATGGAAAAACAAAAGACTCAGGGTAGCCAAAACAACCCTGTACAATAAAGGAAATTCTGTAGGCATTACCATCCCTGATTTCAAGCTATAGTCCTAAAAACAGCTTGGTATTGGCACAAAAATAGACAGGTAGATCAATGGAATTGAGTTGAAAACCCAGATACTAACCCACACACCTACAAACACTTGATTTTTGACAAAGAAGCTAAAATTACACATTGGAAAAAAGACAGCATCTTCAACAAATGGTAATGGCATAACTGGATGCTGGCATGTAGAAGACTGCAGATAGATCCTTGTCTATCACCTTGCACAAAACTTAAGTCCAAATGGATCAAAGACCTCAACATAAATCCAGCCAAGCTGAAACTCTTAGAAGAGAAAGTGGGTGGTACCCTTCAATGAATTGGTACAGGAGACAGCTTCCTGAACATAACAACAGTAGCACAAACACTGAAATTGACAGTTAATAAATGGGACCTCCTGAAACTGAGAAGCTTCTGCAAGGCAAAGGACACAGTCAGCAAGACAAAAAGGCAACCCACAGATTGGGAAAAGATACTCACTAACCACACATCTGACAGAGGGCTGATCTCCAAAATTTACAAAGAACTCAAGAAGCAAGTCTCCAAAACACTCCAGGATCCAATTAAAAAGTAGGCTACAGAACTAAATAGAGAATTCTCAATAGAGGAGCTTAAAATGGCTGAGAGATAATTGAGAAAGTGTTCAACATCCTTAGCCATCAGGGAAATGCGAATCAAAACAACTCTGAGATACCATCTTACTCCTCTCAGAATGACTAACATAAAAAACACCAATGACAATTTATGCTGGACAGGATGTGGAGATTGGGGGACACTCCTCCACTGCTGGTGGGAGTGCCAACTCGTACAGCCACTTTGGGAATCACTATGGAGATTCCTCAGGAAAATTGGAATCAATCTACTACAAGATCCAGCAATTCCACTCTTTGGCATATACATAAAAGATGAACATTTGTACAACAAGGATACCTGTTCCACTACGTTCGTAGCAGCACTATTTGAAATAACCAGAACCTCGAAGCAACCTAGATGCCCATCAACTGAAGAGTGGATAGAGAAAATGTGGTACATTTACACAATGGAGTACTACTCAGTAGAAAAAAAAACAATGGAATCTTGAAATTTGCAGGCAAATGAATGACACCAGAAGAAACCATTCTGAGTGAGATAACCCAGTCACAAAAAGACAAGCATGGTATTTATTCACTCATATATGGATATTAGACATGAAACAGGGAAGTACCAGCCTACAATTCACAGACAAAGAGTCTGGGAAACAAGGAGGACTCTAAGAGAGATATTCATGGTAATCCAGAGAAGAGGAACGGGACAGAATCTTCTGAGGGGACTGGGAGCATGGGGCGGGAATGAGGAAGCTGGGAGAAAAAGAGGGCATGAAGAGGATGGAAGAGGAGGACATGGGGGCTGAGTAAGGGGAAGAACAGAGGAGAGCAGGATGAGAGATACCATAATAGAAGAAGCCATCATAGGTTTGAAGAGAGATCTAGTACTAGTGAGATTTCCAGAGACCAACAAGGATGACACCAGCTGGCAATCTAACCAATACTGGAGAGCCTACCTTAAATGCCCTTCCCTGATGACGTGATTGATGACTTCCTTGTATGCCATCCTAGAGCCTTCCTTCAGTGGCTGAAGGAAGCAGAGGCAGACTCCCACAGCTAAACACTGAGCTGAACTCCTGCAAACCTGTTGCAGGGAGGGGGGAGTGATGAGAAAATGGGTTAAGACTTGACAGGTGAATCCCACAGAAACAGCTTACCTGAACCTGATTCAGACCCCCTGAACATAGGTGTCCTTGAGGAGGCCTTGGTATACTTTGGGGCGTCGAGCAATAGATCAGCGTCTATCCCTGTCATCCATATGGACTTTGGGAGCCCATTCCACGTGGAAGGATGCTGTCTCCACCTGGACACATGGGGAAGGACCTAAACCATGCCCCGGGATCATATGACAGACTTTCGAGATCCCCCATGAAGGGCCTCACCCTCCTAGGAGAGTGGAGTGGAATAGGATGAGGGGTTGGGGGAGGGCTGTAGGGGGCAAGAAGAGGAGGGGAGGGTAAGGGAGCTGGAATTGACATGTGAAGCAAGCTTGTTTCTAATTTAAATTAAAAATTGCTGGTGAAAAAAATAATTATTTTACAATACCATGCAACATTTAATCATTCATTACTGAAGGGCATCTTGGTTTGTTTCAGTTCTTGACACAGAAGAATCCATTGACTATAAACATTTGTGTTAAGTTCTGCACATACATATGTAGTTTTAAAATTTGTTGAGTAAATACTTAAAAGCCACAATGCTGGAGTCCACGGTATGGATACATTTTGCTTCATAAGTAACTATGAAACCATCTTCTAGAATAGCTGGGCCGTTTTGCATCACTCCATCACTATCCCAGTGCCCCTGCTATTCCAATGCTCAGTGACACGTGATGCTGTCACGCCAGCCTTTCAGACCTTCTAAGGCGTGTGCCAGAAGCTCACGGTTTGAAGTCATGGACTGAATCTGCAAACGATGCTGGTGTCTGTTCATGTGGTTGGTTCCAAGTTTACATCTTCTTGTGTGAAATGTCCCTTCCAATATATTGTCCACTTTCTTTTTATTGGGTTGTTTTTGTTCCTATTATTGAATTTTAAGAGTTGTTTGTGTGTTTTGGATACATGCTTCATCAGATATGACTTCCACAAGTATTTTCTCCTAGTCTGGGACTTATGCTTTCATCTAATACTGATTTTAACAGAATGCGTTCTTTTAATTTTTAAGAAAGTGTTATTATGTAAATTTTGCATATAATGATGTGTGGGGAGGGAATACACATGCCACAGTACTCATGGATTTTAGAGGACAACCTTGTGGGGTCACTTTCAGGGATCACATTCAGATTACCAGGGTTACACTGCTTGCCTTGAAGATTTTAGTTTTATAAAAGTTTGGTTGTCAAAGATTTTTCTCTTAATCCTGTTTTTATATTGTGCCCTCTAGCTTTGTAGTCTTGAGCTTTACATTTGGGTCTCTGATTTGTTTTGTGTTATTTTGTCGAAAGTATTAAATCTGTGTCTATATTCCTTTCTGATTTTTCGTATTTTTGAGGAATTCATACATATACACAATGAAATATGATTGCATCTACCCAAACCCATGCCCCTCATACCTCTCACAGCACACTTCCCTAACTTCAGATTAACTTGTTTGATAACCCACTAAATCCAGTTAGTACTATCCACGTGTGCACGGGTGTGGACACATCCAGGGAAGCATGGACATCCCACCAGTAGTAAATGCATGTCCCGCTGATTAATTCTGCACTATTTCCTGAGATACAGCCTCCTTC
This sequence comes from Mesocricetus auratus, assembly GCF_017639785.1. Taxonomy (NCBI): domain Eukaryota; kingdom Metazoa; phylum Chordata; class Mammalia; order Rodentia; family Cricetidae; genus Mesocricetus; species Mesocricetus auratus. Next base: position 9,334,146 of record NW_024429269.1, on the reverse strand, counting down.
CTCCATTGCATGACTTTGCTCCTCCAACAAAGCCCAGTCAACTGTGCAGGGACTGCTCCCAATCTTCCACCAGTCGTGGTTACCATAGCTTTAAGTGGTGTGGCATCCCGCTTTGTTCTTCTTCGTTGTTCTGCTGGCTACTTCAAGTCTTTCTTTCTATATAAAGTTCAGGTTGGTTGATTTCTGCAAAATAGCCCACTGGTAGATTTAAACAGGCATGATGGCACAAGCCTGTGACCCAGCACTCAGAGTCTCAGGAAGGTAGATTGCTTCAGTGCGTGGGCCACCAGAGCTACCTAGTGAGTACTGGGCCAGCATGGGCTACATTCCAAGAAGCTATTTTGAAATAAGAGATAGAGGTGCCCTTAGGGGAGAGGTAGGGATTGCTTCATGCACAGGCCGAGCAAGGTGAGAAGAGTAGATGTCCCTCTATCCATCCTGTCTTCACATCTGCCAAAAGAGATCGTTTGACCTCTTTTGATTTCTTTTATTAGACTTTTGCACCTGTCTTCCTGTGGGTTTTGTATGAATTTTGTCAGCAGTATTGATAAACATTCTTTGATGCAAATATGAATTACACTGAATTTTCAGCTTCAAGTTTCAGTGGCCTTTTGCTGGGGCATAGTAAATCATTTATGTGTGAGGCCTACACCCTGTGCCCTGTGCCCTATTCCCTATGCTCCAAGCCCTGAGCCCCAAAGCCCCAGCCCCAAGCCTTATGCCTCAAGTCCCACATCCTGCACTGCCCCCTGTGGCCCAAACCTTAGTAGTAATACATATCAGTTGCAAGACGGTCTTTTTCTCTTTAACTCCCTAAAGTTATTTTAAGCTAACACTTCAAGTTTATGCTATTGACTTTTTTAGATCTTTCTTATTTACTATATTATTGTTTATTTTATATATTTTATTGCTATGCATTTGACAAGCAGAAAGTATACATGTTAAGATACACAATTAAGTGATTCAGTACACATTTGCATTGTGAAATAGCCACAAGGTTAATAAAGTAGACATCTCCTCAGCCATTTTCTCTAGTGCATTTAAAACTGAAATTTTCCCATTGGGCAAGGCCTTCACTGCATCTCACACACATTGCTAAGTTGTTTCATAATTTTCAGTAAACACAAGTAAACTTCCAACTTACCAATGTGTTCTCTTGAAATTTATCAATGTGTTCTTTAGAAGTATCTTGTTTAATATCCAAGTATTGAGGCATTTTCAACTATCATTTATTATTGATTTGTGGTTTAAGCCTGTGTTGGCCTGAGAGCATACTCCATAGGTTCTGTCTTAGTTAGGGTTTCTATCGCTGTGATGAAACACCATGACCAAAGTCAACTTGGGGAGAAAGGGGTTTGTTTCATCATATTTCCGCACCCCAGCTCATCATCAAAAGCACTGAGGACAGGAACGTAAGTAGAGCAGGAACCCTGAGGCAGGACCCGATGCAGAGGCCGTAGAGGAAAGTTGCTTAGCCTTGCTTCCCATTGCTTGCTCCAATGACTTTCTTATAGAAGCCAGGACTACCAGCCCAAGAGTGTCCAGACTCCACATCCATTGCTAATTAAGAAAATGCCCTCCAGGCTTGCCTACACCCTGGTCTTACGGAGGCATTTTCTCAATTGAGGCTCCCTCCCTTCAGATGACTCTAGCTTGTGTCAAGGTGACATAAAACTAGCCAGCACAGGGGCCCTATTGTTTTTAGTGAGTTAAGGTGTGCTTATGACTTCTCTCTGGTCGTATTTCCTGCATCACCTTTAGAAGCACATGGCTATGTGGTTGTTGGATGAATAACTCTACAAAAGTCCACTCAGTCAGGTTGATTACATTGCTGCTCAACTCAGCTATATACCACTGCCTCTTTATCTTCCTCCTTGAAATGTTGACTACTCACAAAAAAAGTGATCCGCCAAAGGACTCCACATCCCACCACAGAGTCACTGACTTGTCAATGCCTACCTTTGGGCGTCTGTGTTTCTCTATCTCCAGTGGTCTTTAGGTGCCCCGAGAATTTCTTAATTAGAGTTCCCCCTTGTAGCATCTTCAGCTTCAATCCATTTGTATCTTGTCAATACAGTGGTGCAGAGAGTTAGTGAGCAGCCTACATTTTTACCATCCAATCTCAAACTCTTTATGTCCATGAGCTATGATTATTGTAAATATTTCTTACTGTTTTCCCCTCACTCTTTTAGGAGAAACATTAAGGCCAGCAGCACATGCTAGAACTGGACAGCTTCCCTTCCCTCGGTGTGAGCTGGGTTCTCTCACTAGAGAGCGAGCCTTGGTCATGGAAAACACACTGGGCATGTTTCAAAGCGTTAGCTCACTTTTCCTCATGCCAAGGACACAAGGTGATTTTTCTTGGATCCTGTCCTGAGAACCTGCTGGCATCCTTTCTGTTAAACTTGATGAAGCAGAGCCTCTTCACTCTCTCTTGACCTTCTATAAACTTAGCATCCTGAAATCCTTTAAACTACCATCCAGGCTAGGCGAGCCTTTTGGCATCTCCAGTGAGCTTTGCCACAGGTAAGCAGATCACAGCTGTCTCTTAGAACTGACTATTCATGTGGTGGGTGACAGTCTTCCCTGGTGACTCAATACTCTTACACATCTAAGAAAAACCACTGGTTTTATGGTTTTTTTGTTTTTTTTCCAGCTGTTTTTTAATGTCATGACAATAAGAGTGGCAGTTTCCTAATACTTTCGAGTTGGGCACTGAAACCAAAACGCATTTGCATTTTTTTAAAGTAGCATATTTAAAAGGAGTGACACCATGGTTAACATCTGGTTGCTAGATTAAAATTTTGTGGTTAGGAAAATATTTTTGAAAGTACGAGGCTAAGCGATCAACCCATAAAACTTTGTGCAAATGAACAAGTGTTCCATGGACAAAAATCCCTTTAGCCATTGGGAGGGTGGTAGCCATAAATCCGTTTTTTCTTACAGGCAATTTTACCATTTCAGCAGACGAATGCCTAGTTAAAACGAAATCTATCATCAGAGCAAACTCTTTCCCCAGTTACTGAGTTAACTGAGGTGTGGCTAGATTTTCTTAGGAAGACATTTGTCTTCTGAGGAATGGGGCTGGAGTTTATGTTTAGCAGTCAAAGCACTTACCTGCAGTTCAAAATGTAAAATAGACAAAAAGAAAAATATCTTAGTAATGAAGACAAATAATACTCTCAGGCAGCAATTAAAAAAAGATAAATGAGTGAAGAAAAATTCATGAAGAACCAACTATCAAGGCACATTTAAACAAAGACAGAATAAGCAGAGACGTGGCAACAGGGCCGATTTCCACTGTGTACTGTGCCCATGCGTCCTTAAATTCTGTACCCACAGCAGTGTGTCAACCTCAGGCCAACCCTCAGAAGGAAAGGTACAGTCATAAGACGCCACGAAGCACCTTCAGATGTGTGTAATACATAAGCGACAATTAACGAACGCTTGATACAGAAAGGCTTCTACCTGAAAAGCATGGCCTGCTCCTTTCTCCTTTGTTGCCCTTGTTGGTTTTAAATGATGAAGCTGCTCTTCCACTCAGTAGGTCTTCACATTTGGAGGAAAGGGTTGAAGTGATATGAAAAACCTTTGTCTCTAGCATGAGCACACACCCACATGTGGGGAGCAGAGGAAGTGCGTGACGCCCTAAGTGAATGTGTGTTATTGCCATGTCAAGGACCCCAGATTCACACCCAGTGGGGAATGGCCAAACCTTCCCTTCTGGTCCATGTGAGGATGTTGATAGTGTGTGCAGAGAATGTATAGCATAGACTTCTCCCCTCTGGATGTTTACAGCTTGAAGACCGCTCCCATACAGAGACTGCTCATATTGAGATTACCTAAACCTGCTTCCTTGATCCACATGTACGGCATAAACCCCGCCTCCTTGACCTGCTGTATGCAATAACTCTGCTTCCCTGTTCAACCGTGTTTAATAAACATTCCGAGCTTCTGAGGCGCTGAGGTGTGTGTGTTCACAGAATGATGGATACTACTACCAAAGAAGGAATGCATAATCAGATCCATACCTGGAGTTATGCTGACCTCACATGTACACACACACACACACACACACACACACACACACACACACACACGGGGAGAGGGGCAGCAGATAAGGAAAACCAGCATTTCCACCCTAAAAGTTTATAATCAGGCATCCAGTCTTTCCATGACTTTGAATTCTGAGGTTACTCACTGCTTTCTCAAGCTGTTTCTATCCATAAATGCCTGCCTTTTTAAAAAGTGGGCGTGTCTCTACTTTTTCAAACTGCTACAACATAGCATCTTAATATATGTTGTGATGTGATTCCTCCCACACTCATCACACATTGCAGTCATCTTCACAGATGCTCTTCCTTACACAGTAAACGCACATGAAATGCCTTCCATTACCATACTGTCTGCTCCTCTCCTTATAGCTAAAGAAGCTTGAATTTATACTCAAATGTTATTTTTCTAATAAGAATAAAGCTGCCTTTTACGTATCACTGTCTTTAAGTAAATATAGAGGTGTATTTGACTGCATTATTTGTGTATACTTTTGTCACTTATATAAATACATATTCTTCAGTTGTATATATGGATTTCAGACAGTCCTCTGCACACTGTGTGATTTTAAAATGTGTTAGAGCAGAAGGAATTTGTCTTATCACTGAAGCATTCCAGCATTTCTTTTGATCTCCTTATACATGATCAAAATACACTCATACGTGAGGGTTGGGACTTGCTGGGTGGTCGTTGTGGAGGGGAACAGTTTCTCTACATGTTGATTGGTGACCCAAGAACCCAGCCCACAGCACTTTCAAGCATGGGTATTGAGAAACAAACAGCCATGAAGCGTGAATTTTTGTGAGTCCAGATGGTAATCAAGGCGATCTGGCATTTAGCATTTCCAGAACTTCAATGCCCATGAACTTTTAAACAGTAACAAGAAGAAGGGTGGAGATGATCCGAGTTTTGTAGGTGAAAACTACACATTGAATACATCCAAGTTCATATATCAAGTCACAGATAGCAAGCTCAGCGTATATGTTAAATTTAATCTGTAGTTGGTTTTGTTGTTGTTGTTTCTGTTTTGTTTTTAAGTTGAAAGGTTAAGACTCTATGCCAAATCAGAAAAATTCAGGCTACTCTCAATACTAGCTATTGATTTCATGTCCTGAGTCAAATATTCTTTAATCTCTTTCTATCACAATTTGCTGATGCCGGGTAACTTCCAAAAATGTTTATCTTAGTCCAGTCTTGCCATTATGAATTTTTTTTAAAAAAAGAAGAGGGAAATTATCCCAGCATATGTTATATTGCTTAGACATCTAAACGGGGGAGGGGTGTTAATATAAATTTATCATATCATGGACACGGATTAGGGAAGAAAAACCCATCTCCAATATTAAATTTCATATTTAGTTATTTCTTAGTGGAATCCTTTAAGCGTGCTACTCTTTAGGATTGGCTGTAAAATCTCGTAAACTCACCTAGGGACAAAGTGAAGGAGACTAGAAGCTAAGTAAGCAGAGGCAGGGCCTGAGGCCCTGGGGTGCACTGCAAATACAAGCAGGAGCCATGTCCACCGGCAAGGGCTTTCTCAGTCCATCAATTACCATCTTGATGTGCATTCAATACCAGCACAAGCGACGCATAAGTAATGCAAAGAATTCTTGTGGGTTGAAAGGCCGAAAGAGGAGATCAAGCAACAGTATCAGTAGCTCTGGATGGTGTGATCATGGTCCCAGATTTCAGACAGATACTTAGCTGCATTCTTCACATAACTGCATGCCCAGTGTTGCATCTTGGAGATGAGAGAGGCTTTGCATTGCTTTTATTTCTGAGTGGGATCCTGAAACGACTTCCTAAGTAAAACGCTGGCAGAGCAACTGTTCAGTCACTAAATGTCGCTGTCATTTTTGTCTTTTGTGTGATTAGAGGCAGATGTTGCTTCACAGAGATCCTGCAGCCGCTTCTCTCTGTCCAGCTCCCCTTAGCGCTCTCCCAGACCCAGCAGGATAAACGTCAAATATGCCTCTTGCCTATTGGGACCCAGCTTAGACATACACACATTCTTGTCTCAATGGACGGTCACTTATTTTATACAAGGAATTTCCTAGTGGTATCAGATTATAAAGTAAAATAGTGAAAATGGGCACATTCATTAAACATGAGTTTAAATGTTGATGGAAATATTTTCATAGAAATACAATTGTCAAATAAAGACAAGCCTGATCAAAAATCAATTTACTGGAGAGTGGGTCTTCAGGGCTTCTTAGCTCTGAATAGGGTGCTTGACCTATCAGAGGTGTAAATGAATGATGGGGAATTGACACATTTACCTCCATGAGTGCACACACTCACATACCACAGTGCACATGAGGAGTCAGAAGACACCTTGCAGGAGTAGGCTCTCTCCTTGTACTGTGTGTTCCAAGATAGAAATCAGATCAGTGGCAGCACTTTCAATTTCTAAGCATCTCACCAGACCATGTGTCACTTCTCTTAATCCTTCTCCCTGGTGGCCAAATGATTTATGTGAGTATTGCTTCGTCTTTGAATCAATAACACTAGAAGGTTCCATGTAGATAGTACTACATGGAATATGTTAGCTCTTTTCCTTTGATTCATTTACTGAAAAATCTTTTAAAATGTGCCCATGCTTTCTTAAGTTTGGTTTGATAATTTCTTACCCAAAGGTGACTTACTAGAAATATTAGAAAAAAAAAACTCCTTTAGCTTCTTTTTGTTTCATTATACTTTAATAATTTTGGGGGGAATTTTATACAATGTATTTTGTTTACATTCATCCCAAACTTGTCCCTGATTTAATCCTATAACTATTTTCTCAACTTCATATCCTTTTAATGACTATCATTGCCTAGGGAAGCAGGGCTCAAAGGGAATCCACCCATGGAATCTGAGAATTACGTTTTTCATCTAAGGTGGTAAAGGGAAAGACACTGCATAACCTCTTGATGATTTCCTTCTTCTGTATTCTTTATTCTGTGTTCTATAATTCTCTTTTCTTATCCCTCCTTCTAGATCTCTTCCTTATTCTCTCATTCTTGGTGTTTTCCTTCTAACTCCCTTAATGCTTTCCTTCTAATTCTCTCATCCTTAGTGTTTTCCTTCTAAATATACCTTTGTTTTTTCCCTTATAACATATATTCCCCAGCAACATCTTTCAGACAATATAAAAATTACAATGTGGTTACATTCTATTTTTCAAGTGGATGATTACAATGAATACAAGTAAAAAAACAGCATGTTTTCCATGTCCCTTGCATGATTAAACACTCTAGGTATTACAGGTGAAAAACAAGTTATCTCAAGAGCCCATGTACATTCATACCCAAGCAACTTGTTATAGATTAAGAGAGTGTAAGCAAGCAATTTATTCTTCTCAGCCAGTTCTTTTACTGGTAGGCTGCATTTTGCAGTTACAAAGAAAGGATCAACAATTTTATTGTTTACCTTGAAAGGTAAACTTAAAAGAAATCTTAAAGGAATTGCAAACCTAAACTTTTATAACAGTCAACTCTACTTTAAGTCTTAAGAGTGCATACCTGCTCATCAATAGATTTTTTTTACAGAAAACTGAGGGCAGCAATAGGTACAAGGAATTAGTTATCATCTTTGATCACCAACCAATCCTTGCAAAAAAGGTGCATCAGCTAATTATAATTGGGCTGCTTTTTTATCACTAACCTAATGAATCTATAACTCAGCTATGTGTCCTTGTGAATTTTAGATTGTTTTCTAGGATTTTTCATATAAGAGATATTATCAAAACATCTAATCTAACCTAGAGTTATTTTAAGGCTTTGTTTAAGCTATGATGCACACTGTAACCATCTCTACATCTCTACTAAAAGAGTTTAATTATCTGGGCTACTGGGACTCACTTGTTTATCTTAATCATTAACCTAAGCCACAGTCTATACAGCTTCTCAATAGAAACTCATGTGTTCCAGCTGTGTGACACTACCTTGTTTTATATTTTATTCTCTACAGCCTCTGCTTTATGAAAAGCAGGGGCAACATTTTATCCTACCTTTACCAATGTTAATTTTTTCACTACACTAACCTCTATCATAATTTCTTACTACATGTGTTAAAAATCTTCAATCATCAAAATCCTATTTAAACTAACACTATCACTGCACAAAATCATTGCTTCAATTAAACAGCACAGCTTAAGAGGAAATCATCTTCATGATAATCCACAGCTAAAAATGCCCAGTAGAAAGGAATAATTCCATGAGATAAACACACTGCATTACAGGCAGTGGGGATCTCCCCAGACCCATTCACACCATGTCAGATATCACAGGAAGATGGCAGAAGCAAACATGTGAAGGCACAGCAGAAGCAAAGGACATTCGGGAGTCTGCGGTCTCAGGGACTTGCCTATCTGAGGTTCATCCATCAGGGATTCACCTCCTGGTGGGCTGATGCCAGAACTTCAACTGCTACTTGCTTGCTCCTCTGACGTGGTAACCATAAAAATGATTCCTATTTGTTCGGCCCATATAACCCTGCATGTAGACCCTTCCAGTGGAACATGGTCAGCCTACAAGGAGCTATTCCCTTAAAGAAAGTTTCATCCCCTTCCTCTGGAAGCCATCAATTGTCCACAGATCCTCAATTAGGGAAACTCCTTCTCCTTTCAAGCTAGAAGAGTGTGGTGATTTGAATGAGAACGTTCCCCCATAAGCTCATAGGTTCAAATGCTTGATCCTCAGTTTGTGGAACTGTTTAGGAAGGATTAGGAGGTGTAGCCTTGTTAGAAGAGGTGTGTCACTGAAGATGAGCTTTGTGGTTTCAAAAGCTTATGCCAGACCAGGTTAGCGCCACCCCCTTCCTCCATTCTTGGACCAAGATGTGGGTTCTCAGTTGTTTCAGTCCCCATGTCTTTGCTTCACTGTTAAGAATGTTAACCCTCTGAAACCACAAACCTAATAAAATATATTCTTTCATAGGGTGTCTTGGTCTTGCTGTTTTGTCAGAGCATCAGAAATGTAACTAAGACAAATGTTGACCAGATTGATCTTGTACAAGCAATCACATTTACTGTGAGTCTGTGAATGCAATAGTCCTGCCATATCCAGAAAGCATTGTTTCACTGCAGCCATCCTTGAACTCTGACTCTTACCATCTCTCTGTCCACTCTTCTTTAATGATCGCTGAGCCCTGAGGAGAGGGCAATATGAATGTCCCATTTGTGTCTGAGCACTCCACTCACACTTATCCTCTTCACTTTGACCTTTTGTGAGTTGCTGCATTAGCTAACTGCCCCTGGTGGCACCACCCACAATGGGCTGAACCCTCCCACACCAACCATCAAGCCTACAGGCACATCCATAGGCTAATAAGACAAAGACATTGCCCCAACTGATGTTCCCTGTTTCAAAAGTTACTCTGGTTTGAATCAGGTTGACAAAAATTGGCCATCACAGTAGCCCACACCTGGCACTGTACTTTGTAACTGTCACTCTGTGGCTTTTGGGAGGAGCATCATTGCCTGTTTAGGGTAACTGCAATTAAGTCCTTTATATGAATAGTTATATTCACATATATGCATATGTATGAAGCTCATAAAATAGTAAGTTTCCATATGACTTTTTAATCATCCTTGGTGTTAATTATCCTTCCTCTCCCACTTAAAGTTCCCTCCCCATCATTTTCTTTTTCTCCTCCATATTACCTATGCTTTCTTTTTGGGCTACCTAAGCATTATTTAGTGGCACTTCTAATTATCACAGCTGTCGATATCATCATCTAAAAATGTTGATGCTTACGTGAATGGCATTACCATAAATGCTTTACATGTTGTGGTGGTTTGAATGAAAATGACCCCCATAGGCTTATGGAGTCAAATGTTTGGTCACCAAGGAGTGGTATTGTTTGAAAGGATTAGGAGTCATAGCCTTGCTGGGGGAAGTGTGTCGCTAGGGGTAGATTTTGAAGTTTCAAAAGCCCATGCCAAGCCCAGAGTGTCTCTCTTCCTGCCTACAAATTCAAATGTAGAATTCTATCTCTCCAGCACCATGTCTGCCTGTGTGCTGTGATGATTACAGCCATAACAATAAACTAACCTTCTGAACTATAAGCCACAATTAAATATTTTCTTCTGTAAGAGTTGCTGTGGTCATGGTACTTCTTCACAGCAATAGAGCACTAAGACCTAAGTATACCATGTTTTATAACAGAAAAAAACAAGTATTTTCTATTATGAGTACCACAGTTCCTTATGTGGTACATAAGGGCAAATGATCGGGCTACTTAGCTGTGAGTGCAGTCTCCCCACCAGCCTGGTCCCAGAGCTGCATCTATTTATGATGCTGTTGGCCATTTGCTATGGTTTCTTATCAGCTAGCTTTGACTTAATTATTAACCCATAATTACTAATATATATTTTATAAGGTCTTATCTTACCAAGAACACCAGACTTGTGTTCTCTCCTCCTGGGATCACATGGTGACTCTCTACTCTTGACTACATTTCCCAGAATCTCATCAACTCCTAGTCCCATCTATCTTGCTTCCCTATTGGCCAACAGTGCTTTATTTGTCAACCAATAGGACAACATATACACAGAAGGACTCCCCCCATCACTTAGCTTTGATGACTTCAGTTTCATTTTATCCAACAAATGACATAGGTGGCATATCCTTTTCTGTTGAAACTGAGTGATAGACTATATGGTTACTTAGTTAAAGTTCACAAAGGAAGGAGTGATAGCTCTGAATCCTCTGAAGCCAACCTTCTCAGCTAGCCACCATCATCTCCATCCTCTACCTGACAGTGATGACTGCTGTTGACACACTCAGCCATATCTTCCATAGTGCCCAATAGCACAAACCTCTCAGTCACACTCATATTAACTAAATAAGCAAATCTTATGTCCACTGAGCACCATGAGTGGATCCAAACTAAAGTCTCAGAAACAATGCTTGCACAAGTCAAATTTAATTTTCCTATTTCTGGCATTTGTTTCTAATAATTTTTTAACTATCTAAAGCATGCTTTCAGTACTCTTCTTAATTTTTGTTGCCTTTGTAATTCTTACAGCCTGAAGCTTTCATGTGAAACACCAGAGCAAGAAGCTCAAATCCTTTGTCTAGAGCTTTTGATTTCTAGTTTCTCTGTCAGTCCATCTTCCAACTTCACCACCTGCTAAAGTCACCAAACAAAGATGTAGAGAGAAATCTTCATGCAAACAGTTGTTTTGTTTTTATTGGCTAAGGAAGAGTGAGCAGGACTGCAATGCAGGACTCCCTTGCTCTGTCTGGGACAGCCTCTGGCCTTTCTGAGGTAAAAAGGAGAGGCTAGAAGGCTGGGGATCTATTTTAGGTAAGAAATGCTACAGAAGGTATCTGAAAGGCTGCCACTTAACACTAGAGAGCTGGCATGCTCTGGTTGATGGGTGAATACAGAGTGTCATTTACTAAATGAACTAGTTAGAGCCACAGCGGGCTGTTTCATCATGTTGGTTTTGTGAGATGGGTATGTCAAGCAAGTCTTGTATAAGTGACTCACTGTCTTTGTGTTGCTAAGCTGTCCTTGTATGATGTACTGAGTGAACTGTGATTTGGAAAAGTGTCTTGTAGCAGTTTCTGGACTGAGCTGATCACATAGCACAATTTTCTTCAACAACAGGCCTCTCTTCCCAACCCTCTGCCATTGCCTGACACCTGTGACATGCAGCTTCCCCACAAAGTCTCTCTCCACACCTCACCTCTGAAACACAGTGACCCTGACGCATGTGATGCCATCTTGAAGCTGACAGTTTTCACATTAGCTATGATGGGCTTGGCAACTCTTCTTAAATCTAAGGAGTTGTAGATTTGAAGACATGAGTGTAAAGGAATTGTGAGACACTCACATGGTAGCTTTCTTGGGTTCTGGATCTAAAGGGGGGAAATATTTCATTTAAAATGTTATTGCTACAATATAAATATGAGGTGCCGCCATCCCAAATCTTAAAATATAGCTAAGATTGGCTCCAACCCCTGTCAGTGTCTTTGGTGTCTCTAGATTTGTGAGACCCCCTGATGCTTTGTTTATTTATGAGACAGTCTCTCACAGTTTAGTGCTAGCTGACCTGAAACTCCTAATCCTCCTGCCTCACCTTTCAGAATGCTGGAGTTGTGGTTGTGGACAATACTATAACCAAGAACCCCTAACATCTAACTACACTCCTCTTACTCCTATCTAGATGCTGATTAGGCTTCACGGGTGACCTTGGTGGAGACAAGTGAGGAGTTACACTGCTGTACCATTCAGTGGCTAATTTGGCTATTAGTAAAATCCTATGGCACCTATAATACTGACTCTTGGGAGAGAAAAGCAGAGGCAAAAGGGCTATGAGTTTGATGCCATTGTGGACTACTTAATAAGTCCAAGGTCACTGTAAGGAAACCATCTAAAAAAACCCCAAATGCAGATTCTCTGGAGTACATCTCTTGACTGAAGATTCAGGGTCCTTCTGGTAGCTCATCCACTCTCTTGTCTCATCCAATCCACACTCTCTTCTAGGCCCATTTCCATTTTCAATAACATCTTTGCCACCCATACTTAATGGTGGTCCAGGGGGGTTTGGCATCACTCTGTGCTCTCCTGTCATCAGGGAAATGACTTCAAAGAAATCTTTCTAAGCCAGAAGTGACTCTTTCATTTCAATCACTAAAATACCCTTTATTCAATATGCCTCACCATCAGCTGCCCAGTTGCTCACCCCTGCTGGCCTGGGTAGGCATAGCTTCCACTTCCTTCCTTGCAAAGACAGATCTTCAAACCTCTGCTCTGCACTTGGGTGAGAAAATGAGCAACTACATGTTAGGAGAGACTGAAATATCTAGTAAGGGTTTTTCAATGACCAAGGATATTTCTTTGCTGTAGAACTATCTTTGTACACTATAAATATGTATTGCTCTCATTGTTAATAAAAAGCTGATTGGTCTACACTTTGGCAGGATTTGGGGGACAGAGAGAATGCTGGGAAGAAGAGTGGAGCCTGAGGAGTTGCTAGCCAGACATGGAGAGGAGGCAGAAGGGGCAAGATGAAAGATAGGTAATTCCATGTGGCAGAATGTAGATTAATATAAATGGGTTGATTTAAAATGTAAGAGTTAGCTAGTAATAAGCCTGAGTGCTTATAATTAATATTGTCTCCATGATGGTTATTTGGAAACTGCCAGGTAGAAAAATCTGGCAAAATTTCTTCTTTTCATTTTGTTAGAAAAACAGAAATGTATTGTTACACAAAACTATGCTTCAATAGGTAAATTCATCACAACAAATGCCATAATGAAGCAAGAATGTAACAAAGCACATATGGGCATTCACATATATAATAGTCCTATACTTATTTTGGAGATGATATAACTAACTGTACTATAGTTTCTTTTATCATTGTTTTATTTTACATATAAATGATACAAATAATTATGTGATCATCTATAAAAGCTAATTCATAACACTACACAAAATATAAACCATAAAACTATTCATATATCAATTATGTACACAAAGTCACATACACATTCATCCTGCTTTCAATTTTATGAACAAAGTGTATGCATGTGCACAGTGTATATCTGTGTGGATCTATGATCTGCCTATGACGTGTAGTAATTCTGCATTTTCCATCTTGTTCTGTTCTGTTATGTTCCTTGCAAGCAAGGTTTTCACTATCCCTCACCATATATATGTTTATTCATGAGACCAAAAGCACCATAATGAAGCAGAGGCGGATCCAACATTGAGTAACTGGCAGTTTACCTAATGTTTCTATTATAGCTGTCAGGTTCAACATCATGTAGAGACATGGAAGAAACTCTGGAATTTATCAAAATCAAATGTTCAGCTCAGAAATGAAACTCAGGTCTTCCTTTGAGCTTCTGGCTGGCTACACAGTTGAGAGCTCTGTCCTTCCTTGGGTGGTGAAGGGATGATTCACCCTCTGAGGTCAGGCCAGCCCCCATTTGTCACATCGATTGTACTCTCCCACAGACAAGGGTCACCACGGTCCCCTCTGTGGCAGGTTATGTACCTGAAGAGTCTGACATCATATTTTTCCATCTTTCTTCCTTTTGAAAGCTCTACTATTATTGCTGTAAATGTGATTATACAAAGCTATAAATTTCACACTTAATCTGTTTTAAATCCTTTTGACATATGACCAGGAGTTGGAAATACATAAATGTTGAATTTTATGCTTTTTTCCATGTTACCATAGCCTGGTATTCTATTATAAACTGTCATGTCACCCAATCAAAGGAAAATGGGTAATAAAGGTTAGGTTGGTCCAAGGAACATTCCCTTTGGCTTGGATTTACCTATTTTAATAGGATGCAGTCAGAATGATGAAATTTTGAAGTTTTCAAAAATGGTAGTGAAGGGTAGGGGAAGAATTCATCTCAGATATCTCTCTCTCCCCCCTCCCTCCCTCTCTCTCTTCCCCTCCCTCCTTTCCTCCCTCTCTCTGGCTATGATGACGTCACAGCTTCAATGCGAGTGTGTACTGAGTCCCTGCTACAGCAAGCTCGCGACTAAACCAAGAGCAAGGAGGCAGACGCGGTTGGGACATCATGGGAAGTAGGCAAGCGAAAACCAGTACCAGGAAAATGAGAGAAACAGCCAGGGGATACCTGGGGTGAGCTGAGGCGACCAGAGTCATCCTTACCCTATTCTCCATTGACCCACTGGAATTCACTTACAAGACATACATCTTTAAAAGGAAGATGCAAATTTTCTACATAAGGACCACAGAACTTTGATGGGCCCAAGGGCAGAAAGCGTAGGGGAGCCTTGTGCACCAGGCCTTTAGTGGCGGTGAGGGAAGTGAACCAGACTCTCCCAAACAAACGGTGATTAGCTGGCAAGCGATAAAGCTAGTGACTTCCTGGACTCACCCATCGGACACTGTGGAGCTGGCATTCGGCCAACTCAAGCACAATGCACAGTAAGATGATGACAGGGACGGCTACCAGGAACACCAGCCGAAGCATGGTGGCAAACCTCTTTGGTGTGCTCCGATCTTGAAAGTGCAGTCACAGCAAGACCCCAACCAATGGAGGAGGCAGAATGGAAGACAGTTCGTCCTACTTTCCCTTCTGAGGCTGCTATAAAAGCAGCTGTGGAGAGGAGATTCAAACTGGCAGTGGCTGCCAGCACCCAAGGAGCCTGAGACCCTCCAAAGGTTTTCTTTTTTTTATTTTTATTTATGTATTATTAATAAATATGCAGTGTTCTGCCTGCAGGCCAGAAGAGGGCACCTGATCTCGTTACAGATGGTTGTGAGCCACCAAGTGGTTGCTGGGAATTGAACTCAGGACCTCTGGGAAGTACTGCTAGTGCTCTTAACCTCTGAGCCATCTCTCCAGTCCATGGGTTTTCTTGGCGAGATGATGCAGTGTTGGAGGAGCCACTGTTTGGCCCACAGGCCCGGCTCCAAACTGAAGTCTCTGCTGGCTGTGGGGTAGGAGGAGAGCAAGAGGTTGCTGCGCAGGCCTCGACTACAAGAATGATGGTCGCGCCGGGGTACCGGCAGGGTGGCCAGAGCTAAGGACAGGATGGTGTACAGCATCCGGGAGCTCTTTCAGATCCTGCTCCCAAACACACTCCCAGCCACACACTCATCCTGACTCTGAGCAGTAGCAAGGTATCTGATACAAGAAATAGTCGTTTCTGGATTGAGCCTCCTCAGAAAAACATACGTGGTCCATCCGTGCTGCCACTAGTTGACCATTGCTGGAGACGACGTAGATGTCTGCGATCCATCCTGCCCCTGATGTTTGTAGTCTGTGCTGCTTCAGGCTGCTATGGGCAAGGAAGCTTCTTTTGCCATGGTATCCGATGACTGCGGACTCATAACTGAGAATGAGAGACATTGAGGGCTCTGTGACAACCGCTCCCCTGCACTCCCACCCAAAAAGAGAAAAAAAAAAGGAACAGTCCGGACAGGAAGCTATTAAAGTCCTTAAAATTTGTGATAAAGATGCCGAAGCGTAGCTCTAAGCAGTTGATGGATTCTGGTGGCATCAGGGGTGGGGATGGTGACAGACTCAGTTATCTTTAAGGGGCTGGCTACTGGGAGTTTGACCATGCTCCAGGGAGTATATGGGGAGCGCTAATTGGACTTGGGGGTTTGGGGAGAGCACAAAGGGGAAGGTAGATCTGGAAGGAATGGGAACGGAGTGTGGTCAGGGAGCACAATTAATAAAAAATATTATGTTGGAGGGAGAAAAAAAAACACTCTGACCAAAACAACTTAGGGGAAGGGAGCATTTATCAGGCTTCAATTTCCAAGTCATAGGCCATCATTAAAGGAAGTCAGGGCAAGAACTTGAGCAGAAACTTGAAACAGAAACCATGGAAGAATGTTCCTTGTTGGCTTGCCCCCTGGCTCACTCTCTGGTTCATACTTTCAAATACAAATACAGTCTAGGACCACTTGCCCAAGGATGGTGCTGCCCACAGGGGAATGGACCCTCCTGCATCAATTAACAACCAAGACAATCTCTCAGAAACATTCTGAGATCAGCCTGATTAAGGCAATCACTCAATTGAGACTGCTTTTGGGTGATGCTGGGCTGTGTCAGGTTTAATGCTAATGCTAACTAGGGCACATCCTTAGAGTGTTTGGATTACAAGGGGCAGAAGCCTACCCATGAACCGGCTGAAAAATGGGCAAGAGAAAAAAGACGACTGTCTACAGTGTTGCCTATGCTGAGGGCTAAAAGCAAAGAAAGGAATTAGATTTGTCATAGGAGGCCACAGAAAGCCACTGGAGAATCAAGACCCAAGAAGTTTCTCTGAGGAATCAAAACAGACTATAGAGCCCACAACCCATGATCCAGGTGGTGTGAGTAGCGGCAGATCATTCTAGAAGTCTAGTTGCAACAAAGAATAAAATATGAAAGACAGCCTCTGAATCCACTGTAGAGAGTCAGACAGTCTGTGTAATCAGAGAGAATAAGTCACTCTCAGGGAAGATGTGTTATCTTAGGGTTTCTACTTCTGTGATAAAGATCATGAACAACTTATGAAGGAAAGGGCTTATTTTAGCTCAGCACTATAAGTCCATCGCTGAAGGAAGCCAGGGCATATCTCAGGGCAAGAACCTGAAGGCAGGATGTAAAGCAGAGGCCATGGAGGAGTGCTGCTTTAGGGCTTGCTCCCCACAGCTTGTTCAGCCTGCTTTTTTTTATACCATGAAGGATCACCAGTCCAGGAGATGTAACTACAGTGAGTTGGGCATTCCCATATCAATCACTAATCAAGAAAATGCCTAACAATCTTATCCTGTCTTGTGGGGGCATTTTCTCAACTGAGGTTCCCTCTTTCAAATGACTCTAGCTGTGTCAAGTAGACATAGAACCAGCCAGCACATGTTTGAAGGACATGGCAAATATTCCTGGGCCCCCAAGTATGGGAGTACATCACTGTTTATGGAAAGGATTCACATTGTGTGTGTGTGTGTGTGTGTGTGTGTGTGTGTGTGTGTGTGTGTGTGTAAGTGACACATGTCAGACAATTGCTGACAGCACTAAGATCCTAATCACGGTCTTGGGCCTTCAGCCTCTATCTCTACCCCATGTTCACTGAGCTAAGTTCAAAGGGACAATGTCACATAGAGTCTAATCAGGCCTGAAAAGGGGCATCTTTCCCGAATGGCATTTACTACAGGTTCTTTATCCCCAGTCAGGTCTACACACTTGGGAATTATGCATTATGTAGCTAACTAAACTTTCTGGATCATTGCCACAGGACTTAGAGTCTTGCTTTGTCTGACCAAATGTATGCAATTTGCAATTTCAGCTGCTCCACAGAAGAGCAATCACAAGAAAGGTATGTGTGCACTTGGAAGACAATGGACTCCAGAACAGAGCCCAGAAGTCCATTGTGCATGCTAAATGCTTCCCTCACCACCACCACCACCACTCCCCCCACACACACACACACTGGGCCTCTCTTCAGAGTTAACCAGTATTTTCTGGTTCTGTGCATCTCCCAGGAATGCAGAACAGAGACCCTGCATCCAAGTTTGCTTTCCTATCGCTGTGATAAATGTCATGACCAAAAGCAACTTGGAAAAGAGTCTATTTCAGGTCACATTGCATTATTGAGGGAATCAGGGCTGGAGCTCAAACAGAAACTGAAGCCGAAACCAGGGGAGAGTGCACCTTCTTGGTTCAACCTGCTTGCCTCATGCTTAGTCAGCTTCCTGGGGATGGCACTGCCCACAAGGATTCTCCCACATTAAGTATCAATCAGGACAATGCTCCACAGACATATCCACAGGTCAGGGCACCTCTTGTAACTTTGGGATGTTTTAAATCAACGGGTGAAGCTAAATAAGAGATTATGTTCACAGTCAGATCGCCACAAAGAAGGACAGAGGGAGTATCCAAAGCCGCAGTGTTCCTCTTAACAGTCACAGAGTTGGACCTTGGGCTCTGTGAAATTCACCTTACCCTCTTTATGTACAGGTAGATAGGTACATATCTATGATGTGATATGATACATAGAAAAGGGTAGAAATAAGAAAGAAAAGAAATGGATACATTGGTTTAATTTGTATTTCAAAAAATAAAGTCTAATATTGTTGTCTAAATTTCCCAGGACTACCAGAGGCCTTACAATTACAATTTATTTTCTTCTAATTTTAAGAGCAAGAGAATAAGGTCAAGGTGTCAGCAGAGAGGAATATTTGTTTCTCCTGAAGCTTCTCCCGTCTTGTACATGGCCGCCTTTCTGCCCAGGGCTCACATCTTTCCTCCCTGAGTGTGTGAGCCTTGTGCATTTTTATAAGGACACAGTCAGTGGAGTAGAGCTCACTCCAATGGCCTCATCTCACCCTCATTACCTCTTTAAAGAGCTTTTCTCCCAACATAGTCACATTCTGAAATACTGAGTCAGCTCATTCCACGTGAATTTTAAGGGACACCACCACTCAGTTCAAAACAGTGATTGCTCAAGGTGGTAGTTCCGGCTGCAGTGATAAACCCTATGACCAAAAAATAACTTGATGAGGAAAGGGTTTATTTTTCTCACACATCGTGATCACAGTCCACCATCGAGGAAAGTCAGGCCAGGGACTCGAGCAGGAGCAGAGGCAGGAACCATGGAGGAAGTTGCTTACTGGCTGGCTTCTCTGTGACCTCAGCTTTCTTTCTTACACAACTCAGGACCACCTGACCAAGGGTGGCCCCTCCCAAAGTAGGCTAGCCCATCCCATATCAATTAAGCCAGAAAATGTCCCTAGGAATTTGGCTACAGCCAATCTGATGGAGGCAATTCGTCAGTTTAGAGTCCCTCTCCCCAGGAGTCTCTAGTTCGTGTCAAGCTGACAAAAACAAACCAGCTCACCCTATAAACTGTTTTTGTGTGAACAATTGCAGACACAAGTCCAGGGGTCCATTCAGTATGGGTAGACACAGCTCAAGAGTGGATTTCAAAAATCTGGTCCACTTGAATCTGTATGAGAGCTTTCAATGCAGACTGTGTGTCTGCTTTCCTTCATTCTATTTAAACACACACGGGGCTCCAAACACTGCTATTGTGCTGTGTTTGGTAAAGGATTCCAGGATATCTAACACATAGTCTCCACTCTCATTTTTAAAGGCTTCATTACATTTCACTCTGTATGCATGTGTGTGTTTGTGTTTGTGTTCATGTGTGGGTTGTATGTGCACTGATGAGTGTGGGTACCCACTGGGTCCAGAAGAAAGATCAGATCTCACAGAGCTGGAGAAACAGGAAGTTGTGAGCCACTCAACATGGGTACTAGGAACCAGATTTGGATCCTCTGAACAAGGGCAACAGCAATAGACATGCTAACGTGACTGGCGAAAGCCCAAGAGGCCTCAACACTACACAAAGAACTACAGGCAAGTAAGGAATGCTGAGAGCAGGGAAGATAGTCGTTCCCAGAGAACAACACATCTGTTGACTACACAGTACCAAAGGGTCAGTCTTGGAAACACATATAAATAGCATCACATATAACCAGCAGGGTATACTTATGTGTTTAGGAATATGTATGTATATACACATACATATATGTATGTAACAACAATTAATAAAAAAAAAGAGGCCATGAATTTGAAAGAGAGCGAGGAAGGGTATATGGGAAGTTTGGTGGGAGGAAGGGAGGGGGTAATCATATTATGGTCTCAAAATAAAGAAATGTTTTTTAAAGAGCAGCGTGTCCTCTAAACTACTGGAACCACCTTCCTATCGCCCCCTTTCCTTTCAGTTCTCACTAATACCTAGTGAAACTGTGCGGTTGCCACCTGACAAATAAATACAAGCAGCACTCAGAACTACAGTGACTGGCAATGGCAGACCTTCACTGTGTGCTTCCAGTCACAGGCATATGTGTAGGACTGTGGTACCACATTTAGCTTTCATATGTGATGATGGAGAGAGTAGAGTGATACTGCGCTTCAGAAGTGTCTCTGTGACATGTGTCTGTAACAATGGAACCTTTAAGACTGATAGAACAGACAGTTGTCAGAGGAGAAAGTCAAATGAAGAAAAAACCCTGCTCCTCTTCATTAGCCATCAGAGAGATGCAAAGTCAACAGCACAATGTAACATCGTCTCTTCCTCCAGTTAGGGTGGCCAATAGAGAAAAGACAAAATTCTGGTCACGGCTGCGCATGCTTACATTCCCGGCATGGGGAGGTCCGGGCATGGGGGTCATGATTTAAAGATCAGCCTGGGGTATGTAGTGGGACCCTACATTAATATTAAAAAAGAAAAGCAATGCAAGAATGTGGAGCAAAAGGAAGTCTCTTGAGCTGTTGGTGGGAATGTTAGTGGGCATAGCCACTGTGGACAGAAATGCAGTTCTTAAGGCAGTAAAATCCCAGGCTCTAGATACTGCTGCAGCCCTTGTGGGGGGTATGCACAGGGAATGCTATTGGCCTATCAGAGAGACATCTGAGAAACAATGAAGCACCAATGCTTCTCAGAGAGTACTCACAACACCAAAGATATAGAATCCACCTAGACGTCTGTCAGTGAATGAATAGATGCAGAGACCATGACACAAAAATAGATAGATAGATGATAGATGGATAGATAGATAGATGATAGATAGATAGATAGATAGATAGATAAACATGATAGATAGAAGAGTGCCTTATTATTTGCAGAAAAATGAGATCTAACCGGAGGGCCTTCTGCTAAGTGAGATCAAGTCAGATGCAAACAGACAAGTACTAAATATAATACTGCATATTTTTCCTCATATGTAGATATTTTAAAGGCAATTTTCGTTTATAAGGATAATTAATATGGGGTGGGGATGGTGGGGCAGTGGGAAGCTAGATATAGTTAACAGTGAATAGTTATATATTTTGTGAGTAACTAGAAGAGAGTTCAGTTTCCAGACACCAAGCAAAGTTGGGGAGATGGGTGCAGTCTCCTTGGTTGATCAGCACATGTTTTATACACAAATTGGGGTGCCCCCCTGCACAGCCTAATAATCCAGTTATTAAAGGTTAATCGAACCACTTAAAATTATTTTGGGGAGAGAAATGTTAACTACCTGGGTTTGGTCACTGTATATTCTGCATTCACTACAAATTATTACAATTTACTACCTAACTTGTACAATCAAAGTAATTTTTTAAAAGATTAAAGCCAAGACCATACTTTACATAAGCTGGAAGTTAAAATCTTAACGTCCGCACTCAGGACCACCTGTGTTGATTCAGCATACCTTCTCCCTGGAAGAAAGGTTTTGAAAATTCCATAAGAAAAATCAGTCATGCTAAATGGATAGGAAAGTAGGAGGCACAACTATGGGATGACTCTCTGTGTTTTTAGATGTCCGGTGTGTCTGGACCACAGACTAATCCACTGTTAGATTAAAATGCTCCCTGGGTTTACAGATCTTTGTCACCTTATTATCTAGCAAGTGTCACAGCACATCTCCCTTCCCCTGCAGCAGAGGGTCTCAATGAAAACATTTTTTCTTTTGTCCCCTTTAAATATTATGGAAAAAGATCTCTTTGCACGGACAGTCAGTGTGTCACACTTTCTTCCTTCTGGAATTTCATCTGTGCCAAGTAAAATCCCTTTATACTCAGTTGCTGATGGTGACCCAGACGGGCTGCCTTTGAACTGTGTCACACCCCATGCCAGAGTCTCTCCCAGCATAAGGCCAACACTCGGGCGGACACACAGTATTTTCAGCTCCATAGCAGTTTGGTAACAAAGGGACCGTAAATAATTCCCGTGTGAAGTGTTCCAGTTTTCATCAGTAGTTTTGACTGAACACAAAGGCATTTTAGAAGCAAAGCCCCATTCCTGTCTGCGGAACAATGCAAGCCTGCGGTAGGTCTATTTGAGACAAGATTTTACAGCCATGTCATAAAACATATCTGAGTAAAAACACATGCTTTCTTGATCATTAAGATTTTTCCAAAAGCAGGGGCCAAACTTCACAATACAGCAGAATCTCGGGTTTGCTTTGATTCCTATAATGAATGACCAAGCAATCCCAGGAGTCATGGGTTTTAACACAAAGAATTAACCATTCCTGAAACACCAGAGGCCTTCTGCTCAAGTACCCAAGCAATTTGCCCTCTTTTCCTGCTCAGTCTGGAGTGAACCACAGGCCGTAGACTGAGCCCCACTCAGCTCAGAGCAGGTTTTTGCCTTGGTGTCAGTGTCTACTGTCTCCCCAAGTCACTTCCTGATGACAGACAAGATTGTCTCTAAATTAATAATGGGGCAGGAAAGATCTGGGCAGAAAGGTAACCAGAAATGTCATGTTAGAAATACATTACCAAAATTAATCCCTAAAAATTCCTTAAATTAAATAAATTTCCTAAGTTTGCCAAGATTTCAACTGTAGCTGTCCCAGTGAATGTTAGCTCTCTGTACTTATTTATTCAACACAAATGCAAGCCCCTGCCCTGTGGTCAACTGGTCCTGCTTCCTACCTTGGGAGGACTCATTTCTCATCCATTTCTACATGTTTGATGTTTCAGATCCCTTGGTTATTCTTATGTTTTGATTTTTTAATAATGTACAAAGCAATAGGTTTCTCTACAGCATATATTTTTCATGCATAGCTAATTTTGGCTGTTCTTTCTCCCCTCTTTCTTATTTCCCTCTTCATCCTCCAAGCCCCTTCCATACTCAGATGTCTCCTTCCCCTTTTCATGGCTCCATGTCCTGTGACCCTTCTCCCTGCCTCAAAATCCCCCCATAATTCTCTTTCTAGGTTGCTGACCTACACACACGCACACACACACACACACACACACACACTCAAGTACACAAACAATCCACAGGAGGAAATGTGTGTAAATTAAAACTAGGATTCACATGAGTGAGACCATGCAGTACTTGCACTTCTAAGTCTGGGTTATCTTGCTTAAAATGATAATTTCTGAACCCATCCATTTTCTTGCAAGTTTTATAATTTGCTTTTTCCTTACAGCTGAATAAAATTCCATTGTGTCCATGTGCCACATTTCTTTATCCATCCATCTGCTGATGAACAAGCAGGGTGATACCATTTCTTGGTTACTATGAACAGAACAGCAATAAGATGGGTGCACACTTCAAAAAGCTTCTGTACAACACAGAAAAGTATTGGCAGAGCACATGCACAGCCTATAGAATGACAGAAAGACCTTGTAAACTCTACTTCTGACAGGGACTTAGTATCCTGGGTGTACAAAGAGCCACAAACACTATGTACCTAAAAAAATTAAACTGCCAATCAATAATAGGCTAGTGAACTGAAAAATAACTTTTTTATACCAAACATCATATTGTAAATATTAAATGTATATACATGAAAAGGGATGCAGCCATATTTAATGCACACCTAGGCTTCAGATTTCATGTGATTGGCCTGAGTATAGGGCACATTGCAATTTTTCTTCCTTCGGGTATATTCCCATTGCTTTATTGTAAAAAAAAAAAAACAACAACAACAAAAAACCGTCACTGTGTCCATTAGCCAAAGTGAGCTATGTAATGCTTCCAAACGCCACGTAGGTGGTTGACATCCGTGTCCTCCACACTCATCACAGACCTGCCACCTCCTTACACACAATGTTGGTGGCCGCTGACCTCAAGACAGCCTGTTGCTATGAAGGGATACGTGGTCTCCAGGTAACTGCATCTCCAAGCAGACTCCTAGGAACTACCACCCTCATCTGTATTCTAGCTTTGGCAGCAATGTTTCAGATTCGGAAAAGTACTGGGAATAGCCATAGGACTCAGTAACTCCCTTAGGCAGAGTGTTTTTAATGCTACTTGGCTTATCCCAGGTTCTTAAGTTACATTCCTTCCCGGTGTGCTTTTCTGGCCGTGGGTGGCCTGAGTAAGTCACCCCAGCTCTCCATGGCACATAGTGACCTCCACCGTAGTTGCTCTTTGCTTCACTTTTGGCTGTGGTTGAGAGACGTGGAGAGCTCCCTTCAAGTAGCAAGGAACAAACAGGCTAGTTTGGGATTTCAGAGTATTAAACACATTCCTGCATTGAAACTCAGAGTCTGTGGCCTGCTCACATTTCACCTAAGAGACCAACCAAGATCCTGATAACTTTTTCTGGATACCGAACACACACACACACACACACACACACACACACACACACACACACACACACACACCACAGAGAAAGACCAAGGAAGAACAATTAACAAATCACTCTCGAAAATTAAGTAAATAAGCCTCTCAAATAGCAAAAGGTATAAACCTTTTATCACTCACCATTAGTAGATAAAGCTATTTCCAGCAATACATTACATATTTATACAGCCAATCTCAAGACAACGAGAATATAGGGTAGTCACAAAATGTCAGCTAGTTTTGTGATTCAAACAATAAGTATTAATGTATACTAGGCTAGAAGTGGATACCACAGCCCTTTAAATGCTTTACAGGTTTCACACACCAGTCAGATGGGCTAAATCAAGACAGTAAGGCCCACAGAAATAATGTGACCAGTCCAGGGTCTGAAGTTGCAAGCAGCTGACCTTGGATCTGACCGCGAGTGCAGCTTCACAGTCAAAGCTGAGACCATGCACCCAAAGTCCAGCAAAGAGGAGCTGCTGCTAGTCATGTAACTAAAAATCCAGGAAGAATAGTGAGCCTTGCTAAATTCAGGCAACAGACTATTTTGGTCCTTTTGTGAAGAAACAGAATAGCCAACCTATTTCAATTAGATGTATAAGCATTAGATACATTTTCTGTCACCATTTTACCTCCATCCACATTTGTTGATTTCCTAATTTTCATTGTTTTTTCTGAACTGTGAACTCGCAGGTCCATCAAAAGCAAAAGTTCTAATGTGAAGGATATGTTGGAGGGGCAGAGGTGGGAGTTCAATTCCCCGTGAGAGTTAGATGCACAGTGGGACATTCTGATTTCCGGAAAGGCTCAGAGTCTTCGCTTCACTAATACAAGTTAGATGATAGAGAATGTGTAATGTTGGTGACTGTCTTAGTTACCTCTCTATGGCTGTGATGAAAACACCATTACCAAGACACCGTGTCACTTGAGGCTTACAGTTTCAGAGGGTTAGAGTCCATGATGGCAGAGCAAACACATAGCAATCTGCAAGTAGGAGGCAGACAATAACTGGTAATGGTTCAAGTCTTTTGAAACCACAAAGGCTTCCCCCAATGACATACCTTCCCCAGCAAGGTCACACCTAATCTGTCCCAAGTAGTTCCCCCAACTGGGGACCAAGCGTTCAAACACAGAGACCTATGGAGACCTATGGAGACCTATGGAGACCTATGGAGGAGACCTATGGAGACCTATGGAGGAGACCTATGGAGGAGACCTATGGAGACCTATGGAGACCTATGGAGGAGACCTATGGAGACCTATGGAGACCATTCACATTCCAATCACTACATTATCTACGCTAAAGTGTGTTGATCATGCGTGAATTGAAGAAATATGCATCAGCAAATGAAACTTTCACTAATCAGCCAGGTGGTCTATAGATAGAAAGGGTCACTATACTGTATAATAAAGGGAAAATTATTACAATTACCGGAAAACATGGTAAGACTGGACCCATATTTTGCATTCCAGATACAACCCTGCAAAGGTTGAATGTGCCTCTTTCCATTTTGGCACCTCTATAAGATGACTGTGTGGATTATATGAGATAACACATTTAGAAGACTAGCATGCCTGACCTTAAGGCCCTAAGAAGTGGTTCTTTTAAGTTATATGTGGAGATTGGCACATAGGAAACAAGCTCTGTCCTGTTAGGCTCCAGTTGTGACCTTTGTAAGGTCAGGGACATAACTTCTCCATTTTCCCACTTGGAAGAAGGTGGACAGGATCAATTGCATAAGAAGAGCTTGGATGTTGTAAATGGGCTGCAGGGCCTGAAGGTCAGAGAGGGTGGAGTAGAAAAGGCTACCTGCCCAGACCCCTAGACCCTTGCCTACAACAAGGCTGGTCCAGAAGCGTGAGATCCCTACCTGGTGTCTCTTTGTGCTATCTCCTCTTCCATCCACCAGCAGCATACAATCCAGCACTGCCTGCCACAACCCCTTGAGGGGTCAAATGGCCCTCTCACAGGGGTCACCTTAGACTGTCAGACAACACAGGTATTTGCTTTATGATTCATAACAGTAGAAAAATTACAGTTATGAAATAGCAATGAAAAATAACTTCATGGGCCGGGTGATGGTGGCGCACGCCTTTAATCCAAGCATTCAGGAGGTAGAGGCAGGCGGATCTCTGTGAGTTCGAGGCCAGGCTGGACTGACAGCCTCTAAAACAATACAGAGAAACCCTGTCTCATAAAAACCAAAAAAATAAAAAATAACTTTATGATTAGGGGTCACCACCACATGAGGAACTGCATTAAAAGGTCGCAGCATTAGGAAGGTTGAGAACCACTGCACTAGATTGTCCTGTCATTCATAGAATTGTGTTAAGCTCTGAGCACTCAGCTTGGGGATAAGGCTGAGAAAAAGGGGTGTCGTGTAAAAGCAACAAGCAACATATTGTGGGTGTTAAATTAAATACACAATAGAAAATAAACCAATAAAACAATAACAAGAGGCATCTTCTGGGGAGGATGTGATGGAGCCCCCAACCTGGGCTGCTGCCATGCTGTCCATCCAAAAACACCATCTCTTCCAAAAACCCCAGAGCTGGCCACCTCATACTCATAATCGCCACTAGCCTCTCCACACACCCTGCACACCCCATGCTGAGGGATTTTCTTAAACTTCCCATAATTTCTTTTTTTTAGAAAACTGGTAGTTATCGTACCCCCTGCAGTGCTCTGAGACCGACGTGGCACCCTTTGTGGAGGTCAAAATCATCTGTAATAAGGACCCACCATAGTGGAACTAAACGAGATTGTCATAGAAATGCAGAGTGGGACTGACCCCCAAAGTCATATGTGGTCAGGGAGCATTTCTGACTTACTTTTTGTAAGAACTGACAAAATATACAGGAAGAAATAAAGGATGCTGATTTGGATGACCTAAAAAGCAAGGTCGGGCTTTCCCTGCGAGGTGGAGTCTCAGATCTGGCTGCGTGCTGACCAGGGTGCAGGACCCAACACCACAGTAACCGGAGTGTGATAGATTGCAGATCGCATGCTCATATCTAAAGGAAGAGGAGGGAAAGGGTGTTCCATTGAGGCAGACTGGGAAGTTAGCTGTGTTTCCTAGATAAGCTGTTCTTGAAACTGCAGGCTTTCGTCTCTTTTTGCAACCACTGGGCGTCTGGGGTCAACTCTTTCCTGTAGTCTCCAAATAGCTGCCTTCCTGGAACACTGAGCTCAGTTTAGGGCCTTGGCCTTCAGGGTGTATTTATTTAATTTGAAATAAAGAAGAAATGGGGGGGGCAGTAGGGAGACAACACAGAAAATCCTCTCCCCCACCACACATGCTTTCCCCCCAATTTGTATGAGCTATTATACACTTGATGGACTTACCAGAAGGAAGGAAAGGGCAGAGAAGGCAAACAGAAGGAGGAGTGAGCGCCAGCACATCTTGTCCAAAGTGACACATGGCCCTGTGCTTCACAGCCACAGACATCCCCAAATCTGGTAATGGTCACAGGGCACTGCCCAGAATAAACAGATTCCGAAGGAAAAAAAAAGTTCAAACACTCCATGCATCATCATAACTTTGCCCAACTCAAGATGGTGTTTATTTGACAGATGCCACCGTCTGGCTAGATGCTGTGTGCCCTGGTGGCTCTGGCTGAGCAGACGCCTGGGCTCCCGAGCCCTGTGCCTCCACCTGGCCTCAGAGCTGCCCAGCACTTCATCACGCAAGGAACACAGAAGGCAGGGCAAGGAAATTGGCTTCCCAGCCCCAAAGCAGAGCTGAAAGTTGCTTTGGTGCCTCACTATAACTTTACATGTTAAAATCTCTAAAGCTCTGCCCATGTTTATCCTTCTAATACTTTTCATCCATGGCCCTAGAAACTAGTGTGGTATGGGAGACTTTCCCTGTGTGGCACAACACACACAACACACACAACACACACGCGCGCACACACACACACACACACACACACACATCTATTTACTCCAGAATGGGACACTAAGACTAGACAAAAATGAATAAACAAATAACAAGTGCACGAGTTTTTCCTGAGGTTACTAATAAGTCGGGGAGACTCTATGGCCTATAGCCCACCCCCATGAAGACTCATGGGAGGGAGCTGCATCCTTAGCCACAGCCTAAGAGCCCTCCTTGCAGCTTGGCTGGCCTGTGGCTCCTCCCCCAGCAGTTATTAACCACATCTATATCGCGGGGAGTGGTTCTCACTACTCTTGCAAGTTTCTGCTGTCTCCAACTTGTGAAATTTGTTGACCTCCACGACTCCCTCCTGGAGGGAGCATTTCAATTCAAAGGGAACTTCCCACAGGGTTGCCAAGGTGTGATACATGGAGCTTGTGACTACATGTCCCTGGTCCTCTGTCACTCTCTCCCAAGCCTGAAACCCTTCCTCAGCACCTAGCTGTGCATACATAAATGCATCCATGTCACATGCATGTACACACACATATACACATACAAAGTCATGACCTTCCACTATTTTCATTGTATCTAAAAACAATAGCTTCAGTATTACCAAGAAGTATTCTTTCATTACTTCTCCAGTCATGCTCTCCCAGATTTCTTAGAATAGAAAACTAACTTCTACAAGAAGTTAATTATTCTGACAGACTTGCCCGTGCTAAAACCGTCTAAGATAGAGGTAAGGACACAATCCATGATTTCATCCCTTTTTTTGCTCAGAGCTCCACCAAAGTATTAAAAACACAATGGAAAGGAAACAGGCATGTTTTCTGCTTCTTCTCGTCCCTGAGGCCAAGCCAGGGCTAATCCAATGGCACCTCCTGATAGCAATCATCCAGATTAGAAGGCACAATGCTATTTCCATAGAGAAATCCATCTTGTTATGTGTGACACATTTGTTTCCATTGCAAAAACAGCAACTTGTGGCTATAAGCAAAGCTGATCAGACGTTCTGGTGCTGTTGTGTGGACTCCTGATAATGGGCCCATTAATCTTCATGCCACTCAGACTTGAGGAGACCCTAACAGATCTGCTGTGGTGAGAGCAGCTGATTTAATTATTTCTGAGCCATCACTGATTAAATGGGAGGTAGCATAACAGCAGATGTCACCTGAAGTGGCCCTCTACCATAAATAACTATTCACCCCTCTCTCCTCTGCTTCCTGGCCTCTGTTCTCCCCATGTCTCTGCAGAGAGAACATGAGTGGGTACGCAACCCTTGTCATGACGGACTGAGGTAGAAAGGAATTTGGACTGGATGTTCTATTTCAGTCCTTGGAATTTTTAATCAAATTTTCAGTCACCCTGAATCTGCTCTGGAATTCAAGAAACGTAATAATGAGGCCATGGAAAGGAATTATTGCAGATAGCGACATGATCCCGTCCAAAGGATCCTTTACATTGTAGAAAAATACCATCTTTGAAGAAGGGCCATCCAAAAGGGCCCGTCGGCTCCCACCGACCTGCATACTTTTGTTTTCCTAATACTTCAAGCCCACTTTTGGCACTCCACCAGGAATCTGGGGTAGGAAAGTTTTGAGTTAGATACTCACATACAATAAATTTTAGCTGACAAGCCAGCCACTTACTTTTATTACCGCGTCTCATTTTCCCAGGCACATTGACTGAAGATGCAGGAGACTTAGCCTGCCCCACAGGAGAGTAAGTATGCTTTGTGCAAAGCCTTCCTTGAAAGGGTTCAAATGAGACTATGTGTCTACTTACATTTCCTAGAGAAAATTTACTATCTTGCAAAAAATTCCTACAAATTAAGCTCAATAGCCTAAGTCTTTATGAATTCGGCTATCTATGACAAAACTATCTGTCATGACCTGTTTGTGTGAGAGATTACCTAATTGTTTTCTTCTTTTATGCTGAGGAAGAGGTAAGCCAGAGGGATTTCCCTTAGTTCAGGGACTAAAAGAGTGTCTCCCTTAGGAGTTCATATTAGAAAAATTTTAAGTGATATTGCTGCGTAAATGAATGCATGTATTATATTATATTCCCTGAGAAAGTAAGGCTCACACTACTTGTCATAATGCTAACAAGACATGGAAATCCCCCAGCATTGGGGAAGAGGTGTTGGACACCAGGTAACAATGAAAAACTGCAACCTCTTACTGGCCCTCCTGAACTACAGGTGGGAACGCCCCCTGCCCTCTAATCCTCTCAAGCCCCCAGCAGCTACTTGGGGCCTCCTTTCTCTTTCTGAGAACCGTTTGCTATAGTGAGAATGGAGGGGAATTGCACCAGGAGCTGAAACCCTAGGTTTTCCCCATTTAGTGCCCGTGATTCATTTAATCATGAACTACTCACTGACCTTTGGATCTGACCAAGCCTGCGTGTATGGCTCCTCCCAGTAGAGGGGCTGCCATTCCCAGCAACTTTTCCACTTGTAAGTGCAAAATAGATGTCAAGAATGCACGAACTAGACCCAGTCTTTCTGAGGAGTGAAATCATGTTCCCTTTGTTATCAGGACTGATTGTGAGCTCTGGTCATCGCTAATGGCCCAGCTTCGGGCAATGGAACCTTGAGTAACTAGTACGCAAAAAGATCTCAATTCAAAATAGCAAGTGTGTTTCTTATGACTGTGACTTTTGCCCAACTGTGGAAACAAAAACTCTTAAATCAGTTTTCCTAAGTTGAAAACTGTCTGTTTTTGAGTACCGCAGAAACCATCCAGCCTTACCTATGTCTTGGTCTGACCTTAAGCAGGGAAACATTGGACCCTTCCCTTGGCTCCTGGGTGCTTTTGTTCTGCAGATAAAACCCAGAGCTTTGTGTGTGTTGAGTACATACTCCCCTGTACTCCCCTGTATAGCCATGCTCTCAGCACTCCTTGCCTTGGTTTCCCCATCTACCAAACAGCAACTTGGCGATGCTTACCTAATCTGACTGACTACAAGTAGAAAATGAGGTGTATGGTTCGACTCTCCTCAGTCTTTAAACTTTTCTGAATGGTTTTGACACTCTCAATCTGATTTTATTTTCATGCAATCCTAGTGGAACAATAATATTATTACTATCTGGAGAAACTAAGGCCAACAGAGGTACCACACAAGAGACTAACACTGTGCCGGTGTCCTACAGTATACTACAATGCTTCTAGACTACACATTCTTATCCATCTTGCAGAAGATCACATAACAACTGAAATGCATAAAATTAGAAATCATCAGATTATAGTCTTGGGATCCTATTTTTGTCTGCAGAAGACTATCTGTGTGTTCCCTAAACTGCAGGCCACTTAAAAAAATACAAACCCACTGGTGCCAGAAATTCTAATATTAGCACCTATTCCTTGAAGCTAAAGTTGACCTGTTCTTACAGTATCTGTCAAAAGTGTCCAGTAGCCTGGAAATGAGAACACATTTGGTCTATGATGTGCCACTTGTGTGTGACTTCATCGGGTCCGTCTTGAAAGCAAGGAAGGTGGCTCAGAAAAGAGAACTGCTGTATAGGCAGAAGAGAGGCAGACACATGAAAAGAAAAAGAAAAGGAAGCCCTTGGTGGCCTTGCAGAATCGTGGGCTCCTGGACACCTAATCCTCTAGGAAAGCCCTGACTGTGGCCATGTCTCTGGAGCCAGAGGGAAGCCGGTAGCAGTACACACTGCCAGCTGAGCAGACTAGACAGAGAGTCCTGGGGCTTATCATCTCACAAGGGAGCCCTAGGGAATGAAATTTACACTTTCATTAACCACAGAAAGGTTGCAGCACCTTCTGGCTGTGCTGATAAACCTGGGCCTGGATGGAGGCTGGTCTATTCAGGATGGAAGCAAGGGAACCAGGTCCTTGCCGGTTTTCTTTCTCTGGTTTTAATGAGGTGCCAAGTATGCAATTTGATTATAAGCACATACATTCCGGTGATGTCAGTGTCTTAGCTGCTGAAGGACAGGCAAGGCAGTGAGGCTGGAACGAGGGATCCGGAGCCATGATCACTCGGTAGGAACGTATGCACTCAGCACCCAGGCATGCGCAGGGCAGCAGGCCTTTAGGTAATGTCTAGGAAGAGCTGGCTTCCATTTGAGATTCTCTGGAAAGAACAAGACAGGGAGCTAGAAATTTCTGGAAAGATGAGGAGCGGTAAGTCTACTAGACACAACATAGGCTACGTCTGTATGTACAAATTCCCTTCTGCTGTTTTCAAGTAGCTTCTTAGAAAAGGTCATTTGACCATGCCAGTTACAAATGTTCTCAGTGAGCTCCAAAGATGTCTTCCCGTCTGTGAGATAAGCAAAGCTTCACCTAGTTTGTTTTTTCTTTCTACATTTTGAAACATTGTTTTCCACATTTCAAAGCTGAACATTTTGCTGTAGAAAAAGTAAGGATTTTAAAGTTATTTTATTCTAGTTCCAGGGAGTCAAGGTCATGACAGGGTGGGGAGGGGACACCCAGAGACAGCTGATCTGAGCTGGTGGGAGCTCACAGACTCGGGACGGACAGCTAGGGAACCTGCTTGGGACCAGCCTAGGCCCTCTTCAGTGTGTGACAATTGTGTAGCCTGGTCTGTTTGTGAGACTGTTAGCAGTGGAGTCAGGACTTGTCCCTGGCACTTAAGCTGGCTTTTGGGAATCCATTCCCCATGCTGAGTTGCCTTGTCCAGCCTTGAGGCACGAGGAGGAGCTTGGCTCTGCCTCAACTTGATATGCCATGCTTGGCTGACTCCCATGAGAGACCTGCCCCTTTTTTAATGGAGACAGAGAGTGGACCGGAGAGGGGTTAAAAGGGAAGTTGTGGGGTAGGAATGGGAGGAGAGGAGGGAGGGGAAACTGTGGTCAGAATATAAAATAAAAAAATTAATAAAAATAGTTACTTTATTGTGTGTGTGTGTGTGTGTGTGTGTGTGTGTGTGTGTGTTGTGCACACGTATGCTGTTGCTCAAGGGAGCCAGAAGGAGGTGTCAGATGCTCTGGGGCTACAGTTTGAGGCAGTTGTGAACTGTCCAGTAATGAGGGTGCTGGCACCAAACTCTAGTCCTTTGCAAAGCCAACAAGTCCTCTTAATTATCGTTCCAGCCCCTCAAAAGTAATGCTAAAGAAAAAATTGATAAGTTATCATAGATATATATATTGTGTATATCCTAAGAATGCATTTAATCTAAAAGATAGGAGAACATTTTGTTGTCTTATTCGTGGTTTTAATAGGTTACTTACCAGTTTATAAGCATGCCAAGATTAATTTTTTAAATTATTTTTATGGTTTGGATACAAAATCCCACCCCAAAGGCTTGGTTATTGAAGGCTTGGTCCTCAGGTAGGTGGCTCTTGTTCAAGGGTCTAGAGGCTGTCGGGGAATGTGGTCCCTGAGAGCATGTCCTGAGTCACTACTTCTGTTTCTGTCTGGCATAGGTGAGTGGCTCTGCCCCTCTCCTCCTCTCTCACCACACCAGAGACAACAGAGCTGCTGGCACAGACTGAGACCTCTGAAAGAGTGAGCCCACAGAAACCCTCACTCTTTTCAGTAGTTCTTTCAGATGTTTGTCCCAATCACAAAAGAAGCTAACTACATATATATCTAACATGGTGGCCTCTGATGTATTAAATTACTAATATGGAGTAAGCAAAGTTATTAATTGCATACTTGTATATTTAAGGATAAAGCTTATTGAAAAAGTTCCTAGACAAAATAATAACCACCATGGTGGGGAATGTAGGTCAGTGGTAGAACACTTGCCTAGCATGAGCAAGGCTCTGAGTTTGATGAACAATCCTGAAATAAAAGGCAAGAAATGGGAAAGGTGAGGGCAGGGAGGGGAGGGGAGGGAAGGAAAGGGGAGGGGAGGGGAGGAAGCAGAAAGGAGAGTCGGAGACAGAGGAGGAGGGGGCAGGAACATCGTAACATTCTATAGTACCTGGTGTGTCTTAGCTACACCTTGCAGATTCACCCATAGAGTACAGTACAGTTGACTTTTACTCAGCCTTTCTTGAAAATGGGCAATGCAAGTCATTTCAGGCCAGGAGACTGTAAGCACTGCTTGGCTGGTTATTGTAAAGCTGCTTCCTTCCTGGACATTTCCTTCTCTGAATGTTGGGATGTTAACAAACAGCAACTGCTGGAGCAGCTGCCGGTACAGACTGGATCTAGAGAATTCTGGGTAGATGGTGTGGTCACAAACAGAGCAGCCACTGGGCTGAGCAAAGCAAACTCAGGAGAGTGCCTGCCTGGATGGAAGCCCAGATTATCTCGAGAAATACACAACAACTCATCAGTGAAGAAAACTGCCTTAACATTTCTTGTTTTCAACAATTTCATCAACACTCTAATACACACAGCCAACAGTCCAGACATATGTGGATGTCTCTTTGACCCCGAGGCAGGTTTAACAATTCTTTAGCACGATGTTAGATCTACTTAACTACATTTAAAACAAACAAACAAACAAACAAAAAACGTTTACTGCGGTTTTAGTGAGGGGAGTCTGGCATAGTGTCTTAGTCTGCTTTCTATTGCTATGATAAATCACTGACCAAAAGTAACTTAGGGTTGATCTGGCTTACAGGTCACATAGTCCATCATCATCAGGTGAAACCAAGACAAGAACCCACGCCAGGAACCTGGAGGCAGAACTGAAGGAGAAGCCATGGAGAAGTGCTGCTCATCGGCTTGTTCCTGTGCTTTCTCCGACTACCTACTTATATACCCTGATCACCCGCCCAGCAGTGGCACAGCCCACTGCATTGATTATTAATCAAGAAAATGCCCTACAGGTTTCTCACGGACAATCTGATGGAGACATTTTCTTCATTGAGGTTCTTCCTAGATGACTCTAGCTGGTATCAAGTTGACAAAAACAAAAACAGGGCAGGGTCTCCTGTATCTCAGGCTGGCTCCAAACTTGCCGTGTAGCTGAGAATGGCTCCTAATCTTTTTATCTCTGCCTCCCGAATGCTGGAGCTACAGGTACACAGCACCACTCCCCACCTGTATTTAGTCAACACTCTGTAACTCTTAAAGGAGCTGACCTGCCCTTGAGAGAGACCAGGCCACGGTTCATCACTTAACATGTTTCCCAATGACTGTGAACAAAAACATTTACTTGAAAAGTTTCTATTTAGCTTTGAAATAGAAATAATCAGAAGCAAACTGGCATTCAGTTTTGAAATAAAAACAAATTATCCTAGTTAGGGTTTTATTGGTGTAAAGAAACACCATGACCACACAACTCTTATGAAGGAAAACACGTAACTGGGGATGGCTTATAGTTCAGAGGTTTAGTCCATTATCACTATGAGGGAAGCATGTCAGCATGCAGGCTGACATGGCATTGGAGAAGAAGCTGAGAGTTCTACATCTGGGTCCTCAAGCTGCGGGAAGAGACTGTGATACACTGACCAGGCTTGAGTATCTGAGATCTTAAAGCCCACCCCCAGTGACACACTTCCTCCAATAAGGCCACACCTCCTAATAGTGCCATTCCCTATGAGCCTATGGGGGCCATTTTCTTTCAAACCACCACAGACGTTGAGCCGTACTTTAAATTACAACATATTGACTAAATGGGAAACCCTGATGTATCTTTAAATACATTTCAGAAATGATGTGTGCAAGTTCTCAGTAGGCAGCAGACGTCAAAGCATCCAATCTCCTCCACTATCCAGGAAAAGCAAATGAAGCCACTGGAGTAACCATCTCTCCATCACGGTGTCTGAGCAAAAAGACTTGAGGGTGTGAAGCAGCCACATCCTGCATTGTGGATGACAGTAATAAGTGACAGTTATGGTGGGTTTTTGGGAATGTTTAAAGACTAAATATGCTTTTCCCAACCCATTGGTGAATTCTAGGTTTCAGAAAATACACTATAGCTGGGCAGTGGTGGCGCACGCCTTTAATCCCAGCACCCGAGAGGCAGAGGCAGGTAGATCTCTGTGAGTTCGAGACCAGCCTGGTCTACAAGAGCTAGTTCCAGGACAGCCTCCAAAGCCACAGAGAAACCCTGTCTCGAAAAACCAAAAAAAAAATACACTATTTAATTGTCTCTCATTAAAAAGCATAAATAAGCCAGGAAAACAGAACAGATTTATTTATTGAAAAGCCATTCAAAGCTCTAAGCTTGCCTTGGATTCTGGTTCTGTGTGACTGCAAGGCTCCACTGTACAAACAAGCTCTAAGTGAAGCTTGCAGTTCAACATGCTGGATGTGCCCTCAGAGTTCATCTTTCAAGGGTGCTCACATGCCCAAGAGTTCCTTTGAACATAAGCAATACATTACTGAAGGGTACACATATGGATGAGGTTATTTTATTCACACCCAAGAATGCTGGGAAGCAAATCCATGTGTCTGAAGAGCAGTGTGACTCTCTAGTCATCACTCCAGTTGACTTTAACATATGCGTTGGAAGAAATCAGCAAGCATGCTACTGTCTGTCTCCCAACCGTAGTCCTACACATTATTAAAAGGAGCCGAGTGATGGCACATGCCTTTAATCCCAGAATTGGGGATTTGAGTTCAAGGCCAGTCTAGACTACACAGTGAGTATGAGGCTAGCCTGAAATACATGACACCCTGTCTCAACAGTTCTCACCACACCCACCTCCCAACCCATTACAAAGAATAACTTTCTCAGTACTGTGCATGCCTTCCTGGCAGGGTTGGTTTAACAAATTCAGAAATAGTTTAGGAGAAAAACATCATGAAAGGATTAAAGCCATTATGCTTCAAAAACAGCTCATTTTTACCTAAAATAAATAAGCCAGATGTCTTATCTGCTCACAGAAGTTACACAGCATGTGTATGCTTGTGTGTGTATATATATATATATATATGCTTGTTTGTTTGTATGTGAATTGATTGTCCATGAGTGTAGGCACATAAGGACATGTATTTGTGCATTGCATGCATGTGTATACAATATACTTTATGTATTATAAACTTAGTGTCTCTTATAGGGAGTTAGAGTCAAGTAGTAATTTTTGACATTTATAAAGAGATCCAGAAAATGTCTACAACATGTTGCAGGATTTTTGAAGTACTAGACTAGATTCATTTATTTGTTTAAAAAACTGGTGACCCTGAAGACCAGGCTGGAGAAACACACAGAAACAAAGAGGGAGTTCATGCTTCCCCAACGTGGTGCAAAAGGGTGAAAGTGGAGGGGACATCCATTTCCCCAGTCATTCAACTGACAAAACACCATATAAAGAGAAGTTCAGAGGCAAGCATGATGGAGACAGGGAATGACAGACACAGCTGGAGAAATGTGTGCGTGTGAGTGCGTGCATGCGTGCGTGCGTGCGTGCGTGTGTGTGTGTGTGTGTGTGTGTGTGTGTGTGTGTGTACAGAACTTATCAAATCAACCTACACTAAAATAGTAACAACAGTCATCTCGGGTCCCTAGATTCCTCAACAGTATGAGTGGTCCCATACTTACTGTCTCAGAACAACCCAGCAGTTGCTCAGTTCACCAGGCTTGGTGCCTCAGTAGTCCCAATTCAGCAAGGAAAAACCTGCTAATTCTCTGGAGAGTCCCTTAAAGTAGTGTAGTCACAGCGGAAGCCTGGGATGCTGGAACAGCAGCAACATCACAAGGAAAATAGACTCAGCAGCAAAGGCGAAGGCAGACCCAGCAAGCCTGAAGGCCGAGGAGAATGGTCTTACTTTGACCATGATCTTTCGCATCTAGGCTACCTGAAGGTGCTACCACATTCGAGGTGGGTCTCACCATTTTGGTTAAGGCAATCAAGAGAGCTCGTCATCTGAGGTTCCCTACTTAGGTGATTCTAATTTGTGGAAAGTTGACATTAAACCAACCACCACAGAGTGACTAGTCACCTACCAACATGTTCCAGTGTGTGAAAAGCCATTTCTAATGAATTCCTTAATTATGA
Organism: Mesocricetus auratus; assembly: GCF_017639785.1. Lineage (NCBI taxonomy): Eukaryota > Metazoa > Chordata > Mammalia > Rodentia > Cricetidae > Mesocricetus > Mesocricetus auratus. The sequence goes on along the minus strand of NW_024429269.1, from coordinate 9,295,764 downwards.
CTTTCCTTTATTCTCCTGTATGTATGTGCTTTTAGGATGTATGCACAGGAAAAGAAAGGATAATCTTTTGACTGCTTGTGATAGCATGCAGTATCCCATAAGATGATATTAAGCAGTCCTATTTGTTCATACCTGTGACCTGTTCACAGGTGTCCTAAGCTTGTGATGATGGTGGAGAAAGAAAGGTAACCAGAGATGCTGACACGTCTGTGTTCCTGAGTTTGCAGAATCTAACAGCTGGAGTTTTTAAACTGCCCTTGTAATTGTTACCAACTTTGACCTGTGCTTTTGAACGGCCACTAAAGAAGCATTTGTAGTCTTGGCAAGCCTAAATTCTTTAATTTTAGCATGAATTTTGTGAAATATGAAGCATACACTGACGTTTTCAGTGACTTCTCAACTCACAGGTACGTTTCTTCAATCTTTCATTGTAATTATATCATATTTTCACTTTGATTTGAAAATACTATTAAAATGAAAATGGACACTACATGAATTTTTAAAAAACATATTATTTCTGTTTGGGTGTTGGTATGTAAGTGTGTGTGTGTGTGTGTGTGTGTGTGTGTGTGTGTGATGTGTTGGTGTGCCCATGCACACCACAGACTGTTTGGGGTGGGGGCTAAGTGACAGGATTAACCCCAACAGTCCTCTTAGGAACATAGGAACAAAGAAAGAAAGAAAGCAAATTGTTTAATTACTACTGAACCAGAGCAAGGGGAAGGGAATGATACTTTGAGTAAAACTAGTGAATCTGTCAGGAAAACTCCAGGAGCACGAGCCTTGCTCTGAGAGCCACGAAGACTGTTGTGTGGAAGAGGTGACTTCGGGTGTCAAGGTTGCTTAGGAAGAATGTTAGAGCTCCAAGGTCTCTGAAAGACTTCGGAGGAGTGTGGGGGGAGGCAGAGAAGGATGGGGAGGAGAATGGGGGCAGAGGAAGGAAACCAAAGAGAAGGTGTTTATCTGAAAGTATAAAACTATGACTTGAGCTGCATGCTGTTCTCTAAAATGAGAATTCTATGTCGAATGTAATCTGCTGTTTCCATCTCTCAGGATGAGTCTCGCGGACCGGAAGCGTTGGAAGCTGGCTTCCTGGCTTGCAGACACGGTTACCTACAGCTCTTCTCTCTGTTAAGAGGAAGGCGGGAGGGACGGTTCTGTGCTCAGGCCTTTGGGAATGAAGCTGTAATCAACTGTGCTGAGGGCAACACCGTTAACGCTCCTAGCTGGGTAGGATGTTCTAGCTGAGGAAATGGCTGGCACAGGTGGGCGTTCCTTAGAGACTCCTGCTCATCACCTCTCTCAGAGCTCTGGGTGCTGGCAGGACAAGAGGAGCTCAGAAAATCCCCATTCTGTTTCCTTTTCTCTGCTGATCTCCAGGCAGTCTGCTCTGTGGGACTTGTAAACGTTCTTTCCATGATGCAACTTACTGGGCATCATAAAACAGTGGTGCGTTCCACTTCATCTCCTGCCTCCAGGAAAGGGGGGACAGGCAGCTAGGACTGGGTACTTACCCCATGGAAAGAGATCTTGATACACCTGTATTCCAGAGTGCCTTAACTTAGATTCAGCTCTGCTAGCATAACACAAGCACAGGTATCCAGTCCCTTTACCTGCACGGATCCTTAGCCTAGAGTGGGTATGCAGGCCATAAGGCCTGCTGATCACAGAATGCTTCTACCCAGAACAGGGTGCAAGATGAGCAACAGAAAGAATGCCCTATGCCACACAGTCCAGCAGTGATGCCCCCAAACTGGATGAACAGGAGATGTTACAGGAGGAGGCCACAGAGCACTGCTTCAGGAACACCATTATTTTGGTCCTGGGGTTCCATCCTACACACACTGCTTCAGGAACACCATCATTTTGGTCCTGGGGTTCTACCCCACATGACTGTGCTTTGGGGGAGCAACTGTTGGCTACTTCCATTTTCTCAGAAGTGTCCTTTCATGGGTGCCTCAATATGCCATTAAAACAATGTAAGAGACACTTCTGAGTACAAACCAGGCTGTGGGTTTCCTAAGATTTTGCTTGGGGAGTGCAGGAAGTGCACCAACCCAAGCATCCTCTGAGCTGGAGGAGTCAGGCCCTCCCTCTACTCTTCTGGGGGATGGCTACCTCTTCAAGGACCCTGGAGTCTCTCTAGGAACACCCAGCCCATCTTTCCTGACCTTTCTCTTTGGAAATCTATGCGTTTCTGAACCAGTTTAATGTCTTTTACAACTGGCCTTAGTTGTGGTTGGGAACTACTCTGAACTACTCTAAGAAAAATGTGGTTTCTTACCCCAGGTGGGCGACAATCCACGGGGCTGGGGGATAAGAAACAAGGCATCCTGGAGAAGCATCCCCCCACCTTCCAAGAGGCCTCCAGATTCCCTGTTCTAGGTGCTTCCTGTACTCCCAGAGGTCTTATCCCACCTCAGACTGAGAATCCAACCCTCCTTTTTCTGGATAGGAATTCCCAAGGTTTATCCTTAAGAAACAGAGGGGGTTTTCTCCCTGCCTCTAGCCAGAGCCCATAGAAAGGTGGCAGCCATAAGCTGACTTCATGCAGCTACTATGAGGGAAAACATGTACCATGGGAGGCTATTAGAAAGGATTTGTTGTGTTGACTGGGGGAAGAATATGCAGATTTAGAAACTTGTTCCAGAGAGGACGTTGCCAGCAAGTGGAGCTATGATGATTGAACACATCAGTAAATCTTAATCAGAAGATGGGAGAGCTGGAGATTTGGGATGCAATTGACAAAGCAAAGGTAACTGCTCGTAGTGAACAGGATGGGGATGTGTGATCACATCGTGTCATGTGATTGACAGTGGACATCTTTCTGCAGTCTGACTTGTTACAAAGTAGTCTTGTTTCTTCCACGTCCACAGAGTGGTCTGTATTTGGCCCAGCTGAAAGCATTGGACTAGATCCTGGAAGCCATTTGTTTTCTCCACAAACACCTGGATTTACAAAAAGGCAAACATAAAATCTATGTTCTTCAGCTTGTTACCACTGCTGACACTTTGCTGAGTAGCACACTGTTGATAACACTCAGTGTGTCATAGGATGAGTGCCATATCTCTCATCCTGGGGGATTTGCTGGATCTTCTGCTGTGACAACTGCTGCCCAGCAGCCCTGAGGAGTCTTCCAGAATGTGTCGGCTGGCTGACTTTAACAAAAGCAGCTGCAGGGAAAGAAAAGAAAGTGCCAGCTCTTGAACCAAGTAATGTCTAAGCCCTGAATCCTGCCGGGTCTCTTATTTGCTTTTCTCTTTTTGTGGGGTGTGTGTGTGTGTGTGTGTGTGTGTGTGTGTGTGTGTGTGTGTGTGGTGTGTGGTGTGTGTATGGTGTGTATGTGTGTGTGTTGTGTGTGTGTGCTATGTGTGTATGTAGTGTGCATGTGCTGTCTGTGGTGTGTGTGGTGTATGTGTGTGTGTCTTGTGTGTGTGTGTGCTATGTGTGTATGTAGTGTGCATGTGCTGTGTGTGGTGTGTGTGTGGTGCATGTGTGGTATGTGTGTGTGGTATATGTGTGTATGTGTGTGGTGTATGTATCTGCGTATGTGTGTGGTGTGTGTGTGATGTGGGTGTGTGTGTGTTTTGAGTGTATGGTGTGTGTGGTATGTGCGTATGTGTGTGTGGTGTGTGTGGTATGTATGGGTGGTGTGTGTGTGTGTGTGTGTGTGGTATGTGTATGTGTGTGTGGTGTGTGTATGTGTGATGTTGTCATTATTGGGTGGAGAATTGTATGTGTGTGGTGTAACACCCATGTCAAATGCAGAAACCAAAAGAAATGTTTGGTATGCCATTCAATCCCACACCGCCTTAAGACAGTGGTTCTCAACCTGTGGGTCATGACCCTTTTGGTAGTCTAATAATCCTATCACAGGAGTCACATCCAAGACAAGTTTTTTGTTTTGTTTTTTTGAGACAGGATTTCTCTGTAGCTTTGGAGACTGTCCTAGAACTCTCTTTGTAGACCAGGCTGGCCCTGAACTCACAGATATTCTCCTGCCTTTGCCTCTTTAGTGCTGGGATTAAAGGCATGCACCAAGACAAGCTTTAAACTAACCATGAACCCATGGTGTCCCTAGGAGAACTATAGTCAGCATTGTGTCTAGACATAAAATTTCATGTCATTTTGCTAGGACGTTTCTTCTGAGTGGATTTTAAATGGATTTAAGGTATCTTTGAAAAGAGCCAGTTGATCACTGGGGCCAGTATGGCCCCAAATTGGTCTTTTGGGTAATTGATCAGTTCCCTTCGAGACAACTGTTGTCACCTTATCAGAAATATTGACAACATGGGGCTAAGGTTCACATTATTAGAAGACTGGAGGTTGGGGGTTACTATCATGAAGGAATGTGGGGTATCTGACTGCCACGTGAAAAGGGATGTACAACTGGGGGTGTTTGAAAGCTAGCTAATGGGGAGGTAAAGTAGGGGTTAAGGTGGAGTTATTTGTAGCACCAGTGGTTTAGGACAATTCTTAGAAGAATTCTGTTTGTCTGTACATGTGCACACTTATTTCAGATTGCCTTTCTACAATCTATTTCCCACTTTCTCAGAGATGAACTGTCATCATTCAGTTCTAAGACACAACCATTGCTTAGGCTTCTCAGAGAGGCTAAAACCTTTGAACAATGAAATCTTTTCAGTGAAAAAAAAGCATTTGGAGCTATAAATACCTGACTTCTTCAGAGTTTTGGGGAATGGATCCTTGGATCAGCTAGTGTTCTTAGACTGAGATCAGAGACAGGCTAGATGCTCTTCTACCATGCTGACTACTGGACAAGGAGGAAGTAACTAACCATCGTGGTGACCTGTTCTAAACACAGATGACATTCTCTTGACCTTACAAGTAGGATACCAATTTTAGAGAGGACAACTTTGTTGCAGGAGAAAGAATTTCAAGCTGGAGTTCGGGAATGTGTTTTCATTCACTAGGAATCAGTGAGTGGTGGGGAGTTCAGAGGCCGTGCCTCTCAAGCACTCTGTAGCCAACACACTGCAATGAAGAAGTGGTGGATGGGAAACCTCGTTTCCCCTGTCTGTTTTCAAAACATCATTATGTGCTATTGAAGTTTGTGGCTCCACTTGTCATGCTGGCACCCACCAGGGATAAGATCATTAAAAACACTTTTTTTAAAGTTTTTATTTATCAGAGCCATGGAAAGATTACATTCCTATTAGCTGTAGTTGGAAATATTGGAAAAAGGTATTGTAGCTCATTCCAGGTAATATCTTTCTTTGTGTTTGGCTATTACTCAGCCTGATCTAAAGAAATACTTGAGTGTGAATTATGTCAAAATCAAAGTCGTCTCTTGAAATTTTGAAATGCATTACACACCTGAGGTGCTGACAGCAGAGCCTGTGCCAAGCATTTGATCCACTAATACCCATTTCCAAGCACTCCAGAGCCTCAGATCTGTGTTTCTTCCATTCTTGCTCAGGCCAATTTTCAAATAAGGGATGGGGAAACAGTTCAGGGATCATAAATCACACTGATGGTTGGGGAAAGTGTTCTCTCCCTTCCTCAGATGTGGCTCCACGCATTTTTACACATCTTTCAGCTAAATCAGAAATCCAGATGCATCACTCTGGTGCTTGCGTACACCGTGTCTATTTGTGGATATTCCATGGAAGAACAGAGGACGGGAAGACTGAATTGGGCGACTTTGGCGTAATAAAGTGTGCTGAACGCAGAAGAAAGCACTGGGCAAAAACGCTCTTAAAATGAAGGTGGTTTCCACTTCATGTGTGCAGTCAAAACAGACTAATTAGCTCAGCCAAAATAGAGCTGTAGCAAAGGAGTCTCACACACACACACACACACACACACATACACACACACAAACACACGCACGCACGCACAAGTATCGGTGAGCTAACAGCCTATTGTGATCAGTGATGGCTTCAATTTCACTAAAGGGCTGAGCTTTCTGGTAAAATCATGGACCATCCTTTTCCTTAAAATTTTACCTATAAAAAATTCTCATTATTTTCAAAATAATAAAGTATTGTTTTTCTAATCATAAAATACATGCCTAAGGTCAAGGGATATGGCTCAGTATAGCAGAGCACTTGCTTAGCATGAACCAGGCCTGGAGTTTCATTCCCAGTTGAAAATCAAATCCAGAAAAAGTATATTGGTTGTATTACCATATTATATTGCCATGTTATGCTACATCATATTATATCAAAAGTCTATTCTCTTCCCTGACTTGCTCTGATCATAATGACTCCTCCCTAGTTTTCCCACTTGATTTTCAGGTGGTAGGGGCTCTTTCTGTGAAGGTCGTGTTAACTATCCTTCAGTGTCTTCACAGCAGATCTGCAAGGGCATCTGCTGTAGGGATGATTTACATGGGGCTCAGTGTGTCTCAGAGAAATAATACAGCAACAACACAATGCAGACACCAAGCTTTCTGCACTTATGTGAGAAGCACTTATTTCTGCTTCTCATGGCCCGTGTCCTGGTATCAGTATGAAATGATCCCACAGGCCCAGGTGCTAAATGCTTGGTTCCCACATGGTGGCTCAATTTTGGCAAGTTTTGGAAACATTAGGATATGCAGCCTGGTTGGAAGAATTTATTCATTGGTGGCTTGCCTCTGTGTGTTATGAATACTCCTCCCAGTGGTCTTCCTCTCCACAAGACAGTCAGCCAGTCTCCTCCAGCACAACTCCTCCCACCATGATGCTCTGCCAAGGCCACACAGCTGTGGACTGAAGTCTGTGAAACTGTGAGCCTACATAAATACCCCCTTTAGCTGCTTCTGATAATTGTTTGTCACAAAGAGAAAGGAAATGTGCTTGTTATTTGTCCTTTTAAAGACCCAAAGGAAATATATACCAAATCCATGCCCAAATCTCAAACCCTTCAGCTCCATCTCCAACCAGATTGCCAGATTGTCTAGAATTAACCTGCTACTCTTCCTCTTTTTTCAGGAAATACCTTTCTTACTTGTTGAATGACATTTCTGGTCATTACCTCCAAATTCCAGATCCCTCTTCCCAACATTACCCCAATTTGAAAAGAAAGGCAGTATCTTTATAATTATTTTACTTATTTGAATTCTTATCCTTTCAATGAAATACACTTCCCATACTAATACCAGTTTCAAATTTTTTAAATTATGTAACTTTTATTATTCTATGTTATTTTTAGTTTTACCTGTAATCTCATTATTTTTCAGTAATTAAACCAATAGTTGTTTGTTGTTTTTTAAAGTCTTGTGTTTTAAAAATGAATTCCCAGATAGCTGAACCTTCTCAATGAGAGTGTACCATTTGCCATGCTCTAAATTCAATCTGTTAGGGAGCCCTATTAGTCAAATATATGCCATATACACAAAGTGGAATGATTTATTATGCCCCCCATACACACTGTTGTGTGTTGCTTCCCACTTGGTGGCTTGATTTTGGAACATTGGTGAAACATTATGATGTGGGACCTTGTTGGAAGAATTTGTTCATTGAATTGGCATGCCTTCTCAGTATATTCCCTATGCATACATAAGTCAAATGGCCTCCCAGCAGATCTTAACTATTCCTACTGATTGTCTTCTTATGGTCCTGTTGCTGTGATAAAACACCAAGATCAAAAGCAAGTTAGGGAGAAAGGGGTTTATCTCAACTTACAACTCTCAGGTCACGTACTAGCACTGAGTGATGTCAGGGCAAGAGCTCAAGTCAGAAACCTGAGGGCAGGAACTGAAGTAGAGGGCATGGAGGATGCTGCTTAGTGGCTTGCCCCTCTGACCTGCTCAACCTGCTTTCTTATACACCCCAGGACCACCTGCCAAGATATGATTCTGGCCATAATGAGGTGGGCCTGCTTACACAATAATCAAGAAAAAAATGCACCACACAATAGCCCATAAGACGATCTGATGGAGGCTGTTTTTTTCAGTTGAAGTATCCTCTCTAGCTTCTGTCAAGTTGACATTAAACTAGCAAGCACACGGACTATGTCTTTACTTCCTTTGTTCAGTGAGTCAGTGACCAGTTCTTTGAGAGAATGAGAGTCAGCTTCTTCCTACTCAAAGCTACTCTGTGTCTCCCCATATCCCCCAAAGTATAGCCCAAGGTCAATGCAGAACATTGACACAACCCCTTCTCAGACCTCTGCCATGACTCATCTTCCTATGCTCATCAGTCATTTACTCATCACCAGCTTGTTCTGGCCCACTCTTAACCTGTGGCCTTTGAGCTGGCTGACCCACGACCAGGGATAATCTTCCCCTTCACATCCAGGTAGCTAAACCCCTCGCTTTATTGAAGACTTCTCAAGCGTTGCCATCTCAGGGTACCCTTCCCCACCCACCTATTGAAGAATGCATCCCATTCTCTACCCTAACCTTCACAGCCCTTCTCCTTTCCTTGACATATTGTCTCCTTTCCCATGACATATTAAAACTTAGTAAGTTTTATATGTCAATGGCATTGTTATCATATGCTAACATATAAGCCTCATGATTGTTGGGATTTCTTCTATTCATTCATAGATGTTTCCTCACTGGTATATGGCAAAAATTCAATAAAAATTCTTAGATTTTAAATTAACACAACACTCTGTTTCAACACAATGGCCCTTATACCTTGCCCAATCCTAAATCTACATTTTCTTCCTTGTCTACCCTAAACCTTTGTCTATCAGCAGTGTAGAGACACTGGTTCCAGCATTCTTACCATTAATATATTCAACAAGTGCCTCTTTAGCTGTAAATGACATTCCAGACATTAGATTTATATTGTTTAAAACAAATTTCTTAAATCTCAATAATTATATTGAGACCAGGCCTGCTAGCAAATGTGTGTGTTTAAAAGAGCAAGAAAAAAATTCTTTTAGATTATGAAACTTCTATCACGAAGGCTGGTGAGATGATTTATCAGGTAGAGGCTCTGGCATACAGCCCTGATGAGTTCAACCTCCAGATCCCCCATGGAGTGGAAGGAGAAAACTGACTGCCAAATGTCAAGAATTGTCCTCTGTCTTAGTCTGCTTTGACTACTATGATAAGCACCATGGCCAAAAGCAATGTAGGGGAATAAAGGGGTTTTTTTCTGGTTTAGAGGTCCTGATCACAGTCCATCACTTAGGTAAGTAAAGGTAGGAGCTCAAGGCAAGAAGTCTAAAGCAGGTACTGAACTAGAGGCCATGGAGGAATGCTGATCACTGACTTGATGCCCACGGCTTGCTCACCTTGCTATCTCATACAATCCAAGACCACCTACCCTGGAGTGGTACCAACCACCTATAATGAGATGGGTTCTCCCACAATCAATCATTCATCAAAAAAGTGCCCCATGGGCTTGCATACAGTAGAGGTCCCCTCTTCCCCGATGACCCCAGTTTATGCTAATTGATAAAAAACTAACTAGCATACCCTCTGACATACATACATTCAGTGGCATGTATGTGCTTGCTCTCTCTCTCTCTCTCTCTCTCTCTCTCTCTCTCATACACACGCTCAAAAACACACATAGTAAAATAAACTTTAGATCTCTTAAAACCCCACACTTCCATCACCAGCACACTACACCCACTATCACCCCCCCTCGTGACTACCATGCCACCGTGTGACATCAGCGTCACTGTCACTACCGTTAGAGCCAACCATCAATATCATAATCTCCATAACCGCCACTACAATTACCATCACCAGAACAACCACCACCACCACCACCACCACTGCCATCACCATCATTAACACAATCACATCCTCATACTCATTGTGATGGCCATAGTCACCGCCACTTCACCATCACCTCCGTTGCGTCATACCATCAACATCATCATCCTACCAACAAGTCTAGGTAAGCACACAACTCATTTTCTAAGAGGGAGTTGGAATTGCCCCTGTGCAGTAAAACAAACAACATTAATCCACAAACACGTTGTCTTATTGAAATAATGCATAACTATGCTTGCCCTGGGCTTTAATAGAAGCATTATTTCAATAAGGCAGCAGTTAAAGACCTAGGGATGAGGACCAGCTTGTGTGAGATCCTCCTACTGAATTTCTTCGTTTGTGATATTATTTAAGGACCTAGAAAGGAATGTCACCAGATAGCCTGAGGCAAGAATTTAATGTAGCAGCTATTTAAATTATCTTAAATTATGGGATAAAACTGTATGTGTGCCATGGTGTTAGTGTAGAGAATGGTGCCTTAAAGGAAGGAATAAAATAAATAAGTCAAACTCATCCAAAAATTAGGCTTGGAAAAAACATGAATTTAGATGAACTGAGAGGACAATTTACTGTGGATGAAATGTGTTCTCAGTTAGTTGGGACCTTCCATGTGTGAAGTCCAAGGTAAGTTGGAGAGAAATCCCTGTGCTGTGTGTCTAAATATTAAAAAAATTGAAGTCAAGCTAGAAAACTCTTTAAGAGCATATGCTCTCAATTGGAGGAATGGTTCATCAGTTAAGAGAACTGGTTACTCTTCCAGGGGACCTGGTTTCAATTCTCAGCAGATGGCAGCTCACAACTGTCCATAATTCCAGTTCCAGGATATCTGATGCCCTCTTCTGAATTCCATGGGTACTTCACGCATGGTGCACAGACATAGATACCAGCAAACACCCTTACACATGCAGCCAAAGAAATAAATATTGAAGGAGAAGGTGGAGAAAAAGGAAGAGAAAGAGGAGAAGGAGGAGCAGGAAGAGGAAGAAGAAGAAGAAGATGATGATGATATGATCTACTCTCCATAAAGCACTGTAGGATAATAACTGGAGTGTGAGTTTAAGTTCCAGATCATCTATTATGTTATGATAGCAGCTACTGTGACCTTTAACCCTCCTGCTACAAGAGGGTTTTATTCAGGGGCTTGAAGTATGCAACCTTTATGTAAGCACTGACTGCTTCCTGTCCCAGAACAGTCTGTCTTTTGTTTATCTGCAGGCCTATGAGTTTCCAAGACAGCTACACAATCTGTCCTAAGGAGAGGCTTTAAGGAGAGGCTTTAAAGAAGCAGCTATGCAGGTGCTGAAGGGAGGACCATCAGGTGCTGGAGGTGGCAGGATTGCAGTTAACCTTGCTGGGAAAGGAGCATGCAGGCCCCAGTGCAAATGTCTATCATCCTAGTGGCAGGCTTGACCTATGGAGAGCTGCTTTGGATAGTGGACAGCAAGGGTTCTGGGAGTATCTGAAATTGATTTGAAGGCTTACTAGGGAGGGGGAACTAAAGGTAGCACTGAAGTCCAGTTTCAACATCAGTCAGAGGAATTTCAGAATAAAGGATTAGGCAATGAACCACAGAGGACATCATCCCCATCATCATTGTGGGCTCAAGAGAGAGAAACAATTCCTCTCCTGTTAAGGCCCTTCTGGTTTCCTTTTATTCTATATGGGATATTTAGCTGCATTTTTGTATTAAACGATTTTATGATCTTAAAGTCGTGAAAGTGTTAACGTAAGCAAATACCAAAGAGTAATAGATACTCAGAGGTGCTGAAATAAACATCAATTTTGTTTCAACTGCTGCTATGCAGATACAGAATCTCCCAAAAACATTTATTTAAACATTGTTGATTAGGAAATATCTGGAACTTTATTACATAAATGCTTACACCCAACTTTTTAAAGTATAATTATCCTCCCATAGTCCCCATCAGACAAGAAATGAAACAGACAAATTTCACTTTTAATAGATGGTTATAGCTACATTTAAACAATAGGATCAAACCAAAACAGTTTCTACCCCTCTTGAGTGAGAGACATGTCTTGTAGATGCCATAACATAGGGAAAGAAAAGAGGATATTGGTATTATTTAAAAACATTTGTCATGTATTATATTTTCTCTTGTATTTAATTTTAGGCAGTGAACTGCTGGGGTATCTGGTATATAGGATTGTGCACTCTTAATGTGTTTGCAAAAATGACATCATCAAAGGAAGAGAAGTGAGAACATACAAGTGGCATCCTTTCCATGGAGGTGTGTTCTAGTTGATAAAGCAAAGTCTGAAAAACTGTCACAAACAAGTCTGGAACTGTTCACTTCCAGTTTGTTTGGAAACATGGTGAGGATTTGTCTTTTTCTTGGTGTCTCTTTGGGTGTTTTCTAGTTCAGAGGGATTGCCTAGCTTCGTTTTTAAACCTGCAGCACAGGCAGATGCTGTTTTTAGACCTTAGTGTGCATTTCCTATTAATTTCCACACAGCAGCTGGCTTTTTTGCAAATGTAAAGTTTCCATTGAATGTGTGTGGTGTGTGTGTGTGTGTGTGTGTGTGTGTGTGTGTGTGTGTGTTTCACCAAAGACTTATGAAGTCACCTGGCCCGTCAAGTGACTAGAATGATACTTAATCATAAGGGAGCAAGTCTATTATCCCAATGACTTGTTCTTTGAATAATGTGCACTTGGGGCTGCCTTTTCTTCTCAAAGGCAAACCTTCAGGTAGAATCTCCATCACCTTGTCTGGGTAGTAAATCTGTAACTCAGGAGGTGAAACTTGCTAAGCCAGCCCTGGCACCTGCAAACCAAGTGCCCTGCTGATAATCTCGTGACTCCCTGATGTTCCCCTGGGTGCGCTTTCTCTTGGACTCTTCACTCTGCTTCCTTACCCTCAAAATCCATATTCACTTGGCCATCTTCCCCAGCAGGAACCTAAGCTCCTGCCAGGTTTCAGCTAGGTCAGCAGTCTGGCAGACCAAGATTACCCTCAGTGAAGAGCCTGCTGCATTTGCCCCCTTTTATTCTAAACCTCCCAATCAAAATGATCTGTCTGTTTTGCTCTGGTAAGCAGAAGCTTGCATAATTAAAACAATATCTCCTTGTTTCTACAAATTGTTTTATTTAAACATCAATAAGCTATAATAAACATGAATTTATCTTTCAAAGCCTTTAGGAAATGCTTATGATGAAACCAAGAAAGGAAAATGAGACTAGAAAAGAACACAGTCTTTTCCTTGAGTGACAGGTGGGATATAACCATGTAAAACAATGCAACAAGAAGAAACAGAAGAAAAATCCAACCCTCTACATGACTTGGTAAGTTTGCTATAACAATAACTGAAAACAAAGCATGAGGTACTAATTTACTTAACTTTGCGAGGGATATTGATGACCCCATCAGTAACAATGTGAACACTTCACACCCTGTGGATTTTGTGATGAAGAATTGCACATGAATGATTATAGGGTCTCCATATAATATTAGAGAGTATCCCAAGTGCATCACAGTGCTATACTTCTCTGTACCACAAAGGAATGTATAGTGAACGACTAGAAAATATTTGCTGTATACTTACTAGGTAAGAACACATAAGACAGACCATGTCAGAGGCATCTAAGATGGAGAATCCTTCAGTTCTGAAGAGCTTCTGGCTATCAATGACCTCCTCACCCCCACTAACATTCTACACTTAGCTCCTGGAATAACTGTTGAATGGTTCACTAACTAAGGTATCTGGGTTAGAGTAATTTCATTTGAAAACCAAAGAGTTTGTTTTTACCGTTTCTGTGTTACTGAAAGCAAAATAAATTCTACCTCATGGGTAGAATAGATCAACCTCTTGAAAGGTACAATAGTGATAATCAACAAAGAAAGAAATGTAAAAACCTAATGTACTGTATATGTTAAAGATATGGGCTTTGTCATTTGAAATAGCCAGTACAGTTTGACTAGTAGATGCTACCAAATGTAAGAAAGAAATAAAAGCAACGAATTGTAAACAACTCATTTTAGAAGATGCTACCAAAATGTAAGAAAGAAATAAAAGCAATGAATTGTAAACAACTCATTTTAGAAGACTAGGATCAATTGGTTTCATACACACTATAAGAAAAGAAAACTATAAGCAAAGATCTTTCATTATCAAAATCAAAATATCCTTTGAAAGTTATTCCTGTTCTGTGTTTACAAGTTGTTTTAGTTAGGGTTGCTATTGTTTGTAAGAAACACCATGAACAAAAGAAACTTGGGGAGGAAAGGTTTTATTCTACACATAGTTCTATATAACAGCTCATCATCAAAAGCAGTGAGGGCAGGAACTCAAACTGGGTAGGAAGCTGGAGGCAGGAGCTGGTGCAGAGGCCATGAAGAAATCCTACTTACTGGCTTTCTCAGATTACTTTCTTATAGAACCCAGGACTACCAGCCCAGGGATGGCACCATCCACAATGGACTGGGCCCTGCCCATCAACCACTAATTTAAAAAATGCCTTAAACCAGTCTTTATATACATATACATGTATATATATTATTTTTAAATTTAAATTAGAAACAAGGTTGCTTCACATGTCAATTCCAGGTCCCTCTCCATTTCCCTTCCCTCCTCCCATGCCCTCCCACCAACCCTCTCAATATCTCCTCACTTCCCCAGGGAGGATGAGGCCTTCCATGGGGGTGTCCATAGTCTGTCATTTCATCCAGGGCAGGGCCTAGACCCTCCAGTCTTTTGATTGATTTTTAAATAGTAAATAAATTTTGTATTCCCCAAACCATTATTATTTTGGCACAATCGTTATATCATTGCTTTTTTGTATAATACTGGGTATAATTTTACTAAAACATGCTTGCTAGATTTCTGTCAACTTAACACAAGCTAGAGTTACCTGAGAGAAGGGAACCTCAACTGCGAAAATTGCCTCCATAATATCCAGTCACAAAAACATAAGTCACCCAAAAAGAAATCTAGAGAAATTAAATAAACTTCAGAATTAAAATAGCACATAGTACATCAGAAGCTACATATAGAAAATAAACAGGCAAACAATTGTTGAGGTAGACAAAATACCTAAAATGTTCACAACAGGTACAGGACCTGTATCTACACTGCATTGTAAAACAGATTTACTAGAATATCCTGATGTTTGATAACTGTAATCTTATATGTTTTAAATACTAGAATACAGGATTTTGAATGTTTTTCACTATAAAGAAAGTAAATATTCAGTACAGTAAATATTCATGTACTGCTGCGTCACAAAGTACCCACAAACATAGACTATCTTCACATATCAGTTAAAAATTTAACACATTTAAAAATACATTCATCTCGACACCCATGCAGGCAAGAGCTGCTGCCAAGGGCCATGTCTAGTTCTAAAGCAGCCAGGGTATGTATTGATGTCCATGGCTTCAGTTACCACTGAAGACCAAGAGGATGCCTGGTGTCTGGAGTCCATGTTGGTTTTCAAGAGCCATGCTGCAGCCGTCCCCATGCCAATCTGAGCAGCCTACACTGCCACCTGGGGCTATAGTGACATTCAAACCCGAGCTGCAGTCAAGAGCCATGTCTAGGTCTATGTCCCTACTACAGTCAAGGTCTGTGTGATGTCCATGGCCTGTGCTACCATAAATCCACACAGATGCTCGGGTTTGGGCTGCCACCTGTGGCAATGTTAGTGTTCAAGAGCATTGCTGCCATCAGAGCCATGCCAATCAGGGTGACCTGAGCTGCTACCCAGGGCCATGGTATTGTTAGACCCTAAGCTGTTGCTGATGGCCATGTCTGGGTCCCTGGCCCTATAGCAGCCAGCGTCTGAGTTGGTGTCCATGGCTCCAATTACCACCAAGGGCTGTGCAGATGCCCAGAGTCTGGGCTGCCACCTAAGGCCCAAGGTCATGCTGCAGCCAGAGCCATGCTGATTTGAGTGGCCTGGGCAGCCACTGGGACCATGTTGAGGAGGTATTGGAGAAGCAGGAAAGATGGAGGAGCCAAGTGGTTCTTTGTTTGTTTTGTTTTGAATTGATATTTTTTTAAATTTTCTTTTGGAGGGACACTGGGGGTGAGGGGTGGATATGAAAGGATTGAGAAATGAGTGGGATTGGGATGCATGATGGGAAATTCCCTAAGAATCTATAAAAAGTTATATTAAAAGAATACATTCGTTTCAGGACTGGGGAGAGAGCATGGTGGGTAAAGCAGTTGCCATGAAAATGTGAAGATTCCCAGAACCCACCTAAACAGTAGATGGGATAGACAAGGCAAGCAGCCTACCAACACTAGCTGTAGCTGAAAGCCGTGGGTTTGACTGAGAAATCCCCATTGAATAAGATGGAAGAGTGATCAGGGAAGGGTCCTAACATCAGTCTCTGGTCTTCATATGTATGCACACACATGAGTGCCCACACACATGCAAACATGCATATACACACACAAGCTTATCACAACACACACACACCAGAAAAAGAAAAAAATCAATAAACAAAAATACAGTAAACTGACAACAGACTACCAGGTATTTACAGGAAATGACAAATGCCCTGTGAACCTAGAAGGACAGTTGACCATGGACATTAGGAAACCTTAGGAAAGGTAGACTGAAGCTAGCATGACTTCTAAAGTACTCTTGGTGACTAATCTTCACTGTCAATTTAATTGCATTAAGAAATGTCCAGGTATGAGTGAAGTTCACCTTTGAGTGTGCTCGTGACGATGTTTCTGGAGATCGGTGAGGGGGCATGACTTTCCTGACTGTGGGTAGCATGAGCTCACAGACTTCCGGTTCAAGACTGAAAGAAAGGCATGAGCAGTGGTTGCAAGGCCCATGCTCTGCTTCCTGGTCTGCGAGATGCTAGCAAGCGTTTCCTGCCAGTTCATCTGCAAGCTGCTCCTACGTTTGAGCCTTCTGCAATGATGAACTGAACCTTCAAACCATGAGCCCAAATAACCCCCCCACTGGATCAGCTGTTTGTTTATAGTAATGAAAAAGGGAACTAATAGGATTCTTTTATTTTTAAAATTTAAAATACTGAATGTTGGGTTTGATGTGGAGTAACTTCAGTTTAAGAGAGATCCTGACTCCACAGAGTAGGACATAGAGTTAAAGAACTAGAAACTGGCATCCCCCTACCTCTGCTAAAGGGAAAATTACTCAACATGAAGAGATACTAAAATCTGCCTAGTGAAATACAAAAGAGAAAATCTGTCCAATATAGTAGAAGGAATGCCATCCTTTGCTACATAAAGTAACCTCAAAAGACATCCCTTCACCAATTCCATTCCAAGTAACTTAATTAAGGCAGGGATATCCTGACATCTTTGTCATATTTTCTTAGACATAAATCACAGTTTCCGTCCACAGAAGAGGAGATGACTAAGAAAAGTTCTTCATCCCAGGAGCCAGGAATTCTCGAACACCACCACCCTAGCATGGGGCTGGCCTGCACAGCGCCTGAGAAAGCCAAAGGCAAATAAGTGACCCCACATAATCGGAGGCCAGCAGCTCTGTGGTAGGACTGTTCCAGTCAGATGTCACATAGCAGTTTTCTTCAGTTCACGATGACCAACCCAGAACTTCAGCAGAACACTCTTCCCTTTCCAAAATGTATCAAAAATATCCAGTGAACAACTGTAACATCCAAAGGGAAGAGAAATGGGCCATTCCGTGGGAAAGAGCTCACCAAATATGTAGAAACTGAATGAGAGTAAAAGCTTGTTGACTGAGGACATAGGTCAGTCAGAATATCAGGAGGATATGGGCACACATAGCAGGGACCCAGCTTTCAGCAGGTGGGGGTCCTATGTCTTGGAGCCCTGAGTACAAAGAGCAGGAGATGGGGTGGGGTCAGCAGGCAGTCTGCTTGTGCTGTCTCTAACCCTGCTGTGCTCTTTTCAAAGCCAGGTAGCGTTCATTTAATTCCCACCTAAGGAGACTGCAGAGTTAATTCATGGGGCCAGGGACTCTTTCTGCTTCCATTTTCACACCTAGCAGGTCTTGTTTAAAGAATGAGTTAGCATCTGCCTCTCTAAGTGTTCTGATTCCTTTCCTTTCTCTGTAATAAAATAACCGACCGCAGCAACTTTAAGGGAGAAAGGACTTACTGGATTCACACTGCCAGTTCCAGCCCAAGGCAGCTCCTAGAAGCAGGTAGTAATGTGGTGTCCAGAGTAGGGAAAGAATGAACACTTGCTTGCCTGGTCTTCAGCCTGTCCCCTTTATATACAGTCCAGAACTAAATCCCAGGGAGGAGTTGCTGTGCATTTTGAGTTTGAGTCTTCACATAAACCAACCTAACCAAGGCAACCTATCCCCCCTGACATGTCCACAGGCCAGCCTAACCATTGAGACTCCCTTCCCCAGGTGATTTTCTCCCTTGTCCAGTCAACAGTTTGAACTGACCGATACACTGAGGATAATTTATTTTAATTGTTAATTGTGTTAACAGTAACCATCAAACAAGAAATAGTGTCTGTCAGCTGGACAGTATTGATGCATGCCTTTAATCCCAGCATTTGGGAAGCAGAAGCAGGTGGATCTCTGTGAGTTCGAGGCCAGCCTGATCTACAGAGTGAGTTCTAGGACAGCCAAGCTGAAAGGTTCAGGCACTATGCTGGCCTGACCTGTTACCTGGAAGAATGCACTGAGGCAGCACTCTGGCCAGCCCAGAGTTCTATGAGAACCATGCAGGTGCAAAGGACCCCTTTAAAGAACAGACTCCTGCTCGCTTATGCTCTCTCATCCTCTCTCATTTTCCTTTACTCTCATCTTCCCATACTCTCATCTTCTCTCTCTCCTCTTCTCTCTTACCTTACTCTCTCTCTCTCATGTCTGTCTGCCCTCTTTTGGTCTCGCTATAATAAACTATGATTAATATGCTCCCCATGGCTTGTGTTCCATGTATTGTGCTGGTCCTGGTTCCCTAATTAACAAACAACACCAGCTACACTGAGAAACTCTATCTCAAAAAAAAAACATACACAAAAAAGAAATAGTGTCTGAAGATAGCCCAATCCTATTTGGAGTAGCAATTTTCAGACTGTAAGCATCAGTTAAATTAATTCTTACCCATTAGTAAAAATTTAAGAAGTAGAGGAAAAAAACAAGTAAGGAAACAAATAGCCATAAAACTATTTCATGATGATTAAATTTAGGGTTCTTTGGTCTTGTGACTCTTTAGTGTGTAGTCACAGGACACATAAAATGGCAGGTTTTCTTTGAAACAAGAACATGGATTCCAGCTAGGGAAGCAAATCAGTGCATTGCTCAGTCAGCATCAGAGAAACTTCCTCCTGCAGCAGATGGGACAAATACAGAGACCACAGCCAGATAATGTGCAGAGAGTGACATTGGGACACGAAGATCTAAGTGGGACATTTCCATAAAACCGTTCCCCTCAGAGCTCAGGACACCCCGTGGGAGAAAAGGCAGAAAGAGTGTAAGAACCAGAGGGAATGGAGGATACCAGGAGAACAAGGCCCACTAAATCAACATGAGCAAAGCTCATGTGGACCCACAGAGATGAGGGAACACCCACATCTGCAGAGGAACTGCACCAGGTCCTCTGCCTGCATATCGTGGCTTTCAGTTTAGTGATTTTTATGGAATTCCTGAGAGTGAAAATGAGCGGGTCTCTGTTTCTTGTGCCTTCCCTTGGGCTCTTTTCCTTCTGCTGGCTTGTCTTATACAACTCTGATGCGTTAGTTTCTGTTTTATCTTATTATATTTTATTATTATTATCCCTTAAAAGCCTGTCTGTTTTCTGATGAGGAACAGATGGGAATGGATCTGGATGGAGGGGAAGGCAATATGGGGAGGAACTGGGAGGAGCAGAGGGAGAGGAAACTGTAACCAAGACATATAATACGGGGGGGGGATCTATTTTCAATAAAAGAAAAAATGTCAGAAAGAGTGTGTGTATTGTATATAAGAAATTATAAGAAATTGGAAATTTTCGGAAAAACTGGTTAGTCTCTCTGGAATCCTTTCTCATCTAGTTCTGAATAGCAGATTTGAATTAGAGAAGATATAAAAATCTCAAACTTTAAAGGTCGATGAGGAGGAATTTGAGCTTTTTATTTATATCTTTGTTCTTAGTTGGGGGTAGGGGTTAATTCTTAAACAAAATGCTTTTCCAGGTCCCTATACCAAACTAAGAATGATTAAAAACAGCTTAGAATTTGAAGTCTGGCACTCAGAGTTCTTTAAAATCCCCGTCAAACAACAAAACTGATGATTCTAAGACTTCCGTTAATGTCAGGAGGGCCAGGCTCTAGAAGGAGAAAATTAAAAGAGTTGTCCCCAGTTGTAAATCCAGAGCAGGTCCTATTCCAGAAGAATGATGAGGACTCAATGCTATCAACTTCAGCGAGCTCCTACAGCACCTCCAGCTTTTAGGCAATCTATTATATCATCCCACAAGTATTCATCCAAAACAGATTTTATTCTCAGCACTTGCTTCTCTGAGGTAAGTAAACAAAATTCCAGCTGTCCAATAATTCATTGTTGGCATTTTTCTGGATTTTTTGTTTTGTTTTGTCTTGTTTTTTGGAATAGTAGCATTCTGAGACTGCAGGGCAGATAAAATATCTTCTTTGAATTCCTTCTAATCTCCTAATTTTATTAAATGTCTTGTTGCCAATTCAAGAGGTCAGCATCTTCATTCTGGCACATTGGTAAGGGCTTAAACAAATATATAGTTATTGTAGGGCTTTGGAAAGGATATTAGCTTACATACCAAGGGGCTAAAGTCAACATAAAGACACATGTATGCCTCTGTCTTCCCATGGCAGCATTTTGATCCCAAAGAACTCTTCAGTTGAAGCTGTTTATTTAAGCATCTCTCCAATAGCACAATGTCAACAAATGACTATGCTGGCTGGACATGTGATTCTCTCACTACGTAATGTGTAACTATATCGAGCTACTTCCAGATGATTCTACCAGCTTTAGACAGCTAAGCCTGAGCACCCCTTCCCTCTCTATGTTAAGGTAACTATAGAGGTAACATGCTCTGCGGAGCAGTATAAGTTAGTGAAGCCTCATTAATGTAAAAAATCAGGGAGTGCTTTTATTGCAGAAGTATATAACATGGGTGGTTTGAATGGGTATGGCCCACATAGACTCATGTGTTTGAATGCATAGCCCATAAGGAATGGCACTATTAGGAGGTGTGGCCTTGTTGGAGGAAGTGTGTCATTGTGGAGGTAGACTTGAAGTTTTATATGCTCAAGGTAGGCCTCGAGTCACAGTCTCCTTCTGCTGCCTGCAGATCAAGATGTAGAAGCTGAGAAACTCCTCCAGTACCATGTCTACCTGCAGGCTGCCATGCTTCTCACCAAACCTCTGAAACTGTAAGCCAGCCCCAGTTTAAATGTTTTCCTTTATAAGAGTTGCATGGTCATGGTGTCTCTGCACCGAAATAGAAACCCTAAGACACTTAAAGACTTAATTATGCATATTAATGCCAATGTGCAAAATGAGAGCTCTGCGAAGAAGAGGGAACTGCCAAACTGAATCTTTCCATTAGTCAAGGATTCAGTTTTGTAGCGATTCTTTCCATTATTTTAGTTATAATTACTTCACCTTGAGTGGAACTGAACAGGGGAATCTTTAAACATTGCCTGGCACTATCATTTGGAATCCAGTGAAGTGTTTTTGTTTTTGTTTTTTAAATTGCTTCCAAAACTAATTTCAGAGACCATTAGATAAAAATAACCAAGAACATTCAAGAATCACTCTCCTCTCTGACCCCATCCCCAAAGGAGCACAAAGATCTCCCCCTGCCATCCTGCCCTCCTTCCCCCAACTCATCACATTTACCCTAGCCTCCAACTCCAATAGGCACTCACTGGGAGCACACCAGCCAAACAGAACAGGGAAAGGGTAATCTAACTAAGAACTTACCACTCCCTTCTCCCCTCCAACCCAACACCCCAGCCTCCTCCCTAGTGCTATAGCATTATCTGCAGTCTTCTTTCCCCAGTTCCCATATCTCCTGTGGATCCCACAGACCACCACCCCCAAGCTCCCTCCCCATAGTCTTGCTGTATCCCAGTCCCAAAGTCCAACAGGCACCTGATGCTAAACAACAGGCCATGCCTTCCAAAAAAAACCGGTAGGCTTCCCACAGACTACTTCTCTCTCTGCTCTCTGAGATCCAATCCCCATTCTCATCCCCAGCTCTTCAACAAAATGCCTTTGGCAGCCTTCTCTGTCCCCCTGCCTCCATCTCTTCCCCTTCTAACATTCTTCCTCTACACGTTACTTTGTCCAGGACCCCAATCCCAGTAGGTACCCTCTGCTAACCCAAGCACTGTTCCTCCCAGGGCAACAAGTAGGCTGAAGGTAGACCCACACCTCTCCCACTGCTCTTGAGATCCAATCCACCTTTCTACCTGGTTTCATCCCAGCTCTGTATTAGGAAATCTGCTGTGACTTCTCTTTCCTCTCTGACTCCATGTCCAAGTGATTGATCCAAACACTCCCCCCACCAACCTTCCTTCTCCCCAACTCATCCCAGCATTCAGTGCTCCCAACACCACCAGGCATTCACTTTTAACACACGAGCTAAGCAGTCCAGGAAAACAGGCAACACACAGCTGTAGAGTATATTCTTCTCCACCATCTGCCTTGGCCCTGCTACAGTAGCAGTCCCCAAATAACACACAAGACACTATAGTAATTATGAAGCTGTTGGCCGTTTGCTTGTTTCTTACTGGCTAGCTCTGACTTAAGTATTTAACCCATAATTGTTAATCTAAGTATTTCTCTTACTGGAGAAAAGGGTCCGGGACCTCTTAACTCTGGCGACCTACATCGTGTCTAGCTCTGCCTTTCTTTCCCAGAATCCTCCTTGACTCCTAGTCCCACTTATCTTGCTTCCCTATTGGCCAACAGTGCTTTATCCAACAACCAATAAGAGACAGATTTACAGAATGACATCTCCCATCACACAACTGTCTCACTCTCCCAAAATCCAGGGAGGAAACAGAAAGAAAAGAACAAAACACCCAACCAACAAAGACAAATTCAAAAATAAGCACCTAGACCTATAATCATCCCAAACCCATATGACTAGACACCAGTATAAGAACACAATCAATAATGTCCAGGGCAGTATGTCTCCTTTAAAGCCCAGATATCCTACCACAGCAGTCCCTGAACATTCCAACATAGCTGAAGCACAAGAAACAGACCTTAAAACCAACTATATGAAGATGATAGAGGTCCTTAAAAAGGAAATTAATGAATCCCTTAAAGAGATCCAGGAAAACATGAACAAGGTGTGAGGAAATGAAAGAAATTCCTTAAAGAAAGCAAAGAAAACACAAACAAAAAAATTAAAGGAAATTAATAAAATCCCTTTTAAAAAAAAAACAAGATGATACAGTTGAAGGAAATGAATAAACTGCTCAAGACCTGAAAATGGAAACAGAATCAATAAAGAAAACATAAAAGCTGAGGGAATCCTGGAAATAAAAAATCTAGGTAAGTGAACAGGAACTACAGACGCAAGTATCACCAACAGAACACAAGAGATGGAAGAGAGAATCTTGGGTGTTTAAGATATGCTAGAAAAAATGGACAAATTGGTCAAAGAAAATGATAATTTTTTAAAACTCCTAACATAAAACATCCAGGAAATATGGAACACTGTGGAAAAATCCTAAGAAAAATAGGAACAAAGGAAGGAGAAGAATTCCAGCTTGAAGACCCAGAAAATATGTTCAACAAAATCCTAAAAGAGAATTTTCCTAACATAAACAAGGAGAAGCTTACAGAACACCAAATAGACTGGACTAGAAAAGAAAGTCCCCTAGTCATGTAAAATCAAAACACTAAACATATAGAACAAAGAAATAATATTAAAAGCTAGAAGGGAAAAAGTCCGATTACCATCTCATGTAAAAGTAGACCTATTAGAATTATCCTAACTTCTCAGTGGAGACTCTAAGAGCCAAGAGGTCTAGACAGATGTGCTGAAGACTCAAAGAGACCACAAATGCAAGCCCAGACTACTATACCCAGCAAAAATTTCAATAATCATGAATGGAAAAACTAATATATTCTATAGTAAAGTAAAATTTAAATAGTATCTATCTCCAAATCCAGCCCCACAGGTGCTATAAGGAAAACTCCAACAAAAGATTAATTATACCCATGAAAACACAGGAAATAATCTCAAAATCAAAAGATGGAAAGTTCTCTTTCCCTCGTCTTTTCCATCTCCCTCTCTCTCTCATACACACACACACACACACACACACACACACACGCACACACACACACACCCTCTACTACCATCAGTAAAATAACAGAAACCAACAATCATTGGTCATTAATATCTCTTGATATCAATTATCTCAATTTCCAAATAAGAACACACAGACTAGCAGAATATATATGAAAACAGAATCCAAGAGACACACCTCAATACCAAATATAAACATCACCTTAATGTTAAGGGGTGGAAAAAGATATCCCAAGCAAATGGACCTAACAAGCAAGTTGGCATAACCATTTTAATATCCAATGAAATTGACTTCAGACCAAAATTAATCAAAAGATCTAGGTTTAGACACTACAGATTTATCAATGCAAAACTCCACCAAGAGTACATTTCAATTCTTATCATCTATGCCCCAAACACAAGGGCACTCATGTTTGACAAAGAAACACTACTACAGTTTAAATCACAAACTGACTGTCACACATAGATACTGGGAGACTTCAATAACCCACTCCCACCAATGGATGGGACATCCAGACAGAAATTGAACAAAGAAATACTGGAGCTAACAGACATTACTAGATGGACCTAACAGATATTTAAAAAACATTTCACCCAAACACAAAAGAATACACCTTCTCAGCACCTCATGGAACTTACTCCAAAAATGACCATATACTCAGACACAAAGTGAGTCTCAACAGATACAAGAAAATTGAAATAACTTCCTGTGTCCTATCAGATCAGCATGGATTAAAGCTCAATAACAACGACAAAAACAACAGAAAGTTTACAAATTCATAGAAACTGAACAACTCTCTACTGAAAGAAAAATGTGTCAAGAAAGAAATAAAGGAAAAATTGAAGACTTTCTAGAACTCAATGTAAATGAATGCATGGCTCTCTCAAACTTATGGGTCACGAGGGAAGAATTGCTAAGAGGCAAGTTCATAGTACTAAATGTAGACATTAAAAAATTGGAGAGATCTTATACTAGAAACTTAACAGCACACCTGAGAGACTAGAACAAAAAGAAGTAATCATGCCCAAAAGGAGTAGATGGCAACAAATAATCAAACTGAGGGCTGAAATCAATAAACAGAAACAAAGAAAGCAGTACAAAAAAAGTCAATGAAAGAAAGAGTTGGTTCTTTAAGAAAATCAAAGATAAATAAACCTTTATCTAAACCAACTAAAAGGCAAAAGAGAATATCCAAATTAACAAAATCAGAAACAAAAAGAGTCACATAACAATAGACACCAAGGAAATCCAGAGAACTATAAGGACCTGAATTCCACAAAATTGGAAAATCTTGCCGGGCGTTGGTGGCGCACGCCTTTAATCCCAGCACTCGGGAGGCAGAGGCAGGCGAATCTCTGTGAGTTCAAGGCCAGCCTGGTCTACAAAGTGAGTTCCAGGACAGCCTCCAAAGCTACAGAGAAACCCTGTCTCAAAAAACCAAAAAAAAAATTGGAAAATCTTAAAGAAATGGATAATTATCTCAATACGTACTACTTACCAAAATTAAATCAAGATCAGATAATTTAAATAGACCTATAACTACTAGTGAAATAAAAGTCATTAAAACTCTCCTTGCTTTTAAAAAAAGCCCAGTTTCAGATTACCTTAATGCAGAATTCTACAAGAATTCTACCAGACTTTCAAAGAAGAGTTAATGCCAATACCCCTCAAATTATTCTGCAAAATATAAGCAGAAGGAACATTGTCCAATTCATTTTATGAGGCTATAGTTACACCCAAACCCCATAAAGATCCAACAAAGAAAGAGAATTACAAACCAATTTCCATTATGAACTTAGATGTCAAAATACTCAATAAAACACTTGCAAAACAAACCAAGAACACATAAAAAAATCATCCACCATGATCAAGTAAGCTTCATCCCAGAGACACCGGGGTAATAAAATACATGAAAATCAGTAAATGTAGCCCATCACATAAACAAACTGAAAGAAGTAAAAAATACATATGATCATATTATTACATGCAGGAAAGGCCTTTGACAAAATCCAGTATCTCTTCATGATGAAAGTCCCAGAGAGATTAGGGATATAAGTGACATACCTAAACATAATAAAGACAATTTACACCAAGTCTATAGCCAACACCAAATTAAATGGAGAGAAACTTAGAGCAATTCCACTAAAATCAAGATCAAAACAAGGCTGCCCTCTCTCCATACCTATTCAATATATTAACTGAAGTTCTAACCAAAGTAATAAGAGAACTGAAGGAGATTAAGGGGATTCAAAATGTAAAGGAAGAAATCAAAGTATCATTATTTGTAGATGATTTGTCAGCATATGTAAGTGACCCCAAAGATTCCACCAGGGAACTCCTACAGCTGATAAACACCTTCGGCAAAATTGTTGGATACAAGATTAACTAAAACAAGAATCAGTACCTCTCCTATGTACAAATGACAAAAGGGCTGAGAAAGAAATCAGGGAAACAACACCCTTAATAGTAGTCACAAATAATATAAAATATCTTCCAACTTTGAAGTCTTTGAAGAAAGAAACTGAAGAAGATATCAGAAGATGGAAAGATCTCCCATACTCATGGAGTAGTAGGATTAACATAGTAAACATTGCCATCTTATCAAATATGATCTACAGATTCAACACAATCCCCATCAAAATTCCAACACAATTCTTTACAGTGCTTGAAAGGACACTACTTCATATGGAAAAATAAAAAACCCAAGATAGTTAAAATAATCCTGTATAATAAAAGACCTTCTGGAGATATCACTATCCTTGACTTCAAGCTGTACTACAGAGCAATAAAAACCTCATGGTACTGGCATAAAAACAGACACATTGATCAATGGAAACAAATCAAAGACCCAGACATAAATTCACATACATATGGATACCTGATTTCTTATAAAGAAGCCAGAAATACACACCGAAAGAGACAGCATCTTCAACAAATGGTACTGCTGAAACTGGATGTCTTCATACAGATGAATGCAAATAGATCCATACTCATCATCCTGCATAGAACTCAACTACAAATGGATCAACAGCCTCAACATAAAACCAGCTATACTGAAACTGAGAGAAGAGAAAATGGAGAATAGCCTTGATTCCTTGGCACAGGAGACAGCTTTCTGAACAGAACACTGATAGCTCGGGTACTAAGATCAGAAATAAATACATGGGACCTCATGAAACTGAAAAGATTCTGTAAGGCAAAGGACACTGTCATTTGGACAAAGTGGCAGCCTATAGAATAGAAAAAGATTTTTTTCAACTCCACATATGATAGAGGACTAATACCCAAAATATAAAAAGAATTTAAGTAAAGAAATATCACAAAACCAAATAATCCAATTTAAAAAGGGTATACAGATCTAAACAGATGGTTCTTAATAAAGGAAACCCAAATAACACAGAAAAACTTTTTTTAAATATCAACATCCTTAACCATCAGGGAAATGCAAATCAAAACTGCTTTGAGACTGGAGAAGTAGTGTGGAAACCTAGTGCAGGGGAAACTGTCTGGAAACTATGAAGGTATTCCTAACGAGAGCTCCTAGTAATGGGGGATATGGAGTTTTAACTGGCTGTCCTTTGTTGTCAGGAGAGGCTTCCAGTGGCAGGACTGGGTCAAATTCAGTTGAGTTGTTGCCCGGGGGTAGGGGGTCCCAAGGAAATCCCCAAATAGCCCAGGTTGTTGCTAAGACAAAGGGTTGTTCTCCAAAAATTGACAATTGGGGCCCTATTGCAGAGAACAACACCAACACTATTAACTGAACTTGGAGAAGTGAAGCTGGTGCCTACATGAAGCCTTCACCCCTACGTTCTAGCGTATTTGACGTGGGAAGGTATTCTGCAGGCTACTGAAAGAGAAACATGGATACCAACCCAGTCACAAAACTTCTCACCCACAATCTGTCCTGCCTTCAAAATCTGCTAGGGCAATAGTGGCACAGAACTTGTGAGAGTAGCCAACCAACACTCGATTTAACCAAAGGCCCACTCTATGAGAAGGAACCCAAGAACCAGAGACTAGATAGCCCAGAGACTTGGAGAGAAAACAAACAGCACTTGCCATGTGAACCCGAAGACCAGAATAAACACCCCCATGGCAGATTGTCTTCCTGTGTTTCCAAATTCCCAATAGACAGGGAGAAAGAAGTTTGTCTCAAGAAGAGAATAGCATTGTTGAAAGATTGAAGGAGGGTCTTCAGCATTTGCACCCCTGGCCCAGGGCTCATGTATTCCTTAGATCCCTGATTCCTGGATTTGCTTTGTTGTGATATATGATCTCACACTGCATAGCCTGAAACTCACTCTATAGCCCAGGCTGACATCTATCCCAGGAAGTCCCTTACTTTTCAAGTGTAACACTCCCATTCCTGCCTCTATGGCCTTCCTCCCTCCCTGTGTCTCTGCCTTTGGGCATGTCTCTTATGGTACAGATGGTAGCTGCTGACTTTAGCACCCTTCCAGTGTAGTAAGTATTCATTCTGTTTAGTTCTACCTCTTCTACCTATTCCAAATCAAGTCATACGTTGAGGTTCTTGGATGCATGGATCTTGAAGGATGCTATTTAACCTTCTAGGTTGTTTCTGCATCCTCTCATGGATACAGTGTGTGTTGATTCATCTCTGTAGCTCCAGTGGGCATTACTGGCCAGTACTAGGAGGAGCATGTAAGCATGTGGAGGCCCTCCTTCATTAATTGTCAAATGGGACCAGTTTTAGTCTTACTCCTTAGATAAACAGTAACTGGCAACCACTTCATTTGAGCAAAATTTAAGATTCAGATTCAATTGTCCAATTTTCAGCTTCTCACAAAACTGGTGTTCATCTCACGGGACTCTTTTTGAATCCTGCATCTGTGATGTCCGCAGGTGAGCTCACCTGAATCTATCATCCACTGAAACCATGGGGATAGAAGTTAGCCATTTTTGGTTAAAGCTACATTTCACCAGATCTTTGCAGCTTTTCATCTGACCTCTCTTGTAGGGGATGGTCCTTGCAGACCACAGATGCTTCTGAATGCTAAGACTGTAGCTGTCTGAGTTTAGCAAACAGTTAACATTCTGGACTCGCATTTCTTCATTTGAAAAATAGGGATAGCAAGGCTACCTACAGCAGAGTGTTGTTATTAACATCCAGTAAATTATTATTTTTAAGGTACTTCAAGAACCCAGGATCAGAATGCATTCTTCCTCTATACTCGTTAAATAAACAGCTCTTCATGTTAATCAGAACTGAGGAATTATTATGTATCTGTCAAGCGCCCAAAAGGTCGGAATTGTTTCTTATGATTTTCATACAGATGTGGCAGCTCCAAGCCATTTTCATCAAGGTAGTTACTAAATTCAGCAACATGAAGGAAAATTTTCTGAGAAGCATTTTCCTGGCCCAGCTTAAAAGTTTGCCTCCCAAACACTTCTGTTTGGGAGATATGACACTTTATAGCATGAATGGAAAAAGTTGTCTGGAAGTTAGTGTATGGGGGGGTTGTTTTAACATAACACTGTTGTGCATGGCATCTTACAGTTTGCAGACTGTTTGTGCTAAACAGTCAATATGGGTACAGACAGCATGCCTGATAACCATCTTCAGCTATGAATGGAATATAATATGAGTACATCCAAAGGGTGTCCTTTTCTTGGCTCATGGTTTGCATGCTCACTTGAAGGGCTGTCAAAGTTGGCATGACTTAAATGTCATTTTTCAAATAACTGAGGACTTAAAGTCAGACTGAGTTTCTGTAAATCTCCTCTTTCTCTCTGTCTCTGTCTCTCTGTCTCTGTGTGTGTGTGTGTGTGTGTGTGTGTGTGTGTGTAAGAGAGAGAGCACCCATGCACATACACACACTAGCTATAAGCTGTGTGTATATCTGTGTATAAGATGAAAAAGTTTTAGCAAGTATTCCGCATTACTGAACATGAAAACTAACACAGACTTCACTCACAAATAGCCACATTTGTCATCTACCTGTAGGACTGTTTCAACCAAGTCCAGCCAATGTGTCACTAAGGAGTTGTTAAGAATGACATTGACATGAGAAACATTCCACAGATCTCAATTTCCCTTCTCTTGCTTCTATCCCTACCCCCACCTTTCTTCCTTTGCCAGAGACTAAAATCTGTTATTATTCCCCCTGGGAGGTCTGTTTACATTGAATGCACATCTGGCTTAATTGGACTGACAGCTGCTCCAGGTACTATTGGACAGAGTCCAGCCATCTCTGCACGTCCCATTCACCTGACAGTTTTAACCTTTCACAATCGGTTCTCTAGAGTGCCTGTGAACTCAAAGAAGTGTGCTTTGATTATTTGTTAATACATGTTCATTTTCTGCCTTCCTACCCAGATTGTTATCAACAGAGACCACACCAGGATGGGAAGGCTGGGTCCTTAATACCTGTTGGTGAACTGTAAAGGCCACACTCAAAGAACCCAAGACGAGGAGCCCAGAACAAGAAGCCAGCCAGGGTGGTTGGAGAAAGGGCTGAGGAAACAAGCCCAGTTTCAAGGCTTACGGCTTGAGTTTTCTTATATAAAATATTTAGGGAGTAAAAAGTGGTTATAGCTATGACCGCCTTGAGCCACAGCCAACGGGGAAGGTGGTCTTCAGGGTCCCCACAGACTCGGTCGGTTCCCAACTATGTTGTTCTCCCAGCAGCCCGATGCTTTGCTCATGCATATGGGACAAATCAACCAGTCGACGAAAGACTTGGTCTGCATTTTATACCACCTTCAGTAAGAGCCTCTGCAGTTGTTTTAATTAATTTGTGCATTGTTTTGGTTCACAGAACTCCACACAGAAACAGCATGAAGCATAACAACTGCCCTCAGCTACCTCCACTAAAACAACCCAATTCATCAAGGCAAGGGCTATTCCAACAGGCCCATCCAAAAAAGAGCAGTTAGATTTACACTCCCTGCTTACTGTGAGAAGAGAGCTGTTTTATTTAACAGTTGCTCTTGGCCGTCCTGGATGTTCAAGATCAGGCTATCTGATTCTCACTGGAGACTTCATGGTTTTAGAAGTGACACCCTCCAGGAGCCAGGAGACAAAGGAATCCTTTTGAAACAAGGCATCTTTCAACATATGAAAACTCTGACTTCCCATCATCAGAGCAAAATTTTCCCTCCCCTTAAAGTTTCATTTCCTTTTGTTCCTATATGTGTATCCTACCAAAGCTTCGAAATGCAGTACCTCCTCCAAGAATTTCATGTTGAAATGTATTCTGTCTCATAAACTAAGCTAAACAGCTTATTTTTCACCTGCTCACTTTGGTGGCCTTGACTTCAGATTTCAAGTATTTCATTTTCCCGCAGGCGTTTCACGGAAACTTGATGATGTTCGTGGCATGCAGTGTACAGCATTCAGTTTCAAGCCCCAGCGTAGGTGGTAGGGACAACAGTAAAACGAAGTCAGTAGCAGGGAAAGCAGGAAACAAGGCCATCCCCATCCGGAAGGAACTCTCCCCAGCAAGTGGCAGGAGCCATGCGGGCAGCTGCACCCCTTACAGCTGGTAGACGCACTACCGCTCCCCCGGACTGAAGGAGGTCACAGCATCAGGTTCTTCATGTGGACAGGGGTGGACTGCCCACCTCTCACTCCCACAAGTCCTACTACATGTGGGGGGGGGGGAGGAAATTCCCAGCCTTTAGGAACTGTCACAAACTATTTTCCCAACTTAGCACAGGAAAATCCAAGCCAGAGCCCTCATTCTTGGACCCTAACTGGTCAGCGGCAACACAAGATCCTAGTGTGAGGAAACAGAATCCACCATCTCCAGAGCAACTGGAGTTACAGGTTCTGGGGAATAGAAAACTGCCAAGCTTATCCCCTAAGTTAACGACTTCTGAACATGAATCCATGGACTTGTTAAGATGAGGTGGGACACCGGATGAGGCCTCCTGAAGGATACTTCCTGCCCGGCCCCCATCGCATTTGGAAGCCCTTCAGACACTAGGATGCCACCAGCCTTAGGACAAGACCTAGTTGCAGCCAGATCACATTTTCCTTTCAGAGCAGAGTAGGAAACTCTTCAAGCAACCAGGGACGTTTGATGAAAGCAATTGATGAAATGTCTGGGGACCATCACTGCATGACCCCATGGAGATGTCCTGCAGGTGTAGGTAGCCCTGAGAGCCAGTAGTCTCCTTGCTCCGTACCCTGGGTGCCTGTGAGTGGCTGAGAGGACTGTCCCTTCAGTAGCCAGTCTGCTGTAGACAAACAGAATGCCAATAGAACTCAAAGGTCAAGTAAGCAGCTGTTTATTTTGTTACCGAGAGATGCATGGCTACAAGAAAAATACAGCTACTCACAGACATAAAGCATTTACCAGAAGCTGGGGCGTTGCCCATAGTGCATTGGAAGATGGGAAGTGTGGTCCTCTCTGTGGCTGCTCCAGCCCATGAAGCACACTTTACCTATGCTCCTTGAAGGCATTCTCAACCAGCTGGTACATCCCCTTGCCTCCATCTCCTCAGAGCGGGGAACATGAACAGTTGCGCCAGCAGAACATTAAGTCACTCACGTGTCCCCGTGTTTCAGTGGGACAACCATCCGGTCTGCTCTTCTAGATCAAACACGACCAGAAGTGACATGTTTTCTTCCTTTGATATTTTTCAAATCTGCATACAACTCAGCTCCCATCGTCTGCTTTAATTTCTAGAAATATAAATAAATAACCACACAGTAAAATTTTACGATCTAATCACACATCCTGCCTGAGATCTTAGTCACAGGGCAGGCACAGGACTTGCTATGGCTGTAAATCACTCAGCAGGGCAGCCAACATGTTTACAATAAACCGTTTTTTGACAAACTCAGTGCAGCCTTTCCCCCAACCCCCCACCCCACCCGGCTGCTTGCCCCGTATTAATTAATACATTCAACAAAGACTGATGCTATCCCTGAGACAACACACCCTTCTCTTCCCTTGCCCCCCTGCCCTATACCCTTTCAGTCTCCCTCTGAAGGTGCTGTTTCCTCAGTGATTAAAGGTGATAAAGTCAGACTATGCCACAGGTTCAAAGAAGCAAGCAAGCCTGAGTGATACCATACCAGTCAGGGGTTTAGGGGCCTCCCTGGCTCCTACAGTTTTCATGTCATGACAGTAAGTTCTTCCTAACAGGAAAGGCATTTCTTCAAGCCTCCCCAGTGTCTCTTGTCACCCAAGGCCACTGCCAATATGTTTCTGGGAGCCACATCCTAGTTTTCAGTTACTCATTTCTAAATGCTCTGGTCTTGCCAGTTGGTACAGAGAGAGTTAAGCACAAAAACAACAGTATCAGCTACTTGATTTATTTTAGACCAAACATCCAGCTGTTTGAAAACCTCTGTTTTTGCCTGAACTTTTCGTTCTCAACCATCAGATGTTTGGCATTTTTCTAGATTATGTTTGAGTGCCTGTATTAGCATAGAAGGGCCCATTTCAAAAGGAAAAGTGATGTAATTTGGACCAGCTGAAAGAGACCAGGTCTTTCTAAGCATCATCCAAACAAACTTTCCTCACCTTCTTACAACCTCCCCACTCACAGGGGGGTGTCTGTGAAAACACTCTTCATCCTCTTGTTAATTGTATCCAGGGTAAGGATTGTGAGGGCCAAAGCTGGGAGGCCTCTCAACAGCCTGTTTGCTTCAGCAGGTGTCATCCTGAGGAGCACCTGGCCCACTGTCAGCAGCTAAGCTCTGGTCCAAGAGATGTTGCCATTCCTAAGGGAGCCTCACTCCAAAGCAGAGATGTGGAGTGAATTTGAAGCCAAGGAATCATCCTACTTTGGATGCCTGTCCTGAGAGCTTGAAGCCTGGATACTGTATCAATAGCCAGGGCTCACTAGGTGTAGAGCCGCCATACCTGAATCCTGAGGCTGGACTACCACTGGGATTTTCTGGATGCTCAAGATTGGAAACATGCTTGTAGAACAGAGAAACACTCCACGAACTGTCCAAGTCCCCTAACCACTGTAAGGTGATCCATTTGAGTCCTCTAGACACTAGTGATGTCTTGCCTTCTCGTCTGTCTCCCTCCCTCTCCCTCCCTCTCCCCCTTCCCCTCCCCCTCTTCCCTATTCCTCTTCCCCTCCCTCCCTTTCCCTCCCTCCCCCCTCCCTCCTTCTCTCTCTCTCTCTCTCTCTCTCTCTCTCTCTCTCTCTCTCTCTCTCTCTCTCTCTCTGTCAAGAGTGCATGGCTCAGAGGACTCAACAATTCCACTGCAGGTACAGACTTGGAGCCCCTCTGGTAAATTCCTCCAACGAGGCAGATAGCATTGTGCTGAGCCCGATGACAAAAGAGTGGGAGAAGTTATTGACAGATATGCAAGGTAACATCAGGTTATTTTGTAAATAGAGAAATACTTCTGCAGCCAGAGGCTATTCTCTTCCCAAGCCTCCATGTGTCTGTGGATGTTGCAACCAACTCCTGGTGAAGATGAAGAGACATTGAAGTCTCTTTCCGTGAGGTCATGATCTGGAAGGTGAATGTGAGTCATCATTTATTCTCAGTGTTCTAATTCATACAGAATTAAGCACAGAGATTCCAAGCACTTGAAACAATATGTTTGTCAAAACTTAAATCAGTATTAGTAACCGTTGCTGTTTTTAAAAGTCAAGGGCCGGAGAGGCAGCTCACCTGTTAGTCAAGGGCCGGAGAGGCAGCTCACCTGTTAAGGGCACTCGCTGCTCTCCTAGCAACCAAATGAGGCAGCTCACAACCGTCCGTAATTCCAGTCCAGAGGACATGAAGCCTCTGACCTCCACAGACACCCACACTCCTTGGTCCACACCCACACGTGGACATGTACACGTGCACTTATGTAAAAACAAAACGAGAGTTGTTATGGCTTTGTTCATTTTCCATCATACAATGAAGCAGTAACAAAAACTGAGTGCTCATGGGCATAAATATCATCATCATTATCATCATCGTCATTGAAAGGTTCAGGCATTACTCTGGCCTGCCCTGTTACCTGGCAGGATGCGCTCAGGCAACACTCTGGCCAGCCCAAAGTTCCGTGAGAACCAGGCAGGTGCAAAGGACCCCTTTAAAGGACTGACCCCTGCCCGTTTACGCTCTCTTACTCTCTTGCTCTCTCTCTTGCTCTTACTCTCATCTTACTCTGTCTCTCTCATATCTTATCTCTCTCTCTCTTCTCTGCTTGGGCTGGTTACCTCTCACCCCCCTTTTCCCTCCCTGTCCACCAATAAACTCCACGTGGGATCATTGAGTTGCAGGCTGTGTCTCCTTACTGGATAAACCTAAACATTTTAACAACAGTCATCATCAAGATTGTACACATTGTTTACCAGTCAGGCGATTGAGGCTGGGAGTCAGCGAAATGGCTAATCACTTCTGCACACATGTGAGTGTGTAGAAGTGGTGAGTGAGAGTCTAGATTTTCCAAGTTTCATGAACCTCAAGTGTTACACGGCCATGCTTCACAGACCATTTAAGTGAATATGTGGAGAAAGCCCTTGAAGGTCTGTGTGGAAAAATGTTTCTCACTTTGCATTTTAAAAATGTCATTCTGGTTGACATACAGAAAAGTGAATTTCAGAGACATAGTAGAAACAAGGGGATTTTTTTTTCAGACTTTGTGATCGAGCTGACTTTAATGAGAGTTTCGTACAGGCTTAAATAGGGGAAATGAGCTAGGGGGATGGGGCAGGAGACTGCAGGACAGTGAGGGAGGGGTCGTTGCCTAGTAACCAGGCCACTGAAGGTAAGCAGGCAACAGGTGTTGGCAAGGTTAAAGGGTCTCAGAGGGAGGGGTTAGGTGATTGTGGAATGTTTCCTTTTTGCCATGGGCTGTTTCCTGTGAGTCCAAGTTCTATTCATTAGGAAGCTGGGGAGGGGGACAGACTATTCTTAAAAAATGCTGGCAATATTTACAAGAGATTCTAAATAACCATGACCACTCCCAACAATTCCTCCCTTTTTATTTCCAAGTTAGAAGGTGAGCTCTTGACACTATCTCACCAGGAGTGGGAGCAGGGATCCTGGTCCTCCTGTGTGGTATTGTGACATATATCCTGGAGCACCCTAACCCAGCCTTTGTAGGCAAACTTGCTTAGGCTCCTCAGGATGTCCTTTTGTGGAGGGAACGGTTTTTGTTTGTTTGTTTGTTTGTTTTTGGTTTTATGAGACAGGGTTTCTCTATTGTTTTGGAGGCTGTCAGTCCAGCCTGGCCTCGAACTCACAGAGATCCGCCTGTCTCTGCCTCCGGAGTGCTGGGATTAAAGGCGTGCACCACCACCGCCCAGCTTGCGGCACCACCGCCAGGCTGGAGGGAACGGTTTTTATGACATCGACCTTCCTGCAACCATGAAGCCCAGGACAGGCACTTTTGGTGGCCTCTTCACTGCACTCACAGGTGGCACATCGGTGGGAGAGAAACAAGGGGGTTTTCAGAGTCTATGAAGGTGTTTTGCCTAAATGGCAGAGTCTGGGTTATGATCACACAGATGGATTTAGTGGGAAGAAGCCATTTCAGGCATTAGCAAGCCAAGCAGTTGTGAGTGATTTGTAGGACTTGGGCAGCAGTAGAAATGGCTCATACCTGGAAAGACAGGGTGAAGAAGTTTAGGAATGAAAAGGATAATCCAAAGATCAATTTGGAGTATGTCCAGGCCAAGTTACCTACAGACACCTGTAGTGGGCTGCGAGCAGGTGGAAGGTGGGGCGTATATACCACAGACAGAGGCTCAGTGGAGACCCAGATTTAGCCATAGGGCTTAGGAGATAGAAAAGGGGTGACGGCAATGACCCGGGGGCAGGGGACCCAGGAATTTCATGGTCAGGACAAATAGCACAGACCAGGTGGCAAGTGGTCCACAGAGCCTGCCTCGACTGTCTTTTTTCCCTGGATACAGCGTTAGACTTGACTCTGGAAGGCAGTGCTTGTCTGCCACAGCACCCTCCAGGCTGTGTCATGCGCCTTTTACACCGTGTGCTCTTCTCTGCCAAGACAGGGGTTGCTTTCCATTGTTCTGTGCCCTGAATGTGACCCAGCTAAATGAAAACTCAGACCTCAAAAGCTACTTAGATAGCCTAAAATTTCAACCCATCTCACAAGTAACTCCTGCTAGTAGCAGCTTAAATTCCATTCAAAGTGAAGTGTGAGTAAATGCTAGTCTGTCACCAATGTACGACCCTTGGTATGTCTGGAATGACACATATTACCCACAGGTTTTTTTTTTTAATGTGTAAGACAAAAAAAAAACTCATCTGCTCTTTCTGTCACCTCCCTTGTCTCTTTATTCCCTGCCTGCTCCCCCTCGTCTCTTGTTTCCTTTTCAGTTTTGGAAAGTCACAAGTTATGGTTGAAGAGAAAGCTCAAAAGATTAAGGGAAGTAATCCCAAAATATCACATTGAAAATACCGTTGAATTAACCGATGGTGTATGTGTGCGTATTGATGATGGAGAGGGCATGCGTGCTACGGCACATGTGTGGAAGTGAAGGGACAGCTTTGTGGAGTCATTTCTCTCCCGTCTGTTGTCCACGGACTGGAACTCAGGCCACTTGTTTGCAAGAGCTTTTCTCCACTGGCCATCTCACAGCCCTCCCCAGTGTCCCAGTTTGGCTCATTGTTTCTTATCTGCATAATGGCACCGTGGCAGCCCCCTCCATTTCTGCTTCCACCTTGCTTTCCTCCATTCCTCAAGGTCTCCAAGTCCATCAAAGCACATGCCTCCACCCACATGCATATTCAGCAGCTGCCCCTCCTCCCTTCCTGCTGATTTACTCCTTGCACCTTATACCTCCTTGTTATATTTACAAGATGACACGTGCTAATTCATTTTTATTATCAGAGTCCCTGCTTCTCATTTTGTAAATGCAATGCTGCACATACATTTTAATGAATCGGGTACCTGGAACTGATAGATTTACTATGAGATGTCATATAGCTAATGGAATAGAACTAAAGTGTCAGCCTCATTAGCTCTCTCCAGTGCCCAAGTCACCTTGTTGTAGGTGATGTTTCACACAAGGCTCATTTATGCCCTCAAAGTGTCAGCCTCAGTGTTTCTGATTGGTGAAATGGGGATAATATCAGCAGTCTTTCCATCTTATGAAGTCATAAGTATTTCTAAAGTAAAGTCAATGTCCTTTGACCTGTGTCATCAAAGAAGTCATTCTCCTTAATGGTCATGAACTTTATCTGAATCACAAGGAACTGGTCCATCCACTGTTGATGTTTGCTGGAAACCACAGCCTGGACCAGAAGTTTCCATAGAGGCTGACCAGGCCACACCCATGATATCCATGATTGCAGATGATATCTATTGGGACCATTCGCTCGTAAAATTTAGGGTGATGAGTTGGCTAGGATGAGAATAACATCTGTAGTTATGCCATGGAGGATACAATTGCTAGGGCAACCGATCCTTTTCTTTCAGGAGGCCAGCTCAGTAACAACAGCTGCTTTGAGAATTTCCACCCCACTCAGGTTGCCACTAAAATTGGGTATGGAAATGAACAGAACTCCTTCCTAGTCCAGGTCCCTGTCACAAACACTGGTTTATTCGAGAGCTGATTCTCCTTTCTCTCAGGCAAGATTTGTGATGTCTTGTTTTGCGGTTATGTGTACCCGTGTTTTACATGTGTGTACATTCATGCAGTACCTGAGGCAGCCAGAAGAGAGAGCCATATCCCTTGCCCCTGGAGTTACAGATACTTGTGAGCTACCTTGTGGTTTCTGGGAACAGAACCCAGGTCCTCTGCAAAAGCAGCAACTGCTCTTAGCCACCCTTCCAGCTCCCCATCTATGCTTTCTAAGAAAATGAACAGACTTTACACTTGAGGAGCTCAGTCAAGGGTGAAGTGACTATGAGGGGTTTGGAGAGAAGAATGCTACTAATTCAGATATAAACTGGAACAAGGGCAACCAAAAAAAAAAATGCCCCAACATGATTACTACTGGACAGAGCTGACTGATCTAAAGGGCAAGATACTTATGCTGATTTTGCTGCCAAACTTCATGAAGACTACACCAGTTCTGAGGGCAGTCAAGTCCCTTCTTTGCCTGTGTCTCTTTCTGGCCCCCTCCATCTATAAGGCAATGAAATGTATTTGGGAATTGAGGCTCTCATCTTAAGAAACGTTCAAGATGGGCAAATGTGGAAAGGAAACCTGAACCTAAAGGTAGGGTGACAGGCTAAGTCCCAGACATACAAGAGTCATCGATACCATAAGCAAACAAAGGTGAGCACAAGTGTAGTAGCCTGGCCGGGATTTTACTGTGGGCATCACCGGGGTGAAATGGGAGTGTTACTGCGGAGAAGAAAGGGCAGCCCTGAAAGCAGACACAACGGGGGGGAGTATAAGTGTGATCTTGACTTGTAGACTAGCTTCTGACACAGTTTCAACAGACACCCAAAATCAGAAACAAAACTGAAGGGAAATGGTTAAACTGGATTTCTCAAAACCAGTGTGCTTTAGTGAGTTTTTCTTTCCATCATTGTTATTTACACCTTTTATGAATACATCATGTCTAATTTTTGCTTATCTTATTAATAAGCACTCACGCCTTTAATTCCAGCACTCAGGAGGCAGAAACAGGCAGATCTCTGTGAGTTCAAGGCCAGCGTGGTCTACAGAGTGAGTTCCAGGACAGCCTCCAAACAATACAGAGAACCCCCCCCCCCCCGAAAAAATGTATGTTGCTTAAATCGGCATGTTTATAGAAGAAATGGATGAACATTGCTCTGTGACTTGATGACAGCATGATGGCATCAGCAATGTGCATTCTGTACACTGGACTCTTGGCTGAAAGACGTGTGATGCGGGGCTCTGGCTGCACTTGCTAGACCACTCTGTTCACATGAATAAATATCCCTGGGTGTGCCCCAAGCCACCATCGTACACAGGTACCTATAAATGTGTCAGTCTCAAGCACTGAGCGACTATCTGTTCTGAGACCTCCCTCCCAGCTATGCTAAACAGGGTTAAATCCTTCCTATCCCTTCCTATGGGCAGTAACGTCTTTGGTGTTCGGCACAGGACAAGGACACCTTGAAGGTATTCTCCTGTTTCCTTGAAGGTATTCTCCTGTTTCCTTGAAGGTATTCTCTTGTTTCCTTGAAGGTATTCTCTTGTTTCCTTGAAGATTCCCTTTCTGTTTGCTTGCTACTGTCTCCATTATTATCTCTCTCCTCCCAGAACTCAATAAGCCCCCTGTGAATGAGTAATCATATGACTGAAGGCTGGAATAAGTGAATGGGAACATCTTGGATATGATTGACTCAGGCAGTCGTGAGATCTGGACAAAATACATAAACCTATTTACTTGGACCTATTTCAAAAATATTTTCCCTGAAATTATTCGCAGTTAATGAACTAGAAATTCATTTTTAATCAGAATTACATGTTATAATTTTCCAGTTTCTCTCTAACACACTTTGCTGCATAATTTAGGACTCATGTATTCACAGGTTATTGTGATTTCTACAGCATTCTTTTTAGAAAACAACACCGGCATCTTTGGTAAGAACTATTTTTAAAACTCTTCTGAACGGCTACAACTTGTAGACAGAGTCTACACACAGTGCCCATTTGAGCTATGTCAAGGTACAGTCCCAGCTCCCGATAAAGAGAACTTTCTTCCACAGTATACGGACAAGTTTACACATCTGAATGTTTCTTGCAGGTTTTATAATGAAAATATTTTCTAGCTTGAGCAATGGTGGTTGTCAGCAATCTGATAGACTCCACGGCGGGAAGAATCTGGGTTTTCTGACAGAAGTGGATTTCCTGTGCAAGATTAGTCATAACTTGTTCTTATGAAAACACCCAAGAAAGGGGTACTGCACATTCTTGCCTGCGAGTTAACGGGAGGAGTTTTAAACCTAAAGCTTAATGGCCGTATTGTTTCACTAATACACTATAATGAACCGAACTGCTCAGTTTCAATTACTAATTAGGGGAATCCCACAGCAGGCCTGAGCTCAGGGTTCCTTCTAACCCTGTTGCTAGACACCATTCTCATTAAATCACGCTTGCTTGCCACACCTGGACTTCCTAAGTCTCTCCCCGTGAAAAGCCCCTCCAAATGGGGCATTTTCTCTGCTTTGTAATTACTGACTCCTACAAGAGACACCAAAGAGCTGACTTAGAGAGAATGAAGGGGTTCCATCAACAAAATGCAGACATGTGTGTGATTAACGGAGTGGGTCATATTTCAGAAGCACAGAGGATTTACAGCATCAATTCTAGTTTAAAAAAAAAACATTTGATTCCTTGTCAAGTACTTTTCAAGGCATCTAATCTCTTCTTTTCACCTCACTTAAACTTATATTAAGTCAGCTGGACCTATCTTCTGTGTGTGGGTTGAGTTGAGTTTTTGTTGTTTTTTTGTTTTGTTTTGTCTTGTTTTTCAACTCTCAGAAGAGCCAAACTGCTTTATCATAATAGAAGCAAGCACCCGCTGGCTCTGGTAAAAAAAAAAAAATCAACTTTGAAAAACAAAAACCAAACGCGACTCTCCTCTTTGCTCTCTTAGAACACAGCACTGACTCCATTGGTCTGGAACAGTGATTTTTATTATTTGTTAGCAAGGGACCCAAGAATTGAATGAAGCAGTCAGCAAGCCAAGCAGCCAGGGTTTGGTTAGGAATTCACAGGAGCGCATTAGCGATCCATGTGCAGGGCTCCACACTGGTAAGACAGGGGAAGGTCGCTGTCATTGCCTCCCCACACCCCAAAAGAAGCTTGTCTGTCTCTTCCCTTCAGAGAATCTCGGGACTGTGCTAACAAAGTTTGGGAAGTCCCAGATATAGACAGTCAACCTTTGCATTTCACAGAACAGTAAAAATAAAATGCCATCGAACATGCAGAACTCACAATCATTCACCGGACAATTGGAAAGTGGGGATACACGAGCTGTAAGTCTCAGGAAAACCCTGGCCCTTGGTGCTCTGCTGATCTAGCTCTGTGTCCTGTGTTGTGTAGAAATGCTTGAGAGCCTTAAAGCAGGACAGAGATGGGGCCTTTGTGTTCCTTCAACTATTAACGGCCTCCAAACGAAATAGCTGTTACACCTCACAGTGGAATTCTTTTCTGTCCCGTGCTTCTCCAAAACTGTGGTTGGTCCTACTAATATTCCAGAGTTTACAAGCTAGGGAAGGGGTGAAGACACCTACGCCATGTATGGAGCTAATATAGTCCCTTCTCGCAGCTCTAGGAAGTCTCCTGTATTTCTCAGACAGATTTATGATTCGCATAAGAACCTTGAGACAACATGAATTAGCGCAACCACAAAAAAAAAAATAACAAAAAATGGGGTGAAGAGGGCATAAGAAATGGAAGAGGACCACCAAGGACAAATAAAAAGTACTCTGTATACGTATAAAAATGTCAGAATAAAACTTGTTTATTTGTATGCTTAAAAAAACATTATTTGGGAAACAAAATGCAAAACAAACAAATAAAAAAGAACCACCAACCCCCAAAGAAAAAAACAAACTTTGATCAGGAACCAGAAAGAATCTGCTACCACAGGCAGACTCTAAAGATGCCCCAGGTTCTTCCTCTGGAAGCCCCATTTGGGTTGGGCTATGCACACAGCTCCTCTTGCAACAATGTACTTGGCAGCCTAGCTACTCCCCGTGCAAGGACCATGCACACACATCCCTCTCCAAACTACGTGCTTTGCAGCGTTAGAACCCACTGCCCCTCCCTCTGCATTGGAGCTCCACATATTCCTGCCTGGGAAACAGTCTAAGTTTCTCTGCTTTATACTATTGTCCTACACTATTCTGGCAATGATCAAATTTAGATAGTTTCTATTCAAGTGTATTCCCGACATATCCAGGTATAAAGAAAAAAAAAGCTGATCAGGCCTGAACTGGTTTGGGGTGTATACCTTCCCTTGTCAAGTAGAAAACCCATATTTTGGATTAGTTCAGCTGCAGTTCTCTTGAGTACATTTAGCCCTGGCGATTATGGTGTGGCAATTCCTTCTGAGTTGAAACAGGGGGAATATTAAAGTCTGGGAGTTCCAAAGGGAGGCTGATGAAGGTTCTGAAAGCTCCTGTCACAAGGTGCCCCTCCCCCAATAACATAAGCAGCAAGGACCACGTGGTGGAGGGGGCTGCCCAAGCTGCCTACCTGTGCTGTCAGCTCCAGGGTTCCAGCCTTCTTGAGCTGTCACTCATACTCAGGTGGGTTTCCAGTGGTGTGGTTGCCTTTGACTCATTATGATGCTGTAAGGAATCCTTCACTCATGCTCCTGTAAGTCACCCCAATAAACTTACTGGTTTACCATCAAGTTGAACTTTAAAGATATGATTACTTTGGCCCATCCTTGGATCCCAGTCTAGGATGAGGAATAATGTCTCACAACAGAGACCGGTCACACAAAACCTGGAGTAAGATATCACACAGGAGCATCAGGTCTTTGAGCCTTTGATTGTGTTTGGAACGCCAGTACTTCCTCCAGTCCTGTCCTTAAAGAAACACCTCACCTTCCCCCCTTTCTGTTAGATTGTAGGGAATAAAATAATAGCCAGAAAGGGAGACATGGCGGTGCACACCTTTAATCCCAGCACTCAGAGTCAGTGGCAAGCAGATCTCTGTGACTTCAAGGACAGTCTAGTCTACGTAGAGAGACCTTGTCTCAAAAGTAGACAGACAGACAGAAAGATAGATCAGACATATAGATATACACACAGGAAAATGTGAAGCTGCGCATGAGGCTAGACATAAAAGACAAACCACAGGATCTTTTCACAAGTTTTTCCTTTAGGCCAGGCATTTGCCTGTGAGATTGTTTTACCGTCAATAAAAAGCAGAAGCTCAAGCATTCTGTCTGCTCTAGTGCATCACAGCACATCCAGAAACCAACGCTCTTAATTCCAGGCACTCTGGAGTTCCCAGCCGGTGTGGGTGCAGATGCGGCTGCTACCTCCTCCTAGCTCTCCCACAGGCCTCTCCCTGGAAGTGCTTTCTTCTCGTGGAATCCCCCTGGAAGGCGCTTGAGCATTTTCAACGTCATTGCAGGATGAAATTGCTTCCACAGGACTTGGACCAATTCCTAGCCGGCAAACAATGACGAGGAGTGTGACTCACTCCTGTGCCAGGCTTGGTGCTCTCACAGGCAATCTGGTGGGTGCCAGTGGCCTCACAGCAAGCTTCGGTTTCCATTCCTGTAGTTATTACTTATGATCATCCACGTAATGTTGTATATGCCAGTTTCCCTAATCTTAAATTTCAAAAATCTGGAACTCTTTTGACACCAGCAATAATGCCACAAGTGGAAAATTCCACATCTCACCTCACATGATGAGTTACAGTCAAAAGTTAGACCCACTTTTGGAAACGTAGTAAAAATAGCATTTGGGCCATGAGCACGTGGTCCGAATGCAATCTCAATGAATTTTGTATTTAGTCTGGACACTGCTTACCAGCTATGGATTGTACATGGTTTGAATGTCCTATGTATTGGAAGTATAGTCTTCAGTGAGGTGGTGGCCAAGTGACTGGGCCATCAGAGTGCCACCCCTGAAAAGAATCAACCTGTTAATGTGGGGACACCAGGGTGTTCCCTCAGGAAATCAGGTC
Organism: Mesocricetus auratus; assembly: GCF_017639785.1. Lineage (NCBI taxonomy): Eukaryota > Metazoa > Chordata > Mammalia > Rodentia > Cricetidae > Mesocricetus > Mesocricetus auratus. The sequence continues at coordinate 9,251,305 of NW_024429269.1, read as the reverse complement.
GCCTTACACTCTGGCTCCCCATCCGTCTTGCCCAGCCATCTTCCCTTTCTGGGACCCTCTATGCACTGTAACAAAAGCTGCCACTATGATGTCACAGGAACAGAACAAAAGCAGGCGATGTGCTCTTGAACTTCCAAAACTGGGAACATGAAGCCTCTTCAGATGTTTTGACGTAACAGAGGAAAATGGAGTCATACACGTGCCACCCTTGATTATTCTTTTTTTTTTTTTTTTTTTTTTTTTTTTTGGTTTTTACGAGACAGGGTTTCTCTGTATTGTTTTGGAGGCTATCGGTCCAGCCCGGCCTCGAACTCACAGAGATCCGCCTGCCTCTCCTCTGCCTCCCGAGTGCTGGGATTAAAGGCGTGCTCCACCACTGCCCGGCCACCCTTGATTATTCTTATCCAAATATTCTAAAATCAAATATAAATTCAAAATTTAGACTGCTTCTTGTCCCAGGATTTTAGATGGGAACACTTGGCTCGAAGAATAATTTCTATGTAGCCAAAACCTTACTCCAAATGTCTGTCATTGCACTTAGCTTAAGTAGCATTGGTTGGACACAATTTGCAAAACTTAATCTTATAAAATTATTCTTCTTTTCCTTCTTTGTGTTTTCTTTTTATATTCTGTTTAAATGAAATAAATCTCATTAAAAAAAACAGTCTTGTATAATTCCAGGTCAAAGAGACCACCTAGGTTTTCATCTAACCATTTCAAACTGCGTCCTTCATGTTTGAACTTTAACCAGGGAAGTTTAGAGTCTGAAATAAGCTTGTATTTCTAACTAGCCCCTTGTCCCCTTAATAGTCAGTAATTGCACCAGTTTTCTGAAGCACACTCATGATTTACATGGCTTCTGGTCCTGTCCTTAGAGAGTCTATCCCTGGACAATCCCAGCTGAATTCCTCCGTGTGACATGGGATTTAAAAACATTCTTTACAGTCTGGTAAGGTGCCTTCATTGTTCCCTCTCTCTTTTTGTTTTCATCATTCTTCTCTTATGAATTAGAATATTTCCAACTTCTCCACATAAACTAATGCTTCGTTAGTCAAGTTTCATTTTTAATGTCAATTATTAGTCTGATTATAATTTTGGTGAATTTGTGCATTTTTAAGCATAATTAACCATTTGTTTTACATTTTAAATTTATTCTGACTTTCTGTCTGATAAATTTTATAAACTTTTTTCTCTAGGCAGGCTTGAATAATTTTCTTTAAATATATTCCTAAATAAAAAAACAATGGCTTTGATGATGCCACTATCAATTAATCTACTTTATTATTTTGTTGATGTTATAAACTTTGTTTATATTCTAAGGGCCAAGGTTATCTATCTTCTTTCTCATTTGAAGGGCTCCTCTCTACTGGCTACAACTACAATGACTTTGTTGGCACTTACTGTACACACAGTGTGCCGTTTCTTTCCTCCTGGACCCCATAGACCCCAGTATGTTCTCTGTTACAAGGGCAATACACACCTGTTCTTCATTCCCTGTGTTCCGTGGCCGATACTGCTGGACTCTCCACTCCCTTTGTTGTGAACTTTTAAGAGATGAGTTCACAAGTGGATTTCCTTCCTATTTTTAGTTCCCAATCTAAAGTTTCTCTGTTCACATCCTAAAACGATGTGTGTACAGTCCTTACGCTGTGTTTCAATGCTTTGTCTTTTGATACTTTGTTGGGGTGGGGAACATCACCTCTAAAGTTTCTAAGCTAGTCATTGAACAGAGAAATCAGCTGCAACTGATTTCTTTGGGTGGATTTGTGCGGGTTTTGTTTGTTTGTTTGTTTTGCTTTGTTCTTGAACCAACCATAGTGGCATTTATTTTGTTGATCCCTGAATTTTTTTTTTTTTTTTTTGGTTTTACGAGACAGGGTTTCTCTGTATTGTTTTGGAGGCTGTCGGTCCAGCCCGTCCTCGAACTCACAGAGACCCGCCTGCCTCTGCCTCCGGAGTGCTGGGGTTAAAGCTTTTCCTTTTTTCCCAAAGTCTGGGGTGCAGCATGGCACAGAATCTCCTTTTAAAGCCATCTCTTTACACTGACTTTGCAGCTTTTGGTACTGTTCCTGAATTGATGGACTGCTGCCGCTTTCATGCTCATTATGTCAGACAACGGTCTGTTTGCCAATCTTCTCAGATGGAAGGTTGAACACATTTATCTCCTAACCCAGCGCAAGGTCTGAACCTGCTCCCACGCCACAGGGACTTTTCTATTTTTCAGCTTTTCTCCCATCTTCTTAGTTCATCTCATTTTCATATGGGATATGAGTATTTTGATTATCAGTATTTAAGTAGGATAAGACTTTTAAAAATTGTTTCACGTTTACTCAATTTATCTTACATGAGTGTGTTTTGTCTGCGTGCATATATGTGCACTACTTGCATGCCTGGTGCCTTAGGGGTTAGAAGAGGGCATCAGATTCCCTGGAACTGGACTTATGAATGACTGTGAACTACATGTGAATTGAACCCTAGTCCTCTACAAGAGCAACAAGTGTCCTTAACCACTGAATCAACTCTCCAGACCCTAGAGTAAAACTTGTAACATTTTTTTCTGTTCACCCTGGTCTCTGGTATGGCTTTGTTCACAGAATGCATGCCATGGTTTTTAAGCCATCTCTGTTTATACATTGTGTGTTGGGGCCTGATTCTTTCTGAATCCAGTTCATATTTCCTATGTGCAACTCTCGTTTGTACACTTAGCTGTTCATGCCGGGAAAATTATTTGTTACAATTATTTTCCTTTTTTAAAGTCCCCTGTCTCTTAGTAACAGGGGACTGATAAGATCTGCCCTGCTGAGGACAGCAGACAGCATGGACCTCGTCAATCTTTCCCTAAGATCTGAATAAAGCGTTTTGACTAAAAAAAAATTTAGATGACTTTTTTCAAATTATATTTTGAGATTTCAATTTTTATTCATTGATTTGCGGGAAGCATCAACATTTGAGATTGTGGCAATGCAATTGTGTCTCCCGAGACCACGGCCTCGGCCTCTGCATAATCTGCCTTTTGCTCCTCTCAACCACTCTTTCAAATTTTCAGAAAAAGCATCTCTGTCCTTTTGAGACATATCTGAGAAAATACCACAGGATTGGGTTTCAATTCTCTAATCCTCTTTGGAATTAAGACATTTGGAATTTGGATTTGTGGCCACAACTGGTATAGCAAAGCAGTCTCCCCCTCCCTCCCTCCCTCTCTCCCTTTCCCCACGAACTCCCACACCATGTACATTGTTTCTTTTTCTTTCTGGAAATCATTCTCTCTCTCTCTCTCTCTCTCTCTCTCTCTCTCTCTCTCTCTCTCTCTCTCTCTCTCTCTCTCTCTCTCTCTCTCTCTCTCTCTCTCTCTCTCTCTCTCTCTCTCTCTCTCTCTCTCTCTCTCTCTCTCTCTCTCTCTCTCTCTCTCTCTCTCTCTCTCTCTCTCTCTCTCTCTCTCTCTCTCTCTCTCTCTCTCTCTCTCTGTCCCTGAAGCCCCACCCCTGAGCTCCATTTCACAAAGCCCAGAGCTTGCTCCAGCTTGATCCCAGGACCAGAGCTGGTCTAGCTACAGTGGCAGCATCTTGCTCTACATTCTCAGTCACTCACTTCTCAATCATTTAAGGACAGTGGCAGAAGAACCCTCCAACCCTTGGCCATGTGGTGCTTGCTATCATATTTCTATGGCCCCTTTGTCAGGATCTCACCATGACTCCATTTCTCCTTCCCTTGTCTTCTAGGGAGTCGCCATCTACTGAGGGCTTAGATCGACAAGTGCACAGTTGTGGAAACATTAATGTGGAAATGAAATCGTAGTGATGCCACTGTAGACTAGGCATTGGTCCTCCTGTGGGTGGCCATGTTTAGTAGAATACTCCTTGGCCTGCAACCCCACTCACCACCAAACACTTCAAGTCTCTCTTGAAGCTGCTGGTTCCCTCCCTCACAAGACTCTCAAACTCAGGGATGTAGGAATCATCCTGAATTCTTTCTCAGCCACACCATCCAATCAAAATCTGCCGTTGCCTCCTTTTTGTTGTTGGAGTCTGTCTTCTTTATGTTGGATCTGATGGATGTCCTTGTACTTACCATATTTTTACTATTGCATGGTCCTTTCACTAGAAATCCAGGTTTAATGCTTGAGTAAGATTTAGATCCTAGGTTTAAAATAAACATTATATCTCCATTAAAAATTGCCATTAAAATTCATTATCATTCATGCAGCAGCAAGTGAATCTTTCTCAGCAGACATCATCGCATTTGTTTTCAGTTCATTTGTAAAAGAGGCACAATAATAATACATCAGGATTATGTGATATTTAAACTAATAAATACAGAGACTAGATATGGCAGGTAACTTTTGTATAGTTATTTGGGAAAATGAGATATATCGTTACTTTTCATGCTGCTGGGATCAAATTTACCTGACAAGAGCAACTTGAGGAGGAAGGGGTAATCTGGCTCATAGTCTGAGGAAATACAGTCCATCCTACCTTGGAAGCATAGGGGCCATAGCTCTGTGGTAAGGGCGTTATACTGGGGAAGCAAAAGGAATCACAGCTCTGTGTGGGAAGAGCATGTGACAATTTCCAGAAAGAAGCTGCCAGGCCAGCTCTGGGGTCATGGTCTTACCTTCTAGAAGCAGCCTTCTCGTGAGGGAGTGTGTGTTTGCATGTGCTTGTTCGTGGTGCTGTGTGATTTGCTGACACAAATAAGGAGAGACACAGACAAGCTTGCACTGGCTTCCATCTTATTTCATAGGATCAGTGTATACAGTACCAAGAACTAGAGGGTAGAATATACCCATTAGGGGAAAAGTCAATTTGAGAGGCCTTTGGCTCAGTAGACGGAGCACTGAGAATTACACCATAAAACTAAAGGTGACATTAAATACTTGATTTTGCATTTCAGTAAATTCTTCACTGTTTCCTTGTGGGCCTGTGAGAGGCAAGCACTTGGAAGCACTAAGCTTTATATTTTTGCTGAAGAGCAAGTGTGTGTATGCCTGAAGCCTACATGGTACTTGTATGCTATAAAGATTAAAAGTCAGTATATCATTGCAGACTAGATTACAGTTCTGTGAACAATCCCAGGTTACTCTCTACTCTTCATCCTGGGTGAGTTTTGCAGTGTGTTAGGATAATTAGAAAAGGACCAAGTGACAGTTTTCTCTCTCCTGGCTTTAACATAAGATGTTAAATTAAATAGGCATAAAAAGCATTCTTCATAAGTCTTTTAGGCTTATATAAGTTATTAAAAGAGGTACAAAGAGAGCTGGGCAGTGGTGGCACACGCCTTTAATCCTAGCACTTGGGAGGCAGAGACAGGCAGATCTCTGTGAGTTCGAGGCTGGGCTGGACCGATAGCCTCCAAAACAATACAGAGAAACCCTGTCTCATAAAAACCAAAAAAAAATGAGGTACAAAGAAGATGACCATATGCAACAAAAGTTTCCAGTATGAAACCACAGCTCTCATACCCTCCAGCCAAGTGCAAGTCCATTCTCTCAACACTTGAGTCCTATGAAGAAACTGTCCCTGGATTCATATGAAGAATTGACGAAGAACCATGCTAAAATGATATCCAGAACAATGAAACAAAAGAGTCTTCTCATTTTTCTTTTTAGATACTTGAGTGTGGTCTGTTTTATTTTTTTCCTATTCCTTGTCACTTTAGTGGCTCAACCCAGACATGTCCGACCTTTCTGTATCAGGTGTGCCTAAAAGCCTTGTGATGAACAACAATGTGTATGTGTTCATATTTATCAAGAGTATTCCATTCAGGCACAACAGACTTGACATGACACATTGTAAACATCATGGCTTGAATTTTCTGTTGTATTGTGTCAAATCTGCAGGTTTTGTAGGACATGGGATCACAATGGGGAATCAAACTGTCAAAGCCCAGCAGCATTTCCTTCCTTTTGGACACACAGTAGAGAGACGTCAGGATTAGATTTGACAGTTTGAGCCTTGAATTCCAAAGGGAAAAGCCAAAGGACTCACAAGGAGCTAGTGGAGTGGAAAGAGAAGTGGGGCTGAGGGGAGATGGGGCGAGGCAGAGCCTGTGTGGGATGAACTGGACTAGTTCCAGTGACTACTGTCAGGGCCTGGGGCCAAGGAAGTCTGGCTGCGACCATTTCCTGCATCAGGACTCCTATTGGTTTAGAAAGAAGATGTGGGGTGGGCTATTCTAGTGATATTTGGAGAACTTTTCTTTTTTAAGAACAATCAGGATTACCTAATCAGGAGTATATTCTGGGACATTGTCTTAGGCCTGAGTTACAGCAAGGAGAGAGTGAAAGTCAAACACCCCATGCCACAGTGTCATTTCGCTCTGACTTGACATGCATACAGATCTTGACAAAACATGTATGTAGATGTATATTAGTGTGCATGTTTGTGTATGTATACACACATACAGGTGTGCTTGCAATGGAAAGAGAAGAAGATGACTCATGGATCCTGAAACAGACGTTTTCTAGATTTAAACCATTTTCAGAATTATACCACATTAAGCCTTAAAACTTACAAAAATGTGAAAATTCTCTCCCCTCAGAGGCTCAAGGAGAAAATAACCTCTCTAGTCACTATATCCCAGTGTCATATACACAACCCAACAATGTTCATCAGTCACTCAACAAATGAATAAATGACCCACACCCCCAACCCGTTGTTCCTCTGAAATCTGTAGACTTGACATTTATATATCTATCCAACTGGTAATCAAAAATATCTGGAAAAAAAGAGCTGTACCTGAACAAAATGTGCAGATCTCCTTCTTGTCATTGTTCCTGAAATAATACAATGACTACTTACATAGCAATAACATTGTCTGAGTACTGCGATGTGATTTTCCTGGGGGAGACAAATGTCTGGTGCCCCAAACCAAGCACAGATAACAAGCTGAAGAAATTATTTTTGCTACACAAGTCTAGCATAGTGAGTCAGTGGGTTTCTTGAGGTTACTTATAGGAGTCTGAGTATCTTAAAGGCAGATGTACATTAAAAAAAAAAACAAGCCAGTGTGAGTGACCACTCACAAAAGCTGTATTCAGGAAGCTCCCTACCCAACTTTCAGTCAGCAGCCTGGAGAGAGTACGCTTGTGTAACCTTGGGGAGACATTCATCCTGTGGATCTTACAACTTTCTGAGCTGCCTGAATGAGCCTTGCAAACTTCCTTCCATAAAGGAGTAAATACACAAGAAGATAAACAGAGATTATATGCAAATACTGCATCGTTTTATAAAAAGAATTGGAGCACCCATGGTTTCAGTACTTGAGGGGCCTCTGGAACTCATCCTCCATAGACAGCAAGGCTCAATAAATTCCAGAGGCCACCCTTCATGTGGTCTGAAGATAAGACACAGACAGTGTTGTGAAGAAATTTCCCTGAATGAAATTAAAGAGCTGTTTAGGTATTTTTTTAATTTTTTAATTTTAATTTTAAATAGCTTGTTTTACATGTCAATCCCAGTTCCCTCTCCCTCCCCTCCTCCCACACCCCCCATCCCCCCCAGTCTCCCACCCTATTGCCAATTCCTTCTACATAGGGGATATCTAGAGTCTGTCATTTCACTCAGGGTAGGGTCCAGGCACTCCCCTAAGAGTCCAGGCTGAGAGAGCATCCCTCACAGTTTAGGTATTTTTATATTATTTTATTTGTTTATGCGATGTTGCTTATACATCCAAACCATCTATAGAAAAAACTCTAAATAGTCCATTTCACTTGGCACTCTTTTCAGATTGCAAGCACAATTTCAAATGAAAATAAGAAATCTCCTAATTTTTTGGTGCTTAATTGTATTTCCATACTAGAAAATTGCATGCCCTGAATATTTGACATTACATTTTACATTAACACATTTCATTAATTGAAAAATATTTATATAAAACATTTTAAAATCATTTCAAATTAGTGGTTCAAGTGTAAAAACAAATTAAATGACCAATACCACCTCTCTGACAGTTCCTACTTATGAGGTAAAAGAAATATCAACATGGATGGTTCAGAATTGCTCCGGGCACTTAGATAAATGTTTCCATTCTCTAGGCACACTTGTTTATCTTATATCTAAGACCACTCTGTTTAAATAGAAAATGGCCACAAACTGTTCCCTTTTATCTTGTAAGGCAGAAAAATGACACGGAAGGCCCTACCTCAGAAATACATCAACGTGTAAGTGACTAAAGGTCACTGCCTTTGGGGCCATAATGGAGAGGCAGATAGAGCATGAGGTGAGCGGTGACACTGTCCTGGACACTGGAGACTCTTCACAGAGCATACTCTGAAGTTCCTAACTGGTTCCTGACAGAGATCTTCCATTCCCCCCAAAAGGGTGCAAGCCAATCCATCTGACGGAGTTGATGATGGAAAGTTAATTGCTCATCTCTTTCCATCCCTGTCGCCCATGGATTCTACTGTGAACAAGACTCCCTGCAGCAGCTATCCTCAACAACAGAAAGACAAAAACAGCCTGTCAGGATCTGACCTGGGAAAGCCACGGCGCTTTGGAGAGGATGTGACCACTAGTGGCTGTCCCTGGGCCGGTTCTGTATTGAAAGAGCATTTGCTACGAATAAGGAAATCTGGGAAGCCGTGGCCTTTAATGTCAAAGCATGAGGATTGGTTCAGCAGCTCGCAAAGGCACCACAGTGATGAGAAATGTTATCAGCAGAAGAAAGTGAGCACGGGAATGTGGGAGCTCTCCTCCCTTGCAACTGTCCTGTAGACCTATAAACACTCTTCCATTGCTAACTAAGTTATTACAACTGAGGCAAGGTATTTTCAGTAGGTTGGGATTAACCGGAAGCATTTCTGTATCCCCACCAATTACGGAAGAGACTGAATTCAGGACAAAGCATCTTCTACATTTGATTTTCACAAAACAGCATGTTTCCTTATGCTCATTCCTATGAATAATGAGGCGGGTTAGGTAAAAATTAATTGACAAAATGAATCTCACTACAAAACACTATGAACTGTTAATATAAAATAACTAATGCTAAGCTTGGAAGTTGTACCAAACAGTCTCCAGGAGACCAACGCCCTGTGGAAATGGTTCATTCAAAATAATAGTACATTTTACCCATCATTGACAACAGGGAGGGGAGTCACATTAGGGTACAAGAAACCATCTGGCTGGGAAAGGAGCATGGCTTAGCAGTGCTCAGAAGTCAGCCAGATCTTGTGTGGGACACTGCATCCCACCTGCTGAACAATCACAGCAATCAGAAAGGATGAAGGATTTCTGATTCTCTTACCTATGAGTCATTTCAAAATTATTTCCACTTTGTGTTTCCAAGCATGTCCAACATCATTGTGAGTAAGAAAGACAAGAACTTCTGGCAGGAGCCATACTCCTTAGCCCCTATGAGAGCCAGTGAAGCAAACTGTCTGCAGTTTTCTTCTTTTTCAAATAAAAATGTTTTCTGTGTATTCTGGTTTGTATGTTTACGTGTGTGTGTGTGTGTGTGTGTTTGTGTGTGTCACAAGTAATAGAGTCTTGTCATCTCTGTTGAGAGCGTTATCAACCACACTGATGAATTGGGGACTCTGGGGACCCATGGCCTTAGCCTGAAGAACAGCTCATCACTTATAGAGTTTCTTGTAGCTTCCAGTGGGGACCAGACTTATGGTAAATCTCTCTTGTGCTTAGACTGGCGCAAAATAGCTTTGAAGATTCCTTAAGAAAGGCAACTTTTGGCTGAATTCAGTACCTTGACACATGTTATTACACTGAAAGGGGCCCTTGTCCCTTGTGAGGGATCTGAGATAAGGGTGGGCTCGTGTCTGCACTCCCCCGTGTGGCTGGCTCCTGGGGAAGATTTAGAGCAGGCTGCTGGGCTGTGGAAAGGGCTGCTTTCACACCTCCAGCTGGAACACCACAGATAGGTGTGCAGCCCCAACTCGACTTCACCACCTGCTTCCCTCAGGTCTCCATACAGGATCCTGAGGCGGGTCTCCATACACAGTCCTGAGGCGGGTCTCCATACAGGATCCTGAGGCGGGTCTCCATACACAGCCGTTCCCGGGTTGCCAGCTGGTCACCATGTCCTGGAAAAATTCTAGAAAGCTGAACTGTCCCATTAGGCTTTCAAACTGAGGAGAAAACTTCTACAGAAACACCACAGGGTAGCAGCAACACTCATCCCAGGATTCTTCAAGTCACAAACAGCTGTCTCGTGTCTCTACGGCAGACAGGCAAGAACTTTTGTAGAGCGCTTCTCCGACCCTCTACTATTCAAAAGTATGTTTGCGCTTCCATATATTTACCATGAATGGCAGCCCAGACACTCTTTGTCTAAACAAGTGGTTCCACCTCTGCAAAGCACATTCAAGGGATGCACTGCTGGGTTCTTGCCCACTATGACCCAACAGAATCTTGGAAAGAGCAAGATATCAAGGGGCTTTAAAAGGGAAGAGAGAAAACAGGCCACTCCACCACCTAACTGAAGTGGCTCCTTGAACGAACTCAGTTTCCATCACTGCGAGGGCAAGCAGAGTCACCACCCACCCACCACCCACCACCCCCTCGGTCTGCCCTGCACTGAGGCCCTCACCCCAGCCCTTCTCTCTACCTCTCCCCACCCTGTTTTTTCAGTGACAGAAAGGTAAATGACTCTCTAGGCTTGTGCTCTCATTCCACTCTGAGGATTCTAAATATATGGCTGCTCCTTGAGAAAGAACAGACCCCGCATAGCACTAGTTATCAAAGGCCAGCCATTGACATGGGAGAGCTGCGCCTCACTCTGCTGGTGAATCTGAGGTGACCCCAAGGCTACACTCTGAGTGGCCAGCACTGTCAGCCCCCCCAGGAGAAATAAGCTATGATAGAGCCACTAAGACAGTGCTACACTGCCCAGTGATCCTTGGCCCCTCTTTAATGTTCCAGAAACTCGTTTGTTTGAAGCTACTGTCAGATGGATTGGCCTCTCATTTGGAGTGGCTATTACACAGCTCCTAATACACGCTTCTGCCTCAATACCATATAGTTCAAGGAATTAGAGCGTCAGGGAAAAAGAGAGAGGGGGGAAATTAGGGACCAAGATGGGGAGGGGATGAACTAGAGAGAAAATTCCTGAAGAGATTTGAAAGATCAAACACTCAAGGTTTCAATCACCAGTATGCTTCAGTTCTTAGTAAGAACTGTCAATAATAGTAATCTAAGGTTTCAATCACCAGTATGCTTCAGTTCTTAGTAAGAACTGCCAATAATGGTGACCTATTAGATATCCTTTCACATGGTTTAGAATCACACAATCTAGAAGCCGATGCAAGAAGCGTGGCAAACCACATCATCATCCCTAAAAAGCATTTTGGTTTCAGAATAGAGACCTCAGTAGACATCAGAGCATGATCAAAGGATGTGATATGATACCCAGGTCTGCAAGTGCTGCGTCTCCAGAACTTGTGCCCAACACATGTGACTTGGGGAAGGGCATTGCTTTCCCTCTGGAATTTGGCAAAAATGATGAGACAGATAGGAAATCATCTGTGCACGGTCTGCTACCAAGTGTGGTTTTCCTTTCTTTGCAAGCACAGCATCCACACTCTCTTATATCTACAGGTACCCACGCTGTTGTGAACATAAACACACTGCTGCCATAGCTACAATTCCAAATATCCTTAACGTAAGCTACGAGAAAGTAGCGTTTTTGAGTATTTTGTTTCCTTTTTACTTAAGCTGGAGATTTATTCTCTTCATTTTTATTCAAGCTCGACGAAAATGTCACACGTAAAATCTCATTAGCCGTAGCCCTATCAGCATTCATTTCTAACACTAATATAAAATTCACCTCTGAGAAAACTTCAATGTCTTCCAATTAGCCATAGAACTAAAAGTGGTATGTGGGATCCAAGTTCTACCTTGCAGCACAGCTGCTTGACAATGCTATTGTTCTGGGAGGTGCTGAAGTCACAAGTGACAGAAGCTCACCTGGACCCAGCTTATGGCAAAGAATGCACTGGCTTCATCAGCTATGAAGGGGAAAGCTGACCTGCTGAGAGGACTCAGTAAGGTCAAGGATCCTCAGGAGTTTGGTCTTCTCCCTCCTTGTAGGCTATGCTGTGAGGTGCATGACCGTAAGGTTCTGCTGGGCTTTGTGACTGTGCAAGATTTCTCCCAGATCACAGAGTTGCCCACTGCAGGTAAGAAATCATCTTTTTAGGTTTAACTTTACTTTCAGTCTGATTTTAGTTAACATAATAACTGCACATACTTACGAAGAACAATGTTTCATTTGAATTCATGAATCAGGGCAGTTAATACATTCATCACCTCCAACATCAACTCTTTCTGGTAGGAACACTCTAAATCCTCTTTTCTAGATGTTTTGAGATAAACAGGGTCTTATGATTATCCACAGTCACACCAGAATGTATTTCCTATCCCAACTATGCCTTCACATGTGCATGAGGAGAGTAACAGCTCCTGGAGGGATGTGAAAAGACAGGGAGTGTGGGTAGCACCTAGAAACGGTCTTCTAGGACACTCTGGGGAAAGGTTTAGAGGGGTTGTTTGGGTTGAGTCCTGCCCTGTGTTCTTTGAGTTGGTCACTGCATCCAGGCTGGCCTTGGTAAGCCATACTGAGACGGCACAGCTCCTGCTGTGACTAACAAGTTCAAGCTCACGGCCTCTCTCCTAGCAATGGGATTACACTGGGTGATATGTTCTCTGTGGAGACCATAGCAAACACACAGTGCATCCAACAACAGACAGATTTCTCTCTGAGATAGTCTCTTTTCATTTTTGCTCAATACACTTTGGGTTTGTTTTGTGTCATTTTCAATAAACCTACGCTGATGTAGTCTTCCATTTCCATCTCTATTAGTTCTTTCAATTTTTTCTAAAAGAGCCTCCAATTTTCAGACAATTGGACTTGCATATTCTTTTAAAGATGATGGTGCCATAGTCAATAGAAACTGGTGTGCATTTTGAAATAGTGGTCCTGGGCTCCAGGCCAATCCTAATTCTTACAAGCCTGTGAATTCTTGCACATCACTTCATCTTAGGAAACTCAAATGTTATTAGAATTGTGTACCCTTCTCAGTGGGTTGTTGAGAGACCCTAATTAGATACTACACGTCTGCCAACTGCAACAAAAATACATTCAAATATGTGTTTCAATTTTTATACTACTTACAACTAATTTTACATACTTGACTTTTTATCATGGTCTAGTTTTGCTCTTTTGACCCAATCAGACATCATTTAAAATAAATTGTTATGTGCTGTATTCCTAAAATAGTTTAACAGGCTAATAGGCATCCAGAAAGCATTTGTTTCATGCTTGGCTCTGAAGCACACCAAAGGATAAATAGTTAGGCAGTTGTAATCCTATAACTGTGAATACTGACCTACTGCAATCCCACTCACGCTCAAATGAACATCAAATGGACTCATCACCTTGGATGGACAATATCCATCTGCCTATCATTGGCTGGAATGAGTGTTTAGTTCACACCTTCTTTAAGAAGGATGGAAAAGGATTAGAAATTATAGTATAAAAATCTGCTCAGTGTGACTTTATGAAAATGGACAGGATTTGGGGGGCTATAGTCCATTTTGAATATGATGTGTAGATTGTACTAGCCCTTCATTTGTCCATTGACTGAGAGAATGTCCCTGAAGTAGAGTGAAGCAATGTGGAGGGTTAGGAGAGAGGGATGGTCAGGTGGGCAGAAGTGAATGTGTATAAGACATATTAAGGAGATGCAAAAACATCACTCTGACTAATGAATGCCCTGCTCCAGCTGACTTTGTATGTGAACCGCTTTGCTATGATGTGTTCTGTGGATTTCTCACACTCTTATGATAGATTTCCTTATTTCCTATAGATAGCTTGAGGAAAAATGGTCTTGCTAGCCTAATGGTGCCATTCCCAACACAGGAAACAAATAGAGATCTCTTCACTGCCCATTTCAAGGGGAGAAGGAAAACATTAGATTAGTAGAGGATGGAATGACAAGTGAAGGGACAATTCTGTTCTGGTTAAGAGTAGTGACTTCATACAGAAGACCACACACACATGTTCCCACGCAATAGAAAGCAGGCCACTTTACTAACAGATGACACTGACTAAACTTGTTTCCAACTGTGTTCTCAACAACACAAAACAACTTTGTCACCATCCAAAGGTCACACATCGTCTCTGGGACCATTTTTCCTCTTGGTAAAAAAATGTAGATAACTTGAATTTATTACATGGAGTTGTGATGATTGAATGTTGAAAATAATATGCCAGCAAATGACATTATCCAACAACTGTAATTGTCTCAACACTATGCTATGGATTTCTACAGAATTCATGTTAACACGGAGCTGATGTGTAGCCCTTTGGTACAACATTTGTTAGCATGAACAAGACTTCTAATTTCAGATTTAGTTCCCAAAAGACAAAGTCTTGAAGGGTAGTCTGACAACAGGAAAGGGAAAAATAACACTCAGAGATAAGGTCAACTGCCTCTTCTCAATAAAAAGGAAAGGACAGAATTTGAGAGCAATGTCAGTCCATTCAAGATGTTCCTAAGTTGGGTCACCTCAGGCTGAGTTTCCTGCTCTTGGTCCCTAGCCCTAAAATAGCCCTGATCTTGCATCAGAGCCCATTTCACCTATGACATACACTTGAGCTCAATATCACAGCCTGTCATACCCTTTCCCTGATGTGTGAGCACTGGAATTGGAGAAGTCAGGTGCTGTACTATCAACAGTCACTAAATTAAAATTCTTTTGCTGGATTTAAATATGCAGTAAAAACAAATTGGTCTACATCAGGAACATATTCAATATTGACCTTAATATTTATGTCTCTATATTTATCAACCTATTCATCTGCAAATCTGTTTTTTATGGGATCTCATGAAGCTGAGGCTGGCACAAGCTCAAATCCAGATGAGGCTGGCCTTGCATGCCTGCCCTTTCACCTCTGCCGCCCAAGAACTGAGATTACATGTGTATACCACCATGCCTGGCTTTCTGCTTGCCAATCCTGACATTCTCCACGTGTTTTGTGAGACTTTTACCCCCCAGAAACGTGACAGAAACATCTATTTATTCCAGATAAGGAACCAGTGACAGATCAAAATAGCAATCTGATAAAGTGCAACTTGGCAAGCCAGTACATGTGTTGAGGTTGTGCACAGGAGTGTAGGTGAGGGACCACTCAAAGGCAGCTGCATCACCAAAAAACCCAGCCCAGCCTGGATATTGGCCAGATCATAGAAGCTGCACCCTTGAGCTCTCTGCACAAGGGTCAGGCAGGCTCATGGATCAGTGGGTTGGAGAGCCTCCTCATCAGAAGTTCTCACTGCTTATATAATCTTGGAGAGGAAGATGCCTTGTGAATCTGCTAAGCTTCAAGGGTATCTTGTGAGCGGAGTCTAAGGACCCTCCCTCTGGTATGAAATGCTTCAACTCCGAAATTACTACACATCACCAGAGGCTACACCCAACTCCATCTTAATGCACCATAAGCATGTTTGTTGGGTACCAGTGAGTTTCAGCCTCTCCTCATCTAAGTAAGGTCCCTTTCCAATCTTTACATACTGTTAAGGGAGAGAGAGGAGACCCCCATTAAGTCATTATACTTTACTAGTCATCAGCATTTTCCAGGAAGACTTAGGTGTGGTAGAATACAGAAACCTGGATTAAAGTAAAAATAGTTTTCACTTCATTACATGACTGTTTCCATTATGAGCACGGGAAGCGAGGTGTTCAATGGAAGATCTGAATCTCAAAGGGTAACCTTTAAATAGAAGGGCTTTTAAAAATTCTAATTTGATGTATTAGCTGAAAGATGCTAAAAATAAAATCAAAACTGGGCTCCTTCAGGGGAAATATTAACATAAACTGCAGCCAGCAAAAGTACTCTATGAAATGTCATGCCAACAATAGTATTAAATTATATTTTATTTCATATTTTATGTATGGATATTTTGCCTACATGTATGTCCGTGCACCACATGAGTGCCTTGTTCCAATGGATGCTAGAAGAAGGCATCAGATCCCCTAGAATTGGAGTTACATACAGTTGAGTGCCGTCATGTGGATGTTGGGTCCTCTGGAAAAGTAGCCAGTGCTCTTAGCCACTGAGCCATCTCTGCAGCCCCTTAAGTTTTATTTTTGAAAATATTTTGTCTTCTAAGTAAGCAGTTAGTGTGACCTAATTTTTGTGATTATATAAAATTTTAAAGGGGCTTTTCACTGCCAAATGGGCTTGCAGATTCCTTTCTGTATATTAATGCTTTAAGGTAATTTAGCGGCTTCTCTCTGATCATTCTTTCCAGCTTAATCTGCAACTCAGCATGGAAGTAATCCATAAAGAAATGGGCACAGGTTGTAGTTTGAGATGAAACGATGACATTTTAACTGTGTCTTCTTACTCTATCCATTTCTTCTATTCCATACACTTATGTTCACCTCCCTTTTACCTGGTACCCTGTAATATGACAGCTTGAGCTGTCTTTCCAACATATGTTAAGTCTTTGCATGCACAGGGCTATTCAATGCTAAGGAGAGAAAATTAACTTTCTCCCTTTCTAATCCTTTCTCCAGCAACACAGAATCTCATTGAAAAGTCACTGTTGAGTCTGGGAATGGACCTCCTGGTAAAGTACCCATTTAGCTACCATCTGTGAGGCTCTAGGCTCACTCCAGTCACTGCAAAATACAAAATAAAAAGGAATCACTAAGAAATATCAATATCAAAAGGTCCACCATCTACATAGTAGAGCAAATGATTCTAATTTCTTTCCAATTCTATGTATAAAGATACTACCTTCTTGCCAGTTACAGTATGGGCATGAGCTCTGCCAGCTCGTGGGTTATACGGGAAGCCTTGGAAAGCATGCAGCTTGCATGCTAGGTCCTGGACCACCGAGCAGTTACATCAAGGAGGAAGAGAGGCTTTCCTAAAATTAATCCTATTATCTTTATAATAAAATCTCTCGACACCAACACCCTGGCTGCCAAAGCCTCAACCTGTATCCATCGGACACAAGTTCCCCACTAAATATTCCCCTGAGATCTCAGAGGTATTAACTGTCCTGCAGAGTAAATAAGGACACAAGAAATGGCAATAACATAACAATTGATCATGCTGACAAGAGATTAGCATGCATCATGCTTTAAGTCCATAGATGGATTTTTGTTATTAATCAAGTTCTTTCTATTTTAACTATGTTTACCCCATTTTAAACAATGTTAGCAGATAGACAGATATCCCCTCTCAATGTACTAGAATGCTAATTCATTTCTAAAAGTCCACAGAAAGGTAAATGCTAAAAATAATGGTAATGGATGTGTAGCCATTCAATGTGTGTTCCAGGTTTTCCCACTACGGCTGACAAACCTGCCTTACTCCCAACTTGACCTCACCTACAGAGAACTGACAACATGCATACTGACAGCTTTTCAATACCTATAATCCTTCACATCTTTGCAGTCACACTGGTAGCCACATTTTAAAATACAATCTGTGCTTAAGGTCTTACTGTTGTTTATTCTTTTTAATTTTGAAACTTATTTGTAACTTGATACATACAAGTATAAAAATGACTTGTATTTGCATGTGTTTACATCATGATTCTCTCATGAAAACCTTATGCAATGTTTAAATCAGGATAAGTACTTTTAATTTTTAAAGCATATGTTTACTTATGATATAAATCTTTCACATTTTCTTTTCTCTGGCTTTTAGAAGTGCACAGTAAATAACTGTGGCTGGCAGTCACCCTGCTACTCAATATTATGCTGTGGCTTCTCTCTCTTAAGTGTGACTTTTTTCCCATTGATCCATCTTCCCCCATGTCTGTGTAACACAGTTGGTAATACTTACCTGACTGTATATTGATTGCTCCTAGAGCCATAGAGAGCTAAACAACTACTGAGAGTTTCCTGGGAGGATGAATAACGATTATCACTTTCCTCAACCAAAACGATTCTATCAAAAGCAGATTGTGACGTTGGGGGTGTTTTGTTTGTGGATTCATGCAAAATATTCCAAATCTGTGTGTTTTAATCCTCCTCCTCTTCATCTTGATTAATGTGGAAGTAATTGACTCTCTTTACTGTTAGTAAGGATGAATAAAAATTACATAGATTATTCCTCAAGTATTTTTGGTAAGATAGTTTAAATGTGTTTTGGGCAAAGCTACCACAAAATTCACTCTTCTCTTGCACTTTTTCATGGTTGCAGTTCCTCCTCTAGGATGTCCTGCTCGGCCATGCATTTTCATTCTCTCCTGGAGGACCTGCTGGTTAGTGCCATGGTGGCAACAGGGCCAGAAAGGCTGTGATGTTTACGCAATGTGACCCTTGTTGGCACTGACAGAGCTTAGAAAATCTCTTCTAGTTCTGAGGTAGGAGTCTCTTCAATGGGAGATGACATAGATTCTACTGAGGCACAGTCTCCAGTCAGACATAACTAAGCTGAAGAGGTATCCACGAACCTTCTATATATAATCCTGCCTTGTCAATTTAACAAAGAGTGTTTAGACTCTACCAATGTGTATGAGACACCTGAAGACTGCCAAGCATCACTTCCTTTCCAGAGGGTCACTGAAGTGTCACTCAATAGCAGGAGACAACAATCCTTGCCAAGGAAGAATATGCATATCATGTTTACACACAGCGACCATGCAAAGTCACACACAGCACCATTAACTGTTCTCTCACAGGATATCCTGGCTAAATGTAGATCGACATTTTTAAAGGCAATCTCATAATGCATGAGGCATACAACACTGTCAAGAGGACTAATTAACAGAGTGATTGCTCTGAGAGTTTGAGTGATCTTGGAGCTCTCCAAGGACAAGGGAGGCAAGCTCACTTCACCGAGAACAAATGACTGTAGCATCAGCTGAGAGCAGGCACTGGCCAGCCCAGGGATCATGGCACTTTTTTCCAGGGAGTAGGATGAAAGCAGCTTTCTGGAGGAGAGAACACATTTTCCCACTTGGTGGAGCATTATTCAAGCCTTACAGCTCAGGATGCTGTACACAAAAGCCACAGACACTTAGCTTCGTCACTCTGCTCAAGGTTAGAGGATCACGTTTGCATCAACACTGAGTTCGAGGTCAGGTGGTATTTTCTCGTGTTTATTAGGTGGGGAGCAGAACACAGGCTGAGGAGCACTTCTAGGGGAGCATTGAGAGCCCACAGACTATTATCAGAGACCAGCAATTGAAACACTTCCTGAGCGGGCCTCAGAGACATGAGGAATGGAATTTATGTGAAAATTCTGGTGCCTTTCCCAGATGTTTCCCATGTCTAGACAGTGAGTGAACAGAGAATATCTTTACTCTTACTTCATGTAGCAAAAATCTCCCCCTTTAATCGTGCCTGCCAAGACTTCCACAGTGGATGGAGTGACCTAGAAGTGATAGTCAAAGGATGACTCAAAACAGACTAGCCTTTGCCTCAGTTTTGTGTTTTGTTTCTGTATGAGAATGACTGAATGGCTCTTTTGGAGCCAAGATCACACACACACACACACACACACACACACCCCACAGAGTTGGGGGTGGGGTCCTAGTACTGTGACCTGACCAGAAGCTGTGACAAGTAGTTCTCCTCTTTGCTTTGAACACCCACCCTGTCTTTGTATTTTCCTATGAGAAGAGATGTACATCAGTGCCGTGTCCCAGCTCTTAGTTCCAGAGGAGCTGAAAGCCAGAGTAGGAAAAGACTTGAAGACTCACAAAAGCCAGAATGGACCCACCGAGTGTTTGTTGTAACTAATTAACCCATTGATTAGCTTATTCTCTTTTTAGTTTAAGTTTATTTTAGCTGACTTAGTAAACACAAATTACACATGCTGGGGGCTGGGGAAATGACTTGGAGGTTAAGAGCTCCTGTTGACTTTACAGACGACAGAGACATGGTTTTCAGCACTCACATATCAGCTCATAAACTCCATTTCCAGGAATACAACGCCCTCTTCTGTCCTCTGTTGGTGCTTGGCATAAACATTGTACATATATGTACATGCGGACAAACCACTCACACATATAAAAATAGCCGGGCGGTGGTGGCGCACGCCTTTAATCCCAGCACTTGGGAGGCAGAGGCAGGTGGATAGCTGTGAGTTCGAGGCTGGGCTGGACTGAAAGCCTCAAAAACAATACAGAGAAACCCTGTCTCGTAAAAACCAAAAAAAAAATAATAATAAAAATAAAAATACACATGCTGATGAACAAGATGACATTTCAGTCTATATGTGCATTACATGATTGGGTTGACCAGCTCTCCTATCTCCTAAGACATTATTTCTGCATAGTGTAGTTTTCTACATGCTTTTATGGAGCTTTTTGAAATGAACAGTTTATGACTGTCAGGGAGAGTTCACCCTATTATAAAGAGCTGACCCTCCTGCCCAGGACTGGATCAGCGTAATGTGCTAGGTTTACCATACCTGAAAAGCAATGAGTAAAAGGAAAAATTACTTCTGAGAACTGAAGGGTTAAAATGAGAAGGTCAAAGGAAAGAAACTGAATCACTGCTGTTTCCTTTTCTTATTTTTTGTGGTAATGTGTGTTGATATGTATGTGTGCATATGCACACACACACACACACACACACACACACACACACATACATGAGCACCCATGGGGGAAGGAGAGGGTGTGCATGTTAAAGGCCAGAGCTTGACATCAGATATCTTCTCCATCACCCTCCACTGTATTGTTTAAGATCGTCCCTCACTGAACTCCAGAGTGTTCCTCTTCCTGCTTCCCATCTCTGGCATGACAGGCTCATGTTGCCAACCTTGACTTTTCTGAGAGTTGATTGGGATTGAGCTCAGGTCTTCATGCTTGTCCAGAAAGCACTTTACTGACTGAGCCATCTCTCCAGCCTCAACAGTGGTGTCTTGTGACAAGGTAGTTATGAATTCTGATAAGGCTTGCTGTAGATGCTTCCTCCCGGGTTTGTAAGGAGTTGACTTCTCAGGGTTTTGTTTATAGAAATATCAGCATGTGTGATGCTAGGTGCATGAGGTCTTCACTTCTTCCACAAATTCCCTTCACAGAGCTAACAACTACAGGGTGCTTAAAAATATCCACGTTAAACACAGACATACTAATTAATGTCAGATACTTACAACAGGGCTGTATGGTAGAGTCTCCAGGGGCCAATGGAGTGTAATTGCAAGATCCAATGTTAAAGTCAGAACTCCTGACCACATGCGTGCCTGATGCAGATGACAGGACACGCCAATTAGTGAGGGCCATGCAGGTCACCTGAGCTACATGCTTGCTTGTTTTCATTTAAATTTGATGTTGTTATAAAAGAAGTACCATAAATAGACACAGAAAAACATTTATCAAAATAGTAGAGTGATTCGAGTCTTAAACATACTGCCTTTACCAGAGACATAGCTCAGTGGAAGAACATTTGCTTAATAGGTACAAGGTAACAATTTCAAGCCTTAGCACTGGGATTAGTAAAATAAAACCAATACAGCCTTGAGAGTCCCCCAAGGCAGATGAGGATGTTTTAGCTTCAAGAGTATATGCCATGACTGGTTTATTGTCTCTCAAATTTGGTATCAGAGACATTTTTCTGGGTAATTTTTAACAGTACTTGTAACATCTACTTAATATACATGGTAACATCCTCCTGTGTACCCATGCTGACAACTAAAACTGATCAGCATACTGTTGGATACTTCCTGAAAGCTAAATTTTCCCCCAAATGTGGAATGCTGCAACCTAGAAGAGCTGTTTTAATGTGTATTTCTTCTTCTCCCACCTTCCTTCTTCCCTCCCTTCCCTTCTCCCATCCCCTTCCTCTCCTTCCTCATCCTCCCTCTCTTTCTTCTTCAGACTGTGTAGCCTGGATGGGCCTGGAACTGGTTATGTAGATCAAGCTGGCCTCAATCCTATAGACATCTACCTGCCTCTGCCTCCCACGTCCTGAGATTCAAGGCACGAGCCACCATGCCCGGTAATGTGTGGTTCTCCATGACAGCTTCTGTCCAATGCCCACTCTGACTCTGCTTAGCCAATCAGTAGCCTATATGCCAGTCACCCCAGGACAGGATCACA
The DNA here is from genome assembly GCF_017639785.1 of Mesocricetus auratus. Classification (NCBI taxonomy): domain Eukaryota; kingdom Metazoa; phylum Chordata; class Mammalia; order Rodentia; family Cricetidae; genus Mesocricetus; species Mesocricetus auratus. The sequence continues at coordinate 9,229,278 of NW_024429269.1, read as the reverse complement.
CTCTCCTAGGCTCTGACGATACAGTTTATAACAATGAGCTCTCCTGTTCATTAACTTGCTTATATTCTGGCTCGTTCATAAGACTGTAATGTTTTCAAAGATTTGCTTGTTGTTTCATCCACTTTTTTCTACATGGTCTCCTAAACCAATGAGTTACAAAATCTCAGTTGGCAGTTTCACTCTGAATCACTCCTAACAAATTTTTACTTTGAAGATCCGACTTAGCAGCTATATAAAGTTCATTTTCATTCATAAGCACATGGACATAAACACCTTAGCGGCTCTAAGGCCGGTAGTTAAGTGGTAGCCTCACATTCCTGTGCCCACAGCCAAGAGCTGTTCCCCCACCTCGCGTTCCCTGCAAATGTGAGACTGCTTATTCACATCTGAGCAGGTCAGGAGGCAGAGGGATGGAACGCCAGCCTTCGTTAGGCTTTCTCCTTTTCTCCCTTTTATTCACTCCCAGGGGATCCTCCCTCCTAAGTTAACCTCTGAAGACACCCTCACAGACATGCCCAGAGAGGTTCCTCCTACTTCTGAATGCCGTCGAGGTGGCCATGAAGATGAAGGTTACAAGAACTTCTAGCAGAATTGGGCACAGCTCACAAACCCCTGAGGTGGACCTGGGTTGCGTGTTGGCAGTTGATTAATTACAAAAGTCTGTGTGTGGTTTAAGCAGCTGTGATCCTTGGTGAAGGCAATATGGACTCCAGTCTTCTGGGCAGATCTCAAAGTGGTAACATTCTCAAGTTTTGCTTCGTGTGGTATTATTACTATTATTATTATTATATTTTAGTTGTCATACAACAATTACACATATTTGCAGGGTACAGTATGAGATTTGGGGAGATTTTTTACATTGAATATGTCTATCATCTCCAGTATTTACAAGTCTGAGTTGAGAGCACTCAAACCCTTCTATATTTTAGTGTGTAGGATAGCTCCTGCTCACCATGGCTACCAACTGTGCTGTGTTCCCATCCAGCTGTGGTTCTGTTGCTGACGTCTAACTTCCATCCCCTCCTCTGTCACCCTCCTCAGCCCCTGGTATCCCATTATGCACTCTATTTCTATAAGATCAACTTTTACCTTGCTACTTATGAGTGAGGATGTGTAGCATTTGATTGCTATTCCTAGCTTGTTTTATCATCACCTATGTTCTAGGAGATAGAAGTGTAGATGACAGCGGTGGTCGATGTGTACCTGGATCCAACACAGCTGTCTCATTTCTCGCACAGAACACCCCCTGACTCAGGAGAGACATCTGATGTCACACTACTGTCTTGGTGTCAGAGTCATTCTTTAAATGTTAAGCACAGGAAGCTCATTTGCAATACCCACCATAACTATTCACAGCCAAAGGCTGAAGTCTCATCCCCAATGTACACCTAATAATGCCAGGATGATCCCGTCTGAAATGTGTAGTGCCAGAAAGTTTCAGATTTCCCAAGGGTTTTCTTTGTTGTTAAAGTTTGGAATATTTGAAAATACCTTTATGAGATCTCTCAGCGACGGGACACAAGTCTAAATGTGAAATTTATATTCTCTCCTCTCCTCCCAGCTTCTCTCTCGTTACTTTCACATTGGGGAAGACGTTTTCCAGAAGTCTTTGAAAAATGGTACTTGGCAGGTCGGCTTCTTGAGAACGCTCATGACTGAACACGTCTCTATTATCCTCATTTTTGATTTGTGACTGGCTAGGTCTAAAACTCTAAATTCTCCAGCTTTCATTCTCTCCTCCTGTCACTCTCTGCACATCTGGCTAAGAATCCCACACCGCTCACATCTCTTCTCCTCCCAGCTAGTTCATTTATTTCTCTTCTGGGTTTTGTTTGTTTTACCTGGGTGTATTGTGGAGACTCCCAATCCTGTAACTCTTAGCACATTCCCAAAGCGCCATCTCTATTCACATGCAAATTTACAAAGGCCTTTTGTTCCTTAACTGCAAAATGTGTAAAGCAACAGAACAGAGATTGTACAGCTAGAGCAAACAGCATTACTGTGTGCCAGACGAGACTGCCAGTCATGATGAGGTTGAACAAAACCATTAGCAGGGCATGTGACCTTCCTGCCTGGGTCTAAGACTGTCTCCTGAGCTGTTAATCTCAAATCTAATAATACTCTTCTTGGTTCCTTTTCCTTTGGGCCTTTCCCCATTTAGAAATTAACTACTCAGAAGTGTCCAAGTTTTCTTCCATCTTGTCTCTTCTTTCTGATTTTATGTTTTGTTTAGTGTCTTCTCACATTGCTCTTCTCCCCAAATAGGAGTATGTTTCTAGAATTGGGACCCAAAATACTTATTTAGTCAACTTGTTTTGTAAGTCATCCTATTTTTCACTTATTGTTTTCCAGTGTTAAATAAACAAAAAGATCAGAGAACCAGTCCAGAAACCTAAAATAGAGGTTGGCAAACTTATTCTGGTAAGGTCTAAATCACACACATTCCAGACTTTGCAAGGCAGTGTCTGTGAACGCTCAGATCTGCTGTTGTGGTGTGGACACGGCTGGGAAGATGCAATGTGGGGAGCTGTATTCCTATCAAACTTTTGTCAAAGAGGTGGTCGGCCCTGGGCTGAGATGTGAGGCTGTCCCCTACTTGTGCTAATCATCTATCTGTCATCAGAAACTGACTCCATTGGCCCCAGTATCATGCAACTACTTGGTACTTGTAGCATTTGTGTGACATAATGGCCTACCTGTCCTCTGGATTGACTTTTAGCTGAAAAAAAAAGAGTTGTGTTCTTTAATTACTTATGTTTTATCTAAAATTATCCTCTTTTCTTCCCATATATGTTTCTACTCTTGTTAGTGTCAGTCAGTCACCAATCTTCACTCTCCAATAGCTAGGTACACCTATGGTCATATGATTTCAGGACGAGAAACTGGTCAGAGAGGCATGAACTTGAAGCCTAGTTGGATCCTGGCTATATTATTGATTTATGTAGGACTCAATTTCACACACACACACACACACACACACACACGAATTGAGATATATACTACAAGAGCTCTGTAGACCTAAGTAAGTCTAGACCATGGCTAAGACTAATCCTCTGGAAATGGAATGATCTCCCTGTGTGCCTTGTGCCACATCTGGGAGCTTCATGTCAAGCAAATTCCAGTGAAAGTCCCTTTCTCTTTAGCCTTTATCTGCTACATGATGCCCTTTCTCTCTAATACATGGCATTTCCCTAGTACATGGAAAATCCAGTGAGAGTTAATTCCATTTGGAGACACATGATATATCAAGCTCCATTTCACAGTCTATAACTAAATGAGTTTATAATTAAGTGACAAATATTTAGTTGGATTTAACCATAGGGAGTTTTTTTTAATAAAAGGAAAATATGCCTTGGTTTCATTTATAGGTGTACTGGATCAAAAAATATCACACTGGCCTACAGTCTCTTAAATATTTCTAAACATTTTGTATGGCTTCTGAATTACAATAAATTGGCCAATGTTTTAATATTTTATTTTAAATCAGAAATTTTGAGATGGTTGCTGATTTAATACCAAGTCTTTCTGTATAATAAAACTCTTGAGAATTGAAAGTTCTTCAATTTGGGTCTGGAGTAAGATTTTAATTGATTATGTATACACTTCTGTTATCTATAAACTAGATTGAAAGGTGTACGCATGAATTAAATTCATTTTAAGATTTGGATTCTCACTCTGTTAGTGTGAATATGTTTCATTCTTTTCTTATCACTAAGTTAAATGTTACATAAACTATCGTCAACAAAGTGGATGATCTTCATAACCCTATCCCAAATGTTTCTTGATCCCAAATGAGAAACATACAGCTTTTAGAGTAACAATTTGTTGGCTTTGAGGAAAAGAAGGCAAATTAAAAGAAACATGTCCAAGTATTCCCAGAGAGCTACCATTTGAAGAGTATTACAACTGAGAGCATATAGTATATAATAGCTTTTCTTTATTTATTTATTTAATTTGATACAATATCCCACTCTGTTGCTCTAAATGGCCTGGAATTCTCTGTGTCATCCAGGCTGGCCTCAAACTCCATCTCACAGCTCCGCTGTCTCGGCCCCCTGAGTTCTTGAATTAAAGGCTTGAACCACCGCAGCATGCACTGTGTTACCAGTGGTGTACCTTGTAAGAACTGCTGCATAGGCGTTAAGGTGGCAATGTAGGTATTGTGTCCCATAACTGCCTTTCGTGAGAGAATTTTTTGTTGAAAAGCTGTTGCAGTTATTATTTATCTTTGCAACACTTTAAGAAGTGATCTACTAAGATGCAGAGCAGGAATCGTCAATAGAAATATACAATTAAGTAGTGAGTTCCTCAGGAAGTTTATCAGACTTAACAAGCTAGTAAGAACTGCAAAAAGTGAGGTTTACAAAGCAATCATCCACAAAAGCAAAAGCCATGAACCAACCTTTGTCCACCAGCCCCACCGCATGGCAGTGTGAGAATTTACAGTTCATCAAAGGAAGCTATTTTTACCAGTTACGAGAAATGCTTCATGGTGGTTGAATGCTTCACAGCAAATGTTAATTTAAAGTGCTAGAAGTGTTCAGCATCCCACGAGGAGTGAATGTACAATCTTGACATTGTCCCACACTTAAGAGACCCTAGGAACGGAATGCTTTTTCCTGTTGAACACACATGTTACAGTAGACTAACCTTGCATTTTCAATCCTAATGCTTGCAAAAAAACTTTGCTGTATTGTTTTCCAGCTTAAAATATCGAATCAGAAGGATCCATGGTTTGCTTTATTTTAGGCAATAACATTTTATGCCTTAAAATCTGTCGGGGTGTCATAATATCTATTGTATATAATAGTCGTGTGTCTCCAAGCAAGACATAGCATTTCAAAATATGAGGAGATATAAAACACTACAGCACCGCTTACAACTCTAAGAAACCTTCAGAAATTGACTCAGTGATTTCCCCCTTTTCACTTCTCCCACTTCCTGTCTCCTTCTGCTCCTTCCGTTTGTCACCTAAATTGTAGCACACAAGCATGGCTCTTAGTGATGCTTGCTTTTATGTGAGATATTTTCTCTTCAATCCAATGTACCCCCTTTCATACATTTTATTGTATATATTTAATGTATACACCAATGATGCATAAGAAGGTTGCTATGCTGAAGCAAACTTACATGGCCATCATCACTGGTGTCACATAGTGGCACCCTTGGGGTCTTTTGGGACAAGAGCAGCCAAGGTCTCCTGGTGCACTGTGAGTTCTACTTACAGTTCACCTTTGTTTACTAAGTGCAGGCCTTGTGTTTCACACGCAGACTCTGGGCTCCATCCCTCAAACCTTCTCCTATAAATCTAAGAGCTTTGGAAAACAATCACATGGTGACTTTTTGTCCGTTTTCTCAGCCTGGAGTGCAGCAATATAGTTAAAGATATAAATATAGTTTTTAAAAATTAAGTCTCTCAATACAATTGTTGTGAGCAGCAAACCCCAAAGCTGAATCACTTTAAGACACAAGCAGGGGCCTTGAGAGTAACTGACAGTCACACACATACAGAGCACTGATGATCACAAAAGCTAGGAGCTGAGCCCACCAGGTGTGTGGCAACACAGGTGTGTCTCTTCTGACTGTCCAGTGACAGCTGTGGTTAGGTTGGCTGAACTTGGGTGCCACTCATGAACTTGCCCACTACACCGCCCACAGTAGTCTCAGAGCCACACTGGCTCTGACACCAGGGAGGCAGTTACTAGGCACACTGCAGGGTACCTAGAATGGTCAGATGATGTGAACCAGGTCATATAGAATGTGCATCTAGAAGGCAGTTAGCCAGCTGTGGCAGGACACTGTCCCTGTCCCACTGACTGGGTCCAGGCTAGTTACTAAAGCTACCCTGACACACTCTGTGTTGCCAGATAACCGAACATCTGTAAGCCAATAGACATAAGTTGGAATTTTTTTTGGTTTTACGAGACAGGGTTTCTCTGTTTTGGAGGCTGTCGGTCGAGCCTGGCCTCGAACTCACAGAGATCCGCCTGCCTCTGCCTCCCGAGTGCTGGGATTAAAGGTGTGCGCCACCAACGCCCGGCTATAAGTTGGAATTTTGATGCATAGGTTTTAGATGACAAGTTGGGTACTATGGGAGAATACAGAGCTCTGTGTGTACCCACAGTCTTCTTCCCTGGCACAGAATGTAGTAGCTCACCAGCTGCAAATCCATCATGAGGCACATGGTGACACCCAAAGTATTAAAGGACAGGAGAGCTGAAAGGCTTTCCCAACAGCACTCAGGAATGTCATTACATACGGTGATCTGGTGGGTAAGGGTGGCTCACTGGGCTGTGATGACAAAACAGTATTTAGAGACAGGGCATGGATCTCCTTGAAAATAGTGAGTGTCCAGGATGTGCTGATGATACATGACATATGTTGCATGAACGGATCCCAGGGGCATAAGCTGTGCGAAGTAAGCAGTCATAGAAAGACAGCAATATATGATTCCACTCATGCCAGGTCTACACAACAGTCTACATCACACAGACAAGTGGATGATGGATTTCAGGAGCCATAGAGAGGGTGATGTAAGCTGCTGTTGCCTGGGTACCAACTTCTGCTTTCATAGGAGAAGACTCCAGAGCTGGATGCTGCTGGTGGCTGAGAAAAATTACCAATTTCATATCACCAAACATTGTACCAAAATACAATTAAGATGGAAAATTTTGTTGCACTTTTTAACAATTTTAGAATTGAGAAATATGTCTGAAGATATGAAAACCATTTAAATATTGCATTGAGAGATAAACTGGACTCCTCCAACTTGCTAAAAAGCATACATATTGTGAAGATACAACTGCCGTGTCACTCATAGTGAATCGGGCTATCTTGAGGCCAATGCAATGGCTTTTTGGAGCTGAGGCTGACAGACAAAAATGAACAATACTCATCTTGAGGGTCACAGTCCCCAATCCTCTGAGGGCAGTCAGCCACAGAATCGAGAAAAGCATGCACAGAGACTGTAGCTACTACATTGGGCAACAGCAACCCTCTGCAGAGTGCATGGCAGCTGCTTTTCAAAGCCATCGTGTTGAATCTTCTCCATGAAGAGTGTCAGACTGCTCTTACCACTTCCTGGTAACAGGTAAGGAAAGACACTACAGATGTGGCTGCTCCAAGTCTGATCTCTGGCCTCAAGTATGTAAAAAGCTGGCTTTTACCCACTTTTTGTTCAGTTTTACTTTTTATTTTGTTTTGGTTCAGATTTAAGTTTTTTCTTTACACCCCTAGGGAATGAATTCATGCTTGTGGGTTTAATCTCTTGTCCCCAGATATACTTTGAGTTACAGGTTACTCCCTGTTCTGTGCCACTAAAATGTGACCTCCTAGGAAAGCCCCTGGTACTGGGATTTCTAGACATCATGAAAAATCACCCTGATAGTTGTGGATGTATGTACATCTTTTACATCCCCCTGGTCACTCCCGAGAGGTGTTGCTGACTCTGGCAGCTGTAGTGTCTGACATTCCTATTGGTGCTTTCTCTCCATTAGCATACATCCCATCCAAGGATGAACAAAGATCATGGCCCTGGAATTCACTTTAAGAATCGTGGCCCCTCATTTAGCTTTGTCAGTAGCATAACCATAGTTCTTCAGTAGATGTGAACTTGTGTGAGGTCTGCTGTGTGTGTAAGATGCCATGGGCTAACATGACCGCAAATGTTTTTTGTTTCATCTGTGTTTTAATTCTCAGTGAACTTCCTTTGTGAAAGCAATTCCTTGGCAAGGCTTTAAGCTCTTCTGTGGAGCCAAAGTAATGTTTGATTCTCACATTTGTGAGACACTTAACAACTGTCCATTCATCCAATTTGTCCTCCCCCTGCATGAAGTAGCTCATCAGGTTCTAGATAATAACACTTTCATACATAGCTTTATTTCCTGTTCTCATCACTGTATTGTTGACTTTTGGATCTTCACAGTTGATCTGAGTCTTCTGTTTCAAAGGAACACCTCATTGCTGAGGCCTGTGAGGTTTTCCCAGCTGTAAACTCAGCCCTCTATTCCACCAAACTATTTCCTTTCTTCTTAAAGCATATTAAAATATCATCCCTTGAAATAAATTTTTAAACACTCTATCCATCATGTTTGGGTACTCTAGAACTGGGAACACCCTGCTGACCTTTATTCCTCTTTGTTGGACAATAGTAAATATTCCGCAGCAGAAAATGCCATTTGGGTGTGAGGGAGCTGTCTGGAAACACTCCCCTCAGACAGTCACTGGCCTCTGTCTAGAAGGATTCATTTTGACGTGGTTTTGAAATCATCCATCTCACTGTGATGCATTCCTTCTTTGCTCCTCCAACCTGATGAACTTTGAACTGGTTGGTCCTCCCGGCAAGGGACCACACACCTCACAGTGTTACTGCTGGATGGATGTTGTCTTGTCTCTGAAAGTTACAAGTGGATTTGGCTAAGAAAACCTTTCTTTCCTATACTCTGTTGACCTTTGCAAAACATTGTATTCAGCCACTATTTCCCTAAATATGTGCTTTAAAGTATTTGTCATAAAGTGCTAAGTAGCACCGTGTGCTCATTTAGAGGTTCTAGAGCATTCCTTTGTGAAGGGGAATAGAGAGTGTTTTAAAATAATGTATCCCCACAGTGGGATGAAAAATATTGAGAAGACAAAACTCTGGAAAATGTGTGTGTGTGTGTGTGTGTATGTGTGTGTTCATACTGTGAGAAGAGAAACAGGTCAGAATAAAACACATTAGAAACTGTAAACTCCAGATAGATTACAATGATATATTAATGTTATAAGTAACAAAAAATGGGTTTGTGGGAAGTTTTCTTCTCCACATTTGTAAATAATTGTTACAATGTTACTTTAAAAAATTGTATTTCAGAAAGCAGACTATACTGTGGCCCAGACATTAATACATGCTGTCCTTGGTTTACTGTGATAACCCAGTTTACAACGGTTAGGCTCACCTCCGTTCAAGCTGGTGCTGGTGGGAAACAATCTTCAAATTTCACCTTTCCTTTTATCCTGCACTGATGTTTCTCATGGAGAACCCCAGGGCATGTGCTCTCCAGGATGGCAATGAATGAGGCCCAACGTCAAAGTACAAGATCTCTTAAGACATTACCAGATTTAAAAAAAAAAACCGCAATCATTCAAACCCCTCTGTTGTGTTCTTGAGCATGAATTGTGTAGATGAGAATGTCTGTCGCAAGGTCAAAGATGGCGCGTGCGCATCAGCTGATCATCTTTCAGGATGCCGAACAGAGTTCAAAGCCACAGTTTCCAGGCAGTGCTGCCATCATGGACGACAGAGCACCAGAAGAAACTCCCATGATGCAGCGCACTCTACTGCCGAGCTCGGTGTTCTGTAGGCTGCATTCGTTCCGAGAATTCAGTGTAGCCTCCAGCTGCTCAGCCTATGATGTATTTATCTGAATGCAGTCCCATCATAAATCAAACAGCACCTGTACATGTTAAAATAGTTGAGCTTTAAAATTAAGATGAGTCTGTCATTGTAGGAACACAGAATTCAGGTTGCAGGCTTTTGGTCTTACTGATAAAAGAATTTAAAGACAGACTCAAAAGGGGATTCGGGAACAATTTATTAGAGTTAGATCGAAGGGATGTCAGGGCAGGAGAGCTGGAGGTCTGCGGGAGGGAAGCAATGGGAGAGGACAGAGAGCAAAAGACGGGGGGTGGGGGACGAAGCGGGGCTCCCTGGGAACAAGAGCCAGGTTTCTGGGGCCCTTGTGTCCTACTGTAGATTTTGTTGTAGGGGCTAAAAACCTTGTCCCTCTTGTCATAGTGATGTGACCCTTGGGTTTTAAAACGCAGCATTTCCTCCTTTTTGGCCAGCCAGGGGGTCAATATTTAACCTCCATTTTGCTCAGTAGCTTTGCGGTCAGCCCAGAGTTGCTCTGTAGTATTCAGGATGTGTCTAAAATGGGAAGGAACTATCACTTAATCACTGTCTGCTTACTCTTCATTTTAGTTAGCATAGATCCAGGGAAGGAATACACGGCAGAGCCTGATGCTGGGAGGTTACCTCTGGGCTGGTTTAATGCTTCTGTCACTGATTCATCGTTAGCCTTGAAAACAGCTACAGCTCCTGGATGTCTATTGCTTACTGGAAGGCCAGCCACGGTTTGTTTCTACCGCTCCAATAGCACTCAGAAATTGCTTGCAGTCAGCTGGGAGACTTTCCAACATACTGTTTGAAATCTATCTCCTTTAAAAAGCATTTTGATTCCCTGTATTCCAGGGTGGTGCTAAACACTAATTGTGCCATTAGTCTCAGAAGAGGCCGGAATTGTGATATGACTGTGTCTCACACGATGCTGTAGACACTGCAGGTGACTTTTTCCTCCCCTCCTGATGCTGAGCAACCCTTTCTCGGTGCCCATTTTGTGGAAATAATGAAATGCTGAAGAAAAGTCACCTGAACCCATACAGAGAGCATAGAAACTATACTCATTTTTATCTTGATTATTTGTGGGTCATGCTGTGAGCCTCTTACACATGACTCCACCCCTCCCTGGGCTGGGGACTCATCACTGCTGCTGACTCCATATTCTCTTGGGATAAAAGGCAGAGTGGAATGCAGGTGTTCCCCAACCGCCTCCCCAAGCACACAGTTCATGGGGGCAGGACACCACCCAGCAGGCCTACTTCATTATTCTCCTTGCAGAGAGACAGACCTTTGACAGCAGCGAGCATGTCCCCTGCAGCTGGGTTTGCTTGCAGCTGTGTGTTTCCTTCCAAACCTCCTGTGTGCTCATGGGTCTAGTCAGGGACAGGTGGCAGGTGTTACAAAGTGGCTGTCTGCGCCATCCTCCACCTTTCCTCCCGCACTGCCCATTTCCTTACTTCTTTAGCAGACATATTCTGAGTCCTCACGGCCCAGGAATCACATAGACTGGACAGCATCGGATGATGTCATACCATCTGTGGCCTGAACAAATACCTTGCTGAGTTGATCTCTTCACATGCCCTGCCCCCCAGCATTGTTTCCTTATTTTCATGCTTTTTTGCTCATTTGGTTTTTGATTGTCTTGTTTTGTTTATAGCAAATTCAAATTCCCACTCTGGATAAAGTCTGCTTTTTTCTCACTCTGAATTTCATCAGAACTAGTTACACATATTTACCCTCCCCTAATTTAGGTTTAACTTTAACTTTAAAATGAACTAAACTGAACTCAATTTGGGAATAAATATAGAGATCATTACAATTATTAAGGAATTAGAAACAATCTACAACTAACCAGAAATAGCAGCTATTGCATTTAAATTACCAGTAGGTAATTCACAGCCTGCTCTTGATCTTGTTGTTTGTTTTGTTTTACTGCTACTGCTGCTGCTGCTGCTGCTGCTGCTGCTGCTGCTGCGTTTAGAGGTAGACTCCTTCTTTGCAGGTTGAACTGCCCTGGAAGTCACAAACCTTCTGCTTCAGTCACCTGAGAACTAGGATTATAGGCATGAGCCAGCTTTTAGCCAATAAATTAGTAATTTTTACAACTAATACAATGGAGGACGATATCTGATTTTTAAAAAAGGACGCAGAACCTCATTTTATGTGGTTTCTAGTATCTGTACACATGAACATATCTGGTGTGTATCTGTTACTTATGTATAAATGTGCATGTATATAGTGGACAGGGTTTTCCTGAGTTTTACATATTGTATCACGAACAGTTTTGCACTCATCAGATGCTTCCTCTCTCCACCTAACGCATCACTGACTTAAGTGAACCACCAGTTATTTGTCCATCCCTCTGAAAACATTCACATGTTCCCCAATGTCTGCACTACTGCATCTATCGCTACATCACCATACTTGTATTTGAATTCTAGATCAGGTCTTTAACAATGACCCTGGACTCTGCCGTAGAAATTGTTTGGCTGAAAATGAAAAACGCTTAAAAATTTTGTAGCATACTACTAATGTATTCATAGAAAACATTTCCTCAAAGCATCTCCTGACCTCAAGTTAGTTACACTTCCATCATGCTAAGGTCAGAGACTTTGGATTCTGGTTATCACAAGTCATATTCGCATTAAGAGATTTTTGAGTTGATTTGTCATTTACATGAAATTTATGAGTTGACCTTGGGTCATTTGCATTTGTGGCTTCATTTAGTTTTTATTGTGTATAACAAGCTATTACATATTACAGTAATTCATAACTGATATAGCATTTATGTAGCAAATTTTCTTAGCCTTAATAACTTGATCTTTGGACTTAAAACAAGTTGGAACACATTCATATTCTCCTCTGTGACCTCAATTCTTTTCAATATATCGAGCATTAGTGTTTTTCTGTGTGGGCTCGTTAAGGCAAATGATGACTGATGAGAGCAAAGCTGAGTTTCTCCAACTGCTTCAATTAGTGATTTTCCCAACACTGTCAATCAAAGAAGCCTTTCTGCCATCACTTTTATGAAAGAGTCATTCTCGTGCTCTCTTTCCCTTACTCCCTCCTCCTTCCTCTGTTCCTCCTTCTCTCTCTCTGACAACGGAAAGGACACACTACAGCTTGCATTATTCCCTATGTTAAAACTACAAACATTATAATGATTACATTTAAATATCGTTTTATATCTTACATGACTGCTCACGTTCTTATTCTTTTTTTGTTCATGCTATTGCTTTTTATGATATTTTGTGTTTTTTATTAAGCATTTTTAATGTCTTCACCGCATCTCTTCATCCCCTGAGTAGACACTCCGGTTTTATCAGGAACACTCAAAATATTTTCCATAATGGTAGGGTTAATTGACGAGCTACTGGCTATGAAACCCGTCTTTCCCTGAATCCTTGCTAGCATCTATTATTTTCTTTCTAACCTTATTAAAGAACTACTAGTTGTACTTCATAAAACCGCCTAATACATTACCACTGGAGCAAAGGCGAGTCCAAGCCCCAGTCCCCTGATGCTGTTAAAGTGCTGCTTCATTTTTTCAAGTCCATTTTTCCATCTTTAAATTACTTTGTTTACATTAACAAGGCACTCTCTTGAAGTTGATATATTTTCCCAATTGTATTTACATGCATATTTATTACCTCAATCAAGACATGGCATATCCTCATTGCATTTGGGAGTTTCCCTTGCCAGAGAGGAGCCCTTCCAGTTTTTCCTCCCAGAAACAACAGAAGCAGTAGAAAAGGGTATCACCAGATGAGATGCCACTAAAACCCACGGAACAGTGAAAGTTCATGGACAGGGGATGGCAGACAGCACGGGGAAGAAAGTTCAGACCTAACTGTTCAGTGCTGATTGTTGAAAGACAAAACAAGAGGAACGGCTGGTGGAGATGGGGATCTGGGCTAGTGAAGCAACTCTGTAGGATACTAATGTGATGGATACAGGGCATCCCCACTGGTCCAAACAGAATGAATGAAAACTCATGTGCACTATGGACTTTGATGACAATGCCATGTCAGTGCAACTCCACGCGTTGTAACAAATATCCCTGTGTGCAAGGTGTTGGCAGTGGAGGAGACTGGGTATGTGCAGGGAATAGCAAATACACTAAAAAGAGTTCTGTGACCTCTACTCAATTGTTCTATGAACATAAAACTGCTGTGGAAAAATCTATTTTAAAATGAACTGTACTATACCAGAGAACTCCTCCAGAAAGAATCAAAAATAGGTAGCAGCTACCTTTAAGCTTGAGCCTAAGAGTGGTCTGCAGGTGAGAAAGTAGGTGTCTCAGGCCTTAGAAGCAGCATTCATACATGTGCTCCTAAAGGTACTGTCAATCACTGTGCTCCCCCCTGAGTGGGAGGCAAAGACTTCCTATCGGTGGGTACCAAGACAGAATTCTGCAAAAGAGGACATGGGCACCATACATACTGGGCAAGTACCACACACACACACACACACACACACACACACACACACACACACACACGCACACGCACACGCACACACAAGTACACACACAAAGACAAGAAAAGACATTAGAACAGTGGGTTGAAGGGACAGCTAGATACTGAATGGACACATTATCTGCCCTCCAACTCCTTCCATTGATTGATTTTCACCTTGGGGGGTTATTCATAAAATCTGCCTAGAAAATGTCAGTGTTTTTCAAGAAACTGAATTTAAAAAAAGAAAATGTCAGCGTCAATGTTGGTAGAGAGGAGTCAGTGAAATGTCCAAGATGATGATGATGGAATAAAGACTAGTATGCATGACATATTCATGGCCAGAGAACAGTCAACAGATATATATATATATATATATATAGAGAGAGAGAGAGAGAGAGAGAGAGAGAGAGAGAGATCTTGCATACCATTTATAGTATACCATTAATAGCAAGAGTTCACTGTCAAGACAGCCCTTGTTTAAAATCCATTTCCACACATATCATTCACATGCTATTGCAGTAGATACTTAAACTTCTATCAGTCTTAAAGGATGACAACGGGTAACTCAGGCTGCAATGGAGACTCAAGGTAATTATAGATATTGCCATTTGTAGCTTCTATACAATATAAATGAGGAAAATGTTGTTTACTGGTCCCCAAACATTGGTAAACGGCAAAAAATGACTTCAACAGAAATATGCATGGACTTATATGTCTTGATGAATTAATTTATGGAAAGGAACTAGAGAAATAACAGTTATGTAATGTAGAAAACACAACATGGACTAAGGGCCTATGAACAATGAGTGCCTATCTATAGAAATAGGTACAAAACTTCACCACTTCAGCAAAAATTCTGGTTCTGGGTTGAAGAGAAACCCAAACTCAGTTGGACAATTCAATGCCTAGACGTTGTCTTTCTGACCTCTACCAAGGTCTGAGTATCACTCGGTCCCTTTTAAATAATCAAGGTAGCCTAGCCCCAGGTGGAAAGTGACAAGTGGCCGGAGCAGGCACTAGATCTTTAGAAGCAGACACCCTTCCCAAATCCTAGTAATGGCTATTCTTCCAATACTGTGTTTTTCCTGCACAAAGTCTCAACTACAATTTTTGCACCTCTTTGCTGGGCCCTCCAGCCTCAGAGCAGTTGTAGGCCTCAAAGAGAATCTGTATGTAAAGGAAACACACAGTTCCGCTGTTGAAACTTTTTAAAAAGACATTCCTTAAAAATGTCTCCTATCAGTTACAACTCAAGTGTTGATTACAAAGAGAAACAATCTCCCATTCAAGGCTGCAGAAATCCTGTTTCCTTTAATATATTCATTCAATCTGTGTTAATTCTCCCAAGGTCTTCACCGGGTGTGCGGGCATCCCCTCTGCTCACCCCCACCCCAAACGCTGAAAGGAACATAAAGGATACTGCACAATACACAATAGAACAAATAGAGGGACAGAAACAAGTGGCTGTTGTGATGGGAAAGTCAAGAGATGCTTGATCAAGACTAAGGGTCAACAAGTGATGCGACCAACAGTGATGGCAACAAGAGAGCCTTGTCCCCTCAGAAAGCTGTGCTTTGTGGATGAAGAGAAAGCGTCCAAGGCATTTTAGAAAGTTCTCTAATCTTCCAGAAGACAGATGCTATGAAGCCAAGAATAGCCGTTTGGAATGGCAGCTGATTCAGCAAACTGGTCTACATTGTCAAGGTCTCATCATGACCAACAGTAAAGTTCAACATACAGTCTTTATCTACAATCTTTATCATGCTAGCTTTGACTTTATGTGCTTGTACTCACCACGCTGGCATGGGAGTTTCTTCTTGCCTGGGTTTCTGAGTACTCATAGCTTTCTGTTTAGCTGAGAGCCATGATGAAAGTCACAGTTTGATAAGTTAGCTAAGACAGTGAAAGAAAGCATCCAAGAATGGGCAAGAATGTCTTCTCACCAATGGTGGGAGTATGCTTCCTAGCCAGAGATTTCCAATGATGGAGAATGGAACCTTCACTTCCCTGCATGCGTGGATAGAGGAGTGGGGGCCTAGCAAACAGTTAAAAGGTCACATGGGAAGAGGACACACTTTCCTGTTGCATCCTTGACCTAGATGGGACTGAATGAGCCCCTGTAACCACTTGTTGTAAAGGTTCCACAAAGGAGCACCTGTTCTGTTATAAAGTGACAAAAACTTTGTATAAGAACTAAACACAGATGTGTACATGTAATTATGTGTAATTTTACATGTAATTTTATGTATGTATAAAATTATATGTAATTTTCCAGTGGTTAAATTAGAAAGATTTTGAAAACTATCATCAAAATCTTCATTGATTTCAACTATTTGCAACATCTATTCATGGCATGCATTAATGGGTTCTATATAGTAATTCATGCATACACACGGGGCATACCAGTCACACAAAGCTACCCATTCTCTACCTCCCCAAGACCACACACTCTCCCCAATCTCTGATGATTCGTCATCTCTTTCTAGGTTGATATTTTGCAGATTCCACATGTGTGAGGGAAGTAATTATGACTCATATCTAGAAGAAATTTCATTATCACATACACAGTTCATATCCTCCTCAAGGAAGGTGTGAGAACAGATCACCTGATCCAACTTTGTCGCATGAGTAATTTAGATGCAACATAAACCAAAATAGAAAAAAAGCTCCAAGGTGAAACCCAATCAGTGTGAAAATAAACTCTATCCTGTTTTCACTGACTCTGTTATTTTTTCACTGATATGTTTCATAGACATTATGCTTTTATTTGAGAATCTAATAACTTAGCTATACTCTAGTCCTTCATGTTTAGCCAAACATAGATGTTTTGTGCTGATTCAAGGTAGATTGCCTAGACTGAGACATGAAAGCTAGAATGAGTAACTGAGTGGTTGTGGAAGAATATTCCAGTTTCTATCAGAAGGGACAGGGTTTTCTAGCTGTCCTCATATACCCTTGAATATGGCCTTGTCATGAGTGCATCTGCATGTGACAACTCAATCCACACTATACTGACTTGACTCCAGATGTAAGTTTATAACCCGGGGTAACTGCAAAAAACAAGAAACAAAGGGGATCATGGTGGAGCAATAAAGAGGATTAATACCAGGATAGAAGTAATTTAAAGGGGTAAATGGGGAAAATTAGGGGAAGGGTTTTAACTATGGAAGGAGGAGGTAGGCGGATAAAATAACAGTAAGGATGTCTGAAACTGTCCATAAGGAATCATATTATTATCTATCTTAAAGTCCATACATGTAAATATATATGTCTGTGTATACATACACATATACAGTTTTCCCATCTAGACTGTCAATGTTCCACCTCCCCTCCTCCAAGAGCCACAGAATATCTGGAAAAAATTCCAACATCGGGCAACAGAAGCTCCTTTTGAGTTGTTGGTCTGGATTGTTCGGGAGACTCACAAAACACAACCTATATACTTAGCATGTTGTGTTTGTACTTAGGAGTGTGTGTGTGTGCATGCATGTGTGTGTGTGTGTACGCGCATGTGTGTGTGTAAAAGAAAAAAAGGTCATGAATTTGAGACTTTGAGAGAGGACAAATAGAGGAGGTACTTTGGAGGGGATGGAGGAAGGAAATGGAAAGGGAGAAATAATGTAATAACAATTTTAAAATATGTTGTTTTTAAAAGCCCCTTTCTCTCCCCACAACACACACACACACGTACACACACACACACACACGGACACATACACACATGCACACACACTCATAGATCCTTTAGCACATCTTAAAATTGACCTGTGACTTAAACACAGCAGTGAACTCTTACAAGTACATCAGAACCCATCACCTAATTCTATTTTCTTGATTAAGTGACTTAAGCCTGAGGGCTCAGGTCATTACTAGCTCGACACTGTTATATACTAATTCAAGTCTCTGAAGTAAAGTTTTCTAATGAGAAAAATTATATGGGGTTATATATGGGGTTATCAAAGTGCTTCCTCTGGACACCAGCACTTAGAAAACCCAAGGAGGAAGAGATAGCTCTATAACCACCGGTTCCAGGAGCTCTATTCACCTATAGAAGAATGAGCATAGAACCCTACCGCACACTACAATGAAAAGCAACTGCAACTACAGATCTAATTTAAGACCCAACACAATGAAACTGCTAGAAAGAAACACAGGGAAAATATTCATGGCATTAATGTGACAAATGACTTATTGGATATGACTCAACAAAACAGAAACAACAAATAGACAAAAAGAACACTCACAGCCAGACAATATGTAGAGAGTGGGAGACCTTGGAACACTCGGTTTTAAAGGGGGTGTCTCTGTCAAATCTCAGGACAAAAGGAACTCTGTGAAAGAGGAAATAAACTGATGTAAGATCCAGCAGAGATGTAGGACACCAAGGAATTAGGGCTCTACACAGAACAGGGCTGGCACACACATAAACTCACAGAGACTGTGTCAACATGCACAAGGCCTTCATGGGTCAGCACCAGGTCAGAGCTGAAAGGAGAAGCAGGCACAGACTCCCATCCCTAACCCAGAAGCTATTTACAACTGATGGCCACTTGCAAATGAGAAATTAGTTTTCTTTGAAAAAAATCTCATGGGGAAACAAATCACTCTTAAGAGTCAGTCTCATGTCCAGCAGAAGATGGCCAAAACACAAAACAAACTCAGCAGCATCTTTAGATGTTCTTTGTCTCAAAATGTTAAGTTATAGCTTTTTTGTTTGTTTCTTTGTTTGCCCTACAGGCTCTTTCTGTATGTATTATGGCTTCTGGATCTGGAATTTTATGGGAGTCTTGTGTGTGCAAAAGTGTGTATCTCTGTACCTGTATGAATTTCTTGTGGTTTTCTTTGGTTCTAATTTATATATTTGCTCAGCCGTTAATATGTAAATATGAGAAACTCAAGATAACTCAATAACTGAAAACAAATAGCTCAATACAATGTTGACAAGAAACCTGAGTAACATTTCCCGAAAGACTTACAAGTGATCAACAGGTTTGTGGGGAAAATGTGAATACTAACAATTATGGAAACCACTCTGAGCCATTGCTCCCACCTGCTAGGACAGTTAATATTAGAAAGATAAAGGAGGGCTGGAAAAGCAGCTCATCAGGTGAAGTGTTTGCCTTGCAAGCATGAGAAGCCAAACTTAGTCCTTCAGAAAGACATTAACATATTTTAATTAAAAAATGAAGACAAAAACAGAGTATGGTGGTGTGTGCTTATAAGCACAGTGTGGGGAGGTAGAGGCTGGTCAACCTGAGGGACTCCCTGCCCAGCAAGCATAGCTTGCGTGTCTAGTCCCAGGCCAATGAGACACTATCTCAAAAAACATGGTGGATAGCAGCTGAAGAATGACAACCAAGGTTATCCTCTGCCCTGTTAAAACATTTGCAGGTACACTCATCAAAACATGCTTGCTCATGCAGACACACACACGCACACACACACACACACACACACACACACACACAGTGTGGAGGAAGGAGAACAGATGCTAGGGAGGATATGAAGAGAAGTTTTCACGGTGATGATGATGACAATGCAAATGAATTCAGCCATTACAAAAAGCAGGGTGGACCATTGTCAAAACAGTCACATGAACTCACCATCATACTCAGCAATCCCACCACTGGGATTGAAAAGAAGAGAAATGTTACTCAGTGGGCAAGATACCAGAACACACGAGACTTTGTGGCTGCTGCTGAATAGAAACTTAGTGTAAAGTCTTTCTTATATTGAATTTAGCTAGATGTGAGTGGGAAACCAAACTAAACACAGGAATCATGTATCATCAAAGGTTCTTTGTGTCAAAATGCAAACACACTGGATGACTGTTTGCTAAGGGGCTGAATAAATCCACTCTTGGCAATGAAACCTTGTTACCTCCTTTCCGAGTCCTTCATGCAGCAGGGCCAGAGCAATGAGGAAAGGGAGGTCCTTAACCAAGAAGAAGTCACAGCTCTACACCTGAAGGAGGTCGAAGACAGGCAGATCCCATCTTCAGTGTCAGGAAATCTGAGCTGGATTGGTATTAAAACACGCAAAGGGATGTTTTATGAGCAAGAAAAGATCCACAAATTTTGGTTGTGGGTATAGAAGTATTAAACTCTTGCTGCTGGTGCTGCTGTTGTTGTTTTAATGATTCAGCAAAGAAAACAAGGGAAGTAACATAAAGAAAATCACCCTGTCTGTTGAATCAGTGTGATGAAATTACGCTGTTCCTTTCCTTACGTTTAGTATCATTTTATCATTAAGAAAGAAGTGGCATATTTCAAAGCAACCCTTAAAATGTTTTTGAATAATTAAATGTTCATCTGAAAAATCCTGAGGTGACCCACTTTCTGCACACATGCTAAATATAAGCACCATGCTGTTGATAGCCTTCTACCTGATGTCCTCTGTTCCATAGCCTTCTACCTGATGTCCTCTGTTCCATAGCCTTCTACCTGATGCCCTCTGTTCCATAGCCTTCTACCTGATGTCCTCTGTTCCATAGCCTTCTACCTGATGTCCTCTGTTCCATAGCCTTCTACCTGATGTCCTCTGTTCCATAGCCTTCTACCTGATGTCCTCTGTTCCATAGCCTTCTACCTGATGTCCTCTGTTCCATAGCCTTCTACCTGATGTCCTCTGTTCCATAGCCTTCTACCTGATGTCCTCTGTTCCATAGCCTTCTACCTGATGTCCTCTGTTCCATTCCCTTTTTATGCTACCATGAGTGCAATAAATATTTAAACACAATGATCTTAATAAAGTACAGTGTGATTTTTCATGATCTTAAAAGCCAACTACAAGGCGAATTCTTAAGGTTAACATTGCAGCTTTCCTTTTTAAACCATGGTGCTCAAAAATGGTTACTGAGTGATTTGGATCCTCAAAAGATAATTCAACTTTTGTAAATATACAAGAACATTTTAATTATTTATTTTTATTTTTCATGTACAAATACTTTGCCTTCATGTATGTATGTGCACCACATGATTGCCTGGTGCCTGCAGAGGTCAGAAGAGAGCATTGAATCCCCTTGAACTAGAGTTATGGATGGTTGTGAGCCACCTTGTGGTGGCTAGGAATCGAACTTATATCCTCTGCAAGAGCATCCAGTGCCCTTAACAACTGAGCAGTCTCTTCATCCCCTATATTTCTAAAGGAACAAGTAGACTGTGTAAGGGGAAACAGGCCCACGAAGGAAGTAAAATATATGTATGTATACAGAAATATTTCCATTTGGCATGTTTTTCAGGGGTAATCAAAATACAAAGAAATGTGGCAAGTAAACTGGTGTCTTGTTGCTCATAAGGTACAGACAAGTGGAGGTACACTGGAAAAATACTAAATATGGCTTCTTACTAAATTATTTTTAGGCTGGCGATGTAGCTCAGAATAGGTGTGCCCAGCATGTGCACACCCCTGGGTTTATGCCTCAATACCAGGAAAATAAATACATAACTGCTAAACTGTAATTTGAATATAGCCAAAAGCATGCTTCATGTTATGCTCTTGTTAATAAACGTGGAGTGCCCACAAGTAAGACTCATGACCCTCACTAAAAGGGAAAAGCCTCACACCACCAAATCAGGCTGTGATTTTTTCCATGGAGAAGAATTACTAAGTATCTCTGGTGCATGTGTAACTCCAGCTACTCAAGAGTGCTTGAGATCATCCTGGGCAACTCAGGAAGATCCTATCCCTAAATGAAATCAGAAGGGCTAGGGACATAGGTGGGAAATCAAGCACTTGCCAAACACGAGCCCTTAATTCAACATCCAATACCAATACACACACACACACACACACACACACACACACACACACACCATTGTGCATTTGAATTATAGTTTGGGGGAAAGGATTAACAAAATAAAGAAAAATAAATCTCCTAACCCAGCAGACTGAAATTTTCTATAAAATATTTTATTTGGTTTTCCACTTAAAGCTTTTAAGGCACAGTAAAAATGTCAGGTAGCCTGTCATATCTTTCTAAACTTTGATATATGCTACCATCTGAAAAGGTTTTTAAATATCTTTACTTGGAAATCTATTGTAGGCATTGTTTAACAATACCAATGGTCTTTTCACCAACATTATGGGAGATCTAATGTTGCTCAGAGAGTCAGAGCTGAATGTACTTCTCTCTGAGGTTACATTTAAGCTTAAAGAAAGTAAGTTCCTGGAAGCACAGTTTTGATCACCCTTCTGGTCTCTGGAGGAAGAAAGCTGATATTAAAGCTGATTAGGAGTGGTGTACTCCTCTCCCAAAGGAGCATCGTGAGGACCCTCTCTGCAGGCTGCAAGTCACCCATTGCTAGCCGGCTTTCCCCTAGTGAAGCTGAATGCCTTTGAAAGGGTTGCTTTATTGCACATCATAATCCCAGCTGAGGAGCCTGATGAAGCTTGAGGCCATGACCCTGCATACCTGGGATTTTTTCCATGAGATGGGAAACAAAGGATGTTCTTCTCTAACTCAAGGATGGCTAGATTTTTTCCCACTTTCCCATTAACAGGCCTATCTCTATCTGCCTCCAACCTCTCTTACTTCTTGCTCAACTATTTGAGTTTGTCTGTCACTAAACTTGTAGCATATTCCTTGCAGAAGCTTCAAAGTGATCTTCAAAACAGAAGATAAAACACTTCAGGCCCTGTCAGAGTGGAGGACTGCTGCAGTAAACCGGCAGGGAAGGCAGGAGCCCATGACAGCTGGGTGCCCTAAAGCTTCTGTCTAGCAGAGACCACCACACCATAAGCAAACCTCTGTTAGTCTATCAGTGAACTCAAGTATCTGTACTCCCCTCGAAGACCCTGAAGTCAACAGGCTGGTTACTCATAGTCGCTGACCACTAGACTTAAAAAGATCTGTCCAAATCTTGATCTCTTTAGCTCAGCGCAGGCCAAGTCCAGCTCACCGGTCAATCAAAGCACTGGAATGTGTGGCCAGTAAATACCCACTCTGTGCCAAAGAGGAAAACTGTTTATCGACTGCCCAGGACAAGTCAAGTCTCCCACCTTCCAAGGGTCCTCACGGGACAATGGGTAGCCACACAGCAAGTGAGCGAAAGACAAATGATGCTTTTATCTTGCAAGGCCCCTCCTGCTTGCAATCAAAGTTTATGTTAAAGCCACTTAGCTGTCTGGAGCACAGCCTGGTGGATTACCTATTGGTTTGAACCAAGTTCATTACATTGTCATGTGACCTGGGGAAGTATGAGAGAGGGAGTTGTGTAAGGTTAGTTTTGCTTTGAAAACACCTCCAGCCTCATATTTTAGCCTCGCAAGGACTTGGCTACATACCCTGCTCCCCACCGCCCCCAAGGAAAATGGATGGAAAGTCAACCAAATACTTGTATTTCCAGTTTTGTTATTGATTTAAAATTCACTGAATTGAAAACTTAAAAATGGGTCACTTGGGGTCACAGAGAGAGGTGAAGGAAAAGCTTATCTCTGGGATAGGTTCCAGGAACTTTGGGGCAAAGCATCCGGTGGAATTCCAGTCAGCCTTCACAGGTAAAGTGAAACTGGAAAGTTCCAAAGCCACTTTTGAAGGTCAGTATTCTGAGGACAGTCATCCTCCTTGTTAGCAAAGTTGGACCAAAACACCTGAAGTGATTAATTGCTCCATCTCAAACGAGGTCAAAGCTGTTCTTGTTCTTCAAGTGGATCTTGATTCCAAGAAGGAATTCCTGGTCGCCCATCATCTGAACAAACTGTTTGCTTCAGTCTGCACAACTTTATCTCCTTCAGCAACCTAGGATGGAAACAGCAATACACCAGAGTGGCTCCTTTTCAGTCTTGGCTCCACAACCTAATCTCAAGAACTCACAATGTTGTGTGCTATTAGGGGACTCTAAGGTCAAACGTTGATGTGGATATGTCTGCATCTGTCACACCACTTCTTAAAAAGTTTTTTAAATTAGTTTATACATTTGAGAACTTCAAACATGAGTATTATATTTACATAATTTCTGCCCCATTCCCTTTCCAACTCCTCCCATGTTTCCCACTCCCTTTAAAAATCGTGAGCTCTTATTTATTATTGTTATGCGTTCATGCAAGAACACTTATACACATACATAAATACAATCGGCTAAGTCTACTTAGTGATAGATTCAGGATCAGATAACCTACCAAAGAGCTCATCTCTAAATTGATTGTCCCTTTCTTGGCAGTCATTGGTAGCCTATCATTCTTCATCCAAGAGTGGGACCTTGTGGAATATCTCCCATGTTGACTCTACTCTACATTCTTATTTTTAGGGCCAAATAATTGAGTGCCTGTGAAACTGGAAAGTTGTCTGAGGCACACCCTTCCCTGGTACCTACAGAGAAAGCTGATGTCTTGATCTAGCAACAGTGGCTCTGGAAACTGATACAATGACACCACAGGGAAATGCAGTGAGCACTCTTTGTGATAGTCTACCCTGTAGCAGGACCCTGCCTCATCAGGTGTCTGTCTTTGATCTTTGCAATAACTTGTTCTCAGGGATAGCTGGATGAGTCAACCTTCTTGTGGTCTCAGGGCCAGTCTCTAGGCTTAAGAATCAAAGTGTCCCAGGCTACCAAAGAGCATCATTGCTTTAAATGAGCCAGGTAATATCATTTGCCTCTATTTTGTCACCTTAAAACTGGATTCACATGGATTATGCATATGTTCACACACATGTGCATGTGGAGGCTAGAAGTCGACATCAGCTATTTTTCCCAATTGTTCTCCACCTTGATTTCTGAGGCATGGTCTCTTGTTGGCCTGGAGCTTGCTGATTCAGCTGTACTAACTGGGTAGGAAGTACTGCTCTTGTCTGTCTCCCCAGAGCTGGGGTTATGGGTATTCTGGGAGTGTTAGGGTCTCTATTGCCACAGCTATGGCAACTTTTACTAAGGAGAGGCATTTAATTGGGGTGGCTTATATTTTCAGAGGTTTAGTCTAATGTCATCATGGTGCAACGTGATGGCCTGCAGGCAGACATGGTGCTGGAGAAGTAGCTGAGTGTCCTACACCATGACAGGGAGCATGGCAGCAGGCAGATGAGCATGGTATTGGAGCAATGGCTGAGAGCTCACACAATGGGACAACCACCACCACCAAGGCAGAGAGAGCTAACTGGGAATGATGTGGGTTTTTAAGACCTCAACGCCCACCCCTAGTAGCACACCTCCTCCAACAAGGACACATCTAGTCCTTTCCAAACAGTTTCAGCAACTGAGGACCAAATATTTCAGTATATGAATCTAGGGGAGGCCATTCTCATTCAAACCACTTCGCCTGTGTGCTGGCTTTGGAAGTTAATAAAAGCAGACGACTGAGTTGCAATCCCATTTCCAGCCCAACTTTCTAAGGGCAAATGAAATGAAAACATTTCTCCTAGAGGGCGTGGGCCAGTGTCCCTTCCTCCCTCCATTCCTTCTCTTCCATTCACTCCTTTGAATTTCCATCCAAGCAAGGTGGAAACTCTCCAGTGGCCTATATAGATGAGTCCTCACCATGATCTCACCATATCTTGGAGTCCTTCTTACTGGCCTCTGAATAAGGAAATTCTCACAACAGCAACATGTACTATGTTGACATTGTTTTTCCCTTCATCCTAAGTTTGTTATCCTAAAGCACCTAACTGTGCTGTGACAAGAGTTTAACCTGGAAGACGCTGACTATCCACAGCTGGCTGGATTCTCAGATCCGTCCCTTTGCTGTAGCACAGACTGGCTGAATTCTTCACCCACAAAGCCTATTTGATCTCCACCTCATACTTTACTCCTCTTCCTCTGCTGTCAGGATTGATCATTTGGGCTGGGGATGTAGCTTAGTAACAGACATGCTTAGCATGCACAGACCCTAGGTTCCAACCCCAGCACTCAACAAAAATCAGTGTGGTATGTTTAACAACTCTTTCTCTAACTTATCATCTCCAATCCAGCTTTATTCAGAAAACCAACTAACCAACCATGAAACAGCAAACATTCCCTTGTTTGCTGCAGCCTCAGATTCCACAGCTCACCCTGGTAGCCCTCAAGGAGACAGGATGCCACCAGCAAGTTTTAAGAAGTGTTGTCTAAGTCAGGCATTGGTGGTGCACTTCTTTAATCCCAGCACTTGGGAGGCAGAGGCGGGTGGATCTCTGTGAGTTTGAGGTCAACCTGGTCTACAGAGCGAGTTCCAAGACAGCCTCCAAAACAATACAGAGAAACCCTGTCTCGAAAAAAACAAACAAACAAAAAAAGAAGTGTTGTCTAAATATTATCTAAGTGATCACATGCCAACTAGGGCGGGGGGGGGGGACATTGTGTGTATTCTTGAAAGAAACTAGCAAAGGAGTATATCTGTGGATTAGCTTTCTTGTTTGTTTTTCTTTGTCATCATTATTATTGTGGTAGGTAAAATTAAAAAATTAATAAAGATAGCAACTACAGCAGTTCCTTCACAGCTACTAGTAACTAAAGATGGAAAATAGGAATGCTGAGTTTTGACTTTGATAAGAATTTTAAATGTTTTATTTTAAAACCATAATCCAATGTGTTTTGCCCATCAGGGACAATGCAATCCATCTTTCAACATTATTTCATATTGATACATAGCAATTTCACACCTGTGTAATGTGCACTGTAATCTTCCAATACACTCACCACTGTAAAATGCTTAGCTAAAGACATGTGGGTTATCCACAATCCAAAACCTTGTTCATTTCTTGTAATGAAAACACTCATTGGTTGGAAATGTAGTTCAGTGCTACATGTAGTTCAGATCTACATTCAAACTCCAGGACCACAAAACAAAAAACGTGGATGGAGGAAGGGAAAGAAGGAAGGAATGAAAGAAGGAAAAAGGAAGGAAGGAAGGAAGGAAGGAAAGAGGGAAAGGAAGGAAAGAAGGAAGGAAAGAAGGAAAAAGGAAGGAAGGAAGGAAGGAAAGAGGGAAAGGAAGGAAGGAAAGAAGGAAGGAAGAAAACACCAGCATACTCTCTCCCTAATATTTTAAACTCTGCAATATAAAACTGCTGATTAACTTCCCATCTTGTATCAAAACCCAGAACTTTTTCTCCCTTCTGGTTGTGACTTTGTATTGCCTTCCAGCTTCTTTTTTTTTTTTTTTTTTTTTTTTTGGTTTTGGTTTTTACGAGACAGGGTTTCTCTGTATTGTTTTGGAGGCTATTGGCCCAACCCGGCCTCGAACTTACAGAGATCCGCCTGCCTCTGCCTCCCGAGTGCTGGGATTAAAGGCGTGCGCCACCACTGCCCGCCAGCCTTCCAGCTTCTGTTGTTGCCCTTCTCCCAATTCTCTCCAGACTCTGATAACCACTTCACTACTCTCTGGGATCTCTGTAGTCTTAGATAATGTATCCTAGATCAAGGACTGCTTGTCTTTTTGTACCTATTTTATTTCACCTAATGTTATGAATCCCAAGCCCATTAATGTTGCTACAAATGACAAGCTTTCAACCTTAGTTTGCCTGAAGGGCACTCTGTGTGTGTGTGGGGGGGGGGCTTAGAAAGACACAGACAGACAGACAGACAAAGACAGACAGCTTTTCCGTATGCACCCCTCTGTTGATGAACACATCATCATCTCCTGTCTCCCTGTCTTTGCTAATGTGAACACCAATGGGATGCAGGCATCTCACATGTTGCTTTTACTCCTTTGGTACATTCACCACAGGATTTCTGAATCTCTTAACTGCTCTATTTTTAATTCCCATAGCATTTTCTAGCATGGCTATACTGATCTACATTTCTGCAAACAGACTGTTGACAAGTAATCCCACCCTCCCAGCATTCACACATTGTTTGTGATGGGGATTTTTCTTACTTTGTTTTGGTTGGTCTTTTGTATGGGGAGGCAGGTTGGTTAGCCGTGGTTGTGATGGTGGTGGTGGCCATGGGTTGCCTTTTCTCTCCCCCTTATTGGAAGAATAACTGGAGTGAAGTGATGTCTCATAGTGATCTTAATTTCCATCTCTTTGGTAATTAGTGACATAGGCTATTTTTCATAGACCTTAGCCACTTATAGTTCTTTCTTGGAATTACTTGTTTGGTTCTTTTATTCATGTTTTAAGGTCATAATTTTTATTTTCTGTTAATTTCTTTGAGTTCATCAAGTACTATGGATATGGTCTTCCTATACAGGTTGTAAATAGCATCCTTTGTTCTTCTGGTTGTCTCTTCACTAGTCATTGCTTCCTTTGTGCTGGAGAAACCTTTTAGTTTAATGTGAGAATATCTGTCTGTTTTCTTGCCACTATCTTTTATATTCTTTTCCAAAATAACATTGCCTAAAGCCAGCCATTTGTATAATTCCAGCAATTAAGAGGCTGAAACGTAAGGATCCTGAGTTTGAGGCCAGCCTGGGCCAGATTTAAAACACACACACACACACCACGGTCATAGAGCATTTCTGCTACATTTTCTTCTAGTAGCTCTATTGTTTTCATCTAAATCTTGATATATTTTGAGTTACATTTCATGAATGATCAGAGAATAGGGACTAGTCTCATTCTTCTAAATGCAAAAGCAGAATTTTCCCAACCAAATATGTTTTATTGGCACTTTTACTGAAACGATTGTGTCTTTTAAGTGTGTGGACTTGTTTCTGGGCTCTGCTTTGCACTCCATCAATCTGTGACTTTTTATTGCAGTGCCATACATTGCTGATCACTATAGCTCTGTAGTATATTTTAAAGTCAGTCAGTGCGAAGTCATTTTTGGTTTTGCTCAAGGGTACTTTGGCCACTCAGGGTCTTTTACGATGCAAAATGAGTTTGGAGATTTGCTTTTCTTTATATCTTTTTTTCTGAGATGGTGTTTCTTTGTGTGGCAATGGCTGCCATGGACTTCACTATGTGCTATGTAGACCAGGCTGGCCTCAAACTCAGAGATCTGCTGGCCTCTACCTCCTGAGTGTTGGGTTTAAAGAGATGCATCACCACTGCCTGACTGAGATTTGTTTTTCTAGTCAATTAAATTTTGATAGAGATTGCCTTAAGTATGGAAAGCTTTTTTGGTAATATGGATATTTTAACTATATTAATTCTTCCCATCCATAAACACAAGATGTTTCTCTTTTTCATTAATATCTTGTTTTTACCATAGAGCTCTTTTACATCCTAAACTAAATATATTTATATTTTTTGGACCAATCGTAAATAGGTTGCTTTCTTAACATCTTTCTCAGAGACCTAATATCTGTCAGCATATAGGAAGATTTCTGTTTATGCATGTTGATTTTGTATCCTGTAACTTGAATGGATTTATTAATTTTCTATAAATTTTGGCAGAATCTTCATGATTTTCTATATAGACGATTATGCCATCTGCCAACAAAAGTAAGCCCCAGGAGCTCAGCTCATCCTGTAGAACCTTGTTTTATAGGAGTGTGTGTCCCACAAGGCCAGCCAAACCTTGCTTTAAACCAAGTCTTCCTTACATGGATGTATATTTTACAGCAGTATCTCAGCAGGCAGGCCCTTTCCTAAAGTAGTGACAGCAAGTGCACTCTACAGAGAGAGATGGCAGCCTTGGTTGCTCACATTAATTCCTTTATTGTGAGAAAGGAGGAAGACATCCACTACAAAGTGACCCTTTTCTTACCCATTTTCTGAATCTCAGATGTGTTTCCTATCCCCAAACCAGTGAGCAGCAAAGGAAGAGTCACAGATGCCCCAGTTAGGTGTATGATCTCCTTCTGCTAATCAGAAATAACTCTTTGACCAGAAGATTATTTTCTACATAACATGCATTGGAATTTAGTACACTGCAGGCTAATGCATTTTTCTTTAATATTTCCGAAATTTTGTCTTTTCATTTTCAAGTTCCAGGAAGAGAGCTGCTCTACGGAAAACTCTGCTTGCTCTCTCTCTCTCTCTCTCTCTCTCTCTCTCTCTCTCTCTCTCTCTCTCTCTCTCTCTCTCTCTCTCTCTCTCTCTCTGTCCTTCATGAACTTATGTAGATATAGCATGCTGTTACCCACATTGAAAGAGCTATGGACTTGCCGTTGTTTTCTATATAAATCACTGAAATACTTGCTTTAATTCTTTCTTCACTGTCAAGGCACTATGATTATATTACTGGGCTTATACTGCCATCAAGTGGTAAAAGTGAGAAACTATTTTTAGCTATTTTGATGAAAACTATATACATTTATCAAGAGTATTAAAATGTATAAAATAATACTATAAATTGCAAGCCAAATGTTTTTACAAAGTAATTCACTTGCTTGGTTGTTACTTTTCTGAAATTTTTAGAATATTTTCATTAGAGCCAAGTAAAAACTCTTTGCATACACAGTGGATGCAGCTTCCAAACTCAGGTAGGTGTAAGCAGACCTTGAGCTGTGGGGATGTTTTGTGGGCTCCCAAGACTCATCTGAGACTTGGAAAATTTACACATTTTGCTGTCCCATTACGGGCATTGCAGACCTGCTTGTTCTTGCTGCTCCTATCATAATGACAGAAAGAAAAAAAACCTTCAGACAATGGTATTATGCTTTCCCCTAGAACCCATGACCTCTCTAGGCTCAGGTCCTTGGCCTCTTCAGCAGTGTTAGGTATGGATTCCGTCTCGTGGAGTGGACCTTAAGCCAAATGAAAACAGTGGTTGGTTACTGACAAAACATTTGTATCAATATTGCACCCTTCCCCACGTGTCCAGGCAGAGAGAGCATCCCTCTATGTGGAATGGGCTCCCAAAGTTCATATGTACGTCATGGTGAACACCAATCTTTTACCCAAGGCCCCACAGATTTATGAGGCCTCCTCACTGACACTACATTCATGGAGCCTTCAGTTTGGGGTTCAAGAGCTCCCCCTTATCCAGTCAGCTGTCTTTGTGGGTTTCACCAGCATGGTACTGAACCCTTTGCTCATCACTCCTCCATCTCTGACTCTGGGGTCTAGGGAATCAGTTCTGTGTTTAGCTGTGAGTATCTATCTCTGCTTCCATCAGTTACTGGATGAAGGTACTAGAATGCATATGAGGTAGTCATCAACCTTATCGTCAGGTAGAGGCTATTAATGTAATCTCTCCGCTATCGCTTAGTTTTCCAGTTGGTGTTATCCTTGTATATTGCTGGAAATCTCACTAGTGTCAGCTCTCGCCTCAAGCCTATAATGACTCCATCTATTATGGTATCTCTCATCCTGGTCTCCTCTATTCTTACCCCTACTCAATCTTCCTGCTCCCCCATGTCTTATTCTCCCCTCCTCTTTTCCCCCTCTCTTTTTCCTGGTTCCCTCTCCCCTCCCCAAATGTTCCCAATCTGCTCTGGAGATCTTGCCTCATTCCACTTCTCTGGGGTATAATGCATATAGGTTGACACTCCCCTGATCCATGTCTAAAATCCATACATGAGTGAGTACATACCATGTTTGTCTTTTTGTGACTGGGTTACCTCACTCAGGATGGTTTCTTCTAGAGCCATCCATTTGCCCGCAAATTTCAAGATTCCATTGTTTTTTTCTGCTGAGTAGTACTCCACTGTGTAAATGTACATTTTCTCTATTCACTCTTTAGTTGTGGGTCATCTAGGTTGCTTCCAGGATCTAGCTATTACAAATATGCTGCTATGAACATAGTGGAAAGGAAATCCTTGTTGTATGAATGGGCATCTTTTGGGTATATGCCTAGGAGTGGAATTGCTGGGTCTTGTGGTAGACTGATTCCAATTTACCTGAGGAATCTCCATACTGATTTTCAAAGTGGCTGTACAAGTTTGCATTCCCACCAGCAGTAGAGGAGTGTTCCCCTTTCTCCACATCCTCTCCAGCATAAGCTGTCATTGGTGTTTTTTATTTTAGCTATTCTGACAGGAGCAACATGGTATCTCAGGGTTGTTTTGATTTGCATTTCCCTAATGGATAAGAGTGTTGAGCACTTTCTTAAGTGTCTCTCAGCCATTTCAGACTCTATTGAGAATTCTCTATTTAGTTCGGTCCTCTACTTTTTTATTGGATCCTTTGGTGTTTTGGAGACTTGCTTCTTGAGTTCTTTGTAAATTTTGGAAATCAGCCCTCTGTAAGATGTGGGGTTAGTGAATATCTTTTCCCAACCTGTGGGTTGTCTTTTTGTCTTACTGACTGTGACCTTTGCCTTACAGAAGCTACTCAGTTTCAGGAGGTCCCATTTATTAATTATAGATCTCAGTGTTTGTGCTACTGGTGTTAGGTTCAGGAAGCAGTCTCCTGTACCAATTCGTTCAAGGGTACCTCCCACTTTCTCTTCTAACAGGTTCAGTGTGGCTGGATTTATGTTGAGGTCTTTGATCGATTTAGACGTGGATCTATCTGCAGTCTTCTACATGCCAATATCCAGTTATGCCAGCACTATTTGTTGAAGATGCTGTCTTTTTTCCATTGTATAATTTTAGTTTCTTTGTCAAAAATCAGATGTTCATAGGTCTGTGGATTAATCTCAGGGTGTTCAATTCAATTCAGTTGGTCTACCTGTCTATTTTTGTGCCAATGCCAAGATGTTTTCAGAACTATAGATCTATAATAGAGCTTGAAGTCAGGAATGGTGATGCCTCCAGATGTTGCTTTGTTGAGCAGGGTTGTCTTGGCTATATTGGGTTTTTTGTTTTCCATATAAAGTTGAGAATTGTTCTTTCAAGGTCTGTGAAGAATTGTGCTGGTATTTTAATGGGGATTACATTGAGTCTGTAGATTGCTTTTGGCAGCCTTGCCATTTTTACTATATTGATCCTACCTATCCAAGATCATGGAAGATCTTTCCATTTTCTGATGTCTTCTTTAATTTCTTTCTTTAAAGACTCAAAGTTCTTGTGATACAGGTCTTTCACTTGTTTGGTTAGCATTACCCCAAGGTATTTTATGTTGTGTGTGGCAATCGTAAAGGGTGATGCTTCTCTGATTTCTTTCTCAGCCCTCTTATCGTCTGAATATAGTAGGGCTATTGATTTCCTTGAGTTGATCTTGTATCCTGCCACTTTGCTGAAGGTGTTAATCAGCTGTAAGAGTTCCCTAGTAGAGTTCTCTGGGTCACTTATGTAAACTATCATATCATCTGCGAATAGTGAAAGTTTTACCTCTTCCTTTCCTATTTGTATTCCCTTGATCTCCTTTTGTTGTCTTATTGCTCTAGATAGAACTTCAAGTACAATATTGAAGAGGTATGGGGAGAGGGGACAGCCTTGTCTTATTCCAGATTTTAGAGGAATTGCCTTAAGTTTCTCTCAATTCAGTTTGATGTTGGCTGTTGGTTTGCTGTATATAGCTTTTATTGTGTTGAGGTATGTTCCTGTTATCCCAGATCTCTCCAAGACCTTTACCATGAAAGGGTGTGGGATTTTGTCAAAGGCTTTTTCAGCATCTAGTAAGATGACCATGTGATTTTTGTTTCTCAGCTTGTTTATATGGTGGATTACATTGATAGATTTTCGTATGTTGAACCATCCCTGCAGCCCTGGAATGAAGCCTACTTGATAATGGTGGATGAGTTTTTTGATGTATTCTTGGATCCGATTTGCCAGTATATTATTATTTCTACATCAATGTTCATGAGGGAAATTGGTCTGAAGTTCCCTTTCTTAGTTGTGTCTTTGTGTAGCTTGCATATCAATTTTATTGAAGCCTCGTAAAAAGAGTTTGGCAAAGACCCTTCTGCTTCTATAGCATGGAATACTTTGAGGAGAATTGGTATAAGCAGTTCTTTGAATTTCTGGTAAAATTCTGCACTGAGGCCATCTGGCCCTGGGCTTTTTTTTTTGGGTTGGGAGACTTTTGATGACTGCTTCTATTTCCTTAGGTGTTATAGGTCTATTTAAATTGCTTATCTGTTCTTGATTTAATTTTGCAAGGTGATATCTATGCAGAAAGTTGTCCATTTCCTTTTAAGTTTTCGAATTTTGTGGAGTACAGGTTTCAAAGTATGACCTGATGATTCTCTGGATTTCCTCAGTGTCTGTTGTTATGTCCCCCTTTTCATTTCTGATTTTGTTAATTTGCATGTTCACACTCTGTGGTTTGGTGAGTTTGGATAAAGGTTTGTCTATCTTGTTGAGTTTCTCAAAGAAACAACTCTTCGTTACATTGATTCTTTGTATCATTTTCCTTGTTTCTACTTTATTGAGTTCAGGCCTCAATTTGATTATTTCCTGGCGTCTACTCCTCTGGGGTGAGTTTGCCTCTTTTGCTTTCAGTTGTGCTATTAATTCTCTAGTGTGACTATTCTCCAGTTTCTTCATGTGGGCACTTAGTGCTATGAACTTCCCCTGTAGCACTGCTTTCAAAGTGTCCCTTAAGTTTGGGTATGTTGTGTCTTCATTCTCATTGAATTCTAGGAAGTCTTTAATATCTTTTTTATTTTTTCTTTGACCCAGGAGTGGTGCAATTACACATTATTCAATTTCCATGAGTTTGTAGGGTTTCTGCAATTTGTGTTGTTGTTGAACTCTAACCTTAAAGCATGGTGGTCTGATAAGATACATGGAGTTATTCCAATTTTTTGTACCTGTTGAGGTTTGCCATTTTGCCAAGTATGTGATCAGTTTTTGAGAAAGTTCCATGTGGCGCTGAGAAGAAGGTATATTCTTTTGTGTTTCAACTGAATGTTCTGTAGATGTCTGTCAAACCCAATTGGGTCATAACTTCTATTAGTTCCTTTGTTCCTTTGTTGAGTTTCTGTCTGGTAGTCCTGTCTAGTGTTGAAGTCTCCCACTATAAGTGTGTGAGGTTTTATGTGTGGTTTGAGTTTCAGTAATGTTTCTTTTACGAATGTGGATGCCTTTGTCTTTGGGGCATAGATGTTCAGAATCGAGACTTCATCTTGGTGGATTTTTCCTGTGGTGAATATGAAATGACCTCCTTCATCTTTTTTGATTAATTTTAGTTTAAAGTCTAGTTTGTTAGATATTAGGATCGCTACCTGTGCTTATTTCTTGGATCCATTTGATTGGAAAATCTTTTCCCAACCCTTAACTCTGAGGTAACATCTATTTCTCCTAGTGTGTCTTCAATATCTGAGATTCTGTCTTCCATCTTTTGTATTCTATTGGTTATGCTTGCATCTGTAGTACCTAACCATTTCCCCAGTTTTTCTATTTCCAGCATTCCTTCAGACTGTGTTTTTTTTATTGTCTCCATGTCAGCTCTCAACCCTTGCACTGTTTGAATTGTTTCTTGTAATTTTTGCTTCGTGTTTTCCTCCCTTTCTTGCATTTGTTGGATTTTTTCGTTCGTTTTTTCTTCCATTTCTTTAAGGGATTTTCTCACATCCTCTTTAAGGGCCTCTATCATTTTCATGAAGGTGTTTTTAAGGTCATTCCCTTCTGCTTCATCCACATTGGGGTGTTCAAAACTTGCTGGTGTAGAATCTCTAGACTCTGGTGGTGTCATATTTTTCTATTGCTGAGTGTGTTCTTATATTGCCTCTTTCTCATCACTTCTTCCGGTGGGTGTAGAAAGAGTCTCTTCCTCTCCTAGTGGGTGGGCGTCCAGGGATCCCTTTCAGTGGGTGCAAGCAAATCCAGTACTCTCTGGCCTCTGTTCTCTGGCCTCTGGCCTCTGCCCTGAGTGCGGGCAGGAGTAGACTGGCTCTCTCTGCAGGCTCCTGGTCACTTGATCATCTGTCTGGGGGCAAATCGACCTGGCTGCAGTCCCCAGGCCAAGGAATCCCAGAAAGGGCGAGCAGGAGGAGTTTGGATCTAAGATGGGGATCAGGTGCTCATCTCGGCCCTCTGCCTTGCGTGTGGGCAGAAGTGGGTCCCCTTTATTTCTTTATAAGACTATATTCTATTTATCCTTCCTTGGAAGATCCTCTATTCAACCCCCCACGCCCAGTCCCTTACTAGCCACCTAACCTCTGGTTATTCTGCTTGAAACACACAAATCTAGAGTTTAAAAGCTAGCCTCTGCATATAAGAGAAAGCCTCTTTTGGGTTCTGGGTTACATCATTTGGGATGATTTTTTTCTAGTTCTACCATTACCTGCACATTTCATTTTTCTTAACAGCTATATAGCATTCCATTATGTAAATATAGCACATTTTCATTGCCCATGGATTATTTAGTAATGGATATGAATTGTTTAAATAGGGAAGCAATGAACATGTGTGAACAAATATCTCTGTAGTATTATGTAGAGTCCTTCAGGTACATGCCCAAGACTGGTAAAGCTGGATCTCGTGGCAGACTGGTTTTCAGCTTTTTAAGGAACCTCCATAGCGCTGTACCAGTTTGCATTCACACTAGCAATGAATAAGTGTTCCCCTTCCATGAATTCTTGCCAGCATAAGCTGTCATTTGTTTTATTGATCTTGACCATTCTTTTTCGTATAAGATGAAATCTCAAGGTATTTTCAATTTGCATCTCTCTGATAGCTAAGGATATTGAACATTGAAATGTCCCTTAGCTATTAGTGTCTCCTCTTTTGAGAACTCTCTGTTTAGCTCTGCACCCCATTTTTGAAATTGGGTTGTTATTTTTCTTGACCTACTTTTTATTTCTTTGCATATTTTAGAAATTAACCCTCTGTCAGGAGTAAAATTTGTTAGTTTTTCCATTCTATGGGCTACCACTCTGTTTAGATGATGATATCTTTTGCTGTGTAGAAGTGTTTTAGCTTCATGAGATTCCATTTATTAATAGTTTCTCCTCGTGCCTGTGCTATCAGGGTCTTGTTCAGAAAGTTCTGTCTTGTGCCAATGAGTTCAAGTCCACTTCCTGTTTTCTCTTCTGTCAGATTCAGGGTGTCTGGTCTTATGCTGAGGTCCTTTATCGAATTGGGGTTGAGTTTTGTACATGTTGGCAGATATGATGAAAGATGCTGCCTTTCTGTAATGTGTGTGTGGTTTTTTTTCTTCTTTGGCAAAAATCTGTGTTCGGTGAGTGGAATTATGTCTGGGTCTTCAGCCCTGTTTCACTGATCAGTGTGTCTGGTTTTTATGCCAATACCATGATGTTTTTATTATTGTACATCTGTGATTCAATTTGAGATCAGGAATAGTAATGCCTCCAGCAATTCTTTTATTATTCAGGATAGTTTTAGCTACCCTGAGTTGTGTTTCCACATGAAGTTGAATTTATTTTCAATTTCTGTGACTATGCTGAAATTCTGATGGAGAATGCATTGAATCTGTAGATTGCTTTTGGTAGGATTTTTTTACAATATTGCTCCTATCAATCTATGAGCATGAGAGACCTTTCCATCTTCTGATGTCTTCTTCAATTATTTCTTCAATATCTTAAGGTTTCTATTATGCAAATCTTCACTTGCTTAGGTACAGTCACTCAAAGATATTTTTGAGGTTATTATGAAAGATAATGTTTCCCTGATATGTTTGTGTGTTTTTCATTTATACATTGGAAGGCCACTGGATTTGTGTGTTAATTCTATATCCTGCTACTTTGATGAAAGTGTTATCATCTGTAGACATTTCCTAGTGGAGTCTTTATGGTCTCTTAGATTCAAAACAATAATATCATCTGCAAATAAAGATACTTTTAACTTCTTACTTTCCTATTTGTATCCCTTTGGTCTCCATCAGTTGTCTTATTGCTCTAGCTAAGACTTTAAGTACTGAATGGAATAGGTATGGGGAGAGTGAACATCCTCAGCTTATTGTTTATTTTAGCAAAATGTTTTCAGGATCTCTCAGTTTAGCATGATATTGGCTGTAGGCTTGCTGGAAATTGCCTTTATTATGTTGAGATATGTCATTTGCATCCCTAGTCTCTCCAAGACTTAAAATTTTAATTTAAAGATCCAACCTTTTCACATCAGTAGTATCCTATTGCCATGCAGGGTGGTAAATTACTTGAATCAGCCATTGCTTTCTGCAGCTTTTCCATTTTGTAAAAACAAAATTCCATTTGGTAGTCTCACATCCATGACTACTTTGTTCTAATGAATGGAATATTTCTCTTCCTTTGTCCTGAGAACCCCTTTGTGTTGTTGGTGGGATCACAGATGACACACACTTTCAGTTTGTAGCAAAGAGAACACAGCTGGACTTGATATCCAAGTTTGCTCTGTTGCTGAGTGGAGCCCCCATCAGTTTCTGCCTCTAGAGGCCCTGCCTTTTCTGTTCAAGGTCTTCACTGCAGCAGAATGGTAAGGGATGGATTGGCTTTAAAGCAGCCTCCACCTACTTCTGTGGTCTTATCGTACACCCCTCTCTGTGCTGTGTACCCTACGCTCATCCTCTTCCATTTAGTTCCTCAGGGTACAGTCTTGTTCTTCCACTACTTGCAACCCTGTACAGGGCTACTCTGCCAGGTCATAATCTTGATGCCTGATCATAACTTGGGTCCTCCTCAGTATCACAACTTCAGAGAAGTTCATTCCAGATGGTTGATAAAGAATGCTCCTTCCTGACACTCCAATCTAAACCACTGTTTTAATATTAGTCAGTGTTCTCTAGAGTCGCAGAATATATGGAATGAGCCAAGACAGAGAGAATTCATTCATATACATAATATACATATTGTCTTCATAACATATATAAATCTTTCATATATGTACATATACCCTTTACATATATATCCCATATATGTATATATGCATATATATACACACATATGTAAAGGGAATTTATTGGAATGACTCACAGGCTACAGTCTAACTAATCAAACAATGGCTAGATGTGCACAAAAAGTCCAAGAATCTAGTAGTTGCTCATTCCCACAAAGCTGGGTATCTCAGATGCTCTTCTGTATATGCTGGAATCCCGAAGAAGTAGACTCTAATTCCAGTGAAGGACTGGATGCCTAGCAAGGTGAGGGCAAGCAGGCAATGTGCAAGAGTTTCCTTCTTCCATGTCTTCATAGAGGCTTCCAGAAGAAGGTGTAGTTCAGATAAAAGGTGTGTCTTCTCAAAATACGGATTAAGGCATGTGTCTTTCTACCTCAAAAGTCTAGATCTACCCACTTCAAACCAAGGAAAGATATCTTTCACAGATGTGCCCTTCATTTCTGGATTGTAGTTCTGTCCAGATACAGTCAAGTTGACAACAGTCAAGTTGACAACCAAGAATAGCCATCACACCAGATAATTTGGTCCTCTGCACAACACCTGATGAAGTAGTTTGTTTTGTTTTTCAGCTCCCTCCAATAAAAACAAGCTTCAGGGAAACAAACAGGTCTTTTTCAGCCACACAGTAGCTCTACTGTCTCTTGACATTGTCTGGACCATAGTCTGCTTACATCAAAAGAATCATTGATGAAAACACCTACTTGGTCATCCCCAAACCGATTCTTTATGACATAAGCTCGGGGGCATTCAGCTCTGAGCAAATCCTAAAAACAAGTTAAAATCACTGTCCTCCTTAGGAAAACCAAAGCATGATACACTGTGTAATGTAAAATGTCCCCAACAGACTCATGACTTGAACACTTGTTTGTAGCATTTTGGACAAAACCAAATGCTTGAATGTGCTTATATCAGAAACATAGATGAACACATTTGTGTCTTTCCCAATGTCAGAAGGTATTGAACAGCATAAATTCATAAGAAATGCTGATAGCAATGACAGTTTTTGTCAGATAGCCTCACTCTCACAGGGATGGTGGCTAAGGTAAACATAGGACCTTCTGTTCTAATCTTAATTACTAATATTAACTCTTAGCATCTTGCATTACACATCACACGTGTGTGTGTATGTGTGTGTGTGTGTGTGTAACCTACAAAATGAGTGCAAAGAGTCTAAAAAAGCTTGAGTTTCAAAAAGGAATGAGAAGCCAAAGGTGGAAAACCAGTAGAGATGTGTTTCTAGATAATTGTCACTCATATTTGGCACCAGAATAAACTGCCTCATATTATTCCCTTGGAGATAAGAGTTATATTTTGGTATCAACACCTGAGATATATATGTAATAAAATAAAAAATTACATGTGATAAAATGATATTTATCAAGATGTGATAGATATTAGAGACAAAAAGTTGGATTGCTCTTCCAATGAGTATTTAGAAAGTGCCCTTTTAGTGTTGGATAAGACTGTAGGTGAGAGACGCATGGTAGTAAAAAGTCTGTCTGGGTGTGAGAGTAATAGAGGGGAAACTGTTTGTGACATGGTGACAACCAGGAAGCAGTGTGTGAAACCTGATTTGACCAGACATTTAAAATATTGACCAACATAATTATTTGTTGCCATGTTCAACATGCTTTTTTTTAAGGACTGTTAATTCACAACACAGTTTCTTACTGTGATTTTCTTTCTGTCTGCAATATATTTTGAGTCCATTTTCGTGGAACACAAAATGATTTACAATACTGGAATTTCAAGTGTTTCTGTCTGAACTGTTGTACCAAAATTCCTTATTCCATGTCGTTGTCTTTTCTTTGGTGGCAAAGATGGATTTACCAAATTTGCCTGTGTATATCTGATCTCTTTCTGCCCTGCTGACATATGTGAATATTTTGTTTCAGAAAGGCCACTCTACCCAGATTCTGAGATTGGAGGAAGTTGCTATTCCAAGAAGTACCAATTCCCTGACTTAGGTCATCTGTGCTACTGAGTTACTTTTCCTCCTGTGTAACTTTTAGATCAGTTCTTTGTACCCACAAAAGAAATTGTGGTTATTTTCTTCATAGTCAGTATCAAGTCCTAACCACAGAGACATTTCTACACTCTTTCATGCACAGGTTTTGTGAAGATGATAACCATTGCTGTACTTAACCATTGAGCCATCCCTCCAGCCAGGAAATATTTTATTATTTAAAGACTATAGATAAAAATCTAGGTTGGTAGGAGCATTTTTTACATTTTTTATTTATTTTAGAAGCACTCTTATTTACATATCCATCCCCCCATTTCTTCACCCTCCCATCCTCCCATGTTCCCAACAGACCTACCAATCCACCACCCACCCACTCCACAGGAATATTGAGGCCCTCCACGGGGGATCATCAAAGTCTGTCTTTGATGGAGGGCCCAGGCCCTCCTTTAGTAGGAGCTTTTTAATAGTTTATTTTGTTGTAATTTCCAAGAAGAGATAAAAAGAAAATAGAAGTGATTAAAATAATGAAGGTATAAGGGTTTACTATCTGCAGTATCTTTAAACACAAAGTAACACAATCCAAAATGGCATCAGAATGATTAGAAGTGTAGTAGAAGCTCTTGGGTTTCCTGGCTTCCAGAGAATGATCACACCCAAGTCTATGTAAACCACTTCTATGAAATGTCTGTGCGTTACTTTGCCTATTACCAACTGAGTTCTTCATTTTCCACTTTTAGGTTGAGATCCTTGATCTGTTCCAAATTAGTCTGGTGTTCCATCTGTGAATTAAGTATTTTACCACTGTCTGTAGCTTGTTTCACTGCCATAATGGTGAACAGGCACGCAGTGTGTGTGGCTACTTTCCAAGATGCATGAATGCATCCTTCTCCTGAAGGGCATGAAGGGTCTGAGCCGTGCTGTGGCTGAAGCAGCCACAGCTATGCTTCCTGTGGCTGTGGTGAGCTTGCATGAGCCATGCTGGGAGGTCCATGTTTCCATCTCCACATACCTAGGTAAAGGAGGCAGGGTTAGTTAAGTGATTTACAGTAACGGTATTTGCCTGAGTTTCCAATTAGTTACTTGATTTCTATCTACCTCCCTGCCCTCCTTCCTTTCCAGTCCTCTTTCCATGA
This sequence comes from Mesocricetus auratus, assembly GCF_017639785.1. Taxonomy (NCBI): domain Eukaryota; kingdom Metazoa; phylum Chordata; class Mammalia; order Rodentia; family Cricetidae; genus Mesocricetus; species Mesocricetus auratus. Next base: position 9,187,878 of record NW_024429269.1, on the reverse strand, counting down.
GATGTAGGCGGTCTCCAAGAGTTTTCCAACTGAGACTGACCGAGGAATTTCATGTTCATCTCTACATTGTCCAGTTTTAGCACTAATCCTCCCAAATTGATTAAGCCAAGGCTTCCTCCAGTAACCCTACAGGTATGGAGTACTTTCTCTGACTGTTTATAGGTACAACAGTAATCATGAATTACTTGCCCTCCTACCAGCTCATAAGATGCTTCAGGCATATCTCATCTCATGAGAAGGAAAGAACACCAACAAATAACCTGCTTCAGAAAACAAGTAAATTGAATCTAGACTTGAATACAGGCAAGTCTAGATTCCCACCTGTCTAAGTCACACCTACAATCAGTGTTTACTAAGTGAAATTAACCACACCTTCTAAAGACTCTGATGCTTGGCCTTGTGAAATATCTGTGCCTCTAGTTATTTTTTCCTTGGTCTCTGATAGTCACCAAATAATGTTCAGAAACTGAACACATGCTCCACCAACTTGTGTAAAAGAGTCTTTCTGTGGACTATAGGCTTACACCTTTGCAGGGCTTAATTCCTTTAAATCTGCCTTGTTTTCCATTGTGACTAAGTATTGAACTGGGGTCAACAGAGATATCAATGAAGAGATGCCATAGGCTGATTGTAGGCTCTATCGGCCTGGGTTTCACAGTACAGGAGAAATTATGAAATATATTAGCAAGAAACCCAGCATCTCAAGATGCTTTATTAGTTGTCCCTCTAGTATTTTCCCGTTTTGTCAACTACAGCATGTAGTGTGGTTGGTACTTGGTGGGGTTGAGAGAAATTGTGTTCTTAATGGGGATCCCAAAGCAGTAACTGGTGAAATGGGAGAGTCAGTACCTCAAGATAGTTGAGTATATTTCTCCAAAGGCTGATGTCATTATCATCACTAAGTGAATGACAAGTGAATAGAAATGTGATATTCTTCTGGGAGCCCATTCCAAGAAGAGGGATGCTCTCTCAGCCTGGACATATGGGCAAGGGCCTAGGTCCTGCTCTGGATGAAATGACAGACTCTGGAGATACCCCCCAAGAGGGACCTCACCCTCCCTAGGGAATGTTATGAGGACTGGGTGAAGGGCTGGAGGGGGGAGGGGTGCTGGTTGAGGGACAAGGGAAGAGGGGTGGGAGAGGGAGCTGGAATTGACTTGTGAAGCATTCATGTTTCTAATTTAAATAAAAACATATATGAGGAGAACAAAAAAGAAATGCAATGTTTTGTCCTTTTCACAGGGTGAACCATCTGCTCACTGCTGATGGAATTGTCATAGACAGGGCAATCCTTGACTTTATAGATAACATGTAGACTGGGCCTATTTCCTTGTCTCATCAGAAGCTTGGCCATTTTAAGATAACTCACTCCAATTGGACAAATATTTCTGTCTTTGTTGTAGTGTATTAGTGATTGTCCCTCTAGTGTGTTCCTATTTTGTCAGCTACAGCTTGTCTGACACTTTGAAGTCAACTGAGTAATTAGATCAACCATTTTATCACCCCCTTTCTTATTAATGATACATCTTTTTGGAAACTTTAGTTCTTGCCTTGAGATTCTGGCATGAAATTCCTTAGCCTCAGTTGAAATAGAGTTGGAGACAGGTTGTGTAGACTTTTGCCAATGACATCATCGTGGTCATGGAAGGAAGGAGGACTGGAAGAGCAGGAGGTCAGGGGGACAGAAATCAAGTAACTAGAAACGAGGGCAGATGCTTTTCATACAGTCAAAGCCAGTGAATTCTGTGTTGACCTGTCATTATTTTGTCTCAGGTGCTGCAGGATGCATTGATAGAGCAAAATATTCCTTAAACTTTTAATATATTTAACTCACAGGAACCATGCACATTTTACAAGAGATGTGTAGGCACAGGCATCATCAGAGTCCATTCTCCTCCACTGCCTGTCTGGCTTCACTGCCTTTGAAGATTATCTACCCTAAAGCACTTCATGGCCCCTTTACACTCATCGGCACACTGAAGGTACGGCCTCAGCCACTTCGTCAAACTCATAACACCTCCATTCAGTTACAAGGAAATTGAATCAGGAAGCTGTTTAATGTTACCCACAGTCACATATGATAGTGAGGATCTAGAATCATACCAGGAGACTGTGGTACAGCCCTTAGCTTCCTACCCACTCTGTATTGCTGCTGTGCCCACCCCCCAGAGCTTCCCAGATAAGGAAAGCATACTTACTCACAGTTTCAGTTCCCAACCCCTTTCTTCACTTACAAGTGTGTCCTGGGACATTTCATCCTTGGTCCTGAAGAACAAACACAGTGAAGGAGATTCAGTCACCATATAAAACTCTTCCAAGATGTCCTATAAAAGGACAAGCTTTCTTGGTGACCCTGCAAAGTAGCTTTTAAGGACACTGGTTTTTCTCGGACTGTCCGGGGTGTTTCTCAATGACGGCCTGGTAAAGAGAAGAGCCCAGAAGAGAAGACAGTATTGAGAGGCTCCAGGCTGCATACTCATTTCATCAACCTTGTCTTCCTTGCATTCAGCAGGTCAGGCTACTAGGACCCAGAAATCCTGAACCCTTTCCAATTAAGTTTTCCCAGAATCAAACTTGGACCTATCAGATCTAGCAGTCAGTAGCTGCCTTTGTGGTGAGCATGGGAGGAAATACAATTCTTCTCTAGGGCTGTTAGGAGGAGTTGTGGGAAACTTAGAGGAGGTACAGGAAGGGGAAGGAACAAGAACAGGACACTTAATGGGAAGTCTGTCAACAGAGGAAGAGGAGGGCAAATGGACCATTAAGGTGGGGAAGAAGGAAGTGTGCCTTATAGGAGGGAAATGGGTAGGGCGGTAAACAGATAGAGAATTGGTCTTTGCAGCAGGTCTAGGGGTGGTAGCCTGCACAGGCAGGAAATGAAAAGAGGCTGGAGGAAGTGAGGGAGGAGGAGGTGGAGAAGGCGGATTTCGTAGAGAGCCCAGGGGTCTCAGAAGCTTTCTGGTCATCTTTTCAAAAGACACAGCTGAAGTCTATGAGCAACTGAGCTTGTGCCAAATGTTCTGGCAGTTATCTCCTAGGTAACCAGTGGCCTCACACATGACATAGCACACATTGTGATGCGTACACACTCTCCCTCTGCTAACATGCACCAGCCTAGTGAAGCCAGCCAGGGTCTGGGTGTAAGGGTGTGGATGCTGACAATGGCACTACTCTGGGATCACATGGAGACTGGCAGTCTGTTGGCCAAGGCTGGGCCCAAACATGGCTTATGTTCATGTGCTTGGGGCCTGGGAGAGCTTTCTGGAGCTTACAAGACCTGGAACTGGAACAAGCCAGTATACCACTTTGACTATGCGTTTTCCAGGGCCTTCTACCATTTTAATCACTTGGAAATGTGGAGATGAAAGAGGAATTCAGAGGAATGAGCTTGTCCATCATGATAGCACTGTACCCAGGAGTGAGCTATAGTAGAAAGGCCTGTTCATCATTTTGTCTTATTTATATATATAATCTTTAGTTCCTATGTTTTTCTTTTTTTAATTTGAGAACTAAACTTGAGTACAATCTATTTTTATCCTTTCCACTCCCTTTCTCTCTTATCTGGTCAGATCCCCACTGGTCCCCTAACCACCCATCTCAAATTCATTACTTCTTGCAAAGTTAATTTTATATAAATACACATACACACATATACTGAGTATAATTAGTGTTGCTCTTATTTGTCTCTATTTTGAGATGGCCCTGGAAAGAGAAAGAAAGGAACACAGGAAGGAAGGAAGGAAGGAAGGAAGGAAGGAAGGAAGGAAGGAAGGAAGGAAGGGAAAAGGAGAGGAAAAATTGGTTTTTCTTCAGTAACCATTGTTAGGCCTCTTGAAATTTTTCTTCATCTATTCTGGCATATTAATTGGTGTTATTTTATTCAGCAAGAATATTCTTAATAGTTGATGGGAGCCACCAAGAAGTCTTATCGGGAAGAGCCTGTTGCTTAGTAGTCATCCTGGTCCTCAGGCTTGTAAAATCTTTGTCCCATCTTCATGTTTTCTGAACCTTAGGCATGGAATTGGGTTACCAATGTCTTCTTTGGAGCTGGGCACCCTACAATCACTTGTTCTCTGCATTTTGACTCATTGTGGGTCATCCTAATGGTCTTCATCCACTATGAAAAGAAGCTACTTTGATGAGATGTAAGAACTATACTAGAAAAAAAAAAACGGCACTCGCCCATGAGGATGAAAATTTGGAAGACAGTTGAAAACTATAATACTTCAGTAATATGGTATTATTTAGTTGCATCTACGTTTGATCTTATGTGGATTTACAATGCTATATATGAGTTCTCCACATTAAGTGACATTTGACCCAGTAAGAGCTGCTGTTGTGCCACTGGGGGATATCTTACTTATCCCATCATTTCTGTGCTTCTCAGGCTTTACAGCTGCATAGGGTTGTTGGTGACTTTTCTTACCTTTGCAGTATGCATAGTACCGTCCAAATTGTGAGAGAATTACCGAGGTAATTTCTAGCTTGAGTTCTCCAACCCCTATGGTGGAAATGTGTGGCATCCAACTGAAGAGTGGATAGAGAAAGTGTGGTGCATTTACACAATGGAGTACTACTCAGCAGAAAAAAAAACAGTGGAATCTTGAAATTTGCAGGCAAATGGATGGCACTAGAAGAAACCATCCTGAGTGAGGTAACCCAGTCACAAAAAGGCAAGCATGGAATGTACGCACTCATATATGGATTTTAGACATGGATCAGGGGAGTGTCAGCCTATAGTCCCATTACCAGTGAGTCTGGGAAACAGGGAGGTTCCCAAGAGGGATATGCATGATACCCCAGAGAAGGGGAATGAGGCAAGAGCTCCTGATCAGATTGGGAACATGAGGGGAGGGAAGAGGGAACTGGGAAAAAGAGGGGGGAAAGGGAGAGGAAAATACGGGGGAGCAGAAAGGTTGAGTCAGGGGAAGAATAGAGGAGAGCAGGATGAGAGATACCATAATAGAGGGAGTCATTATAGGCTTGAGGAGAGAGCTAACACTGGTGAGATTTCCAGAGATCTACAAGGATGACACCAACTGGCAAACTAAGCAATAGTGGAGAGACTACCTTAATAGCCCCTCCCTGATAATGAGATTGAGGAGTACCTTATATGCCATCCTAGAACCTTTATCCAGTAACTGATGGAAGTAGAGGCAGATATCCACAGCTAAACATTGAACTCCTGGAACCCAGTGACAGAGATGGAGGAGTGATGAGCAAAGGGGTCAATACCATGTGAAACCCACAAAGACAGCTCACCTGACAAGGGAGCGCTCTTGGACCCTAGACTGATGGCTGAGAGACCAGCAGCGGATCTAGACCCCCTGAATGTAGTGTCAGTGAGGAGGCCTCAGCAATCTCTGGGGCCTTGGGTAGTAGATTAGTGTTTACCATGGAGTATGAATGAACTTTGGGAGCCCATTCCTAATAGAGGGATGCTGTCTCAGCCTGGACACATGGGGGAGGGTCTAGGTCCTGCCCTGGATGAAATGACAGACTCTGGAGATCCCCCAAGGAGGGCCTCACCCTCCCTGGGGAATGGTGTGGGTATTGGGTGGGGGGCTGGGGGAGAGCTGGTGGAGGGCCAAAGGAGGAGGGGAGGGAGAGGGAGCTGGGATTGGCATGTGAAGCAAGCATGTTTCTAATTTAAATTTAAAAATATATTGGAAAAAATAAATAAAATACCTTAAAGTCAAAAAAAGGGAAAGAAAGAAAAAGGAAGGAAGAAAGAAGAAAGGAAAGAAAGAAAGAAATGAAGGAAAGAAGGAAGGAAGGGAAAGAAGGAAGGAAGGGAAGGAAGGAAGGAAGTTGTGGCGTCTTTCCAGCAGTCTTACCTTCGTGTTCTGGTACACAACCAAGAGCAAGTGTAACTGTCTAGTGTTTTTTTTTAATTAATTTATTTATTATGTGTATACAGTGTTTTGCTGGTGTGTATACCTGCACACCAGAAGAGGGCACCAGATCTCATTACAGATGGTTGTGAGCCACCATGTGGTTGCTGGGAATTGAACTCAGGACCTCTGGAAGTGCAACCAGTGCTCTTAACCTTTAAGCCATCTCTCCAGCCCCCTGTCTAGTGTTTTGAGGGTCCCTTGGACCCTCCTGACCAGGGATGTGTCCCTATCTGACAATGGGGATTTTTGTTAGATCTATGACTAATTGGGGGTGAAGGAGATACTATTCTATCTTGTATAGTAATGGCGATAAAGCTGTGTATGTGTGTTTATATAACACACACACAAGCTATTTATATGGTGATATAGTGTGTGCGTGTGCGTGTGTTTACATAAGCTTATAAAATAGGAAGTTTCCCTAAAGCTCTCCCAAGCATGCTTATTGTTATTTATCCCTGCTCCCTCTCTCCCTCTGTCAACCTCCTTCCACTCTCAGTTAAGCACTCACATGCCTCTCCCCTTTCCCCCCTCATTGCACCCATGTCTTGCTATCTCCCTGTCTAGATCTCCCTCTTCCTCCTCTTCCTTCCTCCTCCCTACAAACAGTCTATTTCTATTTTCTTCACTTCTAAGATTAGTCCAGGTTGTAGACTTAAACTCAAAGATTTGGAGCTAGGACCCACAAACTAGGGAGCATTGTTTGTCTAAGTCTAGGTTACCTCATTCAATATAATATCTTCCAGTTCCATCCACTAACTAAATACTTCATATTCATTTGCAGTCAAATTGTTTCCTGTGCTGTACAGAAACTTTTTAGATTTATGACATCTCATCTGTCAATTGTTAGAACTAATTTCCAAACAAACGAAGCACTCTTCAGCAAGTCCTTCCCTACACCTATATCATGTAGGGCACTACCTATGCTTTGGGGTTTCAGGTTCCATGTTGAGGTCTTTGACCTGTTTGAAGTTGATTTTTATGCAAGGGGATCTATGTGGGTCTAATTTGTCTCTTCTATATGTAGACATCCAGTTTTCCCAGCACCATTTGCTGGAGATGCTGTATTTACCCCAATGTGTGTTGTCATGTTGATGGCTGTAATTATGCTTAAGTCTGGGACTTTTATTCTGTTACATGACTCTACATATTTACTTTTGTGCCAATACCAGTTTTATTACTATGCCTCTATAATATTATGCAGTTATTTCACCACAGAACACCTACAGCCAAATAGAAAGTTTGTATTGCTAGCTGGCGATTGCATGGAAAGCTTGCCCAAATCATGCAGCCCCAAACCTCACCATTCTATGCCCTATATGCACAAAAACCACAGCTTCATTGGCACACTGAGGTTAGCAAGAATAGTTGGTAAAGAGCAAAACTACAAAAGTGAAAAAGCAAGGCTACTGCATTTAGATACTTTCCCAGATGCTGGAAATACGAACTGGGTCTTCAATGGATTAAGTCTTTGTTCCTGTTTTGGCAGATGTTGGAGCCTACATGTTGGGTTCTAAGGTGAGAATTGTGCCTCCAACATGGCTTTACTTATGTTAAGGTCTTGAAATCTGGTATGGTAATCCCCCTCAGCATTGTTACTTTCCTTCAAGGTTGCTGTGGCTATCTGGAGTCTTGTCTTTCCATATGAAATTTAGAATTTTTTCTAATTCTATGAAGAAAGTCTTTAAACTCATGCAATTGATTTCTATTTTCTCCATTTTTAAATAGTAGTTTTCTTCATTCTTAAGAATTTCATGCATGCATACAATACAACATTATCGTATCTGCTCAATATTCTCCCCTCCTACTTCACCAATGTCCCCTCCAACACATTCCCCTCTCAACTTCATATGTTCTTTTTGTTTTGTTTTTTAATAACCCACTAAGTCCAATTGGTGCTGCATAGGTATTGGTGTCACTGGGGAGATCCCCCAGTGACCACACCCTCAAAAAAATAATGATTTACTCTCCAACAGTTACTACCTGCTATAGCTCCTCAGAAGGGATGGGACCAGAGAAGTAGCTCCTCCTCCTGTTTCAGCTGTTTTTTCCTTGTACAGGTCTTAGGCAGGTAAGCCAGAAGACAGCATCCCACTGCTCTCCTCTATCTTCCAACTCTTGCATTCTTTCTGCTCCTTGAGCCTTGGTGGGGTAGAGGCAGTGTTTATAGAGCTGTCCAATTTAGGGTTTAGGTTAAGTTTTTACTTGTTACACAACTCTGCATTGACTACTACCCAAAGTTTCTCTGACCAAAGTTGAGAGCAGCCCAAGTTTATAGGCATAAAGGTAATATTTAGAGAGAAATTTAACAATACCACCTCTTGGCAAAAGAACATTAACAGATTCTACTCTAGGGCCTAGGACCTTGGTAGCCATGGGCTTTTCAATCAGGTTTACAGTACCAGGTATAAAACTTCCCTTCTGTCAATAAGTGTTCAAATCCAATCAGAAAGAAATTAGTTGTCCCATAATAGTCATTGCCTCTATTGCATTAATGAGAAGCTCTTGCCTACAGACCAGTATTTTGACACATGAAGTCCTGCACTGTGTAAGGCAGTTGATATCTTTTCTCACCTAGCAGTCTGCATAGCTCCTCTTGTCACTATGAAATCTAGGCATCAAGGAACAGGAGTCCTGGTCAGTTTTATCTCTGTATGTCATGCAGCCAAAGTTGGTGGTGTCTTCAGCAATAGGGTCCTACCCTGTAGTTGTGGTGTTAACTGAGAAAAGTGACAATAGCCTGTGTTGTTTTGGAGACCCAGCCTCTCTGGCCATTAACTCACAGGGTGGTATCCCATGCTCTGCACAGCAGTTTTAATAAGCCATTTCTTCTGGAAGCATTATTTTCCACACAAACTCTATTTTTAAGTGATATTATGAAATTAACTTACTAACTAGTTGGTACCTAACAGGTCTTTACAAATAACCTGAGTTCTGAAGCCTCCACCTACTCACTGCTCTGTTGGGGGAAGTTCTGTGCATTTGTCAATAAAGCACTGTCTGGCCAATAAGGAATCAAGATAGGTGGGACTAGGAGTCCAGGAGAACTCTGGGAAGCAGAAACACAGGGAGTCGAGATGTGACGCCATGGGGTAGGAAGCCCGGAAACTTCTCCGGTAAGAGACATACTTAGATTAACAATTATGGGGTAATTACTTAAGTCAGAGCTAGCCAGTAAGAAACAAAGTCAACAGCTTCATAATTAATATAGCCTCCTGTGTGTTTATTTGGGACTGATGCGGCTCTAGAACCAGGCTGGCGGGAAGGCTTCCCTCAAAGAAAAAGGCTTCTCTTTACACTGCTCCTTCTGCCCCTTCTCCCTACCCTTGGCCCTATTTAGTCTGTTAACCCATCCCCCCATTCCTTTCATATCGTCTCTCCAATCGTATTTTTATTGGGTTGTGAGAAGCAGGCTTCAGGATGGCTTTTCATACGCCCTTCTTTGACTGGTCCTCCTTTCCGTCTAGGTTCCTCCATCCTCCCCGACCCTCACTTACACTTTCCACACCCAATGTTCCACCTTTCTACTTTCATTTCCCACTTAATCCATTCTCTTTCTCCCTTGTTGTGTCTTTCCAGCTTTCTGACGCCTCTTGTGCTTGAACTTAAAAACCACAAAAGACTTAAAGTAGGCTTTACATGTGAGAGAGAACACGTGTTTCTTTCTAGGCCTGAGTTGCCTCACTCAGTGCAGCGTTTTTTGTTTGTTTGTTTGTTTGTTTTTCCAGTTCTGGTGTTTTCCTGCAATTTTCATGTTTCAGTTTTTCTTTACAACTGTTGTCCAATGTACAACGTTTTTCTTATTCACACATCTGTTGATAAGCATTGAGACTGAATGGCCATGGACTGTGCAAGTGTCTCTGAAGTAGCATTTAGAGTCCTTTGGATACATCCCCAAGGGTGGATCGTGTGGCAGGTCTGTATCTAGTTTTTTGAGAACCCCGCAGACTGATTTCTAAAGTGGCTGAGCTAGTTTAAACTCAGTGTAACTCCTCTCTTCACATCTGTGCCAGGATTTGTTGACACTAGTATCCCTGGTGATGGTCATTCTGACTACAGTGAGATGTATAGTCTAGACAGCAATTCTCTGTCACATGATCAGCTGGCAAAGCTTTTCTCCCATTCTGTGGTCTGCCTGGTTTCTTTTGCTGCTCTTCTGCTGATTAGCCCAATGGAGCCCACTTACCCATTGTTGGTCTTACTCCCTGTGCTTTGTCTTCATCAGAAAGTCCTTACCTGTGTCTGTGAATGGGAGAGCACCCTGCTTTTTCCTCTGGCAGTTTCAGGGTAGCTGGTCTTAGGTTGAGGCCCTTGATCCCAATAGAGTTGAGTTTTATGCAAGACGAAAGGCAGGGGTCTCATTTCACTGTCACTCACGCTGAAATCCAGTTTTCCCTGCATGTTTGTTGAAAACACCACTCTTTCTTCATTGTGTGTTTTCAGCGCCTTTGACAAAATCAGACAACTGAGGTGCATGGCCTCATATCTGGGTTCTCAATCATAATCCATTGATCTGTGTGTATGTTTTGTGCCAATATCATGCTGTGTTTGTTACGATAGCTTGGTAGTATAATTGAAATCAGGTGTGATAATATCCCTGCATTACTCTTTTTGTTCAGGATTGCTTTGGCCATCCTTGGTTTATTGTCCCTCTATATAAATTGTTGAATCATATTTTTCTGTGTCTGTGAGAATAGATTGGTGTAGGATTTGATTTGGATTGTGTTGAGTCTACCGCTTGCTTTTGACAAGATAATCATTTTTGCAATTTTAGTTCTTCCCATCCACATTCAAAGTCATCATTTCATTTCAAATGCATATATTTGAACACATTTAAACTGTAATTTTCAGACATCAAAATTAAATTTTTCTACCTTTTCCTTCTCATACTCTTTAACTGATGGTTTTAAAACATTGAATTTGAAGTCTCACCTTTGATCAGTACATCAAAGATACTTTCTTTTTACAATAGATGGTGAATATTTTTGAAATGCACAACTTCTCAGTTTGCAAAGAATAAAATACTGTAGATTAATTGGGCCTAAAAGGGACATCTATATGACACCCTCTTTCTTAAGACTTGGGCACTGTCATGGAAGAAGGGCCACAAAGATTGTAGGAGTAAGAGGAGTCTGCAGCAAAATAATATTTACTGGACATGACAGAGCTATTACACACAGGTAAATCACTGCACACAAGACCTGTTCAAGATCAAGTCAGTCAAAATCCCAATATAGATAAGGAGGTCTCATGAAGTCCTACCCTTAGCTAAGGAGCTACTAGCTGTTAATGACTCATGAGGGAAGGAGAGTCAGTGAGAGGCAACCCATGTGCCAGCAGGTGATCCTACACACCCATGTGTGCATGTACAGGCAGCACTAACTGGTTTCAATGTGTTTTTGCAAATTGAGAGTGTGTGAAGTTGAGAGTGAAGTGATAGTACTGATATAGGAGGAATTAAGGAGGAGGGGATTAGGGGGTAGATTTTATCAAAACACACTTAGGTTTGTATGAAATTCTTAAACCATAAAAAATTTTAAAAAAAATAAAGCACTGAAGTTAAGGCACTTCCAGGTTGAACTAATACCTATCAAGTCTCTTACATATTTCTCTTCCTCTCAAGTTCCTTGTTCATATTTTTATCAGTCCCATATTTTCTACCTTTCTAACTAGTGAATATTTTATTGGAATCCAGTTTTGCCCACGATAGCACATATATTCTATATTCTAAATACATTGGCTTGTTTAAAAAATATTTTTAAATTCTCAGATTTAAAATACGCACTTAAGACTAATTCATCACATTATACTACTTTATGTGTCGTACATGTAATAGTGAAATATTATCTGTAACTTTTATTAATTCTCCTTGTATTAGGCCACCAGCTGAAAGAATTTCTCTGTGAAGTTCAGAAACATACATATATCCCCTGCTCAAATTCATGTGTTATAATTCTCTATATTTTAAAATACTCCTAATTCTCCTCCTTCCTTTCTCATGTCATTTTTCTTATCCACAAGCACTCATATGCTCATTTGTATTTACATTCGTTTACATACATGGACATGGAGAAACAATATATTCATACTAGTACTTGGGGGAATTGTTTTTGGTGAGGGAAATCAACAATGTTTTAAATTGCATTCACTTATTTATTTGATTAAATTTTATTTTACATTTTTAAGATTAAAAATTTTACTAGCTCTTTGATAGTATTGTTCAAAAAGTTTTGATCATATTCATTCCCGTGGTGGTTTGAATAAGTAGGGCCCATATAGACTTGTGTGTTTGAATGCTTGCATTTAGGGAGTGGCTCTATAAGATGTAGAATTCTCAGCTCATTCTCTAGTACTGTGTCTGTCTGCAATTCTCAGTGTCTCTTGCCATGATGATAATAGATTAAACCTCTGAAACTGTAAGCCAGACCCAATTAAATGTTTTCCTTTATAAGAGTTGCTTTGGTCATGATGTCTCTTCACAGCAATAGAAACTCTAACTAAGACAGAAATTGATACCAGGGACTGGGGTATTTTTGTGATAGGCCTAACCATAATTTTGTTTGGAGAAATGTGGACTTTGGGGTTTTGGATTAGAAAAGCAGTGGAATGCTTTAAGTGCTGCTTAATGGGCCATCCTAGTAAAAGCATAGAAGACAGTGGTGCTGAGGATGAATTGAACTGTGGGGGACTGGTTCAAGAGGTTTGAGAGGAGAAGAATTTTTGTATGTAACTTAGAGAACATTCTTGTGATATTTTGGTGAAAAATGTGGCTGCTTTTTGCCTTTATCTGAAGAGTCTGCCTGAGGTTAAAGTGAAAGGATTTGGATTAATTCTGTTGGCAGAGAAAAATCTCAAAACAGCCCTATATGGAATCTGTAATATGGTTATTAGTGTTAACTCCAATGAAGATTTAGAATGAAAAGGAGCAAGCTGAGAAAGTAAAAATACAAAATGTACAATTTGAGGAGTAAAAGGGCACCAGGAAGTGGAATAGAGCTAAATCCTGTGTTCAAGGAGACAAACAGATTAAGATCTAGAATAAAGGGAGTGGTGACCTCAGGGCAAAATCCTCCCTAGCTAAATTTCCTACTTGTGAAAAAGAATTAAAGAAAAGTTTAGAACCAGGTGCAGTGGTACATACCTTTAATCCCAACATTTGGAAGGCAGAGGCTGATGAAGCCAGCCTGGTCTACAGATCCAGTTTCAGGACAGACAAGCTTAGGCAGTGAAAGAAACCATCAAAACAGAAAGTTAGTGAAGATGTAATTGAATAAGGAGGCCATGTTCCAGCCCCAGCAAGCATCAGAACTTGGCAGTTTCAGCCATATAGTTCTGGCTATACAGTCAAGGATAGAAGGTAGGGTTATGGAATCTTACTCTGAGCAGCTGAGATCAGGCATGTGTCAGGGGTGTCCCTGAATGGAGACCCAGAGAGGTCATTATGTGAAGCTTTGCCTGGATTGCCTTAGAGACTCCAACATGCTGGAGATGCCACAGCTGTTGCATACCTGCCCAGGAAATCTAGCATGGAGTGGAACCAGCCCAAGAGAAAGAAGTGTGTTGCAGTCAGCAAAGTTGAAAGAAGTTGGACACCTGAAGAGCATTTTGATATCAGACATGGAAATGCATAATTTGGAGTTTGCCCAGCTGGTTTTCAGTCTTGACTTTGATCCAGTATTTCCTCACTGTGCTCCCTTTCCTCAATTTTGAAATGGTAATGTATATCCTGTGCCATTATATGTTGGAAGTATGTGCTTTTTTTATTTTGATTTTACAGGGGGATTACAGTTAAGAGATTGCATGAATCTCAGAGACTTTGAATTTTGGACTTTTAAACATTGTTGAGACTGTGAACTACTACGTGGACTTTTGAAGTTGAACTAAATGCATTTTGCATTGTGATATGATTACAAGTCTATGGGGGCCAGGGAATGGAATATGGTGGTTTGAATAGGTATGACCCCCAGAAATTCATGTGTTTGAATGCTTGGCCTGTAGAAAGTAGCACTATTAGGAGGTATGGACTTGTTGGGGTAGGTGTGGCCTTGTTAGAGGAAGTATATCACTGTGGGGGCAAGCTTTGAGTTTTCATATGCTCAAGCTATGCCCAGTGTGACATGGTCTCCTGCTGCTGCCTGATTGAGATGTAGAATTCCCAGCACCTTCTCCAGGACCATGTCTTCCTGCATACCACCATGCCTCTCACCATGATGATAATGGACTAAACTTCTGAAACTGTAAGCCAGTCCCAATTAAATGTTTTCCTTTATAAGGGTTACTTTAGTCATGGTGTTTCTTTACAGCAATAGAAACCCTAACACAACTCCCCAAGCTCTTATGTATTTTGTATAAAATTACATGTAATTCCTTTTGGGGGTGGGGGTGAGGAGGTGGGTGGATGTGTGCTGATACACTCGCCAGTGACTGTGGGTGTTGAGACTGGAGACAGTCTCCCTTATTGAACCTGTAACTCTGCACTTTTAGCTAGTCTGACTGGAGGTGAGCCCAGGAAGTCTGTGTTGTGTCTGCCCAGTGCTGGGGTTACAGGTGCACATTGCTGCATCCACCCTGCTGTGTCCATTAGAGTTGAGAACTGAGCTCCACTGCTCTTGTTTGGGAAACAGGCACTTTGCCACTCAACTGTCACCCTAGGTCCAGAGATAGATTCTCTCTCACTTGCCGATCATGTGATGCCAACCTCTGTAAAGAGAAGCTTTTTCTTTGAGAGAAGCCTTCCCGCCAGCCTGGTTCTAGAGCCGCATCAGTCCCAAATAAACACACAGGAGGCTATATTAATTATGAAGCTGTTGGCCTTGTTTGTTTCTTACTGGCTAGCTCTGACTTAAGTAATTACCCCATAATTGTTAATCTAAGTATGTCTCTAACCGGAGAAGTTTCCGGGCTTCCTACCCCATGGCGTGACATCTCGAACTCTGTTGTGTTTCTCCTTCCCAGAGTCCTCCTGGACTCCTAGTCCCACCTATCTAGATTCCTATTGGCTCAGCAGTGCTTTGTTGACATAAGACTTCCCCAAAAAACCTCAAATCATTATTTTTGTGCATTTTTATATGAAGAAATAGGCATCATTTTATCATTTTTCATTTAATAGGTGAAATTTTCTGGTGTTTACCCACCTTGCAACCCTCTGATCTTCATGGCAATGCTGTCTTTGGCCCTGCTGTATCTTACTAGAAATTCTGACCCACTATTGCCTCAAGTATTATGCCTGGTTCCTTCTCTTTCTGGAATTCTACTACACATATAATTAATGTTTTCTAGTTTCCTGACTGCTCTTTGCTACTATTTTTTTCTGCTCTTCCTCAAATATCAGAAATTTCATGTAACTTCTTTGGACTCAGAGAGTTTGTGCTATTTACTCATTGGCCCATGAAAAGTTCCTTTCACTTCTTAGATGAAGGTTGAAAGTTATCAGTGATAGTTTGTATTGTCCAGTTGACAAAATCTAGAATCCCAAATGACACAAAGCCTCCTGGAGCATTATGAGACACGGTCTAGATTAGGGTAGCATCTACTCATGCATGTGAGGCAACATTTAGATTAGGTTAGCCTCTGGGAACACCTGTGCAGAAACATGTTCAGCAAGTGCTCTAGCTCTGAGTTACATCTTGAATCCCAATAGTTGATTTATTTTCATAGATTCACTTTAATGCAGTGTCTCTTGTGTAATTTTTTTCTTAAATAATATTGTTTCAGGAATAACTTGTTTTATATTTATGTTAGCTTAGAGTGAGGCAAATCATTTACTTTTAATATCCCTTATTTTTCACATAACTGGCCTGTGTATATTGTTCTATTTTTTCTAAGATTTCTTTGGCTACCACTATAATCTTTCCTTGTGTGTACTTTTGATTTATTTTGTAGTATCTGTATTTTAATATAAAAGCATAACTGATTTCCTTTTGTCTATATTACATGATAGTTTTCCTCTATGCAATGATTATGTTTCACACAGATTCACACAAAGTTTGTTTTAAAACCCCTTTATTTTAAAATATTTTTTAAATCCTAAGAATTCTTTATTCACCATTACTTTATATAAAAGCATATGATTTCATCTCTGTACCTAGGAAATTTGTATTTATCTCTTGATGCCAGTTTCTAGTTTAACTTCCTATGATTTGAGAGCTGAAACTTTGATTCCTATTCTCTTCTGTTTTTAAGATGTGCCTTGACCTTGACTGTGGTCTATCATGACCTTGAGAAGAAGGTATAACCTGCTGTTGATACAGGAAGTAAAAGATCTAGTAGAGCTGTGTCCTTGCTAATTTCCATTCTCTTCTTCATTCCACTTCTGATAAAGGGAGGTCAAAGTGTCTAATGAAAATACCAGTTTCTCCTTATTTCCATTTTTATTTTTTCATGGTTTTCCCTCAAAAAATTTGAATCATTATATCAACCCAGTTAAAGGTTTATGTTTTCTTCCTTCAGTACTGATCCCATTATCAGCATAAAATAACTCTACCTCTTAATTTGTTTAGAAACTACAGTCCAAAATTCAGTTATTAATAATAACATTTATTCCTGTGAATCGCATCTGCTTTATTTTATACCCAGAATGGCTGCATGGGAAGCATGCAGCACCTGAGAATCATCTTGTCCCAAGTGTTTTGTCTTAGCTTTGTAGACAGTAACATCTTCTGCGGGTCCTGGAGTTACTTGGAAATGTGAGGTTCCATCACTGCAGGTTTCCTTGGAGAAAAGAAAACAGGATCAGATAGGCACATATAGAAACAGGGACCGTCTGGATTGGAATGATTTGGACTGCGCCTCCAAATTTCCTTTTCTGATTGAATGTTTCCACAATGGAGTTGCCACACGACGTCAGAAGTGTGATGAAGTTGAAGGAGAATGTTTTTGGCATATTTTCGTCTCTCTACCTTCCACATAGAGAGCTAGCTGTCTTCAAGAGAGAGCACAGTTAGAGAACTCAGGGATAAGTTGTTTTAAGAGGTGACTGGTGCATGAGTGTTGTTGAATTATAGCATTACTGGTGATCAGTGTCTGGGGTTGAGTGTTTCCACATTCTCAACCAGTCATTTAAGCAGTTGAAATAAATGTGCATTATAGATTGCAAAAGTAGCAGGCCAGAAAACACTGCAAATGGGCCAATGGCCACAGAGTAAAGTTACGTGGGGGCCTGGACTGTTGCTTGGCACTTGCTTTTATTGAGATTTGAGGGAAGGTGGTATGTGGTTACTTCTTTTTGCAATTGATAATGGTTAATGCAGACACTCTTAACTGGTCACAGTGTCATGTATTATGAGTAACTGAGAACTCATCTGGGATCATCTATAATAGCTATCCCTATATCCAGGGAATGAGGAACGTCATGAAGAGGGTATAGAAAGAATGTAAGAGCCATTGAATGGGGAGAACTGTGAAATGCCAACTTCTGAACATGACTTGGTTATTGAATACATTAACTCATAGTTGTTATGGTTCCCACACAGACCTTTAAAAGATCAAGCCATTCAAAATTCCAGCATGGATGTGTGAAGGGTCCTTTGGCCTCACCATTAGTGGAGGAGTTATTGGCTGTTGATGGCTCCTGAAGGAGGGAGGGAGAGTAATTCCCCTCTTGAGACATGGCTACTGCTAGATTCCCATGCCATAGTAAATAGTCTCTCTGCTCTTGACTATGGATATGATTGACTAGCTTGCTTCAAAGTCCCATCTTGACTTCCCCACAATGATAGTCTGTAACTGACTTTTAAGTTAAATAAACCCTTTCTCGCTCAGCTGCATTTTCTCAGAGATCATGGTAACAGGATGGAACTAGGGCAGAAATTTGTACAGAGGGCCAGTGCTATGACAAACATGATCATGCTGTTTTTCCCTGGTAATGTGCAAGAGACTGAAACTAAAGTATTTCTCATGCTTGCTTGTCTTACTAGATCCTGGGGAAGTACTCTGCCGTTTATGGGAGGGTTGCAATTTTAATGCATATTTAATAAAAGAATGAATCTGTTTAAGTCTCACCAAGAAATGAATAAAAGAAAAAGAGGCCTCATAGACTAGTTTCAAATAATCTATATTATGCAAATAAAATAAAGGACAAATATTCAACAAATGTTCCAAGTTAATATGAGGCAGTTTCCCATTTGGTATGACTTTCCCTATATTAAAGAGTATAAGGCCCTCCCAGGGCAAAGAATCCCACACCACGGGGGGGGGGGGGAGGGGGGATGCTGGGGGAGGGGGTGGACAATCAAGTCGCAACCACATTGTTCTGGAACTTCAGATTGATTACTTCCTAAAGATCTAGAACTCCTAGATCTAATGTTTATTGGTGTACTGTGTTTGCCAATGGTGCCAATGAGGGCCATTGTCCCCAGTTTTATAATGATGTACAGACATGTGGAATTTGTTAACCATCTGTAAATTGGACAAGCACAGCCTCTGATCTAAACCATGCAGAAGTGGCTTGTCTGTGTTCCAGGCCAGGTCAGTCACATCTGTCTGTGCTGCTTGTTTGTTAATTTTTTTTCCAAGACAGGGTTTCTCTGTGTAACTCTGGCTGTCCTGGAACTCACTTTGTAGACCAGCCTGGCCTCCAGCTCACAGATGTCCACCTGCCTCTGCCTCTCGAGTGATGGGATTAAAGGTGTGCGCCACAACTGCCCATCTCACACCTGTGCTTCTTATTTTGATGAAGCTGACGTGGGATCTCCGGGCAGATCCGAGTTGCA
Source organism: Mesocricetus auratus (assembly GCF_017639785.1). Classification (NCBI taxonomy): domain Eukaryota; kingdom Metazoa; phylum Chordata; class Mammalia; order Rodentia; family Cricetidae; genus Mesocricetus; species Mesocricetus auratus. Next base: position 9,169,274 of record NW_024429269.1, on the reverse strand, counting down.
GCCCTTCTAGACACCGGTGTCTACGCACACAAAGTGTCATTTTACATTATCTGTGAAAGGGGAAGTAGTGTGAGGGTCTGAGTTTCCTGACTTGCTAAAAGGCTTACCCTCTCCTTTCTCCATCCCAAAACTGTTATTTGATAAAAAAAAAAATGTGCTCTCGATCAAAGACAGCTCAGGCTATCCTGAGGTATTTTTCAAGCAGACCTGATGTTTTGAGGCTCCCAACTTCATCCTGTGAAAGCCGACATTAGTCATGTAAGCACAAATCTGCAAGTGCATGCCTACACTTCTTGAGGCCTTTCAGTGTGAGAGGCACTACTGAGAGAAATCACTAAGGTCACTTATTTACCCCTCCTAACCAGCTCCAGACTGCAGTCAAGTCTCCAGTTATGACAAGATTGCTGGGTTATCACACTGGTTCCCAGCCAAGCCAAGGTCACCAAGTGGGAAACTGAGTCCAGATTTAAACCCCAGCAAGACTGAATCTCTGCCCTGTCCTTTTGGGTGGCACCTCCATTGCTGCTGTACTTTCCAGAGCTTACTGAGTAAAGACACCAAGCTTAACCAGGACTTGAATCTCTTCAGTTTTGTGGTTCCCAGTCTGTGGCTCTGGGTGCTGTTTCCCTGGTACCTGAGGAAACAGTGAATGGGGCTCATGACTAGTTCTAGGTTCCTCAACTTGTTAGATAAAAGCAAAGCCATTATCCTGACAGTTGGCAGTAAAATCTTTGGGGCACTGGTTTCACTCAGACCTCTGTAGTATTTTCCAGGTATGGCCAAAGAGAGAGAAAAAACGCCATTGAGGAAGTGAACACAGCAATGCTCCAGGCAGCAAACTGGCAATGTGAGCCCTTCCCATGCACACCAGGCACAGCCCTGCCGCTGCTGACCCTCAGGTATGGCAGGTAAACCCTCCCAGGAGGAAGGCTGACTCGTCCTGTGAAGGGCAACTGCCTATGCTGGGATTAGACAATGGGGAACTACTGAACTGAAATGTTAGGGGACTAGGTCCAATAGTGAAGGGGTCAGTGTGCACAGGGTGCTCAGAGAAAAGTCTGGAAAAAGGGAAGAGCCAGGCATAGAGCTAAGGTGGGATAGTGGGGGGAGTGTGTATCAGAAAACAGAAAGGATGGGCTGGGCTGCGCAGCAGGCTGAAGAATACAGAGCCAATAGGACAGACATCTGGAACAAGAACAGGAAGAAAGAGTAGGAGTGGGAAATTAGGTTTAACATATAAAATGCTCGGAAGCCATTTTGTCATCTCTCCAGAAGAGTCTCCAGACCTCTCTTCAGTAAATGCAGACAATGACTTTGCAGGTGCCAGGCCTACCATGGCAGTCACCTTGCAGGTCACCTCAGGTCTGTTGTGCCTGACAGACATGGTGAAGCATCATGGCATCCCTCTTTGTCCAGTGCATCAACCTGAGCAACCACCAGGCAAGAGGCCCCCATGTCTAGTCTACGAGTGCTGATGGCAAGTGGTAAGTGAAAGAAATGGAGCTATAATGTTAGCGTGTGCTGGTGGGATGAGATGGGCATCTATCCCCCTTCAGATGGCAGGGGTAAGGCATGGGACAAAGCAAACGTGTGGGGACCTGGGGGAGCTTCCCTGAATCAGGGGCTAGGAAAAGAGTCAGTGCCACAAGAGTGCTTCTTCCAAAGGCCTCTCATACAATTTACAGCACTTGTGAGACTCGGGAAACTGGAGAGGAGATGCTTCTTCATTTTTATCAAGCAGGAGGAATCCACAGACCAGGACAGAAAGGAGGGTCTCCTCAGAAGACACAGGCAGCCTCTGATTTTTAACATAAATGTGTCCTTATTCAAACCAGCTTTCGCATAGACAACAGATAAGTGGTTCTTGTTTTGTTCTGGGAGGCCATTTCATTCACTGAACTGGTGGAGTTAATACAACTTACAGTTTTTGGACCGTTATCTGCTGCGTCTGGAACTGGTTACTATCTGCTGTGCCTGTGATGTCTGGCTCTCCTCTCAGCACTGGTGTTTCCCAGCTTTCCAAGAGTGTTTTATATGAAGCATTTGTTTCTTCCCTGCTAGTTATGGCTCCTTTGTTAGCTTCTTGCTGATTTCTCTAGATTTACAGTCCAGAAACAATCTCAGAGCCCTACCCTCCTCTTGAGATAACCCAATACATTGTAACTACAAAATGTTCATTCTACTTGAAAGTTGTTGCCTAATTAATTCATTTGACAGTAGTGCTTCTCTCTCTAACGTGTGTATGTGTGCACGCACACATGCACACTGGCTGAATACCTTACTCCTTTATTGGCTGTCCTTTCTTTTGTTTCTTGTGAAAAATTCTAAGCATTGGTTGATGTCCTTGCACAATTGTTAGCACTTGTCACTACATCATTGACCACTATGAAAAGGACTTACTCTACAGTATCTCCATTTCATGGCAGGGAAACTGAGTCATGAAATGGCTTAAGCTGATACTTCCAATGGAGCCTAAGCTGAACCCAGAACCCTGACTCAGTCCAGACTGGCCCCTGCTCCTCTTAGTTGTCACCTGGAGCACTCCTGAGCTTCCTGGTGCTCACAAAGCCATGCTTACCAAGGGTGTGGGGTCCCATCTGTCTTCTCCAATTCCAGGAGCTGTGCCTGGAGAATTCTTCCTCAACTCCTGGAGGATAAGTGGAAAGACATTAAGAAACCATGTGTGGATCCCTCTGAAGAAGGCTTTCTGATGACTGTGGAAAAGCCTTCTTAGGATTCTGATTTCTCTAAACCCTCTAGGAAGTTTCTCAGTTACAGCCAGGTTCAGTGAGAGAAGAAGTCAATACAGAAATCAGGGGAGATGACATCCAGGCTGTCAGCTGGCTACATCATCCTGCTTTTCCTGTGTTCACCATGATGGGCTGCTAGGAAAACAGTCTTGCCATTTCTGACATGAACTGTCTGCAAGGATCCCTTGTGTGAGGTTTTACACTTACCCAATCTGACTGAAGGTAACCAGCTTCCTGATGAGAAAGAGAGACTAGACAATTCTCCAGCGGTGCTCTTTTGGGAGAAGTAGTCATGAGGGTAGACAAATAGGAAGAGGGTTTGAAGAGAGCACGGTGCTTAGAAGAAAGTTTGTCTACACAGGAGGAGCTGGGCAAAATGATCATAAAGGTGGGGAAGTAGGAAGTGTTCTTTAGAGGAGGGAAATAGGTCGGGTAGAAAACAGACAGAGGATTCGTATGACAAGAAGGTTGAGGGGTGGACGGCTGAGATGGGAAGAGGCGAATGCTGGTTGGATAAACAGAGGATGGGGGAGTCTGAGGGGGGAGAGGATGTCGTAGACTTCCCAAAATTCTTGGATGCTTTCTTCTCATCTTCCCAGCACCCTGCAAAGCCCTTACTTTACTAATGGCAGTTAGTGACTGAGCTTGGCCTAACCTGCTGTGGCAGTTATGTCACAGGTCAGCCCTCACCTCATTCCATGACAGAATGTCCATTGTGAAGTGACACACCCTCCCTTTGCTCCAGTACTTCAGCCTCACCTCCAGAGAAACAGACTCTCAGGGTCTAGGTGTAAGCATGACTGTGGCAAATAGCGCTGAGCAGTAGAGATGTAGCATTAGACTTTGCCATCAGGCAGTGCTTTCCTTTCATTGGTGGAGCCTAGGCAGACACATGGACTAGGTCCACGTGCCGGGGTCCTGAGGCAGCAGCCCTAAAACAGGAACTGGGAAAATGTGTGGATGTCAGGTTAAGTGGCTTTATAATGGCTTTCATGTTACACAACAGGATAAATAAAAGTGATTAGAGATCTGTGTGTGTGTGTGTGTGTGTGTGTGTGTGTGTGTGTGTCCCTTTTTAAACCATACTTCTCTCTCTGACTCCTGCCTTAGCTACTGTCCCGGCATCATGCCCACCTGCCTGCTGCCATGCTACCCATCATGATGGTCATGGACTCAATCTCTGCAATTGAAGCCCATTATACTCTTCCTTGCACTTGGTCACCTTGGTCATGGTGTGTCTTCCCAGTAATTAGGACAAATGTAGTACTAGGGAGTGCTGGTCTTGCCGTGACAGGCCTGATCGTTCTGGGTTTTGAGCAAAGAGAAGACTTTGGCACTTTAGTAAAGAGGCTAAATATTGTAATTAGGGTTTAATGGTGCATCCTAATAGGATATTGGAAGACAATATTGCCAAGAGCAGTGTGGACCATGGAGCCCCAGCTCAAGGGGTTTCAGAGGGAAACAATATTTGCAGCTGGGCTGGAGACCACTCTTTCGATAGTTTGGCAAGCAATGTGGCTACTCTCTGCCTTTGCCCCACTATGCTCCTTTTCCTCCCTCTCATGTGGTGATGCATATTCTGTGTCATTGTGTGTTGGAAGTGTGTAATTGATCTTTGATTCTATATGTGGTTACAGTTTAGAGACTGAGTCCCAGAGAAAACCTAGAGTCCCTGAACAGATTTTGCACTTTTAAACTGCTGAGACTGAAAGAATAAATGTGAGCTGGGTTGTTACACAGAGAAACCCTGTCTAAAAAAAACAAATAAACCAAAAAGGTATCTATTTCAGAAGTAAATATCCATCCCTAATTTTTAATTAAAAACTTGAACTTTATTATAAAAAATTATATACATACACACACAAATTTCTACCTAAATTAACTAGACCCAAAACTATAAAACTCAGTGAATTTCTCCATAGAGTATCTGTGCAAAATGGAAATTGTGATTGCACAAGAAGCAATATAAATTTATGAATTAAAACTCTGTACTGCTACATAGTGTCTTATAATGATTATTTTCAATGTATATCTTTTATGGTTAAAAAAATTCTGAGGAACCAGGCATAGTGGCTCATGCCTTTAATTCCAGCACTCAGGAGGAAGAAGCAGGCAGAGTTCTATGTGTTCCAGGCCAGCATAGCCTACATAGTTAGAAATCCTGTCTCAAAATAAAAAATATGAGCGCCATAGGGACCAAATAGAACAGGTAAGTATAAATAAAATATGAATTAAGGAAAGGTAGAGTTGGGATAATGGCTCAGTGGTTAAGAACTCTGACTGCTCTTGCATAGGATCTGAGTTCAGTTACCACACCTACCTTGAGTGGCTCACAACCAACTGTAACTCCAGTTCCAGGGGATTTGATGTCCTCTTTTAGTCCCTGCAGGCATTAGACATGCACCTGGTACACAAACATACATGCAGACAGATATACAGATAAACTAAAGATGAACAAATCTTTAAGCACTGAGTGGGCTTTATGATAACAGGACAACAAATGTGAACCCCATTACTGTACCTGTAGAAAAGTAAGCTATTTCTCAGCTTCTTGATTATGTAAGAAACGCAAACAATAATGGGAGCATATGCACTGACAACATCCATTCAAGCAAACACGTTTTATTTTTAAAGATTTTTTTTAATTTTGTTTTTTGAGACAAGTTTTCTCAACAGTCCTGGCTGTTCTGGAACTTACTTTATAGACCAGGGTTGGCCTTGAATTCACAGAGATCCACCTGCCTCTGCCTCCTGAGTGCTGGGATTAAAGGTGTGCACGGGTAGAGATGTACTTTTAACGTATTCATATTTGTGTGTGTGTTGTATGCATGTACGTATGCATTTGGGTTCTTGTGGAGGCCAGAGGTGAGTTCCCTGGAGCTGGAATCACAGGTGCTTGTAAGTTCCCTAACGTGGGTGCTAGGAGCCGGGCTCCTACAGGTGCAGCAAGTGCTCTTACCCTGGGAGCCACCTCTCTATTCCCTAAACCACTTACTAGGAAAAACTGGATCTGAGATGACGTTTTAATTATAGATAATCTAGATAATGCAAAGTGTGTTCATTGGAGGTTATTTTATATGAGATTTCACATAAAGGTGGGGTTTAATTTTTAAGGGAACTGTTCTTACATTTCTGTTTTGTTGTAAGACAGTATTCACAGATGGGGTAAAATTAGTGTGAATCTGTGTCGCCTTTTCTGTCCCTTTTCAGATTTTTGACTACCGAGTCTGAAGAAGTTGGCCAGGGCAAACGTATAGCTTAATGTGAAATGGTCCCCGGTAGGCTTGCCTGTTTGAACCTGGCTAGTGGTGCTGTCTGGGAAGGCTGTGGAACTTTGAGGAGGTGGAGGCTGTCTGGAGGAAGGCAGTCACTGGGGCAGGCCTGTGGATGATATGTCCCAGTCCCACTACCTGTTCAAGCTCTGCTCCCCTGAGCATGCCTGGACACAGATCACACCTTTCCATCCCTGAGCATGCCTGGACATAGGTTGAACCTTTCCATTCCTGAGCATGCCTGGACACAGATCACACCTCCCACTCTGAGCATGCCTAGACACAGATCACACCTCACACCCTGAGCATGCCTAGACACAGATCACACCTTTCCATCCCTGAGCATGCCTGGACACAGACTCCACTTCCTACTCTGAACATGCATATACACAGATCACACCTCACACCCTGAGCATGCCTAGACACAGATCACACCTCACACCCTGAGCATGCCTAGACACAGATCACACCTTTCCATCCCTGAGCATGCCTGGACACAGACTCCACTTCCTACTCTGAACATGCATATACACAGATCACACCTCACATACCCCAACCTTCCCCTGCCACCACTCTGTCTTCTCTGCCAGCTGCCATGTGGTCTCAGTTGCAATGGAATGACGTCCTAGAAAGATAAGCCAGAATAAATGCTATTTTCTGTAGGTAGGTATTTTATCATAGCAAAGAGAAAAGTAAGTTAACTGATATGCTAAGTACTTCCAAATCTATTGAACCTACTGCAATAAAAAAAAACAATTGTTACCTCTATAGGAAACAATTGATAATGTCTCAGAAGAGGAAAGTCAGGGGAGGTATTTTCAACTAGTATGTGGTCACACTGGCTGTACTGATTTGAAAAACTCTGGTTTACATTCGATGCACTTGTGGTATTGGCACTAGCCAAGCAGAGAGAAGCAGGTGATTAACTATGTCTGGTCAGTTAACTACTCTGTGATTGTTGCTGAGGTGAAATCCATTGTGTGAGGGCTTTGAACATATAGTCTCATTTCTTTTAATGTCCATTTCCAATTCTTTCTGGGGAAATGTAGTTGATGCTAGCTGTGACAAAAAGTACCTAGAACTTATTCCATGAAAACAAAACTTACCTAGTGAGGTGTGACATGATAGAAAGCTTTCAACTTTTGTTATACTTTTGTGATGAGCCTGTGATCATCACCTAAGATGCTTTTGGAGGTTGAATTGTGCTTGTACATCCCATTTAAGACACTCTTTTCTCTACAAAATCACTAAAGGTAAGTAACTTGTGTTCAAATCCATCAGTTCATAGTGTGTTATTTTGACAAATTTGACAGCTCTGTAGTGATTGCAATGAGTGTCTGATAGTTCAGTGTGTTTGATAAAATGAACAATTCAGAAATTCATTGTCTTAGTTATGTTTCTATTGCAATTACAAAACATCATGACTAAGGTAACTCACAAAGGAAAGTATTTAATTGGGGACTTGCTTACAGTTTCGGAGCATTAGTCCATGACTATCGTGGTCAGAAACATGGCAGCAGCTAGACCAGCATAATACTAGAGCAGTAGCTGAGAGAATCAGCTAGAAAGGTGTTGGCTTTTGAAACCTCTAAATCCACCTTCCCACCCTGTGCCCTCTGGCGACACACCTCCAACAGGTCAAACTTCAAATCCTTCCCGAAGAGTTCTACCAACTGAAGACCAAGCTTTCAAATGGTTGATCCTACTGGGGGCCACTCTCTTTTGACCACCACATCTGTGAATATTCTTGAGCATGGAAAACAGAAGGAAACACCACACTGCCAGGTATCAGATGAACCAAAGGAAGGATCGACAGGAAAAAGCTCTGCAAATGTGTAGAATGAAGACAGGACATCCCTAAATGTGTGAGATGCAGACATCTTATGACAAAGAAGAAGTTTATAGTTTGAATGGCACCATTTTTTATTATTAAATTTATTCATTTATTTTACATCTGACCGCAATGTCTCCTCCTTCCTCTCCTCCCATACCCTCCCCCAAATCCCCTCAGCCACAACTGTCTACATTTTAAAAGAATCAAGGTCTCATACACACAATAGCCTAGTCGTGTACAGTCACACTCTGAAAAAAGGGAATTAAACATTTAGTGATCAGAATGGAAGAGTTAATACAGCTCAGACGAAAAAACTAATGCATTGGAAAAAAAAAAACAAAACAGGATAGGATGAAAGGTGATCCCTGTAAAAGATCAATAAGGTTTTCAAACTTTTAGTTAGAAAGCCGGAGAAGAAAACAAACTCAAATTATTAAAATCACTTCCGGTAGCCATCAACACAGATTTTGTAGGAACTTAAGGGACAGTTAAAAGCTTTATGAATGAATGTAAGCTAGTGAGTTAGGTGACCTAAATTAATGACAATAGTTTTTGATTTTTTGAGATCAAGTCTCACTATATAGTTCTGGCTGCCTCCAAAACTCAGTTTCTGTGTAGGCCAGGCTGGCCTCGAACTTTTAGAAATCTGCCTACATCCACCTCCTGAGTTCTGAGATTCCTGCCCTGTGTGAATAATTTCTTTAAAGACACAGACTATCTAACAGATTTCTTGACAAAGAGATTTGTCATTTTAAAACTTCCTATAGAAATTCTACTCAACATTTAAAGGATAATTGGTACCAATTTTTCATAAGTAGGGAAGAGCAAACATTTCCCAATGCCTTATAAAAAGCCAGAAATATCCTGATGCTAAAACCAAACAAGGTTCTCATTGGATAATGAAAATACAAAATATATTTTCTCTTCTGAATATACATGAAAAAATTGCCTAAAGAAAAACCCCCAGACAGACTTAGTAGACTTCCTAGGGGAGGCCTTACCCTCTCCATGGAGCAGATGGGAGGAGGGGGGAAGTAGAGGGAGTGGGAGGAAAGGAGGAAGGGTTAACTGGCATTAGAATATAAAAAATTAATAAAGAAGTACAAAAATAGCACTTCATAGTGTATATACACTAAAAGAAGAAATGAAAAACCCCAGATGATGTATCATATAAAAGGATTATATTCAGGCTGGAGAGATGGCTCAGAGATTAAGAGCACTGACTGCCCTTCCAGGGGTCCTGAGTTCAATTCCTAGCAACCACATGGTGGCTCACAACCATCTACGATTCAATCTGGTGTCCTCTTCTGGCGTGTAGACAGAACACTGTATATGTAATAAATAAATGAATCTTTAAAAAAAAGGATTATATTCCACATAGAATTTGTTCTAAAAAATCTAATTAACATCAGGATACAATAGAAATACTGTTTCAAATCCATAAAGCACAAATTCACATGTATAGAATTCAGGGAAAGTGACAAAGCCCAGCACCTTAATGATAGAAAGAAAATGCAGCAAACTGGGAACAGAAGGGAATGATCTCACTGTAACAAAATAACATCACCAAAAACCCATAGCTGACATCATTCTGGATGGTGAGACTTTGATGCTTTCTCTTTGTGATGGTCAGATTTGTTTGTTTGTTTCTTCAATTTATACCAGCTAGGTCATCTGGAAAGAGGGAACCTCAAAAAAGAAAATGCCTCCATCAGGTGGTTGGGTAAGCATAGCTATGTGACATTTACTAGTTAAAGATTGATATGGGGGGGGGTTCCAGACCACTATGGGCTGTGCCACCCCTGGGCAGTTGGCCTGGGAGTTATAAGATGGGGATCTGACTGTGAGCTTGAGATCAAGTCATTAATCTGTGCTCCTCCATGGCATCTGCTTCAGTTCCTGCTTCCAGGTTCCTGCCTCTAATTCCTATCCTGAATTCCTTCTATATGGGACTGTTATATAGAACTGTAATTGGAAATAAACCCTCTCCTCTCCAAGTTGCTTTTGATCTTGGTGTTTTATCACAGCACTAGAAACCAAGACACTCCTTAAGATCAAGAACAGGACAAGGATGCTCACTTTCACCTCTGTACATATTTCCTAGGATGTGCTAGATTGGACACACAGGTTACAAGTTAAAAAGAATTCAACAGAGGAAGTGAAACTGTTTCTCTAGATCACACAGGGATTATGTGGACAATTCTAAGAGGACTTCCCAAGCATATTATAAGTATAACCTTCCAGGAAGATTACAAGATTCAACAAACTGACTAATACTCAAACATATCTATGCTTCAAAGCCTGCATATGATTAAAGATCTTAGGTTGGAAAGTTATCCTGGCTTATCAATTAGGTCTACCATAATCAAAATGGACTTCAGCCAGGCATGATGACACATACCTTTAATACCAGCAATTGGAAGAAACCAGAGGTGGAAGCAGGTGTGTCTCTTTGCGTTTCAGGCGAGTGAGGGATAAATGGTGAGATTTATTTATCTCAAGTAAATCAGTGGTCTTTATAAAAATAAATAAATAAATGGACTTTTTAAAAAAAGGTTGCTGGCTGGGCAGTGGTGGCACACGCCTTTAATCCCAGCACTCGGGAGGCAGAGGCAGGCGGATCTCTGTGAGTTCGAGGCCAGGCTGGACCGACAGCCTCCAAAACAATACAGAGAAACCCTGTCTCGTAAAAACCAAAAAAAAAAAAAAAAAAAAAAAAAGGTTGCTGTCAGAAGATATGAAGGTACATATGTTACAGCTTGGATCCTGAACATCCCTCATACAGTCCTGTATTAAAATCTTGGTCTTCAAATACTGGCTCAGTGGTTAAAACCACTTACTGCTCTTACAGAGGACTCAGATTTGATTTCCAACACCCACATGGCAAGTTACCAACCATTCCAATCCCAGGGGATGCAATACCCTTCTCTGATCTCTGAGGGCACCAGCATTAGAGGAATCTTTCTGGAATAAGAATTCCAACACCAGTGAGTATGGAAGAAAGGAGCTGTCAATGGTTGATCAAAGCTCCTGAAAGCCTCCAATGCCAGGTCTAGCGTGTATTATCGTTTTATACTCTAAAACCACGAGGTTAGGCGAGCAAGCAAGCAAGATTTTACAGGAGCATACATGGCATTCAGCAGATTGTTAAAGGCTGCAGCCCATTGTTTCAGCTATTTCTCCAAGTCATTCTGTTCCGGGTAGCAAGTAAAGTCATGCTTGGCAAACAGGCAGTACCCGCAGTGCTTTAGTAAATCAATCAATAAATTAATAAATCAGCATCCAATAATGGGTCTTTTTTCACCTTATTGTGTTTCAAAAGGAGAAAGCCAACTCCTAAAAGCTGTCCTCTGGCTTCCACACCCGTGCTGTGGTGTGTGTGTGTGTGTGTGTGTGTGTGTGTGTGTGTGTGTGTGTGTGTGTGTGTGATACTCAAGAAGTCATCTAATCAATGCTGGGTGAACAGGAAAGAAGCAACATTGGGAGACAGTCAATCAGTGGACACTCGCCTTTGAGTGAGGCAACTCTCCTCAGCTGAAGCAATCCAAAGAAGACAGATGGCTGTAACTGAGGCAGGGCAATGAGTCAGCCAGGATGGTCTGTTGCCTGTGGTGGCACAGCCTCTTTCCTCAGTCGAGTTCTGAAGAGAAGCTCCTGTAGGATGCTAGAGGACCTCTTTTCATGGTGATAATGGACAGAGAAGGTTGGTGGAATGAGCAGTGCTCCTGACACTGCAGCAGACAATGGCCTCTCTCTTTTGTGCTGTGTCTTCCAGACCCTTGCTGGGGATGAGCACTTGTGAAAGTTTGTGTGATTTATCTAGTGGAGTGCCTCAGAATCCCAACACTGTTCCATTTCCCTTCCTGCTTTTCTTGGGATCTGCCAGCACTAAGGGTTGTATATGTTGACTATCTCAGTGTTAAACATATGCTTCAATGGTGGGACAGAGCTGCTATCTCTGGATGACAAGCAAGATCCTGTTCCTGATTAAATGTTGGTCCTTGGCATGAGGGGCTCTAGAGTTGGACTTCCCTTTGGGCAGCCAGCTCACAAATAACAACATGGAGACTTATTATTATGAAAGCTCAGGCCTAGCTTAGGCTTGTTCTTAACTAGTTCTTCTAACTTAAATTAACCCATATATTTTTTAAATCTTCCACATGATTCATTACCTCGCCTCTTTGCTGACCATCCTGCTTCCTCTGTGTTTGGCTGGTGACTCCTGGTTCACCTAGATTCCTTCTCCTCTTCTTTTCTCTCCCCAGAAATCCCACCAATCCTCTCCTGCCTAGCTATTGACCATTCATCTCTTTGTTACACCAATCACAGCAACACATCTTCACACAGTGTACAGATATTCTGCAACAGAGACCAAAGTGTCTGGATAGTGATATAATTTGGATTTCAGTGAGGACTCTTGCTGTGTTCCCTTAGGAATGATTCCCCATTGGGAACAGAGACTTCGGAACTGGTGGCCTATAGATGTGATTAACGTGACAAGTTCCCCAAGTGGTCACTGGGGTTGATGAAAAGTAGGAATATTACTGTCTCATGCTTCTATACTCCCACCCCTAGGTATGCTCCTTTTAGCTATACAGAACCATACAATGGTCAGTGAGTTAGACCATCACTGTCCCCTGTAGGCAATGCTTTATCTACACAGGCTATCATTTCCAAGCCGACTCTTTAGTCATGCTTCATTGCTCATCAGGTCAGTGGATTCCAGGTGGTGTACCATGTGACAGGTCCGGTAAATTCTGTGGAAAGGTGAGCAAGGCTGTTATCTCCTTTGCTGTGAAGCAGGTCCCTTGTTCTGATAGAAAGATAGGTGAAATGCTGTGTTGGTGGATCAAATATAACCTAATGATCTGAATTCAATCTCTGGAATCCATGGTTGAAAGAGAGCCAGCCAGCTCCTGAAAGTTATCCTCTGACCTCTCCACATACACCAGTATATGTGCAACTACACACAGACACACATACACATATATTGTATATGCATATATACAGCAATAATAAAATTTAAAAACTGATTATAAACTATAAACCCTTGGATAGTCATGTTGGCCAAGATCCTGAAGTTAAGCTCATAAACGGTATATCTGCCTGTTGTTTTAACTTTGGCAAAATGACTATACCCTAATCTACTTCTTTTTCAGTCAGCAATTGTTACTCCATAGTTACTGGCCTGCTTCTCTGGCAGCAGCCCAGCCACTTAGGCTGAAACTTTGTGGGAATTCTGTTCCTGCAGGCACCAGCTCTGTTGCTGCCACTAGAGGTAGCTTTAACTAACTCTCTATTGTTCTATTTATAAATAAGACTTGAGATTCAAAGGCTGGGGTGAAAATCTGCTAACTAGGTACTTGCTGTTGTCTTGTTCAGTTCCACAAAAACAAAACAAAAAATCTGTGCCACTCAAAATCCCTCCCTACTACCTCTGCTGTGTCTCTCTCTTCCAGATGCCCCCCTATGCTCTATGATTACTTTCTGTCAACTAGTTGCTAACAGCCTCCTGACCCAATTTAATTTTATCTAATTAACAGAAATGCAAACTTGGGCTTCACCAAGTGACCAAATATCCTCCAACATGTGCCTATCCCATTAAAATAAATGGCTCCCCTTTCCTGTGTGTTAAATGTCCAGTATGACCAATTTACCACCTTCTGGGTGGTTGGTATTTTCACGTGTTGCCTACTGACTTTATACTGTGCTGGATCTTGGCAATGGTTTCTGCTGATGGCAGTTTGCAGTCTTCAAATTAACACTGGTAATTGAGAGACCATGAAGCAGGTCTATGTGTAGCTGTTCTCTCCATAACCATGCCATCTCTGTTCATGGATCTGTTGTGCCAGTGCAAGGATGGCTGATGATAAAACTGACTGATGGCCCTCTCCAACGGTTCAGCAGGTAAAGGGGTCTGCCGCTGAGTTCAATATCCAGGATCCACATAGTGGAAAGAAAAACTGACTCCCACGATCTGTCCTTTGATCTCCACACTTGTGCTAAGGCATCTGCCTGCCTAAAATTTGCATGCACTCAAACGCATACACACACACACACACACACACACACACACACACACACACACCCTGGGGGGCATCAGTGATTTGAGAGGTAGTTGGGGGACATGGGAGGAGTTGAAGGGTGGGAAGAAGGAGGGGTACAAATAATGTTGATACAGTACTCATGCATGAAATTATCAATTAAAAAGTAGAGTTGGTGCTTGTTAAGTGATTTGTAACACAGATTTAAGCATAGGGTTAGTAGAGAAGCACTTGAGCAGAGGCAAGTATATCTCCAAGCACACTTGTGTCTGCTTCTCAAGAAAGAGCACCATGATTGTCTTTATCAGCTGTAGTACAGGCCGTTCTCAGTCTGGGGACTCCTGCTGAGGTTTCGGGTTCTTATTTCCTGGAATAAAATTGATCCAGGCCCCAGGAATAGGATGGAAATACAGGTTTCATAGCAGAAGAGAGAGGATCTCCTCAGAGAAAGGGAACACTACAGAGTTGGTCCCCGGTGTCATGTTATTTAAATAGCTCCATCCTTCTTGCACATTCAGGTGGCCTCCCCAGAGGCTGTCCTCCAGCACGCTCTGTTGTGTCTCATGTAGCTCCTGGGAGGGCTTTCCAGTCTTTTTGCCACCTGGCTTCTTTCGCGTTAAACTTAATGCATTTTTAATCCGTACCAGAGTTTGAATCTGTTATAGTTGTGTATGACAAATGCTGGTGGCTTCTGAAGTTCCTAAGGGCTCTTAAGGAATATGAGAGAGACTACAGAGAAACCCTGAGAGATTTACTATGAGGATTCTGATAGGCACTGGCTAGGACGACAGTGGACAGGTAAAAACAAAATCTAGATCACAAGGATGTGTGGGGAAGCTGGACATTTTTGATGTTTACAGAAGTTAATGTCTTGTGAGAATCCTACAAAATATCTGACAAAGAAGTAAGGTGGCATTCAAGTCAGATACATTCAGACCTTGTAGTTCATTGATATTTTAATATTCTTATTTGAAAATATTTCTATATAACAGGAATATTGTCTCTCTGTAGGCAATCTTGATTCTGCCAAAAGACTTCAGAAGTACTCTGAAATAAGGAAGAAAAGTATGTCCCCATAATTTTCCCTTTCTATCCTCCCCCAAGTCTACCAAATTGCCATTCTTTTGGTGGAACTACTTCGTTTAGCAGATAGAACCTAGCCAATTGTCAGTTATTGTAAGTCCACACAGTCCTGCTTCAAAGAGTTCATGGTGTATGAGAGCAAGTGACAAGAGACAATCTTTTAGAGGAAATGCACAGCAGCACATTGCCTGGCTTTGTGGAATCCCTGTTTTGAATATGCAGTGTTTTGGAAACGAGTAGTTGCAGCTGAGGCTGTCAGAATGAACTTCAATAACTGAAGACGTTGAGTCTGCAATAAGGAAGAGTAGGTGGTGTTTGACCTCAGTTTTGAAAGATGAGAGGAGACCGATGCATATGTTGGGAACTGTGTGTATGAGAGAGAGAGGAGAGAGGGGGGGAAGAGGGAGAGAGAGAGAGAGAGAGAGAGAGAGAGAGAGAGAGAGAGAGAGAGAGAGAGAGAGAGAGAGAGGGAGGGAGGGAGGGAGGGAGGGAGGGAGGGAGGGAGGGAGGGAGGGAGGGAGGAAGAGAGAGAGCCAGAACCATTAAACTGGTAAAAATAGATTTTATTCAGGAACTAGTACAATAGGGGAAGAGGCATTAGAATATAGAACAGGGCTCAATTCTTATATTGCAATAATTTCTAAGTAAAGTCTTTTTAACCTCTTCACTGCTCGGCTTTTTTCCCTTCCTCCTCCTGGTTTTCTTCAAGGAAGGAGGTGGTGATTCAGGACATTTCAGATCAAGGCAAAAAGAATGAACAAACCCAGACAGACCCACAGCAATTTAAGGGAAAATGTAACCCACTGAAAGTTTAAGTACTTAAGAGAAACAAGAATTCCCTACAGGCAGAAAGTAGTGTTGTACTCGGGGAAGTATCAGCAGATAGTAAGGCTTTTATAGGAACACATCCACGTATCAGCAGCGGTTCTCAGCCTAGGGGTCTCATACCAGAATTACATTGGGAGTCATAACTAGCAAGCTTACAGTTATGAAGTAGCAACGAAATAGTTTTATGGTTGGGGGTCACCACGTAGGAACTGTATTAAAGGGTCACAGCGCTAGGAAGGTTGAGAACCACTGGCTTGGGGGTGCACAGGAAACAATGGAGATTTGTGTTTACTTCAGGGAGCTCCAAAGGGAAAGGTGAGTCTGAACACGATGGCTTCGATGCTGCGCCAAGGAGTTTGGACTTTAGTCTCTATTGCCAAATGGGAGCTCCCAAGTCCAGGGAACTTTACAGCCGACAGTGTTGCGACAGGCTGGTGCTGCACAAAGCAGCCACTCCCTTCCAGGCCTCGGTGGAGGCAGATCGCTTTCAGGATGCCGGCCTCTTTGTCCCCTGGGCTCAGGAGTCCAGTTTTCCTCTGGTGCTTTTCATCCCGGACAGGGAGGGGCGGAGAAACACGTGTTCTGATAAACAGCGGTCTGGAATAGACGGGGCGCCGGGAAGGAGGCCACGACCCGCCGCCGCGCTGGGTAGCCTCTGTGTTCCGGTTCTCCCAAGACAGGTCAGGTCCCTGCCGCCGCTACTCGTGCCCTCCGGAACCCTGCGCCGCGCCTCCCGCCGGGCCTGCAACAGCACCCAGGTCGGGGGGAAATCTCTGGAGCCCGAGGGCGCGCGCCTCCCGGGTGTCACGTGACGCGCGCCGCCCACGTGACCGGTGGCGCTCGCTCTCGTACCCCGGCTGCGGGCGGAGCCGGCTACGGCGGCGGAGCTGAGGAGCTAGCGGAGCCTGGGCCCGGAGGAGCGGCCTGGCAGGTAGAGCGGTGCGGGGCGGAGGTGCGGGCGGGCGGGGCCGTGCTAGGCGGACGCGGAGTCCGCGCTTCGGCCCCTTCCGAGGGCCGTGGGCAGCAGGCGCGCTCGGGACTCCGCACTCGGCGATTCTGAATTGCGGGGACTTGACCCAGGTGTGCGGTGCGCGGAGCAAATGGCGTTGCCCGCGGCCTGCCCTGCTGGAGAGGACCATCGGGTTAGCGGTAGGGAGCTGTCTGCGGCACCGCGTAGAAGCTGAGGGATGCAGTTTTATGAGACAATAAATGTCTCTTTAAAAAACAACCACTCACGGTCTCCCTTGCCTTTGCTGGTAGGAGGCAGAATCTGAGTTTCTGAGACTGGTGTGTGCAGGGATAGCATCAAAAGCAAGAAATGCTGACAGGCTTGAGAAGACGCTTGGACCCTAACGAGACTTTAGAATGTGCTTTAAATTCTAACTTCAACTTAAATCACGGCTGTATTTAGCTGCTCTTCACATGTGGGCTGGCTTTCAACCTATTGTGTGACTACCAGTGCCTTTATTAGTACTTCTGGGCGGCTCTTTTTTCCCCCCTATTAATTTTGTGCCTACTGAGGACGAAGTGGTGCATTAATCTTTGAAGTGTTTCTTCTACAAGTTATTTTTTTATGTCCTATGATCCAAAAGAGTTAAGTAACACGATTCTCAGAAAGCCAAAGCTATGGAGCTTGTAGCTTAAAGTTTGTTTGTTTTTGAAGATGTTCAGTTGAGTGTCTGTGTGTTCCAGGAGTTTCAAAGTGTGAGATCTTTATTTGAGAGTCATGAAATTGAAAGGCCCCTTTTGTATTTGGTACTTTAAGAAGAAGCATAGGAGGCAGGCTTGACCTTTCATGAGTCAGTCTAGAGGCCAAGACACTGAGACACATTTTCTTTCCTACTAAGAGTTCTGTGGTTAAGTTTTTTAAGTGTTGCATTACCGTGTGTGTATTCAGGAATGTGATGAGAATTGCTTGACTTTAACTCAAATGGATTTCCGGATGTCAGTTAATAATTTTCTGCTATGTATTTGACTCACAATATGGACTCAGTTTTAAAGTTCTCAAGTGTATGTAGATCGCAATGTACAGCTTGTAAAAAGTTTACAAGCAGAGAATAGAGGAAACTTAAGAAAATGTTAATAAATATAAAGAACAATGTACATAATCAGTAATTTTACTATCCAGAGAAGACATTTTATATTTTAAGGTATGAGTTCTATTTACTTTGGAAATTTGGGGAGTTGCAGGGTTTACATAGTAAGATTTCAGATTGTAAGACAAAGCCACTAGCAAATGTTTGGGGATTGAAGCTGCTAAAGTCTACTTAACTCTAGAATTTAGATAGTTTGAATAGCAGCAGTTCAAATAACTAGGTTACTTTTGTGTTCTGGGGTAGTAAATACAGTCTTAAAAATATGATCATACGCATGCTGTCATAGTCACAGATAAGTGTGAAATGACTTCAGGAAGCACTGGAGTTCATTCAGGGAGGCCTTTTCTGGAACCTTCTCTGAAGTGTTAGGGGGTCCATAGTTTGCAGAGGTGACTGTTCCAAGTGTCCAGCTGTTTGCTGGAATAACTGATACACTAGAAAAAGTTGTGATTGTAGAGATGAAGTGTCCTTTCTCAGGTGGATCAACCCTGGGTTCAGCATGGCAGAGGTGGCTCAGCACCATTGCTTATAGCTGTGGGAATTTCTTTCCTGAGATACCAGGAGCAGCTGAGCCCTCTCCTCAGCAGGTGGGCGTGGTTGTCTCTGCTTCTTGAGCCTAGGCCTTTGCAGGGTGTCCCCCAGTTCTGGCTAAGGCATGGCAGCTTTAGCTTTCACTGTGGTGAAGGAAGGTTGTGGGGCAGGTCTAAGCTGATAAATTACCAAGAGGTGACTGAATCTCAGTAGCTCTGAGGTTGAGAGAGAGGATCTTGAGTTCAAGGCTGTCTTGAGCTGTGAAGTGAGACCCTGTTTAAAAATGGATAATTGGAACAACACAACCTCTTGTACCTTAAAACCCTTGGTGTCAATCTGGGCCACTATACCCGAGTTCCAAGATTAAACCCTGGGCATAGAATTGTTGTCAGCATGTCTAGTAGTTGGCTTTGTGACAGATCTGTAAATCTTATTTTATAAGACATAGAAATATACTGAATTAAAGTGAAGACAGTAACTGGCTAAATATAAAAACTAATTTCCTTCTGTATCACTGGTTATTACTGATGTGATTATTGTCACTGGTTTTACATTAACTCTTGTGATACCATCCGAATCATGAATGTGAGATATTCCCCCTGTAGTTTGTCATTTGATGAAGTTTAGCATCATGCATACTTGTTTTCAAAAGATGTTAGATCTTCCGTGAACACATATGGAAGAAGGAATCTTAAGCCAACAGTCATTTCTAATGTGTTTGTCACATGACTTTGAGAAAACAAAGTATTAGTTTTCTTAGGAGCGCCTTTGTCTCTGCCTTTGAGGAGAATCCTCCAAGCCACTTCCTGTTCCACTTTAGGCTAGAGCCTAAAAACAACAGCAACAACAAAACAAACAAAAAACCAAAGAGAAACCTCTCTTTCCTGGAGAAGAAAATTCTGAGATCAGAATGTACCTCTAGACTGTAGAATCTAGCAACTACAGGGCCCAGTTTTGGGCTCTGCCTTACCTGATTTGTTTATTTTCAGGACAGGGTCTTTCTGTGTAGCCTTGGCTGGCCTGGAACTGTCTATGTGGACAGGACTGGCCTTGATCCTCCTGCTTCTACCTCCTGAGTTGTGGAATTAAAGTATCCTTTGTCATAGTCCACCTCACAGAATATGTTTCCTCCTCCTAACCCCGTAGTCACTTGGATGGTTTGTTTTCCAATCAGAGCACATGATTTCAGTATTATTTCCTCACTTAACAATGAGCTGTCAGAGTCTCTGTCCTAGAATTGCCAGAAACTTCTGGGCAGTGGAATGAAAGCTCGTTGGGTGACAGGGCTGAAGAAATGCTTCTGGGGCCATTACTTCAGGTTATGCTGCAAGTCAAAGAATTTCTGGCTCTTAGAGAAGGACAGCTGTTGGACCTTCCAGTCTCATCCTAAACAAATAATGAATTTAGACAAACCCATTATGCAGATGTGGATACTGTCAGTGTTGGGAAATTCTAGGACAGTAGTCACACTGTCTTTAAACGAAGGTGGGAGGGTGATCTTCAGTGACCTCTGTACAGGTGGCCTTAGCTGTGTCTGATGAAGAGAGAGTGCTGTATCCAAGATGTCGAGTCTTGTCCAGATTGAGGGCATGCTTTCCCTCTTATTCTGTCAGTTCTGTAAGCTGCAACTAGGGCGGTGATAGTGTCTCTGCAGAATTCTGAAATTGCATTTTATTTGTATTCCTTATAACATTGAAGAAGAGTAGTTTTAAGGTGTATTTCTGTTCTGAAAGGTTTGAGACTGGTCTGTCTTAGAGGCTTATCTGGACTGTCTAATCAGGAGGGTTAGAGTCTTGGTACCCTAAAGCCCACCAGAATAGGTATGGAAGAAGTTGCTACAGATAACATTTGGCTCTACAGGAAGCCAAAGGACTTTTTAATCTTGTATCGTAACATAGATGGATGATAGTTCCAAGATTGCACTCCAAAAGTTTGCCCCCAAACCCTAAAGCCCTTTTATTTGAAATGGTTTCTAGAATACAGATACAGTGAACTAAGAGCTGGAGATGTCCATTTTGTTAAATCTTTATGCATACATGGGCACTTAGAGCTGGGCAGGGTGGCACATTCCTTCGTCCCAGTATGAAGAAGGCTGACAGGAAAGGAAGAAAGTTAAAGATGTTTGCTCTGCAGGGAATATGATGGTTTTTGCTAAGGAGATGCTTATACTTTATCATTTCTAGAACACAACAGCTTTTCTGTGATAATTTTCTTATAATTGTCACTACTTTGCAGACTTAGCACATGATTGTGTCACATGGATTGTGTACTTGCATGCTGTCTCTCGTCATTTGCTTCGTCCAGTATGGTCTTTGCATTTAAGGTTTGCAGTTGGGACTAGTATCCCTATCAGGCTTTTTGACCTTCAGAGGGCATAGGCCATGATTGCATTGCTCTTTACAGTGTCCTTAGCAATATTGGTATCTGTGGTAATTGCAGAGGAATTAGTTAGCTATGCTATTCATTTGGTTCATATTTTTATTTTGTGTTGGTGTGTGTGTGCGTGTGTGATTCTCAGTAGCACATGAACTACAAAAAAAAAGCTGAGTTTTGAGGCAGCTCACTTCTTAAACTAATGACAAAAATCATATCCCACCCTATTTATAAAATAGAGAAATTGCTGTAGGGATCTTCAGCATATGTCTAAGTGCTTAATTAAACGCAGTTTGAAATTCAGAGGCTTTGTGTATCTGGCATTGCAGCTCTGATAGTGTAAGTGTCGCTTTAGAGCAAATGCTTTGTTCTTTTTTCCTTTAGTAGCTTTCAGGTCAGCAGAAAAGCTGTTTAGAGGGAGAAAGCTCTGTTGGTGACATCATTCCTTTTGTTCCAGATACATTCTGCTTATTCTGGGAGAGGAGCCTGCGGCCTAGGAAAGACATGCACTTATAGGTCAGCCGCAACCTCTTAGTATTTTTTAATATTGAGACTATTATTTCATGAGAAACAGATTTTCTATACGATTGATCTTGATATCCTGTCTTTCAAACTCCATAGACATATTCAAATATGTTTTTTTTTTTGGGCCAGGTCAACAAAATAAAAAATTTCCCCATCTTGCCTTAATACTTGATTCCTAGGGCAAAGTAAAATAAATGGGTTCTTAAGAGAATTGATTCCCTGCTCCTTCAGCCATCTAGTTCTAAATGTGGATTTCTAAATTTGGAAGGTTTGTGTTCATAGTCCCTAAATTTACCTTTTAGAATATAAAATAAAATAATCTTTCCTGGGTATACCACAGGCTCTCTGAGATAGGAAGAGCCATGGTGGGGGAGCAGGTTATTGATCTGCAACACTAATGGACAGAGAAGAAGCAGGGTCTGTATTCCGTGCCCAAGAACCAAGTGGGTGAAAGCTGTGCAAAGTCTCCACCTCTGCTTGTCGTTTCTCTGTTCTTCCTGTTGTTTATGTTCAAAAAATGCAAGATGATTCAGGCTGGACAGGTAATGCAGATGGTGACAAAGCGTTTCCTAGAAAAAATACAGGTCAAGAAAAATAGCAAAAATTACTCTCAGTTAAGCACTGCAGGGATAGCTATTGAATATGGTGGAGATTCTGATTACCCTCATGGTTGTGATTGTCAGTCCAGCCCCGGGAACGCTCATCACCTTTGTGATTTTATTGCATCTGCTATATCACTGTATGTGCTGGAAAAGACCTTTTTCTTTTAGAAATATTCTGTTGAATATACCTCTAATCTGTATTTAACATGCAAGATAGAATTAATGAAGCATAATTGTACTTTTGCAGATGCATTTTTTTAGGATTGAAACCTTTTTATGTTAAACTTTAATAATGTATCCTTGAATTTATTGAAGGGTTGATGTAAGCATATTTATTACGGCTCAAATTTTTCTTGAGGTGGGGATTCAAATCTCCCAGGCTAGTGTCAGACTCATTCTGTAGCCCAAGGAGAACCCCTAGCTTGTGATCTTACTGTCTCCACCTCTGGAGTAGAGGGTGCTGAGATTGTGTGTGTGTGTGTGTGTGTGTGTGTGTGTGTGTGTGTGTGTGTGTGTGTGTTTTCCGTGGCTGATTTTGTATGGTGCTGCTATTCAACCCAGGCATTTGTGCCTGCCAGACAAGCACTCTCCAGCAAGTGAGCTGTATCTCAGACCATAAAATTAATGGATTTTTAAAAATTATTTTAAGATATATATAGCATTAAGTTTACATTTTAAACATTTTTATTTTTTAAGAATTTGTGTATATGAGTTTTTTGTCTACATGTATGTATGTGTGTGTGGTGCCTGTACTCCAGATCCTTTGGGCCTAGAGTTAAAAATAGTGTGAGCCTCCATGTGAGTGCTGGGAACCAAAACCTGGTCCTCTGCAAAAGCAGCTAGTTCTCCTAATGTTTGAGCCATCTCTCCAGTCATATGTCATTTTTAACATATGTCTGACATTAAATACCCATGGAACAATAACCTCCGCCCCCACAATTTCCTCTTGACAACCACTATTCTTTCTTTCATTCTTTTTGCTTGTTTGCTTTTGAAACAGGATCTGACTGCATAGCCCTGGCTGGCCTGGAACTTACGCTATAGACCAGGCTGGTCTTGGACTCACAGAGTCCCTCCTCCCTCTGCCTCCTGTGTGTTTCTGATTTTGCCTGTTCTAGATCCCTCCCAGTGGAATCCAGTATTTGTCCTGTGTGATTACCCCATCTCACAGTAACTTCAGGGTATATCCTTGCTGTAGCATGTTCAGAATTTCTTCCCTAAGATGGAGTGTGTGGGTAGGTCACATTTTACCTGCTATTCACTGTCAACTCACATTGCTTGTCCACTGCTGCACAACTGAGTCTGTGCTTTTAATTCTTTCAGCTATACTAGAAGTGCAATTGTTGTCCTTTTAAGTCGTTTGGCTATACTAGAAGTGAAATTATTAGATATTTCAGATATTTCAATTGTTTGAAGAACTGCCATATGGTATTCTTTAGTGGCTGTGACATTTTACCGTCCTACTTTTTTTTGAGACAAGTTCTTGTCATATAGCCCAGGTTAGCCTTGAACTTTCAATCCTCCATTTCCAGGCTCCTCGGTGCTGAGATTATAGGCATATGCTACAGTGCCCAGCTTTATATTCACGCTTTTTACATTTTTGTTAATTTTAGAGATTTTAGGGCCAGGGCAATGGCTCTGCAGGTGAAAGCACTTTCTGTGCAAGTCTGATGACCCAGGTTCGATCCTTGGAACTCAGGAATGAGAGAAGCAATCCCACAAAGTTCTCTGATTTCCATATGTGCACCCCCACACAGTGCAAACTACATATGATACTATTAGTAATACAATTTTTAATTATTGATTTGTGTTGTGTGTGTTCCTGTGTGTGTGGGGGGGGGTCTAGGCCAGAGATCAGAGGTCAGTTTTAGGTCTCTTCCTCTATTACTATGTATCTTATTTTTGAGCCGAAGTCTGTTGCTGAACAAGTATAACAGTCACTGCACTAATGAACTATGTCCCCAATTCCCAACTAAGACAGGAATAAATCTTAAAAGTCTTAGGAATTAGAGACTAAAACATAATTCAGATAGTTATGGATGTGAGGGCACTCTGACTGGGACATCTGACACCCCATTGGTCATCATGGTTGATTTGACTGCTCTGGTTGGCTCTCTCATGGCTCCAGGTGCTCCCCCCCAAACTAACTACATGCTTGGCCCTGCATGGTGGGCAGCAGCCTCCCCATGAGTAAAGGAAGATGGGTCTTTGTTCAAGGACATATGAGTAGCTGCACTCCTCTGCTAGAACCTTCAAACAAGTTCCCAAATAGTTAAACTTATATTCTTATTTAAAATACATATTTAAAAGCTATAAAATTGTATTTATTATTGCTATATATGATGTATTGGGGTGGGGCACATACCATAGCACCATGGAGATCAGAGGACAACTTTATGGAGTTGGTTCTCATTACCTTTATGTGGATTCCAGAAATTGAAATCAGGTTACCAGGTTTGTTGCTGACCCTAAAGTATTTATTTTTATTGGTTGGAAAGTATTGGAGAAATCTGAGGATATGTTTTTAAAATATAAAGAAAGTGTTACCTGTAACCTCTAGAGATACATGTTAGCCTTTTTCTTTGTGTTTCAAAATTGTAATTATACAGTATATAGTACTCGGTAGCATAGTTATTAAATCTCACAGGTACTTTTTGTGCTTTTTTTGTGGATTTTATTTAAACTTGACTAAGCACATGGTTTGATCGTGTAAGATTTTCCTTAGTGTCTTTCCATGTGTGTTTCCTTAGGAGTAGCTTTGGTTTGTAAGTTGCAGAATAGCATGAGGAAGGACAGCTTTGGATTATGTGTCTGAGGAAACATGGTTGAATATTTCTGAACCTGTAACATAGCACGTGTCTGTTGGAGGCTGGTCCAGTTGAAGCTTCTTCTGTTAGCAGTGTCTCTCACCACTTCAATAGAATCACTTCCTATCTTACTGTGTGAAGCATCAAAATTATCCTACAACCTCTGAATGATGATTTAAGTGAAGTTTAACTGAACTATATTTATATTCTTTTAAAATGAGGCTAGGCGGGCCTGGAGCATTGACTCAGCAGTTAGGGGCGTGCACTCAGAGAGGATGCAGGTTCATTTTCCAGCACACACACACACACACCCATCACCACCACCACCCCACTCCCCCCCCATCCCCGGTCAGGTGGCCTGCACTTGTGCGGAACTGGAAGTCCAGGGGCCTCCTACACTGCTTGCTTCCATGAGCACTTGCATTCACATGCAGAAGCACACACATGCAATTTAAAACATAATAAAAATAAATCTTTAAAACAGGCCTTGCGAGATGGCTCAGTAAGTGCTTTGCTGTGCAAGGCATGAGTTCCTATCACATAACGAGCAGATCATGGCAGTGTTGGCCTGTAATCCTAGTGCCTGGAGGTGGAAATGTGTGGATCCCGGAGGCTTGCTCCAGTCTAGTTAGCAGTCAGTGAATTCCAGGTCCAGTGAGAGACAGTCTCCGAAAATAAGATAGAGGGAGACACCTAGCCTCGACCTCTGACCCCTACATGCACATACATAGATGTGTGCACCCACATACATATGTTTAATTACCACACACCCCAATAAGTAAATTAATGTTTATAATTGTATGATTACTTAGCTAATAACCCATGTTAATAGCATATCTGTCAATAATTGTATTTCTTGAGTCAGCCTAACCAATATTGCTGTTTATATGATAGACAATGGTCTTGTTAGCCAGGCTCTTCCTAAAGACAGAGTCCCACTTGACCAGTATTAACACTAACTTTGATGCTCTCAAGGAATCCCGCACAGCATGTTCTTTATATGTTGAACAGGAATTACATAGTTTTAGAGCTGGAACAGACTTTTGAGAAATCAAGGCTCAGAAAGATTAAAGCATACCACACTGACTGACTAAATGGAAATGTGGGCCTAATGCACAGGCGTCACCCTGCTGCTACACCAAGGCCACTGGTGGTACTTTTCCTTGTGTGGTGGGGTGTGCCTGAGCGGTTTTTTATATTCACTCTTAAAAAGTATATAAATTACCAGCCTTTGGAGAAATGCCTTGTAAAATAAGGCTTCACCTAATTTAGCCACATGCAAACTCTGCTCATAAAATTAACCCTCATTTAGAAGGTGTGCTTGACCTTGAAGGAAATTGTCAGGCCCTGAAGGCAGAGTTGCCTGTCTCAGAATAATTGTACCATTGGAATTTGTGTGGTTTTGAGTGATAATAACACCTTTGTGTTATGATTTTTGAGAAGTAGAGTGAATCAATCTCTCACTGCCCCCCTTGGCATACCTGAATTTGTGTGTGTGTGTGTGTGTGTGTGTGTGTGTGTGTGTGTGTGTGTGTATGTGTGTGTAAGAGAGAGACACACACACACACACATATCCCAGTCTGGTCTCATAATTCTTGTGTAGATAAGGATGGCTTTGAATTTGTGATTCTGCCTTCATTTCTACAGTGTTGTGATTACAGGAACTGAACCTAGGACTTTGTGCTTGCTAGGAAAACACTGTATCAGCTGAGCTGTAGTCCACGGTCTATGTGCATTTAAATTTTCTTACATTACAATGTAAAAAATCTGTATGAAGATGTGAGTGTGCCGTGGTGTGGGTATGGAGGACATAGGTTAGCTTTGGAAGTTGGCTCTGTCCTTCTACCATATGGGACTTGTGGATTGAACTCAGATCCTCAGGCTTGACAAGAGGTGACCAGTTTTGACCAGTTATTGACCGATTTTGCTGACCCTGAGTCTTATGTTTTCAGTGAATTGTATATCAT
Organism: Mesocricetus auratus; assembly: GCF_017639785.1. Lineage (NCBI taxonomy): Eukaryota > Metazoa > Chordata > Mammalia > Rodentia > Cricetidae > Mesocricetus > Mesocricetus auratus. Next base: position 9,142,562 of record NW_024429269.1, on the reverse strand, counting down.
AAAAATGTGAATGGCTAAGACAAATTCTGTAAGGAATTCAAATTCTGTAAGGAAAAGGTGCTTCTGAATTTTCTTGGCAGCAGCCTGCTTAAAGGCATTTACATCACACATGGCTTCTGCCCCATTTGTTCAGTAAGAGACACAAACCTGACATTTTGGGGACATCTCTTTTGCTCACTCCTCTCTTCTCTTCCTTCTTCCTCTTCTCCATCTGCCCTCTGTCTCTGTCTTGAGATAATCTAACCTTACTTATAAATCAAGGGTAAACAAATGCCCTTCTATGTTTATGGTGACTTAAAAGGGCCATTTGAAATAGTTGTCAAGGGTAAAATAGTTATTAGACCTGGACCAAGCAATTTCATTTTTAGAAATTTATGTATAAAATAAGACATTTACTCAGTATTGTATTCAAGCAATACTTCCAGTGTTCCAGAATAAAGCTGCAAATTCCTTAAATGTGTATTAGTAAGAGACAAGTAATTTGTTACGTTAGGGTAATGGAATACCTTAGAACTGTTGAAGTGATGTAGCTTTCCTAGTGCTAAGCGGGAACAATTTCCACTAGTAAGAAGGGGATAAAAGGGATGTTTGTGTTTTGTTCTAAAACACATACCTGTCGTGTACGCTCATACAGATCACATATAAACACTTACCATAGTCCTGGGTATTCACTGCCTACCCCTGGAAGGAATTACAAACCATTGATATGAGTGATTGCTTTCAATGTAGGGGAGACTCAACTTTCCAATATTCTTTTGTATCATTTGAAACAGTTTTTTTGTGCTTATGTGTCTGTCCCTCCCCCAACCCCTGCCATCCTTAAGGATGCTTAAGTATCACTAGAGGTGTCTGGCTGCAGTGACAGACCCCTCTAGTGATGGTCTGTGGTGTTCACCCCTCATTGAATGTGTGATACGATGTTCAGGACTAAGCCTCTGATCCTTGTGGAGGTTGGTGCTGTTGGGAGAAGTGTCTGGATTGTAGAAGTTCAGGCATTGGCTGGTGTGTTGAGCCAAGGTTCTCTCAGAATGTGTTAAGTGACGAGGTGTTAGAGCAGAGAGAACTGCCTTTCCTAGCTGTTTTCAGAGAGCAGTGGGGAGAAGTGGGAACTTGAGCAGTTTGGTCCTCATCAGGAGAGCCTGGTTTTGTTGTTTGCAGAGGTGAGAGCCAGCGTGGAAATCCACTAGTGTGATAGGGTTTGTGTTTGTACAGACCCTCTAATGTCCCACCTCTTCTTGTCCACCTTGCAGAAATAAGAGCTCCACCTAAGATTGTTTGCATAAAACTCCATAAACAGAGTCATATCTACTTTATGTAGAACACCATTTAAGCTAACCAAGCCTGGCCTGAAGCTCAGACATCAGCTCAGCACCCAGATTGAAGTAAACTGCGTTATCTTTGTAAATGTGAGATGAAAACTGTGTGTCAGTATGTAGACAGTTTCATTTGGTGCCTCTTGCAGCTTTACCTACTCTCGGCTTTCTGAGGGACTCCATGTTATTGTCATGAAGCAGTGGCTTGGGTGCCAGGGGTTTTCTGCAAGGAATGAGCTTTTCAGGTGCCCTGGCTTTGTGTGAGTATGATGGTGGAGATGATGCTGCTGATTTTCCTAATCCACTTCCCCTCCTAGTTAAGAACTGGCACATAAGTTAGGATTGTAATTTTTGTTTTGTTGGGAGAGTCTTTCTCTGTTATATAGCTCTGGCTGTATTGGAAGTCGCTATATAACCCAGGCTGACCTCAAACTCACACAGATCCACCTGCCGCTACCTTCAGAGTGCTGGATTAAAGGCGTGCACCACTATACCTGGCTTAGTACTGTAATTTTAATCTGAATCCCTGAGTGAACTATCCCTAGGAGAGTCCAGATCCATGTAGGTCGCCAGCTTTCTCTTTGTTAGATACTAACACGTGCATGTGTATAACAGTAAGTCTGCTGGAATTTGGCAAGAGAAACTTGTGACTCTAGTATGCTGTACCCTCATTTCAGGGAGAGGCCTGATTTTAAAGGCCAGAGGATTGGACACACTGGGGAAGTGAATGTGACCCATTTCCATAAAGGTAGGTCAATTTTTCTGGGGTTATCTTTTGGTAGCTTTTATTAATAATAATTGATGAAACTCTTGTTAAAGTTGGTGTAGTGGTTATTACTTTTTTCTTGAAATACTTTTTAACTCTTGCAGCAGAGATGTCAGCTTATTTATAGGAATCACCCAAAGCCAGAGTCATGGTGGATGTAGGAAAGTGGCCAATCTTTACTCTGATTTCACCCCAGGACACTGCATCAATCAGGAAAGCATGTGTCTTTGGTACGTCTGCCAATGAGGCTATCTATGTCACTGACAATGACGAGGTAAGACTGGAGACTGGAGTTTTGTTTGGGAACCTGTTTGGGGGTTGCACTTAAAACCCTGTAGTTTGAAAGCTGGGAGTAGGTTTGGGATAAAAAGAATCTGGAATTGAGGAAGAGTACCTCTGATGTGTTTCCCAGTGTCGTGTTCTAATACCTTCTGCTCTGTAGTGTAGACTAATCCTGCAGAGCCTGAGTATTGTCAGCAGAGGCTGAAGATTTCCTAGTATCTTTAGTCTCTTCTTGCTGCCTGGGCTGTCAAACTAGACTTGAGTGTATCTTATTTTCTGAGTAGGGAAAGGAGCTTTCAATGTGATTTCATATCAGGTGACTTAGGCAAAGGTATTTGTTTTCTAGGTCTTCGTGTTTGGACTGAACTACAGTAACTGTCTAGGAACTGGAGATAACCAGAGCACTCTGGTGCCCAAGAAACTAGAAGCCTTATGTGGAAAAAAGATCAAAAGCCTTAGTTATGGGAGTGGCCCCCATGTCCTCCTCAGCACTGAAGGTAAAAAGGGGAAACTGCCTTTGGGGTTTGTGGGTAATTGGACAGTTAATTTCTGAGCCAAGAAAAGGGAGTGCTGTATCAAGTAACTAGCTTTGGACTGTTCTTTATTTCTGGAGAGTATACAAAGAAGGTAAAATTTAGGACATGCGAGGCCAACTGGAATAGTCTCAGTGTGTCTTGTACAGAGACTGTCTCTAAGGTTCTTAGACTTTCAGTGTAAATTGCAGAATGCTGGACAGGTCAAAGGTTCCTCCAGTCTGAGTGATGTTTCAGTGGATGTGTGGACACAGGGTAACTGACTGTGAGAGGGCTTATATACATCTATTGAACTATATGTAGTGTCGGGGATATTCACCTTAGCACAGGGCCTGCAGAGGCCAGAGGTCTTACATTCCCAGGGAGCTGGAGTTACAGGTGGTTGTGAGCCATCTGATGTGCCGCTGGGAACTTTGGTCCTCTGGAAGAGCAGTACATACTGTTAACCTCTTTGGTATATTACTATAAACTCACATAATCTGTGTTTCTCCTTTGTGTAGTTGCTGAATCTTGAGTCAGAATATCTTAATTTATCCTGAAGAACATCCATGTGGGTGCCATATTGAAGGGATAGGAACAGTGACCAGATTCTTGTCTTTTTATTGTCCCTCACCAAGGTCACCAAAGAAGCATGGATAGTCTCCTGTGGTAATTGTCTATACCATGAGCAAGCGCCACTCTGAAAGTTTGTCATGTGTAACTTCTTCCCTTTGAGTGTTAGGTCTTTTATCCCCATAGAGGCACTCTTTTTTTTTTTAGATGGTTCTGTAGGGCAGCCTGTGGGAGACAGTACAACTCCACTTTGTGTGTCTGGACTAAGGAACCTCGACTTCCATGGATGCTGACTCAACCTCTGTGTCTACCTTGTGTCTGGCATCTCTGCTTTGTGTGTTTGCACTAAGGAACCTCGACTTCCATGGATGCTGCCTCAGCAGCCTCTGTGTCTGCCTTGTGTGTGGCTTCCAGTGACTCTAATCTGAATTCACTCTGTGTTCTCTGCATCTCTCTCAGGGCTGTGAGAGCCAATCCTCATACAGGAGTCTGACTGTTTGAGCATAGTAAGGCAGCTCTGTCACAACTGCTTTGAGTCATCATTTGATTGCCCCCACTTGGCCCTTCCAGCTGATGTTCTACCAACTGGCTCACTCTTCCCCATCATGGCCTAAGGGTTTGAAATTTTCCAGACACAGCAGTCATAGCCAGTTCTTGATATCTGACCCTAAACACTAAAGAACATTTTTATTTAATATTGCAAATCACTAAAAGACATATTCTCAAATTACTAGCCAAATTAAAGGTCAAATTATGACCTTTGGAAGCTGTCATGATCCTTAGGAATTATGCTATAGTCTAAACAATGTGTTTTAAGTATCCTGAGTATTAAATTTAGTATACAAATAATTAGGACTTGGGGAGAAATACTTTCTTTTTATGTTTAATTTTATCTTTATAGTTCATTTTATGCAATATATATTAAACAATGTACACATTGTATACCATATGTATGATTGATTACTATATTATGTGTATTATAATCAATCAAATCATCTAAAAACTGGGTGTGTAAATGTATGTTCATGTTTGAGTACAGGTAGGTGTAGAGAGAGAGAGAGAATGAGTGTGTGTGTGTGTGTGTGTGTGTGTGTGTGTGTGTGTGTGTGTGTGCGCGCGCAGTGCTGGGGATTGAACTACTGTTTAGAAGGAATCACTCCTCTCATATTTATTATTATTGTTGTGCTTGTGTATGAGTGTGAGCATGTGTGCCACAGTATGCATAGGGTTTGAGAGGACAGATCTTGGAGTTCTTTTCTCTTGGGTCTGCATCTTTGAGAGCAAGTACCTTTGCCCACTGAGTCATCTTGCTGACCCATCATTCCACCCTATATTGTTTCTGCTGTGCTGTGTACTCCAGGCTGGCTTCTGGGAGATTCTCCTGCCTCTGCCTTCCATCCCTCTGTAGTGCTGAGATTACAGATGTGTGCATATTCAGCTTTTTGTATGCTGGTTTTTAGGATTGTGTAGCATGGGCTTTTACCCACTGAGCCATTTTTTTCCAGCCCATTTTCTTTCCTGTTTTTAAAATAAGGTATTTATGTTTCTACATCTGAGTTTCTGAACTTGGGTATTATATTTTTACCTTTGTACTGTGGCAGATTGAATTAGCTTTTTGTTCTCTTTCTTGCCTTTATCCTTTAAACACATGAATATTACCATTTTGGTTAACTTAGTATTGATGTTTTCATTATTGGGGACTGTATAAATATTATTTGTAGTAGAGCCTTTCCCTTCTTGTATGACCCCCCCAGGTTAATAATTGCTTTGAACGTTTCACTTCCTGACACCTATATACATCTATCATTAACATGTGTCTAACTATTTGGCAGAGTAACACATATCAGATGGTCTCTGGAGCCCTGTCTGTCCTCCAGAACACCGAACTGACTGGTTACACTCTCAGGCCACCTGCACAGCTGCCAGCCCAAAACTTCTCTTCACTGTCATCCTCAAAAGTCTCTCCACTTCATCCTTTCTAGTCCCTATTTGTGTATATGTCTAATGTTATCCTCCTTGGGTTCTACCCTCATCTGGGAAACACATTTTCTAGAAACTTTCCAAGAAAGGGATCTGAGAGAAATCTTCGAGTCTCTGTCTTGGGTATCATTATTTCACTCTCACTGATGTGACTCAGTGGTTTGACTGTCATAGGGTGGGAGTCTGTTTTCTCATACTATTAAGTCATGGTGCATTTTACAACTCAGCATTGACTCTAATTCCATACTAACCTCCATTCTTCCTGTGTGAGTGCATGCGTGTGTGCACATGTGGAGGCTCCTTTCTATCTGTATCTTTGAGAGAGGGTCTCTCCCTGAACCTGGAGTTCATCCAATGACAGATTGGTTGTCCCATGAGCCCCTGGGGTCCTCCTGCTTCTGCCTCCCAGCTCTGAGATCACTGTGCAGCTGTCAGGCCCTGCCTTTTACACTTGTGCCGAGGTTTGAACTTGGGACATCATGCTTGTGCTCAGCCCCACTTCGACTTTTTGTGTGACTATTTCCTCCTGTTTGAACATGAGAGAGAGATCTTTCTCTCTGTTTCAGATATCTTGAAAACCATGGCTCTTTTGGAGTGGGCACTTTTTAAGCTTATTAGTAACCTGTAGGTCCTGCCTTCATTTCTAGATAACATTTTTATAACTTTTCATAGATAATTTCTGTTTTTCTGCTCTGTCCTTTTTAGAATTGTTCTTATATAGAAGAGATTCTGACCTGACTTTCTTAATTTTCTTTCCTACGTATGTTCTGAAGATTAATTTACTAAAACCATGTGTAAATAAATTTTATTAATGCACATGTTTGTGCATGGTGCACGCACGTGTGCATGTGTGTGTATGTGTGTGTGTGTGTGTGTGAGAGAGAGAGAGAGAGAGAGAGAGAGAGAGAGAGAGAGAGAGAGAGAGAGAGAGAGTGCGAGTGTGCCCTAAGTCCTCACCCAATTCTTACAATACCACACAACCCAGCTCCACCTGGTGATGACAGGAGAGTCACAGCATGTCCTTGCTATGAATCTCCTATGACTAGTGGCACATATTGGAAATTTAGGGCTACAGTTGGCTCCGTGCCCACATCCTTTTTTGCAGATGTAGGCTGATGCCTTTTCTGGTTTGCTTTGTTAGTTACAATGTCTGTCGATTTTCCATCTCCAAAGTTTTTGTTTCGTGTAGCCCTGGCTGTCCTCAAATACATTGTGTAGCTAAGAATGACCATGAACTCAAGATCCTCTTATCCTATTGTAAGAGTCCAATATAGAGAAACCTATTTTTATACATGAACTTTGACTTGACCACAAAACTGATCTTGTATACAAGTGCCAAGTCCTTTCATGAAAGGTTTGCCTCTGTCCTCTCTATTCTCCAATCCTTTGCTCCCTGACTCCCTACTAGTGGTTATCTTATAGAGAGGAGGACACAGATACTAGAGTGTGGAAGTTGCAGGGGTTGGCAGTTCTGTTGGAGCTAGTGCTTCATGTGCTTGTGTGTTTAGATGGAGTTGTCTACGCCTGGGGCCATAATGGATACAGCCAGCTGGGGAATGGGACCACCAATCAAGGCATTGCTCCTGTCCAAGTCTGTACCAACCTCTTGATCAAGCAGGTGGTTGAGGTAGCTTGTGGTTCACATCATTCGATGGCTTTAGCAGCTGATGGAGAGGTAAGTGTGCTCTTTGATTCCTTTAAAGAATTGTCATAAACTGCATAATACAAAGCTTATTATCATAAGCATGTTGAACACACAGCTTGGTAGTATTAAATACATTTACACTGTTTGGTCTGTCAGCTAACAGACATCTTTCATCTTAAGAAACGGAGACTGCAAATCTGTTAAATGTCACTTCTTCCTGACCTGTAACTGATCACTCTAGGTACCGCCTGTACTTAGAAGCAGATGATATCTCCTTTTGTGACTGATTTCACTTAGCACAGTGTCCTCAAGTTCATTCATTTCTCTGGTGTATGACAATTTTGTACATTTATGTACAATGTTGATCCTCTGTAACTCGTTGATCCACTCTTCAGGACCCCTCCTGTCTGCTCCGCCTACCTTTATGTCCTCTTTTGGGGAGGGGAGGGAACCCACTGAGTTAGTGCTCCTGGACTAGACTGATCTTATTGACTGTGCAAGTAACAATAACTGTAATGAGTTCATTAATGCAATAGCTGTGTCATATCCACAAGACATTTCATAGTACTCTTCTATGTGTATCCTTTTAAGACTGAATAATATTCCGGTGTATACATGTTACATTTGTGTGTGTGTGAAAGGGATATTGGGAATTGAACTCATGGCCTCACATATACTAGGCAAGTGCTCTACTCTAGGCCTATTTCATTCCACTTGATGGGTATATGGAACATTTCCACTATTCAGTAGCTATTGTTAGACATTGTAGTTAAAAACAGTCAAATGATAAAACCCATTTGAATGCATTATTTCTCCAGTAATACTTGTGTCATATTGTCAGAATTACCCTTAGCTGGACTTGGTGTGTACATGTCCCAGCACCAAGGACTTGAAAGCAGGATGGAGATTTCTAGGCTAGCCTATGTCACAGAGGAAGAACTTGTCGCAACAAATTAAAAAATAAACTTAACAAAAATCTTTTAAATAAAAATTTTAAAAATAAATAATTTATTTTTATTTGCATTGGTGTTTTGACTTGCATGTAATGTGTGTGTGAGGGTGTCAGATCTTATAGTTACAGACAGTTGTGCGTTGCCATGTGGGTGCTGGAAATTGAACCCAGATCCTCTGGAAGAGCAGTCAGTGTGCTCTTAACCACTGAGCCATCTTTCCAGCCCCTAAATAAAAGCTTTTAATTGCTTTTATTTGGGGGCTGTGCAATAGTATGCATGTAGAGGTCAAAGGGCAGCTTGTGGGAGTCAGTTCTGGTTCTCTCCTTTTACAATGTTTGTATAGGGATAGAACTCAGGTGTCTCTCTCTACCTGGGAGTTACCTTGTTGGCTTCAAAAAACCCTTTTTGCTGCCTTCAGCAGCTTGGAATTGAGGGAGAGCCACAGAATTGGCAAACTAAGCACTTGGCTCTTCTCTCTAAAGGAGTAAAACTTAATTCTCTGGGGCCAGTGAGCAGGGAAACTTAACTGTCTGGGGCCTGCGAAAACAGGAAAAGTGGAAGGGTCTAGGTCCTGCCCTGGATGAAAAGACAGACTATCGACACCCCCATGGAGGGCCTCACTCTCCCTGGGGAGACAAGAGGATATGGGGGGAGTTGGAGGGAGGGCGTGGGAGGAGGGGAGGGAAAGGGAGAAGGACCTGGGATTGACATGTGAAGCAATCTTGTTTCTAATTTAAATTTTAAAAAAAGGGAAAAGCATACACACATACCTTTAGAGTCTTTCCATCACCTCTCTCTCATCTTTTTATTTCTTTTCTTCTATCCAGATGTATCCCTTCTGTTTCTTCTTAATTTTTGCCTTACAACTTATATACCCCAGCAAAATCTCTCAAGCAGTATAAAAATTACAACGTGGTTACATTCTATTTCTTTAACTGATTGATTAAACTGAATACAAGTAAATAACAGCATATTTTCCATGCCCCTTACATGACCAAACATTATACATATTATAAGTAAAAAACAGATTATCCCAATGAATCCACATACATTCATATTTAAGCAATTTGTTATAGATTAACAGAGTGTAAGCAAGGTATTCTCCTCAGCCAGTTCTTTTACTGGCAGGCTGCATTTTGCAGTTACAAAGGATCAGTCACTTTATTATTTATCTCAAAAGATAATCTTATAGAAAAATCTTAAATAATCACAAATCTAAACTTTCATATATATCAGGAAACTGAGTGCAGAAATGGGTACAAGGAATTATCACCCTTGATCACTAACCCATCCTCCCAAGAAGCTAACAGTAATCAGGCTGTCATTATTTTCGTTCCATGACCTCAGTGAGTCCTTCACTCACCTAATAAAAGTGCGCCTTTCTAAACTTTAAACTGTTCCCCAATATTTTCTGTCTCAAAGCCATTAACGAAAACAGCTTAACCCTAAATCTTTAGTTAAGCTTTATTTCAGCTAAGATGCACACTAGAAACCTATGAGCAAATTTCCCAACACTAAGATTAAAAGAACTTGAGCTAGCCTAGCTGGGACTCAGTTGTTTTCCTTAATTGTTATCCTAAGCCACAGTATATATGGCTCCTAAGTCCCAGCTCTGTGACACTTCCTTGTTCTTTTTTCTGTCTTCTGCAACCCCTGCTCTACCAGAGGGGGAGGCAACATTGTATTCTACCTTTACCTAAACTAACCTCTTAATAATCCCTTACTATATTTATTTAAAACCCTCAGTCATCAAAATTCTACTTAAACTAACACTATTGTTGTATAAATTCATCGCTTGTTAAACAGTACAGCTTAAGAGGAAGTTATCTTCATCATAATCCTCAGTAAAAATGTCCAGTAGAATGGAATGTTTCCATGAGATATTCACACTACATTAAAGGCAGTGGGGGTCTCCCCAGACCATTCACACCATGCCAGCTACCAGAGAAGAATGGCAGTGGCAAGCATGTAAAGGCGCAGCAATAGCAAGAGACATTATGGAGCCGAAGCCCTGGGAGCCTTGCCTGTCACAGTCGCCCATCGGTGCCTTGCATTCTGGTGGCCGACCTGAATCCAGTGCCACCCGCTGCTCCTGTGACATGGCCCTCCTTCACCAGCAGCTTTTTATGAGAGAACTCAGTGTTCACATTCGTGCTCTTTGCCACGATCACAAATTAAATGTGACATGTAAGAGTCTAAGGACCCCCTTTCTTAGGGTGCATTTTCTTTTTCAGTGTGAGTAATTTGGAGAAAACAACTTTCCGAGCAGTGTATGAGTAACTTCTTTAGTCTAGAGTCCATGCTTATCTGTTCGCTCTCCCCTTGACCTCTGTACCTGTTGCCCCACCTCGTACCTTTGCTTGAGGCTTGCCTCCTGTCTGCACTGTTGGCATTGGTCTTTGTTAATAACTTTGGAGTTCAAGTATCCAGTCTTCCCTGGCCCTCTGTGATTTCTAAAGCACAAATTAGGTTACTCACATTGTTCCTTGCTTAAACTTCTCTAGTGGTGTTAGTTAGTTCTCCCAGTTGGGAACAAATTAGAGAGAAAAATACCACAAACCTGATGGTGACCAGGTTTCATGTATCAGAGATAGGCCTAGCACACAGGCTGTGTCCAAACCCACTGTCTTTGCCCATTTAAAATGAAAGGCAGTGGTGTTTTTAAGGAACTTGGAATGTTCCAGAAGTACCTGAGGAGTGATGAGTGAAGTTAGACAGATCTTGCTCATTTCTGAAGCCTGGATTCTGCTTTGTTTTAATCATTAGCATGTGTTAATTTCGATAAAAGTGCAGACTCCCTGTATTATTAAACTAGATATTTCTATGACTGTCCCTTAGTGAAGTATGTGTTATTTTTCTTCTACCTGTAAAATGCATATTTCATCTGGGTTTTCAGAGTCAAGACATCAGCAGTATCTTGGAGTGTTGTCTGAACAGCATCAAACATGTAAAATTACAAAGTATTGACAGGGAAGAAAGATGTAGAATCCAAACTGAGGATATGCGGAAACTGCTTGTCACGGGCAAAGGAGTGGGGTGAATGTAGGCTTTAGAAATTCTGTTCCTGTTCAAAGAGGTTCTTTCTTCTGCCATTAAGCCTCTTCATTCTCCAATTCCTCCTCCAGGTCCTCCTATATCCTTTCCTAAACACGTCCCCATCCTACTCAGAAATTCACAGCAGCTGTGTTACCCACATAAGACCAAGTCAACCCAAATCCCCTCAAGAGACGGGGTTATATCTCCAGGCTCCACTCCTCACTGAGAGCTATTGGCAGTTGAGAGCTGCTGTGAGAGGCAGGGATACCATTGTTTGTTTGTCTTTGAAGGGTGTGGCCATTGGCAGAACATTGGGTTTCTGTTTTGCTTTTCATATATTTGTTTCTGGTTTTTGACTAGCATAGAAACCCTTTTGTGGGTCCCAAACAAAAATCTAATATTCAGATTATGGTAGATAATAGCAAAAGTAAGTTGTGCAAAGTTGACAGGTAGCAAGAGAGAACCCAAGTACCTAGAAGAACAATGTAATGATCAGTGGTATTTATGTAGGAACAGATACGTCCTTAGCACTTACGACTATTACTGGGTTATGGTGAGAATTTACAGTAGAAAGTTATAGTCTAATGATTAGTGGTGTTTATATATGAACAGACATGTCCTTAGCACTTATGACTATTACTATTACTGTGTTATGGTGAGAATCTACAGTAGAAAGTTACAAGCTTGATGGTTTTTGGAAATATACTGTGTCAGAAACATAGACCAGCATGTTTGTGTCTACATAATGTCAGAGTTTTTTGAGTAACAGTAAATTGACAAGGTACAGCACTTTGGTTAATTTGTCAAGTATCTCTGCTTCCCTTGGTAGCCTTGGCTGAAGGCCATCACAAATTATATATTCCAGTCTTAATTACTTAATTACATTAACTCTCAGAGCACACATTATATTGCTCTGTGTGTGTGTGTGTGTGTGTGTGTGTGTGTGTGTGATAAATGTTATAGAGGGGTAAAGAGGTCATAGCAGAGTTAAGGCATTTCAAAGAGACCTGAGTTGCAAAAGCTGATGGAGGTGCAAAGAGAGTCTCTGTGGGACTAAGATGAACTTAGGCTGCATCTCCCTGGGAGAGGTGCTTGCTGCTGCTGGAGTCAGGGTGTGGGGTCAGAATTGAGCTTCAGAAGCGAGGTGGAGTAGAGGCTCTAGAGGCAAGGGGTAGGATTGGGTTCAGATGGATGAATGGGCAGGTGAATGGACAGTGGGTCTAGACAGGTGCAGAGAAATTTGAATTGGCATTGTCAGCAGGGTGTCCATGTTGACCTGAAGCCCCCAGGACAGTTGGGAGTTCTCTGCTTCCCGTACATAGTAGTCACATGACAAACCTGTGGGGTCATTACCAGTGCAGAGTCGGATGTGTTCTTTATGGAATTCAAGGAAGAGGGTTGCACTTGCACCTTTTTCTTAGTCTGATGTGTCTGATAAGTTCTTGTGCTTGGTTTTTCTGATATAATTTTAATGTGCTGGTGGGCTCCTACAGTCTCAGTTTACATTGATAAGTTTATACCATAGCACTCTTATTTATCATTCTGTGTCTTGTGGGGTGGCGTCAGACAGATGGTGCTATTTAGGTGTCCACTAAGTGCAGAGTCATCATCTTTTTTTTGTAGAGTAAAAAGCTGCTTATAAGATGGACTCTCTCAGGGCAAGGCACAGTTCAAAAACATTTTATGCAATGTGAAGTTACTTACGGCGGGGCACAGCCTGACCTCAACAATAGTCCTGATGAGACAGCAATTGTTTATTTGTGAGACAGGGGAAAGAACAATATAATTTGGAAAGCTTTCCATGAGAAACAACAAAAATTTGTGTCCTAATAATTGAGTGTGCTTTGTACATCGTTGGTGTTTTGCCTTATTAATTCCAAAATTAACAAAATGTATCAATCTATGTAGTTGTCAAACTTAGAGGGGCACTGTAGTACAGTTGTCAAAAGCATAGTACAGTAGTTGGGCTCTATATGTCTATTGTCCAAGGGATGGAATACTTACCCCAGGGCCACTGTATGGGATTACTATGAAGATAAGTGGGTAAGTGCACATAAAGCATTCAAAACCAAAGGTCTAATGACTGGTCTCCCTTGTTCCTTCTTTTGTAGGTATTTGCATGGGGCTATAACAATTGTGGTCAGGTGGGATCAGGATCTACAGTAAATCAGCCAACTCCTCGGAAAGTTACAAGCTGTTTACATACTAAGAGAGTGGTCGGCATTGCCTGTGGTCAGACCTCATCCATGGCTGTTCTGGACAGTGGTGAGGTTCGTAGTCGTCATTTCCCTGTCCCCTCCACGTGCATTCAAAGGTGCCAGCATGCCGAGGAGGAGTTTGTCTTGGTTAACTGACCCCTAAGGAGGACGTGCTAGTGCTCACTCAATCCTGAGAATGACTTCAAACAAAGATGTCAAGTAAAAATCCTATGTGTCTTTAGTTTTTGTAAGATCCTTGTAGCCTCATGGTAAAGACAGGGGGTGTAGTCTAATCCATATAGGTATTTGGATTTAACGCTGTCGACTGAGAAAGAACTACCTTTCTTCCAGTGGAAGAGTCACCTGTGCATTTTTAAAGACAGCTAATGAATTCTTCATCAAACCACCTACAACATCTCACATTTTTAATTGGTGGATCATCGCTAGCTACTTTTATAAACCTACCCACTGCCCTGTACCACCGTCCCTTTTGAGCTGATGGTTACTTCTATGAAGGGACTGATGCAATGGGCCATGTACCACCTACATTTCCTTGGTGCGTAGGGATTGATTATACAGTCTTTGGGTATGGCACTATGCAGTGGGTTTGGGGTGCTGTACATGTTACTTAGTACTTGCCTAAGTTGACTTTTTTTTCTCAATCTTGCTATCATCCCTGAATAATACTTCAGAATTCTGTGGGCAATTATCCAATAATCTCTGTTCAGTGTTGCCATGCTTTTTTTTTAAGATTTATTTTTACCATTTTTTAATTATGCGTTTAAGTGTGTCAGTGTGTGCATAAGAATGCAGTATACCCATTGAGTTCAAAAGAGGCTGTCAGGTCTTTTACAGATGGAATTGCAGGCTGTTGGGAGTCCTCTGCTGGAAACTAAGCTAGGTTGTCTTTAAGAGCAGTACCCTCTCTTAATTGCTGAACCACTAAGTTTAATTATTATTACGTGGTTTCTTTTACAAAGGGGAGGACAATGAAGCATACAGAGTAAACATTAAATAGCCTTTTCCAAATCGTTAGGAGTTTCATGTGTGTTCTTGTGGACTTTTCTTTATAAGCAGTTACTTACAGATGAGCTTAATTGCCTTATTTAGCAAATGTGACTGAGAATCACACACTGCTGCCTCTTTCTGTCTTTCTGTGGCTGTTCCTTGACACAGCATGTGCTTTGCTGATGGGCTGTCTCAGACCATTTCTGCAGCGCTTCTCAGAATGCTGCTTAGTTTGCGTCTGTGGGTGACGGACACCTGGACTCTGCTGAGGACTTTTCAGTTGTTTGTAATTTTTTATGGTTGTGAATAATGATGCCTTGATTGTCTGTTACTGTGTGTATATCTTGGTACACCATGTAGGTATTTCTATAGAATAAATTTCCAGCATAGAATTTTTAGGTCAAGAAGTATGCCATTAAGGATATGAATAACTGTTGCCAAATTTCTTTCCAGAAGGCCAGTACCTGTGAAACTTCTGTCTTTGATGAAATGACCTGTAGCCACCTCTCATTCTCTTCCCCTTCCTACTTTGTCCTGAAAGCCCCACTGTGCATTTGCCTGTGTCCCTGTGGACCTTGGTGCCACCAGGACCTTTAGGCACCTAATTTGAACATGACCTTTTAAAATCTGTTCTTGGTTAGAATTTATTACTGTGGCCCACACTGGATATTCCAAACCATTAACCCTCCTGGCTATCCTATGCCAGCTGCTAATACTTTCAGCAGATGATTCATGCCATAGGAAACACCTGAGAGACCACCAGTTCTATGATTCCCCTGTTCAGCCCCTTCCTTACCCATTCAGTCTCTTGGTCCTCTGGCCTGTCTTAGCTCACAGCCTTATGAGAGCTCACTTGTTCATTGATGGAACATGAAATTACCTACTAAATAGTTTTTTGTCTGTCACCCGCTCACCCTTGTCTCTGTGATCTTTTAAAAGTGAAAATTTAATCTCTGTTTGTGAGTATTGTAGTAAAAGTTCTTTGATGTATTCCACTTTCTTTTGTTTTGTATGTTTGCCCCTTTGTTTTGCTTTGGTTTTGGGGGTGATATCTTGCTGTGTAACCCTTGCCTTGATATGTAGCCAAGGCTTGCCTTGAATTTGTGGCAGTGTCCTGCCTCTGCATTGTTAGAGCTGGGATTACAGGCATGTATATGATGCCTAGCTTTGTTTCTGTTGTTTGTTTTGATTTTCATTTTTTAGTTAATTATCTGGCTCTTCTTTTCTTCCTCCACTATTCTTCCTACTTATCTTCTGTCTCTGCCGTGACACTCTGTATGCCTTCTGCCTGGAGTGCCATCATCTACTGCTTGGCTCTCCACTTTCTAACATTGTGATAGGAAGACATCTTCTCACTGTTCCTGCAGGGCCTTGATGATCTCTGTTGTGGCTCATACTACCTGTTCACCAAGTATGCGCATGTTCATTGCCTTTGTTAAACTTTGGCTAAAGACTTCTTCTTAGTGCCTTTTACTGTGTAAGATATGTGATAGGTGCTTGCTAATCATTAATAACCCTCAATGTTCTCATTTGTGGAGTCATGGAATGGGAATAAAGACAGTCATCTTCACCCTCAGACCCTCTGAATTACATTTGTAGGATCACATAGTGTACAGTACAGGTTTGGGAGTATCTGATTTGTGTAGGACAGGACTTCTGGTCCCACTGGCAGGTTCCATAACTTGTCCTCTCTTCTCTCTCAGGTGTATGGCTGGGGCTATAATGGCAATGGACAGCTGGGCTTGGGAAACAATGGTAACCAGTTGACCCCAGTGAGAGTGGCAGCTCTGCAAAACGTGTGTGTCAACCAGGTACGCATTGCTTTTTTTTTTTTTTGCCATGCATTTCATGGTAGATGTATTGAACATTCTTTTGTCATTCATTTCTGGCAATTCTTTATGCCTTCACTTTTCACATTTAATGTTTTAGCCTTCCTATTTTTCTGTTAGAAAAGAGAAGCCCATGGTATTGGATGTGGTCTTCTTCGCAGGGCAAAGAAATTCATAAGAAGTCCAGTGGCTAAAGAAATAGACTTCCCTGATGCTTCTGAGTATTCCAGCAGATGCCAGTCCACACATGCTGATGACCTGGCATTCTGCAGAGGCCAGACATGGCCTAAGCAGGTGGTTGCTCTGTCCTGTCTGTGTTCTAGGATGGTAACCATTTGTGTCTTCTTTCAGATTGTCTGCGGGTATGCACATACTCTGGCGCTAACAGATGAGGGCTTGCTCTATGCCTGGGGAGCTAACACATATGGGCAGCTGGGAACTGGCAGTAAAAATAATCTGCTAAGCCCAACACCCATCATGGTGGAAAAAGAAAGGTAAATTTGCCATGCCATGTTTAGAAGACTGTGTGTGGTCTTGGGACTGGGGCAGGGCTGTGGTGTTTAGCTTGTGACTTTATTTATTAACATTCTCATTTTGACCAAAATGTTTTAAGTCAGAGTGAACTTGCCTTGTCTTCTGAGGCATTCACCTGTGATTGAAAGGAACTAAGGCATCTTAGTTCTGAAAAACTTAGAGCTGTCCATTGTGTAGGGAGGTTCTTTAGGGTCTGCAATCACACTGAAATTCAGTGTAGCAACAACTTTGTACCGACTAAATTCACTTTAAAATAATAAATATTGCTCTTTAAAGGACAATATCTATTTAAATATTGATTTGGTTTATTGTCTGCTACTGGAATAGGTGGTACTTAATGTTTGTTCCTCAAATTGTGAGATTTTATGCAGTTTGTTTGGGACCCTCCCTGCCTTAGGAGCACTGTGAAAAATGAAGTGATCTGGCTTGATGCCCTTTTGGTTTGGAATGTTCAGAGTTTCAGCCTGGTGACATTCATCCTAATGAAGATGCTGAACTCTGGGTTGAGATGAGGGGGGAAATATATCTATACGGAAATGTTTATTGAAGATAAAATTTACAAGGGGGTGCGTGTGGAGAGGAGAGGAATAGTTGAATCAGGAAAGAGCTTGTAAAATGAGTTTGATCACCAGAGCCCATATTTAAAAGACATATGTGCTGTTGTGTGCTTTTCATCGCTGGCCAGCCTAGCCTGTTTTGTGAGTGCCAGGCCAGTTAGAGACCCTATCCCAATAAAAAGCTTTGCAGTATCTGGGGAATTACACCCGAGGTTGTCTTCTGGCCTTGACACAGATGTGCACACTGCTGTCACCACCACCATCACCCACCAGTGAACACACACACAAAATAGAGTTAAAATTTTCTTAGTGTATATGTATGAGGTTTTTTTTTTTTACCTGCATGTATGTATGTGTACCATTTGTGTGTCTGGTTCTGTGGAGTCAGAAGAGTGCGTTGGATCCTCTAGAACTGGAGTTACAGATAGTTGTGAACCACCATGTGGGTGCTGGGACACAAACTCAGGTGCACTACAAGAACAAGAAGTGTTCATAACCCCTGAGCCCTCTCTCCAGCCCCAGTAGTTTTTGTTTATGTACTGTTTATATTCCCATAACAGTGAAGACATTTTGTCATTGTCCATTGTCCTCATTGACTTTAACTTCAGTCTCTTTCCAAGTTTGCCTCAACAGTATGTATTATTTATATATTCCTACCTCAAGATGAACTTAGGTGAGAAGTGGGCCCTCAGAGAGAGACAGAGAGAGGAGGTGGGGAGGTGGGGAGGTTAGGGGAGCTCTTTCCTGACCTTTGGTTTTGATGCTTACATCACCGACCTTGGGCTCACCTGTGAGGTGTTCCAGCATGAATTTCTAAATGAACTCTATAGAGTGTGCTAGAGCCGCATGTGGTAAGGAAATAACATGAGTTTTTCTTCAATGTTTCAGGGTTATAGAGATTGCGGCCTGTCACTCCGCCCACACGTCTGCCGCTAAGACCCAGGGCGGGCACGTGTACATGTGGGGCCAGTGCCGCGGGCAGTCGGTGGTCCTGCCCCACCTCACCCACTTCTCCTGCACCGATGACGTGTTTGCCTGCTTTGCCACCCCTGCAGTCTCGTGGCGCCTCCTGTCTGTGGGTGAGCCACTCAAGTCTCCTCACAGGGTAGCCAACTCCTATTCCCTGACTGTTTGGTCGCTGTGAGCTACTTAGACCCTAGGATGTTTTCTGCATGCTAGTTTTAATGTTTTTCCTGAATAATAATCAGACTTATTTGTAGGTCATGAAACATTCTCGTAGACTCTTTTTTTTCTTCCCTAAGTATTTTAGTTGAATTCATATTTAATAACACAATCAAGTAGATTGCTTGCACCCACTGCTTATATTAAGCTCCAAATGTTTTTATTCTTTAAAAGGCAACCACAACTCACTAAGCAGTCATACCTCATCCATATCCCCTTTTCTTGAGGGAAAGAGGATGTTCAGGAAGAGTTAAACTGCTAATGAACTTCAGGAGAAATAAAGAACAGTTTTTAATATATACATATATATTTATTTTTAAATTTAAATTAGAAACAAGGTTGCGTCAAATGTCAATTCCAGGTCCCTGTCCCATTGCCTCCCCTCCACCCACGACCTCTCACCAACCCCCCCCCAATATCCCCTCATTTCCCCAGGGAGGGTGAGGCCCTCCATGGGGGTGTCCATAGTCTGTCATTTCATCCAGAGCAGGGCCTAGACCCTCCCCTGAGAGTTCAGGGTGAGAGTGCATCTCTCATTATTGGATGGGAGTCTAAAGTCCATGTGTATATCCGGGATAAATATTGATCTACTACCCAAGGCTCAATAGATTACCTAGGCCTCCTCACTGACACCCACATTCAGGGGGTCTTGATCAGTCCCATGCTGGATTCCCAGCCATCAGTCTGGGATTCAAGAGCTAACCCTTGTCAGGTCAGCTGTTTCTGGGGGTTAAACCAGCCCAGTCTTAATCCCTTTGGTCATCAGTCCTCCCTCTCTGTCACTGGGTTCCTTGAGTTCAGCTCAGTGCTTAGCCGTGGGAGTCTGCCTCTGCTTCCATCAGCCACTGAATGAAGGTTCTGTTTCCCAGACCCTCTGGCCATAGGATTGTAGGCTGGCACTCCCCAGATCTAGGTCTAAAATCCATATATGAGAGAATAAATGCCATGTTTCTCTTTTTGTGACTGGGTTGCCTCGCTCAGGATGGTTTCTTCTAGTGCTGTCCATTTGCCTGCAAATTTCAGGATTCTGTTGTATTTTTTTTTTTCTGCTGGATAGTACTCCACTGTGTAAATGTACCACATTTTCTCTATCCACTCTTTGGTTGAGCGGCATCTAGGTTGCTTCCAAGTTCTGGCTATTACAAATAATGCTCCTATGAACATAGTGGAACAGATATCCTTGTTGTATGAATGAGCACCTTTTGGATATATGCCTAAGAGTGGAGTTGCTGGGTCTTGTGGTAGGTTTATTCCCATTTTTCTGAGGAATCTTCATACTGATTTCCAAAGTGGCTGAACCAGTTGGCACTCCCACCAGCAGTAGAGGAGTGTTCCCCTTTCACCACATCCTCTCCAGCATAAATTGTCATTGGTGTTTTTGATTTTAGTCATTCTGACAGGAGTGAGATGGTATCTCAGAGTTGTTTTGATTTGCATTTCCCAGATGACTAAGGATGTTGAGCACTTTCTCAAGTCTCTCTCAGCCATTTTAGACTCCTCTATTGAGAATTCTCTAGTTCTGTAGCCCACTTTTTAATTGGATTCTTTGGTGTTTTGGAGACTTGCTTCTTGAGTTCTTTGTAAATTTTGGAGATCGGCCCTCTGTCAGATGTGTGGTTAGTGAATATTTTTTCCCATTCTGTGGGGTGCCTTTTTGTGTTGCTGACTGTGTCCTTTGCCTTACAGAAGCTTCTCAGTCTGTTAAGAGAAGCTTTTTCTTTGCTAGCCGCTTTGGTTTATCCCCCGCCAGCCGCCTGGGCTCTGCCGCATTGTAGTCCCCAAATGAACACACAGGAGGCTATATTCATTATGAAGCTGTTGGCCTTGCTTGTCTCTTACTGGCTAGCTCTGCCTTAAGTAATTACCCCATAATTGTTAATCTAAGTATGTCTCTTACCGGAGAAGTTTCCGGGCTCCTACCTCATGGCGTTACATGTCGACTCTCTTGTGTTTCTCCTTCCCAGAATCCTCCTCGACTCCTAGTCCCTCCTATCTAGGTTTCCTATTGGATCAACAGTACTTTATTGACAAATGCACAGGACTTCCCCCAACATCTCAGTTTCAGAAGGTCCCATTTATTAATTGTTGATCTCAGTGTTTGTGCTACTGGTGTTATGTTCAGGAAGCTGTACCAATTCGTTCAAGAGTACCAACCACTTTTTCTTCTAAGAGGTTCAGTGTGGCTGGATTTATGTTGAGGTCTTTGATCCATTTGGACTTAAGTTTTGTGCATGGCAATAGACATTGATCTATCTGCAGTCTTCTAAATGCCAGCATCCAGTTATGCCAGCACCATTTGTTGAAGATGCTTTCTTTATTCCATTGTATATTTTTAGCTTCTTTGTCAAAAATCAGATGTTCATACCTGTGTGGGTTAATATTAGGGTTTTCAATTCGATTCCATTGGTCTACCTGTCTATTTTTGTGCCAATACCAAGCTTTTTTCAGGATTATAGCTCTATAATAGAGCTTGAAGTCGGGGATGGTGATGCCTCCGTACATTGCCTTGTTGAACAGGGTTGTTTTGGCTATCCTGGGTCTTTTGTTTTTCCATACAAAATTGATTATTGTTCTTTCAAGATCTGTGAAGAATTGTGCTGGTATTTTAATGGGGATTGCATTGAATCTGTAGATTGTTTTTGGCAGGATTGCCATTTTTACTACATTGATCCTACCTATCCAAGAGCATGGGAGATCTTTCCATTTTCTGAGGGCTTTAATTTCTTTAAAGATTCAAAGTTCTTGCGATACAGGTCTTTCACTTGTTTGGTTAGCGTTACCCCAAGGTATTTTATGTTGTGTGTGGCAATTGTGAAGGGTGATGTTTCTCTGATTTCTTTCTCAGCCCTCTTATTGTCTGAATATAGTAGGGCTACTGATTTTCTTGAGTTGATCTTGTATCCTGCCACTTTGCTGAAGGTGTTAATCAGCTGTAAGAGTTCCCTGGTAGAGTTCTTTGGGTCATTTATGTAAACTATCATATCATCTGCAAATAGGAAAAGTTTGACCTGTTCCTTTCCAATTTATATTCCTTTGATCTCCTTTTGTTATTGTATGGCTCTGGCTAGAACTTCAAGTACAATATTGAAAAGGTAAGGAGAGAGTGGACAGCCTTGTCTTGTTCCTGATTTTAGCGGAATTGCATTGAGTTTCTGTCCATTTAGTTTGATGTTGGCTGTTGGTTTACTGTATATAGCTTTTATTATATTTCAATATGTTCCTGTTATTCCAGATCTCTCCAAGACCTTTATCATGAAGGGGTGTTGGATTTTGTCAAAGGCTTTTTCAGCATCTAGTGAGAGGATCATGTGATTTAACAAAGAACATTTTTTTTCAAGACAGGGTTTCTCTGTATTGTTTTGGAGGCTGGCCTCCAAGTCACAGAGATCCGCCTGCCTCTGCCTCCCGAGTGCTGGGATTAAAGGCATGTGCCACCAACACCCGGCAACAAAGAACATTTTTAAAAAATGTATTTTACCAGCTCAGTTAGTGTAATACAATGTATATTTGCAATAAATACAATGATTAAAAAACATTTGTTTCAGTAAGTGGGACTAATTGGTTGAAATCACATTTGTGTTTAGCATATACAGCCAAATAGGTCAATACAACACAACCTGAGGTTTCCATGTACTGTTCCAGCTGGCCTAATTATGAAGGGTTTCTCTAGATTCTCGTTTCTTAAAATGCAGATATCTTATTCAAAACAGTACTAAATACTGTTTGGAGAGGGTAAGAACTAGCAAGTGGCCTAATCTTGTAAATTGTTTCTTTCCTTCCAGCCACCTAAGTCAGAGAATTTTCCCCTCTAACTGTGAGTTCAGTTGTTAAAGAGAGAAGTAGTTCTCTAAAAACAGGTTATAGTGGTCATCACAGTCAAAGGGGAAAGGTTATTTTCATCCTGTGATGAGATGCTGAGACACCCATAAAAACCTTTGTTTTGGGTTGATGGTTAGCCATCACCCGTATCCTGGACACTGGCCACCTTAGTTATCTCCTTTCCTGTCTCTGGAGCACTCTGGGCTATGAGGTCAGGAGAGGCTGGTCTTTAAATAAGTTCCTACTTTTTCCAAAGCCACCATGCTCCTGGCTCATTGCTCTCAGCCCAGGGCAGTGGAGACCTGTCTGCTTTGGCTCAGTGCCCCGCCTCCGGGTAGGTCTTTCTCAGTGTCATTTGTTTTTTCTGTCCCCTGTACATATAAAGTATCAGATGGGTTTGCATTGGATCCTTGACTCTGTTCACAGTAACACCATGCTCCTTAGGTAGACTCCTCGCAGTAGCTCATGTCATGGATATCACTGATTTTCCTGCAGAATGCTTGAATCTTTCCAAGGAAGGATGACCGCTTCCTAGATAGTGTGTAGTATGGAAGGACTGTTGTTATAACATAACTTTCAGGGATAAGAGCAATGTTTAGATATCAGATGGCTAATAAGTTTCTCTTCCTAAGAACTGTTTGCATGCTAAGGTGTTTTGGGTTTTTCACATTGATCTGAATCTGCATCCTCTAAATTATTCAAATCAGAACAAGATGTTATCAGTGTTTCAGTCAAGGGAAATTGGTAAGCAGTTAGTCCCAAAAAAATACCACTCAAGTTATGAGAGGTCAGCTGTGTCCCCATAGACTACTTTAAGGTCTTTTTTGTTTTTATTTATGTGTTCTTGTTTTTTTTTTAAGACAGGGTTTCTCTGTGTAGCCCTGGCCATCATGGAACTCACTTTGTAGACCATGCTGGTCTGAAACTCACAGAAATCCACCTCCCTTTGCCTCCCCAGCACTGGGATTAAGGTGTGTGCCACCACCACCCAGCGTGAGATTTATTTTTAGTGCATATTTTCATGTTGAATTATACATGAAGACTGTTATTTGTACTTTCCCAGATACTCATTTTGTTTCATTTGTAGTTTATAGATCAATTACATTAATACTGTGAGTTTGATTTGTTAAATAAGTTATGAGCTTTATTGAAATTATATACTATAATTATGTTTTGAAAGCCTCTCATGCCTGATTCTGTGTCCTGAGCTTTTTGTAACAGTGTGTCTGTTGCCTTCAGAGCACGAAGACTTTTTAACAGTTGCAGATTCACTGAAGAAAGAATTTGATAGTCCAGAAACTGCTGATCTGAAGTTTCGAATTGATGGGAAATATATTCATGTCCATAAAGCTGTTTTGAAAATCAGGTATTTTTGCATGAGTTAAGAGTCATCAGTAACTTTACTTTCTTTTTGCTATTTCCATTTGTTTATTACACCACAGACTAGACACTAAGAAGAAATTGCTATGGCAGTACAAAGAAGTATGATAACTTAGGATTTTTGGCAGATACCTGTATTATCAAAAGTATCTTTTGCTTGTGTTCATGCAGTTTGTTTTTTTCTGTTGTTTAATTTTCTGTAGTACTGAAAATTATACCCAGTGCTTGTGAATACTAGGCAAGTACCCCCAGTTCTTCGTTATTTTTCAAATTACAAATTGGGCTGGGAGTGTAGCTCCGTAGTAGAGCAGTTGTCTAGCATGAGCAATGCCCTGGGTTTGATTCCCTAACAGTAAAAACAAATGAATTAATAAATTCATTACAGCTCTAGTAGATGCTTATTTGAGAGTAAATATCAGTATATATCCTCTTCTACTGTTAAAGATGAAGTTTTCCCAAACAGAAAACTTTTATAATAAGGAATGTAAATTGCCAGCCAAAGAAAAGTTGTTTAGATAGAATAAGTGGCAGGAGTTCCTGAGTAAATGTGAGGTCACTGAGCATTAATTAGTAATGACCAAATGATTGTTTACTTAGATGCCTCTACAGAGTGCACACATGAACTCAAACCATTGAATTGGCCATTTATGTCTTCAGGAAGTTCAGTTAAAACCCATTTGTGGGTGGGGGTACAGCTCAGTTAGCAGAACGCTTGCCTGCCATGTGAGAAGCCACTGCAGAAAACTGCTGTTCCCCAGCATTTGTGGGTGAAAGCAGAAGAATAGTAAATTTTAAGAGAACTGAATAGCCATATGTCATTCATTACTTTGAGCAATAGCTATATGGACACAGTAATGGATGAAAAGATGATTACACGCGTTTTTTACCTATAACTCTGTGGGGTGTGCGTGTGCGTGTGCATATGCATGCGTGCATGTGTGTGTGCTTGCTTTTCTCATACAGATATTCTAATCTGTTACATCCATTCTGTATTGCTTAGAAATATTTTAACCCCTCATAGTAACTATCACTGAACCCATTTTTAAAAGAACTCCAAGTAAATGTTGTGTATTTCTGTACCATATTCCACTCTATGACTAAGCTACATCCCCAGCCCTCATTGTGTTGTTTAAATTGCATTTCTGTATACATAAAACCAAAAACAAGTCATCCAAACACTTGATTAGAATGGGTACTGATGGAGACAGTGCTGCTGAAGTACTGGTTACTTCTGGTCCCTCTATCTAATTGATACTGTTAAATGGTGATATGGAGATGAGAGAGATTTTAGCAACATTGCACATAAAAGTCCTTGCATAGCAAATACTTTGGGTGCTAACAGTGAATGATCCCAGCTTGTGCAGCGCAGATGGTAAAGGATACTTTTAAATCTGTTATTTGCTTTCAGCCCTTTTGTTGGTACGGTTTGCTTTTGTTGTAGGTGTGAGCACTTCCGATCCATGTTCCAGTCCTACTGGAATGAGGACATGAAGGAGGTGATAGAGATAGACCAGTTTTCTTACCCCGTGTACCGTGCCTTTCTCCAGTACCTCTACACAGACACAGTGGATCTGCCACCCGAGGATGCCATAGGTACTGCACGGGGTACTGCTGGTCAGGCCATATGCCCGTGATTCTGTCCTATTCTTAGAGCACTGGTATACAGTAATTTAGAGGTGGATTAACTTTTGTACACTTAAAGATAGTGTTTAAAGTAAACATCTCTAAACAGCTACTATTGTTTAAAATTATGGACATACTGTATAACTTTAAACTTATTTAAAATTTATAAATGAAATTGTAGGTTTCTAATGCATTTAAAACTTTTAGAAACAAAATAAGGAAGAGAATCCCTTTTTACTCTTTGTATTATGGGAGAAATTGTATAAAGTAATTATAGGACAGGTAACATTTTTGGAGGCATGAGAAATGGACTAAAAATATTTACTCAGTTTCAGAGTAGTGCTTGCTCAGGAACTGCTCACCTGAAATGAAAGTGGCATGTTATCATCTGTCGTGGGTGCTGTGAGCTGGTGTGACCCTAGTGCTCCTGCTTTTTAGGTCTTTTGGACTTGGCGACATCGTACTGTGAAAACAGACTGAAGAGGCTTTGTCAGCACATCATCAAGCGAGGAATTACCGTGGAGAACGCTTTCTCATTATTCTCTGCTGCAGTCAGATATGATGCAGAGGTAACATAGAAGTGCCCCAGCTCCCTCCCTGCCAGCCCGCTTCCCTCTCTCCTGTGACACAAGGAGCATGGCTCCCCTCACCTCTCTGTAGTGACTCGTGACAAGGCCTCAGTGGTATCGGCCTTGCTTCTTTCATCTCTGTTCACTGTTTCAGGATCAGTTATGTTTCTGCTTCTGCTGTTAACTAATTGGCTGACGGCCGCAGTGGGAGTGTCAAGTGCGGGACTCACTGCACTGGCCGGCAGCACGCTTTAGTTCTGTCTGCTGATGTCAGTGCGTCTGTTCTCAAGACCGCTTTGCTGCGTCCACCCCGTCAGAAGCCCAGATGCTGTTTGCTTTCCATCTGTGAGGGTCTGCAGCTCTGTCCTTGTCCTGCAGCTCGGTTAGGGTTGTGTAAAGAACTTAATTGTGTTCTGCCTCTTTTTTAAAAAAGTTTTTAGTGCGTGTGTGTGTGTCTGTGTGTGTACACATGTGCATGTCTGTAGACTAGAGAGCCTGTACTCTTCTTCCATCTTTGCATGGCCTCCAAGGATCAGAGTCAGTTGTTAGCCTTATGCAGAAAGTGTCTTTACCCACTGAGCCATCTCAGCAGTCCCCATTCTGTTTACATGGAGTTGAATGTCAAATCTGGGTTTCTCAGACTTCTAGAATCTGATGAGTGGTGTTCTGTAGTGTGCAAGGCATTAAACTTTCCTGAGTTGAGCTGAGTCACAGACTACAGACGTCTCATGAGAGAAGCTGCACCTGATTCTCCACGTGTGCAGCGCCTAGCACAAGCACTGGGGCGTGGCAGATGCTCTTGAATTGTGAAGACAGTGCACAGAACTGTGCAGTAGACACTGCTAATGCACTCGTAGCTGTACAAATTCATAAAAAAATAACAGGCTCGAAATGGAGCCTGTCTTTCAGAGGTGTTTTCTCATTTGACATGCAGAGTCTCTGGTAGCTGGAAATTTATTAAAGATACACCTTGTGGCTTTTGAGGTGTAACAGGATAAACTTCCTATCTGTGACACTTAGGGACTGAGTTGACCATTATGTCTTTTATTTTCAAAACCTATCCTATTTTTGCTTGAGGTTCTTTTATGATAATAAATATTTCACAAGGTCAATAGTAGCTGACTTTGGAGCCTGACAACAAATGGAAACATGGTCAGAGTCGATTGTATCTAATGGAAAATGGAATGTGGTTTGCTTTCCTCCCCTTCCCGTCACACCAGTCTGTAGCAGAGTTCTAATAGGTCTTAAGAACAAAAGCCCAAAGTCAGATATAGGGGAAAATGCTGAGAGGTCAGAGGGACAAAGGAGCAAGCCACAGCCACACCTGACTTCACTAACTTCCCAACCAAAAAGAGCCTGAGCTCCTGTCTCCTCCCACCTCCTCTCTCCAGCCAGCCATATCACTTCCTGTCTGTCTGTACATACTTCTAGAACTCTATGGTTAGCTGTTGGCTAGTTCCACCCGCTGATCTTCAGGCAAGCTTTATTTGTTAGAGTATAAACAAGATATCACCACACCTGTCTGTTACAAATGCTGTCTCTTTAGACTTCATTTCCACATAAGAATATAATTTTAAATTGGGCTGATGCTGTTTCTCTCCATTGAGGATTGACTCTAGACTCTTTTGTGCCTCTCCACACTTCTCTGCTCTGTGCTCAGGCCTGTTGATTTTAACAGCCAAGATAGCCTGACAAGAGGCTAGCGCGTAGGTCCTCTTACTGGAAACTCATTCCCCACTTTCACCTAAAATCTACCTTTAAAAGTTTACAGGAAAAGACCAGGCACACACCTTTAACCCGAGAATTTAAGAAGCAGAGACAGGAGGATCTCTGGGAGTTTGAGGCAGCTGCTCTGCATAGTGAGTAAGGCTAAGAAAAGACAAAAGGTTTTACTGGAAGAACTCAATGCCACTCAGATCGCAGCAGCCCATGCATGTCCTTTGTTCATTTTCACTTTAATCTCAGCTCTTGGACGCAGAGGCAGGTGGATCTTTGAGTTTGAGGCCAACCTGGTCTGCAGAATGAGTTCTAGGACAGACTCCAAACTACAAAGAAACCCTGTCTCAACACCCCCCCCCCCCCAGAGAGAGAGAGAGAGAGAGATACCCCCCCAAAAAAGAATTGTTTCTTAGCCAGGCATGGTGGCACATGCCATTAATCCCAGCACTTGGGAGTGGCAGAGGCAGGCAGATCTCTGTGAGTTCAAGACTAGCCTGGTCTACAGAGCAAGCTCTAGGACAGCCAGGGCTACACAGAGAAACCCTGTTTCAAAACAAGAGAGAACTGTTTAGAGAGACTACAAATGAATGTGATTATATGGAGCTTATCACCACATGGGCAAAGCCAGCACACAAAAACATGCTGAATTGAATAATTAAACCTGTTTGAAACACCAAAAATATATATTAATTGAATGAATAAACATGTTTGAAGCACTTCACTACAAAGGGGCACTTTTGTCTTTCAAGATAACAAACAAACCTTAAGTTCCACAAACATGACACATTCAATGTGGAAATAGAGTGAAATCATTATGATATACTTCTTAGATTTTGATACTGAGCTATATGATCAGTAAGTATGCTTATACATTTTATTTCTTTAGTACCTTTGAATGCTATAATTGGCCATAGTGTTCAAATCAAACCTATTACATACCTCAGTTGGTAGGAAGTAACTGACATTGTTAACCGACTGTAAAAACAAATTTTAGAAGCCTAGCTTTAGGGTAGCAGATGCCATTCGGTTGGGTCATGGCTGGTGCTCATGGCTTTGTAACAGTGACCGACTCGTCCGTGTGCCCTTTGAAGGAAACTTTTGAAGTTAATGTACAGAAAAAGAACAGGCATAGTAGTTGAACTTGCAGAAGCAGGGTCATGGTGCAAGTGTTAGGAAGGCACACTGTTTCACAGTGGACCGGGAGGAGCCGCAGTCCTCCAGCACAGGGTGCTGACTTGGGAGCAGTTGCTAAGTGCTGCGGAAGTCCGTGTGTTTAAACCCTGGGGCAAACATATCTGAGTGGCCTTCTGAAAAAGGGACAGTGTTTACTTACCACTGTGGAAGTCTTGGACTGCAAGAATGCCACTAATTGCTGTTTTAGTGCTGTAAACCAGAATGTTAGGGCTCCAGCCTAGTACTTAAGAAAATGGTAGAGAGAAAAGCAACTTGGTTTTCAGATGGTGTCATTATGGACTGTGAGCATGGGAGATGGCTCAGCGGGTAAGGTGCCTGCCACCAGCCCCAGCAGGGATCCAGCTCGGTTAGAGCCACACGTGTGGAAGGGGAGAACCAACCCCTGAATCTGGTCTCTGTGACTGTGCCTCCTCCAAGTTATTTTTTTTTTATTTTGGAATATTTTTCAAAATAGTCATTTAAAAATTAACAAACTACAGTTTGTTGAATCTGCCCTAGAGCCACTTTATAATTTCTCCATAGATTTATACATTTTAGTTTCTATTCCAAAGAAGACCTCTCAATTTTACATCCTCTCCTCCCTGTCCATGAAGCTTAACATTCCTTATTTTTATTATGGGAACTTTTTCATCTGCTGATGAAATGCCCCTTCATCTTCGTTGATTTTATTCTGGAAGTCTTTTTCAATCTACTGGTAAGATGGTACCTTTTTGGAATTTTTTATATTTGAAGTTTAGCAGTTCTTGATGGCTGTTTTCTAGCAATGCAAAGGTTGTGGTTTGCATTTATGTTCAGTTCATTCAGGAGCTGGCCACTTCCAAATGAGCATGTCCTATGCATTCTTAGAAGGTGAGAGTCAGACTCTTGTCATCAGAGGCAGACTGACTTATGCATCCAGAATTGATGAGATGGCTCAGTGGCTTAGGGTGCCAAGCCTGACAACATTGGTTCAATCCCCAGGACTCACATGGTAGAAAAGGGGAGCCAGCTCCTGCAAATTGTTCTCTAACTTCTGCTTGCTTACATGATTTGCCTGTGCTACCTTCCACCCCAAATAAAGAAATTCAAATGTAGATGAGAAAGAAACATGGATCTAGCCGGGTATGGTGGTACCTACCTGTAAGCCCCTAACTTGAGGATGAGGCAGGAGAATTCTGAGTTTTTATTGGGGTCAGACATAGTGAGAACTTGTCTTTAAAATTATTTATAGACCACACAAAAACAAACAAAAACCTGGATCCAGAGATGTGCTAACATTGTAAATGTCCTTTGAGTTGTCTGAGAAATAAAACTTGGGCAGCAGCTGAGACAAATTATCTGTGGTTTCTTTCTTGGTGGTTATTCATCTAGGTGCATTTTCTTGGAGTGGGAAGTTTTTCGCTCTTGGGACAGGAATCCTATAGTAAAGAAATAGAGATGTTCATAGGAGTCTGCCTGAGTACAGAAAGGGGCATTCTGTTGCCCTACCCTGAACTGTCTAGAAGTCTCACCTCAGGGCAGCTACACAGATAAAGTCAAGACCCTTCGCTTTAAATGTAGCATTCCTCACAACTTCTCAGCTGGCCCAATACCCTCCCCCCCCCCACCCAAAAAAAATCAAGCCACTTTGGTTTAAAAAAACTTTTTTTCTTTTAAGTTGTTTAATACATTAGAGTACTCTTCATATACGTACCAATTTGTGTGTGATAAGTGTATGCTTGCATTTCTGACTTGGCAGACTTACTGGGGGGTTTGCTGGGATGAGTAGATGTTTTAGCATAGACACCATTTCTGTATGATGCTTTATTGCTTAATGTTGGCAGTTGGTGACTTTCATTCATCTGCCTGACAATGCTAATCTGTGTTAAAGGCACTTGTCTGGGGTTGACTGGAGACTTTTAATAACATGCTGGAAGACATAATATATTATTGGGAACTTTAAAAATGAATTCATTTTTATTAGACCATGAAAGTAAAGTTTTGGAAGATAATCTTTTTTAAATATCATTTTGCTTTCTTAAATGTAACGAAATATGTACAGACTAAAGTGGCATTGGGATTTGTACAGTGTCTTGAGATATTTGCACTGTGTGACAGCCATGGAAGGCTTCTGATGATTGTGTGTGTGTCACACTTGGGTTAAGGAAACCATGTTTTTACTCTTGCGAGTACATGGCAGGTTTTCTGATGACATGTAGTCCTCTTGCTTGCCTGGTTTGAGCTATCTGATTTCAGGAATCTCTTTTGGGAAGGGTAAGAGAGTTGGGATGAGGGGATTTGAAGAGAAACAGTTCTTGGTTAATAAACAAAGGCCTCTTCCTGTTCTTATTTTTGTTGTGTATGTCCAGGATTTAGAAGAATTCTGCTTTAAGTTTTGCATCAATCATTTGACAGAAGTTACACAGACTACGGCATTTTGGCAAATGGATGGTCCCCTGCTAAAGGAGTTCATTGCTAAAGCCAGTAAATGTGGAGCCTTTAAGAACTGAAGCCTGAGGCTGCTGGGCTGGGTGTGAGTGCTCTGGGGCACTGTGGGTGATGTGATTCTGCAGGTAAAACCCCACCAGGTTGCTCTTGTCACATCAGAGACAGTGCTCTGTAGGAATATCTGAAGGATGCTTGCTTTTCATGAGCCCGTTTTACACAACTCTTGTTTCTAGATATGTATATTTTACATGTGATTTTCTTACATGTGGCTGATTGCCATGAAAGGATGAAAGTTTAGTTGCTTTTGAATTTTTAGTTTTCATGAGAGACTCTTTTGAACTTGGATTAAGGAAGTCAGTGAGATGTCCCTGGGTCTTTGGCAACAAGCCTGTTCACACTGCCCGTGAAGGAGAAGCCCAGTCCAGTGCCCCTGAGTGCTATTCACTGTCACCACCTTCCTGTGGGAGCACCAGCACCGTGGGAGGCTCGTAAAAAATACTGTTGAATTTGCATTAAACCCACTTAAACAGCCAAGAAATGTTTAGATTTGCCAAGAGTCTCTTAAGATGTGGGCATCTAGGTGCTGGAAAGATGGCTCAGCAGGTAAAGGCTCTTATCACTAAGCCTGAAGACTGAAGTTCAGTCCCCAGGAGAAAGAGAGCAGACTTTACAGATTGTCCTCTGACCACTCTATATGCACTGTGACCACACACATGCACACAATAAAGAAGTAATTTGAAAAACAAAAGATGTAACTACCTGAAGAGTAATGACTAGAACTACCTATGAGATGCTTAGGAGAAAAGAAGCAGTTGCTTTGATAAAGGAGAGTGACCTAGAAGCTACAGTCTCCACTAATTCAGGACTTAGCCTGAACATTCCCAGCAATGTTTCATTAGGGTTGCATTTGAGACTGCATTGCACACTACCCCCCAACCCCACCCTGTTAATACAGTGGCAGATACTCTACAAATGTGTTCCTTTGTGACTTGATGTGATTTTAAAACCACCCTTCTTACAGGATTCAATAGGGTCACTTTTTGGGTGGGGAAGTCTAGGCCATATTCCATCACAAATTCATTTGAAGCTTCACCTTCTGGTTCTGGGTTTTTCGTTCTTTAATTGTGTTAGGAATACTTTTTGGCTTGCTTTAGTCTTGTAATGGGGTTCCCCAAGTCACAGTTTTCCCTAAGAAGGCCATTTTCAAAGATTGTCTGTCTTTAGGTCTGACTGAATGTTAGTGGGATGCAGGAGTGTTGGTAGATCTGACTGCATGTTACCGGGATGCAGGAGTGTTGGTGTTGCAGCTTTACCCATTGAGCTTGCTTCCTCGGGGAGCCATTGTCTGCTCTCTCCTCCCTGGACTCCTTTACATTTGTGTGTGTTCTGTCTCCCGCTTAAACAGGACCTTCTGGACTTAGCCTGAGTACAGAGCCATGTTAAGAAGGAGGGAGTGCTGCAGGCTCTGTTGGAGCAGTGCTTTAAAATGTGTTATCAGGGTAGAGTGGTGAGCAGGGCACCAAAGATAGGAGTTCTTGACAGGAGAGATAAATACAAACCCAGAGTTTAACCCCTCTTCTTGTTTCCTGCTGTAGTAGTAAGTTAGAATTGACTCTTCTGTGACAGTTTTTCCTCCTAGGACATGAGTGCACATTAATTTGATGTGCTGTAATAGGCCGTCTGTATGACCGCTGTCCTGTAGACGTAGGGTGTCAAGGTGGTAACTTCAGTACGTTTACTATTGCTCTTACTTGAAAACCCTCTCCACAGAAAAGCACAACTCACAGCTGTAAACCCATAACCCTAGATGCTCACCTGACAAAACTCACTGAGTTCTGATACAACTGAAGACACACTTCTCAGCTCCCCAGGGAGCTTGAGTGGCTGTGTATGATAGTAAAAGAACAAATCCTTTCAAAAGTGTTTGAGTATTTTTTTTAATACAGCCTTTTTATTTTTCTATTTGGTTTTGTTTTTAATCATAGGAAACAAAAACTATTCTTGAAATTAATGTTTTCTTCTGATGTAATAATGGAAGCCAGAGAAGTCACATTTCTTAAAATAGCCTAAACTGTATCCTTGAACTTACTGGAACAATGTTTGATACTTGAGTATTTAGGATGCATTTATGTTATTTCTTGAATGACATTAATAAACAATCTCTTAAGTCAGGCATGTACAGTTGTGGTTGTTTTCTCCTTTAGAATATAGTAATATACAGCCTGGAAAAGGGAGAGGAGCTTGTTATTTTGGTACAACATGGATTAATTTGTGGACTTAAGTGAAAAAAATGTCAGCCACAAAAAGACAAGCAATATGCCGTCCACTTTCTAGATACAGAAAGAGGGTGGCTGTCAGGGGCTGGGAGAGGTTAGGGCTGTTAAGTGGGCACATTCTGTTTTTCATGAAGAAGAGGGTTTTGAATGAATGATGCATTTTTACTATAGTTGATGTTACTGAACTAATATTCTTTTTTTCTCGCATACATTATTTGAGTCTCACACAGCTGTATGAATTAAGCACAGATTTTTACAGTTAGCAAAGCTTCATAGACAAGGTGATATTCTTAAAAGGGTTGAAATGGTAAATTTTGTTGCATCTGTCACAATTTTAAAAATTACCAACATTAGAATAATAAGATACCACTGTATGCTACAAACCACAAGGTCACCCAGTAATTATACAGCCATCATTTCATGAGATGACCCACCAGAACCATGGGCTCTGCATGGAGGAATTCAAACCAATGCGAAGGACATATTTGGCGTTATAGTCTTGTGAATAAAAGTGACTGTCTCTTGCTGTAGATCCTTCTAGTAGCTCATTCCTGTCTGTAATTGCTTCTGTAATTCCCAAAGTTCAGTGCTATATGATCATTTACTGGGAACAATATCTCCCATGCATTTGGAGTTTACTGATTACACTCCCTAGCTATGTGTAAAAACTGTTCTCCATTACCATGTCTTAGTTTACTGATTACATTCCTTAGCTTAGTAGGACCTGTTTCCCACTACCAGGTCCTTGTTCCCCCCCTTGTATGTAATTGGAGAGATCTGCCTTCAGGCAGTTATCCTTAATGACAGGCATTTGGTCAATGTTCAGGGCCCAGGCAACAGCATCCCATCTAAGACATTCCCAGATATCCAACGACATAGAATTGCTACATGCCTAAAACTGATGATTCATAACCACTTAGACAGATAAGAAAATAAACATGCCCTGGTTTTACTTCACTGGCAGATAGAAAAGTGATAACCTAAACTAGCCCAGCTCTAAAAGATTCTCAAACTTCATGCATTTGCCTTCATCCCAGTTTACTAACCCAAGATCTTAGCTCAGGGATTTACTGTTTCGTTTCCCCTAAGAAGATAAAGACAGAGGTAATCAGGCAATTTGCTCACCCTCAGGAAAAAATAAACTTTCTTGTAGACAGACCTGTGCCACTACAGAGCACTGGAAGGCACCAGGTTCTCTTTCTTGTGCAAATTAAACTTAGATCCTCTCCTTGACTTATAGCCCTATGCAAGTAATGCTAAAAGTTTCTTAGCTGGAAACCATAGTGAAAGTGCCACAGCAGACCAAAAGCTGCCTCTCTGTTGTTTACATAGATTGCCTGGTTACCCGATACCCTATTAATGCTGGGAGAAAAGCTGCCCATGAGTAAAAAGACAGACAATCTTTGCCTTACACATGATTTTACTAAATATAAACATTTTAACTCTTTATCTAAACTACTTTAAAGTGTATCTTAGCGCACTAGTCTCCCTTTGTAGAATTCCTTGATGATTTAATCTCTCTTAACTAACCTTCTCCCTTAAGGAGTTAACAGAACATTCACAAAGCCACTCCCACCTTTGAGCTGACAGCTATCATTTGCCTATGTGTATGCAAATTCTTATCTGTCTTTTATGGTGCAAAAGAACTCCAGTCCTGGACCCTGCTAGGAGGCTGGGAAACTGCTGATAGTAAAGGTATATAAACTGGAAACATTGGTTCCTGAGATATAGAAGAATAAAGAAACATACAGAGAAGCAATCGCGTGTGAGTTCCTTTTTTCCCTTAGACTCTCTTAATTGTTTTTCCCTCACCTGCTGTAGAGTCTTGATTGGACCCTATAAGGAATCCCAAAAGAGGGCTAGTACCCCCCCAAAATCCTAAAAACTATGAATGTGTCAACTGCTTCTCAACTACCCCCAACCCAAAGGTTTTATTTCTGTTAAAAGAGTATAGTTGAATTATCAGAGTGGGAAATGCATTTGAATTGGGAGTATGTAAAAATGAAAAGTAGCAGCCACTGCCCTTGTGATACATAATGATTATTAGGGAAAAGTGGAGGTTAGGCTAACAACTAGTGATATAATGGGATATTTGTAAACTTTTTTATCGTTAATTTTGTATGGGGGGGTCACAGACAGTACATATTATGGCACTCTTGTGAAGGTCAGAGGGCAACTTGTAGAAGTCAGTTCTGCTGTGTGGGTTCCTGGCATTAAACTCAGGTCATCAAGCTTGGTGACAAGTGCTCAGCCATCTCACCAACTTTTTTTTAGATAATGGAATCAAATGAAGTTGACCTAACAAACAGTTGTTCTGAAGATGGTTGTGTAGAATAGGGAAAATCATAAATTGTTGTTTTTTAGTTCATCTATAACACAATAGGATAACCAAGGGTGTTGATGAGCCTTCCCCTAGGTCTACAAAATGCAGCATTGAATAAGGGAATGTGTGTGCAGGATCCCTAATTGTAGTGACCAGTCCCCCATTTTAGCAGCCATGACAGGCTAACATGACCTTGTCGCTCCTGTCCTGGTCACTAGGAGGTCAGATGCCTCCTCGTAGCAAGGAACCAATCAGAAGTTAGCTGGCAGGGCTGTGCTTTATGGCTCTGGGCGTGTTTTACAGAGAGTGCACAATAGTGACACACAGAGCATAGCAACCGCCCTGGGAGGGCCTATGGGCCATAACAACCAGTTGACCAATAACACAGGGCGGAAGTGCACCAATCCTGAGACTGTTTCATACCCCTAGACACTCCCCTTATGCTGCCCTTTAAGGTCCCTGCCTCAAGGTTGCTTGGGATCTTTCTCCAGCCATCTGCTATGGTGGCGGGGTGAAGGGCCCAAGCTAATGGGTTTAGCTTGTTAAATAACTTCAATAAAAGACTCTTTGCTTTTGCATTGAAATGGGCCTTTTGGTGATTTTTTGGGGGGTTCAGAATTTGGGCACAACATTAATGTTTACTTCCCATGATGCCATCTACTGTAACCTGGGGTTCCATACATTCTCTTATATAGAAATGATGAGTGTGATTATTTGCTTCATTTTTCAGTAACAACAGACTTATTTGGTCAGTTTGCCAAATATGCACCAATGTTATGAACCCAAGCAAGCGGTGCTCCCTTTTGCCATGTAATTTACTGTGACTGACAACGCTGAATGTAAGGGAGGAGAGGAAACTTTAACATAGAAGTGTCCCGCTGATTCTGATGGGTGGTCAGATTGCAGTCATGTCAGTTTACCCTTCATGAAGTGACATTGGTAACCACAGTAGTGCTCCAGGAATGATTCCTTAACAAGTATGTTTGAGCACCCATTCCAAACTCGACACCATGCTAGAGACACAGCTCCATCTGGTTCTGATAGGCAGCATTGTTGTGGAGGTCACAGTAGAAATTAGAAATGTGACTGTAAAGGAGTCAAGGGTCAAGAGTGATGTGGGCATGCAGATCTGAACTGCATATTGTTAGCTGGAAAAAGAAGTCTTCGTTCTTGATGTTCTTATTCAAAGAGCCAAGTTTCAAATGTTGGTGTTTGTCTTGCAGATGACACATACCCTTTTAATAATAACTGTGGCCAAAAAGACACTTCTGAAGAGACTGATGGAGACCCATATAAAATGGATAAAACAGAGCAGAGCATTCTACATTGTTACAGCTGAGGACTGTTGTAAACTGTATTAAATAAACTGTCCACTCTCTACAGTGTATTTTACAAACTTTTATTGAAAATGCTAAGTCTTGGAAATGTGGTAGTGAGCAGAAACCCAGGTTAACAGTAAGTAAGCCACGGGAATGAGTTTCTGCCCTAGTCTAATGGGGTTATTAGTACTGAGAGGAGGCTATTGTGAGACCTACTGGAGGGGCAGCAGAGGCAAGAGAAAGTTCTAAGATTTCACAGCGGGATGTGCAAAGGCGCTGGTATTGACTGGGGTGGGAAGGGGAGGCACCAACCAATAGAAAGATTTCCTCGCCCCTCAGAGAACGGATGTGAAGATCTGTTCTCAGCTCATCCAGTTGACCTGAGAGCAGTCTTTATGGACAAGGACAAGTAGGACAAGAGAGGAGACAAACCCCCAGTCAGGTATAAAATAGCAATCAGCAGAAGCAGGTCAGGGAGGGGTGGGGACCCATGTGTCTGTCATAGGCTGTCTTCTGAGCCTGCTTGCATATCAGCAGACTCCTGGCGTTTGAACTGGTGGTTCCTACGAAGATGGTGGGGATCTTGAAGAAGAACTTGAGTGGTTCAGGACTCCATTTTCTTGAAAGGAGCACAGGGTTTGTTCTAAGTTACCAAGTGCCTTAAGCTGCTGTGTCAGCTGCCTCTGCCTTTCTTCCTGCTCACAAGCTTTACTCTGTATTACTTTAAAAAAAAATAGAGTGACTTTAGTACATGCAGTAATTTGATTAGAAAGTATGTACTGTCTGTAGTCTGGATTAGTTCAAATATAAAACATAGTAGTTATGCCCCTAATGAACAGAAATGGTCCTCCTAGGCCTTTGCTTCCTCTTCGGCCTCAGGATGAAACCCTAGCATTTATCACATGAGTCTGCATTTCTTTATAGTGGAACAGGGTACAAGAATCCATTCATGAGCACATCTCTGCTCTAAAGACATTTGTTACATCACAGCTTTGGGTATGATTTGGGAAGGGAGAAGCTCTCATTGCAGAAACCTAACCATGCTGTTTTAGTTAAGAATTAAAGTTAAAAGTTTAATTGAAGTTTTAAATTCATAGTTGTCGGTATGACTGCGTAACTGCACTTGGCTTGAAATACTGGGCTGAATTCAGCCAGACCAAAATGGCACTGTGTCAGGGATTAGCCTTTCCCACAGGTTCTCGGGCAGTCCCGGTTAGGGTCTTGAGGTACCCCACATACACTGTGACATGTTCCAGACACATAACTTTCATACTATATGACAATGTAAGTATAGGAAATACAGTGTTTTGAAGGCTGTTTTTTTAGGCTATTCTTATGAACAGACACTCTCAAGCAGCTTTTAAAGTAATTTTTCTGCTGACTAAAAATGAATATTTCAGAGTTCAAATAGGAATGAGTAACAGGCAACCAAGCTGAGAGGCTGTGCATATTGGGGTGACACAGGCAGACTTTTCTCCACAGGGAAAACCTGCTGTCCTATCGTTAGTTACGAACACGGTAGGGCAGAGTGTTATGCAGTAATGGGGGAGCTCTTCATACCAGTCCTGTGTGAATCTGGCCCTCACCCATGTCCATGGATGCAGTGCATACAGGTATTTAGTACTGAAGAGGGCCATAATGAATGCATGCTTCTTATGTTTTTCAGACAGGGTTTCACTGTGTGGTCAGGCTGGCAAGCCTGCCTCACCCTTTCTACTGCTAGGATTACAGGTGTGCACCACAATACACAGCTAACTGCATCACCTAAAAAAAAAGACAAAACTTTTCTTGGCTATTCTTGTTTCTTTCTTTCTTTTTTTTTCCTGATGAAGTTTAGAATGACAATACTCACTCCATCAGAAGATGAGCTGTGAAGATAAACCTTAGGAAAAGAAACATTTCTTCAAGTAAGAGGGAAGCAAGCAGCAGGATGGGCCACTGTTGCGTCCATCTTGCTGCCTGGGGGCAGAGAGGCTGCAGGAAGCCTCCTGAACCTGTCTATACATGGATCAAAATACTGTACAGTTTTGGAATCAAAAACTTTTATTGTTTCTCCCTTGTAGTCAGTTTTTCTGGTGTCTATCTGGAAAGCACAGAACTGTAATCCATCCACGTACAAATCACTGCTGTTTCTAGGGTGTGATCTGTCTGTCTGTCTGTCTGTCTGTCTGCCATCTATGTCTGTGTATGTGTGCAACTGCAGTTTTATGCATGTATTCTCTGTATGTCATGCTGCTTTTGTAATAGGATTTTTTTCATTTGATAAAAACTGTCTTTTAGAAGTATGGCTATTGTTTTGTCACCTGTCATGTTGATCTGAATCATAAATGTCTCTTTATAAATCACCTACCTTCTTGGAATTTTATTAATGTGTCTTCAAACAATTCACAGTCAAACAGTAAAGTATCAATGTCTTCATAGTCTAGAAGAAGAAACAACTTCCTGTGTTAATTTTAATGTGAACATATCACACAGGGAGAAATCAGAAAATAACACCCCCCAGTATGGAAGAATAAGTAGCCCAGCAGTAAGCACAGTGCAGAGGCCATCAGGGAACCCGTGAGAAGCATCAGCTCAGTATCTCTGTGCAGCTGGAACTTATGGGAGGAACGCCCATGTTTCAGGGATCCCCTAAGTGATTATGAGGCACCCACAAGTTTGAGAGTTCTTGATCTTCAGAAAATACGTAAATAAGATTATATAACAAATGAACTCTTGGAAGTGTTTAGCTGTAATTTATCTTTTGGTTTTATCATATAGAAAACCATTTTAAGTTAGTTCAGATTTTATTGTCGCTTACAGTATGAAATATCCAAATTCCCCTAACAAGTAACTATAAAGCTTTTTTTTTTTAGCTCATTCTGTAGGTTATAAAAGGTCACAGTAACTATATACTTGCAAACTAGGAACTCATTAAGAAAGTAACTTCTGTTATAGAGTTGATCTAAACAACTACTCCATGGTCTGGCAAGATGGCTCAGCAGGTAGGGATGCTTGCTGCCACCTGATGACGTAAGTTCAATCCCCAGAACCCACATGGTGGATGTAGAACCGACCTCCATGTGTGTGCTGTGGCAGGTGCACAATGCAATTTTTAAAAAAAGATTTATTTGTGTGTGTGTGTGTGTGTGTGTGTGTGTGTCTGTGTGTGTGTGTGTGTGTGTGTGTGTGTGTGTGTGTATACACATGGGTATAGGTGTCCTCGGGGGCCATAAGATTGTCAGCTCCCCAGGAGATTGAAGTACAGGAAGTTGTGAGCTGCCACACATGGTGCTGAAAACCAAACCCAGGTCTTTTGCAGGGACAGTATGTGCTCTTTACCACTGAGCTGTCTCTCCAAGCCCTGTAGTGATTTTTTAAAAACCCTTGATTTATTAAGGAATAGAATTTGAGGCACATGAAAATTATAGCCTAGAGGCTGCTTCTTAGTACCATGTTGGGTGGCTTATGACTGCCTACAATTCTGGCTCCAGGGTACCAGACAGTTCTGTCCTGTATGGGCAACTGTACCCCCATGTCCATATCCTCCCAACATACATGTATACATATTTAAAAATAATATAAGTGTTTCTTAAAACAGCTGTGACAACAACAAAACCAGTCAAACTAACTCGTCACAAGTGGCAATGAATGTTCCTTTACCAATTCAGTTATGTGTACCTCTGGGAAACAGTCTTCCAGGCAGCCGTGCATTTTTCCCACTAATAAAGAATCTGACTTCCCATATCTTATTGATTTATTGTGGACAGTAGATCTGGCACTAAGTTGATTTTTTAGATTTATGATTTTGTGTTGGAGTGTTTTGCTTGCATGTACATATGGGTACCATGTGCATGTCCAGTGACTGTACAGGATAAAAGAGGGTGTTAGATTCCCCTCGAACTGGAGTTATGGTTGTGAACCACCATCTAGATGCTAGAAACTGACCTTGGGTCCGCTGCAAGAATACCAAGTGCTCTTGAGCACTGAATAATCTCTCCAGTCCATAACCAGTGTTTTAAAAGAATAATTTAAAGAAGGGAGGGAAAAGGCACGTAAAGAAGAAGATTTGTTTTCTAGTATTTGTTTATATTTAGCCAATTCAGTACCTGATTCTGAAGCGGTCTCATTCAGGAGTTTTCCTTGAATTGAATCAAGTTTTTCTAGTATCCCTTCAAATAATTCATTAAGAAGTCCTGCTTCTTTGCATTTCTTCAGAAAAGGAATGTGGCCAGTTACATCTAAGAACAAAGAACTCACCGTTAGGAGGAAATGGTCTTAGGGCAGCTATTCGCATCAGATGGTGGTTACTTTATGCTTTACCAGTTGATGGGTGAGCATAATTGTCTGAATTTTCTGTAGCTCAAATAATAAATGATACAAACAATGGAAACTTATCTCTGCTTATAGTAACTATTTGAATTAATATGTTTTTGTAAAACTTAGCTTCAAGTGCTTGAGCTGACAGCCCCTCATTTTTGTCACAGATGCCATGCTGGAAGGACATCCCCTTCTTATAGAACAAAAGATACCTGTCACTGTGAGTTGTAGTTTACCACTGGGTTCTGGCCTCAGGCAAACCTACCTTCCTTATTGTGTCTCAAATAATTTTATATGGCAGAGGTTCTAATAGAGTGCATAGTTGTAATAAAAAAAAAGACTGATGTTCTTAATAGGTACCAAAAGTCCAGAAGAATAAAGTCAGAGCATGACACCAGCATTAGAAGAGATGGGTCAACATTTTTGTAAGGATTTGGAGGCCATCGTGTTTGTACAGCCCTCACTGAAAACAAACCTTTGTGGCTGAGGGGCTCTTCTGTCACGTGTTTTTTGGGTCTACCCAACTTCTTTGGTGGCTAGAAGAGAAAACCAGATTATGTATTATGTATTATGTATTAATCAAATTTAAAGCAACAACAACACTGTTAGGCTGACTTTTTTTTTTCAGTTTAGTTTAATCTTGGTAAATTGTATCCAAATGGCACTCTCAAATAGCTGAGACATATGGGGTGTGCTGTTGGTGTCCTGCAAAATAACTCTTGAATAAACA
Source organism: Mesocricetus auratus (assembly GCF_017639785.1). Lineage (NCBI taxonomy): Eukaryota > Metazoa > Chordata > Mammalia > Rodentia > Cricetidae > Mesocricetus > Mesocricetus auratus. Next base: position 9,100,537 of record NW_024429269.1, on the reverse strand, counting down.
CTAAGAAGGAGAGATTGCTATCTTGCACTAATTTAGTTTATATGAACTGATAGAAATATTCTCTTAAATCTCTCCAAATCTTTTACATTTTAGGTCTACCAATCCCGAAATTGTAAGTTAGAAATTAGGTCATGTGTGGACAAGTAGCTGGGAAACACTTGGTTCTGAACGAATACTTGTCTGTACTCTTAGCCCGTTTAGGACTAAGTACCCTGTAAGGTCAGATGTTTTCACTAAAATGCTGCCAAGGGATGCTTGATAGAAGCTGAGGGGATACTGTCATCTCCTGAGCTTCTGGCTTCTGACTAAGTGTGCTTCTAACACATCAGGACCCTTTCCAAGACACCACCCTAAGACTCGCTCCAGCTCCACTGGGGAGAGAACACGCATGAAGGGTGGTGTGCAAATGCCAGCTCCTCCAACGACTTGAAGTGTGAGCCTCAGACATTCAGAATTTTAGGTAAGGATTTTATGTGAAGAAATGAGACTATAAGTCAAATTACCTGTTCCGGGGTGCCTGATGGGAAGAGTTTCTTCCTTCCTCTCTTTTTCAGCAAGCTTGGGCTCTCAGCTAAAATAGAAACTATTGAAAACTTAGAATATATAAAGCAAAAGATCGCTGGGTGGTGGTGGTGCACACCTTTAATCCCAGCACTTGGGAGGAGGCAGAGACAGGAGAATTTCTGAGTTCAGGGTCAGCCTGGTCCACAGAACAAATTCCAGGACAGTCAATGAGAGGGAAGGAGAGAGGGAGATAAAAAGAAAGGGTTACTGTTTGCATAAAATTAAAAATATATGCAAAAAGTTGCTACAAAAATCAGAAGACTGGGTAAACGTGGACCACAGCATGTGCAACTTACAAAAAGGGTAAATTATATGCAACTTACAAAAAGGGTTAGTTTTAATTAAAAGTTCATAAGCCAGTGTTAAATTGATAAATGGCAGATGGTGTTTAACTGAACAGAAAAGTCAACTTGGGTCATAGTTGTTGAAAAGGTGTGGTGATACGTTTTCACCATCAAGCTGGCAGATGGTCTCTAGCTAACCCTTGCAGAGATTTGGGCAGATGTGCTTTCCTTGTCTAGAGTAGGATTGATTATCAGCCAGTGATTGTTCATCCAGAATTTTATCATTTATATCCTTTGGCCCACTGATTTCTCTTATAGCAGTTGTACTTAACAGGGTAGTTAGGAAGTGAGACAGTTTTATGGTGAATAATTTTTTTTGTTTGAGATGAGGTCTAACTATGTAGCTCAGGCTGGCCTGGAACTCTAACTCTAACTAACTCATCTCTCTCTCTCTCTCTCTCTCTCTCTCTCTCTCTCTCTCTCTCTCTCTCTCTCTCTCTCTCTCTGTGTGTGTGTGTGTGTGTATACATATACACATATTATTATCATCATTCCCTGTCAATACACAGTGATGGCAAACAACCCTTTAATGGTACTTTCCAATGAGTTAAAAACATAATGACTATGGCTAGAGATGGCTCAGTGGTTAAGAGCACCTGTTGCTCTTTCAGAGGACCCAGGTTTGGTTCCCAGCACCCACATGGTGGCTCAAACCATCTGTAACCTAAGGTATCCATACAAACAGGTACACATAGGAAATTAAAATTGAGAAGAAATTAGATTATTTCATGTTTGTACCTAAATAATTAACTTTCCTTAAACCCACTTTAGAAACTTACCACTTTGACTGGTCCCTGGTTGTACAAACAGGTGCACATAGGAAATTAAAATTGAGAAGAAATTAGATTATTTCATGTTTGTACCTAAATAATTAACTTTCCTTAAACCCACTTTAGAAACTTACCACTTTGACTGGTCCCTGGTTGTTCTGGAGCATGTTGTTGGCAAAATAATCTGAAAATACAGAATTTCAAAGAATTGCCAAATCTTTTAATTTGTAGAGATCCACCTGCCTCTGCCTCTCCAGTGCTGGGATTAAAGGTGCATACCACTATGCAGGCCTCCCCAGAAGCTCAGAGTTATCTCCTTTAGACCTGGTACCTCTGAGTACTTTTCATCTGGTTTCAAACTGGCTTTAAATTTGTGCCTCCCCCCACCTCTCCTGCTTTGGTTTTAAACATGTACTACCATGTTTGCCTATATGTTTTTTCAAAAATGCATAAAAGTAATAGGAGCTATTAGGATAGCCCCCCCAGCCCCCACCCCGCCAGGTGCCTGCCCCTCTCTCCCGCCTCAGCCCCTCCCATGAGCCAGTGTTCACAGTTGCCTTTCTGCACCCCTCCCCTAACCTGTGACACCTTCTCTTAGGTTCATTCTCTCTTCGTGTACCTTAGTCCCTTGTGAGGTGTCTCACGTATTCTATGCACCTCAATGTTTAAATTAAAATTTAAACTGAAGAGAAATCTGCCTGTTCCTTATGGAAACAATTAAAAAGTTGTTTTTTTTTTTTTTCAACTGTGTTACTCTGTGAGTTCGAGGCCACCCTGGTCTACCGAGCGAGTTCCAGGACAGCCTCCAAAACAATGCAGAGAAACCCTGTCTCGAAAAAACCAAAAAAAAAAAAAAACCAACAACAAACTTTTAAGGTATTTCCAGGAGTTCAAGGTAGCCTGGTCTACTTAGCGAGATGCTGTCTCAAAAACAAAAAAATAGATATAGCGGGGACTTCAGTTTCTTTTATTTGATTATGTGTTTAAAGACTACTATAATAATAAAGTGAGTTCTTTGTGAAAATAAATAATAAAAGTGAAATTCCAAAAAATATAACTGCATATAATCTTCGCAGCAAATCAAATATTAAAAGTGCAATGTAAAACTGAATGGAATTTTCAAACTGATAAACTGGAGGGGGCGGGTAAAGGTGGTGGCATCAGGTCTGAACCCCAGTGCTGTATCTGGGTCCAACACTGGTAGAAGAGAACTTGTTCCCAACAGGTGTAGAGTGTTCCCAGAGTGTAGCCCCCTGGGCCTGTGGGGTGAAGAGAAGGGAGCTCTCTTCCTACTGCAGAAGAGCAGACTTGAACTGTCTCCTGTCTCCTGGTGACTGTTTAGGAGGGTAGGCTGCCTGCAAATGAGGCTCTCCCGCAGGAAGACGGAGTGTTAGAGAGTCAGACAGAACCCCGAGTAGTTCTTTTCCAGTCTATGCAGTAATGTTATGAAGCGGAGTTCCTGGTGGGTGTCCCACAAATCCTGTTCCCCGGTGAAAGCCACTTGCATAAACTAAGCTTTAGAAGTGTGTCACCATTTACCTGTCCTTACCCACCCACCCCTCCACTGCAGAGTTTAAGCTGCTTAATTACTTATAAGTTCCTTTAGCTCCATCAACTTGGAGAATTGCGTTGTCCTTCTTGGCACAGAAAAAGTGGTAATTCTTGGCACAGGATCTTTCATCGCATCCCACGGTGGCTCCTCCTTCATTACAAAATGTGCATCTCTATAGGCGAATAGGTCATACTGGGTAAGTGCCTGCTTCTTTGACAGCATGTCATTTAAGTCAGCAGCCCTGCATTTTTATCCTGGTTATGACTGGTATATCCCAGACTCCATACCCACACTAAATGTGACTAGGTCATGTTCAGACCCAGGCAGGAGTCCAGCGCAGGGTTAGGTATTCCACATCTCTCCCTCTGAGCAGAGGAGTAGAAAATGGCAGGCTCTGTGGGAAGAAGTGACGGACAGGGCATGTCTGTTTTCTCAGAAGAACTAAGACACTTGCGGATGTGGGGTGTGGTGAGTGGGTGACTAATGAGTACTGATAAGGAGTCAATAAGAACAGTCTACAGCCTGCCATTGGGTAGGGAGAGGTTTCAGAGATGAGCTTCAGAGTGTGGAGGGAAAAACAGGAAGTGGCCAAGGCCATGCTGCGGTTTGTAGCTGAGACTTGGGTGTCAGTGCAGTGGGGATTTTCCTGCAGCTGGTGCTACTCAGACAGTAGACAGCAGAGAGCTAAGTTAGTCATGCTGAGTGAGGAAGAGGTGGTCGTGCTGGCGGGCTGTGGCTGATGGGGGACCACAGACTGCAGAGGGCTTCCTGAGGAACGGCTACAGCTGCCATGGGAAGAGGAGAGAAACAATGGCTCGTTTCCCCAGGGATCATGGGGATACAAGGCCAGGCTTCCTTCTCTGCAGTAACTGTCCACCACACACAGAAGCTTAAATGGGCGTGGCCTTTCCCAGAGACAGTCTGTCAACACAGGTCAGCGTTCTAAGATGGACTTCTGAATTCTCAGGGTATACCCTGAGAAGTACTCAAGTAGGTTAGGCAGCTGTGTGTCTCGGCACTGCCTGTGAGAGTGAGGCATTGGCATACGCTTGTTACTGTGTTAGTGAGGACCTCACCGTGTAGGAGGGAGGAGTTTGGTAGAAAGTATCTACAGTGGCATGACAGGCTGACAGTGACCCAGGGTGCCCTGCCCCTTCCGGCATTTAACACCTTCGCACATTGGTCCCTGTGCTGCCTAGTTTTGTGTCACCTTGACCCAAGCTACAGTCATCTGAGAGAAGGGGACCTCCAGAATGTCGGGCTGCGGGCAAGCCTCTTGGGCATTTTCTTAATTAGTGATTGCTGCAGGGAAGGCCAGCCCATTGTGGGCGGGGCCATCCCTGGCTGTTGGTTCAATTTTCTTTGGTCATGGTGTTTCATCACAGCAATAATAACCCTAAGATAGTTCCCTTGGGAATTCTTTATCTTTTTTTTCCACCCTTGGAAAGGGTTCAGAGGCCCTGCTTCAGGAGAAGCCTTGTATGAGGGTTCTACTGATCCCTCCCAAAGTATGTACACGGCTCTCCCCCATGAGGTACACGCTGAGCAATTGTCCAGATACCAAGGTTCCAGAAACACTTGTCAGTGGGTGGGTAGCCATCACCTCATATGATTTGCTTTGCATTCCTTTCACTGTTATCCTTCAGTTCAGTGAATCAGAGTTCTCCCAAGAGGAAAGTCTATGAACACTCTCAGGTGTAACGACCTCTTTCTCAATATTGCACTGTACTCAACTGCTTTCATTCTGCAGTTGGCTGTTTGTATGTATGTGGGCAACCTCTAGAACATTGGTTCTCAACTTGTTCAGATGGTCTTAGGGACTGAGACATTGCTCAGCAACAAAATCATAGTTATGATGTAGCAACAAAAGTAAGTTTATGGTTGGTGGCTCCTAAGGCTATCAGAAATAGGTGTTTTCTGATGCTCATGACCCACAGGTTTAGAACCACTGCTCTAGAATCTAATGGTAGCTTTCCTTAATTCTATCCTTGAATTCCCTCCAATCCAATTAGCAAATAATGATAAAAATGATGTTTCGGTTGAGGTTGTCCTGCCACTTTGTAATTGGAAGGAGAGTTTACATAAAGGCTGCTGGTACAGATCCTGAAACTTTACAAAGAGCACCTACATACCTGGGTGTCCCTAGTCATTAACCCTTTACTGTGGTTGTGGTCAGCCATGAGGTACTAAGACTTGTTATCCTGTTTAATTAATCTGCAAATGGCCTTTTACAAAGGAAGCCTAGAGACCCAGTGGACCTAGGAGGATACCGTCTGAACTATCCTTTGCTGCAGAGGCTCCTTATGACCACAGCTCCAAGGCAGATGCTGACCAGTGATAAGAAAGACATGTAGCCACAGTAGACAGTTAGAAGGTATCGTACTCCCAGGGAAGGATAAAGCCCTGAGCTCTGCTGCCTGCACCTAGATGGTGCTGTTGAGGTGCTGAAATTGCTGTTTGCTCTGGTGAAATGACAGTAAGGGCCTTATTAAAGCCTGTCTGATTGGAGTGTTTTCTCTCTGACAGAAACATTGTAAGCCTACTTCACTTACGTGTAGGATAGACTGTTGTAATTAGATAGTGCTTAGCTGAGTCTCACTTGCTCATAGTCCTACTTCGAGCTCTTCAGGATATTACTCTAACCTTACTTTTTTTAAATGTATTTTATTTTTAAATTTAAATTAGAAACAAGGTTGCTTCACAAGTCAATTCCAGGTCCCTCTCCCTTTCCCTCCCCTCCTCCAGCGCCCTCCTACCAACCCCCCCAATATCCCCTCATTTCCCCAGGGAGGATGAGGCCCTCCATGGGGGTGTCCATAGTCTGTCATTTCATCCAGGGCAGGGCCTAGACCCTCCCCTGAGAGTTCAGGGTGATCTACTACCCAAGGCTCAATAGATTACCCAGGCCTCCTCACTGACACCCACATTCAGGGGATCTTGATCAGTCCCATGCTGGATTCCCAGCCATCAGTCTGGGATTCAAGAGCTAACCCTTGTCAGGTCAGTTGTTTCTGGGGGTTAAGCCAGCCCAGTCTTAATCCCTTTGGTCATCAGTCCTCCCTGTTACTGGCTTTCTTGAGTTCAGCTCAGTGCTTAGCCGTGGGAGTCTGCCTCTGCTTCCATCAGCCACTGAATGAAGACTCTAACCTTAGTTTATCAACAGACATTTTTTTAGTGAAAAGTTTTATTTTTACTTCTGTGTATGTGTGACTGAATGAATGAATATGTTAGTGCAGGTGCCTGTGGAAGCCAGCAGAGGTTGTCAGATGCCCCGGAACTGGGGTGACAAGCAGTTAGTTGTGAGTGGCCATTTTGTTGCTGTGGACCCAACTCGGGTCCTTTGGAAGATCAGCCAGCATTCTTGACTGCTAAATTGAACCATCTCTCTCTAGCCCCGCCCCATGGACTCCTTTGACTGTAGCCCCCAGGACTCATCCTGCATGAGTAATAAAAACATGTCAACTTACCAGTCTTCTTCCTCTCCAGATCTCTTTCTTTACTGATTTTACATCAAAATTCCTAGCTTTATTAAGGTGATCATGGTCCTCACACTCCACCAGTGCTGATGAATACAGCTGCAGGTTGGGAAAAAATCCAGAGTTAGCATGAAGTATCCTGAGTGATACAAGTCAGAGAGGTTACTTAAAGGACTTACAGGAAGTGTAGAGTGAACGATGGTCCCGGGTATTAGCACTGTGAGGGTATAGGAACAGACACAAGCCATCTGGCTTCTCTGAGTCATCACAGTCTCCAGACAGGGTTTGTGCTCTGTAACTGATCTCCACTGACTCTGAATCACTGACAGTGGCTCCTACACTACTCTTTCCCTAGCCCAGGAAGGTGCCACAGGCTCAGCAATGCCTGAGGTCATGCAGTCAGAGTAGTACAAGCAAGGACAAGAGGCCATTCCTGATGGCTTTCCAGGGCTCACTTCTCAAACTTCAAGGACCATGCCTGCCTCCACAACCCTTCACTTTTGTTGTTGCTGAGACAGGATCTCACTGTAACCTGGCTGACTTGGAACGCACTTACAGGGGTCCACCTGTCTGCCATCTGAGTGTTGGGTTTAAAGGCGTACACTACTACACTTAGCTTTTACCTGGACCTTGGCCTCTTTCCTGAGCCTTCTGAGCACTGCAAATGTGGGTATGGGGTACCACAGCTAGGCACAAACCTCTGTGTATGTTTTAGCTGGCACAAGTTTCTCTCCTCCTCAGTATTTTAGGGAATGGAGAGATGGCTCAGTGCTTAAGAATGTGCATTGCTCTTGCAGTGTTCAGAGGACCCACATTCAGCTCCTGGCACCCACTTTGGGCAGCTCACAACTGGCTGAAGCTAGAGTTATCTGAAAGGAAGAAACCTCAATTGAGAAAACACCTCCATAAAAAATCTGACTGGGGCTGGAGAGATGGCCCAGAGGTTAAGAGCACTTACTGCTCTTCTAGAGGTCCTGAGTTCAATTCCCAGCAACCACATGGTGGCTCACAACCGTCTATAATAATATCTGGTGTCCTCTTCTGGCATGCAGACAGACATGGAGGCAGAACGTTGTAGTCATAATAAATAAATGAATCTTTTTAAAAAAAGGATCTGACTGTAGGGCATTTTCTTAATTAGTGATTTATAAGGGAGGGTCCAGCCCATTGTAGGTGGGGCCATCCCTAGGCTGGTGATCCTGGGTTCTAAAAGAAAGCAGGCTGAGCAAGCCATGGGAGCAAGATAGTAAGCAACATCCCTCCATAGCCTCTGTATCAGCCCCTGCCTCTGGATTGCCTGCCCCATTGAAGTTCCTGTCCCTGCTTCCTTTGATGATAAATGAGATGGTAGTGTAAGCCAGAAAAAACAAAAAACCTTTCCTCACTGTTTTGGTCATGGTGTTTTGTTACAAAAACAGAAACCCTAACTAAGACAACTTGTGCCTGCCCTTTTATATGCTTAAATCATTTCTGGAATAATACAATGTAAATGCTATGGAAATGTTGTCTGCTATAATTTTTAAGGCAACAGGGTAAGAAAGAGTGCCGTACATTCAGGAGGCAGAGGCAGATGGATCTCTGGTGAGTTTAAGGGCAGTCTGGTGTACATATCGAGATCCAGACTAGCCAGGAAGTCCTGTCTCAAAATACACACACACACACACACACACACACACACACACACAAAACGGCAAAACAAGCAAATCTAAAATAAAGCATCCAACCCTGCTATTGCCAGAAGATTAAAAAGTAAACTTATAAGACATCTCAACAAATGGATAGAAAACAATTTTTAACATTAAATATGTTAATTTTAACCAAAACAAGTAAAAGATAACATCTTTGTAGAAATATTAAAAGTCTAAAGCATATGCAAATTTAGACAAGACTTTAAAAACTATACTCCTGATAGAACCAAGACAGGGCTCCCTCTGTTAACTGCTCCTAATCATCACTATGATAGACTGCTCCGCAAAAACTCAATAAAACAAAAAAGAATAAGAAATCATAAAATTGGAGGCTGGGAGATGACTCAGTGGGTAGAGTGTCTTCAAGGTGAAAGTACTCATGTAGGTGTCATGTTTTGCTTTTCAGTCTTTATTTTGTATGTATGGGCATTTTGGCTGCATGTATGTCTATTACCACATATGTGCCTGATGCCCTCAGAGGCCAGATGAGGGCATCACATACCCTGGAACTTGGGTTACGGGTGGTAATGAGCTACCATGTGGGTCCTGGAATGGAACCCGGGTCCTCTGGAAGAGCCGTCTCTCCAGCCCTACACATGTAGTTTTAAAGATATTTATTTTCAAGTAACTTACCAAACAATTTTCATGAGCAGCTATATTCTCTGATGGTGCAAAGTATATCACACTCCAATCTTGGCCTTTGGGGCAGAGGGCACATACCCTTTTTTCCATCTTTTCTTTATCCTTTTGATAGGCCCCTGTAAATAACATCCAGGTTAAAAGATGAAAAATGCTGGGAGGGCGTGCACACCTTTAATCCCAGTGCTCCCGGAGGCAGAAGCAGGTAGATCTCTGTGAGTTTGAGGCCAGCCTGATCTACAAATCGAGTTCCAGGACAGGCTCCAAAGCTACACAGAGAAACCCTATCTTGAAAAAAAAACCAGCATTTATGACCTTGCTAGGTCCTCCAGTCTTAAGAAGGAGTCAAGGCCCTATTTTTATGGTAAAGTGTTAACTCCTGGGACAACAACTAAATCAGCAATGTAAGTCGGAAAAAGCATTTCTTGTGTGGTACAGACTCTGTTCAGTGTTCTATACCAGTATTTCCAACAGAAAATGGTGTTACCATAAACTCAAAGCAGCTGTGGATACAGCTGTGGGTACAGCTGTGGCTGCCTGTACACGATCAAAGCAGTCAAAATTCTACCTGGCATGGTGGTGGGAGGGTTCACAAGCATCCACCCCTAAGTGAGGAGCTGTTGCCCAGTTGATGGTTTGTGGGGGAGGGAGTGTCAGTTTTCTTTTCTGGTGTGGCCCCTGATAGGTCCACCATGCTCCAGTGAGTGGCCACACACACACACACACACACACACACACACACACATACACACACACGCACGCACGCACGCACTCACACACGCACTCACACACGAGTATATGTTCATCACAAATTGGACATAGTAAACTAGTCTAGATGGAGAAAAGAGCAAAGGAAGATTAGACAAACACAAAGCAAGAGAGAAGCAAGATAAAGATCCCAATAGACACAGCAGATCACCTGGGTCTGGATCAGAGCTAGATTCAGCAATTCTATCCCACTCCCCCCCAAGAAGATTTTAGGCTTAATGTAATTTCTACCCAAATCCCCAAATTAAAGAATTTGGAAAAAAGCAATTATTAGAAAAGACTACCTGGGAATAGATAGTGAGGGAGGCTTGGAGAAACGAAATAGGGTATGATACCTGCTTGGTCAGATGGTTAAATGAACAAGTTAAAGAACACACAGTATAGGCAAAAATGAATCATACCCCACATTTGTAAATTCAATGGCCGACATAGTGCTATTTGCATTTCTTCCCTAGAAGCAATGTCTCAGTCCATTGTTTTCTACTGAACTATTATATTCTTACAGATTTATAAGAGCTTGTCACATGTTCAGAATATCGTCACTTACAGCAGGACACCTGGCATCCTTCCCTGGCCTCTGCAAGCACACCAGTGATCACCTACACAGACATGTGCATGTACTATACACATACATAATTAATATTTTAAAAGTCTGAATGCTACTTGGGAGGTAGATGTAGGCGGATCTGTGAGTTTGAGGCTAGCTTGGTCTACACAGTGAGTTTCTGATAGTCTACATGCTTTATGTAATAAATTTAATACTATGGTTTCTACTCTTAGGTAAGGATGATATATTTAGAAAATAGTTGACTCTTGTTTTATAATATTAATATGGAATTCATTTTAAAGTACAAGATGAACTTAATAATTCATTTTCATAATGGTTAGCCATGATTGTTTCTGGTCCTGTGGCTTCTATTTTGTTCTACTGACCTCCCACCAACATTAACTTAACTTTTTATTAGAAATTATCTGTATGAATGATTTGCCTGCATGTGTGCACTACGTGAGTGCCTGGTGTCTATGGAGGCCAGAAGAGGGAGGACATAGGATCCCCTGGAACAGGAGTTAAAGGTGTTGTGAGCCATTGTGTGGGTGCTGGGAATTGAACCAAGGTCCTTTTCAAGATCAGCCAGTGATCTTGGCTCTATAGCCATCTCTCCAGTCCACTTTTAAGCTTAAAAAATCAGAACAATAGTTCTTTTGAAGACAAACTCATTTTGGGTTTGCAGATACAAAGCATAGGAAGTGGCCTAGGGCCTCTTCTCTCCTGCCCCTCACCCTGCAGTCCACACACAGATTAGCTAAATGAAATAGTTGACCACCTGGCTAGTGGTTTTGGAGATTGTTACTCTGATTTGTGACATCCTTTCTGCCTAGAACAACTTTTCAGGTTGTCTACCTATGACTGATTCTTGACTTGAAAAAGCAGGATCGAGGCTAGAGAGATAGAGTGCTTGCTGTTCTTCTGGAGGACCCAAGTTGGTTTTCAGTGCTTATGCTGGGGAGGCTTACAAATACAACTTCAGCTCCAGAATCTCCACATACATGCCATATGCACACACAAATACATACATATCATACATACATACATACATACATACATACATACATAACGGGCTCAGTAGACAAGAGCTCTTGTTGCTGTTGCAGAATACCTAGGCTCAGTTCCCGGCACCTACATGGTGATGCAGAACCATCTCTAACTCCAATTCCAGGGGGAGTCCTCTGCTGCCTTCTTCTAAACAACACAGGCATCAAATACACATGTGGTTCACAGACATACATCCAAGCAAGGCATTCATGCCTCTAAAATAAGTCCTAAAAACTGCTAGTGGTGGGTGATCACCAGTTGTAATAAATCAGTCACCAGATTAGTTGTAGACATCTACTGAGCGAGTTAGGATAATGCTTGCCTGGGTTAAGTTTCAGGGATGGAAGGCTGCTTTTGCTGAAAATGCTGACTTCGCTTGGGCCAGCAATCACTGCAGTCACTGATGAGTGGTTGAAGGGTTAAAAAGGCTTGGCATCAGTGCCTCCCTATTTTTAGCTGCTTTTAACCTCTGGGTCAGATTCCTACTGGAGAGACAAAGGGGGTTGTAATAGCCTGTCAGCACCAGCTTTTGTTTTATTCCTGATGTCCTCTGTGCATATTTCTGTTTCCGGTCCCAGAAGGGGATTTCCTTTACATTCCTGACTTCATGGTTTTCTAAGATGATTCTGGGAATCCTTGGATAATAAAACTGACAAAAACCTGGATCGCCATGCCCTCAAGATAAGAGGATACCATCACAAGGAGATTGTCACTATGGGTGACTCTGAAACATTAGTCTGCACAACTCAAGCTTCTCAGAAATACTGCTCCTCAGTATTCCCCAATTGTCCCAGACTGGTTCTCCTCTCCGGGTTCCTTAATAAAGTCTAACCTCCCTTCCCAACAGCATGTCTGGAACATTAATTTTAAAGTGAAGAGCTCCCAAACCTGTGAAGCAAGGACCCAAGAGGACTTAAGCAGCCAACCTAAAGATTTCAGCTTCCTGCCGTCGCCAGTGCCAACAGGTTTCCCAACTGCTGTAAGCCCAGGTCTGCCCTTAGCAGTGTCCTGCAGGCTCTCTGGTAACCCAGGTCCCAGAGCTGGGGGAGGGGGAAGTGGAATGTGGCCCCTTCTGGCTGGCCACTATTGATACTCACCAGCAGGGACCAGGTCACCAGCCGGTGGTGGTGGTGGTGGCGGTGTCTCTTGAGCCATGACCGTGCGGCTGCACTCCCGGGTGCACCACTGATAGTTTGTAGTTTCGTTTCTCTAAGTCTGGGTGGTGACAGCAAGCAGCAGGCTGGGAGGAGGTGCAAAGTGGGGCAGTAGGCTTGGAGAGTTTCCAACTCTGAATAGTATCTTAAATGGTGTTCTCATTTGGTTTCTCCGCTGATGTGATAAACACCATGTCTCAAGACAACATGGGGGAGGAAAGGGTGTATCTGATGACTAGGTTAGAGTCGTACAGGGAAGCAGGAGAAAGCAGGGGCAGCAGTACTTTGTGGCTTGCCTCCCTTGGCTCTCTAGCCTGCTTTGCAGTATGACCCACAACCACCTGCCCTGTGGTGGTGCTGACACAGTGGCCTGTGCCCTCCTCCATCAACTAGTGTTCAGGAGAATGCCAATAGGCCAATCTGATGGAGGAAATTCCTTGAAGTTCTCTCTTCCCAGGTGTGTCAAGTTGACAATAGCCCAAATAGCCATCAAACAGCTTAAGAAAAACAACACCAGGAACCCCTACTCTTCCTGTTTTTAGCTTAAGAAACAACTCATCTATTTTTCTGAAAATTCTACCACACTCCTTGGCCTATGCAGTAGTATCTTTAAACGAAACAAAATTAATGATCCTAGACCCGGGTGCCAGTAAGAAATCTTTACTTAGCATCAATGGGGTACAAAGCACCATACAAAGCCAGATTTTCAGTCCATGTAACAAATAGAAATATCCACATAGGCACTAACATACAGGAAATACGATTTTATAAAAGTTCAGTGTTTTGCTGGGGAATTCAAGATGAACTTCAGGGAGGCTTGCAGTCTGAGAGGACAAAGTGCAGACTTAGCCTGGCAGAAGAAAGGGCAACAAACAAGGCAACTTGGGCAAAATGAAAGGTCCTAGCACAGGATGGCAAGTGCCTTGGGTAGGTACTGGAAAAGTCCTTCCTCACACATTTCAGTAAGAATAGATGAGCAAGCTGGGCAGTGGTGGTGCAGGCCTCTAATCCCAGCACTTGAGAGGCAGAGGCAGGCAGATATCTGAGGGTTCGAGACTAGCCTGGTCTGTAGAGGGAGTTCCAGAACAGCCAGGGTTACACAGAAAAGCCTCTCAAGAAAACCTATAAGGAATACATGAGCAAGATTTATAATTCTGAGTAAAACCTCTAACTTCAAAGATAAAGATCATAGCAAGATTGGGGCAGGGAAGAGTACACAGGCCTTGAAGGAAAATATCCACAGGAATGCTTGTATGTGCAAGTACACACAAAATGCACACTAAATAGTATATTAAACTTTTATTAGTGTGCATTTTGATGTGTGCACATGTGTGCCATGGAACATATGGCAGTCAGAGTCACTTCAGGTTATAGTAATTCTCTCCTATCATGTGGGTCCTAGGGACTGGTCAGCTTGTTGGGTTTGGCAGCATGTGCCTTTACCTGTTGAGCCATCTCTTTGACCCATAAATAATAATGTAAAAGACATATAACTGTTACAGCTATGGACCAAAACAGGATTCTTTAAAGGATTCTCCCTGGGCATGGTGGCACATACCTTTAACCCCAGTACCTGGGAGATGGAGGCAAGCCAATCTCTATGAATCTGAGGCCGGTCAGGGCTACCTAATGAGACCCTATATCAAACAAACAATTCTCAAAGAAGAAAAGAAAGCCCCTAGAAACAAAATTTGCAGGGGCTGGAAGATGGATCAGTGGTTAGAGTCCTAGCTGTACAAACACAAGGACGTGAGTTGTCTGCTCCTCAGCACGCCACGCAAATCAGGGGTGGGATATGAACCAGTAATTTCAAGGCTTCAGGAGACAGAGACAGGTGGGTGCTGGGCTTGCTGACCACCCAGTCTGGATGAAATGGCAAGCCAGGTTCAGTGCAGACTGCCTCAAAGGGACAGGATAGAGACTGATAAAGTGGAGGACACAATGTTCATACTTGCATAAATGAAAAAAAAATTAACACGTTAGAAAAATACAATGCAACAGATAGTTTGAAGATATGGTTCCCATAAAGCAGAGGAAGACAAAGCTAAAAATCAAAAGGTAAGAAATCAGAAAGCGTTGGGGGTGGGCAGGGGGCATAAATACAGGAGGGAGAGGAAGATGTTGAAATAACAGTAAGGATGTCTGGAAGAGTCAGAAGATTCATAAATTATCTAGCTAAAACACCTATTATATACGTCAGTCTGTGTGCACATGTAAGTTTAAATGAAATCTTCCCATTTTAGCTGGTGGTACTCCCCCCATGTACCATAGACTACTAGCAAGACCCCCCAACACCAGGCATGGGAAGCCCCCTCTTTTGATTTGTTGGCCAGGGTTATCCAAGAGACTTCCAAAACATACAGTCTATTGCTATTGCCCTTGGTTGCTCCCAGAAATAAGAGGTTAAGTCCCTATTGCTGAAGACACTATGCATTCCTGTAGGTCCCAGAGGACTTAGATCTGATTTGAGAAACTCCTCCCTAAAAACTGTCATGTTCCCACCACTCTGTTTAAGCTTCTGAAAGAGTGCAGCAACCAGCTATCTTAAAGGTTGAAGGCATCTATTTATGAAGACTGGTTGATGAACAATATTCATAGTACTGCTTGTTGTAGGGGTCAATTGGGATCAGTTGAAACCAATAACTTAATCCCTTGTAAAGCTCTTTTAAGGATTTCTGAAAAGTATTTTGTTCCTCCCCCCATATGATCCTTTCTATGCTGTTCAATAAATACAGAACCTTTATGAGGGATACCCACACAACACACACAAACAAACACACAGCAGTTACATACAGGGACAGATTCACAAGACAGCATTCTTCAGGTGGGCACAGACAGAAGATGAACGACACAGGGAACATGAAATGGAGAATTCAAATTCAAATTGCTAAAATGACTTCAAGATTGAGTGCTTTTATTTTTTGTCTTAATGTAACACCAATGTATCATTGGCAACTCAGTGTTAGTTCCTAATGTGTTTGTCTAATTGATACACACAGTAACTAACAATTCTGTAATTGTTCAACAAGAAGGAAATCATGCCTGGTACTGGAAACCTAGACAGTTTACCAGGTTCAGTGAAGTCATGGATCTTGGAGAACCTACAAATTCCACTTTACTCAAGTAGCATAAACCCTAATTACATTCTAATTATTTGTCCTTATACCCACAGATAAATATAGCTCTACCTGTAGGCATTTCAGCACCAAATGTAGGCGTTTCGGGTCGGATGGGGATGGAACAGGAGTCGGTAAGGTATTCTGGCACTCGGGAGTCACAGAATACTGAGTGTTACACAGCTCAGGTGGAAAGGTATCCTGGAGCTCAGGAGTCAAGGACCACCACAGGTTGCAGTAAGCTTAGCTGCTTACAGCCTTGCCTCAGAGAAAGGCTTCCCCGGTATATCAGCTCCCTGTCAGCTCCCATCCGGCAGGACAGGGTCAGCTAGTGTAGCAGTTTTGCTCCGCAGGAGGATTCTCCGGTGAAGTTGCTACAGTTCAGCTCTACTCCTGGAGAGCAGAGAGTGGAGAGCGGGGAGCAGGGAGCAGAGTTTAACAACTCTGCTCTGCCAAGGGAAGGTTTCCCAGGCAAGTGTTACAGCCCTGCTCGCTCTGCTCTGCTCTGCCCTAGGTCCCCTCTGCTCTGTCGCCACCACAAAAGAAGATCTTCACCCAAAGTTCATTGAAGGGGTTTATTGGAAGGAAGAATCCAGGAGAGTGGCTGTCCTCGCGAACAAACACAAGCTTAACAGACACAGGGTTTATATAGGGCTTCCAGGGTGGGGATTGGTCCGATTTCAATGCTGATCTCAGATTGGCTAGAGCTCTGCTCAGGGATTGGTTAGTTTTCTGCACAGGGTTAGGGTCAGATTTGGCTCTGGTTTCAGAGCCAAAGTGTGTTTCTTTCTGTGGCCCCTTTGAGCCGTTTGGCTCCAATTTTAGGGCTAGAGTGCATTTCTTTCGCTGACTCTGATGCCAGGGACAAAGTGTGTTCCTTTGGCACTGGTTTCAGAGTCAGGGTACATTTCTTTAGTTCTGGTTGCAGGGCCAAAGTGTATTTCTTTCACTGGCCCCTTTTCCCTACACTACCCTTCATCAAGGAAACTTCTCTATGCAAAAACAGATGGAGAGCATTATAAAAAAACTACAACTGATCAAAATGCAGTTGTAGAGTCCAGTCCCAACAAATACATCATTGTGGTAGAGGAGGCAGAAAGATTGTTAAGAGAGGAAGAGGAAATCTACTGTGAGACTATTTCCTAGAAATGACAGGGAAAGTACAGCCATGAAATTTCACCATATGACTGCCTAAACATAAACTGAACAAGGACGACACCAAAAAAACATGCTAACATGGAAAGGGAAAATCCCAGAAGCCCTCAACCCTAGACAAAGAACTACAAGTTACTGAGGAATTCTGAAAGAAGAAATAGTCTTCCCCAGGGAAAACCACATTGATTAGTCATGTGAAACCAACCTTGAAAACATGTATATATAAGTAACATGATACAGACTGAGTAGGATGTATTTACTTATTTAGGAATATACATTATAACATATATATGAATATATACATATTCCTAAATAAACACATACACAAAAATATAATTGAAGAAAAAGACCACGAATTTGAAAGAAAGCAAGGGGGTGGAACATGGGTGGTATTGGAGAGAGAAAAGGGAGGGGGGGATTATGAAATTTTATTAAATCTCAAAATACAAAAAGTTATAATTAAGAAAAAACAGAAATCTGGCTCAGGGATTGCTACAGGAGAAGGGGCAGAATGACTGTAAAAGCTAGAATTTCAGGACTGAACTGAAAGTCTTCTGGACATGACAGGTTCTCTATAGTCATGAACGTACAGCAGCTGTGGTTGCCTGCAAAAGATCAAACCCGCCTTCTAGCATGAGGTGGCGCTCATGAGCCCCAACCCTGAGGAGATACTCAGGCTTTTGGGGCAAGGAGAGTGAGTTTTCTTTAAGGATGTGGCACCTGATGGTCACACGAGTGGGCAATGTAAACTGGAGTTGGTGGGTTATTAAAAAAAAATACAAAAAACAAGACATGAAGTTGGGAGGGAGTGGGAAAATGGTGGATGGATGTAGGTGAATATGACCAAAGTACATTGTATGAAATTCTCAAAGAACTAATAAAAATATTACCTTAAAAATCAGAAAGCCAATTTTTTTCAATTCTAACATTTTAGCAACTAGTTCCAAAGGGATGAGAAATTCTTAAATTGTTCAAGATTTTCTTACATGGAAGGACTAAGTTTTTAGGCTGAGAACTCACGAAGCACCTGACAGACAGGATGAAAACAGACTTGTCTAGAGACAGCACAGCAGGAAAAAGGAAATACTACAAATGTCAAGTGAGTAAGAACTCTACAGCCTGCCAAAACAACAAGAAAGTCTAAAACAGACATTCCAAGCATGTAGCCTCAAAACATTTACTTCTCATTTTTTTGTTTTCAGAAGTTACTGTTTCGGGTGCTTGCAATTCTGCAATATGTCGAGGTTCCTCAACCTCTGCCCAGCAGTGTCCTGAGTGTCTGGCTGCCCATACTGTGACAGTCACTGTTTTCATTACAGACCTAAATCAAAACTCCATTTTAAGGATCAAGGTTGAATAATCTTCATCTTTCTGTCCCATTCAAGGCTCAGCACTGACATCTGGGTGTAGAAGGACAGGTGTCAACCTTCAAGCCTCCACTCAAAGGCACAAGAGAATTACAAGACAGAAATTTTAGTAACTAAATACTTCTATTTTTTAATTTGTATTTTTTCAGTTTTGAAATTTAAAGTATGAACTCGAGTGTCATACGTGTTTGTGTTGTGTTCCACATGCTGACTATAGCTCAGTACAGATCCAATTTGATTATCAAAAAAAAAAAGAAGTTACTGTTTCATCTACTTTTGGGGGAAAAAAAAAAACAAGGAAAAGGGGAAGTCTGGCCTGTCAAGTGGCAAGTACTGGTAGGGACCAAAACCAGGTAATGTAGATCAGGCTTTCTGGAGAACGTTGTCCAAGAGGATGACACTGATAAAACATCTTTTTCTGGAAGTCAAATGGACTCCAAAGGGAGACCTCAAGGAAACAGAGGTGTTTTACAACAGTCCCTTTTGGACAAAACAACTTCCCATAACAATCAAGTCTCCTCATTTTGTTTTAGTAACTACCTATAGCCCTGGCATCATTACTGTGAATATCTTGACTCACCTGCCTGCAGCTCAAAATAGTGTTTCCCTTTTTAATTTGATATATTTCACACTACATAAGATACCCTTTACTTGTAGCTCTACTCTGTGTAGAAAAAAAGTATTAATGTTCTTCCAGATTTCTGTGTTTCTGTCTTTTGCACCAAGGCACTACAGAGAAACTGGAAATGAAGTTCCACCTTCAAAGAGTGTATTCAAAATGGCCTCCTACTGGAATGGTTAATGGGACAATGAATAACTTGGGAGGGCTGACGATGTAGCTTTGTGGTAGAGTGACTGCCTAACATGCAAGAGGTCATGAGTTCAACTCCCATCAAAGAATACTTTCAATTAATGTACATAAAGTTAGCACCTACACATTCTTCAGATTTTTGCCCCTCATTTATAGCTCATAAGGGTCAGCGAACTGTCAGGAATTTAACATCAACTTTGTAGGTTAAAGATGTAAAATTTGGTCCTTTGGAGCATAAATTAAAAATAATAATCCCCACCAAAAAAGGACGGGCTGTGGTGGCATACACCTTTAATCCTTGGGAGGCAGAAGCAGGTGGATCCTTGTGAGTTTGAGCCAGCCTGGTCTACATAATGAGTTCCAGGAAAGGCTCCAAAGCAGAGAAACCCTATCTTGAAAACAACAACAACAAAAAAAAAAAAAAAAAAAAAGAAAAAGAAAAAGAAATCACAAAACAATTTAGAAACATACAAATTCTATTGTAATTTTTGTCTTAATATATAAAATACAAAGTTATAAATTATACAGTGGTATGTACACAAATATACTATTTACATTCTACTCATGTAAAGTTAACAATATTAACAAGTGATACTTGATGCACATGAGTGTCCTTATTTTGTTTCTGACCTAAGTTATACAAAATCAGATATAAAACATGAATACCCTGAACAAGGGAAACAGAAGGATTAACCACAATTTGATTGACAATTGTAGTTCCAGCTTGACCAGATCATTTCCTGAACAGACATACAAGATGAAGTTATATTATTTTTTTCCGACACTTATTAACCCCACACTGGCAGAGGATTTCCTTTTCAGGTATGGTCCCAGCTTCATAACCATAATCCCATGTTAGTTCTGTTCTTGCTTTCACATACCTAGAAAGTAGAAATAAAAGAGTCATAAATCACCCTAAGTAATTGCACATGAATGAACCTTGAATATACCAATTTTCATATTAGCAAAATTAACCATCTTACAGTTGATCTATTCTCTCTCCACATCATCCACCATTTAAGATAATCCTTATTCAGAGTAATCATCTGACTTTTATTTCAAGTTTCCCAAAACCTATGTAAGAAGTATATCTATGAGGAATGGTGTTTTGCAAACAGGAAGGCTGTGGCACATGAGCAAATGGGAAAATTCAGACTTTAAGAGGATACAAGAAATGGCTGTATTCCTAATGTGGGATAGTTTCTTTTCAATTGCTATTTTTACTTCAGAATATTAATGTTTTCCTTTGGGCAATGATTTTGTGAATTAAAACCATATGCTATTTTTTCCCTCATTATTTTTCTTATATTTTCTCCTGCATTTTTAAAAACTGTGGAAGACAGTGCACTCCTCACTCAGTGTGGTCTTGCTTGTGGCCATTTCCAGCACCTCTAAAGGAACTCATTGCTATGCTGGGCTATAAGCTGATTATTCCATCTCTGGGAGACCAGGCAGTCAGAGATGACTGCATTCAGAACCAGGAGGAACTTGCAGGAAGTTGCTAAATAAACCTTGCTGTCTGAATGGCGGGATCTGCATCTTGGGGTCCTTCAGTACCTGTCCCCCTTCTATGGACGCAACTGTGAACATGATATATGCAAACAATACTGTGGGTCTGTGTCACCCGGCATCAGGCTAAGAAGTGTTCTTTGTGTAGGTACATGGCCAGTTCCACTGGTTTCCTCAGACCTTTCTACCTGGCTATGATGATCATGTGATGAACCAGAAGTTCATAACATCGACCCCTTTTATGATAGGTGGCATTTGCCCTTTCCTAGAAATTCAAGTGTAGGTGTCATATGTATTTGATGGCCAGTCACTTGTCATTTTTCCTAAAATGATGCACACATCTCCATAGTGATCCGTGACATGCTGTCTCACAGCACTGACTACACTTCACCTTGGCAGCATGTCTGTGCTGATGTCACAGACATAACTTTGAGTGTGTTGGGTGTTCTGAGGCCTGGCTATATCCCAGCCTATAGCTACTTTACTTTCAAAATGCTGCCTAAAATATGTCCAAATCCTGTTTCTTCATAAATAAAAGGCTCACATTTTCATACTAATACTTTTAAACAATTTTAAAGATTATTAAATCCTTCTATGTAACTGGAATTAAATATGAAGTAGATAAAGAAATTATCTTAAAAAAAAAGGAAAAGTAAAGGTCTAGGTGAGGGCTTCAATCCCAGCACTTGAGAGGCAGAGGCAGGCAGATCTGAGTTCCAGCACATTACACAAAGAAACACTGTCTCAAAACAAAACAAAACAAAACAACAACAACAGGATAGACAGACAGATAAATGATAGATAAATAGATGAGTCATGGCCAACCTGGGCTATGTCTTGAGTACCAGGTCAGCAAAAGATAAATGGCAAGACCCTGTCACAAAGCAACAAAAAACTGACTCTCTTCTGCAGAATTACTGCAGGCTTTCTCCAACATATACAATTTTATTAACTGTTGTAAAAGAAAATGTTATATTTAGCAATAAGTCAAATTATAAAACTACACACAGTTTTTTTATTACTA
This sequence comes from Mesocricetus auratus, assembly GCF_017639785.1. Taxonomy (NCBI): domain Eukaryota; kingdom Metazoa; phylum Chordata; class Mammalia; order Rodentia; family Cricetidae; genus Mesocricetus; species Mesocricetus auratus. The sequence continues at coordinate 9,079,006 of NW_024429269.1, read as the reverse complement.
TTTTCTGAGTATGTACAATAAAAATAAGAACTCTGCTGATCAAAACAAAAAGGATATAGCACTCTTCCTGTTCCCCTTAACTAACCTATGTAGTCTGATGACCCCAGCCCCTTAAGAAATTAATTCTAAATGAGAATAAGAATAGAAATCCCAAGTGTTTAAATTTTTGCTAAACTGACCATTTTAGGACACCAGATATTTGGTGCTATGCTTTATCTTTTTATACTTTTTTCATATTTACAATTTTAAAAACCATAGCTGCAGATTTAAATTGCATAAACAAAACAATTGCAAACCTGTTGGTGAAGAAGGCAACCAATGGAAAATTCCTGTCATGCGTTTCTACAAAAACATTCTGTATGCAGAGATTTGGGGAACAACTGTGCTGTTAAAAAAAAAAGAAAGAATTAAACACAAACATTAGACACATTATAAGATATAGAACCTTGTTATTTAAAGTATGTGAATACCATTGTTTCCTACACATCTCATTGATTTTGTCTTTCTCATTTTAGTTAATATACAATCTATCACAGCTCTTAACAGTGTAGTTAGTAGCAGGAACCCATTCAGTAAAGCCACTCAGATATCTTGATGAAATATAAAATAGAAAGAACCCCCATATGAGGATTGTTTGTCAGTACTTATTATTATAAATACATTTATCTTTCAACTCAACAGCACTATATTAAAAAGTGTATTGTACAGAGCCATCTGCATAGATATCTACATGTAAGGTTGTTAATAAACAGTTTTTAAACATCTAGAAATAATGCCTACCTATAAGGAGCTATTTAAAATTGACACAGTAGAATTCTATGCAGCATAAAGGGAGAGCATGCTAACAAGAAGAATCAGGGCCACTTGGATAGTTCTATGGGTAAAGGCATTTGCCAACAAGTCTGATAACCTGAGTTTGCTTCTGGAACTTACATGGTAAAAGGGGGAGAACCAACTCTCCAAGTTGTTCCCTAACCTCCACACATTCATGTGGCATGTATGTATCCCCAGTCTACAAAGAAAACAAATAACTAAATGTATAAAAAAAAGTACCAAGAATTCCTGTGTACTGATACATACTGATCTTCAGGATAGTATTGTTAACTCAAAAAGTGAATATAAGAGATAGTTCAAGCAGGGCAGTGGTGGTACACACTTTTAAACTCAACACTCAGGAGACAGAAGCAGGCAGATCTAAGTTCAAGGACAGTCTTGTCTAAAACTCAAGTTTCAGAACAGCCAGGACTATACAGAGAGAAATCTTGTCTTGGAAAAGAGGGAGGGAGGGAAGGAGAGGGGAGACAGAGAGAGAGAGAGAGAGCACTCAATTAGTAATGTATTGCTATGTAAGCAAGTAGACCTGAGCTCAATCCCTAGACCCCATAGGAAAAAGCCAGGTGTGGTGGCACATGCTTGTGCTATCAGGACTTAGGAGGCGGAGAAAGAAGATCCCTGGGGCTTGCTGCCAGATAGCCCAGCCTGATTGGTGAGCTGCAAACCAATAAGTAACCTTGTTTAAAAAAACCAAGGTGAATGGCACTAAAAGAACAACACTCACAACTGACCTCTGTCTCCCAAACACACAGGCACACATGTGCATGCAGGCCACCACCCATGCACTCGTACACACTCACTAAGTGAATAAGCTATACAAAAGAGAACACCATATGCGTTTACTTTCATTAGCAGAGAGCGGGGAGTGGGATGGGAGCAGAATAAACAAGAGCCATAGAATGGGGAATTGGCAGCATAATACTTTTCAAGAGAAGGCCTTAGCTGGGCAGTGGTGGTACATCTTCCTTTTAATCCCAGCACTAGGAAGCAAGGCAGACAGATCTCTGAGCCTGAGGCTAGCCTGGTATGCATTGTAAGTTCCAGACAACGAGGGCTACATAGAGAAAATTCTGTCCCAAAAAACATACATATATGGAAAGGACCTTGGAAACAAGTAAAAGTGTTGACAGAGTTTTAAAAAGAAGAGTATACACAATATAATCCTTATGGCCTTCCAAACCAGCACCTCTGAAGAGGAGACCTGTGTAAGCAATCGATTGCTCTCAACATAGCATGCCATGTAACCTCTTTCCAAGGCTTGCAATGTGACAGTACTCTCAATACCACCATTCCAGCACTTCTTAGCTGCCTACTGTCTTCTCGTTAGTTATTGACATCTATTACTATCAACAAGACTCATAAAGACACCAAGTCTCTCAAACATTCTTGAATATGTCCATCACTTAGTTTCAATGACGATTAGTTTCCTATTCAATTATTTTGTGCAACTTGGACAACTGAATTTGCAAAATGTGTGTGTTTTATGCATGTCTATGTGAACCTGTCTATGGAAGCTGGAAGTCAAATGTCAGATGTCTTCATTGCTCTTCACCTTACCTTTTCACACATAGAATAATTTTGTAATCTTATTTTTTGAGACAAGGTCTCATTGAACTTGGAGCTTGATGATTGGCTAGACCATCTAGTAAGCCCCAGCATCTTCCTGTCTTTTTCCTACTGCAAGAATTAAAAGTGCATGCCATGATGTCTGTTTTATGTGTGTGTGCCTCTGTATATGATGTAGTGTGTGGTACTGTGTGCATGCTGGGTATGCAACTCCATCATGCTCCACCATCTCTTGAGACCCCATCTCTCATTGACACTGGGCCTAGCAAGCCTGTTTCCACCCCCAAGAGTGCTGGGGTTACAGGCATACATATTGCCATACCAGCTTTTTAAGTGGATGCTAATCGCAATCACTTTACAGACTGAGCCATCTTCCCAGCCCTGAAAACTGACTGATGTTTTTATTTTTCCTTGGTTTTATGTTTTGCTTTTTGTCTTAAAGACAGGCTCTCATACTGTAGCCCATATTTGTCTAAAACTCAGGAAATCCTCCTGTTTTAGCCTGAGAAGTGCTGGGATTACAGGCATAAGCTACCATGTCCAGCCATTTCTTAAGTTTTCTAATGCAAATGTTCACTTTATGGTAAGCACTTTCAAGCGATTTATATTAATTAGTATGACCCCAAGAAACCCTAGTCATTCCCATATTAGCAGTTGACATTAAGCATCAAGAAGTAGCATATAGAAGTACACCAACAGAGGAATGACCCAGTCTGTTTTTAAAATCTATTAATCCTATGTTCCTGATAAGGAAAGGAGTGCTTAGAAATAGGAATCTCAACCCTGATACTCACATTAAGGAAACGGCCCACGTTTCCTTCTTTTGAAGCATCCAATAGAAATACATTCTCATTACTGAGCCTCATTAGAGATGATGGAGTCTTTGTCTTTTTTTCACTTGGCAATTCTTCATCACAGAAGACCTGTTGACCATGAGAGGTTGCAGATTCTTCTTCTTGAGACTTTTTTACTGGAACTTCAGACACCTTTTTAGTATTCTCATTATTCAATGTGGCTACATGCTTACACTTGACATCTGGTGAAGTGTCTTCTTTACGTTTAGTTATATCTGTCACATCTGATTCAATCAGCTGTCTGTCTTCAGAATATCCAACTTGGTTTGAACTTAAGTCTTCTAGTAGACATTGTTAGGAAGGAATTGTCAGGGCATATACTTGGCTGAGTAATAGTGCTAAGATTAAGTTAGATGACAGTTACTTTAATTAGCACTAATCCTTATCACACGTTAAGGTAGAAAGTATTACTCAACTTTTATATATATAAACACTGAGTCTCAAGGACTAAAAAGATTTCCTGACTCATACAAAGAACTACAGAAACACATAGGTGTGCCCAGCTTCTAAAGCCCATTTTCTTTCTGTGGCATCACATCTTTTAATGAAATCTGTTGCTTCCTCATCAATGTATTTAATATCAAATCCAAAAGAAGTGGCTTTCCTTTCATCGACTTTAGAATCTGCATTTAAGTATATTAAGTATATTCCAGATTCATGTAACAAAGAGTGGCAAGGTCTTTAACATGTCATAGTTCTAAGAAAACTCTGTTAGGCGTTCTTTTTTTCAAACTCCAGCAAACGCAACTGCGTTTCCAAGGGCTTACACATAGTGATGTCTGGTGCCTTTATTAAATGATCAGTCAAAAATTGTACATTTATAAGCCAATGAAAGTGATGAACTTAAGTTAGTTTTTGTATCCATAATGGAACTAACTCTTTGTGAGCATCCGAAGTATGAATGCACTTCAGATAGAATAGCTAAAGTCATGTACTTAAAAGAAAAAAAACAGACCACTCATGCCCTTATAACATAGTCCCCCCCCAAATTATACTTTAGTTGGCTCTTAGGCTAGAGATATGGTACAGTGGATAAGAGTACTTGCTGCCAAGTCTGAAGTCCTGAGTTCAATCTCAGGCACCCCATGTGGTGGAAGAAAGGAACAGATTCCCAAAAGCTGTCCTGACTTTGGCATGTCATGGCATGTGTATGTGAACATTTCTTTCCCTCAAATAAATGGATAAATATTTTTAAAAGGGGGGAGGCAAAGATCTTTGAAGGTATTTTCCTTTTTCCTTAAAAGCCACAGACTACACCTCTGGACCACATTGTCAGAGCTATTCACTCTACCCCTTCTGCCAAGCAGTAGGTCATTGCTGAAACCAGACCAGATGCCTGCAAACTCCTACAAGTGTAGCACCAGTCAGCAAGTATTTACATGTCATATGATCTCTATCATGACTATTCAATTAAGCCAATGTAGAGGGAAAGTAGAAACATGTAATCAATGCCTGTAGCTATATTCCACTAAAACTTTATTTACACACACTCATGTCGTAAGTTTTTATAATTCTCAAGGGTCATGAAATATTATGCACCATCTGATTTTTTGACTATTTAAAAATGTAAAAAGCATTCTTTTATCAGCCATAATTAACACTGAGAAGGTCAGATTTGGAGTAGAGTTTACCAGTTTCCACATGACAAACCCATCAATTTGTTACGAAGTCTATGGAAAGAAGTGGTATATATTGAACAAAAGGGGCAAAACGGCAAGGGGGGTAGACAGCCATAAGGAAATAAAGCCTACCGTGAGCTCTAGCTTTAGAGTATATGTGTTCTTGAGCTGGTTTACATCCATTCTTATCTTCAGGGGCAGCAGACTCTGAGGAATCAAATCCCTTCAAAGAAAGTAAGAAAGACAGCTGTGCTCTCTAAGTCAGAAAAAAACACTTAGTAGTTAGGCCTCCTTCACCAACTATTACTCTTTATAGGCTGTGTATAGTAGGTTAGTTCTGAAAAGCCACAAAGCTGGTATTGTAAGGAGCCAACACGTGTGCACCTTTTACACTGTCTATTTTTAGATATTTTAGTAAGCTACAACAATTGTCAAGATATTATTTGGGCTAAACATATAATAAATTTGTCTGTATCTCAGACTTGAAAAGCCTGTATGTTCAAAACAGTAAAATAAATCCTACATAGTATTATGTAGCATAAACATTTTAGTAAAGGCTAGAAAGGTAAGAGAATGGCTAGTGGCCTTGGAAAGGCATTGTCTTTTCTTTTGTTTTAGTGTCTTGCTATGTAGCCCAAGTTGACTTCAAACTCATGATCCTCCTAATTGGCCTCCCAAGCACTTTCATTGCAGGTGTGCCACTATGCTCAGATTGATCTTGTCATCTTTACCTTGTTGGTCTCATTGTAATGAAAAACAGCTGTCTTGAATTTAGGGCTTATAATGACTGAGTGACGCTGAGTTCTTGAAATATTTCTATTCATTTCCCTGAAAAGGAAAAGAAAAGTTATTCTGCATATCACGAAAAGTTTATTTTATTAGACTGTAAAATATGACTGATGTCACTACTTTATAAACTTCCATTATTGTTAGAAATTAATCTAGGGACCAGAAAGATAGCTCATTGGTTAAGAGCACTAGTAGCTTTTCCAGAGGACCTGGGTTCAATTCCCTAGCACTCAGGGCAGTTCACAATCATCTGTAACTCCAGTCCCTGGAGATCTAAAACCCACTTCTAGTCCCTGAGTACACCAGGTACAAAAGTGGTAAGGCCAAACACCCATACACGTAAATTAAAATTAAAATATCAGAAAAGAAATTAATCTATATCACATCTACACTACTTAATCGAGGAAGGAAAAGGTAATCATTAGTTACCAATCACTTTAAAATGTGTTTTTTAAAAAAATGGGACCCTAATAAAACTTTCCAAATAGAATGATGATACAAAGATAAAATCAAAATCTATAACATTCATAAAGAGCCAGATGAAAGTTACCCATCATGAATTCGGGAATGGGACACCGGAGGAAATGTGCTGACTAGATTTTTAAGGTGAGACTGCTAGATTTCTAGAAGTTTAGAGGAGGGTGGTGGGAGGGGAGAAATCAAGAGACATAGAGGGGGAAAGCCCAAACACTCCTGATCCCTAACAAGGGTGCACACTATGATTCGAAGTTTTTACTTACGTAACAGGCTCTTTGAAATCACTGTTAAGGTTAGGGGGACATTTCTCAGTTTCAGGACTTATAGGATGTGTTTCACAATCTGAACATATAACATCTATTTTCCTCTTTTTGGAAAACATATTTTTTACAATGTTCTGTTGTTCTTTTCCATTTTCATCAGTATTAGTTTTCTCAGGAGTGACTCTGCTTAGTAATCTTCCTGAAATACAACAGTGAGTGATCAAAACAGGAAACAACCACTACCAACAGGTAGGCATCATTTTCTGTAAATAAAAGCTTGGGACTAAGTGCACTGTATTTCTAGAAAAAAAACTCACCCTATAAATTCTAGAATGTAGGTAACTTATCCAAGAAAACCATTCCAAGGCTCTATAAAAAGACCAATGGGAGATTTCTGTCTTACATTCATAATAAATATGAGGTATCTGAAAGAAGTGCCAGGCCATGTTGATATTTTAAAAAGAGATCCACAGTAATGTAAAACAAAAATAAATAATAGTGCTCTAGGCAATGAAAAGTAAATATGTTTACATTTTTAGTTTGAAACCTTAAACACTTGAAAAATGGCCCATTCAAAATTTGTGACATCTACCTACCATACTTAGTTTAATATTAAAATTTTTGTCTTACCTAATATATTTTCTTTCAACAGTCAGGTAGAATTAGAAGCTAGATATCCCCAGCCATTTTTCCAGGTCACCCTTAGGTATATGTTCTAGCTCTGCAGAGACTGCCAATAATGCTTCCTGGACTCCTCTTAGGGTGTAGAGACAGATTCTACTCAACAGTTAGTCAGAGAAATAGGACGAATGTTTAGGCAGGCTGGGTAGTGCATGTGAATGTCACTGGTGTATGACAGATTCACATATGACTCCCTACCCTAGAGTCCCTGAAACTAAATGAGATGATTAACTGTATGAATCATAATATGCAAGTACTCATTACAATATTAACTTGTGAAAAACATTAAGGAGTTTTGATTTTTTTTTTTACCTTAGAGAGTCATTTAGTTCTTATTTAGAACTTTTCTTCCCTTATTCCAGAGCATCTGTAGCTATGAAGACAATTTGCCTTGTAAATCTCAAGCCCTAATGAAATAGAGCCTTTCCTTCCTGAAGCACCTATGGTATCTTAGCCCTTCAGGACCCAAGATCCAGTCATTTGTCTCCTTTGGTGCTCCCCCTACCTCTTGATCAGCACCTCGCTAAAAATGCCAGTGGCTGACTAGGATAATCTATATTCAGATGTATATAGATCTAATTAGGAAATAATTAGAAAACAAATCTTTGCTTTACCTGAGTAAATGCACACAAATGTCCCTCTGTCAATGTCATCCAGGCAGCGTACTCCCCAGCCCTTCTTCTCACTTTTGAACACCTGTAGCCTCACCTGGGGACCATGTTGGACGACTCGGTTTTGACACAACTGACGGTTACACTTGCACAATAGGTTGCATTCATAAATGCTGGCAAAAATACACATAAGACAATATAAATTGCTATTTCAATTAAGTAGTAGTCAAACTGAGGGAAGTAAAATGCTTAGGGCTAGATTGCCTGAGTTACTAGCTATAGTTTGTTTTTAAAATGGAGTTTATTTTTAGTCATTTATTTATATTTATATATATATATATATATTTTTTTTTTTTTTTGGTTTTTGCGAGACAGGGTTTCTCTGTATTGTTTTGGAGGCTATCGGTCCAGCCTGGCCTCGAACTCACAGAGATCCGCCTGCCTCTGCCTCCTGAGTGCTGGGATGGGATTAAAGGCGTGCGCCACCACCGCCCGTCTTATATTTATATTTAATGAGTTTTTGCCTGTGTATATAACTGCACCATCTGCATGCCCAGTGCTCACAGAAACCAAAAGAGGGCACTGGATCCCTGAGATTTAAATCCTCATGTGGGTGCTGGAATTTGAACCTGAGTCCTCTAGAAGAACAGCCAATGCTCTTGACCACTGAGCCACCTTCCCAACCTCAAATGGGAAGTTTATATAACAGAGCTTAACTCACAGGGCTGTTTCATTAACATCCACACCACAATGTTTACCAGATATGTAACAGGATGCTCAGTACACAGTAAATGCTAGCTTTTTAAATGTGTAAAGGAAATGTATAGGATCAAGCTCTTCTAGTTCTAGTTCTATAGGTGTTATTATTTAGCACCAATTTTGATAGGCTGACAAATAAGTTTCCTTCATTCACTTTTTTAAATAAACATATATTTTAATATTATTAGTTGTGTGTGTACGTGTGTGTGTGTGCATGTGTGTACTCATGCTCATGCACGTGTAGCACACAGCCATACACACACCGAAGCCAAAGAAGGATGTCAAGTGTCCTGCTCTACCACTCTCTGCTTTAGTCCCTTGAAACAGGACGTCTTCATTGAACCTGAATCCAAGCCAGGGCCAGCAAGCCCCAGAGATCCTATATCTTCAGCCTCTAATAGCTCTGGAATTACAGACATATATAGCCTTTTATATAAGTTCTGAATATTTGAACTCAGGTCCTCATGCCATTTCCCACTGAATTAGCTCCTCAGTCCCTTCATTTGTTTTTGAAACAGCTTCCCTGTGTAGCTCAGGCTGGTTTGAACTCAATATCATCCAGCACATGAGGGAGGCAGATGTTTTAATGGGAAAATGGCTAATCAGAGTCACTCATTTCCTATAGAGTTAGGCTTGAAGCAGATGAGTGTTTGAGTATACAATGATGTGTGGTCTTTGGCTTCCATTTCTGAGACTATAATATGCTTTCATATTATTTATTACCGCTTAGTAATTTAGATTTTCAGTATTAGGAACAAATATAAACAAAACCTGTAAGACTGTAGATCATAATAAAAGAAAGTAGTCTCTGGGCCTAGAGAGATGAATCAGTGGTTAAAATACTTGCTATGAAAGCATGAGGACCTGAGTTGAGATCCTTAGAACTCATATAAAAGCTGGGCATGGTAGAGCATGTATGTAACTCCAGCGTGGGAGAGGGCAGCAGAGCCAGGTAGATCCTGGGGTCTGCTGGCCAGCCAGTCTAGCCAAAGTAGGAAGCTCCAGTCTCAGTGAGAGACCTTATCTGAAAAAAATAAATAAGGTGGACGGTGACTAAGGAAGACACCTAGCTTTGACTTCTGGCTCGCATGTGAGCACACACAGGCACAGGCACCATCCTACCATGCACACAACATACAAAAGTACCCTCCTTCAGACACATACACTGTGTAACAAATCCGTAAGGTTCCTCACCCAGTAGGTATGAGTCTCTGCAGTCTTTTATATTTATATCCAGTACACACTCCATCAAGTGACAAAGGACATGCTTTGGCATTCTTTGCTGTCAACTGAAGACATGGACATTTTTCTCTAAAAGAAAGGTAGTGGACAGGTAAGTCAAAATTAAAAAAAAAATCAAGTTATGAGACTTGGTAAAAGTGTAAATGACATTAAAAAACACTGTACTTTTATTTATAAGAGGAGTTTTGCTCAAGGACTATATGGAAACTCCTCTAAATACAATAGGCATACATGAAAAATAGTACCAACCAAAAGCTTATTACAACTAATAAAACTACACTGAACTATTTGACCAAGCAACAGACATTTAATTATATGGGTTTTAATTTTTCAAAATGGGTGTTCTACTCATCACATGCCCCTTTGTTGATAGTCTTAGTTCTGCTCCTTTATTATAGATTATTTTAATAGTTATTCCCTCATTATCACAGAGGTATATTCAAGGACCCATAAATGCTTAAAATCTTGTATTAGTATCAAAGTATTTATTTGTGCTTTTCCCAATCCTCTTAAACATTGCCACATGATACCAGAATCAATCTGCCCTGCATGCTTTATTTTCCTGCATATAATTACTTGTGTCCTTTGGGGCCATTATTAAGTAAAACAGGTCTTACTTGAATGTATTGCAAGTATGTTACTTGATTGACAACCAACATGGCTGTTTCATGACTAAGTGGTAGGTCATGAACACTGTGAACAAAGAGATGATTCACATTCCAAGTGGGGCATTCTGTCACACAACTTCCAATAGCATGTAGTTAAAAACTTATGAACTGAGTGTATATTGAACTCTCCACCTAATGTTTATTATTATTAATATATATGGGTGTTTTTATCTGAATGTACCACTTGTGTGCCTGATGCTTGTTGCCTGGGGAGGGTAGTGGAACTCTTGACACTAGATGTGAATTGCCATTGGGGGGTGGGGTGGGCATTGAACCTGGGTCCTCTGGAAGAGCAGTCAGTCCTCTTAACCTCTGAAACACCTCTTAAGCACAGTATTTTTAAACTACAGGTGACCATTGGAAGTGAAGCTACTGTAAAGGAAGGAACTGTTGTAGTGTAGATAGTGTTCACCATCTTCTCAATATGAAATGAAAAATGACAGGCAGATCCATAGCTTACCAGCCAGTCACTCAACACCCATACTAATTATCAGGTCAAGATACCTGCAATGTTTCAGGCATGTAGGAGAAGCACAAATAAATAAGACTTTGTTACTAATTCAAGATTTTAAGCACTCAGGGCTCCTTGAGTATACCTCTCAGATAATGAGGGAATAACTTAATTATAAAATTTTCCCTTTCTCTTTTACTTATTATAGTTAGCTAGATTTGCATAGAGTTAACCATACATATAACACAAATCTACCCTATTACCAGCAAACCTACAGATGCATAAGTATTACACACATCTTGTTTCTCTCCCCAGACTAACAGCTGTGAAACCAGCGTAGGACCGAACCAGGCTCCCTGAACGTGGGTGTCAGTTAGGAGTCCTGGACAGTATATGGGGCCTCTGGTAGTGGATCAGGATTTATCCCTAGTGTACAGATGGGCTTTGGGAGCCCATTTCCCATAGATACTCTCTCAGTCTAGACATACGGGAGAGGGCCTAGGCCCTACCCCAAATGATGTGACACACTTTGATGATCCCTCATGAAGGCCTCACCCTCCCTGGGGAACAGAAAAGGGATGGGATTGGGGGTTGGTGGGGGATATGGGAGGATGGGAGGGAGAGGGAACTGGGATTAATATGTAAAATAAGATTGTTTCTAATCTAAATTAAAAAAGGATAAAAAATGTTTCTCAAGGTCTTGATGTATCAGAATATGTTTTGTTTTCATTTTCTTGATGGAATGTCAATACAATGGTTAAAGAATGATAGCTGTGAGCACACTGAAATTCCTAAAATCTACCTGGTAATGATACTTAATTTGTAAAAGCAAAATATGACAAGTGACATAGAAATTAGGAACAAAGATTCTAATACTGCCTCTCCAATTTGTCTGCTGTGACTTCTTTGAATTTGTTTCTGAGACTAATTTCCTTACTTGTATGACAGAATGTATTACCTAACACACAGATTTTTGTGTGGCAAAGAGAATGTGTGTATTTAAAGTGTTTGGGCATGCATGGAACTCATAAACAGCTCTGTAAATGCTATTATAATTATGATACTACATAAAAGGAAATACACATCCTTAGAAGAAATAAATTTCAAATTACCATTTTTTGCCAAAGACTTATGGTTAAGGAAATGTCTTTTCATCTATTCCAGACAATTTATGCACAGGTTTTAGACAGACAGAATGACAACCTGGAACACAGAAGGATTAGACAAATGTGTCTACATTCAGAGATTGAAATACCATGTTTTTCTACTTACATGTCTATGCATCCCTCAGAACAGTCACATGAATCAGAAAACATGCTGGAAAAATTTAGATAGCTTGCTCGGGGCCACAATGTCTTTCTGTACTTAAACTGTGGAAGTTTCCTATTGTCAATCTCATTACAGAAAGAAATTGGCACTGATTCCACTCCATTACTAATATCCACATTAGAAACAACTGCATCTTGCTTTGGGTAATTCCGAGTCAATTGAACATAAGTATTGAAAGAAAAGTTGTCAGTGAATAAAAAGTTACACCCTGTCTCAATAAGGTAATGAAAAACTTCCTCTATGTTTCGTAGACTCCGTCCACAAGGCGTTTTATAATTCACGTGAAGAGCAGAAGAATGAGAGTTTGTCTTTGCATGTCGTCTTTGGAAGTGAAATCTGATGGGTAGCTGTAGAGGGTTTTCTCCCTTCAAGGACAGTGGTCTTTCCATTAGACATGCGCTGGAGCAGATGTGGCTATGGAAAGTCACACTCAAAGGGGATTCCTTCTCTCCCAGGTCTGCAGCTTTACTGTTCTCAGGTAGGGATGCTTTGTTTCCTGTAGATCTATTAGAATAAATTAATTATTAGTACATCAAAGTTATAATCTAGCTTCATTTTTTAAAAACACTGCACACTAATGTGGTAATTACTCTATCTTCTTGGACAGCAGTAAGATAACCTAGACTCTGAAACATTTTATATATTCTTCAGGCATTCAAAGATCAGATGTAACTTAGACTATTCAAGGAAGTTTAAGCTAGCTGTGACTTTCTACTAGGCTCTGACACATGCAGTTAGAGCCTGCATTTGTGCAAAGACAAAAAACAGCATTTCTTCGTGTGGTGTCGCACCTGCTGTGCGGCCTGCATCCGAGAATGTAGCGAGGTGGTCGGGATAGATGACACAGAGACCGGTCGGTTGCTTTAAGAAAACTTTATGCTTCCCAAGTCAGCTTAGGAGGAGATCCCAGTCCGCTTAGCAGAGCTCTCAGGAGAAGTCCCTCTAAGAAAAAGGAGCTTCCCTTTTTAAGGACTTCTGCCATTTATCTACATACCATTCTTTCCTCCTGGCTGGTGGTCTAATCTCCCGGCCCCAGAATCGGGGAGACACCACAGGAAAACAGGAAGAGGCATCTAGCCATAGGAGGTGTGAAAGGCATGGTATTTCAGTGAGCAAGCCCTTATCTCAGCCCTATGAAGAGCTTTAAAGCACTGAATTGTTTTCAGTAAACATTACACAGATGCCTGCTCCCAGGCCGAAGGGGAAGTGGGTTTCTGCTCAAGGTCTGGTGTCCCCACAGTGTGGGATTTGCTAAGTCTTTGCCTAGTAAATCTAAGGTAGCTGAAAAATTAGTTAAGAATCCTTTACAAAGCCTCTATCTAACTGATTTTTCTCCACAATATGTAATCCAGCTGTCAATCATATTGATACTCTGAGAACAATAGCAAACTGACAAAAGAAAATGGAATGGTATTCAATTTAAGGGGAAGAAATCTGGAAAAAAAAAGTTCTTATACTTTGACTCCACCCCCCCCCCTTTTGGTACAGACAGGGTTTCTCTGTGTAGCTTTTTGGAGCCTGTCCTCGAACTCACTTTGTAGACCAGGCTGGCCTATAACACACAAGAGATCTGCCTGTCTCTGCCTCCCAAGTGCTGGGATTAATGGCATGCGCCACCACCACCTGGCTTGAACCCAATTTCTAAACTTCTTCAAAGAACTCGAATTTTATTTTGCTAAGTGTCTATTATACATTAAAACAAGCACTTTATTTGCTTTTGTCTAAAAAAAAACAGATAGAATGCTCTGAGGTTACAAATCATCACTCGATGAACAGCAATATATAAAGCAACTTCAGTGTACAGCTCTCTCTACCATTCCTGCTAGTCACATTATATACTACTGTAAACCAATTTCTGTTAATATTGACAATTTCATTCTCTCAAAGGACAAGTTCCTTCAACTGGCTATATACACAATTTCATCAATGAAGGAGTCTAGATATTTTTGGATTTCAGGCTAATGGGTAAAACGATATACCCATTATATACTTGTATATAAATCTTCTAATGTTGGAACTATTTCCAATTTGTCTGTGTTACTGCTTTGATGAACATCTTCAGACATAAATCCTTGACCAACTTCCTGATTATTCTTATACCCAATATATTATTATTCTACTACTCAATAGAAATATACATTAAAATGACAATAGCAAGAAAACCTTGGTTAATAAAATTAGTCAATCACATACAAGAATATATTTTCTTATAAAGACCCAGATGTCAATTTGAGAACTATAGAAATCTCATAAAAAATGATATTACCCAAACTTCTGCAGTAGAAGATAACTACACTGTCAAATTTCCTAGTAAGCATAAGGCCACATGCCTATGATGATCCATGCCTTCCTTTGAAAAGCCTGAAGAACTGGGGTTGCAGCTCAGTGATACAGTGCATCTTAGCATGCATGCATACGTTTTTGGGTTGGAAATACAGAATGGTAAAAACAACAGCAAAAAGCTAACAAAACCCAAATTCTTCCTGAAAAAGCTCCATACTACCAGGAGAATGTAAAGTTGTTCCAGGATCTAATGATGGACAGTTACACTGCCAGTCCTCCGTACACTTTCTTTGAGGACTACTGAGTGGAGTTAGCACTCATGATCCCTTCCAGTTTCCTGTGTATGTCGTCAATACAAAGTTATCTTTCTCAAAGATGTGAAAACAATGCTTTTGGGGAACAAAAGTAATTTGGGGGGCATCAGTCTTCCAGTTTCTGTAGAAGAACAGAATTCTAACTTCAATGACAATTGCATTTTGTTTTGATCCCAGGGATAGCAGACCTTATGCATGATGGTCATGGGTCTACCAATTAGCTACATCCCACTTTCATAACAATGTTAAATGTCAACTAATAGACAAAGCTGTTTTAATCATTCACACTCACCAAACATTTTAAAGTTCTTATGTGAGCCCAAGATTGCTCTATAATTCATAACCATTTTAGATGCCCAGTCAGTCCTACACAAAAAATTGGAATTTAGTTCTTTCCTTACTGTCAGTAGCTATTAACTGAAATTTCACTAATATGTCTGTGTCACCCTTTAACTTTGACCCTTGTCACCAGGCTTTACTAATTATCAACATTTTTTCTAAAACTGCCTGCCACTCAGATCTGCATCTAGTAGCTCTGCAGAGAATTTTTCTTACATCTGTGTCAGCCTTCTCTCTGCCTTTGCCTTCCTCTATCTTTGTTTTTTTTTTTAAATTTTATTTTCCAGTTTAAATTTAGATAAGAAACAAGGTTGCTTCACAAGTCAGTTCCAGGTCCCTTTCCCTTTCCCTCCCCTCCTCCCGTGCCCTCCCTCCAACCCCCCCTCCCCCGTTATCCCCTCATTCCCCCAGGGAGGGTGAGGGCCTCCATGGGGGTGTCCATAGTCTGTCATTTCATATAGGGCAGAGCCTAGACCCTTCCCCAAGAGTTCAGGGTGAGAGTGCACCTCACATTGTTCTATGGGAGTCCAAAGTCCGTGAGTATACTTGGGATGGGTACTGATCTGCTGCCCAAGGCTTAATTATCAACATTTTAAACTTAATTTATTCTATTATTTTCTTTCTCTTGCCCATCTACTTTCTTCTGCAGGATTTTAAAGCAAGCTTCTGTCATCACATCTTTTTACCCAAAACAATTCAGTAGGTATTTCTAACAAGGTTTGATTTTTTAATGACCCACTTCATCTGTTTGTCCAAACCCAAACTTCATGTTATGCTTGTTTCTAGTATTTTTTCTTTCCCATTAACCTAGTATCAATGCATCTTCCCCTTCATTTTATGATATCTGCTAAAATTGAATTTTGTCACTTGTTCTGTCATTTCTCACATTTTGAGAATTAGCTAATGCCACCTAGTGGTGATGCTACTTAGTCAAGTCTCTACTTAAATGCAATGTAATTGGTAATCCTAGAAACTAAGATTCAAATTCAAAATTTTGTGGGGGAGGAAGACAGGAAGAAATGAATCACAGGTACTGGTGTCAGTTTCCAAGAGGTACACAAGGTCTTCAAAAGTCACCCTTTGAGATAATAAAAGAGTGATAAGCAGAGTTTGGGTATTTTCCGCCAAACCTCAGGAATACTTCACTTAGGGCTTTGTGATCATTTAAAGTGTGATGAAACATTTACAGCAATTTAATATTGCTATATTTTATAAGACTATTGATTCTTTACAAACTAGAAGTTTATAATCAAATAAATGTCCTCACCACCACAACTAGATGGGAGGTGCCTTATTCCTCGTTTGGGCTATGGAGGACACAGACTGCAACCAAACCAATACATCATCATTAACTTCTCTGGGCTGCAATGTTTAAAAACTTGGCTTTTTTACATTTGTTTATTGTGTGTCCATGTGAAGATCAGAGGACTACTTTTGGGAGTCTGTCCTCTCTTTCCATCAAGTGGATTGATTCTAGGGATCAGATTCAGGTTGTCAGGTTTGAGGTTAGTGCCCTTACCTGCTGAGTCATCTCACTGGCTGAAATTATTTTACAAAGAAATTTTCCTAACTCTTGAGTTATCTGGTACATAACTAGTATAGGAAAAGCATAGCATTGGCTGCTCCCTGTCTTCTCTATTTACTAATACCCAGAATAAGCTATATCTCAGCAAGTGTCAAGGTGACTTAGATGAAAAATAGCATCTAGTTTTAAAAATCTCTTTCTCTAGTAAATACATGTTTATCACTCTTTTGGTGAAATGATAACTTATATACTTTTCATTAATCATCAAAGAATTCCTCAGTGTCTGATGCAATGCAAACCACAATGAGAGTTCCACTACCTTAGAAGATAATACTCTACGTAGAGAATTAGTATTTACAATAAATTATATTTTTCCCTTTTTTTAAAATTTAGAGAAAAGCTTGTTTTACATGTCATTCCCAGTTCTCTCTCCCTTCTCTCCTCCTGTCCCCCACCAGCTCACTATCCCATCCCATCTGATCCCCAGGACGGGTAAGGCCTTCCATGGGGAATCTTCAAAGTCTGCCATATCATCTGGAGCAGGGCCTAGGCCCTCCCCCATGTGTCTAGGCTGAGAGAGTATTAAGCTTAATCTAACACTTTCTAAGCAGATTAAATTATCTACAGTAGGCTGGGAATGTAGCTCATTGGTAGAACATTTGCCTAGCCTAGGCTTGAAAAGATTATCTGAGGCTTGGTGGTTTTAAGATTGTTTTCAGCACACATGGTGGCTTAGAATCACCTGTAACTCTAGTTCCAGGGAATCCAATTCCTTCTCCCAGTCTTCAAGGGCACCTGTATGCACACAGTGCACATAAACTCATGCATGCAGGCAGGCAGCAGGCACGCGCACACACATCTTTAAAAACATCTACAATTTTACTTCACACATTGTAATGATTTTTTTTTGATACCACTGAATTAGCTGCAAATTCTCAGAAAATAATTATGACAGTAGAAGAAATGCTTCTAAGGTTTTATTAATGATATGGGCAATAGTTTGATAAAAAATATTCTCTATCATATTAAGAATTCCATTTCTAATACTTGCTATTATTTTCTAAAATGGCTTGATATTTGTTGTGACTTTTTATATCTACTTTTATAAAATAATTTTATATATTCCTATGTCTTAAATAGTATGACTTCAGACCCGAATGATGGCGGTTCACACCTTTAATCCCAGCACTTCTGGAGGCAGAGGCAGGTGGATCTCTCTGAGTTCAAAGTCAGCCTGGTCTACAAAGTTAGTTCCAGGACAGTCAAGACTACACAAAGAAACCATGTCTCAAACAAACAAACAAACAATCAAAATAGTATGACTCCTCCAATATTAACCTTTATATTTTACTTACCTTTGTGCTAATAAAAGGATAGCTAAGAAAGTTTTCTGGAAAAATACATAGGAAATATATTTTCTGAGTTTTAACCTAAAATTGTTATTAATTTTTTAATATTGATACAAAACTTTTTTTTAAGAACTTGTTTTCAGTCTGGATAGATGACTCAAAAGTTAAGAGCAATAGCTGCTCTTCCTGGGTACCAAGGTTCAATTCTTATCATCCACATGGTAGCTCACTCTAGTCTCATGGGAACTGGTACCCTCTTCTGACCTCCTCAGACATCAGGCATGCATGTGGTGTACAGACATACATGAAAACAAAACACTCAAACACATAAAATAATAATTAAAAACAAAAACAACTTATTTCTGTCTACTAGTACTGTTACTTGTTGAAGTCTTTTTACTTCCAGACTAGGTATTTTCTTATTCTCTCAAGGCCTTTCAGTTTTGAGTTTTTTAAAATAGGGGCTCACAAAACCCAGGTTGGCCTAGAAGTCACTATATGATAATGATAACTCCTGATCCACCTGTTTCCAACATCCAAATGCTGGGCATATAGTCCTTTGAGCCATACCCAGCCAAAGTTTATTTTCTTGTGTTTAACCTATTGCTAAGAATTTCCTTTTTTCTTTTTGGTTTTTCGAGACAGGCTTTCTCTATGAAACAGTGCGAGTTGTCTTACAACTCACTCTGTAGACCAGGCTAGCCTGAAAATCACAGAGATCTGCCTGCTTTTGCCTCCTGAGTGCTGGGACTAACGAAAGACATGTACCACCATTGCCCAGCTTGCTTAGAATTTCTTGCTTTATATGAATGGGTGTCAAGTTCCTTCTAAGCAGTCTTAATTGTAAAGCATAATAGCAGTAATAAGCTGTTTAAAAGGTTTATTTTTAATACATTTTAAAAAAATTTATGGGGTGTCTGAGTGTCTGAGTATGCCATGCATGTTTAGGTACCTCCAGAGGTCAGAAGAGGGCATCAGATCCCCTGGATCTGGAGCCACTTGATGTGGGTTCTGAGAACCAAACTCCTCTGGAAAAGCAGCAAGGCATCTTGACCACTGATTTTATTCCATATGATTTGCCCAGGTGGCACTTAAGATTAGCTTCAAGTAGCTATCACTGAAGTAATATACAACTAGACTTACTCAGGACAAAGTATGCTGGTAAAACTTGTAATTTGGAATTTAAGATTTCAAGAAAGCCAATCAAGCTTAAAACTAGACTTCTTAGAAATAAACTAATAGCCACGTTGGTGGTGCACACCTTTAATCCCAGCACTTGGGAGGCAGAGGCAGGCAGATGTGAGTTCGACACCAGCCTGGTCTACACAGCGAGTGTCAGTATAGCCCCCAAAGCTACACAGAGAAACCCTGTCTTGAAAAACAAAAGAAAAAAGAGTTTAGCTAAGGAAGCTATGTAAAACACTGTGATAACAGAAGAACCTGCATCAGTGAAGCAGCATCTCAGCACCCATTTTCCTGGTTCCAGTTTAGTGCCTAAAACTGCTTGCTGCACCACATTTCTGGCCCTTTGTGAATGTATACCTGTATGCACATACACAAAAGTTATTCGGCCAGATTCATGTGCTTGTCTATGAGAAGCCAAGTAATTTATATTTATACCTGTGTGTTTTAGAAGCTGGAAGTTCATTGTCATCTTGTGTGTTGGCTAACATTGCACACTGCCATAGCTCTAATAAATTCTACCAAATTGTTCTTGATACTTGACTAAGAAAGAAAAATGAATTAAGTCAATTTTCATAAAGATGCCCTTTTTTAAAAAATTAAGCGCTTTACTACATCTGTGGATTTCAAATTCACCTATGTAGAATGGAAATTCAATTCCACTCAAAACTGAAATGCTGAAAGCCTACTTCTTATCCCTAAGACTTTCATGCTTGATTTTACCACTATGACATGTTGTTTATCTTGAGCAATTCAGGGGCTTGAGAAGCCACCACATAGCTTATTAACTGGTTTAACGACTGAAAGAAAACAAAACTAACCACAAACAAAAAACACCTCATAACCCTCAGCAGAAATTAAATCAAATTATTTAAAAATAATTCTAGTCAACAGAGTGGTGGTGCACTCCTTTAAAATTTCCAGCACTCAAGACAGAGGCAGGCAGATCTCTGAGTTGAAGGCTACCTGGTCTACAGAGCAAGTTCCAGGACAGTCAGACTACACAGAGAAACCTTCTTGAGAAAAACAAAAGAAACCAAACAACTAACCAAAATTCTAGCTAACAATGAGTGAGCTGTTGCCTTGGAATTCTTAATGCAAAGAAGAAAATTTTGTGCTCCATTAGACATGTTCTTTCATCTGAAAAGATCTCCCTGGAAATATGAACTCAGGTCTGATCTCTGAGTGACAGCCCAGTCCAAGAGCTCTCAGAAGCACTCAAGAAATGAAGCTTTGAGTGTGCAATCAGGAATATACCTAATGGGATGGATTAGAGGCTAAAGAAGTCAATTTAATTTCTTTGGGAAGCTTAGCTATCTACCTCCCCATCAATCAATCAATCAATCAACAAGCTCTCCAATGTAGACCTGACTGACCTGGACTCACAGATAGCCTTGATGTTGCAGTGTTTTTCCTGCCTCTGCTTCCTTACTGCTCAGACTGAAGTTACATGCTATGTGCCCAGCTGAAGTTTTCAAAAGAATTTAACAAAGAAAGATGATCAGTTATAAATAAAGATATTGGTTTAAACCTATAAGGAAAGTACTATTAAGACTTGAGCCTGGTAAGAATTGGGGCTTTCAAAAAAAATGTAAATGAAAAAAACCTTTTTTAAAAATTAATGGTAGACTTAGAACAAGAAAATAATATTGGGAGGAAGATGGCACATAAAGAGAATGAAGAGTCTTTAGAAAATAAGTTTGCTGTTACCTTTTTCACCTGTAAGTATGGCTCTCGGGTTATAAAGACCAGACACAAATGGAAGGGAACTGAGGTTCTAACAGTTAAAAGAATGTAATAGAACAACTTGACTTTATTTAAAAGCATCAAGGACTTTATATTCAACTCTACAGGTTTTGAGGGGGGAAAAAAGTACTTCAAATACTGAAGAAAACAGAGAAAATGCTACCTGATTTGCTAGAAGAGGGAATCAGTAATATGATTCTAAGTATTTAGAATTTGAAAAACTAACACTAGTTGCTGAGTAAACCAAGAACCAAGTCAGAAAACTCTAGGTCAACCAGAATTTTGTGTGTGTTTGTATGTGTGTGCATGCGTGTGTAAATTTTCAGAGTTTGGTGATACTACAGAATTCTAAAGCAGTAAACTTTGGTTTCTCATGACAACCATATAAAGAGACATGTATGTAGAACAGACAATAATAGAGCAAAGCAAATATAAAGTTGTTTGAACAGATCTTTCTAAAAAGTAGTAAAAAGAGTCTCTGATATATTAATCAAGCAAGAAGGTTTTGGCTTTGGCCATATTTCATTCAATATATTTTCAGTGATTGTACTAAAAGATTCAAAAGGTATTTGTACAAGAAAAGCTAGAAAGACAAAGAGCATTACAAACAAGATGTCTAAAATTAAAAGCTTTCTGGTATGTTGTTATAAAGAATTTACCCAAAGAGTAAGTTTATCAGGAATAAACCAAATCTTTAATTCAGGTCTAAACTATAAAGTTTGGGACTGAAGGCATGGCTCAGTAACTACGAGTGCTTCATGCTGATCCAGAGGACTGGGCTTAGTTCCATGCTGGGTTGCTAACAACCACGTGTAACTCCAGTTCCAGAGACTGGACCCCCTCTTCTGGTTTCTGTGGGCACCTGTACTCACATGTGCACATATCCATACACATAATTAAAAATAACAAAATGTATCTTTAAAAATATGTAATTGCCTACTGAAAGGGAACTTGTTGGGCAGAAATTTTTGTGATTAAAAACATCGTATTATATTAGAATGCTTGGTCTGTGCTTAAAAACTAATGAGATTTTATGCTATGTATTGGGTTAGTATTTCTAATTAAAAAAAATTATGAGCTACTAAAAGCCAGTGAGGGGAGTTATCAAAGTGTGAATTTTGATTTCTGTAAGAGTATATTAAATTGTTTTGAGACTCAAACTACATTGATGTCTCAACTTGGAAGGCTGAGGTCACAATTCAAGGCCAGTCTCACCTCTCTAGTGAGACCTTGTTGGAAAAAAACAAAACAAAACAACAACCAAACCCAATAAGACATCTCTACTTTTTATAAAATTTTGCAAATTACATGTAACAGTGTTTATCTTAAATCTTCAAAGAACAGAAAGTAAAAACAGAAAAATAATTTTTTCTGGAGAACTTTTTAAAAGGGCCAGTTTAATTTGATAGCTGAAATGAGTAACATGTAGAGCAACAAATTAGAAGTTTCATCATCACTTGGAGGTTTTGGTGCAGGCCTTGCTGTCTGCCAGGTATGTATAAGTCTCCTGGGAGCTGAGGAATGTTCACTGCACTCAGTAGCAGAGGAGACAGGGTAAAACAGCAGAGCTTCTCTCAGGCCTGACACTCTTACAGCTGCTTACAATACTGAATTGACACTGGAGGCAACTGTAATACTCCAGATACTATGGGTTTTTCTCAAAGTTGCTTTGGCAAATTTCAGCTGATTAATAAAACGCAGATATCCTAAGCTAAATTTTATAAAAAGAGATAATTACTTAGGAATGTTTAGTAAAGAGCTTATTTAGGGAGTATTAACATAGATAATGTATACATACAGAATGGTACAGTCCTCAGGAAAGGAGTTTTCACATGATGTAGAGGGAAATGCATTTGATTTGTTTTCCTGTTCATTCTGAGTCACAGGTATATGATCTACATGGAAAAAGTACAAATATGAGCAACAGAAATACAAAGTTAAGAATCATTCACTAAAACAGCCAAATCATATCTTCATTGATTAGAAATTATGCCCATATGGAACACTAAAATTTGCAATGATACTAATAATATTATTTTGAGACTCAGCAATAAGATTGCCAATATTTTCAAAAGTATTAAGAAATTAATTCAGAATAAGTTTAAAAAACTTGGAAGAAAGTACTTCTGGAGAATGAGTTTGATATCAATTTAATCAAAATAATAGATATTTCAGGTGATTAGTTCTGTCTAGATTTTATAGACAAATGGTATGGTGTTTTAAGGTCTTTAAAGGCCATAAAATGTTATGTTTGGGTGGGTTTAAAGCATTTGATTACCTATTTTGATCTATTTGTCATCTCTTATTTCCTTGTACATCTTTTTACCCCTGGTCTATTTTTTCTTTCTTTTTTTGTTTAAATAGGGAAACAATGAATAATTACAGTTGTAACTAAGCAAGGGAAGAAAAAGTAACTAGTGGTTTAATCAGTATCTAGGGAATACAGACTAGATCTCCAAGGGCTTGTTTTGATATCAACACCAAGCCTTTTTGTTTTTCTATACTGGCAAACAGATATATTTTTGTTCTAATACAATAGTTCCAATTCAGGTGAACAGACTATATAAAACATAAAATCATGATATAGCATTTCCATTGATAATGACTCCAAACAAAAACCCAACTTGTTTTAGAGAGGAAAAGAAGTATTGGGATTAACTCCTTGTATCAGTTCCTCTCCTTCCCTTTAAAAGCCTTTACCTCTCCCTCCTACAAAACTACTATAATCCCTTAAGGGTGTGTTCACAATGAAAGGGTGCTACAGTAGCAAAAGGATTGTTCTGAGCTGAAATAGTTGAGAATCAACAAATAAAGGAAAAGGTTTCCTTGCCCCTTGAGTTTTAAAAATTGGATCCTCAAGGAAAAAGAAAAAAAAGAAAGCTATAAATTTCCTCTTCCTGAAGATTCAACCAGAAGACTGATGCTAGCACTATACCCATACAGCCACTATTACAATCTAGAGTATAGCCCATCTATTTTCCTCAGGGCTCATTCATCTTCCAAAAGTCACACCTACTTCTCTGTTCTGCACTCTCTTCTAAGAAACCATCTGCTCTAGAAGTGCCCCTCTGCCTTACCCTCCCTACTAACATGACATCAGTTTTCAAAACTCGATGCTATGTTGAGTATTCCCTTCTATGTACAATGAATCAGTATACCTATGTACCTTTTAAACTGCAAATTTTCTTTATGAGTTTGATTTATAGCCCCCAATTACTCCTCCCACACACACACATGTTTCTTGCCTTATAATTCCAAATGTTACTGAAGAATACTGAAAGGAAAGAATTTTTTAAAGAGGGCACATTACCACTGAAATTGAGAATACTGAGAATAAAAAAAATTACCCAAAATACACTGGCATCATACTATACAACTTTTTCATAGAGTTATAAACTTTAAGGCTCCAAATTTTGATAGCAGAACAAAAACTAGCAAAATTTGCTGAGAATATCTAACAATATAAATGAAAATTTGGTAAATGCACTTTCAACACTTAGGGCAAAAATGATAGATTAAAATTTATAAAATGATAATACTGAAAAAATAACTTTAATCTGTTATTTTTAGTCTTGGTATATGTGGCACAACAAGGATTATATATTTGGTCTGCCCTAGTTCCTGATAGAATTACTACAATCCTTTCCCAAGTGACAGAGTGAGAACAGCATTTGTAACTTTGGTCTTAGTTCCAAACACTTCTAAAGGCTTTGACCCTCCAGGGTGATGTTTGTCTAGTTTACTACTGAGATGACTGCTAACTAGAATCCCTAAAGAGGTTCAGCATGGTGGCTGGTCCACTAGAAAAACAAAAAACAAAATAAGAAAACACAATTACAGGGTTGGAATTTTTATACTGAACCAAGTCCAGGAACTAAGAAAGGTAGGAGACAGAGTCAATCACCAGTGGTCATGCATTCATGCCTATGTAATGAGACCTCCACAAATGCCCAAATAATGGGGGCCAGAGGGTTTGAGTTGGTGAAAGCATTCATATACTAGAAGGGCAGTATATTCCCCAAACTTGAGACTAGAGTATCTGCACTCAGACTCCTCAATACTGTCTCCCACATACTTCTTCACCTGGCCATTAATCTGTGTCCTTTATAACACTTTTCATAATAAACTGTTAAGAGGACAAAATGCATCTCCTTGAGTTTCTTGAGCAAAAATTTTAAAAGAGATTTATTTTTATATGATGCATATACATGTATCTCTGTGTGTGAAAGAGTACGTGCACATGAATGCAGGTACACACAGAGGCCAGATTAGGGTGTCAGAGCTCCTGGAGGAGATACAGGTGAATGTGAGGTATCAAGCATGGGTGCTAGAAACTTGGGTCCTCTGGAAAAGCAGAAAACACCCTTCACCACTGAACCACATCTCCAGCAAATGAGTAAACCTATCAGAACCCCCATCTTCAGGCAAGTCAGCCAGAAGTCACAGAGGCCCAGCGATTGTGATTGACATTTCAAGTAAGGGCAAGTCTTAGGGCTGACTACATAACAGGTTACACCTCACTGGTAGCTACATGAAACTGGAAACTTGCTTGCTGCAGAAAATGCACACACCTGACATCAGAAGTCTTATGAATAAGTTTTAATGTGTTATCTTAGATATTTTAAAACTAAACATGCTTAGCTCATAGAAGACCAGTAGTTTAAAACCAAGATGAATTAAAAAAAAATATCCATCAACTTACCTGTAATGGGATGTGCCTTCCTAACAGTGCTCTTTACCGAAAACAGGCTTACAGTTGTTTAGGCTCTTAGAACTCTATTTGTCATCTTTAGATGGTGTTTTATGAAGAAAAGAAATAAACTTTCATTTTCTTTGGGTGCTTGGTAGGAGTGTGTTCCCTATCTCTGGAGGGGTAGGACTTTTCATAAAGGAAACTGTGATTCACAAAACATAGCAATGTGGATTTTACATGTTATTTCAAGTTACCTTTATCTTGACTGATTAAGATTGGCAAGGAAAGAACAAAGAATATTAGGATTGGAATAAGTAATGAACATACCTTTTGTTGGACTGTTACTTATAGTTGCTTCATTTACAAGAATCATTGCTTGGACATAGTCTATTAAGAGAAAAAAAATAAAAATTAAATAAATAAAAGGAATAAACATAATCACCAATCACCTCTATTCAGGTTATCAGCTACAATACTAAACAATTTACATTTGATCTTTACAATTCCCCTGAGAGAGCCTTACAACCATCTGCACTAGAAACCAAAGAAAATGAGGCCGGGAGGTTAGCTATTTATGTCAATTAACTAAAAGTGATAGAACTGTATTCAAACTTACATACATCTGACACATGAAGGATTGAAAGTTTCTTTATATAAAAAAAGAGAATAAACAATATACTGTCATAGTCTGAATGTCATTAGTATAGTATAGAGAGAAAGCCTCTGGCAGTGACGAGAGGAACCTGTTCCCAAAGAAGCATTTAACCTGTATCTTCGCTAAATCCACATATGCATTATCTGCCTGCTTTACATCATCTTTCCCACACAATTTAATACTGTTTCAGGATAGGTAGAGAAACGTAAGAGCTCTTCTCTTCCCACTTCTAAACAAAACTGTAAAGAAAACCCTCCCATTAGCAGCCAGTCTTCTGATTTTCTTTTAGAAGAGCAAGGGCTACAGACCAGGGAGAGAGTATCCAGAAGTATCAGCAGTTCAGGACATCTTTGCTTTACAACCATATCCTATTGAGCTAGAAGATCTTACATTTAGAGCCTCATGTTCTACAACCAACTAGAGTTGAAAACACATAGAAAAATAAAAAACTGGAAGTTTGCTTTAAAAAAACTAGTACAGTTATGTTTGAAGCAGGTAAAGCAGTATATGTTAGTACAGAAAGTTTTGTTTGAAGCAGCTGATACTTATGCTGTTGTATGCTGGCATAAAACCTAGGGCCTTATACATGCTGATCATGCCTTCTACCACCAATGAGCCATATGTGGACCAGTTGTCTAAATGATGGAATAGACATTTTTTGGTTAGATTTTCCTATTTATGCCAAACTTATACAAGAAGCAGGTATTATTTGTGCAATGCTCTTCCCTTCCACTTCAAAGACACGAAGGTATAAAAAGAATAAGTATAAATAAAGGAGGAAAATGTAGCCTGATTTCAACAACTAGGGAGGTTAAAGGAGGAAGAGGGAAGAGTGCTTAAGGGGAGTTCTGGGTCACACATATAGTGGTGTGGGCAGGGAGTCTTCAGTAGCTATCATTTACAAATATCAGGTTTACCCACTTTTACGGGATGTATGGGAAAAGCAAGTTTACAGAAGCAGAACATACATAAAGTAGATAAAACTCAAATTAGGGTCTTAGAAAATTAATTATTGTTTAAAACAAACAACAGCAGAATTATACTGCATTGAGTATGTAACGTTAGCAGAAGTGTCAGAAGTTCTCATTTTTTCATACCTCTATTTGTGGCAGACCCATCTTTTATCTTCTGTTTCAGAGACTGCAGCACATCTTGTGTTCTTTCAAACATAAAATCCACTTTACCATCATCTTGTAACTCCATCCAGAAAGTCCTTGCATCACCTAAAATAGTAGTGAATAATCTAAGAGGTTAATAGAAATGTACCAATTTCCCTAAGGCATAAGTTCAGGGAAAATCTACTTCATTTCTAAACAGTAATTAAGATTCAACTGGTCTACCACTTTTCTTACAAAGAGATAGACATAAAGAATATGACCCAATTATCTTGCTTTTGGTGGCACACACCTTTATTGCCAGCACTTGGGAGGCAGAGGCCAGTGGATCTCTATGAGTTACACAGGCTATCCTGGACTACAGACTGAGTTCCACAACAGCTAAAGATACACAGAGAGATCCTGTTTCAAAAAACAACAGCAACAAAAACAGAAAGTAGTTCTGGAGATGTAGCTCAGTTGACAGAGGAGTACTTGCATCACATGTATAAAGTCCTGAATTTGATTATCTCCAGTACTGTATAAAACTAAGAGTAGTATAACCTGTAATACCAGAACTTGGGAGGTAAAAACACGAAGATAAATTTCAAGGTCATCCTTGGCTACATTGTGGATTCAAGGCCAGCACAGGCCAGACATCTTATCTTAAAACAAAACAAAAACCCTCCAAAAAAACCAAGAATCAAAAACTTCAATGACACAATTTCTTAACTGGAAAACAGGAAGAATAACTCCAGGTTAGAATCATAATAGGGCAAAGATAAAATGTACAGATAACATGTATCTTTAACATTTCCAAGATACAACCTCTTCTATGTGTAGAAGCAGACCATTTCAGAATGAAACAGCTCAATGACCAACCACTGAAATAACAAAATGTCTAACAATATTACTTTTCAAAAAGTCTCTTACAGGGGCTAGTAGTTACTAGTCCATACTGCTCATCCAGAAGACCTGAATTTGGTTCCCAGCACTCATGTGGGGCAGTTCACAATTTCAGCTCCAGGAGACCTGAAATCTAATGCTTCTGGTCTCCACAAGCTCCTGTATTTACGTTCACTCTGTCTCTGTCTCTCTCTCAAACCACACACACACACACACACACACACACACACACACACACACACACACACACACTTAAAAATACTTACAAAGTAATTTTAAAGTATTTTATATTAACCTGGTTTTTACAAGGGTATTTACGCAAATTAAGGGCTATAATTTCTGATACAGCAAGCTAAAAATCTTTGTCAAATTTTTCTAGAAGTTTTTCAAGTTGAAAACAAATGACACAAGTAACCAAAGCTAACAAATACCAAATCTCATATTTACAGTATATTTAAAAGTAATAAAAAACCCTCAAAAGAAACAACAATATAAAATCGCTTAACATTAATAGGGCCTTAAGCAAAAAAAAAAAAAGGATATAATAATTGAAGTTTAGAAAGACTACTTGAGAAGTTATTGGAAACATTGAGATATTATTTCAGTTATATAAATCGTTTACTTAATAAAAATTAAGCCCTAAACCTGCAAGTTTGACAATGGAGGCAGAATCTTTATAGGAAGGAGTCTGAGTACTCTGATTTTCAACTCCTACTGGGAAAGTCACCTTTCCCAAAGCAGTTTTCTGATTAATTAGGGGACTGCCAAGTAGCCTCAGGAGGGGTGCTATTTCTCTGCTATATACTCCACAAGAGGAAGCCTGCTTTTAATTCCCCACAGCATAGTGACAAGGTTTTAAGATTTCAAACAAAAGAAACCTGGGAGAACAAAATGGGTGACAAGTGGTACTTACAGGTCAGAAGGGGCCATGACATCAAGAGCCTTATATGTCATGCTGACTTTACTTTTACACATAGGGCTACTCAGGTCTAAGCATACTGTGCTGTGATTAAATAAACTTCTTCCACCACTTAAAAGCCAGGCATGGTAGCACACACCTGTGACTCCAGCACTTAGAAGGCTAAAGCAGCTGGAAGAAGGAGAAGTACAACTTTGAGGCTGATCTGGCTAGTCTGAGCTAAATAGAAAAGATCACCCAAGTAGTTAAGAATGACTTGTATTGTTCTATCTCAGACAACCTAATGGACAGCAACCCTGTGTGCATTAAGGTAAGGCAAATGGTAAGCGCCAGGCTGCTTTAAAAAAAAAGAAAGCAGAAATAGGAAGATAACCCTATCCTGACATGTGACTTTCCACAAGTGGGAGCCTCTACCACAAATGTGTATATGCCACACACACACCAAAGGGGTAGGAGAAAGGAAAAAGAAGTCACTGAGAGTAAAACCCTGACATTCCACAATTTAGAACAAACTGTCTATAAACATTAGGACACGATGCAACAACGTGCTCCATGACCTACCATTTCTTTCTCCCATCTTTTGATGTTACTAATATAAAATTCTTCAAAATTTGATGAGTCAGGAGAACCACTTTGATTGGAGTCCAGATGGAGTCTCTATGAAGTCTTGGTCCACAGAGTATGTTGTTACACCATTACTTAATATTCTTTGATACTCGAGTTTTCAAATAGAAGCCATGCTTGAAGACTTTCAGAACGACTACACACAAAACAGGCACAGCATCCTCATCAATGCCAAACTGACAGCTGGAGCAGGACCACTGACACTGTCTTTTCAAAATCAGAAATTAATCCCATGCTTTGGTTCACAAATGCATGAAACGTTCTGAAGGAAAAAGAAAGAATGGTGCATGTTTACAAAGAAAAATAATAAGAGGAAAAAGATACTATTATAACAAACAACTCTTTAAAAATAATACAAAGTTTTATGAAAGTATACATTAACTTCAAAAAAATCTACAAAACACCAAAATTATGAGAAAAGTACAGAGAATCACCCATAATCCTATTGCTCATGTTTAACATGTTTGTTAACACTTACCCTGTATCAACAAGCTAGCCCTCTTAATACTTCATGAAAACTTTAAAAAAAATAGGAGTGATCATGATAACTGCTTCATACATTGCTATGAGGATAAAATTATCACTTAGAATAGTATTTGATACATAGGAGGTATTCAATAAATGTCAGTAATTATCCTTCCAGTGTATAATTTGAAAATTTTAGTGTATATGCTTTTTCCATGATCATGATATCTATTCTTTCCCGACCATTAATATTTTTATATAACTAAATGACCATATTATATGCTTTGGACAATAATTAACACACAAAGGCTTTTAATAATTTTTTAAAATTATTAATTGGCAATATAAAGTTCTGTATCAGACATTTAATATTTCTAAACTGTTATACATAATACTGGAACAAACATTTTGTGCATTTTTCTGATTGTTTCCTTAGAATTAAATCTAGTGGTAGAACTAATAAGAAATTTTTGAATTATCAAAGTGTTAGTACATGGTAAATTTTTCTGTATTTTCCACATCATAAACCAGAGGAATGCTGGAAGGCTTTAAAAGTTATATATAGTCGTGTTTAAAACTAAAAGCGAAATCTCAGCAAACACAGAGCATGAGGCCTCTGTGGGGAAATGAAACAGGAAATGCTCAAGAGAAGACCAAGCAAAACCATAACACAAAAGGATGACAGGAAATCTCCCAAGGAGATGAGAGTTCTGAATACATGAAGATTGCTGTGAAAATGACAAGTCGCAAGCCCACTAAATGGCTGGGGCTGAGCTTAAGAAGACTAAATGTTTCTAAAACAAATGTGGATATATCTGATATCCTCTAAGGACTGAAGAAATGTACGACTCTGAAAAATAACCAATTAAGTATCCTGGATATAAAAATAGCTCTTCAAATCAACTGTTTAGGTGAAAATCACAGAAAAGACTCATGGGAAAAGCCACCTACTACTCTAGAAAATCATAGTTAAATTTATGGGGGGAAAATAAAAGGAATGATGTGATAATGACCAAGAATTTCTCAAAATGGGAAAACACATAAGCCACTGTCCACAGAGTGCCAAGTAGAATACACTTTTTCTATCTTTCTTTTTGAGACAGGCTAGCCTTGATCCCGCTAAGACACCAGGGATGGCTTTGAACTTCTGATCCTTTTGCCTGTACCTCCTGAGTACTAGGATAACCTACAGGTGCCACCACACTGGACTTACTGGCTCAGGATCCAAACCAGGGCTTTGTACAAGCTAGGCAAATATTCTACTGACTGGGTTACAGCTTCTACCCTAGAACAGGCATCAAATACACCACCAATCATGATATGCTTCAGAATAGCAAAAAATGAAACAATTCTTAGAAATGTGAAGAAAAGCCTGTTAATCAAAAAGGAGTATGTATCAGACTGGTAATGAGTGTAGGGAAAGGGGGCCAGTGAAAGAAACACACCCTGAGCAGAGCCAAAGAAACATACTTTGGCCCTGCAAACAGAACTAAAGAAATGTACCCTGACCCTGAAACCAGTGCCAAAGGAACACACTTTGTCCCTGGAATCAGAGTCAGTGAAAGAAATGCACCCTGGCCCTAAAATTGGAGCCAAAAGGCTGAAAAGGACAAGAGAAAGAAACACACTTTGGCCCTGAAACCAGAGCCAAATCTGACCTTAATCCTGTGCAGAAAACTAACCAATCCTAGAGCAGAGCTCTAGCCAATCTGAGCTCAGCTCTGAAATCGGACCAATCCCCACCCTGGAAAAAATTCCCCACCCCCAAGAATCCCTATATAAACCCTGTGTATGTTCAGCTTGGCTGGTCGAGCTGCTTCCTTCCAATAAACCTCTTTGATGAGCTTTGGGTGAAGATCTTCTTTTGTGGCGGTGGTGGAGCAGAGGTGACCCTGGGCAGGGCAGAGCGAGCAGGGCTGTAACACTTGCCCGGAAAACCTTCCCTTGTCAGAGCAGAGTCGGTTCCCACTCCCTGCTCTCCCTCCCTGATCTCTGGTCTCTAGGAGCAGAGCTGAACTGTAGCAACTTTGCCCGAGAAACCTCCTGCAGAGCAAAACTGCTACACTAGGCGAACATCCCCAGCTGGAAGACCCTCTCCTGCTGGAGCAGAGCGGATACACTGGGGAAGCCTTTCCCTGAGGCTGGGCTGTAAGCAGCTAAGCTTACTGCAACCTGTGGTGGTCCTTGACTCCTGAGCTCCAGGATACCTTTCCATCTGAGCTGTGTAACACTCAGTATTCTGTGGCTCCCGAGTGCCGGAATACCTGACCCACTCCTGTTCCATCCTGTCCCGACCCATCCCGAAAAGCTTACAATGAGACTCACCAGAAATGCAAAATGTTAAAAGGTGGGTATAAATCAGGAACTGTATCTCCAGTCAAGTAACCTTTCCATTGTAAGTCTACAGATACGCAAGAGCCACTAAGACACAGTGCCCAGATGCCTTCCAGGATGGGTCTAGTAACTTCCACCTCAGCACACTCACTAACAGCCGGTCATCTCAGCAAAGGGCAGGTGCAGACAGGAGGACAGTTGTTCAAGGTCAATCTCCACTAGACTGAGCTTCCAGACAGCAGACAACACAAACTAAAGATTAAGATCTCACCAGTGTAGCTTGAAAACTACTGATTTGCAAAAGAAAAAAAATAATTATGTGAAAAACTTTGCAAAACACAAACGTTAAGAAAAAAAAAGAAAAGAAAAAAGGAAACCACTAGCTTATCTTCTGGAGACAGGACTAATGTTTCATTGCCAGGGGAATTTTTGTTTGCTTTGTTTTTTGAGACCAGGCTAGCCTCGAATTAATGGATCTGCCTGCCTCTGCCTCCTGAGGGATGGAATTAAAGGCATACACCACCACCACCTAGCTTGTAGTGCAATTGTAAATTTAGTTCTTTTCCGGTCTCACGCTTTTATCTTGAAGAAAATACAGCCCCTTTGATTTAGATTTAAGTTTCCTTTTTACTTGAAAAAAAGAAGAAAGAAACTAAACTAAAAAAAGGCTAAGATATCACTATCTCCTTGGTTCCTTGCTAGGCATGACATTTACGGTGTGAAATCAGGAGTCGGACACGTCTTAAATTACTCCATGCATTCCTATTTAGCCCACACAATAATAATGAGAAAACAGCTTCTGATGTTTCTTAGAAAGCATGTCATACAGCATGTGGCAGCCCAGCTGGAAGCTCTCATGCTCTGGTTATCCCAGGCTAAGGATGAACGTAAATTAACCTCCCCACCTTGGGTTTCTTCATTCACACACAGAGCGTCACCCTAAGTTTCTTGCCAAAGAGCTGTCCACCACACACCTTTGTCTGTCCCGACAATACTGACCTGGACTGTGGGTGGGGAGTCAGTCAGTCGCTCCTAAAATACAAATCAACTTCGGTCGGTAAGTAATTCCATCTATTCAGGGCGTGTGACATCTTACCTGTGGGACGGACCAGTGTTCAATCCTTCGAGTCCTGCTTCGGCGTTTTAGGCTGTCCTCCGCTGCCCACAGCCCATCACAGACGGCCACCAGCCTCGAAGGCGAGCGCCCCAAGACAGAGGGAGAAAACGCAGCGGACAGCCCGGGCCGCCTCAGCTCCCGCGACTGCAAGCCTGCCGCACGAGCGGGTGAGAGCCCGGCTGAGCCGCAGCGCGCCCTGCACACCCCACACCGGAGCCACCTACCGAGAGACGCCCTCACCTCAGCCCTGGAGACTCCAGCCCTCAGCCAGCCAGCTCCGCCGCAACCAGACGCCCGCCTTCCCCGGCCCGACAAGGCGCTCATTGGCTACCCAGCCCCGGTCGCTCGGCGCCTCGGGCGCTGCGCGCGTTCCGCGGCCCCGAGGGGCGGTTCAGAGAGCCCCGCCAGCTGATTGGTCAGCGCCGCTCTCGGCGAGTCTCGCGCTATCTGCTGTGGCCAATAGGGCTCCCCGCAGTCTTGGGAGCAGCTCTCTGGAGTGGTGGCGCAGCTTTTTGCTCGGTAGGTGCGCGGCTGCCATCTTGTGTGTGGCCACGGCGGGCCTTCTGCTCTGGAAGTGTGTGTGGAGCCACTAGTTAGTTCCCAGGGGGCTCCGGACGGTGACGGGAGTGTTGGAGTGCCGGGGAGACTAGTTCCTGCACGGGGTTCTTCTTCTCGCCCCGGGATTCCTCCTTGGGTCTGGGAGGCAGGCGTGGCGGTGGTGCTGAGTCCAGGCTTTGTGGTGCTGGTCTTTGGAGGCTTTCACGTCTTTGATTCCTTGTTTTCCGAGAGTTGTCTCAGCAGTGTTTGAGGCGCGACGATCCCCATCATCGATCTCTCCATGGTTAAAGGAGGCTGGCTATTCAGAGTGGAAAAGCCCGCCATGGCAGGGTGCGGGAGATGTCTCAACGACGGACCTCCGGGTCGATAGACAACCCTTCTTTTATTTATTTTATTATTTATTTTTCTGTCAATTGCCAGGGGCCGACTGCTGAACTATTGCCCTTCTCGAGAGTTCGTGGCAGTAGCCTTTAGACTATGGTCACATCCTTTGACATAAGTGGACATCAGGTTGCGTGAGAGTAGTTTTATTCATAAGTGCGCGGCCACCATTCCTTCAGTGGCTTCAGACAAACAAAAACCCTAAAATGTGTTGGTCTGCAGAAACGGGAAGTCAGGGGAGAATGTCACTAACGTTGTTGTTGTGAGACAGAATCCTACATACTCCAGATTCGATTCAAACTAGGAATATAGCTCAGACTGATCCTTCTGCCTCCACTGCCCAAGTTCTGGGTTTACAGGAGCGCCTCACCACAGAACATGTCCTTGTTTCAAGTGTGTTGAAAATTTATTGTAAATTTCTCTTTACATATTTTTATTTTATAAACTTTATCATAAAAGAACTTGCAAATAAATAAAAATATCACACACCAAAATGAACCAAACCCCACATCAGTACAAGTCATTGATCTTCAATAAAATTCAGATTGTCATTCAGAAGGGAAGTTGTGAAGTTTCACATTGAATGCACACTTAATGTGTTCTGTGCCCTTAGCCACAACCAAAACAAAACAAAAAACCCATACAGATTTGTAAATTTCTGGATCAGCCTGTAACTATGCCCGGTAGTCTCATCATGGAGCAGACATTCTTTAAGGAGAATGAGTTTGCTTAGGGCTGGGAAGAGCTACACACTGCACTTGCCTTCTCCCATTCTGCTGCTGCTCTTGGAAAGAATTAAGACTCCCTTATGAAGCAGGAAGCATTCCTTTGTATTTCATTAGGAAGAATCTGCCAGATCTGAAAATCCATCCAGTTAGAGACAAGTATTTTGTGATTGACTTCAGCAGTTTGGATACGAGTGAGAAGCTGAGCCTTTCCTCAGTGCCTTCACTTTGTCTTCAGTTGTTCAAAGTCAGCAGTACAGGAAAGGGGCGCTTTGTGACGTAAATAACCAAACAAAGCCAAATCAACAACAGAACCCTACATTTCTTAATTTACTTTTTAAAGCCATGATTCATACAAAATTTTTCTTGGGGAAAAAAAAGTATGAGTTGATCAAATTAAGCATTAATGTTACTGGTTTGTAAATTCACTGCCTTTTCCTGTTTTTAAAAGAATTAGGTAAATGACAAGTGTATATATATATATACATGCATATATATATATACATACATATATATATATACTAAAAGCACATATCTGATGGTCTTGTCAGATCTTAATATGTACACACTTCTTTCCTCATGTTTTCTATATTTTGTTCATTGACGTGGGCATCTTCTGTGTGACTCAGATTTAAAATCAAATTCTTCCTTTTGTCCCACTTAATAATGTGTCTATAGCTGTAATTCCTGTAATGGCTTTTCTTTCTGCTCCCTCTCCTTCAGTCCAGGTACAACATTTTATCCTGGGAGTGGCAGTGCAGACCTCAGTTCCCAGGGAGACTGGGGCAGGAAGATCCCCGTGTTGAGGCTTGTCTAGTCTGTGCAGTGAGAGTTTGTCTTAATAAAACAACAATTTATATAGCACGGTATTCATGACAAATCCTGTGTTCCTTAGCTTGGAATTTATTTTAATTAAGATACAGTTTGGCTGTGAGGATAGAGATGCTAAAGAGTAAGTGTGGTCTTTGAGAGTAAACCGTCTCTTTCCTATGTAAAGGAATGGTAGCTATTCAGGTGCCCTTGTTGCACACAGCTGTCAGGGACCCATACCCACGCCCTTCTACCGCTCTCTCCGTTCGGCCCCTGTTTATATACACCGTGTTCCTAAATGAAATGACAAAATCTATTTTGTCGGAGGATAAATATTTGCAAGTGGTAATAGCTGAATTTTGTGCCTTCATTTATTTCAAGTCATTTTACATGGCTTCACACATTCATGTAATAATTCCATCCCTTTTGGTACCATTCACGATGGCTCTGTGAGGTAGGTGGGTAGAATCATGTATATGACCTCTTGTTTACCTGTGGACATAGAACTTACTGTGTACCTTTCACCTGTGTTTGCAGCATTAGCTCCCAATACTAACAAGTACATTCTATTGGAAGTAATTGATGCTGTTACTTGATCCAGGTCTCGCTGTTCCCCACTGCTTCCCAGTGATTCGGGGCAGGAAAAGATTTGGAAAGACAGAAACCAAGGAAGATGGAAAACTGCCATCAGCAAAGGCCATTGAGAGAAGAATTTGGGTGCAAAGAGCTTTTCTAGAGAGGTAAGGGAGAAGCAAGGGGCTATACGTCTTCATGCTGAATTGGGTCTCCATCACCCAGAGCCTGTGTTTTGTTTTCGCTACTGGACTAGCTTTGCAGTACCGATCAACTTTTGTCTCCTAGGTCAGTCCTTGTAGTTTTTTAGGTAAAAATACATGATTTCTGAGCCAGTTAAAGATGATTTATTTTCAGTTAGAGAATAAGATAGCAAATCCTTCATCTATACTTTGATCCCATCCAAAGACAGATACCCTGAGTTCTGTAAATCTAGAAAAAAGTAAGTTGTAAGATGCTGGCCTTGGGGCCTGAGTGATGACTCAGTGGATTAAGGTGCCTGCTACCAAGCCTGAGAACCAGAATTCAGTTCCAGGACCACACGGGAAAAGGAGAGAACCAGTTCCCACAAGTTGCCTTCTAACCTCCACATGCATGAGCACACACAGTTGTTTTTTTAAAGGACCTTAGTTGTAAAAAGAACAATGTCAAATACAATTTGGACTTCTCAAAAAAAGACATCTGTCTGCAGATACTTAGTTCCTTTGCCTACGAATAACTTACCTTGCAGTTAATCACTAAACTACTAGCAGCAAGCTAGGGATGTTTGCTCATGCCTGTGGTCCTGGACTGAGGCATGAGGGTCATAGGTCCGGACAAAGCTGGGACATAGGAGACTTAGGTTAACAATAGAAAGCCCGAAAGCAAGACATAACAGGTTGAGCCTATTAGGTAGTCTCCTAATGAGGCACTGATCAAACAGAATCTTGCTGTGTCGCCTAGGTTGCCAGCTTCCGAAGTTCTGGCATCGTTGATTTCTATCACCAGCAGTGATTGTTTGCTCGTTTTGTTTTTGAGAATGGGTCTTACTGTAGTCCAGCCTAGGTTGAGACTTGAGAGTGTCTCTGCCTGATACATGCTGATATTAGGGCCTAAAGCAACAAATCTGATCAGATTTAGTGGGGGTTGGGGGTTTTTGCTTTCTTTAAAAGTCGGCTAAAACAAGTGAAACTAGAGAGCTTATATACTCTTGGGTTATAGTGCCAGGCTCAGCCTCTTCAAAGTGTAGACAGGGTTCATTCAGTTAGTTAAAGTTAGTTAAGCCAACAGGGATTCCTTGAGAGATAATACATCTTACTAAGTAATATGAATATCTGCTCATTTAAAGTATATCTCAAATAAAAACTTGGGTGGAGAGAGATGATGAAGAGTTTTTAAGGCTTTACAGTTAGTTGTCCAAACTAAGGCCTAGGATAGCTATTGTTTGTAGCTTGGTTGCACAGTATCTTATGACTGCCTTAGTGGAGTTTGTAGTTGACAGCATTGGATTGCAGTGTCAAAACGTTGGATACACTGGTGCCAGAAGAAGTCTGTTGTTTCTTCTTCTTCCTCTTCTTCTTCCTCTTCTTCTTCCTCTTCTTCTTCCTCTTCTTCTTCCTCTTCTTCTTCCTCTTCTTCTTCTTCTTCTTCTTCTTCTTCTTCTTCTTCTTCTTCTTCTTCTTCTTCTTCTTCTTCTTCTTCTTCTTCTTCTTCTTCTTCTTCTTCTTCCTTCTCCTCCTCCTCCTCCTTCTCCTCCTCCTCCTTCTCCTCCTCCTCCTTCTCCTCCTCCTCTTTCTTCTTCTTCTCCTTCTTCTCCTTCTTTTCCTCCTCTTCCTCCTCCTCCTTCTTCATAACGTATGTTAAGTGTATTGGGGTAAGTGGGGGGGGATGGAGAGTCAGAGACAGTGACCTGCCTCCTCAGAGAACTGTCAGAGAAAGAGAAAGTTTATATTTTCATATGTTTCTTTCCTGCAAGTAAATAACAATGGCTATACCAAATAGAAAAGAAAACAAAAGAACAAGGAAAACAGCTTTAAAAAAAAAGAAAGAAAAAGAAAACAATAACAAGAACTTGGAAAAAATGAAGGACGTATGGAATCGTTTTTTTATTTTTAAATTCCAACATAAATACCTCTGGGATATAAGAAGGTAAAAGTCCTTAGAAACTGGTTCAGATAGGTTTGCATCATTTTTCAGGAAGCACCTTGCCAAGATCTATCAACAAAAAAGTCTGTCTTAGCCTTTTCTAGGAGAGTCCTGAGGAAATTAAATCAAAGCTTTATGTTCTCCTATAACTTTATTCTTGTGAAAAATTGGAACTACCAGAATAGTCTCTACATTGTGGCATGACCATCATGATGGGTTGAGTTTCAACTTTTTGAAAGGGTTTTTAGAGATAACTGTTTTATGTCTAATAAAAAAAAGTGTATAATTGGAGAAATAACCTGTGAGAATGAAAAAAAATTGCACAATAAGGGCAATATTGCTGTTGCTAATGTATAGTACAAACAGTATGGGGCCGGGCGTTGGTGGCGCACGCCTTTAATCCCAGCACTCGGGAGGCAGAGGCAGGCGGATCTCTGTGAGTTCGAGACCAGCCTGGTCTACAAAGTGAGTTCCAGGACAGCCTCCAAAGCTACAGAGAAACCCTGTCTCGAAAAACCAAAAAAAAAAACAAAAAAAAAAACAAAACAGTATGGCCTTCGGCTCCTGGATGAGGTGCATCTGCATCCTGCTACAACCATCAGGTCCTGGGTGAAATGCATCTGCACACTACTGCAGCCATCAGGTCCTGGGTGAAATGCATCTGCACACTGCTGCAGCCATCAGGTCCTGGGTGAAATGCATCTGCAAACTGCTGCAGCCATCAGGTCCTGGGTGAAATGCATCTGCACACTGCTGCAGCCATCAGGTCTTGGGTGAA
The DNA here is from genome assembly GCF_017639785.1 of Mesocricetus auratus. NCBI lineage: Eukaryota > Metazoa > Chordata > Mammalia > Rodentia > Cricetidae > Mesocricetus > Mesocricetus auratus. Next base: position 9,039,369 of record NW_024429269.1, on the reverse strand, counting down.
ATGCATCTGCACACTGCTGCAGCCATCAGGTCCTGGGTGAAATGCATCTGCACACTGCTGCAGCCATCAGGTCCTGGGTGAAATGCATCTGCACACTGCTGCAGCCATCAGGTCTTGGGTGAAATGCATCTGCACACTGCTGCAGCCATCAGGTCCTGGGTGAAATGCATCTGCACACTGCTGCAGCCATCAGGTCCTGGGTGAAATGCATCTGCACACTGCTGCAGCCATCAGGTCCTGGGTGAAATGCATCTGCACACTGCTGCAGCCATCAGGTCCTGGGTGAAATGCATCTGCACACTGCTGCAGCCATCAGGTCCTGGGTGAAATGCATCTGCACATAGAAAGCTGCAGCTAGCATTTGACACTATCGGTGTTTGGTTGCTTGTTTTTTATTTCTGCTGTTACAGGAGAGTTAGAGTGGTATCTGATAGTGGATTTAATCTGCATTTCTCTTATGATGATGATTCTCCTCTCTAATGAAGAAATGAAAACCTGTATTTGTTTCTCTGTAGATACTTAACAGCAATTTTGTTTGTCACCACCACCAAAACTGGAATCAACTCAGGTCAGTTGGGCAAAAACAGTTTCAAAAGCTCCAACTCATGCATGAAACTAACATGGGAGCTCTGTTTAAATCCAGGAAAATTTGTAAATATATAAAAAATTATCATATAAGAATTAAAAATTCATGTATTAGATTATATTGTGAAAAGATGCCTTAGAAATGTGGCCACAAGAAGATTAAAATGGTAATCTTAAGTGTTTCATCTTAGAGAAGTTGAAGTGAAGATGAGATCTTTGTGCTGTTGTTCTCTGATTCGTATGTTTTGTGGCTGAGGCTGGCTTGACTTGATCCTCCTGACTATCCCCAGAATGCTAGAACTACACGTGTGAGCTACTATGTCTAGTTTACAATGAAATCTTTTAAAGAAGCACCTAAATCAGAAAAAAGGGATCTCAGAAGTAATATAGCTACACCTTACCAGAATAACAAGTGAGGGCTGATGGAACTCAGAGAATGTTTGAGAAAAGGAGGCATTTTTAGTGACAATTTAGAAAACGGAAAATATGTACCACAGACAGCACAGTCAAAGAAAAAGGAGAAATAAGAACTCAATATCTTTTAAAAGCTAAAAAAAAAAGACAAGCTGACATGGTAGTGCAGACTTTTAACCCCAAAGCCTGGGAGGCAGAGGCAGGTGGATCTCTCTGTGAGTTCCAAATAAGTCAGGGACATATTCTTAAAAAAAAAAAAAAAAAAAAAAACAGAAAAAGAAAAGAAAAGACAGGAGAGGCAGCCAAATAAAGAGTTTCTCTCATGTAAACTGAAGTTCAATGGTGGTTGTATAACACTGTATACTTAATCCCAGTAGACTGAAACCTTAAAAGTGTCTTAAATGGTAAACTTTGTGCTCATTTTGTCATAATAAAACCTGTAAAGCAAAGCATTGAACTACAACTGTCAGAGCTACAGTTCCTGAACACTTAACACTAAAGAAGGATAAAGACTGTCTATGTTGAAAGGCACCCCAAGACCTGGAGCTCAGCCCAGAGCACTTAACACTGAGATGTAATCCTGTAAAAATGGTTGGATTTTAAAATCATGGGGGAAAAAAAACCCCAAGTGGTTTGGAAAAAAATAGCACATGGATTTGGTGCTTTGGGTAACTACATTCTAGATAATAAAGCAACAGTTTAAGAAAACTATTAAAGGGAATACAGTAATGCATATCACCAGACTACCTTTTAAGAACTTGAGGACATTTCTGGATATGGTGACATAACTATAATATTAGCAGCTTGAGGTAGAAGGATTGAAGTTCAAGGTCATCCTCTATTAAATACTAAGTTCCTGGCCAACGTGGTCTACCAAAAGGTTCAGTCACAAAACAGTTTAAGGATTATTGTTTCAATGCTTCCTGAAGGGATATACTAGAGAACAAATTTCAAGCAGTAAATGATTCGGGAAATGTTCAACATAAAATCAAGTTATAAGCATTAAATATATTGTGATGGCTCCACTATTAAAAAATGGGAATAATGGTTTTAGAGTTACGTGGTCTGACAATGTAGAAAAAACTATAACCCACTGTCAGGAAGTCCATTTTAGAGGAAATAAAGGTGCTGTGCCTGAGCTCAGTATGAGTAGCCATATCTTAGGAGCATGGCTTCAAGTTATTCTGATGGATATGTTCTTTTGTTGAAGAAGTTGCATGAGGTCACAGAAAGTCATCGATCAATTTAAATTGTTTTATTCTTTGTTGATTTCGTATACAAATCGCAAATATGTATGTGTTGTTTGATCATATTCATCCCCACTACTCCTCCAACTCATCCCAGACCCCATCCTCCTTTCAACTTTGTGGGTCTTTTTTTTCCCCACTAAGTCCTTTTAGTACCGATTATATGTGTATGGGTATTGGTTACCACCCACGGGCATATAGACAACTTGCTCTGGGCCATACCATACACTGAAGAAGACTTATTCTTCCTCTCCCAGCAGCCATCCACTGTCCACAGCAACTTGGCTAGGGGTGGGACCTCATGCACCCCTCCCTTTCCATGCTGGAGTGTTGATTGGTGTGAACTTACGCATATTCGTGCTCACAATCAACAGCTGCTGTGAGTTCATAAGGGCAGTGGCTTTCATTTTATAGCAGTCCCCCAGCCTTCTGCCCTTTTTGATTCCTTTTCTGCAGTGTTCCCTGAGTCTTGAGGGATGGTGGTAAGGGGTGTGGTGTAGAAGTCCCTTTTAGGCCTGAGCATTCCACAGTCTCTTAATCTCTGCACTTGACCAGTTGTAAGTCTTGGGTTAATATCCATCACTATATGAAGATGTAATAAGGTGCGAGAGTTGCACTGGTCTATGAGTATAAGGATAAGTATGTAGAAGGCAGTTTGATACCGTGTTCCTTTAGCAAAATAATAGTGGTAGGGCTTTTGGCCTCCCTAGCCATGGGTTCTTGCCTAGTTTTAAAGTACCGGACATCAATTTCCTGCTGTGAAGTGGGCCTTAAGTCCAAGTAGAAAGTTGTTGGTTAACCCACAACATCTGTGCCGCTGTTGTACCAGTGGACACACCTTCCAGGCCAGATGTTACAGCTCACAGGTTCCACAAGTGGGTAAGACTTAATGATTTTTCCCCTCAGCAGCCTGTATGGCATCTTCCAGCATATGTAAACTAGCCACCAGGAAAGAAGCTTGTAAGATTGGGGATGAGTGCCTGATGAACCAACTATGTCATCAGATAATTGGAACTTCCAGGACTGGGGAGATAGCTAAACTGGACAGTGCTTGCCTTACAAGCATGAAGATAGGAATTCAATCCCCAGAACACAAGTTAAGAAAGATGGATTTGGTGACTCATACTGCTATGGAGGCAGATATGGTGGGTTTCTGGGGACCTGCCCCTTGCCAGCAGCCTATCCTACTTGTTGAGGTCCAGTCTTTGAGAGACCCTGACTCAAAAATAAGGTGCATGGTAACCAAGGAACAACATCTGAGGTTGTCCTTTAACCTTCATGTGCAGACTGCAACACACTATTACATGCATACACACACCACAAACACACACACACACACACTCACACTTCCAGGATTCATTTCCCTCCCTGGAAGTGAAAGGATGTTTGAATTTAGTCCCTAGTTGCAATTATTTAGTCAACTCATGCCTACATAGCTGAGCCCCCATAAAACCCCTAAGTGATGGTGTTCCTGGATAGTACACAAAAGTTCTAGAAAGGTGGTGAGTCTAGGCAGGGCATGGAAGCTCTGCCCCTCATCCTCACCCCTTGTCCTATATATCCTTTATGTTTAGCTGTCCTGAGTTAAAGACTTTATAATGTATTGGTGGTACTGTTACTGGGATTTTCTGCCATAAAGCTTGGCTCTAGATCTCAAGACTTGCTCTAAGCCCACATTAAGAGAAAAAGAATATTTATATGTGTAAGTTTATGGGAATGTGAATTCATTTACAGCTTGGCCAAACCTGGTAAAACAGATATTCTCAATTTGCCTCTGCCTTGCCCATGGCAGTGCTATAAGTTGTAAAAACGGGCAATCTGTAGATTCGGTTATGGATTGTGGTTATTTTTCTTAGACTAGGACTTTTGAGGTGGATGCTATTTCCTATATGGGCCACATTACAGTACAAAGATGCTTTCTTGAGTTTGGTAAGTTCTAGCAAATTATTGGCCCCTAGTGGGTGTGTTGTACACACCTCTAATTCATAACTGGTTGCTCAGAAGTGTAGATAACAACCTATGTTCTGTAACTGGTGTTAAAAATAAGTGACAGTCCTTAACCTGTGCGGTCTGCTGAATGAGCAATCTTGTAACTGAAGCCTAGGACATCCAGTGATGTAAAGAGACTTAAACAGTTGCCCAGTGTAGGGAGAAATCCATGTAGTTGGTGTCCTACATGTCAGCGTTTAGATGTGCATCAAGTTTGTCAAAAAAGGAATTTCAGGTTGCTACATAAAGGAAATGCAGCATAAGCATGAATAGTAGAGGAGAGAATAATGATAATATAGTTATTAATAATAGGAAAGGGAGGGTTGGGTGTGCTAAATAAATGTAAATATTTCAGATCTTAGTAAAAGATGAAGGGAGAGGCTTGAGATGTGGTTCAGGGATAGAGTATTTCCCAAGCATGTTGTAAAGCTTCAGTTGGATTCCACACAGATTCCCAACCCCCTAAGAAAAAGTAGCACAAGGCAGGAGGTGGTCTGGAAGGTATGTAGATGAAGAAGATTGTATAAGTTCAATTCACAGTTAAGAATACTTAAAATGTGTATTTACTCAAGGACATGAACAGCTGTCATAAAGAAAACTACAAAAGATGGAAGAAAAATAAAAAGGGCAGGAAGCTGGCTCAGTGGGCAAAAATACTTGCCATGCTGGGTAGAAGACCCAAGGAAATACTGAGATACGTGAGACCTGTATATGTGCCCAAGAGGCAGTCTCAGGAATGTACTGATCCTAGGGAAAGAGGAGCCGTAAAGGAAGGAGCACGGAGCCTCCAAGCAGTGAAGAGGTATCGGAAATCAAGGATCTATTGAAGCTGAATGGAAGGTGGATAAGCCTACCCCTCATCCAAAAAGGATGAAAATAAACAACAGACAACAAGCACAAAACCAGTTAAGTACCATTGAACTAAGAAACCAGTAAGCCATTCACATTACTCTTTCCTGTGTATATGTACTGTCATCTAGTTTAGGAAAAAGAAAACATTTCAAAACTGAACAGAAGATGGCAGACAACATTCATGTAAAGTTACTTGAACAGAAAAGTGAATGGGGAGTCAAAGCATTTCAGCTGCCATTGAAGCTGCTTAGAACACTCAGTAGCAGAGCAAAGCAAACTACAGTGCAGAACTCCTTCACGGATGAAAAGCGTTTGCAGACATGCAAATCCAAATCATAACCCCAAAAGAGCAAAAGCAAAAAAGATGTGAAGATGAATTTTCTGAACTAAGAAAATATATCTTTTAAAATGAAGCTAAACTCTAAGGTACTTCAGGGAGAGAAGAGCACACTAAGAGAGAATGACAAGTCATAAAGACAGCTTCTCCTCCCAAAAAAAGACAATGGGAATAGAAAGTTGCACAGAGGTGTGTGCATACACAGCAAAGAGACAGAGATAGATGGGTATTGTGCTAAGGATTGAACCCAGGGCCTTATATTTTAGGTATGTGTTCTGCTTCAAAGTTATATCACAAGTATCTAGGAGTTAATTAAGATACAAGATGAAAGATTTAAGTTCCTCAGTAGAAAAACAATAGTGGGGCTGGTATATTGAAACTTCTATCCAGGGAAGCATTCTTTAAATAAAGAAGACTCAGTGTTCATAATAAAAAGGTCTTCAGACTAGAGGTGTCAGTGGCATAGTGGTAGCCTAGCATGACCAACACTGTATAGTCATGCCTCTACTCCCCCATTTTAAAGGAGAGAGCCTGTGTACTAGGAATGTTGATCCAAAGTGATCAGCTTCAAGTTATAGCTTAGTGGAACTTTGAAGACAATGGAGAAAATTTCCCTTGAGTTTCCAGGAAGAAAGGAGGCTGGCAACAGACTTCTCAATAGCAACACTGAGCAAAACAGCAGTCGTCCAACCTGGTTAAAGTGTGAAAGCATAAGCCAAGATTTTTATAACTATGACTCAGTGTTGGGGGAAAAATCAGGATAAACCCAACGTGTTGAAAAAAAGTTTTTTACATGGTGGCAAATGCAAGCAAAGACAAATGACAAAATGTTGGGGAATGTTTAAAGCTAATGTTAATTACAATCAGTTTCTGAAAATCTAGGCAAATCATGCACCAAAGAAGTGAAAAGACACCTCACAGGAAGAGAAATCAGATGACAGCATGGAAAGAGGTCCCAGCTTCAGTCACACACAAAAAAGTTCAAATTAAAGCTGTGCTGGAGAACTAGAACTGTTGAGGGCTGGGGAGCCGGCTCCATTGGTAACATGCTTGCTCTGCAAGCATTAGTACCTAAGTTTGGACCCCAGCGATCACATAAAAGCCAGGAAGGGCAAGTTTGTTTCTGCAACTCCAGCATTGGGAGGAGAAGGGGGATGGCAGAGATAGGAGGATCCTTGGAGCTAACTAGCCAGCCAGCCTAGCCAGCCGGTGAACTCTGGGATCAGTGAGCATTCCTGTGTCAAAACTTACGGCATGGAATGATAGAGGAGGACACTAAAATGAACTTGCCTACATGTACATGTGCCTACAAATGTATATACACACAGGCAAGATTAAATATACTTTTAAGCATGTCTCAGCAAGATCTAGAAGTTATACTATTCAGCTGGTGGGAAAATACACATGTGGGTACGTTGCTGGCACATATGGGTATATTAACATGAAGTATCTGGGAAAGAATCATGCAGTATCCAGCAAAATCACATGCATGTATCCTCTAGCACAGACGTTAGACTTTTAGTAATCTGTTCTAGAAACACTAAGATAAAATACACTCACAGTTCTGTACAACTGGTCACTGAGCACTGCTTGTGTTAGACAGGGTGCCCTGGTATACAGAACCAGTAAAATGAGCATATATTTTAAAGGATTCATTCAAGTGGGTAGTTCAAAAATAACTGTGTGCTCTATGCCAGAGAAGATAAGAACCTAGTAGGTATTCAGTCTCTACAACCGTATGCCTCTGACCTCATTTGGTGCTCAAGGCTTGGTTTCCGTTTTGGAAGGCCAAAGGAGCAGGAGTCTGAGCTCTGAAATATGGTGGCACTAACACCAGCAGCAGCAGCTGCCATACTCACTAGCAAGAAACATAGGCAGGCTGGCCACCCTGCCCTTTTCTCTGGTCCCTATATTTGGGCCAATTGTTGGAAGGTGCACTCATTCTGAGGGAGAGGTTTCTCCCCTCACCTAACCCTTTCTGGAAACTCCCTCACAGAACTGCCCTGAGTCATATCTCTGAGTTGACTCAGTATCTTACCAAGTTGACATTTAATATTAACCATCATACTTAATTAAAGAATTAGAAACATTTCAAGTACTCGTTAGTAGGAGATTGACTGGATATACTGTAGTGTACTGCAGCCAAACAGTAAATAATAGGACAGTCTCTAAGTAGGTGGTACCCTTCCAAATCACCATCTTTCTCCAGAGGACTAATATATAGAATACTCTAAAGGCAGAGAGCTTTCTCTTTCGATAACTTGTTTATATTTTGACCTCAGAATCATGTATTTTTACATATTCAGCCACAACATAAATAAAAGGAAAGGAAAAAAAACTAAAAAAGAACTAAAAGAATTTTTACACTTTGGGAATGTCACCACATAATAGAAGGAACTTTCTAGTGGTTTTGGACATAGAATTGGACTCTCCAGTCACCGGTGTGTGGTATGTTAGGCACTAGGATTTGGGCATGTTGTCTTTTGGAGAGTGAATGGTATATGCATTACTAGGTGTATTTCATGTTGCTGAATATTGATAAGCATTCAAAGCAAATTCAAGTCTGTGGCTTAAGAAAACTTTCTCTGGAAAGACCTTTTGGACAGATTGAATTAAGTCATAATCACATGCAAAATTACACAGAAGAGCACCAGACAAAATAGTCGTCCCTTGAGTCAGATGTTTTCTCACACATTTGCAATCCCAGCACTGGTGAGGTGGTGGCAGGCAAATGGTGACCTTGTAGCCATCCTGGGTTACAGAGCAAGCACCTGTTGAGACAGAGGGAGGAGGAGAGAGAAAGAGGCACGAGAAGATTCGGGAAGAAAATTGATTGTGGGGGCGCATGGCAGTTTATACTGAGTTTAATGTTATGCTGGCATTTATTCATGTTGTGTCATTTGATCTAACATTGCCACATATGATTTTTTTTATAGGTTCTGAGTTTTTCAAGTAATTCGATTCAGTTTATACAGGTATTAAGTAGGAGACTCGGGGTTTAAACCCAGGTCCATGTGACTCCCAAGCCAAAACTTGTATTTTTATTATTTATTATTATTGTTATTATTACTATACATTACTACAGGCTAAACATCCACCTTGAAGAAGAAAGAATATCTGGAGCTACAGCTCAGTTTAAACCTATAGTGGCTGCTTGGAAAATGAAGACTCAGACTCCAGATTGGTGGTTTATATGTTCTTCATGCAAGAGCAGTGTGCTAAAGGAGAGAGGTGTAAGTTTTCCTCATTTATGATAGGGGATTGTCTTAGTTAGGGTTACTCTTGCTGCAATAAAACACCATGCCCAAAACAGCTTGGGGAAGAAAGGGTTTATGTGGCTTGTACTTTCATATCAGTGTTCATCTCTAAACGAAATTGGGATAGGAATCTGGAGGCAGGAACTGATACAGAGGCCATGGATGAGTGCTGCTTACTGACTTACTTCCCATGACTTTCTCAACCTGCTTTCTTAAAGAACCAGGACCTCCAGCCCAGAGATGACCCCATCTACAGTGGGCTGGGCCCATCCCCATCGTGAACTAATTTAGAAAATACCCTACAGCCAGATCTTATGGACGCATTTTCTCAATTGAGGTTCCATCCCTTCCAACTACTCTAGCTCGTGTCTAGGTGACATAAAACTAGCCAGCACAGGGATATCTACACAAACTGTTATTGATACAGAGATAAATACTAGAGTGTCCCAAATGGCTATGTAAAATGGTTTTGAATTAAAAGTATGTCGAAGTAAAAAAGAACAAAACTTGGTTGTCATGTAGGCTCATCATGTAGTATGCTTACCATACAAGCCTGACAACCTGAGCTCAATCACTGGAACCCACAACATGACAAGAGAATCAGTGTCCTAGCTGTCCTCTGTCCTCTGTCCTCCATATATACTCCCCGAGACACAACCCCTCCCACACACACACCTTGTACCACGCATACACACACAAATAGTACCAATAAAAAGAGAAAAGAATAAACCCTAGCATGTACAGTTTTTAATGATGCTGTCAAAAGCAGAAACCCAGATATTCTTTATGACATTTCAGAGTTGTGGGTTTTTTTTTTTTGTTCTGTTTGGTTTTCCTTCTTTCTCTTTATCTTTTCCTTTTTTTTTTTTTTTTTTTTTTTTTGGTTTTACGAGACAGGGTTTCTCTGTATTGTTTTGGAGGCTATTGGTGCAGCCCAGCCTCAAACTCACAGAGATCCGCCTGCCTCTGCCTCCCGAGTGCTGGGATTAAAGGTGTGCACCACCACTGCCCGGCTTTTTTCCTTTTCTTTTTCTTTTTCTTTTTCTTTTTCTTTTTTTTTTTCTGTGAAGTAATAGAGCTAAACTTTACCAGACTGTGATAAGGGAAAATATCCTTACATCATCAAAGGTTTCCCACATCCTTTTGTAGAAGACTAGGGATCAACTGAAATGTGTTTTATGTCCTCATATTGTGTGGGTGCTGGTGAAGATTACAGAGGTTCAGAGTTCCCCTCTCCAAGCTGCCCTTCCTATTCCCACTGGCTTATTTGATGATAAGGCACTTTTTAAATTTAGTGGCCTGTTAGAGTAGTTAAGTAAGGATTGCTTGTTGTTCTGATATGTCTGTATCTGATTATGCCAGAGAATGTAATTTGTAATTCTCTATAACTGAAAAGTATAGGAAACTGTTAAATTTGCTATAAAATCTTTTCTATACGGCTTATAGAATTAATTCTGAGCATTTTCTGGTTGTCAGAACTGTACTGAGCAGTGACTGAAAGCTGCAAGCATTGGACAGATTTCCAGAAGACACAAGCTTTCTGAGGTGAGATAACAGTCCAAGATTGGCATTATCATTTCTCTTGACAATTAAAAGTTTGTCAAGAATAAATGTGCTGTCCCAACCTGAAGTTTTACAGGATCGTTTTAGAAGTAATAGAATTCCATTTGCAGTAGTGTGCGGGCAAGAACTGGGTCTCCCACTCTAACAAACAAGTAAAATGCCCTTTAAGACAGATGGATGGACACATAAGAAAATAAAAACCGTTCGAGGTAGGACCAAAACAAGTGTGTTGTGTAAGGTAAATGGCTACTGAAGTCACTGAACACTTTGAGGACATTCTCAGAATGAGTGCCAACAGGAAGGATTTCACAGCAGCAAAGGTTTCCACATCCTTTCATAGAAGACAAGGGATGGGCTAGAGTGAGTTCTTTCCTGGTGCTGGGTTCAGATGCTGGCAGAGATTACAGAGATCTGAGCTCCCTTCTCCAAGTCAGCCTTCCACATTCCCACTGACTTCTTTGACGACAAAGCACTTTTTAAATTCAGCTACCCGTTGGAGTAGTTAGGTAGGGATTGGCACTGAAGGTTAATGCGACACGTCAGCTTAACCTTGTCTGTCATTGTGTTCTCCTCCCAGTTTGGCCTGACTGCCTTGTCTTCCCCCTGTGCTTTGCTTGCAATTTCTTCATTTACTCCACATGGCTCTTTCAGGACCATTTCCCTTCTTCTACTGTAACACTTAGAACGGTGCTTTCCTTCAACACCTTCCTGTTGGCATAAATCTTCTGTACATGATGGATTGGTCCTAGAGAAACACTTCTTGTGTCCTACAGTAAAGTGGAGGGCTAGTCAGAGGCCATTTATAGAGGCTTCAGGTCTAAGGGTAGGTAAGAGCTCTGCTAATAATCCGTGGATATGAGCTGACTTTTTGATCTTTAGAGTTTTTCACAGTTCTAAAACTCTACAAATGAAGAGGTTTAATCAAAAATGGATATAGTTCTGTAATATTCTTAGATACTTAGCTAGAAACAATCACAGGTTCTCTGTGGAAGGACATATGTAGCCATAATACAATTATAGTTAAGGCTTTAACAAACATATATATATTTTAAAGAAAATCACAACATGTAAAGGTGAAAATCAGGGAACCTACATATGATCATGGCTCAGCAGAAACAACAAAAAACTAAAATCTTTAAGATTTCAACTGTTAGAAATATCCAGTACATAAGTATTTTTATAAAGTAAGAGACTGAAAGTGATCAGGCATATTTAAACAGGAATCAGTTGGATCAGAAATGAAAATTGTAACAACTTTAAAAATAAGTGGTAGATTAGTCTAGCATATAAGGCTAGTTAAATGCTCTTTACAACCTCATGGTAAATACAGCAGATTGTAAAATGGTGATTAGAATTCCAGAGAGTAAATTCCAGGCTAGTCTGAACCATATAATGAGAGTCTTATCTAAAAAAAAAAAAACCAAAAATATTATAATCATGGACTAAGTATGAGAATGCTAATCATTGGTGTGGACCAAAACTAATGAAAGATACAAATCCTCGGGTTTAAAGAGTCCAGGGATTTCTGTGTACATAGTTACACTGTGAAGCTTTGGGTTCCAAACACAGAGTCTAGCAGGCCACAACCCACACAGGAAAACACTGTTCTAGGTGTTACAGTAGGAGGAAATGGTCCTGAAAAGGGCCGTGTGGAGTAAAAGAAGAAATTGTGTGCAAAAGGAGAAGCAAGGGAGTCAAGCAAAACTGGGAGGACAAGACAATGACAGACAAGGTTAAGCTGACATATTGCATTAACCTTCAGTGCATGTGCATTAGTAGGCATGGATTGGAATTTTAGTATTCCAGGCCCATGCACTGTATTAACAAAAGGTACAGGTTTGTTTCAAATGTGGTAGATAAAAGAAGACAAATGAAATGTTTCTTTGCAAGCCAGAAATTAGAAGAAAAACATCAATTTAAAAGAATGCAACATTATTTATTCACTCACACATCATTCATTCATTCTTTTGATGCTAAGGATTGACCTCCATGCTTAATATACTGTAAGCACACACTCTACCACTAAACACCAGGCACTTGTCTGGGGGTCTTGTTTTGAGACAGTGATAAAGTGAGGGTCTAGGATTTATCTTCACCACAGGAAAGAGAAATGGAGGGGAAGGTCAAGTAGTAGAGAGGGAAAGGAGGAAGGGAGTGTTGGGGAGGGAAGAGAGAAGACGGGAGACTGATCTGGTGCTATGCAGTTGAGACTGACCTCAAATTTGAGCTGTATGTACAGATGTTTTAATCATGCAAATTATCTCATAGGTGAAAGTCAAACTTTCCTGAGTTTTAGCAATATTTTTATTAGTGTGTAACATGTGAAGGAAAATTTTGTGGAATATTAGTTTTTCCAACCAATGAAATGTCCGAGACTTCTATGTTAGTAGCTGTTATGAACACTGATTTGCATTTTTTCGCCATGTTTCTTAGTTAACATTTTAACAGACTGCTGGTTGTACAAGAATCATGCTGAATCTTGAATTTTGGCTACTTCTAACAGTTGTGCTTTAAACTCATTTTTCTTGACTCCTTTCACCTAGGGGTAACTACATTGGTCTATTCAGGACAGTAAGATATCAATGTTTATTGAACAATGTTTTGTTTTGCTCCTGTTAAAATTATTTATAGAAAGTCCAAATCCCCCCATTGATACTTGCTGTCTGTTCTAGGTGCTCTAAATGAGACTGTCCCTGAAATGGTAACATTCTCAGACGCACCATCTTCCAGGGTAGTTCTTACTAGGATCTGGTGTTTATATTCTTGTGTCTGCTCTGTGCACAACAAACAGAAGCAGTAGAATATTGCCTCTAAGACTAGTTTATGAAAGATACCTTGGTTTCTCTCTTTGTCAATCTCTGGCTCTGAGGTTGACTAAACATGAATTAGCATGTTGTGAGCATGGAGAGGCCTTTTTGGTTGAGGATTTAATTGTGACATAAACCTGAGAAAACAAAAAGAGGAATGATTGAAATATTTGGCTCAGACCCTCAGAGATTCTGGTCCCTGGTGGCCAGGAAACAGAAACAGGAAAGGAAAGGTCAAGGACATCTTTCCAGGGCACAGTCCCCCAGTGACTACTTCTTATAACTAGACCTCACTTCTGACTTTCTAACACCTCTCAGTAATGCCATCGCATTATAAAACCAGCAAGGAAAGAATCCGTTGCTTAGATCAGATCCCTTAGGATCCAATTACTTCTCTGAAATTAGATCCCCATCCAGGAAACCAAGCATGTTTGGGGACATTTCATATCCAAATGTAACCAGGCTTCTGTAGCAAGGAACTAGAATCTCTTAGTGCCATATGATTTGAGAACAGCCCTAGACTGGCACCTTAGTCACAATGACTGCACCAACACTCTGGGATTTCTGGTATTTAGAAACCATGTGAGATAATAAATCTTAACTTCTGTGTTTTCAGTTTATAAATGGGGACAATTGTTCTGCAATAGAATGATACTAATATTGGTAACTAAGTTGAGTGATGCGATAGATCAACTTGCAACCCTACATTCCTATGTTGAAACCCAAATCTCAATGAGCTGGCATTTGAAGTGATAAATCTTAAGGCTTAAGCCCATGTGAATAGTTAAAAATCCTTTAGTGAGTCCTGCAGGAGCTTACTTAACGTTCTACTGTGTGAAAAATAGGAGGAGGATCAGATTGACCTCTATGAATAGGTAGTATACCTTACCACTCAGTGAAATCTCCTGTGTCCTTGATCTTACACGTTCTAGTCGTCAGAACTGTGATAAAAATAGATTCCATATTATCAGCTTAAGCAGAACAAGGCTGATGCTGTCAGAACAAAGAATTTCTTTTATTTTATTTTTATGTATATGGATGTTTTGCTAACATGTGTGTCTGTGCACCACGTGCATGCAATGCCTACAGGGACCAGAAGAGGGCACACGTTCCCCAAAGACTGAAACTGCAGAGGGTCTTGAGCTTCCATGTGTGTGCTGAGAATTGAAATGTGTCCTCTGGAAGAGCCATCTCTCCCGCCACAGAACAAAAAGTTTTTGAAGTAGATGTAGCTTTGAGGTCAGTAGCGGATGATTGGTGAGTGAGTTTTGCAGATCCACTCGAGTTCCTGTTTTAAGGAAACTGTAGACTCATGTCCTTTGATGAGGTTGCCAATTAGGGCTCAAAGAAAACTCAAGGGAATCTAATTAAAAACTGAGGAGAGGATCATTATAGCACGGTCACTGTAGTTATGCGCAAACTAGAAAAGGTGCGTAATGAACGGGGTGATACAGATAAGCAAATTGCCACCCAGAGAGTTGACGGTGTTGCCTAGTTTATTCTTGCTTCCTACAGTAAAATGTGAGGGAAGTATGCAAAGAAAGGACTCAGAAGGCAGAGGCAAAAAGACTGCTGCAAGTTCAATGCCAGCCTGACCTATACAGCGAGAACCAGGACAGCCAGGACTACATTAGAGTCAGCTCAAAAACAAACGAAAGGATCAGTAAACATCAGCAATATCAGTCAGTGAATGATATAAAATGTAACAAGTGACTGCTTTCATGGTTGGAATTTTAGCTCAGTACTAGAGTGCTTTCCAAGCATGCTTTCCTGGGTTCCATCTCCAACAGGTATGGGAGGGAGAAGCTGCTCCCAGTCCAAAGTACTGTCAGGACAACAAGTTCTGAGGAGAAGCTGAGAGTTTGCTTGTAAACCCCTTTGTTGACACTTAAGAAAGGTGCTGCCCCTGAGGAGTTTTCAGTCAGATATGTTTTTAGATCCCATGAGTTTCCTTGGAGCCCTACTGCCTTCCAGGCTAATAGTGTTACTGGTAAATAGTAGGACTTCTAGGAATCTTAAGGAAATGATCCTCATGTCAACCCTTTCAACAGAATTTCAAGATTAATGTTAAAATGGGGGAGACCACTAAGAGACCAAAAGAGGGGAGACTCCTATGAGACCTGTGAAGTTTTAAGAAAACTATGTTTTGAAGATTTATGTAAGGGTTGCATAGAGTACAAAATGCAAAGATGCCTCTCCTCTCAGACTTTCTAAGTCAGATGTAGCTGGGAGGCAGCAGCTCAACATGTGCTAACATCCATGGAAAAGAAGGGTTCAAAGAGCTTTGCCTTGAAAGTGGTGACCTTATCCATGGGGAACCATTTCTGGTGGAGGCAGAACAGAGTCTTAACAGGGAGCTTACAGCTATTGCCTGCTTGAATTTCTTTTCCTTTTTGTATTTTTTAATCAGCTTCTGAGAATTTTGTGCAGTATTGAGAAACCTGTACAATCTTTTTACAATAGATGTAGACTATTACAGAGACCCACACTGGTCAGAATGCACGGAATAAATGATTGTGAGGTTCCCCTCGCACAACTTAAGCAGGCCACAACTGTCAGCTTGCTAAGACTCCATTCTGCCTCCACCAGAAACATTTCCTAATAGAACTGTTCTTGGATAAGATGTGAGAGCTACATTATTTATGGGTATAAAGGTATTTAGAATACAGTTAGAAATCCTATTGATTTAGGAGCGTGACAGTTGATGGTTCTTCTCATAGGTCTATGACCTTTCCAGCCACAGATCACTGGCTAGGTTTACAGTGCCAGGCTTGAATTCTCTTCTGCTGAGTGGGCTCTAAATCCAGTTAGACAGCTGTTTGTTACCCCGAGATAGAGTGCCACTACTGTAGCGTTGCAGATAGCTCACTGTTCTAACCATTGCTTTGGTTCATGCCAGCTTGCGTAACACCTCTGATACTGTGAAAACCAGTCCTCAGAGAAGATGGGTTTAGGTCAGTTGCAGCTCAATTCCTTGAAGTCCTGTGTCTCAGTGTATGATATCTTCAGTAATAGGATTTTGTCTTCAAGTTTTGGGTGACAACCAAGGGTGAAATTGTTTTGGGAGTCTCTTGGACATCCTTGAACAACAATTTGAAGTGTTGGATGTCTGGAACCAGGGTTTTTGTTAGTCTATGGCTCTTGAAGGTGGGGACAATGCCACATGATTTTTTTATTTGTGGGTCCTTGCTCCAGATCTTCAAGGTACGAGTATATAACCTGAAATAACCACAAAGACCAGGAAGTAAAAAGGAACCACAATGGGATAGAGGGGGTCAGGGGAAGGAGCTGTAGAGAGGGAGATAGTAGGATGCAGGTACTATGAAGAGGGGAATGGGAAAGGGAGCTTGGACTTGGGAGGAGGGAAGAGAAACAAAGAATACCAAGGTTGATTGAAAAAGCCATAGGGAAGTATATTGTTTTATACTTGAAAATACATATATAGGGGCTGGAGAGATGACTATATAGCTAGAGCACTTGTTCTTCAGAGGCCTGAAGTTTGGATCCCAGCACCCACATAGCCAATACCTGTATTGCTAGCGCTAGGTACCCGCTTCTGACCTCTATAGGCAGCTACACATAAGACAGACACACATAAATAAAAATAATAAATTTTAAAATTCATATATAATGTATAATTGTATGTTTATACATATGTAAAAAAATTGAATGAAGTTATGCCTGAGTGGATTTCAGTGACCTGCTCATCTGTAATTTCCATTTCTCCTTTTTTCAGTCAGGGAATTGAACCCAGGGCCTCAAACTTGCTAAGCACATGCTCTACCAGTGTATCCCTGGCCCTCTCCCATGTTTTCAATGGAATTATATATAGGGTTATCTATAGCTAACCAAAAACAAATCTTTAAGTTAATTATCCTGTTTCTTTAGCTTAATCATAATGAGAACACTCATATACATAAAGAAAAATTGAAGATTATTTTCTGTTGAAAGCCAAGAAGTAAGTAGTTTGGCTTTGTAAGCCACTTGGTCATCATTGCAGCTACAGACTTTGTCTTTCAGTGTAAAAGTACTATAGACAAGAATGAAGAGCTATGACCAAGTGTTGTCATAGGCCATAGCACAACAGAAACCATCCTGGGGAATGTCTTTCAGTGTAAAAGTACTATAGACAAGAATGAAGAGCTATGGCCAAGTGTTGTCATAGGTCATAGCACAACAGAAACCATCCTGGGGAATGCCCGAGGAAGCACAGGCCAGGAATGGCTTAATATCTGGATCTGAGTTAAAAGATGGCGGTACTGATGATACCAACTACTGAATTCAACATAAAGCATCACCTTACCAAGGGTCAGAGGGCATAATGGCCAGGCCTTTAACATGATCCTCAATGCCCCGCCTGATGGTATGCTTACCTTTAACACTTCCCACGCCGACACTCACTGCACTAGAGTTGGTATATTGGTCTGACAGAGTGGCAGAAATGGTGTTACCACCCTGAGACTGTTATGAGAGGTGCAGGGTTCTTTTTTTCCCACACAGAACACTAGCTCTAAGGGAGGTTCCATGCCCTTTTTTAAGTGGCTCTGGGAGAGAGGGATAGGCGAGGTCTTTAGGCTGCTTGAGGAGCCCTAGTAGATCTCCAAATTCCCAGATGCCCGTGGTCCACTGAACCCTCAGAAGATGCTTTGAGACTGAACACTTCACAAAGCCCCTTTAAAATTCCTGATGACTCAAAAGCTGAGTGAGACAGTACATATTTCTTGTTTAAAACCGTTAAGTCTGGGTAGTTTGCCATGTAACAATAAAGAACTAATACACTGTTCTGTTGCTACCAGACTATGAAACAAGGGTGGAAGTAAACAGCCTCCCTATGAGCTGTTCAGTCAACTAGGAGCTCTGCCTCCCACACTCGGTGGCTAGGTGAATTACTTAAATTCCTTTACGTCCCTCTTTTTATTTTTTTCACCTGTGTGTAGTGTACATGTGTACATCATGCAAGTCCATTTGTATCTGGGGTGCACATGTCCACACAGCAAATGAATAGGGGTTTGAGGTTGATGTCAAGAATCTTCCTCAATTGATCTCCACCATTTTCATTGAGTCATGGTCTCAGTCAAACTCAGAGCTTTCCAATATAGCTAGTCTAACTAGCCAGCTTGCTGTATGACTCCTGTCTCCCTCGTGAGGCTGGAGTTACAGGTGGAAAGCTCACCCAGCATTTCTGTGGGCACCCAGCTTTTATGTGGGTTCTGTGGACCCATTAAAGAGTTCTTCTGGTTTGTACAGCAGTTTGTTTTAACTGAAGACAAAAATGATATAAAAATAATTTTGTACATTGTATGCTAATGTGGTCACATTTTTCTCCTTATAGCTATAACTAATTTATCACTTTGTAATTTCCTGGTTCTTAGACAGTCTTAGGGTTTCTATTGCTGTGAAAAGACACCATGACCACAGCAACTCTTATTAAGATAAAACATTTTAATTTGGGTGGCTTGCATTTTCAGAGGATTTGTCTGTTATCGTCATGGTGGTGTGGAGGCAGACATGGTACTAGATATGGACTGAGATTTCTGCATCTTGACTTTCAGGCAATATGAAGTGGTCTGAACCACTCGGCATAGTTTGAGCATGTATGAGGGCCACCTCCACAGGGACACACTTTCTCCAACAAGGCCATACCTCCAAATAGTGCCACTCCCTTTTTTTGTTCAAACCACCACAAAGGCTTTGGAATTTTCCAAAATTTTCTCTTAAAGATAGCATTGCTGGGGCTGGAGAGATGGCTCTGCAGTTAAAAGCACTGGCTGCTTTTCCAGAGCACCCGGATTTGATTCTCAGCACCCACATGGTAGATCTCAACTCCATTTCCAAGGTATTTGAAATCTTCTTCTGGCCTCCTCAGGCACTAGGAGCACATGAAGTGCACAGAAATAGCATGTAGGCAAAACACCCATACACGTAAACTAATAAAAATAAAGACTAATTTTTTAAATAGCATTGCCTTGAAAGTCTTCTATAGATACTTTCCACTCTTATGTTTAATTCTATGTAATATTTCCTGAGCTGTATTTTTATGTAAATAAGGATTGAATATGTTCACTACTCTGAGGTATCGCCACATTACTTTCCATGGTGCTATAACTGAAGGATGGTATCATCTATTGGGTGTTCTCTTTCCTTGTAGTTTTGCTTTCTGCACTTTCATTTACCCATGGTCAACTGTGGTTCAAATGTAGGAAATCTTGAATTAAATCATTCAGCAGTTCAAGTTGTGTAGTGTGATGAAACATCATGCTGTCACTCTATGTCCTGTCTGGGGCAGAAGTCATCCCTTTGTTCAGGGTGTCTGCACTTCAACACAGTCATTGCATTCAAGTAAGCTTTCCTTTGTTTAATAATAGCCTAAGGGTACAGGAGAGGAGATGCTTCCAGTAGCATTAAAGTCTCATGTCATAGTTGTCCATTTTATCATGTTATTGTTAATTTCTTGATCTATAAATTAACCTTTACCACAAATATGTACATATAGGAGAAACCAAAATAGATAGGTAATATGTTTTCTGTAATGTAATAGTAGGTTTCTTCACTGACTTAGCCAGATCAAACCAAATTGAAAAAGTGAAAGAACAGGTTTATTTGAGCAAAGTAACTGCCGGGTGAGTTCTCCAGCCCCAGAGATCAAGACAAGAGAAGAAACAGAAGTCATGCACATGAACTAAGGCAGGGAGCTTATATACCCTATAGGCGAGGGGTGATAACATGTCTGACCCAAGCTGGGTTTGTGTCCAAGATTTGGGTTGCTGGAAACTTCAGGGGAGGAGCTGCCACAGCGGCCAAGAATGTAAAACTAGGCTTTTTGGTGCCTTTTCTTTGTTGGAGATTCTCTGAGAGGGTGGGGTTTGGAGGGGCGAGGCTTCTCAGACCCTCCAGGAGCGAGCTAGAAGTTCCAACCAAACAATAGGGTTCACTCTCATCTAAGTACTCAAATATACACTAGGTGTCTTAGAAATTATTCTCTCCTTATATAATGGAGGACTACTGTTGTAAATTTGCCTGCCCTTGGAATTTACCAAGTCATTTAGCTAATGTGCCTACAACACATTTTTCTGTGTTTTGGTTCACTTGTTGTATTCTTACTTAGAAATTATTCTCTTGATACCATATAATTGAATTTTCATATTCATCTTTAATGTATATAAACATGCATTTGTAGCTTTTACATGTGCATATATTTTCATAAGGGATATTTGTGGAATGGGGTATAGTCTTATATTTCATCCTCCTTTTTGCTAAGATAAGGTAACTATTGCTTCATTTTAGCCATTTCTGGAGTTTTCTTACTTTTCTCCTATTGCTTCATTTAGTGAGTATAGAAAATTATGGATGTCTTTATGATATTTTTATTTATATACATCTCAGTCCCACATGTCAATTCTTGTTCTTGTTTCCTAGCCTACTGGAATTCCTTTCAGAAAGTCCTTACCTTTGTGTTTATCTTTTAAAAATTTTTTAAATTGTTTTATGTGTTTGGGTATCTTGCCGTATGTCCATGCACCAAGTATATACCTGGTGACTGCAGAGGCATCAGATTCCCTGGAACTAAAGTTATGGACAGTTGTGAGCTGCCATGTGGGTGCTGAACCAAATAAATAAATAAATAAGTTGGCATTCTTCTTACAGGTTTTAATGCTAGTTTTAAGAGGCACATTAGAAGGATATAACAGTATATCATTACTTAGCTTCCTAGTGATTAGCCAGTATCCACCCTTTTGTTCTAATCAGAGTAAAAAACAATGTGACTCATAGATATTGATTAGCTCTTTAAGTATAATATTTGATTTCCTTTAGAAAATCAGCAGCTGCTACTGCCCAGTGGCAGGAGGGTGCACTCTGGTTGTGAGATCTAATGGTTTTTGAAAAAGTGCAAATTGAAGAATCATTGCCCTTTCTACTGGTCCTTTAAATGGCTTCTTTAAGTTTGTGAGTTCCAAACTTAGAACAGACAGTAATGCATCCTAGAGAGGTGTTTTCTTTTTTTAATGAAACAGACTTTTATTTTGTAGTCTGGCTGACCTGGAACTTGGAATGTCGACCAGGCTGCGATTGAACTCACAGAAATCTGCCTTCTTTTGCCTCCCAAGTACTGGGATTAAAGATGCATCAACCTCACCTAGTATACTTTTTGAGAGTTTTCGAAGCACACTAGCATTTGTTGTCAAAATTAAGAGCTCACAGCTGTGCAGTGGTGACCCACACCTTTAATCCCAGTACTCTGCACTCAGAGGCAAGCAGATCTCTGAGTTTGAAGCCAGCCTGGTCTACAGGCAGGGTGAGTCCCAGGACAACCAAGACTGTGCATAAAAACCCTGCCTTGAAATAAACAAAAAGACTAAGAGTGATTAGAGATAGACAGACAACCTACCATCTTTGCTCAGAACATCCAGGATCAGGAATTTAGGCCCCAGTGCTGGCCAGCAAGGAGTGAGTTTATCCACCTGTGTCAGGTGTGCCTGTGTACCCTGTGGTTGGTAATGACCTGAGCTTCAGAGTCGTGAGCGCCTCAAACTCCTCAGTCTTTGGTGAAGGCACCATTCTTCTGTCATCTGGTGCTCTGCACCGCTCCCCCACTAGGGTGAGTCTTCTGTTTAAGAGTTAAGGACAGTTGTTTCTACAGAGTCTTTTTTTCTTTACATATTGTATACTGGCCTTCCTTTTTGAATAAATCCTGTGGCCCTAAATTCCTGATCTTGGATATTCTGAACAAAGATGGTAATTTATCTGTCTGTCTCTTTCCTTCACAATCATAAACTTTACATGCTGAATTCCCCTGCTGGGAGTGGTTGGTTCTTACAGTCCGTGATGCCTAAGCTTGGTTGTCAACCTGACTACCCCTGGAATTAACTAGAATCCATAAATTGAGGGCATACCTTTGAAGGATTTTGGGGGGGGGGCTTGCTTTGAAGTAGGTGGATCCATTTACTAGTTCTGACTTTTGGGGTGGGGCGACACATGCCTTTGATCGGGATCTTGAGTCCGGAAGACACACCTTTAATCTGGGTTACACCTTCAACTGGAAGTCTATTTAAGGACATAGAAGGAAGCTTTTGCTCTTTGTCTGTTTGCTTTCCCCCTTGCTAGCAAACACTTCCTTCCTAGCATTAGAGCCTACTTCTTTGGGAGTCCAGTGTTTGCTGCCAACAGCTGAGAGATATCCAGACTTGTAGACTGAGCAACTTCTGGATTCTTAAACTTTCCATTTATAGCCAGCCACTAATGGATTAGCTAGACCACAGCCTGTAAGTCATTCTAATAAATCCCACATATATATATATTATACATATATTGTATATGTCTTATATGTTATAATACATAAGTGTGCAACATACCATCATGTTGTGTAATTATATCTAGTATATGTATACATATATTGTGTGTCTGTGTGTATGGGGAGAGAGCTAGAGATTCATTCTATAAGTTCAATATACAGCCCCTGCAAACTTGCTTGGTTTTATCTGCCCAGAAAAAGGTCATGGTGAACCATCCTTATATGCTTAGGAGCTTCTGGACCTGAGTCAGTGTATTTTTTTTAAGTTTGATATTGCCCTTATGGCCAAGCTAAGGGGTCCTTGGTTGCCCAACCTTGTAGATTTAGCATGGTAGATCATAATTCTTACCTTAATAATATGAAGTTGAATAGCATCAACAATATAGAGTGTATAGCTATAACTCATGAAGTGTTCTGTGTGACTTGTACTTTAATTACATGCATGCTAGTTTGATGTTGGGGTTTGAGTGAGGTATATTTTTTATTGTGGGTCATGGTGCAGGGTGGAAGAGGTTTGCTCAGGGAGGGGATTAAATTCTTCTCATCTGAAACCAGGCTGCTGCTGTGTTTATTCTGAAGTCTGTAGAAGGAATAACATGTTTTGCTCTACCTGTGTCCCAGGTTAGATACCTCTGCTCATCCATGAGTAGCAAGACAATGGCATAAAATCATGACTTTCCTCAAAGATAAGATTTAGTGTACATTCTCTTTTACTATGAGGCAAGTGAGTGCTAAAGTCAATTACTTACGATCGAGCCTGGGCACTCCAAGTGTCTTTCAGAAGAAGTCACCAAGCCTGACAACCTGAGTTCAATCCCAGAACCCACGTGGTAGAATGCCATGGCATTCACACAAGACACACACACACACACACACACACACACACACACACACACACACACACACACGACACACACACACGCGCGCGCTCGCGCACGCACACACACAAATGTAACAATTTTTTTTTCAAATTGAGCATTTTAAACAAATGTTGGCTTGAACATACTGTGTGTCAAGCACTGTTCTAGAAGTTGAGAATGGAGCAATAAACGAAACAGACAGAGCCAGCCGTCACACAGCTTATATCCTAGGGTCATTGACATTAGCTTTTAGCTGCAACAGGACACTTCCAGAGCATGGAGTTATAACAGAAACCCAAACCTACAGCCTCACTAAATAAAATGTATCCATAGATACCATGTCTGTGATGGTTGATCTTCAACTGTCACCTCACCTACATTTAGAATCACCTCTGCATGTCTGAGCGCATTGCCAGAGAAATTGAACAGAACACGGAGACCACCCCGTGACTTGGTGTCCCGGACTGAAGAAGAAGGAAATGAGAGAGCCAGCTGAGTGCTAGCATTCATTTCTCTCTGACTTGTGACTGCAGACATGTGACCCACTGTCTCACAGTCCCGTCAAGAGCCTTCCCTGCCCTGGAGGATTGGATCTCCTCAAACCATGAACCAAAATGCATCCCTCCCTCCTTACATTGCTTTTTTTGTAAAATATTTTGTCATGTTGATGAGAATAGTATCTAAACAATAGTGCAAAGGGCTTAGTTTGTAAGAGCCCACTTTTTCCCCTATTTTTTTGAAACAGAGTCTACCTGTGTAGCTCAGGCTGACTTTGAACTTGGCGCAGTCTTCCTGTCTCACTTCCTGTCTCAAGTGCTAGCTTTACAAACATGAGCCACTATGCCCAGCAGAGTCCACATTTTTTAAAATGACTATTTATAGGGAAGCTTAGCTCCTGTTTTTTTGAAATTTTTTTCTACTTATGAATGCTGTGATAGAAAATTTGACTAGTATAGAAAAACATAAAGAGAAAAGTAATCCATAATCTTAACACTCAAAGAAAAGTACCTTTAAAGTTGTGTTGTATTTCCTGTTAATATTTCATCTGCGTAGAATTATGTGTACATGTATACATATGGCTACATGTACATGCATAGTTTGAATTTAAAGGGCTGGAGATATAACTCAGTGGTAGAGCAGTTACTTAGCATGTGTGAAGCCCTAGATTTGATTCTTGACACTAAGAAAGGGGGAAAGGGAGGTAGGGAGGGAAGGAAGAAGGAAGGAACAACAACAAAATCAAGAAACAAACCTAATGTATTTCACATTTTCATCTTTCTGTACGGGGAACTGACCAGGCAGCTAACATGCAGTAGGGCATTGCTCTGCCACTCATTTCCTGACTTTCTCCTTCTCCCCAGAGTGGTATAAGCTTCTCTAAACTGTCCTTTGTCACAGAAAGCACTGTGTCATAGTAGGCTTACATAAACACCGGAAAAGACTTCAGTATGATGGAACAATAGTGGAGAAGGGGTGAGATTCAGTTCTCAAATCACACTGGGTATGCAGTGCATTTCAGAAGGCTTTGTGTGTAGCTAATTTGAGAATCAGTTCTATGTGTAAGTTTTCAGAATTTTTGATAAGATTTTATTGAAAACAGTGGGTAGTTTGTGGTTTTGTTTTGTTTTTTAATATGATTGTCAGCTTTCAGGAACCCACATCAGTTGTAGAAAATGCTTGTTTCTCTTAGATCATTTCTATAACTTGAACATAAATCCTAATTTATACTTCAGTTTATAAGTGAGCATATTATAAATTAGGAAAATAAACCTAAATGTCTCAATTTAAAGAAATAGCTGAGATTCGAGAGTGAACACCATGCTGCTCTTTAAAAAGGATGAAGATATAGCAAACTTATGTGTGAAGAAATTTGAGATGTACTGTAAAAAAGTAAAAAGAAGCTAGAAAGCAATGTGCTCTGTTTTCAAGACTGGTCAAATTCTGAATTCAAACAAGCATGTATGTATGTGTGCCTAAGAACAAGGTCTACGGGACAGAGAGCATTGTTACTTGTGAGTAATTGCAGTGCAATAGAAAGAGCAAAGATTTGCAAACGGTAGAGAGGGGTGTCAGAGTATAGCTCTTAAGAACCATGGAGTTAAAATGTAAAAGCCTTTTTTGAACCAATTAACTAGGAAAAACCTTATTTTGAGTTTGAGTTGTGGAACAAGATGCCATTCTGATTGCAGTTAGAAAAGATATTTCTTGTAATTAATAGCTATGAAAACAAGTGTGTGTAGTTGTTCCTGAAGGTGATCCTAGCACTTGGGAAGTCAAAGCAAGAGGACTGGAAATGAGTTCAGTCTAGCTTGGGCTATCAAAGAAGAGTCTCTTTCAAAAAGCAAACAAGCCAAACACTTCCCTTATAGTGCCCTGGATCTCCAGGGCTGTGTTAAGTGTGCTTTGTGATGTTGGTGAAGGCTGGGAGTTCAGTTCAGCAGTGCTCAGCCACCATTCCTGGGATGAGAGCCTACTTTGAGCCCAATGCCACATACTAATGACAGTGACGTCCACTATGATTGCTGTTTTCATTTGCTGTTTAGTGAACTCTTTGAATACGTTTTATTCAAGTACTTTGTTTATTTGTGGCCTTGTTAAAGTGGAAGACAAAAACGCTATCTAAAGTATTCCCATTACTCACAACTTCTTAACTTCCTTGGAAGAAACACTCTGAGACTGATTTCCCTTGACATTTTCATCTGAATTTCAACTCAAGGTTTTCTGTCCTTTTATTCAGCCTCCTCTTTCTCTTTCTCTCTCTCTTTTTTTTTTTTTGTGGGGTTTTCTCTCCTGTATTTTTATTAGATCCTATTTTTGGTCTTGCCTTAGAGCACCAGATTTATTGCAGTAGTAATATGATTGTCCATAAAAAGAATATTGTATGTCAGTGGATTTTAGAAAATTGAATGTTTGTAAGAATTTAGGAAGTTGGAGTATTATGCATCTTATAAAAAGAAAAGGTATTTCTCTCAGGGTGGGACTTACAGTTTTATTTCTACTTATTTTTAAGATTTGTTTTTAATTATGTGTAAGTATGGGTATGTACATGCACCAAATACAGGTGCCCATGGAGGTCAAATCCAGAAAAGGAAGCTGGACCCCCCCCCCAGTTGGTGTTGCAGATGGTTGCAAACTGTGATGATACCCAAAGTTGGGTTCTTTGGAAAAGCAAGGGATACTCTTAACCTTTGAGTCATCTCTTCTGCAGCCTCTTTGTTCTTTTCTTCAAGGGTATTTTATAGTTCTGACCTGCCCTCGGTACTCTTTTATTAAATGCATTTTGTAGTCTTACCCTACCAGCAGAAGAAAATTAATCCAGGAACAAAAAGGTTTAATGAATCTTGTTACTGTTGTCTGTGGTTATAGCACTGAGTCCGTTTGTTGGTTATAATGTGGGTGTGTTATTTCTGAAATTGAGAATTTAATGAAAACCCATAGTATGTGTTTCACTTAATGTTGTGATATTGTTTGGAATTGTAACGTTAAATTTAATATATACCATATGTGAATTTATTTTTTTCATATGTTTCTGGATCTGAGAAGAACAGCTTTACCTAAGAGCATTCTATTTCATGATCTGGTTTCTACTTTTCAGGAAAAAAAATAATCAAATAAACAAAAAACAGAAGCCAACATGTGCTTCCTAACTTAATTCCTCTTACCTGGATGTGCTGTATTCACACTTTGCTTCTCACTAAAAAGAAATTGAAAGCACACTCACAGCAGATGTGATGGTACACACCTGTAATCCCCATCCTCAGGAGACTGAGCTCTACAAGTTCAAGCCAGCCTGGGATATATAGAGAGAGCTTTTCCTCTTAGGAATTTAGAGAACATGACTTCTTAAGAAGCCCGTTTTGTTCTCCTGAATGGTTCTTTGAAGGCCCCTTTTTGTCTAATACCATGGCCTCATAGCAATGAAGAGCAGACACTGGATTTTAGATTACAGGGCTATACCGTCACTAATTAGTGCTGTCCGCAATCAGTAGTGAAGGTCTCTTCTTGACAGCAGTGATACTGTAGTAGTCTCTCTGTCCTGTCCTTTTCGTAGCCACTGTGGCTTAGCCACTGTTTATCCAGTGCCATACTGTTGGTTTCTCATAGTTCACTGGCTGAATAAGATGTCTATCCAGATCTATTGCTCCTTCAAAGGCTGTGCCTATGTCTTTTTGTCCCACTATAGCAGGAAACCAGAGTTTCCCAGAAAGAGGAAAAGAATGAATTCTCAGCTACAGGGGACTGCTGGGCATTTTGTGAATGCCACCAATTAGAATAGGGATAGTCCCTGATTTGTTTTTCAGTTTCCTCTTTCTCCAAATTAGCCAAAGCAGATGGGAGTGCACTAAGAGAAACCAGAACAGATAAGTTGGGGATATGCCCAAAGCATTCGTCCTCTAGAATTTCCTCCATATTCTGGTTTTGCGAAAGCCAAATTGAATATCTTTAGCAACTACTAGGGCCACACAGTTAACTCCACCTGAAATGAAAATGAAAAGAAAGAAAAGCTAGAGGTATCTCCACATATGGGCAGCCCAGCAGTCTTCTAAGAGAAAAGGTAGACAGCAGGTTCTTTGCTCTGTGGTGTGGAGACCAGGCTAGCCTTGAACTCGTAGAGACCCACTTGCCTCTGCCACTTAAGTGGGGTTAAAGGTGTATGCTTCCATGCCCAGACCATAGTGACCATAATTTCTGATTCTTTTTTATTGTTGTTTTTGGTTTCCTAGTTAGCTCTCCCACTCTTGTGAACCCAGAACCAGCTCTCTCACCTCCCACAGGTGGTAATGGGTAAGAGGGGCCATCTTTCCCTCACCCGTAGCCCACATGGTAGATGAGGGGAAGCAGTGTCAGCTCTCCTGCTTTCATGCCCTCAGGGTCAACCTACCTGCACCCCACCACCACAGGGCTAGCTCTAGTGTGCTTCCCAGATGAGGGGCATGCCTATGGAGAGGGGTGGTATATTTATACGTATGATTTTATTCTTGTCTATGTTCCCCATTTGGAAGCTGTATTTGGTAATTTTGTTCATTTTCCTCTAATTAAAGTACTTTCAAATTTACTTTTCTTCATTTCTTTGAAGACTTAAGGATTTTTTTTTAGTAGTGTGGTGTTTAGTTCTCAATTATTTGGGAGTTTCTCAGACATTTTATTACTGACTTGAAAGTTAATATGACCTAGGCTGTTAATCTTCAAGCTTTTTATGTATCATAGAGTATGACCTGTCTTGGTAAATGCATTTAGAAATGTATCTACCCATATACATTTAGAAACAACGCGTGTGTGTTTTTGTTCAGTCTTCTGTACTACTGCTGATATTCTAACACTTTCCTGTGAATTATTGAGAAATGACTTTATATTTTGGACTACAGCTGTATTTTTATTCTTTTAGTTCTCCCATTATTTTCTTAATGTGTGTTGAAGCTTTTCAGTTAGGCACAAAAATATTTAGAATGCTTGTGACCTTAATGGATTGACCCTTTTGTAATTGTCTTTATCCTTGATAAGTCTTGCCTAGAAATGAAATAGGCTACTTTATTCAACATGTAGTTGGGTTTGGTCTTTCTTTCCTCCTTTCTTTTTTTCCTTCCTTCCTTCTTTCCTTCCTTCCTTCCTTCCTTCTTTTTTTTTTTTAGTCTTGCCTAGAAATGAAATAGGTTACTTTAAGCAACATGTAGTTGGGTTTGGTCTTTCTTTCTTTTCTTTTCTTCTTCTTTTTTCCTTTCTTGAGACAGGGTCACTATGCAGTCCCGAGTCGGGGTAGCCTTGGAGGTGAGCTCTCCCCAAGCGGTACTGCCAACTCTCCTGTTGCAGTATCCAACGAGGAGCAGGGCCCAGGGCCAGTAAACAGCAGGCCGGCTCCACACAGCACAGTTCCAATGATCTCCATGCCAACACAGGCCATGACCATCACGGGCCATGACCATGACCACTGGCCCAGACTTGGCCCCCAGCAACAGCTTGGGCCCAGACACCCAAGCACCATGGCTCCCATGGCAGCATAGGCTATTCAAATCAGCACAGCCCTGGTGGCAGCATGGCCCCGTGACTCCAGGTGGCAGCACTAACCACTCAGATCAGGATGTCCCTGGGGGCAGCATGGTCCTTGGACACCTGCATGGCCACAGGTTGCAGCCCAGACTCCAGGCATCTATGTGGCCTTTGGTGGCAACATGAGCCACAAACATCAGTACAGACCATGGCTGTGGTACGGCCACAAATACAGACATGGTCCTAGGCAGCCTCCCAGCCTAGATGTCACTATGGTCCCAGATGGCAGTGCAGGCCACCGGGACCAACATGGCCCCACGTGGCAGCCCAGACCCCCGACATGGACATGGTCTTCAATGGTCTCAGGAGCCGCAGTCATCACTACCGACCTTGACCGCGGCAGGGCCACAGACCCAAACACAGCCCTTGGCCACAGCCCTGGTCCAGATGATCCCATGGCCCCAGTTGACAGCCCTAGTCACCCAAATCAGCCTGGCCCTGGCAGTGACATAGCCTCCCTCGGCCACCAACATGGTCACAGGTTGTGTCTCAGACCGCAAGCACCCATGTGGACCCTGGTGCTAACATGGACAAGGGATATAAATACATACCTCGGCCATAGCAGGACAAAGGACCCAGACATGATCCTCGGCAGCAGCCTGAGACAGGTTGTCACCTTTGCCCAGGTGGGTGTGCAGGCCACCCAGGGTAGAATGGCCCTCACTACAGTGTAGCTTTCAGAAACCAACATGGCCCAGGTGGTGGCCAAGACCACAGGCTTTTGCATGGCCTCCAGCCTCTACAGGAGCCACAGATATCAACACAGACACCCTTGGCTGCTCCAGGACCCCG
Source organism: Mesocricetus auratus (assembly GCF_017639785.1). NCBI lineage: Eukaryota > Metazoa > Chordata > Mammalia > Rodentia > Cricetidae > Mesocricetus > Mesocricetus auratus. Next base: position 9,009,332 of record NW_024429269.1, on the reverse strand, counting down.
GATCAAGACCTATGTCATAACCCAGGCCCAGACATCTCCCTGGACTCCGGTGGCCAGCTGACCATTCACGTCAGTCTTTCCTTACCACGCTCACGTCTCTAGATCTATTTCCCAAGTCCATGAACCATCTACCTCCCTCTCCCGCCTCCCCACCCTGTGCTCTCTCACTACAGGGATGCTAACTGCCCAGTGCCAGGACTTTGATTGGGTCACAGGTTGCGCTGGGTGAGGTACTGCCCACCCTAGCCACAAGGGACATAGCATGGAGCTGTTGTCTTTCCTCTCTCCCGTGCCTAGCTCTAGAGACCGGGGCAGTACTTGGTGTGATGATACCTGGTGCCAGGTGAGCTGCCAGTTGATTGTGACCCCTACAGACTCAAAAAGCAGGAGGTGGGGGGTAGGAGAGTGGGGGGGCACGCATCAGTGTCCACTGCTGATTCAGGCCCATGTGGGACCAGTGGCTCCTGGTTATAACTTCTGTTTTATTGCTATGGTCAGAGAACGAGGACAGTCTCATTTCATCTTTTAGAAAAAGTAAAATAGATGTCTTTGTGGTCTAATGGATCATCGTATTAATTATATATATTTCTGTGGGGGGTGGGGTGGGACTCTAGGCCTTTGTACATGTTGAACAGATTAGGTGAGTGCTCTACCATTGAGCAACATCTTTGTCCCTTAGGGATCTTACTTTCTACAGTGAGTTTTGAATTCCTGTTTATTCATACAAGGTCTTTTGGTTTTAAACATTTGTCTTGTGGTTTTCTTAAGAATCACTCTTACAGATTCTGAATTCCTTTGATTATTGTAGGATTCTTGAGAATATATCCAAGGTGTGAGGAACTTAATAACCCGAACCAATTTCGAATAACTTGGATTTGACATCAAGAACTGGGTGTGTCTGTTAACCCAGCACTTGGGAGGCTGATAGTTCAAGTTAAGTAGATTTGACTTAAACATTGAGGCACTTCTTTGAAAGGGGGGGGGGGGGAGAAAGACCTACAGACTAGAACATAAAATTGATTTTTTTTCAAATGTGATTGAAAGAATTTTTTGGTTAATCTCTAGACAAATTTGATACCTATTCTTTTCTTAGGTATTTAAATTCCTAAGTATGTATAGTATATTTAAAGTTTGAAATTCTGTTTTAGCTGGGAATATAGCTCAATGATAAAGCACTTGATTAGCATTCACAAGGCTCTGGATTTGATTTCCAGCACTGTAAAACAGAACCTAGTACCCCCCAACTTCACTGCTTTAGATGAACCTCCTTAAATATATATATTTATGGTGTGTATGTGTGCACATGTGCCACTCTGTACATGTGGTCATTGTCAGTTCTCTCCTTCTGCCATGTAGGTCCTGGAGATTGAACTTGGGTCACCAGACTTTAAGGCAATCACCTTTATCTGCCTAGCTGTCCCACTAGCCCCAGATTCTATATTTCAAGGTCAAATTTTATATTCTTATTTTTCTTCAGGCATTTAAACCGCTATTTAGAAATATTTAAACTTTAAATGAGTTCATACTCTTAGAGATACTTTAGTTCTGTGGAGAAAGATTAGTGTATGAGTAATAGGTCCCATAACTACTGTTGTTAGATCTGTATTGGGAGTTCTGTCGGGAGAAAAACCACGGACTGTTGCATATTGGAGGTTTGGGGCCATAATGTAATATAACTCTAAAGAGCTGTAATTGACTGGGAATTTCGGTTCCAAAGAATCCTAAAAATGCCATTGGAGTCACCTTTTCCCTCTACTTTTCCCAAAGCCTAGTCTTCAGACTATGCAGAAAGAGACATAATTTTAAGGTATTTTACTATACAATTATAGATGTGAGTATTTTTTAAATGTTCTCTGTAGCCTTTCTAATTCACACTTCAAAGGGTAGTGGAGCTTGACCACAAATGCTTATATAGAAAACTTTCTGTTGAAATAATTGCATCTAGTTTTCAATAAAACATTAAGAGGCTCTAGTTAGATTTCTGATGTCTGTATTTTTCTGTGTTCTTATAATTGTCTCCTTATAACTGCAAGTGTTGATTTGCATTTGAAAACATAATGTACTAAAACTTAACTGCATTTTATAAATTTACACTGCTAAAATTAAATTATAAACAATCTGAAGTCTCCCTTGTTTTCTGGTTAGATTGGTAGTGCCTGCATAGCTCTTTTACTGCACGTTCTCATCATGACAGAGCTTCCTCCCTGAGGAGCCAACACATTAGTAGTCAGGTCTGTTGTTATTACTGTCAATAAGCAGTTGCTGGGAGTCTTCATTTATATCTTTAAGCAAGATGTTCTAACCAGCTTAATCATTTGACAAAATCCCATATAGGAATTGGTTTAAGACTTAAAGCCAGAAAAGTGATGGCAAATTTTTCTTTTGTTTATCTTCAGACTTTTCTTTTTGCCCAAGAATTAAGTTTGCCTCTGCTTAATTGCTTTACAGGCATTCTTGTAGTGTTACACAATAGGGGAGGGAGGGAGAAAAAGGAGCTCTGACTGTGTGGTGTGTATGTCAAACCCCGTGCTAGAGAGGGAGAGAACGAATAAGCAAGCTGGTTTGACCAGAAACAGAACTGCCTATGACAGATTAAGAGACAAGCGAGGCTTGGAATCCGAGAGCAAGCAGAGTGGAAATTTACTGCAGCTCTCTGTGAGTGTTCAAGTGATCATTTTCTTCTAACGTTTTCCGGTGGAACTGTTACTCTTCAGAGAGTCAGAAAGTCAAGACGGGATTGTGCAGCCTTTCCCCACCACTCTTGAGTGGGAGGAGGCACTCTTTATTAAATGGAAGAGAAAGGCTACTTCATCTAAAGTGCTTTGAACCTGAGAAAAGAGCTGTCTTCAGCACCTCACCATGGGTCTTCTTTTTGTTGCTTAGACAAGCTGGAGAGTTTCTGTAGCCCTCGGTGAGTATCAGCAAGGTTGTCTGTATTTGTTTGGGTTAAAGAAAGTGAATTAATAAGGCATTCTTGAGTTCTACAGCCATGCTTATATGTTCACGTTAAATTAGACTGTTGCTTGTTTCTGTGCACGATGAACTGCTGTTACTAGGAGAGGTCTGAGAAAACAACAACTACAAAACAATACTTCTCTGTTGCCTAAGGCACTTGAATCCTTGCCAGCTTTTCTGTGTCCTCCAAATATCTTATTCTGGAAATGGTTTTTTATTTACAGTTTCCAAAAAGAAAACAGTGGCAGAGTTCTGTTCTTCACATTTCTCTATCAAGTGTTTGAAGATTTGGAAGTTATCTATCTGCATATTGTCAATAAATTTAAAGCTGTTGTTATGGTATTTGATATTATGGGTTATTATGAATTATCATCCCACCGTAATTCAACTAAAGCATTAGTATTAAGTGAAAGTACATATAATTTAAATGTTGAATGCTACTATGAAATCCAAAGTAACACCTGGTTTCTCCAAAATTCTATAAGAAAAATAAAAAGGAGATAATTTACCGATATAACTTACCATTGATGTTAGATGACTGAATATACATTTTTAGACATAAGTGTTAAGCAGTTATTTTCTTCTTATAGTGATGCCAAGTTATCATATAGACAGGCATGTGGCTCTCTTGCAGAGAATGTAACTAGAAGTATATGTATATAACAGAGCAAAGAAAGTAAATTCTTACTACATTTATTTACATTCCAATAAAGCTTTCATTTGTGTAATCTTTAATAGGATATTGTATATTCTCTACAGCTGCATATTGTATACAGGTATAAACATGTGTTAAGTAAAAAAGGTGTGCATATAAAATATGCGATTATTCTCCTGTAGAAGGAAGTACATATTGTTAACTATTTAATTGATTCATTGCATAAAGACAGCTATTTTGAGGAAACTTTCTGTTCTATTCTCCTGTAGAAGGAAGTACATATTGTTAACTATTTAATTGATTCATTGCATAAAGACAGCTATTTTGAGGAAACTTTCTGTTCTACCCTGTGCTAGTCTCCAAAAATATGTGCCTTCAGTTATTGATTCAAGTGAGTCTTTTAAGGCAGAAAAAAATTAATTAAAATGAAGACTCCTGCAGAGAGCCAGTAAACACACAGCAGTCTTAGAGCCTGACATAAAACGGCTTGCTTTTCCAGTAGCTCCTCTATTCTATGTGTACAGAAGCCTGTAGAACTGGTTTTCTTTTGTGGCTTATTTTTTTTCCTCCAGTTTGTTGATCTAATGTATAAGAATCAACTCAGTTGGTCTGTGGAAACTTCTGAACAAACTGTCATACACTTAGGTCAACACTTTTACTTCTTTTTTTTTTTATTATGGTGGGTCTTTAAATTTTTTATAGATTTTATTTAAATTAGAAACAATCATATTTTACATATCAATCCCAGTTCCCTCTCCCTCCCATCCTCCCATGCTCCCCACCAACCACCCCCCCATCCACTCCCCAGAGAGGGTGAGGCACTTTTACTTCTTTATGTAATATCAATACTACAGCCTTAGATGGATGGAATTTACATTAAACTTGACAGTCTTCTGGGGGGAAATTGCTTTAGTAATTTGCTAATGTTATGCAGTAATGGCACCATTTCTTAAGCCCAACAGTAATGTAAATACAGAAATAAAGAATATGTCATGCCAGTTTACAATGCTTTATTTCAGAAGTTCATTTGTGAGCAGACTGCTGAGTGTAAGAACCCATTTCCCTGAGAAATCATTTATCAAGTGGCTGGTAGGCTTTTATTATTGGCTGAGAATATAGTTTATTCGAACTACAGAAAGACCATTGTCACCTTGTGAGAGATTAAAAAATCAGTTCTAGTGTCCAAAACCGAATGTGAAACAACCATGGGAAGTTTCTTTATTTCTGCTCCATATTGATACCTAAAGAAAAGTAAGTGTAATACACAGTAGGTGCATTTGGAAGGATGCTGCTTAAATGGGATTCTCAGGTACTTCCAAAGTTGTTTTCAACTTTTATAGTGTCAATCTAACATTGCTGTCAGAGCTTTCTCTTGGTATAGGAAACTATCCCTTTGTGTAGCAGTCCTGAAGTCTAGTACATTGAGTAACACATAGTAGGCATCTGACAAGAGTACCACTTGAGGACTGGCCTGCTTCTGTGGCCAACATCAATGGAATGGAGAGGCTGGTGAGATGGGTTGTCAGTACAGTGTTTGCCATCCAGGAACCCTCTTAAACATCCAGTTATGATGATAGTGCTAGAGAGGTGAAGCTAGGATTCTAGAGCTTGCCAGTCAGCTAATCTTGCTCAGTTGCTGAGGTCCAGATTCAATGAGAGAGCCTGTCTCAGTAAAATAAGGTAGAAAGAAGCAGAGGAAGACACTCAACATTAACCTCTGGCCTTTGTGTATACCCACTCACACATACATATGCAAATATGAACAACACAGTCAGAAACTTTCCCCCACCACCACAATAGAGAGGGAGTAACACAAAGAGAGAGGAATAGCTTTACCAAAGTATCCAAAAATGTATGTGGGCTTAAGGGCACAATTTTTCTATTATAAGAAAGAGACTGAGTTATGAGATGTGAACACATATCTATACTGGGGACAGTATGGAAAAATGTGGCCAGACAGTGAATAGTTGTTGTAGGCTACACTTACCTGGAATTGTCCTTTCTTCTTTTCATTCCAGAATAATTTAAAAGTAATGATTTCTCTAAGTGGCAATAATAGGTTCTTAATTAATATTTATTAAATAAATAGATTTGGACACTTTCCTGTTGTGTGCATGTACATACGTATTTATATTGTCACTTAGAGAAACTAGCCCATTTCCTTTAAAAGGAAAAAATTCATTATAACCATATTGACATTCATATTACTTATTGTCATACTCACCCTTCCATTGGTAATTAAAATAATTGCTTAAACAGAAATCATTACTGTCTATAAGTGTGAAAACATACTTTCTAACTTTGTGACTGAAGTTTCCAGCAGGGACTCATCAAACTTCTTCCAACTTTGGAAACACAAAGGAGTATATTAATATATCAGCAGAAAAATTAAATCCATTGTGGGTGTATACTGCGTAAGAAGTAGCTCCAGCTGAATCACTTTCATGTCTATACTCTTTGGTAATATTTTCATAGGCTAACAGGAGACAGGTGCAGCACTTACTGATGCTGTGAAGTAATTGTTTTCACAGTACATTTGCAAATCAGACTAATGTCAAGAATGGAATCTAACCAAAATTCAGTGTCCTGTACACTATGTAGTGCTTGCAGGGAAGACTGAAAAGTACTTGAGTATCAGTCTCTTGATTATTATTTTATAGTGTGTGTGTGTGTGTGTGTGATGCACGCACACTTGCTCATGTGCCGTGGTGTGAGTATGAAGGTCAGAGGATAACTTGAGGTTACTGGTTCTTTCCTGGCACCACGTGGGTTTCAGAGATTGAACTCAGGTCATCAGGTTCAGCCGCAAGCAATTTTAACCTAAGCCATTTCAGCAGCTCCTGATTTCTGCTGTAAAGAAAACCACTTGGGGATATCAGTGAGCCTTAATGCTTTCATTACAGCAACTGGTTTGGGAGGATACTGATCTAACTATACACTGAGATTGTAAAACTGTAATATAAAACATCACTCATTAATAGTCATTCATAGTTAATAAATGTAGACCGTTTTCGCTCCTGTAAATGGTTGAAGCCGTCAGCAGAGATGTTACTGTGAAGCTAATGAAGTTCCTGGCTTTTTAGCAGTAGTGAGTTCCTAAAATCAAAATAAATATGTCAGTACTTTTATGTCTTCCTAACCTCATTTATTATTGATTCTGTTTTTAAACGTATATATCATAGTGCACGGCAAGTAAAGCATAGTTACTAAAAGACATGAGTCTCTCTTATCGGAGAGATTTGTTCTCAGGTAAGTCAGACCAAGGTGTCTAGATGAATGAGAATTCATAAGACATTTCTCACAAGTATTCTATTTCTGTATAAATTATTCATTTAAAAAATATCTCTCCCACGCAGACACTGTTAACAAAACAAACCATATAAACACTAAGTCAAGCCAAGCCTGGTGGTGTACACCTGTAATCCTAGCACTAAAGAGGTTAGAGGAAGGAAGTCGTTCAAATTAATCATTTGACCCTCTAGAGCAATGGTTCTCAGCCTGTGGGTTGTGATTGCTAGGGGGTCAAACAACCCTTTCATAAGGGTCACCAATTAAGACTATCAGAAAACAAAGATACGTGTATTACAGTTCATAGCAGAAGGTAAATTATAGTTATGAAGTCACAACAAAAATAGCTTTATGGTTGGGGGTCACCACATCATGAGGAACTGTATTAAAGAGTCATAACATTAGGAAGGTTGAGAACTACTGTTCTACAGTAAAGAATTATCTGTGAAACCATTTTTTAATTTATTCTTTTAAGTTTCATTTTACATTCCAACCACACTTCTCCCTCTCACCCCACCCCCAGCCCACTCCTCCTCACATGTAAGGTCTCCCATGAGGAGTCAAGAAAGTCTAGCACAATAGGTTGGGGTTGGGCCAAGCACCTCTCCCATGCATTAAGGCTGAGCATGGCTTCCCACCATAGCGAATGGGCTCCAACAAGCTAGCTCATATACCAGGTTTGTATCATGGTCCTACTGCCAGGTGCCTCTCAGATAGTCCAAGCTTCACCCCTGTCTCCCACATATGGAGGGCCTAGTTCAGTCCTCTCTGGAGTCTCCACAGCTGTCAGTCTGGAGTTCATGAGTTTCCATGAGCTTTGTTCAGCTGTCTCTGTAGATTTCTCCATCATGTTCTTGACCTTTCTTGCTCATACATTCTCTCCTCTCTCTCTTTGACTGGATTCCTGGAGCTTGGCCTGGTGCTTGGTAAGGGATCTCTGCGTCTGGGTCCATCAATTACATTTTTTATACTTTTATCGGTAGTCGGCTGATTTTCACTTAAGTCTGTCAAAGTACAAAATTCATTTGTGGTTTCTCATAACATTGGAATGCATATTTAAAAGTTGAAATAAGGTTGGAAGGTACTTTGTAATAAATAATAGCTAATGCTGTGGCATATGTAACCATAGTGATGTATTTTGTAATTTATCTGTGACAGCAGTTCTCAGTTTTTATTTTGGTAGGAGTAACTTTGGACAAAGCAAATATAAAACTTTTAGGCTCATTTTTCAATTTTAAAACTCACATCTAATCAAATTTATCCATTTTAAAAGAACAATTTAATCAGCACTGTATACTCAAGATTTATTGAATTTAAAATGCATCTTTATATGCCTAGTCATTTGCTATTGATGTATTCTTACTGCATTTATTTCTGTCTGTGCTCCTTTTGGAATACAGATAAAAGAATGCCAACCATTGGAACTTCCTGAATGTCTTTTAATGTGGTGGTTGGTGGGTATATTGAGGGTGTTTAAGAAAGGTTCATTTGGAAGACTTGGGGTATAGCTCAGTGGAAGGGGATTGTAAAGCCAGGACTCCCATTACCACCACTGTAAAAGGAACAAAAGTAGTTGGGTTTGTTTGGGGCTGTTGATGTAGCTCAATAGTAGAGCACTTATCTAGCATACAAAAGACCCTATACTTAGTTCCCATGCACATCTACACACACATGTACACACACATGCACATGTTTTAACTTACAAGCTGTGGGAATCTTGGAAATGGTCTCAACTTGTTCACTGTCGATTGAAAAATAAACTTAGGTTTAAAAAAAGAAAGTTTCTTCTGAGTTAGTTTTTTTTTAAAGTAACAAGTTGGCAGTTGAGGTCAAACAGATGCTTTTGTGCTTGTTCTATTCCTAAGATTCCCTTTACTTCAGAGATAGATTTAGCACTCCCTTTAAAAGCCCAGTGAAACCTTTGAGTTTAAAACCTACTGAACAGCACTGTTGGGAGTGAGAAGAAAGGTCTAGAAATGTTCACTAAACACCCAAGGCAGACACTTAACACTCCTTTGAAATATTTGAAGCAAGATACCAGCAAGGACATGCAATGCCTCACGCACCCTCTTTCCAAGTACACCTCTCCATTTAAATTGCTCAGATGACTGACCTTGGCCATCCTTAGTGGCTCTTACACACAAGTTAGGAGTGCTGCCAAAGTCTACTACACAACCTCCCTGCCTGTGTTTGCTGGGCACAGAGCTAAATGATCCTTTTGGCTTTCTCTCTAGAACCTGAGCCAAGTACCACTCTTCATGAAATTTCATAGCCAAAGAAATTATATTTGACTAATGACTTGAAAAGATGGGGAGGGTCGGAATTCCACAGTGTGAACTTTAAAACAAAAAGGCTGTTTAATAATTTTAAGTACTCTATGAGAGGTATTTCCATGCATTTATCTTTTATTAAATAGTTTGACTGTGCTATCCAGAGGTATCTACTATTAACTCTGTGTGAGTGTGTGTGTGTGTGTGTGTGTGTGTGTGTGTGTGTGTGTGTGTGTGTGTGTGTGTGTGTGTGTGTGTGTGCATGTCGCGGGGAGCTACACAAGCACATATATGTTTGGAAACCAAAGGACAGCTTGAGGTATATCTCAAGAAGGCTGTCAACCTTTTTGAAACAGTTCTCTCACTTGGACCTGGGACTCACAGTTTAGACTAGGCTAGCTGACCAGCAAGCCCTGAGATCCACCTATCTCTACTTTTCAAATATACAAGTTTCAAGTGCATACCACCTCAGCCAGCTTTTAAGTCAATTCTAGAGACTGAATATGTTTCCTCATGCTAGTGCCACAAGCACTTTGCAAACGGAGCCAAACTATTAGCTTTTTAAAAGTATTTTTATTGTGCATAAGCTCTGGGTTTGTATTTCTGTTTGCATTGCATAGTTGCATCATGCCCTGTAATGTGAACATGACATTGTTTCCAACAATAAATTTCCATTCTATGCCACATTGTTTAGAAACATCATCATAGTCACAAATTGTGTTTCATCAAACCTAAGAGGCTCTTGGTGGTAAAGAACATGACTAATTTATCTGTCACTTAAAGTAGGGGGGCAGTGGGTCCTGCCAGTTAGTGTGAAGCATGATCAACCAAGAGACGCGTCTAGGGTTTAGAGGTGTTAGTATTTAGAAAACTTTTCTTTCCATTTGGATAAACCCACATTTACTACTAGTATATAGGATGGTTGTATCATTATTTATTTATTTCCTGTTTTTGAGACATGTAGAGTCTTCTTGGGTTTTTCACTCTTATAATAAATACTGTAATAAACCTGTTCTATATAAATTTGAATATAAAGGTGGGATAATATAATTATTTTAGGTTGTCAGAAGTGAGTTTACTTTTAAGTCAGGTTATACCTAACATTCTAGAACTGTAAGACCAAATTATTGTGCAACGGTAACTCTCACCAATTAGTAATGAAGAGCCAGTTGCATTGGACATCATTCAGCTAGAGCTTTGTCAACATAGTAACAACTAGCCAGGTATAGTGCTGCACCCCTGTAATTCCAGGACTTAGGAGACAGAGACAAAAGAATCAAAAGGCCATCCTGAGCTACATAACCAGTATAACGCCAGCCTGGACTACATTATCCCAAACACAGTAAAACAGCAAAACCAAAACTCACTTACTGTTTAATGGGGGAAATAGTTTTTCACTTTGAGTTTTCATCTTTAAATTAAAAAGGAATGGTCAAATGTTTACTATGTATTTGTTAACAATATTTCCTCTGTGTTTTCTATTGTTTATGTGTTATTCCTCTGATGTATTTTTTCTTCTCAAAGAGATTTTCGGTTTTAACTGGTTACCGGGTCTTACTGTGAAGCTCAGGCTGGCCTTGAACTCATGACCTGCCTCAACCTGCACCATGGTCTTCAACCTGACTGAGGTCTTCCTTTGGAGTAATGCTAATCAATTCTCTTTAGAATACCTAGCACAGAATTCTCTTGTTTGCCTGAAGTTTCAATTATGTGTAGAAACTCAATTTTTTTTGCATTTGTAGTATATTTATAATAACATTGACTTAGCAGTCTCTTTGTTTAGGTTGTTTTGCTGTTCTGAGAATAATATGAACTCTCAGCCTCGAGTAGCTGAACAAGCACTCTGTTGCTAAGCTATACCTCCAGTCCCTTCTCTGAGATTTATTTCATTGCGTCTAAAATTTTAGAGATTTATCTGTATTAAGAGCTGTTTCTGATAGTTTCCATTTTATCTGTGTTTTCTGATATCACTGTTACTTATAGTAGTTCATTGGACTTTTCATTTCATTTACTCCTTGGTAATCTTTTTAAATTTTGTTACTGGTTGTGGGGAAAGTACAGCGATAGGAAAACAAGCTTAGTATACTCAAGACTCTAGCTTCATTTTCACTTGCCAAAATATAAAATAGCCAAATCTGTTGTCTTTGCTTACCTGCTTTCGTTAATAAATTCAGTTAGGGGTATTTTTTAACCTGTAATTGAAACTATATCAAACCATGAATTTTAGGAATCATTGATATTTTAATACTATTTACACTTTCCAGTCAAGCACTGAAACTACTTCTCTGGGGAAACCCTGGCACATATGTGCACACAGACAGGCAAAGGAATTTGTGATGCAGTAATGTTTATAGTCATAAACAGTGAGATTCTGGAGGACAGAGCAGATCGTTGGGGCATAGTTACACATTAGGGTGTTCCATGGGCAGCCAGAGAGCTTGCTCTGTTTCACTCTTCCAATAGAGATGGATCAGGAGCTTTCTGCTCTTTTATAAGTATTTTATTTAGGGACTGGATGGCCCAGCAGTTAAAAGCATGTACTTCTCTTTGTACAGGACTGGAGTTCTGTTCCCAGCACCCATGATGGTTGGCTCGCAAGGGTCTGTAACTCCAGCTTCAGGAATTCTTTTTTATGAGACAGGGTTTCTCTGTATTGTTTTGGAGGCTGTTGGTCCAGCCCAGCCTTGAACTCACAGAGATCCGCCTGCCTCTGCCTCCCGAGTGCTGGGATTAAAGGCGTGAGCCACCACCACCTGGCTGCTTCAGGAGTTCTTAATGCCTTTGGCTTCTACAAGTACTTCTCCTATGCACATACCTACATACAGACCCACATGCATACACATTATTAAAAGTGATTTTCCCTGTTTTTAAGACTGACTAGCATTCCGTGGTATCTGTCTTATTCATCCATTCATAGACATAAGTTAATTGTGTGTGTTAACTGTGGGAGTAATGCTAGGATGATCATGGGATACAGATATCCCTTCACATGTTGAGTTTAGTCCCTTCGTATATGTCTCCTAAGTAACAACCAAATGGTTAGTAGTTCTACCGTTGTTTTTTTTTTTTAAGAAAATGCACATCATTTCTTGTCCTAGCTATACCAATTTACATCACCACCACCAGCACACAGGAGGCCCCTTCTGCCCATAGTCTCACTAACACTTGCTGTCTTTTTGTATTTTGATTAGCTTGTGTCACAGTCCATTCGAGACCTAATTGTGGAACCTGGCACTGCTCAGGTGGCCATCCTACCATTCCATGGGTTGGGGTGTGGCACAAGGCAGACAGATGTTACCAGAACAGGGAGGAAATAGCTTCAGGGAATTTGTTTCCTTGTCTCTTATTCAGTTCTTTCTACTTCTATCACTAGTTCTACTCTTTTCTTGGAGGTATTTGGAGTGGTTTCCTTTTTAACTTTTTAAATTCTTTTTTTATTGCTATCCCCATATGAATGAATTATAATTGTAGATTCATACCCTTGCACTTGTCCTGACAACTATATAAAGGCTTCCTTTCAAGAACCATTTCTGATTTTTAGCATTAATTTTGTTGAGCTATTTGTGGGGTTGATTCCATTTAATCTTTTCAGCATTTGTAGATATATATATATAATCTGTGTATCTATGTATCTAGAAATTGCATGTTAGCTAGAGGTTTAATTTTGAAGCTGTACAATACTTTCCTTTCCAGAGCCATGTTTATTTTCTCATGGGTCTTTGGAAATGGGTAGGACTGGCCAGTTTGAGGATTTTTTTGTTTTGTTTTGTATTGCTGTTGTTTTTGAAAGGCCCTTCTGTTGGAATGTGCTTTGAAAGAGTATCATTTGCTTCTTTTAAAAACTGTAAGACAAACTTAAGTTTATATCTTATCATTATTCTTGACTAGAAAAGTTCCTTAAGTGATAGAGTTTACACATTTCTTTTCTTCATATAAGGCATAAGCCATCATACCCTTTGCTATTGTGACTCTGTTCCTTGTTTCCTTTTGTTATAGCTAACTTTCTCCACTACCCCCTCTACTGTTATATTTTATGGAATAACACTTATTTTCTTCAGATTGTTATAAAGTAACCACACAAATATAATGATATATATGAACATTTAATATCCTTTGCCATCATTTTAGGTTTAAAAATGTTACCATTGCTGGGCGTTGGTGGCTCACACCTTTAATCCCAGCATTCAGGAGGCAGAGGCAGGCGGATCTTTGTGAGTTTGAAGCCAGCCTGGTCTACAGAGTGAGTTCTAGGGACAGGCTCCAAAGCAATACAAAGAAACCCAGTTTTGAAAAACCAAAAAAAAAAAAAAAAAAGTTACTATTATCATTATTTAACCTTTCCTGGTTTACTTTAAGAGCCTTTTTATTTTAAAATAGAAAAATGATAGTCATGAATATTAAATTTTTGAATCTAGTCCATTCATCAAGGCTGGGGAACTCAAGTTTTGTTTTTCCAGTATCGGGGATAGAATGGAGGGACCTTGCACATGCTAGGTGACTGAGGCACATACTAACCTGATCTTGTATCTGTGTAGCAAATTGTTCTGAGTCACAGTTAGCTCATTTTGAAGTGTGAGTGGTAAGCTAGACACATGTTGAGCAGTGCCCAGAGAGTAAAATCAGCGGCCAAGTGTGTGCCACGGGGAAGGTCCCAGGCTGAGAGTGGATGAGGATGGCCAATCTGCAGAGAAATGGGCATGCTAGGAGCTAAAAGTTACCATGTTTTAATTTGCCTTGTGTTTGTTTGTTTGTTTGTTTAGCATTCCATATTGGAAGAAGAGATTTTTAGACATGAAAAAAATGCCTTTGTTTAGTAAATCACACAAAAATCCAGCAGAAATTGTGAAAATCCTGAAAGACAACCTGGCCATTTTGGAAAAGCAAGACAAAAAGACAGACAAGGTATGATTCAAAACAAAACCATTATTAACATGTGTGTATTTCAAGGCCAAGCCCATATAAAGGCTTACTGAAGAATTAAGTGTGGTCCCGGCTGTGCTCATAGGTTGTTTCAGTTTATTATGCAGCTAGTAAATGTTGGGTCTGTTGTACTGAACCTTTGGTTCACTGTCCAGAGCCTCTGACCCACCCCATGTCTCTGTAGAGATCAGAACTGTACCATTGTATTGTGTCATGCTGATGTGAAAGAGAACCAGCACATTTCTTTCACATTGTTCCAAGGTCTGACCTAGGGGACTTCCTCATAGAGAGGACTCTGCTCTGTTCATCATCCTTTTGAAGGAATTTTAAGTCCTGCATATTTCTCTCTGCAGTGACTAAGTTCAAGATGACCTGTTATAAAATCAAAGACCTTAAGGTCATAGTATGCTTCTGTCTCAGTATGTAATAAAACCTGAAACCTTTGAAGGAATTGGAGAAATATCTTGTTCTGATTCTGATATTCTTTAAGATATTGCGCCAAATTTTGGTTCAAATAGAAACTAAAAATAACCTTAATAAAGTATGCATAAATTAAGAAAAAAAAGATCCTAGTTTTCATTATTAATTGGGAAGAGGCCAACTGAGCCCACACCACATCCACAGCAGTGCTGATGAGGATTAAGAGCAGGAATAAGTCTGCTCACTACAGGTGACAAAGCACACTGAACTTTGGAGACATATTCAGTCATATCCGATGAGTAGGAAATACCCATTGTTAAGATCCCACAGTCCCACAGTACCTGGACACACTGTCTGGCACATTTTTGAATTTGTGCACTGTACCAGTCTTTTTCTTTTGGGCCACCAACCGTCTCCCAAATCTTGACACGAAACTTAGTAGTTTTGAATGCTTGGCCTGGCTTAGGCTCATTTTGGGCTAGCTCTTTTTAACTTAAATTAACCTATTTCCCTTTATCTACCTTTTGCCTCTGGGCTTTTTCCTTTTCTTTCCTTCTGTATATCTTCCTTTCACTGCCTCTTGTGTCTGCTGGCTGATGGCTGCCCAGCTTCTGACCTCAGGCATCTCACTCGTTCTCTCCTCTCTCTTTCTCCCTTTCTTTCATTCTTCCCTCTAGCCTAGAGTTCTCCTCCTATTTATTCTCTCTACCTGCTAGCCCTGCCTATCCCTGTTCTGCCTAGCAATTGGCTGTTCAGTTCTTTATTAGACGAAGCAGGTTTCTTAGGCAGGGAATGTGAAACAAATGCAACACATCTTTACCCAATTAAACAAATGCAACATAAGCAAAAGTAACACACCTTTACACAGTTAAGGTAAAATTCTGCAGCATAAACAAATATAACAATGTTTGCCTAGTTAAAGTAATGTTCCACAACAGCACACCAGGAAAAGCATGAGAATGTACACGCATTGTAGTTCAGAGCTTCTCAATGAGAATAGGACCAAGAAAGATGCTCGTTGCACCACACCCACCCGTGAGTGGAGGGGTAGAGAGGGCAGCAGTTGATGAGCTGCCGCCTCCGTGCAGCCACAGAGATGAGCACCACCCATGGAAAGCCGGTAAAAGGAGTAAATTGTGAAAGGGCGCAACTCATCCTTATGTTTCAGATTAGAGGAGCTAGAACTATGTAACACAAAGGTAAGGAAAGTAGAAAAAAGCAAAACAGTCATGATTGTGGAAGTTAGATGACATTAAAGCAAATACCTGAGATTATAAAAAGGTAAAGTTTATTTGTCCTCAGAGTTTTGGAAACTTCAGTCTGTGGTCTGTCAGGCTTATTGCTCTGGGGCCTCTGGTAGTGACAGCACATCATGTTGGGAACATGTGACATGGCCTGTAGCTGGGTTGGGAAAGGAAAGAAAAAAATGATGTGGTTCATCCCACAGTCCCATTGAAAAGCATATTCCCAGTGACTGGGAGAGACCTCCCCATAGGCCCTACCACCACCAGGATTGCCACACTGAGCACATGAATCTTTGGGGAACATTTGAGGTCCAAATTATTGTAATTTCATGAAATATATAAAGATAAAGAGGCACACAAGTGATGGTGTAATGAAAATATGGTCTCCTCACTTGGATTCGTGATAGCAGAAAGCCTTTCTTTGAAATTGTTCTTAAGCCTGTAATAGACTAAAGAATTTGAGAAATGCCTTTTTAAAAGTAGTGCCATGCTGACATAAGTAATTTTTTTGTCATTTGTCTTACTCCCTCCTTTTCTTCTCATTCTGATGACTGATACTGCAGTGTAAAATCAACCAAAATAAACTTTTTTAAAAATAGAGACACAAATTGTTAACTAAATTAGTCTTTCTTTTGTCAACTGTACTAACTAGTTTAATGAGGGTTTTTGAGAAAGAATTCTCATACCATATAATTTCTCAACTCTGGGTTTTTACAAGTCACAAGATTGTGCAACCATCACCACTATTTAATTGAAGAACATTTCCATCATTCCCAAAAGAAACCCACACCCTTTGTAGTCATGCCTCTCAGCCCACTCCCCACACTTGACGCTAACTACATTCTGCCTCTATGGATTCTCTTATTATTCCTGAACTGTAGTAAACTGCTCTAAGTTTTACAGATACAAAAAAAATATGGTTGTGTAGGAGGAGTAAGTATGTCAAAAGCTTATGAGTTTTGACAACTTGGGTTTTTATGCCCAAGGGAGTAAGGATCCACTGAACAACTATAACAAAAGACTTAAATAAAGACTTATAGCTGTTGATAAGTCCTCAAAACACTCTACTTAATTTTCAAGAATACACTTTCTTTTTGTTTGTACCAAGTGAGACTCTGAATATTGTTTGAGACTTCAGTTACATTGTCTAAGAAGAAATATTAGGGAACTTTCCACATAAATTTTAGTAAAATTTTTTAAGATTAAAAAAAGGAATACCTACTAATGTTGTTGCTGCTGCTGCTATTGTTTATTTATGGCCAGAAAATGATCTTTGGTTATAAATAGACAGGGCCAAAGAAGTATGTGTCTCTCTGTGTGTGTATATGTGTTTTCATCTGTGTGTGTGTGTCTGTGCATATGTATGTGTGTGTCCCTGTGTATGTGTGTGTCTGTGTGTGTGTTGTGGGGAGCTGTTTGCTTCCTTAAAACCTAAAATTTGTATTCTTTCTAACTATTAACATACTTTCTGGTCACTAGGCTTCAGAAGAAGTGTCAAAATCTCTGCAAGCAATGAAGGAAATTCTGTGTGGTACAAATGACAAGGAGCCCCCTACAGAAGCAGTGGCTCAGCTGGCTCAAGAGCTCTACAGCAGTGGACTGCTCGTGACACTGATAGCCGACCTGCAGCTGATAGACTTTGAGGTGAAGGCTCTGGACAAGGCTGTCCCTCTTGTTTCTTGAGAGTAAATAATGAGCATCCATATTTGACTTTAAATGACTGATGTCCCTCCTGGTTCCTAGAGTAAATAATGAACGTCCATGTTTGATTTAAAATGACTGATGTCCCAGCAGCAAATAAGTCTGTACTTAAAACAATTAATGTCCATATATGATACTAAACAGCTTTCATAAACCTTTACAGTTAGATTCATTAACAGGCAGAAAGGCATACTGCAGTCAAGTTTCCTGCACCTAGGATAATGACCATTGTTCACAAGAGATAACAAGTACTTGTGTACAAAGTACAATTTCAAGCACACAACTCATTCTTAGAACTACCTTTATGGCAAATATTTCATTATTCAATCCATTTTCATTTATTGGGGTGTGTATGTGTATTTGTTTATGGAGGTAGTTGTATGTCCTAGTTCACATGTGAGAGGATGACTCTCCTGAGTGGATTCTCTTCTGCCACCTTGTGGGATCGGGAGATCAAACTCATGTCATCAGGCACAAGAACCTTTACTCACTGAGCCATCTCACTAGCCCTGTTCATCCCATGTTATAGATAAGAACCCAAGACTCAAGGTTTTAAGTAATTTTCCCAAAGCCATGAAGTTACTAAGCTGGCTCTGTGACTCAAAGACAGTATTATCAAGCCTGTTCTCATTAAAATACTATACCAAACCAAGAATTTGTTAAATGCCAGTATGGTAGTATGTTTGACATAATTTTGAAAGCAGTAACCAAATTTATCTAAGCAATTAGATAAACTAAAAGCAATAAATGTGTTATAAGCAATTTATTATATTATTATTTATTATATACCTTACAGAATAGTGAATACTGTGAATATTTGTAGGAAGACTTATATATTCGCTGTTTAGATGGTAGTCATCCTGTTTTCCTATTTCTTTCTTTTCTCTACCAATATCCTTGGTAATATCAGGTAAGTGTTGTTTCTCATTGATTTTTATAGACAGAAGGTGTACAATTTTAAGCAAATTGCTTTTAGCTTTATTCACAGACAGGTAGAAGGAAGTTAATTACGGTGATTCAGCTGACATCAGGTCAGGGTTCTAGGGATCTATGAAAAACTAGCCCACAGCTCCCTGGACAGAGGGGATAGGTAGAAAAAGTGCAGACAAGACTGGTGGAATTGTAAAACTGGAGAAGAGCCTCAAAGGACCCAGGCTTTAACTCATTTTCCTGCAGATACACCTGCATGTCTTTTTCTTTCTCTCCCTTATTCTGTGTCTCCATTTGACATTTTCTGGCCTGTAGTCTGTGTTCCTTGAGCTTGGCTTGTTAAATCTCTGCCACCACTTATTCCCATTTCTTTTTCAAACTGGCTAAGTGTGGAATCAAAGCATGCATTTACTATGTTCATATACTTAAGTGCTCCTTTATTTTGTTTAAAATTAGATGTCATGAACATAGTAGAAACTTGGCATAGTGGAAAACACTTGAGTTGGTGATGCATGTGTCTTGAGTCCTGCCTCTGCTACTGATTGTTCAACCAGTAAATTAACTCTTTCAGCCCAAATCTTCTCCTCTCTATAGAGCAATGACAGGAACTCACACCACTTCTGTCAGTACTAAACTGTGTAAAAGAGATGTACATATATGCTACACTATATAAAAAAACATAAATGCAAATGTATAAAAATGTCAGAATATTTTCAGCTCCTCTCCAACTAAAATGAAATACAAACTGAATTGATGTGTTACAGCATTTGAAATTTTCATTATTATTATCGTTATTATTATTAATGGTGGTGTGTGTGTGTTTGGTTCACATGTAGAAGATGGAGGACATCCATTCCTACCAGGGATATAACTCGGTTTATTAGGCTTGAGTGTCAAACACTTCTGCCCACTGAGCTATTTAGTGGGACCATTTTTATTTGTTTTGGATATAGTTTGACTGTGACCTTGAAAAAGAAATCGAATCTTCATTCTTGGATTATAATTATATTTCTGTCTCTCTTATTGTGTATATTTCCTGACAGTAGTCACATTGTATGCTACTGTTACCATTGATCTGCTTGAATTAGTTAAGAGATAAGTCTTATGTTATATCCCACTCTATTTTATAGTAGGCTAATCGAAGGAATATGCCCAAGGGTTATTATGCTTTGAAGACCCAGGAAATATGGACCATCAGATGCAGTAACATAAAACAGGTTCAAAGTGCTAAGAATGGGATAAGAAGATAAAGGGCCTGGACAGTACCAACAGACATGCTAACAAGGAAGGGGACTTTCACAAGGGCCCCACCTGTAGCCAAAGAAGTATAATCAGCTAATGTCTGCTGAGAGAGAGCCCTCATTTCTCTATCTAGTGAGATCTAGGCCCCCAGAGCTACATAGTGAGACATTCTCTTGAAAAAAAAAAAGATTGTCATTATAGTGATTAAAAAACAGCAAACAGTTCTTGACTTTATGCATTCTTATGGTACAGTTATTAATGAATTAGATAGTTGGTACATGCGGTTGTTCTCCCCTAGTAAATACATACTTGTTGCCTGAATAAACATTGATGAAAACCATTGACTCTTTAGCATTCTATCACCTGCACAGTGCTGTGAGGGTGGAGGCAGTCTCACCAGCTTTCCTAGCCTGCTTACAGAAATGTGCTACACATCTCTCTCTCTCTGAACCGCAGGCAAGGGCCAGCCAGCCGTAGGCAACACTTTTCCTTTTTGAGACCAGAGTATTAATTCAAGCTAATGACTGCGTGATAAAATTCTTTCTGGTTTCAAAACATATTCTAACCACACAGAACCCCTAACTCTTGTCTCTCAGTTCATAGGCAGCATTCAGAAGCCCCTCCTGTTTTAAAAGCACCTTGGGTGTTAGGACTGTTTCGTACAGCTGAGCTACTGCTAAACAAAGCTGTGAAGCACCTGGAATTTTCTTTGGCCACTCGTTCCAGTGTTACATAGCACTTTGAACATGCTGTTCTGTGCCACCCTTGGTCATACTCCTTCCAGAAGCCCTCTGACAACAGGGCTGATCTTAGGTTGGTTGGTTGGTTGAATGTAGGGTATAATAAAAGAAGGTATCCTAGCCAGGCAATGTTACACACCTGTAACCTCAGCGTTCAGAAAACAGGATGAGATGAGAAGATCGGGTGGTCTAGGCTAGGTGGGGTTACTTAGAAAACTGTCAAAAAGAGAACAGACATCAGCCAGGCAGTGCACACCTTTGATCCTAGCAATTGGGAATGCAGAGGCAGGCAGATCTCTGTGAGTTCGAGACCAGCCTGGTCTACAGAATGAGTTCTAGGTAGACTCCAAAGCTACAGAGAAACCCTGTCTTGAAAAAAAAAAGAATGGAGAGACATCGATAAGTCATTTTTCTTAAGGAAGTAATAAATTATTTAGTAGATAATTTGGGCTGTTTTGAATAGTGATTATAGCATTTCCCAAAGTGAAAATCTTTTACCATGTGTGTTTGAAGAGCACGGTAGTCATTTGACTAGAATGCCTGATGTTTTTATAACTGGAAGGAAAAATTACTATTTTAGGGATAGGCTGCTGTTCTTGCCAGATAACCCAGGGGAGGGAGCATTCTTTGCAGAGAGTGGGGGGGGGACAAAAACATGAAATTTTGTGTAGAGTCCACCGTGGTAGATATGAGATAGGTCGTTGTAAAAGTTTGTATACAGTTTGTGGGCAATAACCAGAAGGAAAGCAATGAACTTAGATACCCCTTGCAGAGAACAATAACAGAAATAGAGATGTCTTCTATAGCAGTAGGCCAGTGGGGTAGGAAATCAAGAAGAGAATCGTTTGGAACAGGGAAAGAGAAGACTTGAGAATACCATGAAAACGAGAGAGTATAAGGAAAATGGTGACTGGGTAGACTGAAGATCTGAAGTTGTTTCTACATGGGGCTGGACTTCACCCCTGTTGGTTCTGAGCCTTTCATAGGGACTAGTATGAATGTGTATGTTGAGTGAAGGACACTGGATGGTTTTCTACACTCAGTATGGTAAGAAAATGCCCATTGCTAGACCAAGACATTTAACAGGGTTTGAAAACTGGGAACCGGAGATTCAGACCTTACTCTGACAGCAGTGGTGTTTGGGGAAGCAGAGACATTAGACTTGACATCAGGGACTAGCTCAGGAGTCTGTGACAGATTCATTTCTCCTTCGAGAATCCAGAGGAAAGTAACCTGGGGAATGGGACAAGAGGGGAAGATTTTGCTATCAGTGAGTAAGAGCTAAGAGACAGACCTGAGTTTAAAAAGACATCTCATTACTCACCCATAAGGTCTTATCTCACCCTTTAAGCCTTAAGTTTCCTGACAGAAAAGAACCATGTGAGAAAAGAACATGGTATGAGGTGGAGGGAGGGCTGACTGACTGACTGACTGATGAACCTACTATCAGTGGTAAAGCCTCTGATATTGTGGCCTCAGGATCAAGCCAGACCTGTGTCTCCAGGTCTGGCCACTATTTAAGACATAGCTATAGGTAATTTTATATTTTGTAATGCAAGGTGGTAAGAGATGAAGGGGTTAACAATGTATTGCATGGCAGGGCTGATGCATTTGCTTTAAAGGTAGCTTTGCCAAGTAGGGGTGGGTGCAAGTCCTCAGGCTGAGTAAGAAAACTGCACTGTGCTGGGCTTTGGTGGCGCATGCCTTTAATCCCAGCACTCGGGAGGCAGAGGCAGGCGGATCTCTGTGAGTTCCAGTCTGGTCTACAAGAGCTAAGTTCCAGGACAGCCTCCAAAGTCACCAAGAGACCTGTCTCAAAAAACCAAAAAAAAAAAAAAAAATGAAGAAGAAGAGGAGGAGGAGGAAGAGGAAGAAGAAGAAGAAGAAGAAGAGGAGGAGGAGGAGGAGGAGGAGGAGGAAGAGGAGGAGGAGGAGGAGGAGGAGGAGAAAGAAAGAAAACTGCACTGTGAACTAGTGATCATCTCTCGCTACTGTCAACAAGAGTGTGTAAGCAAAGGTGTTTCAACCCAAGATGAGGATAGCCACCTGAAAAGTGGAACAGAGGGGAGTTACAGAGAACTGGTTGGTACAGTTGGGCTGGTTGGCTGAACAGCACAAGCTCTTGACTGGTTGTTGCTCCTGGTGTTACACATTCAAGGAAAGAACTTGTAATAAGCAGGAAGAAAGCACTCTTAAAGCTATTTATCTTCCTAACAGTACCAGCTCTTCTACACAGAACCAGGATGAACCAGCTCAACGTTAAATTAACTAGATCATGAGATTTCGGAGTCTCAGAGGATACAGCTGTTGTAGTAACCCATGTCTGCTGGGCACAGTGGGGCTCTCAGACCCGCTTTTATATGTAGCCTCACCACATAGAAAGTCCAACAAAACAGATGCCTAATCACCTCATTAAGATGCTTTAGAGTCCACAATTTGTGAAATATATTTCCCTCCTCCCTGACCCCATTTAAAACCATGCTTTACTTTTGATTTTATTACTTTGAAAGATTGAAATCATAAAAACTGACAATCCAAGCCTTCCCTGTGGAGGTCAGAGGATAACTTCGTAGAATCAGCTCTGTCCATCCACCTTCTGGGGATTGAACTTGGGTCTTCATGGAGCACTTCACCAAGATTTCTCTTCAGCCCTTCAAAAACAAAAATAATAACAGTACCACAATACTGTTACAGTTAGTCTGTTTTCTTGTTGTGGTTGTTGTATGACAGAATACTTGAGACTGGATAATTCACCAGCAGTTATTTGTTGAATGAATAACTGAATGACATGCCAGGGACTTTATTTGGCTCATCACTTTTAACTGAAAAGTTCAAGAGTATGTCCCAGAACCAGTATTTCCCAGCTTTGGTTAAGGACCTTGTCCTAATTTAATTTCTCCAGGAAGCAGAAGGGACATAGTCTCATCTGGAGAGAGAAGGGCGACCCCAGTCCTGAGGTGGCTGATCCATCCCTGTAAAAGCATGTACACAGAGACAGTGGATAGCCCTTCAAGTCTGGCTTCCCTTGATGCAGGAGGGAGATGAGGTAGTAAGGACTTATAAGCTTGCTTGGAAAATACGGGGTTAGGGCTGTGTGGCAAACATTACCACTGTAAAGAAGCTGGGGTGGGGGAAGGGGCTCATGAGTGAAGGGCAGAAGGAAGCTTTGGTGTTGGCGTTAGCGTTCTACTACTACAGGTCAATGCACTAGCAGGGTGACTATAACTTATAGCTGCTCTGCTGTTCCCGCCGAGCTCACGCTGAAGTTTGTTCAGGAGTAGTGGTTACTGGTGGGGTGCTAGTCAGAAGGACAGAGGCCTTGTGGGTGGAGCTTTTCTTGCTCCTCTCTGCGGATCAGCCAGAGCAGGACATACACTATTATTAAAGAGCTTCTTCCTTTATTATTCTCTAAGTGTGTAGTAATTTCTCACTATGAAGGCATATTAATTCACTCTTACTTAGTGTGATTCACTTGAGATTCTCCCCAGCCATTGCCTTGATCAGGGGATTGTTTCTTATTGGTGGGTTCATTGTATGAATGTTGCATGGGACATTCATCCATCCTCACCTGGAGAATATCTGCTATATTTCAAGTTTTATCATTTACAAGTAAAGCTGTATATCCCTTTGTGTGTGGTTTGTTTTTAAATATGAAAACATTTTCGTTTCACATAGACGAAGTACCCATGAGTGAGATTGTTGGGTGTTGCTGTTTAGTTCTGTCTTTTCATTTTATCTGTTCAGGTGCTACTGTTACCTCACTACTGGTTTGCTTTGCAATTTCTTAATAACTAATCAGAATGAGTTTCTTTTCCTGTATTTATTTACCATCATATCTGTTATGAAGTGGGAGCAGTATTGTCCCTTTTTTATTTGATAGCTAAGTTTTGAGAATTTTGGTAAATATTTTTATTTTACTTTTTGTGTGACCATATGCATTATGTGTGTATGCACATGCCACAGCATGCATGTGGAGACAAAAGAACAGCTTTGTGGAGTTCCCTCTCTCCTTCCATTTTTGTGGGGTTTCCAAGGATCCAACTAGGATCTTTAGGCTCCCCCAGCAAGCATTTTACATGCTGAATCATCCTGCTGACCCAGGGGTCTTATGTACATTCTGTGTATAGGTCAGCACCCACGATTTTAAAGCAAGTATTCTCTAACCCTCTGCGCTCGTTTCTTGTCTCTCTCTGTACTCACCTGCAGTTACTTCTGACCATTTTACTCCTTTTCTCACTTTCTTGTTTGGTTTCAGTCCATCCCTTACATGTCTTTCATCAACTCATTAAACTAATAACTGCTGACCTTTTGTGGATTCACCAGCTAATGAGTGCTCTTCAGGCTGAAAATCCATTAATTAATATTGTAATACTAAATTACTACATTAATTTTTGGTCCATTTTTGTATGTAGCTTCCTTCTATTCAACAACATTTTGGTGGTTTTCTGGCCACTTCTGCATTCCCAGTTTCTTTAATTCTCTCTGTCTGGACCCTCTGGTCTGGTTTGAGAAGTGGTCTCTGGTAGCAAAACTTGTTCCTGTTACCCACAGGGGCTGCCTCTGCCTCTGCATGTTTGCTAATGAACTAGAAGAATGCTCTCCTCTGTGTGAAAGTTGGATGGAGCTCTGTAAAGCTTCATTGCTGCTGTTGACTGGAATGCCGTGTGGAAATGTTCTTGTGGCATTTTACTGGGAGGTATGAGAAACACAGTCTTATGACATTTCGAACAGGGCTGGCATTTATTCCACAACATTGCCCAGTAAAATCTAGTAAGGTTTGCATACCACAGAATCTCTTTCATTTAAAACTGTATTTATGGTTACAGATATACCTTATAATCCTCATAAAGGAAATTCCGGTACTATGACCATTTTTTAAGATTTTAAAATTATAACAGCAGCTGATTCTGAAGTGCTCCCCTCCCATACTGGGGGTGGGACAGCGCTGGTTGCTGCCCAGCAAGCAACCTCCTCCAGGTACATCACAGGGTCTCAAGATTCACTTCCTGCTTTTTTTTATTAAGATCTACATTTGGGCATGGTGACTTAATTTTAAGGAAGAAATAATTTGCTTTCATAGTACTGAATTTTTGTTTCCCTGTCTCCTCAGCCCCCTAAATCAGCCAAACCCCCCTTAATTTTTCCACTACTTTCCCTCTAATTTCTTAATATTTTTCTCTGCAAGAAAGTGACACCAATGGACAACTGTAGCCGTTTCAGGTATTTAATCATTGCTGATATTTTGATAGTCAAATTTCTTACTTCTACTAGCTAGTGAGACCACACTTTTTATTGCATACATTTGTGTGTGGGCGTGTGCCACAGCAAGGGTATGCAGGTCAGAGCACAGTTGCAGAAGTTGGTTCCCTCCTTCCTGGATTGCACTCAGGTTGTCAGCCTTGACAGACAACACTGATTGTGACTAACTTTTTTATTGTTCCATTATTTTGTTGTTTTGTTTCTTGAGACAGAGTCTCACTGTGTAGCCCAAGCTGGTCTGGAACTCACTGTGTAGCTCAGGCTAACCTTGAAATTGTGATAGTCTTCCTCCCTTAGCCTCCTGAGTGCTAGGATTACAGTTGGAAGCTACCATACTCAGGACTTGCTGCTTTTTATTATATAGCAGCTGGAATAAAGTTCTATGTGTCTGTATAAAAACAGCTGAATTTTGTTATCTAAAAGAATGATTGACAAAGAAAAATACCTTTTGAAAACTTCGTCTTTTCGTTTTGAAATAGTTGTTGATTACTAGCAGTTGTAAGGAATGGTTCCAAGAAACTCCATGGACCTCACGTGCTTTTCGCAAGAGTGAAGTCCTGCAGAACTGTCCCAGCCAGGATGTCAATGCTCTTTTCCACTAGCACAGACATCCCTCCTGGTGTTACTTTCTAGTGACACCCACTTCTCTGTCCATCACCACCACATCCCTGACTTCTAGCTGTTCTAAACTGGACTGTTCTCCATTCTAGAACTTTGTTATTTCAAAACCCTCATATAGATGGACCCATCTAGTGTGTAACCTTCTCCAGCTGGTTTTTCATAATGGGCACAATTCCTCAAGATCCATCGAGTTTCTAAACTAAATCTATATATTATTTTGACTGCCGACTAATTAATTAGTCTTTAGTATAGATGACCACTGTTTGTTTAACCATTTGACTGCTGAAGAACTTCTGAGCTGTTTCCAGCTTTGGCTACTACAAGTAATGCATGAGCCTCATGGCCAGGTAATGGCATGTGCTTCTTTCTCCATCATGAATGCCTAGAGTGCCTAATGCTAGTTCTTATGTGTTTCTTAAGAAAACACTGAAGTGTTGTATTTCCTTTTTTAAATCTTCATATTTATTACTATTCTTGTGTGTGTGCATAGCACACCTGCAACAGCCACTCCTGTGAAGGTCAGGAGTTGGTTCTCTGCTGTGAGGCTGCCAGATGTAACGACTGCCTAATTTGTTCTGGTGCAATGAAACTTCTGGAGTCAGAAGTCCAGATAAAGACTTGAAAAATCCAAGGGAAGCAGAGGGATTGGCTGACCCTCTCTCCTGGTTTTTCCTGAACCATCAGCAGCAGAAACTCCCCAGAACTCCTCCTCCTCACTTCCTGTCCTAGAGAGGGAAGTGGTGGGTGGGGCTCCTAAATCCTCCAAGAACTTCATGGCTAATCCCGGTCAGCCCATCACTGACACTGTCCTTTGATTTGAGGTTGCATTATCGACACAGTGGATTGGCTGTAGCAACAGTACTCCTGCAACACTCCTTCCATGGATTCGGAGTATCAAACTCAGGTCCTCAGCAAGTGCATTTATCTTTCACCTACTGAGCCATCTCCTTGCCCCTGTTTTACATTTCCATCACAGTGTGAATTTCTTCATTTTTGCTAGCATTTCCTGCTGTCTTTAGTTTTCATTTCAGTCATTCTGATGGATCTATCAGAATGAGGAATATGCATCTTATGGTGCTTTTAACTTACACTTCCTGAAGGTAATGGTGTTCCTGTTTTAACTATATGGCCTTTTTGGTGAAGTACCTTTTCATGCCTTCACCCTTGAAGTGTGTACACTAAAAACTGGTCTTTTGTCATAGATGTGACTTACAGTATTTTACCCCCACTCTGTCCTATCTCTTCGTCTTAGTGACAGAATCTTTTTGAGAATAAAAGTTGTTTGGTTTCAGGACTTTTTGTTTGTTTGTTTGGCTGTTTGGATTTTTAAAATTGTTTATTTTAGTGTGTATTATGTTTTGCCTGTCTGTATGACTGTGCACCATGTATGTACAGTGCCCACAGGAGCAGATGTCAAATCCTCTAGGACTGGAGCCTACAGGTGGTTATGAACCACCATGTAGGTGCTGGGAATTGAATTTAGGTCTTTTGGACAAGCAGTCAGTCCTTTTAATTGCTGAGTCATCTCTCCAGCCCCTGATTGTTTGTTTGTTTGTCTTGTGTGTATTCTTTTGAGACAGGGTCTCTCTTATATTTCCTGGCTGTCCTGGAACTTACTTTGTAGACCAGGCTGGCCTGGAAGGCACAGAAATCTGCCTGCCTTTGCCTCCCAAGTGCTAGGATTAAAGACATATGCAACCACTGCCTGGCTAAAGCACACTTCTAAAGTAATTGATTACTCTAATAGGTATTTATTGAGTACACACTATATTCCAGCCCATAATATATACATTCAAATGGGCCCTGTATCCTTTAGAGCTAACAATACAAGAAGGAAGTTAGAAACAAAGCCCATTCCTTTCAATGCACTATCTTATGTATTGGAAGTCAGTTTAAGATGATGGCTAAGAACTGAGACCTTGAACTCCATCAAGTGAGGACAGAATCCTGGCTGTTCCATGCACGTTCCATGCCCTCAGTGTCCTTGTTTATAGTGTGCCCCCTCATAAGTCTGCTGTAGAGATTGAATAGTACATGCCAAGCTGTTGACATAAGTTCCTGGTACGGCTTTGGTGCTCACAAAAGGTTTGCAGCTCTCACAGGAGGTGGAGGTTAGAGGTAGTCAGAGGAGAGACCAGTTATTGTAGACAAAGGTATTACTAAACTATAGTAAGGACATTCATCTCAGAGGAGAAATCCTGAAATGAATATTTAAAAACTAAACTTTGGATCAATATGTAGGTCACAAGAACCAGACACTCATCTCTGGGGGAGTATCCTGAACTGAATCTTGAAAACTGGACTGTGGAATAGCATGTAGGATACAAGAACATGAGCCAGAGCTGTGTGAACACTGAAGACTGTGAGCATACATCACATAGTCAGTTGGGGACAATAGGACCTGATGCAGGAATACAAAGTAATAGGCAAGGGCCATGTAATGGAAGGAACTGGACTTTTTTAAGCAGAAGGGAGATACTGAGGAACTTAAGGGAAGAGACTGGTATCACTTCTTGGTAGCTAATTTTGCAGCATGAAGATACTTTGAAGGGGACAGTAACTGTCAGAGCCGTTGGCAATCAGTTGAAAGACAAAAAGCAGGATAATTGGTGTTGTTCTTGCTCCCTCTTTTTATATGTGAAACATTCGTGGATTCTTTTATGAAATGATGTGTGAAGACTCAAAAGCCCTGTCCAAGATTGGCAGTAGTTCCTCTAACTCAGGCAATTAGGACCGAAAGTCTCTTTTCCTCCTCTAGGCTATGTGTAATTCACATAGGTAAGACATATACATACAAGTTACATATTACATAGGGGAAACTTACATTTTAAACTTACACCTCATTTTAAAAAGTTTTAAAGGCCTCAAGGGAAAAGAGTAGATAAACTGAAGGGATAGTGTTGCCCAGAGTTAGATGTTAAAAAAAAAATAATTTGACTCACATGTTATTTATTCTTACCTTCTATTTTATTTTCTCCCATTCATGGGGATTTAAAGATATCATTTACTGTTTTCTTCTTGAGAGGACTAAAAAGAGAAGTATAAAAAATTATTCAGTTCTTACTGTGCCTTTGTATTTCCAGTTGTGCAAGTGGACTTCAGTTTGCCGAGTTGCCCACCATACACACTGGGTAAAGAGTTGCACCCACTTAGTGGATTTTGTGGAGACAAATGAAAAGAATAAATTACTGGTCCTGTATTTTATATAGGATGACACTATCTCTATGACAGTGTGTGTTTGTATCCCACATGCCATAGAGTTTATCCGTTTAAAGTGTATCATTTAATGGTGTCATGTTTCTTCAACAGGGAAAAAAAGATGTGACCCAGATATTCAACAACATTCTGAGAAGACAGATCGGTGCACGGAGTCCTACTGTGGAGTACATCAGTTCTCACCCTCACATCCTGTCTATGCTCCTCAAAGGGTGGGTACCTGGCTTCCTTAGGAGTAGCTGTTAAAAAGTATGCAGTGCACCTCCTTGGCCCCATTTGGAGCTGCAGACTTAGTGTCTGCAACGTAAGAGCGGTGCTCCAGGTCCGTCTCTAAAATGGCTTACGCTGAAGGGAAGTCCTTCCTCTGTGCTCTCGTCTCCTCAGTTGCTGTCTCCTGCCTCTTTCCTCTGCCTTTTTGCTGTCCATGTCTTATTCTGTTATATTTCTTTTGCTTCCTCATCTGTTCCTAACTGCCCAGTTACTATTTTTCTGCTTGCATGATGTTATGTCCCATCATCACACACTCATATGCATTCAAGCACATACATACATACATATACATACATACATATATATACATATACATATATATATATATTCTAATTCTACAACTCAAGCAGTAGAGGTAAGCATTCCTGCAGAAGCTAACATGTCAAGGTGGAGATAAATTATCCCTATGGGAATACAATAGATGTTGCTAAGTTTATACAGAACTATAAAGAAAAATAAGCCTGAATTCTGGCTGGAAAATAGAATCCCCTGTTACTGCTTTTGAAGTCTATCACATGTGTGTCTTGAGCATACTGAGACTACTCTGAATCCTGGAGATGGGTGCTCTGGGTGACGTTCGGCATGCAGACAGCAGGTGATGGTCCTCCCCTGTGCTGCGTTTCTGTTCCTGTTCCATAGCTCAAGCCAGCACAGCTCATTTCACTGCAGAGTAGTCTTGTTTCCAGTGCTGTGGGGCCACATGAAGTCTGTTTCACCTGTGTCACATTCCTCCCTTGTCAATTTATAAATATTTAATTGTGCTAAAGTGATATGTAGCACAGTTTGAAGTCAGCTATATCAACAAACAGAAACTCTTTGTTTTTTCTCCATCCCTCTGTCCCTTTGCCCTGTGATAGCCATTATTCATTTGAGTTTTAAAAATCATAATTTACCTCTGTGTTACAAATAATTCTTAGCTTTTGAGTTGATGGACACTACTGGTCTATTAAGTTAATAGATTCCCAAATGATTTTTAATCTGTTAGTCACAGGGTGTTCTGACACAGAAGTAGACAAGGAAATATGACTATTTAGGGGTTAAATTCATCACCAAGATAAGGCTTGGGCCTGCAAGATAGAAGCCCCTCCGCATCACTGCAATTCTCATCAGTCAGTTCTGCAGACACTGCTTCTTTCCAGGGATTCTCACTCACTGGGGCAACTCAGACATAAGGGGGAAGGGGGAATAATTGTTGATGCTTCTGAGAACAGGACAGATAAGGAGACACACTGGCTGGAATAGCTCTACCTCATCCAGTGTAGGAAGGAGCACTTCACATAGTCCTTTGTTGTTACTATATTATCTTTTGTGAAGTCTTTGAAAATTGAGGCTATGGTCCATTTGTACATCAAACAGTGGCATTATTTAGGGACTCAATGGTGACATGCTATACTGACCACAAGTTCAGCCACGAGGAATGTCACACAGAAAGAAACTGATACTTGTATAACAAGAAGAATTGTTTGTATGCAATGCATAAGGAATTTAGAGTCCACATTTTATGAAAATGTTTTTTTAAGGATCATTTCATTCTAAATTAATTTCTCTCCTGGCTGAGACAGATGCCATTCCAGCTGAGGATGAGGTCATTACACTTCTCTCAGTGTTCCATAAAAAAATCATACCTATGAGATGCTTCATCTAATGTTAAAACCACACATATCTCCCCAAATCTTACTTTTTAAGTTCACTGGGATTTTTTCAACTGTCTACAAAAGTAGCAACTGCAAGAGTTCGTGTACCTATCATGCAGCCATAACTATTTAGCTAGGTGTGCGACACCTCTCCCCTGTGCAGCACCCGATCGTTTTGATTGTTTGTCTGTTTGGTTTGGTTTGGTGTTTTGGTTTTTTGAGACAGGCTTTCTCTGTATTGCTTTGGAACCTGTCCTGGAACTTGCTCTATAGACCAGGCTGGCCTGAAACTCACAGAGATCCACCTACCTCTGCCTCCCGTGCTGGGATTAAAGGCATGTGCCACCAATGCCTGGCTGCACCCAGCCCTTTTTAACTGAGGAATTTTAAAGCAATTCTCTAAACACTTTGATAAGCATCTCAAAAAGAAAAGTAATTTCTTTTAATCACAGTATATTTAAAGGTTAATAAAAATTCTGTAACAACCAATACCCAGCCTACATCAATTTTCCTTGTATTGTTTTTTTTTTTTTCCCTACACTTGACATATTGAAAAAGTATCCTAGCAAGGTCTACTTATTGTATTTGGTTGTGATTTTTCTTGGCCAAAAAATTTGAAGTTCCTCTCATGCAGTACCTCATCCATCCATATATTTCTGTGCTGTGAGTCTGATACAAAGTGAGTTATCCTGCACAATGTCCTCTGTCATGGAGTGGTCACACTGCTTTCTCACAGAATAATTTAAATTGTTATATGATCTGGCCTGGGGGTGGTCAGCAGGTAAAAGTGCTTGTTGTTCAAGCCTGACACTAAACCCGGAACCCACTCTCGAAAGTCACTCTTTGGCCTCTATGCATAGCCCCTCCCCATAGTATTAAATTAAATGAATTTTTAAAATAATAGTAAAGGTAAATCTTTCCATTATTACCTGTTTCTAGGCTACAGTTTCTATTTAAGGACTTGATTAGATTCAAATTAAGCTTTTATTTTGGCAGACATATTTTACAGGGAGTTCCTTGTAGTCAGTATTCCCATCACATCAGTAGACATCCCTCTAGCGATGTGGAGACTGAGTCCTAGACTCAAATGGCAGCATCGAAT
Source organism: Mesocricetus auratus (assembly GCF_017639785.1). NCBI lineage: Eukaryota > Metazoa > Chordata > Mammalia > Rodentia > Cricetidae > Mesocricetus > Mesocricetus auratus. Next base: position 8,976,865 of record NW_024429269.1, on the reverse strand, counting down.
AAATATAAAGCTTTCAGTCATCCTTACACTGAACTTTTTTATCAACTAGTGATAAGCCTTGTCTGAGCTTGTCATTTTGTTAGTGGTTACAGAAAGAAAATTTTCAAAATCAGCCCTTTGTTGGCTAGTTTTCTAAAAAATGGCATTTGTGCACTATGACTGTTATTTTCAAGTAGAATTCATATCAGAGAGGCGGAAAGAATCCCTGTTTTCATGTTCAGCCTGGATAAATTATTGTCCTAGAAACTTGTACTGGTGTCAGTGTTCTTCCTCTCACTCCTCTCTCCCTGTCTCATCTGTCTCTGTCTCCATGTCCTCCCACACACGAGCATACCTGTCTTGAATCTGATTCACTGACTGATGAAATACTCCCACATCGGTCATGGATTGTGCACAGTTTTCTTAACATTCAGTTAACTGTGGCCTTTTCTGGACACAGTCTTTAACCTCACCAAAACACTTTGAAAGAGCTTCTTTGCTTTCTGATGCAAGAAGATCTACCAGACCCAACTTCACAGATCTGGACCCTGGTTCTTTCAATGAGGAATAATTCTTGGGGAAATTAGTCTGAACTCTTGGTTCTTACTCACACTTAATTGTTACCATTCCTAACCTTTCTCAGTAGACACAGTTAATTCATTATTTTTAAATCATGCAGATACTTCCCGATTAGGATCAGATCTTCTTGACTATTGAGTAGGTAAAGTGTTCAGTAAATGGCATTTTATGAGATGTTTTCCAACAGCTATCACATGGCATTGTTTGTTCCCAACAGTAACAACAAGTCATTTTCTTTCGTATAATACAGTCTTTGTTCTTGAGATGTTCTTACACAAGATCTTTCTTCTGGCACTTTCTGTGTAATGATCATTGCACTCATTACCAGTTGAAACATTTGCTCTTTTATTCTTTTTTATTTAAAAAAACACTTTTTATATTTATATAAATTTTATCATATCAATTAATGCCTTTTTGATATTAATGACCCCATGACCTAGGAAAAAAATCACACCTTGAATTCAGTTAATGCTGTCCACATGCACAGGTGTGCAAGCATGCACAAACATTGGCAAATGTAACTCTCATTCCTTCAAGAGTAACCATGAATTGCTATTAGCTCCTTTGCCAAGGGTGGGCCTTCAAGTAAAATTTTTACTGGATTGACCATATTGAGGTCTTATACAGATAACCACAAGTCCTGTGAATTGATGTTTCATGTCTGAAGTCTGTACTTCACAGCTCTCCTCCTCGTCTGCCACCCCTTATATTCTCTCTGGCCACTTCCTCACGGTGTTCTCTGCACCTTGCGTGGAAGTTAAAGACTTAATATTCAGTCACAGCTGAACACTTAGGATTTCTTGTACCTGGTACCTTGACCACATTCACTGCTGTGCAGTGCAAAAAGTGACTTCTCGAAGTAAAGTTGAGTACAACACAAATGTATGGGTATAAACAAACATTTAGGAGGCAGTTTAGCAATATGACCATTTAATAACAATAGTAAGTGTCCCCCATAGAACCTATGATCTCCCCAGTCATAGACTTTTGACTGGTTTTACAATACCAGTTATTGAAATCACTCCTATGGAACAGACCTCTTATCTAATTTTTTAAAAAATATTTTGTTACCTCCATAACCATCCTCTTACCTAATTTTTTAAAAAATGTTTTGTTACCTCCATAACATGGGCAATCTTGCCAGCTATGTTATTATTATAGCATATAGGATCCAGTTGTGGGTGAGACTATTGGTGTCTTTTCTACTACAACAGCGTTCAGTGTACCCCCCCCCCCCCCCCCCCCCGTACCTCCAGCAGAGAAAGAGTTTCCTGGTCAGTTCAGGTTGATTTCTTTAAAGACATTTGCTCTTACATTTCTCTTTAAGGATCTTCTAATATGCTGCCTTTTTAAAAAATGAACATGCATACTGACACAACTGGTAAGGTTCAGATTGTGTTGTCTCAGCTATAAATCAGGGGGGAAAATATGATTCAGTTTTATAAAATAGTGACTAATTTTTACTGGTGAGCTGCCCTAGGCTAGCCATTGTGGCATGATTAGTCACAGGCTCTGTTACTAGGAAGCTTATCTAGGAGTAGAACAGATTAGGTAGGATAAAGACTAATTTTGCAACTTAAGATAGGCGTAACATATAGGACACTTCTTTATATAGTAAGCAATAACTTACAAATCCAGAACTGTCAGGTTGAAATGATGAGTGAGTTATAATAGACCCCATAGAGGGTATTGGGGGAAAATCAGAAAATTCCCAAACTTCCTATTGTGTTCCTTACTTTAAGAAGTGCTGTGTCAGAGAACAACATTTTCCACTGTTAGGAACAAATTGCTGGGATGAATTGATGAGTGTTCTCCCCAGTGGAGTACTTTATAAATGTTCTCTAGATTCCCAAAAATAAACCATCGGTGCATCACAGATGGTTCCAATAAACCTCATGAAATGAAAGGAAAAATAGAACTAATTATACCCAAAACTTAGAGTGGAAACTTTTTATAGATGGAAACTAAATTCAGGAATGAGAACTGTTGGCTGGAGATCATTTGTCCTTTGTATAAGCCAGAGTTTGAGTCTCTCTAGAGCTCTGGTATTAGTAGGTTCAGTTCGAGTTTGAGGTTCATTGGATTCATCATATGCCCACACAGGAAAAGCATGCTAGGCACTAGAGTTCATGGGAAAGTGAGGACAGGATCAGTGAAGAGGACATAGACACCTACTGGGGCCTGGGAGGAATAGGGGTAGGGAAATGTAAAAGGATGAGTGAGACCTTCCCAGAAACTAAGTTCTTTGAAATGACGTAATAGAAACTGACTTGTGACTTAATACAGTGGAATACGATACTACGCAATGAGAAATGCTGATGTAAGGTTAGGGGCAGCTATGTGGGAGTGCAAAGGAGGAAGAGTACAAAGGATGTGAGATGGGCATTGAATTAAGTGCTGAAAGATGCATTCGTGGTGCCAAGTGTATGAGGGACACTCCATCCCAGAGAACTCAGTCCTCTAAGGACTGAGATGGGACAGTAAACCGGTGGCCTCAAGCCAGATCCTGAAAGGTCACAGATATCTTACCAGTGAGTATAGATTTTAATTAGTCTAGGTACTGTGTTTATCTAGTTCTGTTCTTTCTTTAGGACAGTGCTTCTCAACCTGTGGGTCATAACCCCTTCGGGGTCACATATCAGACATTTACATTATAATTTATAACAGTAGCAAAATTACAGTTATGAAATAGCAATGAAGTAATTTTATAGTTGGGGATCACGACAACATGAGGAACTGTGTTGAAAGGTTGCAACATTAGGAGGATTGAGAGCCACTGCTCTAGGCCAATAGCCTTTATTTTATAACCTCTTTAATACTCTAACTTGTAGTAAGATAAGTGTAATTAGTGGTTTTTCCTTGGCATTTAAAAAATTATGTCCCTCTTTACATCTTTAATAACATCCCATGTTATATCTAACAGCAGTGAATTCCAGTAGGCTGATTTCTAATATAAGATTGCTAATATAAATTGGCATTTCTTATATTCTAAGGAGAATTATGTCTATCTGAATATATTGGTGTTCCATGCTGTTGTGCACTACTTAAGGGAATACCAAAATTGTGCTAAATAGTGATTATCATTTAGCATAAATGAAAATAAATCAGTACCACCCTGAACTATCTTTGTAATTTCCCCTACTGCTTTTTGTCAATTTGAATGTTATAAAGTAGCCTACTTCCCAAAGTGTAGGAAAGGGAATTTTATTTTTGTATCTGAATTTCATAAAAATAATATGGTCATATGAAAAAGTACATTGTTCTTTATTACTTAACCAAATGTTATCATTTGTAGTTGGTAAGTTTTCATAAATTATCTTAAAGATGTGTTTTTAATATGTAATTATCATTATGTGTATATATGCATCTGTGTATAGAAAAGTGCATATGAGTGCAAGTGCCTATGGAGGCCAGAGGTGTTGATTTGCCCCTAGAGCTGGCGTTGACTGCTGGTTTTGAGTCATCTGACAGGGAGCTGGGATCCAAACTCAGACCCTCTGCAATTACAGTATGTGCTTATAACCACTGAACCATCTCCCCAGCCTCTAAAAGTTTTATTAAAGAATTATTTAGTTTTGGTTTTCAGACATATGATTTTTATTTTATTTATTAAAATGCAGTCTTCTGCCACAAAATTAATTTATGTTGGTATTTTTCTTTTTAAATTTTTAAAAATAAGCTTTATTATAGAAACACTTGTAATTAAATAAACACACACACACCAAAATAAACCAAATAAGCTCCTACAGTTGAATTGGCATTCAAAATGGAAGTTGTGAAGCTTCACCTTAAAATTTATACTTTCTGAAGCACGGAGGGAGGGAAGAGAAAAAGAAGGAGGCAAGAGGAGGACACGAGGGACCAGGAAGATTGAGTCAGGAGAAGAATAGAGACCAGGAAAAGAGATACCTTAATAGAGGGAGCCATTATAGGTTTAAAGAGAAATCTGGCACTAGGGAAATATCCAGAGATCTACAAGGATGACCCCAACTAACAATCTAAGCAATAGTGGAGAGGCTACCTTAAATGCACTTGCCCTATAATGAGATTGATGACTACCTTATATGCCATCCTAGAGCCTTCATCCAGTAGCTGATGGAAGCAGAAGCAGAGGCCCACAGCTAAGCACTGAGCTGAACTCCTAGAATCCAGATGCAAAGAGGGAGGACTGATGAGCAAAGGGGTCAAGGTCATGGTGGGCAAACCCACAGAAACAGCTGACCTGAACAAGGGGGAGCTCATGAACCCCAGACTGACAGCTTGGAAACCAGCATAGGATGGAACCAGACCCCCTGCACATGGGTGTCAGTCAGGAGGCCTGGGCAATCTCTGGGTTCCCTGGTAATGGAACAGCATTTATATACCTAGTGTATGAATGGACATTGGGAACCCATTCCCCATAAAGGGATACTCGCTCAGCCTAGACACATGGAGGGAGGGTCTAGGCCATGCTCCAAATGAGGTGACAGACTTTGATGATTCTCCACAGAAAGCCTCACCCTTTCTATGGAACAGAAGAGGAATGGGATGGGGGTTGGTGGCGGGCATTGGAGAATGGGAAGGAGAGGGAACTGGGATTAATATATAAAATAAGATTTTTCTAATTTAAATTTTTTAAAAGGAAAGAAAAATTTTACACTTTCTGTCTGAAATATAATTTATGTACTTAACCCACCACAAAAACCAAACATCCGTGGCAAAATCAAGAGCTAGGAGAACAGTAAGCTGTATGTCCCCTCTCATAACTAACTCATGGTACATTTGAGTGATAAGCCAGTTCCGTTGTGACAGTCACACCATCCTGTTCTCAGAGAAGACCACACTAGCGTGCCTTTTCAAGAGCTGAGACATTTAGAGCTTCTCTTTTCCATAGGCCTTCTACTGAAACCACAGATCTTAGTGTGTATTTAATTGAAGTAGAAAATTATTTAATCTGTTTAAAACCCTGGTAGAATGTTCTTGTTTCTCCATGTTCTACAACTGCAGCTGCCTCTGCTCTGTCTCCCTACACTTAGCACACACTTGTCCATTGCATGGTTCAATACAGGAATTGTCTTCTTTGGGATGTTACCCATTTTCTTGAAATGTTACCACACAATGAAATGTGACTCAGTCCTGTGTTCATTTGGATGCTGAATTGAACATCTGAAAGACATGTTATTTGGAAATGAAACGGATGTGGTGTGCCAGTCTTTCTCTGTCTCTACAGCGGATACCATGTTTCTCTAGTGGACCAGTGGGCCAGTCAGTAGACAGTCCTCTACTCTTCATCTATTGCTTACAAGCCATATTATATATAATTCCCTCCTGTCCTTTTCTTTAACTCAAGATGAGTACTCTGCTGTCAAGGAGTCACCACTGCTTCAGAACTAACATCTCCAAACTAATGTTGATGGTCAGTGGCAATTTCTTAACCTCTTCACTAACTCCTTTCTCTATCAGTTTATGCATGGTACCACCATCCACCCAATTAAGACAAAAGCACAGGAATCATTCATGAATCTTGAGCTTGGATTTATTCCTCATCATCCCCACCTCCAGTATCTCTAAACCTTGTTGGCTCTTCTTTTAGACAGCATCAGCATGTACCTACTAAGATCTAGTGTCCTGCCTCTGCCACTGTACCAAGCTGTCATTATTGTTGCTAGGCATCTGTTCTTACCTTCACCTGCTCCCCAGCTTCCACTCTAGCTGCCCAGTCTACTCCTTATTCCCAAGTAACAAGGGTCTTTTTTGTTTTTTTTTAAATTTTTTGGTGGTACTGGGATTCAAACCCAGGGCCTCTAGCATGCTAGACAATTGCTCTATCACTGGACTACACCCCACCCCCAGAGCCTTCTATTTAAAACATAAATTAGGATGCGTTTGTCGCGTCTGCGGCCTGTGTCCGAGAACGTGCGGAGGGTGTCGGGGATTGACAACACAGAGACTCATTCAACGATGTAAAGAAAACTTTAAGCAGGCCCCAAAAAGGTTCAAGAAAACTTCCTAAGAAAGGCTCCCACCAGAGAAGCTTCTGCTCTCTCCTCTCTCCTGGCTGGTTCTGCTCTGACCCCCAGAAACTGATCTGGGCGTGGCAGAAGAGGCGGTTAGTCTTTGGACAAGGTCGAGCTCAGGGTGGTTTCTGTGGGCAGGCCTTTTCCAGGAACTTAATGCCCTCAGGCATTGTATTGTTTTTAGTATACATTGTTTTACAGCTGCCTACTCCCAGGCAGAAGGGGAAGTGGGTCTCTGCTCAAGGTCTGGTGTTCCCACAGCGTTCATTTCTTGCTTTAAACTCTCTGTCACACTTAAAACCAAACTGTTTACCTTAGCTTTCAAATGTACATATGATTTGGTCCTGCCCTGCCCTCTTGGGACCCCCTACTCGCTGCTTCCTCCATGCTTTCCCACCATGCTGGCTGCATTTCCTCTCCTCTGACTCACCAAGCTTCTTCTTGAAGCTTCTTCCCTCTCCTTCAGTATAAATTAAAATACTCCCTCGTACTCTCACAGGCACACATATAAGTAGTCAACTCTAGACTGCTCATTTTACCGCCTTCAGTTTTCACAGCGCTTCAGAGTATAGGAAATGACCTTTATGTTGTTTCTATTCTGCATCTTCCCCCAGCAAACACACCCTCACTAAAATGCTAGCTGCAGTGACAATGACCTCCCTGTTTGCTCCTGTGTCCTCAAGATCTGGAATGGTGCCCAGCACATAGCAGTGGGTTGAATGAATGGTGTTTGAATGAACTGTGAAAATGGCATCTGTGTTTCTGTTATCAGCAGAACTGAACTGACTCTTCTGATTCCATTGATAGATTTCGTGAGTGGGATAACTGTTCTGCTTTCTCTCTTGTTTGTGCTTTAGATATGAAGCCCCACAGATCGCCTTACGCTGTGGGATTATGCTAAGAGAATGTATTCGACATGAACCACTTGCCAAAATCATCCTCTTTTCTGATCAGTTCAGAGACTTCTTCAAGTATGTGGAGCTGTCGACATTTGATATCGCTTCAGATGCCTTTGCTACTTTTAAGGTAAAAGTTCTCCCCAAAGTCAGACAGGTTATTTAGTTCCAGAGGCACTTCTACTCCTTAGACCTCAATGTAGCCAGCCAGGGGTGAGGTAAAACCAGCCTTTCACATTGCAGAAACATACTCAAAGTACTTAACACAAGCTCAGTGGAATGGCTTCTGACATGTCCAGTGAAGCAGAGGAATATATTACCATGTGTTAGCACTGCTGCACATTAACAGTGTGTTAAGGTGAGAAGCCCCCACTTCAGGCACATGTACAGGGTGACTCTGGAAGGGTGTATGGAAACCAGCAACAGAGACTGCCTCCAGGGCAGAACTGGGTAAGGGAAGGAGATGGACAGCAGCACCATGGAGTGTGAAGACATCAAGTCACTATGTAAGTGTAGCTTTTATACTTCCCTGGGTAAACAGAATATTAATAAGCATACTAGTATTTTTCATGATCAGTCATCTATGTGTTTTTGTTCTTTATATTTTGACCATGTAGTTATCTATGCTTTTATCATCTGTTGTCTCCTTTGTCGTTTTGTGTTTGTATTTCACCTAACTTAGTTTTTTAATTTAAAAATGTTTTAGTCATGATACAATGTGCATTCATTCTTAACCATTATTTATGCATACTTAGTGTGGCTACGTCTTCAAGTGTCCTTCTCCAGAAGCTTTTTATCTTGCAGTATTAAAACTCTGTCCCACATAACCTCCCCTTTTCTCCTCCCTCCAATCCCCAACAATGATTCCACTTTCTGTTCTATGTGTGTTAGCATCAGGAGTTCAGAGATCATGTCAGAAAATAGTATAGCTAATTTGCAAATGAAGCTACTAGAACTTATGTATCCAATGAGTCATTCACCTTCAAGGATTTTGTTTTAGAAAGTCATCCATTTATAGTTATGATCCTGCCATTATTTAATTCATTTAAAATTGACATCAATGGCAGTTGCATACTCAATTTTTCAATAATGGAAAACCTTTGTCTTCAAGGCAGCTAAACGTTTTGGAAATGGGCAGACAGACTAGTTCAGCAGCCATGAGTACTTGCCACCAAGCCTGACAAGCCTGAAACCCACATAGTAAAAGGAAAGAACCAACTTCCATATGTTATCTTCTGACCTCTACACAAGTATGCTTGGGCCGGGCGTTGGTGGCGCACGCCTTTAATCCCAGCACTCGGGAGGCAGAGGCAGGCGGATCTCTGTGAGTTCGAGGCCAGCCTGGACTACCAAGCGAGTTCCAGGACAGCCTCCAAAGCCACAGAGAAACCCTGTCTCGAAAAACCAAAAAAAAAAAAAAAAGAAGTTACAAGTATGCTTGGGTGCATACACCAACACATAAAATAAATAAGTAAGCATATATTTTTTAAATTTGACACCCAAGTTGGAGTACAAGGCAAACGATTTGCTAAGCTACAGCTGTTTCTGTCTTGGCTAATAACAGAAATTGCAATGAAAAAAATAAATTTTAAGATAACTAACATAGAGTCTGATTTTCTTCACTGTCTATCAGATTTGTTTTGAAGATCATTTCTGAAAAGAAATTCCAAAAATTGTGGAAAAGCTTTGGGAAGTGGATAAAACTCATTTACAAGTATAGATTGAATCATTTCTTCAAAAACATTTCAGCAATTTAACCATTCACATAATTCTAAATGTTCTTCTGTTATTTTTTCTAGGTATAAATACTTAACATCTTTTAGAAAACTTTTGTTACTTTTAATGTCTGTATACTATCTTAAATATACACTTCAGCAATATTGACATTGCTTGTATTCTAATATTAACATATACTCTAATCTTATTTTTAAAAGAACTGCTATTGTAAGAAACTCATCTCACAACTAAATTAAAGTGGCCATTCAAACAGTAAATTGCCCAGTTCCATAGTCTGTATATCACGATGAACTAGAATAACAGACTGATAAACAGTCTTTTAAATAATAATTCTTTAGAGCTGGAGAAAGGGGAGAACAGTGGTTTTCAGTTCTGGAAACTGTTATCTACATCTTAAGAACTGGCTTAGCCTATTCTTCCAATGCTTGAAGAAAAAAACAAAAAACAATATGTTAATTCATGAAGCCTAAATAGGGGGAAGTACCAGAAAATGGAAAGAGTGCAGAAATGGCTGCAGACTGGGGTGGAAAAGACGGAAGGCGGGACTGAAGAAAAGGCAAGTTGCTGCGGGAAAGGATTGAGGCTGGGGTAGTGGAAGCTGGGGATGGGCGGTGATAATGGGAGAGTGGTGAGCAAAATCAAATTTGGCCAAGGGGAAGGCAAGTCTGAGCAGCTCCCTGGGATCCAGTCTGTAAGGACAATGAAGACATTCCTGGGAATATAATGAAATGATGGAAACTGTACTGACAAGAACCGTCAGGCAAAGACAAATTAAAGATGATGGAAGTATTAGGTGGTCACAAACAGTAGCCATGCTGACTCTCCTGGAGCTGTGAAAGAAGGGAGCTATATATATAGGCTGGCCTGCAGTAAACAACATGGGGCTTGAAGGCAGGGCCAGCACAGCCCATTAGGGTATTTGACTTGTCTCAACCAGTCTGCCTGAGCAGGAAGTCTGTCAAGACTGAAGATGTGGGGCAGGGGTCTATTTCAGAAAAAGTCGGACCTAGTGTATGATAATCATTGAGAAATGACAAAAAAAAAAGCAGACAGATTCAGAACTATACAAAGTACAGCTTATTGGGAACTCATGTACAGAAGCAAGTCTTGGGCAGCAGGCAGAGAGAATTCTTGTACCCCAGGCAAAAGGAAGCTGGGCAAAGGTGAGCTGTGAGCAACTGAAATGTACTTGACCTTTCTCAAAAAACCATTAGCATGTCAAGCAGTCAAGCATTAGTTAGCAAACAGTCCAGGCACCGGTAGCCAGCATGAAAGGCATGGCCATCTATCTTAACAGTTTGATTTACCCTTCTGACTTTGGGAACTCCTTTGGGTTCCCTGGCAGGCAAAATGTTTATAACAACTAAGACTTCTGTAGCCATCTTGAGCTGTGTCCAGACAGGACAGGATTAAGGAGACCATGAAAATCAGAGGAAGAAATGCAGTGTGAAGAAAAAAAGGAAAACTAGCAAGACCAGTGAGGACGAAGGAGAAGAAAGGCCTGGGAACAAACTGCCCCAAGAGTGGAGACTTCAAAGGCCATCTGCTAAAACGAGCAACTGGGCCTCTGAAAGGGGAAAGCATATTCTGTGGCTCTGGGTCAGTGTATTTGCTCCCCTCTGCTAGAGGATGAAGCTTCACTGATAACGGCTGAGCAAGGCCTGGACTGAGTATACCAGAATGTCATTAGGAGTCATTTTATTGCTGCATTCCCTCAGAAGAACAGTAGTATATGGTTTTCTCCTAGACCCTTGACCTATCCAATCTAAGGTTCTTGACCAACCAAGCAGTGTTGGGTATGGTTTGCATCTCATGGGGTGGGACTTAACTCAAATCAGATATTGGTTGGTTACTCTCACAAACTTTATGGTCATATCGCACCAGCGTATCTTGCAGGCAGGACAACACTGTAGACTGAAAGGTTTGCAGCTGGGTTGGTGTGTACCTTTCTCGTTTGGTAGCATGCCAAGTACCTTCCAGTGCAATGAACACTAGTCAAAAATAGGGGTGAAGGCTCTAGGTAGGCACAAGCTTGACTTCGCCATGTCAGTGAGTTATTTTGCTCTAGGATGACTGTTGTCCAGTTTAATAACCTGTGTCTTCATTGCCAGCTGTATTCCTATGGCACTGTCTACAGTATAGTCTTTCTCCTCTAAAAGGTTCCCTTGTAGCCATCTACTCTTCCTCTCCAGGAATCTAATTGACTCGGGTGTTTAGTTCTGGTCCTCTCTGCCACCTCTTAGTCCTGTGTCCTTGAACCTGGGAAGTTGCAGTCTCCAGCATCAGGAGAAACCATAGTAGGTGGCACCTCCCCACTGACTCTTCTACCCGGCCCATGCTGTCATGTGTCTTTGTCATTTCACACCACTTTCTCTAAAGCAGATTCATTAGAAATGTCAACAGCAGATATTATTTAAAGCTTAATGTTGATACTGTGAAGCGCTTTCCCCGGTCAAACCAAATAGTTAGGAAGTAGGATGAAAGAATTCACTAAGTATTTTTTTTTATTTAAAATTCCTTAAAATTTCACGTGTTTTTACTTTGTGTGCTTCCACTGTTTCCATCTTGGGTAGGATCCACTCTAGTGTTTATACAGCTCCCCACCACTCCATATTATGATCTATAATAAGTTAACACCTATGTGTACATAGGCATGTACATGTAATATGATCCTCAGTTTTAGCACATGATTTCTGTATATACGAATCTGAGGGTATGTTGATGTGTATATCATATACACACTCAAGTATAGATGTATGTGAGGGAACAACAGACAGAAAGAAAATGAAACAAGTATGTTGAAGGGTGATTATTGCAGGATTGTTCACAATAGCAAGGGAAAGGAGTCCACTGACAGACAAGGGAATGAGTAAATAAATGAGGTGGTTAGTGCCTGGTGAGATGGCCCACTGCAAGCCTGACATCCTGAGCTCCATCTCCAGAAAGAAGCCACGTGAAAAGCATGTGATAGCGTGCATTCGTGATGGAAGCCTCTCTGTAGTGAGACGGGAGGCAGAGGGAGGAAATCACCCAGAAGCCTGGAGGGTGCCACTCTATGAGAAATGAGAAAACACTGCGCAAAACAAAGGTTTAGAAAACAAAACACTCGCCAAAATTGTCCTCTGATGTCCTTTAGTGCATTGTGCTCACACACACCACAAGCATACAAACACAAAAGAGAAGAAAATGTGCTGTTCACCTACAATGGAGTACTGTTTAGCTGTAGAAAAAAAGAAATCCTGCCATTTTTGTCAACATTGATGCACCTCAAGGAATTAAATAAATAAGACACAACAGGAAGACAAATCATGGTATCATTTATATGCAGAATCGAAAGATATTTTTGAACTCATAGAAGCAGAAAACAGAATGATCCTGGGGTAAGAGTTGGTCAGAGGATACAAGGTTTCAGTTAGGCGTACAAATAAATGTTGGTTTAGTATAGAACTTGTTGATGCTTGTTAAGAGTAGTGTGTTATATTTTGAAAATCACTAAGAGTATATTTTTGTTATCACCACAAATGCATATGCTAAATTACCTGACTGCACTATGTGTTACCGTCCCACAGCTTTGTATGACAAGGTACTACACAACCTAAATTTCATTTTTACAGTTGCAGAACAAGGTCAGCTGCCTGGCACTTTGGGCCTGTGGTGAGACAAAACCTCATGGCAGGAAGCGGGTGGTGGATCAGTGCTGTACACTTGAGTGTAGACCAGGAAGCAAAGAGAGTGACAGTGCTGTTCCCCTAAAGGTCCTCACTCCTTCCAGCTGAGCTCTTGCATGTGTAACCTGTAGTCCCAGCTGCAAGGGTCACTGCAGTCTAGGAGTTCAAAACCAGCCTGAGCCTAAGCAGTATAACTCAGGCAACAGCACTGCACTGGACCTTAGGTCATTTAACCTAAGGTCTGTCTGTGGGTGACCCTTAGCACCATGAGAAAATGATCCAAAGCATAACTAACCATTAGACATTGGACAGTACTTCATAATATCAGGTTACAGTAAATGCGTTTGCAGCAAAAACAAAAGCAAAACAAACAAACAAAAAACAAGTGAATTTTAAAAAGTATGCAAAATGCTTTAAATCATTCACATTTTGTTATTTAAATAGAAATAGGGGGCTAGGGAGCTGTCTCAGAGGATGTCTTCCAGAGGATCTGAGTTTAGCTGCAAGTACATTGTCCTACAGCTCACAGCAGCCTGAAACTCTAACTTCAGGGTATCTCATATCCTCTCCTGGCTTCCACAAGCAACTCCACTCACATGCCCTCTCCCCTGCCCTCACCTACTGTGTGGGTGGGGAGTAGGGGAGATTTTAATTAACTGTATTAAAGTATTAGGCTTTATTCTAGAAAGGTTAAAAAATCTTGTTTTTAATTAAAATTTTCACAATACTTGAGTTGGGTACTTAGCCTCTAAGTATATAAAAGGGATTAAATGAGGCTTATTTTCTTTTTTCAAACATTGAAGTGAAATAGGGACATGACTTAGGTGTGAGTTGAAGACAACCAGAAGTTCCTTCATGGTTTTTTTGTAATCTTCTGCAAGTTTGTATCTGTAGTAAGATAAGATTAATCTCTTCAACTCTGAGATGACATTTTATGTAACTCAGAAACTTACAGTGTGTATCTCGTGGACCATTCACCTGATAGCAAGCAGACAGTCCTGAGATGCTATGTTACACGTCATTCCTGTGCTTCTGGAGTCCAGCTACCTCCCTTTGGGGTGGGAGATCAAAGATGGCTCGGCAGGTATAGCAGGTCCTGCACAGGCCTGAACTGAGTTTGATCCTCACAACCCACTTAAGGGTGAATCTGATCTCCACATGAGTGCTATGGCATATATACCTCTCCCCAAACCATGGGTACACACAAAACAACAATAATAAAGCTTAAAAACAAATAAATAATTGAAGTGGTTAGGGGGCTAGGGAAATGATCGATGTTTTAAGAACATATAAAAGTGAGTGTGCCCACACATCAACTTGTTAACCCCAGTGCTGTAGAGAGCAAAGACAAGAGGATTACTGGAATTTGTTGGCCACCAGGTTCAGTGAGAGACCTTGTCTCAAAGGAATGAAGTAGAGACAGGGCAGGACCCAACATGCTTCTCTGACCCCCACCCATACAAGTACACTTGAACACCCTCTTGTATATAACACACACACACACACACACACACACACACACACACACACACACACACGGCGGTTAAGAAAACAATGAAAGATTGGAATGTTTGAAAATCTTTTGTATTAGTTTTTGAGGTCAGGTATTGTGCCATTCAGAATTCTTGTTTGAAAATTAGTTGCACTCAGGCACCATAGCATGTGTCTGTGATGCCGATACTTAGGCTGAGGCAAAAAGATTACTGAGCTCAGGAGTTGGAGGTCAGCCTAGGTAGTATGGAGTTGATGATTAGTTACTGGCCTTCGATAAAGGTCATCAGACTTTACTTGGATGTTTATTATTAACACAATGTAGAAATATTCTGTAAAGTTACCTTGTAGATGTCGTGTTTACCACTTAAATTTTATTTCTACTATTTTAAACACTAGATTTGACATTCAGTGTTTTGCCCTTGTTTTAATATGAAACAAACTTGGGCTTCACATCTTAAAGTAGGTATGGAAATAATTTTGTGGTGTAAATGAATATGTTCTTTTCCAGCTTCTGTGTGTTTGAAGTGAATGGTTTTGCTAACCTATAGAAGCAAAGGTTATTCTCCACTTTAATGATAAAGGTCACTAGCTATAATAATTTCTCTTCCCTGCTTGTTCTTTTTAGGATTTGTTAACCAGACATAAAGTGTTGGTCGCGGACTTCTTAGAGCAAAATTATGATACTGTAAGTAGAATCGTTTTTAAGACTCTTTCATTCTCCCTCTTGTTACTCATGGGCTAGCTGGGGACCTCCTGTTCTGTTTATATGGAAACTGCTTATGGGTGGGAAATGCAGAAGACTTGGGGCCTGGGCTGACAGTCTCAGAGGATCGTAGTTCCAGGACCTGAGAACTAAGGGCTGTGTTCTTTAAAGCCAGAAACTTGTAGTTCTAGATGCCCAAGCTAGAGGCATGGGTTCAGATTGCCCACTGCCTGGCACTTGGAAGGAAGTCTGTTTGGCATAGATATCTGTTCTTGCCTTTTTTTTTTTTTCCGTGAGTGTTGCATTGTTTGGTGCCCTTGCCCAATCTGAGTCCTAACCACATGTGGTGGCTGTGGTAGAAAATATTTCTGCAGTTGGTGGGTGTCACAAAGGAATGGAGACAGGCTACAAGGAAAGGCTGAAAGGGACAATGGAAAAGAACCAGAGGACTCAGAGTCCACTGTATTTATATTTTATATTCACAATTAACAGAATTTACCTGATGAATACATCCATCTATAAAATGTCATGTGTTGGTCATCTTTTTGTTCCTGTGACAAAATGTCTAAGAGCAATAACTTAAAATAAGAAAGAAAGATTTATTTTGGAATATGGTTTCAGTTCAGTGGTCACTTGGCTCTGTTACTGGCCCTGTTGTGGGTCAGAGCATCATGGTGGGAAACATGTGGCAAAGGAAAAAGATACTTACCCTATAGCAGCCAGGAATCAGTAGAAGAGTCCAGAGACAAACTGCACCCATCAAAAGCATGTTCCTGGGGTTGGAGGAGATGGCTAAGCAGGTATAACATGAGGACTGGAGTTTAGGGTCCCCAGAACCCACTTTAAAAGTCAGGTGGGCTTAACAGAACCCCAGCAATCCCAGTGCATAGGAAACAGAAACAGCTGATCCTTGGAACAAGCAGACCAGCCACTAGCTGAACTGCTGAACTCATGGTTCAATAAAATGTCTTGTCTCAATATATACTGTAGAGCAATCAAAGACAACCATCAACATGTAAACATGCATACATGTGCACTACATACACACACATTAAAGAGAGAGAGAGGTAATGACCCTTAGTGGCCTATCTCTCCTCTCCTAAAATCCATTTCACTGTGACTTTTTCAAGGGATTAGTCTATTGATGAAACTAACCCTCTTATTGTTCATCCCTTCTCAATAGCACCAGAAGCTGGGACCAGGTATTCAATACATGAGCTTTTAGGAAGAGCCTCCATATCTGAGCTCTAACATTTTCCCTGCGGTCAAGAGTAGTACAAAGTGGCTTATGAAAGAGAATAATGTGACTTTAATCTGAGCTGCATACTTGTGCTTCTCAATTCTGAGTCAAAAGTTTGGATGGGTGGGCTCATAAGCCTGTTACTCAGCCCCCTGAGGCTGTCCTGTTCTTCTCTGTACCTGAGTTTTTTGTTTTGTTTTGTTTTGTTTTTGCTTCTGGCTGCAAAGTTCTCTGAATGATGTACCCACAAATTGTGGGAAGCGAGTAACAGGCTACTATGCTCTGTGCTCCCAAAGGGCCTAGCCCACATGACCAGTGACTACACTGAGATCCAGGAAGACCCCATGTCACAGGGTCATGGTTTCTTATGAGAATGATTAAAGTTCACACAGGCCAGTAGGGGTGACATGGTCACTGCCTAGCAATGATCATCCCAAGCCTCACATGTTGACATTATGGATTTGACAGTCCTAAGCCCTAAGCATAATTTACTCTTTTCCCAAAGTGTAGACCCACAACCACCAAACTACAGAACCAAATTTCTTAAAAATGAGATATCTTGAAGCTTTTAATAGATTGAGAGGATTCACAATGATTCCATCTTTCAACTCAATTTCTGGTTTGTAGAACTAATGAGCAGCATGTATCCCATATGCCTTCATCTCCCTGTCCTGGTTCTTTCTGTGTCGGAACTGTAGTGAGGTGCCGAGCCCGCCCTATGAGCAGCGGTGATGAGGCTGGGTCTGGGGAACCTTCTGGAGGAGTGAGCACACTTGTGCTGCAGAGGACACAGTCCATGCTTACAGACTTCCTTTCTTTTTCTTAGATTTTTGAAGACTATGAGAAACTGCTGCAGTCGGAGAATTACGTGACAAAGAGACAATCTTTAAAGGTAATGGTAGATTTCCTTAAGTCCTTGTAAGCTGACATCTGGCTAACAAGGTGTCTACTCTGCACAAGTAAATACAGAAAACTCAGGGTCCTTTGGTTTGAGAAGTAACTTGAGGGCTGTGTTTTATCCTCTGATTGGATTTTGCAGTAAAATAATGCTTTTTGGAAGCAGCAATATGGATAATAAGTGTATGCTAAAGTCAGATGTAGATATTTCACTAAGGAAGATAGCCAAGCCTTAGCTGACTTAAGCAAAAACCACATGGTTCTCTCCTGGAAATATTCTTTTTATTTTTATTTTTTAAAGATTTATTTATTTATTATATATACAGTATTCTGCCTGCATGTATACCCGCAGGCCAGTAAAGGGCACCAGATCTCATTACAGATGACTGTGAGCCACCATGTGATTTCTAGGAATTGAACTCAGGACCTCTGGAAGAGCAGCCAGTGCTCTTAACCACTGAGCCATCTCTCCATCCCCCAGGAATATTCTTAGAGATAAAAAGAAGCTTGTCAGAGTGACTGGGATGGGGTTGACTGTCACGAAGACCCAGTGAAGTCCCTAGAAATCACAGCGGTATACCTTACAACAGAAATGAACCAATCCAGTGCCTCTCCTGCCTCTCTGTTCAGGACACTCAGATGACAAGTGGCAGTTCCAAAGTCCAACACACAAAACACAAATGTTTAAATTTCCCTCAATGCTTTAAGTTTGGAGATAATAAACCTAATGCTTTTGAATGGGAACAACTGTTAGTTATGATACAGATTTATAGAATAGAAATGCCATTGGAATTCTATGTTAGGAGAAGCATTTCTCTCCCAAAGTTGTAACATTTTTTTCTAAAATGTATTAGTCAACCACATTTCATTGTCAGGTCCCATTCTCCAAGCACTCTGGTGAGCCAGCATGTCATTGAACTTGACATGCCCAAATCATCTTCATAACAAAGAAACAGAAGAAATGGTTATTTCCTAAGAGTAGTATCTTAAATATCAGCTAGACTAGGGTATAACTCAGCTCTGGGACACTTGACTGGAGTGCACAAGGCCTTTGAAGCTAGTAACACACAAGTTAAAAGTGTGTGGAAAAAAACTGTCTAAAGTAAAACCTGCCATGACTTCACTGGAAAAGAATCTGAAAAGCTGTTAAGGAGGCACAGTTGCTGGGGAAGAAAGCATGTAGGGCTGAGGAGCTGACTCTAAGGGTAAAGTACTATCCAGAACCCATGTAAAAGCAGGAAGCATAGGCTCGGAAGATGACTCAGAGGAGGATCTGGGTTCAAGTCCAAACACCACATCACATAGCAGCTCACACCATCCGTAACTCCTCAGAGGATCTGTTGCCCTCTCCTGTCCTCCAACGGCACCAGAAGCACAAGTGGTACATGGACATATCTGCAGACAAAAGACCCATGCATATAAAACTTAAATAAAAGCTTTTAATATAAAAGCAGAATGCAATGGCATGTGTGTCTGCAATCCTAGCATGCCCTTGCAGGGAGATAGAAGACAGGGCTAGGAAAATCACAGAAGCTTATGGGACAGCAAGAACTTAAAATACAGTGCCAAAATAAGATACAAAAATGAGCATTTTACGTTTCCCAGAAGGTTCTAAGTTCAGTAAATGATAAACTCTTTAAAATTTTTGACTGGGAAAACAACTGTTTAGTATGATATGATGGTTAGAGAACTGAAATGTTATGGGACTTCAGTTAACAGCAGCTAATAGTAAGAGAGTTGCTGTGTCAAAGTGGAAGGCTAGGACGAAAACCCAGGGTTGTCTGCTGAATTCAACACAGGTACCATGGTACCATAATACACCCACACACACAGACAAAGTGGGGTGGTTCCTAATTACCCACAACTGCTGGCTGAAGTTTTGGGGAAAGCAGCAGGAGAGAGGTAACAGAATGTTCACTCAGCAAATCTTTACCTGCTGCTCTGTAGACATGCAGTGGCAACAAGCTAGCACTGAGACCCTGGGCTCTGCCTTGGAGAGCAGGTGATCTCTGTATGGCTTGCAGGTGCTCTATGCGCTACAAGGAAAGATCAGCGGTGGAAGGGCACATTCCAGTACCCTGCAGTGTTCCCACTAGGAAAGTTATAGCTAACAAATAGAATCACACTTTTGTGAGGGGACCTTTTTTTTTTTTTTTTTTTTGGTTTTTCGAGACGGGGTTTCTCTGTAGCTTTGGAGGCTGTCCTGGAACTCACTTTGTAGACCAGGCTGGCCTCGAACTCACAGAGATCCGCCTGCCTCTGCCTCCCGAGTGCTGGGATTAAAGGCGTGCGCCACCAACGCCCGGCTGTGAGGGGACCTTTTAACAACAGAAAGCAAGCCTTGACTGGGGGCTCCATGTGTGCTGTAGCAGCTGAATAGCAGCAAGGACAATCCAGCAGTTGACTTTTGAGCAGAGGCCTAAGAGTGAAAATGTGAAAATAGGGTATGTATATGTAAGACCACTAGTATTTGCTGTCTGAAGCCATGTACCTATGAAATGCCTGTGGAAGTGCTCAGGAGTCCTAAGTACCTGCACCATCCCCACCCCCACCCCCAAAGTTGTTCAGAGACAGCCAGGCCAAGGGCAGGTGGGACAGTGCTGTGGGCTAGTGCTGCACCTCCATCCTTCAGAACCCCCCCTTTTTTTTTACAGATATGTTACTTTTTTTTCTTTAAATTAGAAACAATCTTGTTTTACATGCCAATCCCTGTTCCCTCTCCCTCCCCTCCTCCCCTGCCCCCCACTGGCCCCTATCCCACCCCCTGTCTGTTCCCCAGGGAGGGTGAGGCCTTCCATAGGGGATCTTCAAAGTCTGTCATATCATTTGGAGCAGGGCCAAGGCCCTCCCCCATGTGTCTAGGCTGAGAGAGTACCCCTCTATGTGGAGTGGGCTCCCAAAGTCCATTTGTGTACTAGGAATGAATACTGATCCACTACCAGGGGCCCCATAGGTTGCCCAGACCTCCAAACTGACATCCACATTCAGGGGGTCTGGAACAGTCCTAAGCTGCTTTCCCAGCTATCAGCCTGGGGTCCCTGAGCTCCCCCTTGTTCAGATCAGCTGTTTCTGTGGGTTTCCCCACCATGGTCTTGACCCCTTTGCTCATCACTCCTCCCTCTCTGAAACTGGATTCTAGGAGTTCAGCTCACTGTTTAGCTGTGGGTGTCTGCTTCTGCTTCCATTGCTGCTGGATGAAAGCTCTAGGATGGTATATAAGGTCAATCTCATTATCAGGGAAGGGCATTTAAGGTAGCCTCTCCACTATTGCTTAGATTGTTAGTTGGGGTCATCCTTGTAGATCTCTGGACAGTTCCCTAGTGCCAGATTTCTCTGTAAACCTATAATGGTTCCCCCTATTATGGTATCTCTTTTCCTGCTTTCCTCTATTCTTCCCCTTCCTTCCTCAATCTTCCTGCTCCCTCATGTCCTCCTCTCCCTTCCTCTTCTCCTCTTCTCTTTTTCCTAACTCCCTCTCCCTTCCCCTCATGCTCTCAATTAGCTCAGGAGATCTTGTCCCTTTCCCCTTCTCTGCGGGACCATGTATGTTTCTCAGGGTCCTCTTTGTTTCCTAGCTTCTATGGAGATGTGGATTGTAGGCTGGTACTCCTTTGCTCTATGTCTAAAATCCATATATGAGTGAATAAATACTTGTCTTTTTGTGACTGGGTTACCTCACTCAGGATGGTTTCTTCTAATTCCAACTATTTGCCTGCAAGTTTCAAGATTCCATTTTTGTTTTGTTTTTTTTTTCTGCAGAGTAGTACTCCACTGTGTAAATGTACCACATTTTCTTTAACCATTCTTCAGTTGAGGGGCATCCAGGTTGCTTCCAGGTTCTGGTTATTACAAATAATGCTGCTATGAACATAGTTGGACAGAAGTCCTTGTTATGTGGGTGTGCATCTTTTGGGTGTATGCCTAAGAGTGGAATTGCTGGATCTTGTGGTAGACTGATTGCTATTTTCTTGAGAATCCGCCATACTGATTTCCAAAGTGGCTATATGAGTTTGTACTCCCACCAGCAGTGGAGGAGTGTTCCCCTTTCTCCACATCCTCTCCAACATAAATTGTCATTGGTGTTTTTGATTTTAGCCATTCTGACAGGAGTAAGATGGTATCTCAGAGTTGTTTTGATTTGTGTTTCCCTGATAGCTAAGGATGTTGAGCACTTATGTGTCTTTCAGCCATTTTAGATTCCTCTATTGAGAATTCTCTATTTAGTTCTGTACCTCACTTTTTAATTGGATTATTTGGTGTTTTGGTGACTAGCTCCTTGAGTTCTTTGTATATTTTGGAAATCAGCCCTCTGTCTAATGTGAGGTTGGTGAATATCTTTTCCCATTCTGTGGGCTGCTGTTTTATCTTGTTGACTGTGTCCTTTGCCTTACAGAAGCTTCTCAGTTTCAGGAGGTCCCATGTATTAATTGTTGATTTCAGGGTCTGTGCTACTGGTGTTATGTTCAGGAAGTGGTCTCCTGTACCAATTCATTCAAGGATACGTCCTACTTTCTCTTCTAAGAGGTTCAGTGTAGCTGGATTTATGTTGAGGTCTTTGGCCCATTTGGACTTGAGTTTTGTACATGGTGATAGATATGGCAGGTCCCACTTTTTATGAGGTAGCTGTGTCCGCTATGAATTTGTATACCTTCCAGCTACTGAGCAGCTCACATGTGCTATCAGGATGGTGACTCACACACAGGACAGTGCATATGTTCTCAGTATGTGATGCAACTTTAAGACAGTAAATTAATAAGTCTGTCTTGCCCACTATTTTACACTTCTTTTACTGTGTTTTGCATTAGCCATACTGTGTTCCCCTATGTTTATGCTGTCACTGTCCCAGCTTCTGACTTAATTGGCAGGTCAGTTAGCAGTTGTTATTGAGTTTCACCTTGCATAGAAACCAGTGCAAGGTAACCCACTTAGAGAAACATCGGGCTGTGCCAGAGCTCCTCATATTGAGGCCAGGGAGGTGACCTTAGGTAGAGCAATGAGCTCAGAACTGCTGGACTGTGTCCAGAGATGTGCTGTAGCTCCCTGCTTAACCGCCACTACTGAGAATTCTGAGACCAGGAGACTTTGCTTTTAGTTGTATGTCCACTGTTGTCCCCATCAGGCTCCACTGGATAGCTCCAAACCTATCATCACACCTGGTTGAACAATGTGACCTGAATGTAGAAAAAGGTTTGTGGGGATAAATGGGGCTCAACAGGAGGGAGAGGAGAGTAGGGGACAAAGATAACAAGAACGTATCACACACACAGAGTTGTCACAGAGAAAATTTAATTAACAAGAAGATTCAAATGTACCCCACTGTCACAGCTTTAGACCTATATAAGGGGCAGAAGGACAGCCAGAGGAGCTTACAAGAGAGAAGCTCTGGAGGGGAGGTAGCCATTGGAATAGTAAAGATGAGAGAGCCCTAAGACCAGCATGTGAGAAATGAGAGCAGTGATTCTCAGCCTGTGGATTACAGCCCCATTGGGAGTTGAATGGACCTTTCATGGGGCTCACATATCAGATATTTACACTGTGATTCATAACCGTAGCAGATTTACAGTTATGAAGTATCAGGGAAAATAATTTTATGGTTGGGGTCACCACAACATGAGGAACTGTATTAAAGGGTTGCAGCATTAGGAAGGTTGCAAACCACTGGCTTGGATATTTCCCAGGTTCCCCTTTCCAAAGTAGAGTTTGTATGACACTTAAGTGATTGAGCCAAACTGAAGGAGCAAAGATGAGGGTCTTTACCCTTTATCCTTGCTCTTTAAAATTTATCCTTGAACCTCTTCAGCAGTGGCAAGAACTTGGGCCAAACTTTTTCCGTCTCTGAGACCTCAGGCCCAGTGAGAAAGCGCTCCCTTTGGGCCTGTCTTGCCCTCTTTCTGACTGACAGATTGTTTCCCTAACCACATCTCCATTGTCTCTTCTCGAGCTGGCATTGCCCTATCTAGTCCCCTTTTCCTGTCCATATTTTAATATGGTTAGAACAGAACCTTACTTGTGGTTAGAACTACTGGCTTTTTTATTTATTTGTTTATTTTTATAGTACTGGGGATGGAACCCAAGGGCTTCAGTCACTAAGCACCGCCAAACCACATCCCTGCCCAGAGGTATGAACCATAGACATTTGTTCAATGACTCAAACTAAGTTCTTGAAGTAAATATTGCTGTCATTAACCCTAGAATTCGCCTTCTGCCGAGTTAGGTCTCTGGAAGGGATCCATGTTCTTTGGGTAGCCCTGGGGTTGGGAGGCTGATGAAACTGACTCCAACGGCGCACATCTGCACTGAGAGTAGAGCCACCCATCCAGCCCTTGAATGATGGACAGCAGGAGAGGGTATCAGTGCCCTTCCTCTGCTCAGAGGTTGTCCCCTTAGGCCTGGAGCAGACTTTTGTACCTAGTTCAGAAACACCTGTAACTCTCCCCTTCCTACTTATTTGCAAATGCTCCTGTGTATCCCAGAGTATTGTCTGCTGTTCTTAATCTACTGAGACCTGCTTTTCTTGTCCAAAGTCCTTTCTAGATCAGGAATCTCAAATTTGGCAGACATGGTAAAGTAGAGCATTGCTTAGATGGGGCGGGGAGGAGCAGACTAAAGCGTGTGTCAAAATGCAGAGCCATGAAAAGGTACTTCAGGGCACGTTGGCTTTAGTCCTGGGTTATAAGGTAGAGATGCTGCTGAAATGGGGCTGCATCCATCACCTGATGCAAGGGAACTAAAGGAAAAATGACTGAGCTGATTCAGATGTCAACATCAAGCTCGCTCAGCATTGCTGGCTCCCCTCTCTGAGAGAAAAGTGTTACTCAGGGGAACTCTGATGATGCAAGCTTGGTTTTCCCTTGAGGAATTAGATGTGTGGTCACAGTAGCTACTGTCCCAATAACCACATTTACAAATATGGGCCCTGTAAGGTTTTGTCTATGGTGTCCTGCATTGTTGGAAATGAGAAGTTAGACAAACAGCTTCATCAGTATAAACTGGCTGAAGTGCTGAGCCAGTTTCTGGTTCCAGAGTACTTGCTACCTGCTGCCTTTTGTCAATCATGTTCCAAAGTTTCCTAGACTTTCCTAGGATGCTTAGACTGCTGGTGCCAATAAAAAGTAATTAAGAGAGAGATTCCTTTCCCTCATGTGCTGGAGCTTAGGAACTTATTTCTTACCTTCTTCAGAGGCTCAACATTTCATTACAAGCAAAAAAGATTATAATTCAAATGAAGCTTGGTGGAATTTGGGGGG
Source organism: Mesocricetus auratus (assembly GCF_017639785.1). Classification (NCBI taxonomy): domain Eukaryota; kingdom Metazoa; phylum Chordata; class Mammalia; order Rodentia; family Cricetidae; genus Mesocricetus; species Mesocricetus auratus. The sequence goes on along the minus strand of NW_024429269.1, from coordinate 8,952,429 downwards.
GGATGCCCTCTGGTCAGTTTCATTAAAACAACACATTTTGGAGGAAAGCCTCTTAATTCTTAAATACACTAGCCACATGATTGATTAAGTATTAATTATTGTGTGTGTGTGTGTGAGAGAGAGAGAGTGAGAGAGAGAGTGAGAGAGAGAGACAGACAGACAGACAGACAGACAGACAGACAGACAGAGGGGGGGGAATAGAATAGGATTCTGGAGATCACAGAGCCCTGAGCATGCTGCATAAGCTCTTCTCCACTTAGCTGTACTCACAGCCCTTTGTTGGTCAAGACAGGGTTTCTTCATCAAGCTTAGGTTGGCCTTGAACTTTATGACTAAATGAAACTCCATTATAGGGAGTGGGGGGAGATTTATAGCCTAACTGGTAGAGTCCTTGCCTAGTATGCAGAAAACTCTAGATTGAGTCACCAGAACAACATAATCTAGGTGATGACACATGCCTGTCATCCTAACACTAGGGAGATAGATCAGAATTTCAAGGTCATCCTAGCTACATAGTGAGTTCTAAGTCAACCGGGGCTACATGAAACACTGTCTCAAAAAAACCCACTGTGTGTATGTACCATATTTTCTTCATTTATGTCTAGAAGAGAAAAATACACTCTGTATAGAAGCCAGGTTCCAGATAGCCAGAACAACCCTGAGTAAAAAAAGAAGGAAGCCAGAGGAATCGCTGTACCAGATTCCAAGTTACTCTGCAGAGCTATCATTATTAAAAAAAGGAAAAAAAAAAAAAAAGACACGTGGACCCACAGAATGGGATTGAGGACTAGAGGACGAAGAAATAAAGCCACACAGTTAGAGATCCCCCTTGTTACTTGTATTATGTGTGTGCTACATTATTTTATTGTGTGTGTCAGTATAAAGGTAGATGTTTTTAGAGCTGAAAAGCCCTTGCTGGCTTGACTGTCAGGGGGCTTTATTTTGAAGACTGAAGAGCCCTTTGAGCTAAATTAGTTCAGGAAGGCAACACTCTTGTGCCCTTCTCAGGGGTGCTTGGAATGAGAACTCCTCCAGGCTTCTTGGAGAGATAAAAGAAGTTTGAATACCCAGATAAAGACAATTTGCTGAGACAAACAGCTCCCTGGGTTACCAGGTGAATTTCAGGTGAACCAGGCGGTGCAGGGGACGGTGCTGGGGGCAGCCACCTCAATGCTCAGCTGTGTTCCTAGGGTAGACGGTAGGCCTCCAGAGTCACTTTTACAGGTCCCCCATAGTTTTACACTTCTGCACTTTGTGAAGAGGGGTTCCATTTGCTAGGATAGCCTCAGCAATACCCACCACATGGTTAACTTGGAAGGGCACAGACAAGAGAAGCAAATAGGAGCCCAGAGGCAGCTCTGGGAAACCCAGCAGAAGGGAGGAGAGGTAACAATAATGACTGATGGCATTTCTCAGAATTCAAAAGGAGAGAATACAGCAGACTGCACGGCATGGGAATGAGGAAATGAAGGAAGATGCCATCCTAAGGAGGCATTTTTTATTCACTTTATAAGTAGAATTAATAGTAAATACAGCTGACTTTCAGGAAAATTATTTTAATTGCAGAGTGAGTGGGACTAATAAAAACTGAGGGAAATCATCGTGATTTTGGAATTATTCATATAGACGGGAGAGAGCGTTTGAATAAGGAAGCTGATAGTAAGGGTGAGGAACTGGATGTTCAAGGGTCACTGGAAACCAGAAAATTGAATATTAATTTGCTATGGAAAAGAATAAGAGAGAGGGAGCTGAGGAAGACCTCAGGAGCTGACAGGCCTATTACCAACAAAGAAAAGGACAGCTACTGCTTTTAAAGATGGGAAGTTAACCAGCCAGCAGCATCCAAGTGGGTCTGTATAACAGATAGAATTGCAGGTCAGCGTTGACTAGAAATTCTGGAGGCATCAGGGTTAAAACTGCACCCGCCGGTGGAGATGTGAAGTTTTGCAGGAAGGAAACCAGGTGTGCAACTTGCGGACTTCCCCAAATGTAGTACAGAGGAGGGGGCAGTGGCCACAGATAGGTTGCAGGAGTGAGAAGCCAGGAACAAAGGCAGCTTCAGCTTCCCGAGAGCCCAGAGAGAGCCCTAGGAACTTTACTGCAAGGGGAGGTTACAGGATCATTGATTTAATCACCAAGTTCCTCACCAGTATGAGAAGTAGCAGGACAGCCAAAGCTGATTCTTATCATGTATAGTTCTTACTGTTGAATAGACAGAATAAGTAATGTAAGCGCAGACACCCCTTCTGCACACCTGCACATACACACCTAAGAATTCTATTCTGAAAGACCTAGCTGCTATGGCTGTGCTCTGTCTTTCCCCTCAGGATTTCTGTAACCAGCTGTGCAGTGTGCTGCTCTTGGGTTGGGCAGAGGGGGGAAATCTCAGGAACAATTCAGAAAGTAAGAAGAGTACTTTATTCTAGGATGTGGATTTCAACATGGTTATGCCTTACTTTACAGCTAATATCCACTTACCATGTTTGTCTTTCTGGGTCTGGGCTACCTCACTCAGGATGATTTGTTTCTAGTTCTATCCATTTGCCTTCAAATTTCCTGGTGTCATTGTTTTTAACGTCTGAATAATACTCAACTGTACCACACTTTCTCTATCCACTCTTTGGTTGAGCAGCATCTAGGTCGTTTCCAGGTTCTGGCTATTACAAACAAAGCTGCTATGAACATAGTTGAGCAAGTGTCCTTGTGGTATGATTGAGCTTCCTTTGCGTATATGCCCAAGAGTGGTATAGCTGGGTCTTGAGGAAGATTAATTCCCAGTTTTCTGACACATGGATTTCCCTGGGCAGGGGAAATAGAAGAGATGTCCTGGGTAGATTCGGGGAGTGAGCAATTGAGGGGTGGGTAGAAGGGAGAGTAATGAAAGAGATAACTTGATGGGGGCATTTCAGGCTCAGGTAGAAACCTAGTACAAGGGAAACTCCCATAAACCTATAAGGATGACCCAGCTAAGACTCCTAGCAATAGTGGATAGGTAGCCTGGATTGACCATCTCCTGTAATCAGATTGGTGGCCACCCCAGTTGTCATCAGAGAGCCTTCACCCAGATGCGCTGGGCTGGGCCCAGGGAATCCTTTTGAGGAGAGGGAAGAAGAATTGTACAAGCAAGGGGAGTCAAAGTCATCACAGGGAATTCACAGAAGCAATTGACCTGCTCATGGGCGCTCACAAACTATGGACCCACAGCTAGGGAGCCTGCATAGGACAGCCTAGGCCCTATGCCCATGTGCAATGGTAGTGTGGCTTGGTCTGCTCTGGGACTCCTGGCAGTGGGAATGGGGCCTGACCCTAACGCTTGACTGGCTCTTGGCAACCTGTCCCTAAAGCTGGGTTGCCTTGCCCAGCCTCAGTACAAAGAAAGGATCTTAGTCCTACCTCAACTTGCTATGCCATGCTTTGTTGGCACCCATGGGAGGCCTGGCCATTTGTAAGTTGGGGAGGGGCGCAGGAGGAGGGAATGGGAGAGATGGGGGAAGCTGTGGTTGGGTTGTAAAACAATTGAAAAACTGTAATTAATTTTTAAAAAGGAGCATTTTGCATGTAAACTGTGCACTTCTTAACTTCTGGTGGTGGGAGCTCCTACTGCTGGGGTGTGGAGATGGTGATGCATTTGCCCACTGCCATAGAGGCTGCACATTCTCACTTTGAGTAGTTTAATTTTGCTTCAGAGCAATATAGCCTTTGGAGAACCATTGATTTGTCGCCATAAAATGTCTTGCTTGTACCTTTTTTTTAAATGTCATGTTAGAGATTGACTCTAGGGTCTCACAAATGCCAGGTAAGCACTCTACTTGTCATTTGTATCACTAACCCTGTCTACTTTTTTATACAGCTTTTGAGCCGTAAGATGACTCAGCAGGTATAGAAGCCTGCCACAAAGCCTGGCGACCCAAGTTTAATTCCAGGGACTCACACTGTGGAAGAAGAAAACTGACTGACAACTAGTTCTCTGTCCTACACGTTTGCTGTGGCACACAAAACACACACACACACACACACACACACACACACACACACACACACACACACACACACATACACACACACCACAATGTAATTAAAGAAAAAAACCCTTCCTGCATACTGATATAGATTCAGGGTGTTTGTTTCTCTGACTGTAGATCAAGTTGTATAATAAGAGTCAGTGGTTGCCGGGCGTTGGTGGCGCACGCCTTTAATCCCAGCACTTGGGAGGCAGAGGCAGGCGGATCTCTGTGAGTTCGAGGCCAGCCTGGTCTACAAGAGCTAGTTCCAGGACAGCCTCCAAAGCCACAGAGAAACTCTGTCTCGAAAAAACCAAAAAAAAAAAGAGTCAGTGGTTAAAAGTATGTATCGAGACAGGTGATGTTGGCACACTGTTTAATCCCAGCAGAGGCACCCTACTCTGTCCTCTGGCTTCTCTAGGCACCAATCCCATGCACTGTATGTGTATGCACATACAACCAGACAAAACACCCATAAAATAAAACAAGTCTGATTTAAAAAATATGTAAGGATAAGACTTTCTTAACATGAAAGCCTTCCAGCAAACAGAAAGTGTGTTCATTCATTCAGTGTTGTTACTTGTGTTCCGCCTGAATGTTCTTAGAGCCATACATGACTGGGAAGCAGAGTGATGGACATAGGCTGTCTCTTAGTATGCCTAGCAGTGAGTGGCTGAAAAACTGCTTCCAGAACTAACCTTAGCAAAACCATATGAAAGCTTAACAAAGTAACAACAATACCATTTTCAGGACTGCCTGCTGGCTGCATTTCTTTGTCTGTCTGCCTGTCTGTTTGTTTGTATGAGATGGGGCCCCACTGAGCTCACTGGTCTGCAGCTCATGGGTTCAAGTAGTGATCTTCCTGCCTCAACCTCCTGAGTAGCTGGGGTTACAGCAGGTACTACCGTGCCTGGCATATGCCTGTCCTTTAAGAAGCCTCACAAGTCTTCACACCAGTCTTGGGTTTTGTTCCATTTTGGTGAGATATATTGGAAGAGTCATATAATAGCTTTGACTTTGTGTCTTGCAGCTGCTAGGTGAGCTGATCTTGGACCGCCACAATTTCTCAATTATGACCAAGTACATCAGCAAGCCAGAGAACCTGAAACTGATGATGAACCTGCTTCGAGACAAAAGCCCTAACATCCAATTTGAAGCCTTCCATGTCTTTAAGGTAAAGAGCTGATAACTTGGTATGTTTTCCTCCAACTTGGAAATGGCAAAGTACCTACTTTTTCCTTTCCTTTACTTGAGAGAAAATTAAACGATCCTTTTGTTTTGCAAACTTAGGTTATAGTCTCCCACTAATCTTATTGCAGAAAACTATTACTTGAGTGATAGCTACAGCTGGACAAATTTGCCTCTGGCCTTTACATATAAATTTGTAAATTTAGAGAAGTTTGACATCTGCAACAAGCTGACCTAACCTCAGAGGGCCTGCAATCCACTACCATGCAGTAAGATAAGCAGTTGTTTTCAAATTAAAATCAATTGAAGAATAAACTATGTCTGGCCTCTGTAGTATTCACTAGAAGCCAAGAGGATGGAAAACGCAGTGAGGCCATGCTTCGTGGAGGCCACCATACTTAGCAGTTCAGTGCTTCCTTCATAGGGCTAGAGAGATAGCTCATAGCTTAAGAGCACTTGCTACTCTTCCAGAGGACCCAAGTTCAGATTAGATTCCAGCACCCACATGTGGTTGTTGACTTCCATCTGTAATTCTTGCTCCAGGAGATTTGGTGCCTCTGGTCTCTGAAGGCGCCTGCAGTCATATGCACATGCTCATATGCAGACACACATACTGACACATAACTAAAAATAATTTTAATAAAAGAAAGGCTTATTCCCCGCCCCCCCCCCCCCGTAGATTAAATGGAAGGCCGAAGTGCTGGCTTCTGCTTTCACCTGTCCCCTCTTTGACCCCAAGCAATGTCCTGAAGCTATACCCAGCTCCCAGGGCTCATTTGCTACTGCTTTAGAAATGGAGGTATTTTTCCTAACATTTCTCTCTTAAAATTACCTCCTGGAAATCTTAGATAATAGACTTAAATATATACAGATACAAGGTAAAAGTTAATTTATAATCCCATACTTCTAACTACTATGGACATATCTGAGGGGTTTTTCTCAACTGTATTCACATTATAGTAATAATTTATGTCCTAGATTTTGTCACATCATACTGTGCCATAAGTAAACATTTATACTATGTGTAATTTCAGAACAGTAGGCATCCTGCTTCATCATTGGGCATTTTTATTCTAGTATGAATGGCCCTGAGCTATGGATAACTAGTTCCATTTCTTACTACGTACTGTAAGTTATGATGCAGTTCACACTATGCATCTTGACAGCTTTTGCCTGTTTGAGATTGTTTTCTCCTAGTTCATGTTTAGAATAGACATAAAAGCTCATTGAGCTCCAACAAGTTTTGGTCTTAAAGTGTGTATTCAGGGACAGAGTTCTTTGTCTTTCAGTGGAGAACTTAGCTGTTCATCAGGCTATAATTGCTTTGACAAGCTAAAAACTGAGTGTTCCTGCTACCAGATATTTTCCAAGAAGCCACCAGAGCAATTAAAATGCTAACTTACAAGTTTTATTTGTTCACACCCTAACAGAACTGATTTTTTTTTAATTTGAAAACTTGACTCTGTCTGGATTCATGAGTTTGCAGTCATAGTCTTACAGTGTGTGTTTGAGAGACAGACACAATTTCAGGATGGAGGTCACCTCAGGAGCGGCAGAGGAAAGGAGTGGGGATAAGGGAGGTGGCCAGCAGTCGCACTCGGGCTAAAAGCAGGCCAGGCTGGTGGTGTGCAGCTGGTGTGCATGTGAGGTGCCGCGTGACCTCTTCCTCCTCAGTCCTCTCTGTCAGCAAACAGAATGAAACAAAGAAAGAATGTGTGGTGCCAGGAACCACCGAGCATCGAGAGTGGCACACCTGCCTCAGAGCCTCCTGAGCGATGACAATGCAGAAAACTGTGTGCCGTGTCACTCATGCCTGCGAGTGTGGACCCTGTCATGCGAGATGAGGTCTAGTGTCATCTAATTTTGTTCAGAAATGCATGATTATAGAGAGAGTTAGTGCATGGCAAACTAGAAATAGGTTGCCTCTGTCCTCAGACAGTCCGAATTTGGTTCTGCTAATCGTTGGACTGAGTAGGAACATTTAAAAATAGTTGACCACTGTTTACTTGTGTGCGTGTGAATTGGGCCTACCCTGCACCTCAGCTTTTTCTTCCACTCAAGTATGACTTGTTTACTTCCCCAAAATAATGTTTTGCTATTTAGGAAAGCAAGAGCCCTAGAATTTTTCATTTCTTTATGAATGGGTGCCCTCCCCTCAAAGGGCCCTCTGTATAGATGCAGAATCTGTGAGACATGCTCTTGGAATGTCTTTGTAGGCTAGCAGTGCCGCTCCCGTTACCTAGCTGAGCTCAAGGACTCCTGTGCTACTGCATCTGAGGGAGTCCGGGGCCCTGGACAGTGTAGCTCCGACATGGGAAATCCTGGGGTGAAAGTCAGGAGAAGCGGTCTGGGTTCCGCACCAGTGCCAGCAGCAGGCGTGGGCATATCCATCTGCTTTCTTATTTGAAAATGAATTGCTTAAGTTAAAAACTACGTTACTGAGTTCTGAGACCTGTATCTGTGTCCTCAGTGTCCCAGAAAAGCACTTGAGCCACTGTTAGCCGACTTCCCCCCTTTCTTTCCCTCTCTGACTTCCCCAATAACAATGGGCCATGTTGCCACCTCCCACCAAACCATGGGTGGGGTTCACCCTCAGAACCACTAGAAACCAAACATAGCCAGTGCCAGGAACAATCATGCATACATCATAGTGCACTCGGGTCCAAGTTACTACAAATGGACTCCTGCATGAAAACTCCAGGTACAAAAGCCAACCCCACAGTCCAGCTAAAAGTTCACAACAGGAGTAGCTTTCCTACCAGTTATTTTGGAAGGAAGCGGGACCATAGTTCAGCTGTTGAAGAACCAGCCACCAATTACTTCCTTGAGGACAACTTTCTAGCAGAACACACGCTCTGCTGACAGCAGCTCCAAGGACATTCCTGGACTCAGTGAGCAAGGAAACTGACAGTGATTTACAAACCCTCCATACTGTAACAGTGCATGAAGACGTGTGGATTTGGGTCCTAGCTCCTCCAAAGGCTGAGACAGGGCAGTCGTCTGAGTCCAGCCACCCTAGGCAACTATGAGACTGTCTCAAAACAACCAAACTGTTTACAGTAACTGCTGGCTCCATGTTTCACCACACACTTTTAAACAGTGAGTGTTCAACTTCACGTTGCCCTCATTTGGTGTTGCTTGACTCCTTTTAGTTATTTAACAAAGAGGTAGAGCAGGAAAGTGAAAAGTTACAGTCAAGACACCAATTCTTCCGATTTTAAAACATGTTTCCCTTAAGAAATTCATAGATCTCTGGGCAGTGGTGGCACATGCCTTTAATCCCAGCACTCGGGAGGCAGAGACAGGTGGATCTCTGTGAGTTCAAGACCAGCCTGGTCTACAAGAGCTAGTTCCAGGACAGCCTCCAAAACCACAGAGAAACCCTGTCTCGAAACCGCCCCCCAAAAAAATTCATTAAGTTTTCAGGGTTTTCTTTTCTTTCTATTTGTGGGGTGTGTGTATGTGTGTGTGTGTGTGTGTGTGTGTGTGTAGAGAGAGAGAGAGAGAGAGAGAGAGAGAGAGAGAGAGAGAGAGAGAGAGAGAGAGAGAGAATCTTAAGAGGAGCCTCAGTTTCCACCCTGCTGGCCTCTGCCACCCTTGACTCCTGCATTGGTGTTGAGGGAGCCTAGTCATCCATGCATGGGCACCTCCCTTGTGGAGGTTGGCCAGTCATTCTGGAACAGAAGCAAGCTAGCTGTCTCTAAGATTACCAGTTATTGGTGTGTGTGTGTGTGTGTGTGTGTGTGTGTGTAAGAATATTTTTACTTCTGTGGAATGGACGTGTACATGGGCAACTCCATGTCCCGTGTACAAAAATGTTCCTGTGGACAGCAAAGCTGGGGCAAGCCCTTCTGGGCCTCCTTAGCTTAGACCCTTCCTGGTGAAAAGAGTTTGGGTGAGATCAGTGACAATATATGCAAGGTTTAATTCATAAGAAGCATTCGAATTTAAAATGAAGAACAAAATATTTTGTTTCCCAAATTAAAAATGTTTGAATGTGGCTACTGCCTTTTTCTTTGTGCTTGGAAACTCCATAAATTATATTTCTGAGACCTGTATGTAAACTGAGGGATGCAGGCAATAAGACAACCCAAAGAGCAACAGGCAGTTTTCCTGTGTTTACATTTGTTTAGAAGTACTTTGAAATCACATTTCTTAGGAGGGGAGCAACATCTATTCTGTACACATCAGTCAGCATGGGGCTTCCACCCTGGGTTCTCCTACACTTCAACTCAGGGTCCTGCCACCCCACCCCATGAAGCCTCGGACAGTCAGGGCCAATATGAGAGTCTGGTGAACAGAGGGCTCAGGAGCCATAAACAAAACACTAAGGGAAGTTGTTGAAGCCTGCAAACAGCCTGAACATTTTTGCTAAGTTTTGATGTAGGTTGTGGGCTCTAGAATTCATCCAGCATGCCTGCCTGCAAACTCCACCAGGCTTCTAAAAGAAGCTTGCTTTGCCCAGTGTACCTAGTCTCTCTTTCATTTTTAAACAGTGCTTTTGTGAGTTATTTATGTAGTTGCCACAAAACGCCAGGCAATCTGTAGTTAGAACTTTAGCAGTTCTCTTATAAACAAATGTCAACCAGAAAAGGCAAGAGTGTGGCTGGTGATTCCCACCATACTCTCGGGTGTTCTGTGAAGAGCAGACATTTGTGTAGCCGTGCAAACAAGCCTGGAATACCTTCTTTTGTAGGTAACAATTTTAGTTTATTGTAGCAAAAGCCATGTCTATAAAAATTCGCATGTTGACCATTTTAAAAGATAGGGCTCAGTGTTTAGAGTTGTCACCCCCCACGGAGTTATATCAGAATGTTCCAGCACCCCAGAAGGAAACCATTTGCACTAGGCAGTCTCTCCATTCCTTTCTCCTCTAGGCTTGGAAGCCACCAGTCTGCTTCTGTGGGTCTGCCTGTTTTAGAAAGTTTGTATAAACGGAATCAAATCCATGTTGTTCAGCACATTGTTCCTTGTAATGTCCATGACAGGTTCTGTGGCGTGGACATCTACTCATCCGTTGGTGGGTACTCAGGCTGTAAATACTTCTGGCTGGTGCTACTCCTGCTGTCAACACTGGAGCATGGTGTTTATTTGAACAATCCTTTTCTCTGTGTTGGGACAGCATTTTTAAGTCACACGGTCACTCACTGCTTAGCTAAGCAAATAGATGCCATAAATGGCAGCTACGCTGTTGTGCGTTCCAGCTCGCAGTGTCTTCTTGTGCTCAGCACGTATTTTCTGTTTTACATTTCAGTGCCTGTACCAGTGGTGTGAAACGACACCTTACTGCAGTGTGACCTGCATTGCCCTAAGTCTCTTTTTTTGTGCATTACTGGTTACTTTTATTCCTCTTTGGAGAAAGCTCTACTCAAATCCTTTGCCACATGGATGGATTATGCCTTGTTGTTGAGTTGTAAGAGTTCTTTATATAGTCTAGATATGAGATCAGTAAGATAAGACTTGCCGATATTTTCTTCCCGGCCCCCCAACAGTGTCTTTTATACAGAAGTGTTAACTGTTAGTGAAGTTCATCTGATGGGCAAGGCCATGAATGTGTCCTCTCCAGTTTTCTCCAAATGTCTGAGACCTTTGGTTCATTTTTAATGATTTTTGTGTAGGGTGTGAGGTGAGGACCCAGGTTCATTCTGGAATGTTTTTTATCTGGAAAGAATTGAACTTTGTCAAATTCTAAATAATTAAAATGGCCATGTGGTTTTCCTGTGTTCACTCCATGTGATATCAGCTTCCTAGGGCCATAGCAAAGTACCATAGAGGGCTTGAAAGAACAGAAGTATGTTCTCTCCCAGTTTGCAAACCAGAGAAGTCCAACGCTAAGGTGCCAGTAGAGTTGGTTCTTTTACAAGGCTTCAAGGAGGATCTTTCCATCCTGTCTCTAATTTTTGGTGATTGCCAGCAGTCTTTCTTGTAGACACATCACTCCATTCCATGGCTTCATGTGACACATTCCTCTCTGTATGCCTGTATATCTCTGGATCTGAAGTTTCTTGTTACCAATCATTAGATTGGAGTCTTTTAACCCGGTATGACCTCATCTTAGCCTGATGGATCTGCAAATTTCACGTTGCCATAGAAAATGACACCGTTGGGTGCTGAGGGTTAGGCTATAGCATCTGTATGGGTTACACTATATCTGGTGTTTCACTGTCTTATGAGGAGCTAAGTTCCTCTTGGTCATTCTATATGACCCTGTTAATTGCCTTTTAATTCATATCTGGCTTTTGAATGTCAAGGTTTTGCTGGCCTCATCCAATGGGCTAAGAACATTCCTCCTTCTCTGAAGAATTTAAGAAACACTGCATTTTTTTTTTCTTTAAATGTTAGTAGAAATTTATCAGTGAAAGTCAGCCGGCCTGGGCTTTTCATTGTTGTGGGTTTGGGTTACCGACTTGATCTCTTATAATAGGTTTGCTGAAATTTTCTATTTCTTGAAGAATTTGAACATTTTTTTCTTATCTAGCTGTGCTGGCCAATAGCATTTGTCTTCTTGACAGGACCCAAATAAACGAAGAGACAATACTCTGGGCACGTCTCTGAGGGACTACCTAGGTTGGTTTGCTTGAGTTGGGATGACCCACCCTAAATGTAGGCAGTGTCTTTCCATGGGCAGGAGTCAGAGACTGGGTAAGAGGGAGAGAAGAAACAGTGCTGGCCTTGCTGTCTCTCACCCTAACTGTGGGTAGGGCAGCCTCCACACACTGGGACCAGACACTAGTGCATTCTCTGAGTTGGACCACTATTCATGGCTTTTGTTTCAGTAAAGTTATGCTCCACTTCAAGTTTAGCTTTTCAGAATGCAGCTCTTACCAATGCAGCCTGAGGCTTGTCAAGGTGGTTCATCTCTAGAGCCCGTTTTCTGGTGTTAGTCATTCCCTGTGGTTTTCTCTCCTCCCTGTCTGTCCCTTTGTTTATGGCTTTGATTCACTGCTTTTCCTAGTTCCTTAAAGTGTGATGTTATCTTTCTTCTGAATGTAGGCATTTACAGCTGTGATGATTGGCCGGCCTGAATGCTGTTTCTCATGTTTTCATTTTCACTGGTCTCAAGGTGTTTACCGATCACCCTTGTGCTTTCTTGTTCCAGTAGCTAGGTAGAGCCTAAGATACTGTGTAACCAGGAGGCCAAAGCCTCATCCTTGTCACCTTATGGTTCTGGACCTGCTGGGTGGAAGTCTGGAGAGCCTCTTGCTGGCCTGTGTGGGTCCCTGGCCTTCTGGGGGTGGAGTTACTGTGGTTAACAGTACTAGAGATTGTTCCATCATGAGCCCTAAGGAACACAGGGGCCAGAGCCTTCTCAGGGGAGCCTGTTCTGCTTAGCTCCTGCTGAGGAAGCGGATGCCCCAAGGCAGGTGATGGAGCAAACAAGCAAAGATTAGTTTGTCATATTCCTGTCACTTGTGTATGAACATTTTAGTAAGGCATCGCTCAAATGTTTCTTCTGTTTTAGGTGTTTGTGGCCAGTCCTCACAAAACACAGCCAATCGTGGAGATACTGTTAAAAAATCAGCCCAAACTCATTGAATTTCTGAGCAGCTTCCAGAAAGAAAGGACAGATGACGAGCAGTTTGCAGATGAGAAGAACTACCTGATTAAACAGATTCGAGACTTGAAGAAAGCAGCCCCGTGAAGACGGGCCTGCCCTGACAGCCATCTGTCTCCCTTGCCCAGTGGGCACAGTGCCGCTTCAACAGTCTCCATCCTTGGGAGGCTTTGGAGGTGCCTGGTTTCTCAATTGATTATTCAAGGTAGATGGAATATAAACATTTGAATGGAAAAAAATCAACCTAGAATAATATATTCATTTTAATCAAGTCTGTGATTGCTTATGTGAAATCAACCATTATATTAAACGTTGATAAAAGCAGGTGTAACTCAGAGCTGGACACTGGGTCACCCAGGCCACCAAGTAGAAGGAGCACAAGTGTCTCTTGTGGCAGAATGGGGAGGGAACCTTCTGTGTGTGTTTAGACAGGCTGTTTCAGGCACTAGAGAGATATGCACTTTGACACCCTGCCTGCTACCTTCTAACTGTGGTAAGTGGCTCCTGGCTTCCAGAGGAACGGTGCTCAGTTTCTGCTCGCTGCCCCTCTTTGTGTCCCAGCCTTGATCCAGGGCCCATGCCCATTCCAACTGTAGAGCAACTGAGGACCAGGTGAAATCAGCTGGGGCCACGTGGGCCGAGAACATGCATGGGCGTGACTTTTCAGAGAACTGCAAACAGGTGACTGTAGAGTCACTGCTGTTCTGTATGCCCCTGAGGAGGGTCAGTGAGTGTGGGGACATTTCACTAGCGTCTGTTGTCTAGAGAGAGTGCTCTGTGGGGACTGTTTTGAGAGGGGAATCACAGTGGGTGCAAAGCCTGGGACTGGAGGCTGTGGTAGACTTTGATCAGGAGAGGACGGAGTGATTCGTGCATAAAAATTTCTCTAATGACCAGAGGTTCTCTTGTCCAGTTTGTTCTGTAATAAACTCTCAGTCTGTGCCTGCCCATCAGTGTCTTCAGTGAGAACCTCCCGAATGCCCTCTTGTGTACTGGGATAACCAAGGTGTTCATCTGTGTCCCTTGACAGGCATACAAAGAAAAATTAATTTTTGAAGTTCATGATTTGTCTTCAGACCTCAAACCTCTACAATGGCATTTTGAAGTGACACTGAACCTGCGATTGCTTCTCTGCTCTCTGTGCCCTGAATTCCTATGGCACTTGGCTGCTGTCTTCTTTATGTCTCCAGCCAGAGACAGGCAGGGAAGTGTGTTCTCCAGGATGAATGCCTCTCGTGGTTTCCCACCCAGAGAATTCCCTGGCAGGGCACTTTACCTTTGACTGGGGTCCAGGTGTGTTGCTTCCACGCAGCCCCTGGTGACCTGTATTCTTCAGTCACAGGAGTCAGATTATTTTTATAATGTTCCCTGATAGTCCAGAGTCCCTTAGAGTTTGTCCTTTCTGGATTTGCTTATTTGATTAAAAGATGAGAAAAATGTTTTTAATGTGTTTCTGTAGCATCATGGGACACAGACAAGGCCGTGTTCTAATTTTATTTCAGTTAGAAACATCTCTTTCTCTGGGTTTGAATCTGCTCTCTCAGCCTCCCTCTGTCATGGCTGTGCGCCTGCCCAGAGGAAAACTTTAGAGCCCGAGATGCAGTCAAGGAGGCAGCCGGGGTGTTGGTGGGAGTCTGTAAGTTATCCAGGGGCACTGGAGCTCGCCATCATGCTGTGGGAACACAGGTCATCACACATACTGTGAAACGTGAGTTTGGAAAAGGTCACATTTCATAAGAAGCATGGTTTAAAGACTGCATGAAAAGCAGTAGTTGGGTTCTTGTCCTGGCTCCAAACAGGAAAGGCCCCAGGCCAGGAGAGCCCCAAGGCCACACAGAGCCCCCAGTGCTACCATCCAGTGCACTGTAACACAACAGTGACATGCCGTGACCAAGCACCAGCCAGCATGTGTGAAATCCCACTGTTCTGTCTCCTCCCGTTAGCAGTTAGTGATGGAGGTCGTGAGAAGAATGTTCCATACTTAGTTAGGGTAGGACACACCCCACAGATGCCCAGAGTGACCTGAGGCCCAGCTTCTGTCCTTTTTAAAACTAGCGCCAGGGCTATGACCTGAGAAAGGTCATGGTGTTGAGCTATGTAGTGTTCTACTGAGACCTGGGAGGTTCTTGGTGTCAGGGTCCTGGAATGTAGCCAGTGGGGATTGAGATCACAATGTTCTTGGATAAGGCTCTTGGCTAAAACCAGGCATCTGCCCAAAGTTAGGACCGTTCCTGGAGAAAAGGCTGGGAAGCAGCATCCACTCCTTGTAAATGTTCTTGACTCGAAACCTCGGCCATTCCTCATCCTGTGGTGCCTCTGGGGAATGACGTGTGAGCATCTCCAAGTGTCCATCACTAGCCGCTGGCTGTTAGGAGCCTTTAGCAGCAGATGCAGCTGCGTGGCCACAGTGGCACCTGAAAAGTACACAAGTCCCAGAAGTGATTATAACATGAAGGGAAGAGAATTTGGAACCACAAGTGTCCAAATAATGGGTCTCATTACGACGTCCACCCTGAACTGTCTCCACGTGAAAAGATGGTTGCTTCACTTGCAGATCACGCTAGTTTATGGTATCAGAGACAATTAGCATTTTATGCATCTTGCTTCTTTTTCTGCTCCTCTGCCTGTGCGGTGCCATCTGCTCACTGGCATTCCTTCAGGAAGGTTTTGGATATTGTAATGAGAGTTCACCATTAGATAAAGGTTTGCCTGAGGTGACTGAAGAGGATGAAGGTGGTTTTGTAGAGGGCTGTGCTTTAATTTTGACTTGTGGAGAATGTTTGTGTGTGGGGAATATTTGTGTGGAGAATGTCTGTGTGTGGAGAATGTGTGTGGGGAATATTTGTGTGGAGAATGTCTGTGTGTGGAGAATGTCTGTGTGGAGAATGTCTGTGTGTGGAGAATGTCTGTGTGTGGAGAATGTCTGTGTGGAGAATGTCTGTTTGTGTGGAGAATGTCTGTGTGTGGAGAATGTCTGTGTGTGGAGAATGTCTGTGTGTGGAGAATGTCTGTGTGGAGAATGTCTGTGTGTGGAGAATGTCTGTGTGTGGAGAATGTCTGTGTGTAGAGAATGTCTATGTGGAGAATGTCTGTGTGTGGAGAATGTCTGTGTGTGGAGAATGTCTCTGTGTGGAGAATGTCTCTGTGTGGAGAATGTCTGTGTGTGGAGAATGTCTATGTGGAGAATGTCTGTGTGTGGAGAATGTCTGTGTGTGGAGAATGTCTGTGTGGAGAATGTCTGTGTGTGGAGAATGTCTGTGTGTGGAGAATGTCTGTGTGGAGAATGTCTGTCTGTGTGGAGAATGTCTGTGTGTGGAGAATGTCTGTGTGGAGAATGTCTGTGTGGAGAATGTCTGTGTGTGGAGAATGTCTGTGTGTGGAGAATGTCTGTGTGTAGAGAATGTCTATGTGGAGAATGTCTGTGTGTGGAGAATGTCTGTGTGTGGAGAATGTCTCTGTGTGGAGAATGTCTCTGTGTGGAGAATGTCTGTGTGTGGAGAATGTCTATGTGGAGAATGTCTGTGTGTGGAGAATGTCTGTGTGTGGAGAATGTCTGTGTGTGGAGAATGTGTGTGGAGAGAGTTTCTGTGTGTGAATTAAGTCTGTGTGGGAGCTGCCATGATTAAAGCATAGCCGTTAGCCTGCCTATGCTGGGTCATGCAGACATAGCCACAACTCTCATGGCAGAGAACACATAGAGCCTCAGACAGTGTGACGGGCCTGCTCCTGATCAAGCAACTAGCAGTAGAGCCAGGATCAGGGCCAGCTCTGACCCCAAAGTCTGAATCTTGCAAGACAGGCTGTCTCCACTAGGCCAAGCCTCAGCCTCCCTCCCAGACAGGCCCTTCGTTCCCCATGGTCCAAAAGGAGAAACCCAGATCCAGCCATTACCAGACAACTCCTAACTGCTCACAGGCATGCATCTGGGCCCCTCCCAGGCCTGCCTGTCGACCACAGCTCATCATCCAAAGCCTCAGTAGTGCGTCACTACAAAGAATGGGTTAACATTTAGAAAAGTTGCATCCATGGGCCATGTCTGCACCTACAACCCTAACAAAGTCAGAGACTGAAGCAGGAGGACCATTTGAGCTCAGGAACTCTAGCCCAACCTGGGCAGTCTGGTAAGACCTATCTCAAAAGGGGAGTGCCAGGCAGGAGGTGTAACTGAAGTGGTATATGTTTACCTAGCAAGCACGAAACCACTGGTTCAGTCAATGTAAAAACCAGGCATGCTAGCATTCAGGAGATGGTCAAAGTCATGGTCCTCAACTACATAGCAAGTTCAAGACCAGTCCGGGATACATGAGACGCTATCAAACAAACAAAAATAGCCACAAAAAAAAAAAAAAGAAATACCACCACGTCTAAGGAGTTGACCACAGAGCCAGGTCTCACTGTGTGTCCAGCCTGCCCTCTTGACTCAGGACTCAGAGGAAGGGCAAAGCCCTAACTGCAGACTGTTGTCTCTGTCAGGGAGGAGAGCGCCTGCCCTTTCTGCAGGCACAGTGTGACATTCACATGGCCATGCCCTGCCCTGCCGGGATGAATGAGCTTCTGTGTTGCCTGGGGTGTGGGAGGGAAAATTTGGGCACACCCACAGCTGGCTGGCCGGCTTCTGGCAGCTCCGGCTCTGACCCTGACCTTGACTAGGGCAGAGCAGCTTTACCCAGCTGTCAGTTTGCTGTGCCCATCTGAATCCAGGTGGAGCATGTGGCCAGCAGCCAGGGGATGTACGCGATAAGAAAGCCAGGGCAGAGAAAGTGTACAGTGCCCCCGAGCCTCCATATGAAAGGCTCCCGCCCTAGCCACAGCCCCTCAGGCCAGATGATGTCCCTCTCCCACAAAGGGTCTCCTCTATTGGGGCCTACTGACCTTGGAAGACAAGTGTGTCAGTTTACTATAAAATGAGACATCCTTGGGTTCAGCTGGGAGCAGTGCCAGGGGAAGTGAGGCTAGGTTTGCCCTCTAAACAGTGGCTGATCTGGGAACAAAGGCTGCAGGAGAACCAAAGCCCAAAGGAGCCTGCGTCCGGCTGCGAGTGTCCCCACTTGTCTCTTCCCAGGTGGCTGAACAACCCAGGCCAGCTCCCAGGTACCTGCATCTCTCCAACTCAGGGAAGGGAGGGGACATCCTTGGCACTCAGGAACTTGTGCTGCTCTCTCCTAAAGTGGGTGGGTAAGAGGCTCAGTTAGTGCCACTCCTACCTGGGCACAAAGAGAGGTCACCTTTTGCCCTGAGGTGTCTGTGTAACCCTGGGGTTCTGTCCACACACCTGTGCTCAAAGAAAATCAGCCCTAACCCTTCAGGCTGGTACTGGACTCCTCCTCTGAGATTCTCAAAATCTAGTTTAGAAGAAACTGCCCACATGGAAGAAGGAAGGCCTGCTGTGGAGGAAATAGAAGAGGACCGACATGTTCACAGGATGGTTGGCGTCACCTCTTGTCTCTCCAACTCCTTTCCATGTTTTCAGTGGTCTAGGTCCTTCCTCAGTGGTTCTCAACCTTCCTAATGCTGTGACTCTTAGATACAGTTCTTTACTTTGTTGCTGCTTTCTAACTGTAATTTTGCTACTGTTATGAATCCTTGCATAATTATCTGCTATGCAGGATATCTGATATACGGCCCACAGGTTGAGAACCACTGCTTTAGCTGATAACTGGTTTCCATCTGTCCTTGCAGAGTCTGAATCCTCTGCCCCCTCAACACCTCAGCTTGTCCAGGCTGGGAGAGCGATTTCCCATAGTCCACTATCCTATCTGTCTGGACCTCTAGGCTCTCCCTTCAGTATTTCTCAATGCTTGTTATTGAACTTATCAGAGTGCACATCTTCAGATACTAGTCTCCTATCACCCTCTCCTGCTCTGCTAACCTGCGGGCTCACCCCTGAAAGCTCATCCTTTCAATGTATTGCCTCGGCAGCCACAGATTCCCTGCCCCCTTGTCTTTTGCAACCTATGAAGGGTTTACACTCTGACTCATCTTAAAGCAATCTTTTCACTCAGCTTCAGAGCACCAAAATCATAGCGGTAAAAGGAACCCAAATAGGACAGGACCTTTTCAAGTTGCAGGGCATAGAAACATCTCAAATTAGAAGGGAAAAAATGTATACACATACATACATACATACATGCATACACATATACACACACACCTGGGAACTCCTAGGATTCAGTTTCAGGTATGGCTGAATCCAGAGACTCAAGCCCCCATCATTAGGACCCTTTCCCACAACCCTAAATACATGGTTGTATTCCCAGACAAGATGTGTCACACGGTGAGAAGGGTGTTATTGACCCCCCAAGGCCAATACGCAGTGGCACATTATTGAAAAGGAGACAGACCTCCTCCAAGTGTCTGTTCTTTTCCTCTCCTGGTGAGGCTCTGATGACTGTGCCTGTGGTGTTGCTTACCCCTGAACACTGTCCTTTGAAAACACTGTCACATACAGAAAGAATGTTGGGGCAAGGAGCAAGGGGCACTGTGGAGTTGGGGCAGCCTGGCTCTATGTTTTTCTTTTCCTGTTGCTGGGATAAAGTGCTCTATCTACTAAAGCAACTTAAGGAGAAAAGGGTTGAGGGGTTTTGTTTTGTTTTTTGACAGGGGGTGTCAATCATTGTGGAGAAGACACATGGCATCCAGAGGCAGGAAATAGAGAGACACCAACACTGCTGCTCAGTTCACTTCCTCCTTCCTCCATGATCCCAGCCTGGGGAGCTAAATGCAGATCAAAACCATCATGACCAATAGGCAAACAAACAAACAAAAATGAAAGGGATAAAAACATAGGGAGGCTAATCCCAAGCAATTGACAGACAAACCAAAATACCAGAGGCACTACTTAATACTCAATGTCTAGAATCAAATGATTAGGCAACAGGAAGATGCAGAGAAATTGAAACTCATGCTATGGGTGAGGATATGAAATCATGGAAATTAGTCTAGTAGTTAATGAGGCACAGTGCTGATCATATGACTCAGCAATTTCACTCCCAGGTGTAAACTCAAGAGAAAACTTGCCCATACAGGAACTTGAATGAGGAAATGTTTATAGAGGCATTCTGGTGAGTGCTGAAGGCTGGAAAGAGGGTGATAATATTGATAAGTGGACAAAATCTGCTATAGCCACACAATGAAACTACTCACAGAGGTAGATGTTCTGAGAGTCTCACGAACACTTCGATAAGTGAAAAAAGACATTTTCTGCTGCTGTAACAATATATGGGTTTCAGTCATGTGAAAGGAGCAGAAAGGCTTCAGCTCATGGCTCTAGATGCTAGGATGTCCAGTGCCAAGGCATGGGCATCGGGTAAGGACCTTCTCACTACATCAGCACAGGATAACAGGCCAAGCATCAGCACCATGGCTGTGCATGAAGACAGAGCCCACAACTTAAACATTGTGTCTTTAAATTTTCATCATACAATACATGCCGATTGTGACTCCCCTCTCCCAGGTCCTCCCCACCTCTCCACCCTCCCAAAACCACATCCTTTCTTGCTCTCATTGGAAAACAAACAGACATCCAACTTAAAAGGGGAGAATACATAAAAACAAACCTGACTAGGACAAAACAAACAAGCAGTGTGCCCCTTCTGCAGTGTTTGGAAGAGTCATCCCCGTCACAGCAGCTAACACTAAACGATCTGTTCACAGACAGCACAGGAGTCTAGAGACAGAAAGCTCTCTGATTGCCTGAGGCTGGAGGGTGGAGTGTGAGACAGGGATGTGTGAGGACACGGCTAGAGGTTGGAGTTTCTCACTGAGGTGACAGAAATTTTTTAACTCTTTATGGTAGTGCTTGCACGTTCGTTAATAGATTTTTCTGTCCCTCTTCCCCCTAATAGGTTTCTCAGCTGAAGCAGTAGGTCAGATCAAGCTGAACTGAAAAGGTGTAGCAACAGGTTTATTTGAGCAAAGCAACTCTCAGGCAAGTTCTCCAGTCCCAGAAACAGAGACCAGAGAAACTGCACCCCTAGAATTAAAGCAGGGAGACTTTATAGGTTGTAGGTGAGGGTTGATGACATGTTCGCCACAAGCTGGGCCTGTGCAAGTATAGTCAAAAGCTGGGCAGTTTAGGTGGGGACTTGGGCAGCCGGCAAATTCAGGGGAGGAGGCTGTGATAGCCAGCAAGAATGTGGAACTGGGCTTTTTGGTGCCTTTCCTTTGTTTGGAGGCTCTCCGAGCGGGCAGGGTTTGGAGACAGAAACAGGAATGGGGCTTTTCAGATCATGGAGGAGACAGCTAAAGGTTCTTTTTTTTTTTTTTTTAATCGAGACAGGGTTTCTCTGTAGCTTTGGAGCCTGTCCTGAAACTATCTCTTGTAGACCAGGCTGGTGTTGAACTCACAGAGATCTGCCTGCCTCCTGAGTGCTGGGATTAAAGGCATGCGCCACCACTGCCCTGCGAGAGCTGGAGGTTCTAACTGGACACACAAACCTGGAAATTAGCACACTAAACCACTGAATTATTAGTTTAAATGGGTGTGTGAGATTGTAATAAAGCTGTTCAAAGTGTTAGCACAGGCTTGAAGACCTTTATTTTGTCTGCAGAGCAGGGGACTGAACCCAGTCCTGAGCACAGGCTAGACAAGAGCTCTACCACTGAGCTGCATCAATGGCCTGATGGCCGTTTTATCTTGAATATTTTCTGTGTCATTTAATACTATTTATGGTACATCTTCATGCTACATATTAATCCATGCACTTGTGCCAGACAACCCCAACCCATTCTGGTGTCTTAGGTAAATGTGAATATTGGTGTAATGAAAGTGTTTGTGCCCACCCACGATTCTCTCCTTGTGAGCAATCCCAGAGCATAGCGGGTCACTCATGCTATTCCCTCATGCCATCCTCACAGCGCTAGGGAAAGTACTTTGTTCCCATGTTAGTCCCCTGTTTCTCTGCCCTCTGGGTTAGTCGGATGCCCTTCTTGGCTCATCTCTAGAAGGCCTCCCTGCACAAGATGTGTTCCAGACCCCAACTTCTTTAGCTCTCCTCCTGATGCTATGGCCATCACCCCAATCTCTTGATTTAAACCAGCACACACACACACACACACACACACACACACACACACAGTGTGGACCTCTGTGTAGTCAGCTCACTATGACAAACTCAGAGGAAAACAACGCAAAGGAGGAAAGGGATGGCTTGGCCATTTGTCTGGCCTCATGCTTTTAGGTGTGTGGCAAGACAGAAACATGATTGAAAGGACACTTCCCTTGTGGTGCCAGGAAGCAGAGAGGGGCGTGAAGAGGCTGGGACCAAATCCTTTCAGGGCATGCCTGGTGATATGCTTCATTATTAGGCACTGTAGGGACTCAGGCATTGCGCTGGCCTGCCCCGTCACCTGGCAGCATGCACTCAGGCACTCAGGCAGTGCCCTGGCCAGCCCAGGCTTCTATGACTGCTACATCACTACACGGTCTGCACACAGGTGCAAAGGGCCCTTTAAGAGAAAAACTCCACCTCTCTCTTTCCCACTGTTCCTCTGAAAGGGCAGACAGGACTTTTCCTGTCTCTCTCTTCTCAATCTCTCTCTCTCTGTGACTCTCTCTCTCTGTCTCTCTCTGTCTCTCTGTCTCTGTCTCTGTCTCTCTCTCTCTCTCTCTCTCTCTCTCTCTCCATTCTTTCTCTCCTTTCCCTCCCTGCTCCCTTCCCTTTCTAATCAAACTTCTCACTGAAGCTCTGTCTGCAGCCTAGTGAGGTACTCTGCTAACTATGCCACATCCCAACCCACAGGCAACCTCTCGTCACACCTCTCCCTTCTCTTAGCTCTCACAGGCCTCGCCCTCCTTGATCCTATGCTGGAGTCCAGCTCTAGTGGGGTTCAGGTCCCAAAAAGGAGGTGTGGAGTTGGAGAAGGGAAGGAGGAGGCTGACATGATCTGAAGGTGAATCAGGATGGCTGCCCCTTTTTTTGAAAAAAAAAAAAAAGGCTACACCTTTTAGGCTCAATAGTTTAGTCACGGGCAAGGTTGATTCAAGGATGAAAACACCATTAGCTTCATTACTGTGGTTTTCCTGGGACAAAAGCAGTGAGTTCAGCAAGTGTCTAAATGCCTATTGTTCTCAAAGGTTCAGGACCTCCACCAAGCACCCTCTTACCTTAGTGGAAGAGCCACAAGTTCCTCCTGCCAGAGATAAGGAGAATGACTGCTTTTAGCAAGCAAGAGCTTTCTTCAAGCCCCTGAGGGGATGGGGTCCTTATGCAAATGCATGACCTTGGGGATGGGACTTCTCCTGGGGACCAGACACTCAATACAATTTAAAGCCATTTTCTTTCTTCTGGGGGCAGGATGCAGCATTTGTGCTGAGCTGTTCCCTGATTGCCTCCCTTTGTGTCTTAGTCTTACTCTATTGACCCTCAAACGTCCCCAAAGGGGAAGGTCCTGATGTCCTACTCTTTTCCCATTATACCATACCATTCTGATCTCTATACTTACTAACTGAACTCTTGCCCTTAATGGCTTCAGGCTCTGGATCTCTATTGTAGGCGTTTCATCCTTGGGATCAGGTGTTTTAGTAAATCTCTAACATTCCTGTTCTTGGTGTAATCAGGAGGGCACAATGGGAGTCCTGTGTGCAAGAGTCATCACACCATATGGTTCCACGGTGGTGGGGACTTTCTTTCTTTCTCTCTTTCTTTCTTTGTTTTTTTACAAAGAATGATCTTGTTTAAAGAGGCTGCCATTTTAAACATTTTCACCCTTCAAAGCCTGCACCAAATTTCCCAAAAGAAGAGGCCTAAGGGAACTCCGACAACAAAGTAAAAGTAAAAGATTGCTGGAGAATCGTGCCCCATGAAGTCAAAACGCTGGAACTTTGTCAAGCAGCAATGACCGCCACGTGGTCCCCACCAATGACCGCCACGTGGTCCCCACCAATCCCCAGTCTTACATCTCAGTGACGATATGCCTAACGTTCTGCTCTCACTGGTCTTCATCTCCTGGCTTTGCATTCAGAATCTGGGCACACTGATAACTTCATCTCCACGGCTCCTGAGTGCCCGATGACCTCCAAGCTCTCGATGCACCTGCCTGAGGATGTTCAAAGGCTCTCAGCACCAGGGTTTGGGCAGAACTGTGACTTCTTGTCTTTTTCTCCTCATTTCCAGAATCCTGTTGTTAATTTAATACAAGTTAGAGGCTTCCAAGGGGCCTCTCCTTCAACTTCTGGGACATGCTGCCCTCTGCTGACTAAAACAAAAAATGGTCTTTACTGGAGTCCTGTGGGGCTCTACAGGATATGTGTGGCTTAGCTAAAACTAACTCATTGATCAAATGCCTGCGAGTCAGGAGCCTGAGAGGCCTACTCAAGGAGCACACACAGCAAAACTGACAAGGAGCTTAAGCAAGATGCAAGACTGGGTTAAATGTAACAACGGGTCAATACACAGTGGCATCCCTGCGTCCTCACACAAAATTCCTAAGCAGGGCAGAGAGCTTGCTCGACATACAGGAGGCCCTGAGTTCTTCCCAGCACTATAAAAACTAAAGACAGAAAGAAACAGAGTTGAGAACCCTGAACTTCTTCAGGAGCGCTCTAACAAGGACTTCTGGTGACCCCAATGCCTGCCAGGCTATGTCGCCTTGCATTTGGACTCTTGCCGTATCTTCATGTCTAGACCTAGGTCACTTCCCTCCCGTCCACCCATACTTCTCTAACCAGGGCCAGACCCTCTGAGGGAGCGGCCAGGTGGTTTTTTACTCTGAGGGAGCAGGAATTGGCCCTCTGGGTGTGGGAGCTGAGGGCTCCTAAGAGAGGGACATCAAGGAAGAGTCAGAGTGGGTGTGACCTGGGGAGTGGAGGCAGGGGCAGAGTTGGTGCTGGACCAAGGCTGAGGGAACCGAGAACCTGGGGGCAGGAGTCTTGAGGGGCGAGTGAGAAGATGTCTAGTGGGTATAGGCTGTGGGGACCCTTTAAGGGCGGGAAGCATTTCTCAAGCTATTAGTTTATGAACAAGAGAAGTTGAGGGTGCTGAGGAAGTCAGCCTGTGCTTCCATGTAAGAAAGGGCCGGGAACAGGGTGGCTAATGGAAGTCTTCGATTGTTGAAAATTGAGTAAGAACCATACCTTAAATTCCCCCAAATACAGTACCGTCACACCCAGGAAGGCTTTCTAGGTCAGTAGCCTAGGCTGCGCTTGAGTATCTACTGGCAACAGCAACACAAACAAATAAACAGAGAGGCAGGCCCAGTGATGCCTGACTGCAGTCCCGGCACTCGAGGCTGACAGGAGCATTTCCAGCCCAAAGTCAGCCTGGGCTACGTGTGTAACAAGAGCCTGTCTCAAAAATAATTGTAAAAGGAAAAGCATGTAGGGACCTGGTATCAGAACTGGATCAGGCCATTTCTGCCTCTTGCTATTCAACCCGAAGTCAAGGATGGAGAAATCTGCTCTACCTCCTGATGGGAGGAATTTACAAAGACATTTGGTTAACAGTGTTGGGATTTGAAGGCCCCCTGGGGTTCACATATGTGAATGCTTAGTCATCAAGGAGCAGAACTAGTTGAAAATTTTAAGTGTGGCCTTGTTGGAGGAACTGTGTCACTGGGGGGTGGGCTTTGAGGTTTCAAAAGCCCATGCCAGGACCAATCACTTTCTGTCTCTGTCTGTCTCTCTGACTCTGAGTCACTCTGTCTCTGTCTCTCTTCATGTCTGCCTGTCTGTCTGTCTGTCTGTCTGTCTGTCTGTCTGTCTGTGTCTCTTTCTCTCTCCTATTAACCTATGGATCTGGATGTAGCCATTAGCTATTTCTCTGGTACCATACCTGTCTGCTGCCATGCTCCCGCCATGGCGATGATGGACTACACCCATGAAACGGAGCCACCAGTTAAATGCTTTCTTTGATGAGAGTCGCCGTGGGCATCGTGCCTCCACTGCAATGGAACAGTGAGCAAGACAAGTGTGGAAACAGGAAAGGTAGACGAGGGCCATCGACGTCTCTCACGTAGGAAACAGTTCCTCATGAGAATGTAGAGGACATCAGAGGGAGAGGCTGGACGAAAGTCATGACTCTCTGCAGATTATGAATTTGGAGTGGTAGGCTCAGATGTTGTCCTGTCAATCATTATCAAACAGTGATTAGGATTCTGAGGCTCCACAGCCTTGTCTAAGTTGGAAATCACCCCTACTTTGTGCTGTGAAATTGAACCCCTGGTGCGATGAGTCCTTTATGATCATGCGCAGACCTCTGCAAACTGATACAGTGAGTCTTCAGAATGGGTGGGAGGCTGTCATGGGATGGTGGAACACAATGGCCTTCTTCAAATACCGCCAGGTAATCACGTGGTGGAGAATGAAACAAAGAGGCCTGTGTCCCTGCTGAAGGATCAACGACAGAGAAGAGGGGAATAACTGGAGTAAGGCTACCCCACCAAAAGAGCAGTTGGTGTGGAGGTCCATCCCAATGTCATTTTAGGAGGGGGTGACTTCTTCCTCATCTGGGTCTTGGAGCCCAGCCTGAGTGACCATTCGCATCTAGAGAAGATCTCAAAAGAGGGCCACACAGATGGGGTGGGTGGCGTCGTCGCCCACGGCTCTTGAACAAGGGCCATCCACCAAGCACACTACTCAGTGTGAGGGCCCTGCTGTTCTGGAAGTTTCAGATCTCTGTTTAGTAATTAAAAGATTGTGACACCAGGCAGTCTGTCAGCACAGTGTGGTGTTGGGAATCATGTAAGGCAGTAGAAGCAGTTGTGCAATCTTTGCTTTAGCCAGCAGGTGGCGGGCTTTGTCTACTGATGATGACTGGTAATTTGAATCAATAACCCTCAGACAGACATTTAAATCCACTCCCACCCCCACCAGAGCCAGGGTTTCTCTGTGGCTTTGGAGGCTGCCCTGGAACTAGCTCTTGTAGACCAGGCTGGCCTCAAACTCAGAGATCGTCTGTCTCTGCCTTCCGAGCCAGGCTCAACATTTAAATCTTAAAGCCTCCCAATGCTTGGGCCAAGTATCTGTGTGTAAAATTTGGATATTTTGATCATGAGTTAAAAACTAAGCTCTTTTTTTACCTTTAAATCAGCAGCCACACCCAGGAATAACCCCAATGAGATCTCCTCCTTTGAATTGTATTGATTTCCTTGGATTATTGGTCAGGGAAGGGGTCTGCCACAGACTTTCCTGAATCAGTTAGAAGCTTGTCCTGTTTATCAAGTTTAGAAGGAAGGGCAGTCTCATCACCATTTTATTATTATTACATTGCTGGCATAACTTTGGTGCCTTTTTCTTTTTTTCAAATGGTTTTTAAACAAAAGAAAGAGCAATAAGACGAAACAAAAACCATCAACCACATTGAAGTTGGACAAGGCAAACCAACAGAAGAAAAAGAACCCTAAAAGAAGGCTCAAGAATCAGAGACCTGCCAAGTGGCACACGCCTTTAGTTCCAACACTAGGAGGCAGAGGCAGGCAGGTCTCTGAGTCTGAGGCTAAACTGAAAGCTGTAATACATATGCAGAAGGCCTGGGGCAGACCCACGTAGGCCATTACTTGCTGCTTCGGTCTCTGTGAGTTCTCTAGGTTTGCTCAGTTGATCTAGAGGGCCTTGTTTTCCTGGTGTCTTCCATCCCCTCTGATTCCTGCATTCCTTGTCCCTCCTCTTCTGACAGGTTCTGAGTTCTGGGGGTGGGGGAGATATAATGGAGACATCCCATTTAGGGCTGTGTGTTCCAAGGAGTCTGTGTATGTGTGTGTGTGTGTGTGTGTGTGTGTGTGTGTGTGTGTGTGTGTTGTCTGGTTCCCATCTTCACCAGGAGAAAGCCCCTCAGATAGTGGCTGAGTAAGTCACTGATCTGAGTATAGCAGAGTATCATTAGGAGTCATTTAAATGTTACTTTTACTTTTTTAGACCACTAGTATTTGGATTTACCCAAGGTCTCTGGGCTATCTAGTTTCTAAATCTTGATCACCCAAGCAGTATTGGTTATGGGTTCCATGTCATGGGGCTGGCCTTAAATCAAATCAGACATTAGTTGGTTACTCCCATAAGCTATGTGCCACCATGGCCCTAGCATATTTTGCAGGCAGGACAGATTGTAGATTAAAGGGTTTGTGTCTGGCTCAGTATTTTGTTTCTGTTTTGGTAGCCTGCAGAGTACTTTCCTATACCCAAAACACTAGAATACAGGGGTAAAGTTCTCATGCAGGCACCAGCTCAACTTCTCCATGTTCTGTGAGTTGTGTGAGTATTCTCTTCAGCAATGGGGAGAACATCCTATTGTCTTGGCAACAGCTTGGTTTCTCTGAGGATTGCCATGGAACTACTTTGGCCAATAGCTCAATTGGATGTAATCCAGTTCTAGCACTGGAAGCTTCATTTGGTGACAAGGGATGGTCAGCTGGGACTCTGTCTCCCTCATTATTTGGAGACTTCATTAGGAGATATATTAGAACGTCATTAGGGTCACATCATATATCTCCAAACAATCCTCAAATATCTATCAATTCTATTTATCTCACTCCACTTTCCCTCCCTCAACCCTATCTTTTTCCCCTCTTTCCCCACCAGATCCTCCCATTTCTGTCTTCCTACCCCAGTCCACCTATAAAATCTATTATTTCCCCCTCCCAGGAGATTCATGTGTCTCCCCCTAGTCCCTTCCTCTGGGTCTACAGATGGTAGCTTGGTTATCATTTAGTTAATGGCTACTATCCACATATCAGTGAATACATACAAATATGTGTCTTTCGGGGTCTGGATCACCTCACTTGGTATGATTTTTTTTTTCTAGTTCCACCCATTTGCCCACAAATTCCATGGTGTCGTTTGTTGCACCCTTCCCCCATGGGGGGGTCTGCTGACCAGCTTGTGACTAGGAACTTCTAGTAAAATACCTCTTGTCCCTTCCTCCCAGTATAGCCTGAATGCAAGTTCCTGTTGTCTGCCCATCCTTTGCCAGGGGGCCCTGGGAACGTGAGCTGCTGACCTTGGTAGTTTTCCACCATGCCTGCTACTGGTATTTAATGCTCCACTCCTGTTACAAGAAATGCCATTCTCCTTGCAAGAATGAGTCGCTGTCTTTGTCTTCATCTGGATCATTGTGAAGTGTTATAGTCCGAAACCTAACCGCACCAATCGCTACAATGGAGGTCCCACCGAGATCGGGAAGGAAGGGAAAATGCTAAAGAATTACTCTCAGATGCTGGCCAGAAAGTAAGGTAGGAGGGTGTAATTGGATAGGGGTACCAAGTTGGGGGTACTGTGTTATCCTCTAGCCTTCGCCCAATCTACTGAGATCCAGAAAGCAAGGGGTCACTGAGAGGAAGCTCTTGTTGAGTATAGGGGTACCAAGTTAGGTGTACTGAGTCAGGCCCCAAATGGAGGGTCAGCCCCCACAGAAATCCAGCCAGCATTCTCATTAAGGTTAGGAGTGAGTATATTAAATATGGGTGCTACTAGTTCCTACCCTCTTTTATAGGACCATTTGATCCAACTGTTAAAAAGTCAGGGCACCAATATCAGACATAAGACAGCTAAATCTTCTTAAAAACTATACATAAAGTCAATCCTTGGTTTTGTTCTCTGGTGATCTTAATTTCCTTGATTGGAACCAGGTTAGGGTGGACCTACAAAGAACTTTACATAAAGAAGGGTCAAATGCCATACCAATTGTTACCTTTTCTCTGTGGCATCTTGTTAAGAACACACTTATTAGTAATAATACGGTAGTGAAAGAGCAGGTCAAAAAAGCTAAAGATACTTTCATAGAAGCTCAAGACCAAGAGTCTGCTAGATCAATTCAAGCTTCCAATGCTTCCTCTTCTGGGTACTCTCCCTCTTTGTCAGGAGAGGGTTGATTTACAACCTACTTGGCAAAGTAGTTTTACTACTTGCAATATTAGTAAAAAAAAATAATAATCCAAGAACTTAAGGCATGTATGGCCTTAAGGCATGTACAATAACCAAGAATCCTGACAGTGGGCAATCTCAGACTTTTATATTGGTAACAATGAGTTAACCTGTGGTTTTCAGAGCAGCATTCCTTACCTGCAGAGTTTTATATTGGTAACAATAGAGTTAACCGGTGGTTTTCGGAGCAGTATTCCTTACCTGTAATGCTGCTCACACTCCCTTTTCATGTCCTATACCTGTGCAGCTGCTGCTACATGAGCAGGGGTCTGGTTTATCTCTGAAAGGCTAGTGGGAATATCCTTGTTACTCTATGATACTGTGAAGGGGACAGAAGAAAAGGCAAAACCAATCTCTTCTACACAGCCATGAGGCTCCTTCCCATCCAAGGGCCAGTGCACACCCCCAACCCCCCAAGGTAATTTCATCTGTGGACTCATTTTCTGAAAATAAAAGCAGAGAACCCACAAGGCATAATTAGGGATAGATCTGTTTATCTTTTAAAATCCTGGTTAGATTTATTCACTTTATTTTGTATGTGAGTGTTTTACTTCCATGTGTGTACATGAGGTCAGAAGAGGCCACCGGGTCTCCTGGAACCACCATGTGGGTGCTGGGAACTGAACCTGGGTCCTCTTATAAAGAAACTGGTGCTGTTAACTCTGAGCCACCTCCCCAGGCCCTGGCTATGTTTAAGACTATTTCTGAGGTTTGCAAATGTTAAAAGCCCTTCTCTTCCAATGTCTAAGCCATAAGACACTGCCATTAGACACATGGATGGGGAGTGACGTAAGAGGCAGCACACAGAGGAAGGATTCTAAACAGTCTGGGTGTTCCATGTGCAAATGGATCAAAGTCTGTGTGTACAGGGTGTGTGAGTGCTCACATGGAGACACCTCAGCTGGTTCCTCAGGTGCTAGCCACCTGATTTTCTGATACAGAACTCATGGTCTAGAACTCACCAAGTAGGCTAGGTTGGCTAATCAGCAACCCAAAAGATGCCTCTCCAAATGCTGGGATTACAAGTGTTCGACATTACAAGTGTTCAAAACTATGTCTCGGTTGTTTTTGCTTGTTTTTTGTTCTGTGGGGGGATTGAACTCAGATACTCATGATTGAAAGGCAATACTGCATGAGCCATCTTCCCAATTCCAAACCATGATCAAATTTGAGGCTCACCATTAGTGACCTTACAATAACAGCAAACAGCAGAATTGCCCGAGAGTTGTATTATCTTCCTGTTGCCACTCAAATCAGTGACATAACTGCACTGTGGTCCAAAAAGCTACTGTGGATCTACACAGCAAGAATACTAGGAGAGGATAGGCATGGTGGTACACACCTCTGAACCCAGCACTCAGGTGGCTGAAGAGGCAAGACCAGCCATGAACTGAGACCAGTCTGGACTACATGGTGGTTTTTTTTTTTTTTTTTTTGAGATGAGACTGGGCTACAGAGCAAGACTCCCAAGACCCCCCACCCCACCCCCACCACCACCACAACAACCAGTACACATTTAGGTGAGATTGACATTTTATTTGTTTTGTGGAGCTAAGGAGGAAACTCAGGACCTTGCACATGCTCTCACAGCACCTCTCCACTGGTCTAAATCCCCAGGCCACTCATAAAACACACTTCAAATGGAGAACAGGCATGACAACTTTGAGTTGATCCTATTTCAGCAAGTTCTGGCTAGTAGGACTTAGTGTGATGCAGCCTTTTGGTTAGCTATGCGTGGTCTTAAAAGATGACTCCCTGGAATAGTTTATTGACTGTCATCCTTGTAATACAAAGGAATTACTATTTGTCAAAAGAAGATCCCCTCTTGGGAATAAGCCCTTTTGGAAACTGGCTTCACAGAGTCTGGATAAACAGCAATAGGTCCCGTTGATCTGACACGGGTCTCAAACCATTGCTATACCATTTAGTGTAATGAAAGAACACGCTGTGCTGAGAAACACATCTAAAATAAAAAGGCCCTTGGTAACATCACTCATAGGCTAACTAGAACTCAGCCTGTAAGGCTTTTCAGTCATTCACAGCCCAGAGGCTGAGTTTGAGAGGTGCAGTAGGAAAGCACGCAGGTCACTGCACCGTAGCCCGGCCTGCAGAGCGGGTTTCCAGACGAGGCCTCTTGCTGCTGTGCTGCTCTTCCTTTGTAGACCTGCGCCTCAACACACCGTCTAGCATGTAAGAATAACTTCATGTCAGGAAGCACACACAGAAGCCACGGGGACTTGTCCCAACCATGAGGCTGGGAGGACAAATCATGCTAACGGTAAAGGAACAGGTATTTTATCTTGACCTTCAACTTCTCACCCATCTCAACATCCCACACTCTAAAATGCACTCAGTCTTTATTAATTCTAGACAGCTCACAGATCTGCTAGTCCTTGGAAAACTAGATTCACTCACCAATGGGTAGCACATAACCCACATGACTTTCTGGGGGCAGGGAGTCATCATTCATCTAAAAGAGACACAGACTCACATTCCAGGCCCCCAGAACAGGAAGCTTGCCTTTGGCAGGGGCATGCCAGGAGAAGGACTGGCGTTTGGTTTCTAACAGTGTTTTACTGGCACCGTAACGTACGTGTGTTTAAAAGATATGAAGAGTGTAAAACCCAATGAGTTTGGTGTAAACACACATCTGTGAATCCACCAGTGAACGTATCCACCACCTGCAAGTTCCCCTCCACCCTCTACTTCCAGCTTCTTGATAAAACTGCCATAACTATCCTCCCAGGGGGAGCTGGAAGCCCTACCCTTTTGTGCTATATTTCAAACACTCAAAATGTATTTACAGTTTAGCCAGACAATCAAACAAACATTGTCTTGCTTAAATCTGTAGCAGCTTTGTATGGGGACTAGAGAACATCCTATCCAAAACAACTCTACCACCACTAATTCCCACAAGCTTTGACTTCTCAGCCTGACCCCTTTCAGCTCACCCAGAGGTACTTCTTAAATACTTTTATCATGTATGTGAAACAATGCACTGCTTGGCTTCCTCTTGAATATTCTTTCTTGTTGTTTTTGTTTGAGACAGGGTTTCTCTGTGGTTTTGGAGGCTGTCCTGGAACTAGCTCTTGTAGACCAGGCTGGTCTCGAACTCACAGAGATCAGCCTATCTCTGCCTCCCGAGTGCTGGGATTAAAGGCGTGCGCCACCACATCCAGCCTTCTTGAATATTCTACCGTTTGTCATCAGCAGTTTACTGTAGCCACAGATCATTTATGTCACTTCCCAGTAGATTCACACTGTGTGAATACACTACATATTTCTTTAAGAATCTAACCTCTTAAGAGAAACTTTCATGCCACTTCCAGCATCTGCTCTGAAGAACAACATTACATGGAACTTTCTGTCACCGATACACGACACAAGTTCCTCCATGGCTTATACTTACAAGCTGACTTGCTGGGCCATGGGATGTACCATGTGGACTTTTACAGATAATCTCTAATCTAGACAATGTGGCTTAAAATTCCAGCTCTGCCCACCATACACAGCAACTCTGAACACTCTTGCTCACTAGGCCCTGGCACCCTTGGTTGTGTTCTCTGAAAATGCGCGAGTTTACTCATGGATTGATTATCAGACATTTGTCTCTGCTGCTATGAAGTCCTTGCTAGGAACGTATTCTAATTTGTCAGTTATTTTCTCTTATACTCAGCATTTATCTGTGTCCTAAACAATATTTAGAATTTTTTAAACAAAAAATCCCACCTTTTAAGTTATCTTTTCCTCTACTCTTTACTTCCTGGGATTTAGTCTTGAGTATTATTAAGAGCTCATCATGTTCTATATGAGCAACCCACTTGCCAGCAGTATGCAGTAGGTAGTCTATTGTTCTGATGTAACCCTCAAATATCAACAGTGTGCCTATTGTAAACCAGCAGCTTACCTTACTACTGTTTAACAACTACTTTTCATTTCTCCACATTTCATTTTCAAAATTGTCTGATCCTTTTTCAGAATACTTTGTTCACCTTTTTTTTTTTTTTTTTTTTTTTGGTTTTTCGAGACAGGGTTTCTCTGTGGCTTTGGAGGCTGTCCTGGAACTCGCTTGGTAGTCCAGGCTAGTCTCGAACTCAGAGATCCGCCTGCCTCTGCCTCCCGAGTGCTGGGATTAAAGGCGTGCGTCACCAACGCCCGGCCTTTGTTCACATTTTTGACTATGCTGTACCCCTAAAACACAATCCTCCTGTCTCAGTTTCCCTGGAGCAGAGATTAAATGTGTACGTCAGTACATGTAGATGCCTCACAATTACCCTGTCTGGTAGTTCCGGCACAAGTCCCCAGGTCTAACTGCAGAGCTGGCTGCCTTTGTTCACTCCATGCATGGAGTCCACTCTCCTTAACATCTGTTGGCTTGTCAGTTATGATGTCAAGTCTCATCCCGTGAGTCTATGCTGATGCTGCTTCCCCTTAGAGAAGACTGCGTCTGCTTCTGTTGAGGGACTCCTGGGAGCACTTGAGTGGAAGCCAGGGCCTTCAAGGCTGAAAGCCTGAAAGCAGCCTCAGGCTCAGTTCCCCACCTTTCAGCACATCTCCACTGACTTTTTCGGCAGCTTTCTCGGCTGTCCTGGGTCACCTCTGACTTTAGTGTTTGCGTACTTTGCTACTCCGAATCTAGCAACATGTCCCTCCTACCTTTATTTCTTGAGGGAACTACGGATCTCTGGACATTTCCTTTTCTATCTTGACAGTCTGTTTTTAAAAAGTGCTTTATTTGGGCTGTTTCTACAGCACAGGATACTTAGGACAGTCATTCACAGTCCTACCTCCAAGTTTAAAAGGGAACCACACACTGTGTAAGTTCATGCCTATGAAAGGGTCAGCAGAGAAAAATCCATAAAGCTGCTAGCATTGACTAGGCTGAGGTAGGAAGGACTGGTGACTACAACGGTATCATGTTTCTTTGTACAGTAATGAACCACTGTGGTGCTGGGTACATAGCTCTGAATGTACAAAGGTCCAGTAGTTCTGTTCTTTAAAGGGTGAATTCATGTAAGTAAATTATACACTAAGAAGCTGTTCCATAATTGAAAAGGAAATAAGAATATCATTTATTGGTATAAAATTCTTGTTTAAAAATGCATCAAAACGTAAGCTGAGCTTAATGAACTGTCACAAGCAGCACACAGTTGCCTGGGTGATTAAGAACACTGCCTGATAACCAGCAGCCTTCCTTGTCCTCTCGACGTCACCTGCAGGCATGTCTTCCTCCTCCTGAGACGCAGGTGTGGGACATCCTGGACACGGGCCCTTAGCTGATTTTAAGTGGCACATGTCTTCTGTTCATTTGCACCCTCTCAGAGGGATCTTTTGATGGACAGATGCTCTTAATGGACAGACAAAGGAATACGTCTTTCTACAGCAGCACTCTACATTCTCTCCCTAACCACAGCAACGCTCTCACTGGCCCTTAAACACCTTTGCTTGCTGTCACATCTTTTATTTCTTAATAAAATCTTGAACAAAAATACATTAGTTATGTATTTTTTCCAGATTGTAAATAATAAATAAGACATTCAAGTTTTCATAGAGACCTTTGTACTTCTGGATTTTTAAAAAATAATCAAGTGGTTGCTGCTCTTAAGAAAATAGACAGGAGTCTCTACACAATCACAACCAAGCTACTATTTCAAAGTAAAACTGCAAAGTATGATGTTCAAGATCATGCACTTATGGAATTTTAAGAACTTTCAAAGATAGATTACATTCAATATGTTTTTTTTCTTAATATGTAATTAATAAATGTGGAGACTAGTGACTCCTTGTGGTAACTTTTGCTTAATTAGGTTATTGATCTAACAGATCTTTCCAAACTCGAGCAGCCTGGGCCACTGTGGCTTTACTCTGCAAGAACACAGATGCCCGCACACACCGCATTAAGTATTCATAGTTCTCTCTCTCTCTCTCTCTCCCAAGCAGCTTTTGCACTGGTATAGAAGAGTGTTGTTGCCCACTGTTTCAAACAAACACAGCTTACACATTCAGTTTGTACAGTCGTTTATATTACAGGAGTAGTTTGCAAGCAGAGCTTCACACCGCTTCTCACATACAGCACACATGTCTATGAACAAACTGAGTGCTGAACCTAATCTTTAGAAAAGAATATCCTGATCTACCCACATGGGTCCATCACCTGATGTTAGACTCTCGCTCGCTCTCTCTCCTCAGCACCACAGCCTCAACAGAACACTTAGAAATACTTACTTTCTCTCCTTTCGGGCTCATTTGGGTCGAGACTATAAGCTTCAGATGGATTCAACTGCCACTGTGGGAGGTACAAACACTTTATTTATATGTTTAAAGTAACTTAATAAACTGCATATCAGTACCTTGCTTTGTTTAAAAGTAAAAGAAATGGAGTTAGCACATCTATGTGTACATGCCTAAGACACTGACCTTGAATGACACTGAATCAGAGGAGATCATCTGAAACAGATTTGTAGGTGATAAAAGACTAGAGAAGTGTCACGGGGTGAGTTAGAATCTGCACACCCATGTTGAACACCACAGCCTGTCTAACTCTAGGACCTACCGAGGTGTTTCTTTATGTTTGTTACTATTGCTATTTCTATTATTTTATCTTTATATCCCCAGTGTTATCAGAGTTCCTGGTGTTTGACAAACATTTGGCCAGATCATATTAGTGGAAGAAACATTTCTGAGTCACATTTCCCTGCAACAGTCTTCCCATGGTTCAGCATGAGAATTAAAATACTGCATTACCTAGATTTTGTCCTCCATCAAGCCTGCCACAGCATGGTATCAGACACACTTGGCTAAAAGGATCTGAGAGGAGTGAGGTGTGTGTTAGCAAAGAGGGAATCCACCAGGTAGTCAGATGAATTGGCATCAATACTCTGTGTTGTAGGGATATTCTTCTATATGCACTGTCTCAGGCAGCAGGCAGGCCCTTCAGTTTCTGTAGAAGCTGAGGATGGTGGTCATCTCCTCCTCACTCAACTGGAAGTCAAAGTTCTCATGTATGTATGTGTGCTGGTGATACAGACTTGAGGATCACTACCACAGTCCTCTGGATATGGAACCAAATCAGAGCCTGAGCTGATGTTTTTCCTGTGCTTTGTAGAAGTCTCTCCAATCTTGGGGCTCTCTAGTACTTAATGGTCCTCTGGATTAACCGAAGTCCTGTCTGGAGAGCCCAGGGGGCTATAGGCTATGATGCTGACACCTTTGGAGTGGCAGTATTAGATCAGCCTGTCCAGGATGAGGTGTGGGTGGCAGTCAGCCTGGTTGTCCTCTGGCTTATGTTTCAGTGCACGTTTGTTCAGGAGCCTTTCAATCTGGTAGTTGAAGTTGGAGACACTAAGGACTTTATTTAACTCTTCATTTACCAGTTCTCCCACATGCCCAAGAAGGTTATTTTACTGGTGAGAACATTGATTTTATTATTTTAGGGGAACAATTTCTTTCTAGGCTGAAGTCCCTATGGCTACTGAATAAGACAGAGGTCCAAATAATCCAGTTTCAGATCTAGAGGGTCTTCTGAAAGGCTTCCTTCAGCAGCTTTCTTTCAAAGCAGGTGGACCACAAATTGCTGATGATGAAGTCTTCTCACTTCACATCCTTCTCTTTGATCTTACCTTGGATGCCTTCTCCCTCTTCGTTCTTGTTATATAAGCATGTGCAGTCAATGTGGTAACATAATGCAATAATGGTCACCTTCCTGGCTTTCTTGACCTGGTCTGGGGAAGACTTCTAGGCACCCAGGCCCATGACAGCCATCTTGGCTTTGGTACTGAGCTCCATGAAGGTGCAATGGTTGCAGAAATTTTTCTGAGAGTAGATGTCTGTGTTATTTGATGTTGCTGTTGTTGGTGGTGAGGTGGTGTGTGTGTGTACGTTTCAGATGTGTATGTCTGCATGCCCATGTACTGATCAGACGAGATGTCAAGCATCCTCTTCTGTTGCTCTTCACCTCATTCCCTGGAGACAGAGTCTCTCACTGAACCTGAAGTTCCGTTTTTCAGCCAGCCTGGCAGCCAGCAATCCTTAGCAAATCTCCTCTCTTTGAGTCTTCTTTCACCCAGCTCTGGAGTTAAAGGCACTCTTGCTCATGCCCAGTTTTTATGTTAATTCCAGAGATCCTAACTCAGGTCCTCATGCTTGCACAGCGAGCACTCTTCCCCACTGAGCCATTTCTCCAGCCAGCCTACTAAATTTCACACTAGCTAAAGAAGGCCTGAGTTAGTCACTTCTAAAAATAGGATGGCTCAGGTTAGCCCCAAGTAAGAGACAACAGGGTAAGCAGGTGACTCAATGGTAAAGTGCTGGTTGCATGAGGACCTGAGTTCAGATCTCTTGTACCCACACAGATGCCAGGCACAGTGGTGAGTGCCTGTAACCCCAGAGCTGGGGATTCACTAGGTCCAGATTCAGAAAGAGATCCTGTCTTAGAAATCGAGATGGAGAGTAATAGAGAAAGATGACATCAATCTCTGACCTCTATACGAGTGTTCATCTATAAGCTCACACATAACACACACACATATGACTTTTAAAAGTGTAATATAAGAAGTTATATAAGAAATTTTCAAAACAAAGGCATGTTTTGAAATACACCAAACCACCAAAATCTATTAATTTGAGCAACAACAGTATATATCAGTAACTCTAAACTTTCATTTCAAAATATTTGTAGAAAGGTTTCTTTATAACTATAAAAATAGAGGTAATGTAGTTATCCAAAAAGGAAATAATTATATAAGCTAGGTATTCAGGTTGGATATGTTGGATTATTAATCTTTTGTGAACTTTTAACAACATAGAATACAGTAACATGTTGGCAGTGGTATTTATAAGTTACAGAATAATACACATTTTGAAGTGTTCCTAGTCTTCTATAGTGAGCATATATTGCATTAATAGCATACATACACATGTGTACAGTACATGTATGCTCTAGCTCTCTATGCTCAAACAGTATATAACAGGAACATAAGGCTGAAATTTTTAAACAGTTCTTTATAAACTTTTCTACTCATTGCACATTCTAGACTATTAGTGGGGCTTTAGGTGCCAGGATAGGGCCCTGGGTGACAAAGGGGATTCTGTAACCCTGCACAAGATAGCTCTCCCAGACCATCACTGGGGTAGCAGGAACCTTGGCTGGAATCTTGCATTCACTGTAGCAGGGTCTCACTTTAATTCTTGATTCTGTGGCTCTATCATGCTCATCACATTGTGGAAACAGAGGGCAATTTGTTATCAGTCAACAACCTGGGAAAATTTTTTGCAGAATTCTTACAACTTTACTGTGTGCTTGAGAGCATTCCAAAGTAAAACCCTTTTTAAAAGCCTAAGTAGAAAGAAGTATGTCAAAAATTCTGACTTTTCCATGAACCACCTCTATCCCTTTTAAAAAATATTAAGTATGATGATGGGAGGAAGTCTTTTGTACATGTATGTCTTATTGGTTTATGAATAAGCACTGTTGGCCAACAGGGAAGCAAGATAGGTGGGACTAGGAGTTGAGGAGGATTCTGGGAAACATAGTAAAGAGAAGTTGCCATGTGATCCAGGCAGCCAGTGACAGCAGGGTAGAATCAGTATATAAGCAGGGAGAAGCAGGAAATCTTTCTTCTCTGCGGAGATGTTGAGCAGATGCAATGTAGACCCTGATGGAGTAAGAGGCCTGGACCTTAAGGCCACAAGGAAATATGGCCAGGAAACAAGCCAGGCCAGAGAAAACCTCATGTAACAGTATGACATTGTCCTTTTTCTGCAATTTCTCTCATGAGAATGTGCATACAGTGTGTTTGTGTGGTGTGAGTATACTTAAATTAGTTGCACTTCTATCCACCATT
Organism: Mesocricetus auratus; assembly: GCF_017639785.1. Taxonomy (NCBI): domain Eukaryota; kingdom Metazoa; phylum Chordata; class Mammalia; order Rodentia; family Cricetidae; genus Mesocricetus; species Mesocricetus auratus. The sequence goes on along the minus strand of NW_024429269.1, from coordinate 8,912,991 downwards.
CCAAGCCCAGAGAGATGCATCAAGACTTCTAAGGTCAATGCACAATTCTGTAAAGCTGTAAACACATGTGCAGGGCAGCGATCATCGGGTGAACATTTATAGTTTGGTAACTTGTATATATAAAAATAAACTCAATGATGATAAGTCACTCACAGTCCTAAAAAAGTGAGAATCACTAGTTCACAATGTTCAGCAGGTTACCAAACAAGAAGTACACTTTGGGAAAGATGCATGTACTTACTGTAAATTTGCGAACACCCTCAAGCTCCCCAAACTTCATGTAAGAGATGTCTGCTTTCTTTTTTCCAACATCCACATCCCCAGCATAGATCTGCTTTATGCCTGCACCTTTAATTAAAGGTACACATTCATCACAAGGGCATTTTGTCACAAAAATCATGCTGCGTTCTTCTGGCTTTATATCTTGACACCTATAAAAATTATAAAATATTACAAAAGCTATTGTGAAAAAGCAAGTGAGTTTTTGGAGAAATCCTTAAACTTTACATTTGAGGTTTTGTAAAACAAGTTTGCAGTATTACGAATAATGATCAAATCATATTCTTGCTAAACTAGCAAATGTCCAAAATATGCAAAAATATGACAATAACTGTAACTGAAATTCACTGATTGCAAGGTAAGCCAGTGGTACGTTTGGCATCATAGTAAAAAGGAAGTGAGAACAGACAATGGGGGAGGGAGAAATAAGTGCAGACACAGAGGGAGGTCCTTTCCGGATATGCACTTTACATGGTATTAGAGAATGGGGTTCAGTTCCCCAAGAGCTGAGTACCTGTCTGACTGTCCTTAAGCCACCACAGCAGCTGAAAGACCAAGCTCTACCAGGATATACACTGATAGCTGCTTCCTTAACTGATGTAAGTACTGATGTCCAGTTTTGAGCTACAGTTCTCTCAACCTCCCCAACATAACTTTTAAAAAATGTTTTGGATATGATGTATAACCTTTGTACAGAATAGAGCAAGTGAACCTGCACTGCAGATGATGGGAGTGAAGCAGAAAATATTCTTGGTGTGCGCTATGGTAACTTGGACTAAAGAGGCTCTCCTGTGGCTACAAGGACTGTAGCTCGGGGTCCTGTGCACTGACTGTCCTCAGTCAGCTGTCTTCAAATATGCACCTTCTCTATCCATCTTGCTGAGTGAGCTTTGTTCCCAATTGACTTGCTGAAGACAGCAGAAGCCTACAGAGATTGTGCCGAAACCGACCTGCTACCTAAGGAGTCTGCACTGTTGCTCTATGAACACCTGCCCCCACCCCCACAACTGCCTCCCAGCAGTCTAAACTCAGGGTTCACCATTACCCCATCCCACCCCACCCTGCATCACACTGTCTCACTCTACATTCTAGTCAACTGGATATGAATGGCTGTAACACATGAGAACTCCTCTTCTAGGGTGGTTTCCCTTCGAAGCCATGTCCCCAGGAATCCGCTCCAGCCCAGCTCAGATGCCAGCTTTCCCGGGTAACTCCTGTTTTGTCCACAGCAGCTGGATGCCCACAACACTGCCTGCCTCATGAAGCCCTACACATTAGGAGGCTAGAACCTATCTGCATGTGTGGTTTGAGTCTTGTGTGTTCAGAGAGTCGTGGAACTTTAGGAAGTGTATTCTCATTGGACAAAGCAGGTCACTGGTGTCTGGCCTTGAATTTTATAGGTAAGCCCCACCACTTTCTGTCCACCCTGCTTCCTGACTACAGAGAGAACCTGAGCAGCCTTCCCCACCATGATCCACTGTATCCCTTTGCATAAAGATGCTTCTTGTCACACAACATGAGAAATAACTAATATGACATGCCCCTGCTCAGGAGCACCCCCAGGACGGGAGCCATGTCTTACTCAGCCTGTAGTACTCTGGCCCCACCCTCTTAGTGGTAGGTGCTGAGGAGTTTAGCAAACATAAGCTAACCTCAGAAGGAGGGAGCTCTAGCTGTAATCTCTGACAAAGCATCTCAATTTTTTTCTGAGTATTTCATATGGATTCTGTACCTCATACTCCTCCCCCTTTCACTCTCTAATTCCTTCCACTCCTCAAATTCATGATCTCTTATTCTTTCATTTTAATTTTGTGTGTGTGTGTATGTGCACATGTGTTTATAAACACAACCTGCTAAGGTCATTTAGTGTTGCTCATATGTTTGGGGCTGAGCTCTTAGGATTGGAGAGCCCATCAGAGGGCTCATCCATGGAGAAGACTTCTCTTTCTCTTCACAGCTATTACTTGCCTGTTGCTCTTCTAGGGGATGAAGCCCTGTGAGAATTTCCCCATCCTCACTGACATGTCAGTTAGTGGTATAACTGTTCAAGTTCCATTCCGTCAACAACATTGTTGGGATTTCCTGGGTGCAGCTTCCCTGTCAGGTATCCAGACGACACTGACTCAAGCAGACATCCTGCCCCAGTCCTCTCAAACAGAGGCTCTCTAAAATACTTTAGTTAATAATAAAGTCTGGATGAGTGTTGGCTAGTTTTATGTCAACTTGACATAAGCTAGTCACTGGAGAGCAGGAGCCTCAATTGAGAAAATGTCTCCATAAGTTCAGGCTGTGGGAAAACCTGTAGGGCATTTTCTTGACTCATGATTGATGGGGAGGGTCCAGCCCATTGTGGGTGGGGCCAACCCTGGGCTGGTGGTCCTGGGTTCTCTAAGGAAACAGACTGAGCAAACCATGGGGAGCAAGCCAGGAAGCATCACTCCTCCTCCCAGCACTCCTCCATGGCCTCTGCATCAGCTCCTGCCTTCAGATTCCTGCCCTGCTTGAGGGCCTGTCCTGACTTCTTTCAGTGATAGATCACAATGTAGAAAAGTGTACTAAATAAATCCTTTCCTCCCCCACTCGATTTTGGTCGTAGTGTTTCATCACAGCAATAGTAACCCAAACCAAGCCAGTATTTCATAAATGTAACAGAAGTACTCTAAATTTGGAAAACAATCCAAAAAGAAATAGCTGGCCAAGTCCCTAAGGACAAACTTCCAATAGTTTGCTACTAGAGAGAGTAGCAAGAATTTCTGAAGAAATGGGAAGAGCTGGGAAATCTGTGACCATAACCTCCAGTCTAGGAGCAGGACCAAGCTTTATCAAAATTCTATTTCTGAACACATCTCTTAACAGTTTTAAAAGACAGACAAATGGCAACAAAAGAAAACTAGTTCCAATCAATCTCTGCTATATTTTCAAGGAAAGAAGGTTAAAAATATCTCATACCTAAATGTCAAAGCATTCTGCTCGGCATGTATGATGTATCTGAACTTCCGTATTTCTCTGTCCTTATGCTTGTCATCCATGTGGGGGAAGTCAGCATACTCAGAGCCAACGGGAAAGGCATTGTAACCACATCCTACGAAGTACATAGCTCCAGTTCCATCACAGCTTCTCTGCAAGGGTCAGCGAGTGTGTGAGTGTCAGCAATCTGAAAGGCACTTGGCCTTCATAGTTCATGTAGAGAAGGTGTACTACATTTCTACAACAAATGGAGCCCCTGGGAAATATAAGGTCTGCGCTGGAGTAATGACTGAGCTGGCAAAGGCATGTGCCAGCAAGCCTGGTGAGCAGAGTTCAATCCTGGAACCAACGCGGTGAAAGGAGAAAATGACTGTGCGTCTTTATGCAATATATCCCCTATCACAAATAATAAATAAGATTGAAAAACTGAATACAGTATCAGATCTTCTCATGTCCACTACCCTTAGGTGACCTCAAGGTTGTCTTCAACGTTAGCAATGAAAAACATTGTCTTCAACTTATAAATGATTTTACTTGACCTAGACAGTTCTTTCCAAGCAAACCATAAATTCCAGGGATCAAAAGCCATGTTTTATACTTTGTTTCCACCCCCCTTTTGGCACACATTAGACTGCTACGAATACAGATGTATTTGTAAGTAACTAAGAATTCTTACCCTCTGTATTACACTACTGGTTAATAAGTCAGAAAACATAAAAATATTTTGAACAATTTCTGTTGCTGGGCTAAAAATGTGCTACTGTGATTTAGTTGAAAATAAAAAATGAACTTTCCTTTAACCTTCCATGTTTCTAAAAATCATATGAACATGCGACCACAGAACTCACCTGGTGACTCTTATTTCTCTTGATCAAGGGTATATTAGTGTTAATATCATTGCTGTATCAACTATTGGGATGACAACTGCTCACTGACAGTGTCTATAATAATTTAGAATATGCTATAGATCTCACTAAGTATGCAAGTGGTAGCAATCACTATAGATGTGACAGACAGAGGTAGATACATCATTGTAAAGTATAATAAGAATCATTGTTATCTGAGCCAACAAAAGCTGTCAAATATTTCATCAAAAAGTTCGTCCTATTTACCAAATGCCAAACATCATGCAGCTCTCATTTCTTTTTCTAACTATTTGTATGCATGTAAGTACTCACTGGATATCAGACTCGGGGGCCTCAAAAATGCAGAGTCAGCACTCCACAACTAAACAATAACTCCCAGCACTGCTTCCATTGCTTAACCTTGAAACTACCTATTTCACTTGTCAGAAAACTGAGGTCAAGAAAGACTAACCATTCAAGGCCACAGTTAGTAACATAGCTGAACTGAACCTCACACACCTTTCAATACTACAGGTAAGCAGAGACAACTCCCCACAAAGCAGTGCATATCCAGATGCTACGCTGAGTATCTTGCTGAGCATCCACTTAACATCAACCAGAGCTCCAGTCACAGGCCAGGTGTATGGTGCTCTAACACAGCTGCAACCCAAATAGCTACCTGCATGAGCCTTACCTGCAACAGGTTGGGACTAGCGGCAACTTTAATTGGGGATGTGTGTATGTAGGAATCATACCAAATGCTATGAGAACTTTTGGTGGAGAACCTATTCTAGTAGGAGTTACCAGTAGGGTGGTAGTTATTAAATGCTTCTTAATTCTGGTTCCTCCTAAATCATAACTCTGAATTCTCATCATTCCTTTTTGTTAATCTAATCTCTATTTTCCTCTTGTCCAACTTCCTTTCATAACATAATATTTATAATATTCTTGGACTGTACTGTCTAATACAATAGCCACCAGGCATCATGGTTAATCTAAATTAGATGTTGGAAATACAAAATATACACATAAGTTTGAGGACTGATATAAAAATGTAGACCATTTACTAATCATTTTATGTTGTCTATATGTTGAAATGTTTTGATATTTTTTACTAAATTGACTAAATACATATAATATGTTTTACTTATTTTTAACTGATCCATGAAAACCTCACAACTATCTATGGAGTACATGGGATGCTTATGTCAGATTAAACCTATCTATTTATTAATTACCTACTGCTTATGATGACAGTATTCAAACTTGTTTCTTCTTGAAATATACAGTAGTACATGATTATCATCTATCATCTAGTCAGCTTGCTATGTAATGGCCACCAGTACGTGGCACTCCTTACTGCTAACAGTAATTTAGTCCTCACATCAACCTCACACACCCCACCCTCCTGCTTCTCCCAATCTCTGATAATCATCACTGGGCCCTCAACTTCTACTAGCCATTTACATCACACACACACACACACACACACACACACACACACACACACACACACACACACACACACACAGTGAATCAAATTTCTTTTCTGTGCCTGCCTTATTTCACTTAACATCCATATTGCTGCAGATGACGGCATCCATTGTGCATGTGTGCATTTGATGGAAGATGTCATTCTATAAATATGTCTTTCTTACTGATTGATAAATAAAGCACTGTTGGCCAATAGGGAAGCAAGATAGGTGGAACTAGGATTCGAGGAGAATTCTGGGAAATATAGTCAAGGGTGGAGAGTAGCCATGTGATCTCCCAGGAGGAGAGGATGCATCAGGAGGGTGTCCTCGGAAAGATAAGACCTTATAAAAATATATATTAGTAATTATGGGTTAATAATTAAGTCAGAGCTAGCCAATGAGAAACCAGAGCAAACGGCAAACAGCTTCATTATTAATACAGTGTCCTGTGTGTTATTTGGGGACTGAGACAGCAGTGGAACCCAGGCAGCTGGCAGGAAGAATACATGTTACAAACATTTGTTTATCTATTAATTAGCAGATGAACACTGAGGTTGATTTTAACTCTTTTCTTTATCGTTTACTTTTATTTGCCTATTTTACTTTTTAAACACAGCTCCTAGAAAGTGTAAAGTTACTTACATGGGTGGCTTTAATTTCTACTGGTTAGTGCTATGGGAACGTGCACACTGCCTAAAGGATAAAGTCCACATTCTTCATAGGTCTACAGTGTTCCCCATGGTCCAGTATAATGCTATACTCACTTTACACAGGATTTTGGCACCCAGTATGCCAAGTCACATCTATTTTACAGCATCTCTCTCCCATGCCTGCCTCTGCATTTTCCTCCTGATCTGCCCTGATTTCTCCTGATGACCTCTCACTCATTCTTCAAGAATAACCAAATTCCAAAATTGCAGAAGCATCTCCAGTATTTCTTTAGACAGAGTACAAGTCCTCCTCCATGAGTTAGCAATATCAGTCATAATTACACTTACATGGTAGTCCTTTCAACTTCTTTGTTTCCATCACTCCCTACAAGGTCATGAAAGCAGAGAATGTGATATTTAAATCCCCATTGTTGGGCTGGTGAGACGGTTCAGCCAGCAAAGCACCTGCTGTCATCTCTGGGACCCATGTAGTGAAGGACAAATGACTATCAAAAGTTCTTTTCTGATATCTATGTAGGTGCTGTGACATTCATATTCCCTCCTAAAGAAAAGTGTAATTTAGAGAACTGGACCTGATAATTGGGTCCATTGCTATAACAAACCCTATTATGTGGCTCTCAGGCTTTAGAATTGGTCTGCTGGTGGAATGTGGGAAAGTTTTAGGCTAGAAAATTCCTTGACTACTGTAAGTAGAGCATGATAGGCTATTCTGGTGGGACCTTGGAAGACAAAAGGGCTTTGAAAAACAAAAAAAACAAAAACAAAAGTGCTAAGAAACAAAACAATTAGTGAGGCCTGGCTTATAACGTTTCCTATGGATCATAGATTCTAGCAGGAGCTAGGCCAGATGCCGATATTGTGACATCATAGAAAAAGTATGGCTGTTTTCTTCCCATACCCTGAGAACTTGGTTGATGCTAAATTTAAAGACATTATACATAATTTGTTTGGTGGAGGTTATTCCAAGACAGGATGGCATTTGAGCTGTAGAATGGTTACTGCTCAATGCTCTCATTCAGTGAGAAACAGCAGAGTGCAACAAAGGAGAAGAACATGAAGCTTGACAGAGCGAGTAGGTTTAAAGTTTCAGGTAAGGAGAGTGTAGATGACAAAGCATCAATGGTTGGTAAAGAGTTCATGTTATTAGAGAGAGCTGGTGGACTGGCTACTTTCTAGTCAACTTGGCAAAACTAGAGTCCCCTGGAATGGGAACCTCAGCTGAAGAGCTGCCTCCATTAGATGGTCTATGTCTGCGGGACAGTGCATCCTTAGGCAGGTGACACTGGGTATATAAGAAAGCTAGAGGAGCATGCGACAGAAAGCTGGGAGTAAGCACCACTCCTCCATGGTGTCTACCTCAGTCACCCCTGGAGTTCCTGCCCTGACTTCCCTCAGTGACGGGATGGGACCTGAGAGTTAAGCTGAAGTAAACCCCTTCCTCTCTTAAAAAGTCATTAAAAATATTTAAATTGCCCCAGGGCTCACTGTGGCAGTATTCATCTCACAGTTGAGTACTGTGCTAAATGGATGAACCTTGAAAATTGTTGAGGGAAGGGCAGACGTTTATACAACTTTGTAAAACGTATTAATACAAAAACATTAATATCAACTAGTTAATACAATACAATACTCAGCAGGTTAGACAGCATGAGCTGTAGTTGTTATCACTCAGATGGTGGAGGGAATGATGGATTGAGCTCAGCAGTGTCTGGGCAACAAAATAAGGCTCTGTCTCAAACATCAAACTGCAGCATCTTGAAGACTGACTACACACAATCCAGGTTAAATAGTTAAATAATTCTCTTCATACTTACAGATTTCCCTTCTGCCCAAATGACAGCTCCAACTCCTGTTTTATGATCCTCTGAAAGACAGAATGTTTATCTCAGTAAAAATCAACGCTGTCAGTTCCATGAGTCTATTCTTCCCAAATCATAAAAACACATTTATTGCAGCATACATCATAAACACAGCAGCAGCAACCCCTTGTCCTAACTACAGAAAACTCTTGAGATAAATTATTTTAGGTATGGAAATGGGAATGAGGTACCAACTAACTGGACACGGCAGGGCCACCATCCACCCTCACACACGGTGTCCCTGTGACAACCTCTCAAGTGGCAATGGTACATTCAACCCAAGCTGTAGTGGCAACAGACTAGCATCACTGACTCTGCCTAATAGGTCAGGATATAAATGGCCACAACTAACATATGAAGAAGCTGAATGAATAGGAAGTTTCTGAACGAATAGATTTAGTGGAAAAGTCTTTCGCTAAAATCAAGTTTGTCTTTTTCTAACTTTTTAAACACTCTAATCATGTAAAATTGACTTTATGGAAATGATTTTGTTAAAAAAAAAGTTTAAGTAGAAATTCTATTTAAGGTCTTGTTTTTCAAAATTAAGGTGAGTTTCAAATTTCTAAAACAAATTTGCATGAACTATAAAACCATAGTTTTATCAAAATCACAGCAAGAGACAAAATAGGTACATCTACAGAAAAAAAAAATCAGAATTATCTGTACCTTTACCCAGGGCCATTTATATTGCTGGGGGTTTAGTATAACAACTGTCTTCTCCTACAACTTCCTTCAAGTTGCAAGCTCTCCATCAAAGTGAATTTAGGTATCTACTTTTCCATTATAGACAATACAGAGAGAAGTTCTGTCACTGTTGTAGAAAACACTAGGGATGCCTTAGAGTTAACTTAAAAAATTATAGTTATGCAATACTATTTCTTATTTCCAACTGAAGCATTCAGGTTTTCAAAATTATAGTACAAAATATGTATTTTCTGGTAAGCATTTTTTAATACATGATCTCATTTTTACCTAACAGTAGTTAAAATTTCCATTTCTAGATATGGAATTAAATAAAATTTAGTTCTTTTAAGCCAACCTAGCTGCCTTTTCTCCATCTCATCAAGAATTCCCCGAAAGTGATTTTCATTTTTTGAATGCTGCACATGTACAAAGCAGGTGAAAGACTGACATTGACTTGTGAAGGGGATGCCAACCCCATCCTCAAGCAGCTAGAGGCTGAATGCGGGCATGGCAGGGACGAGGAAGTTGTGCTAAGAGGAGGCGAATATGACACTGAGGAGCAGATGGCGATGAGATTTGGTATCAAAGTTCCTTTCCTTTATAGTTTAATGCAGGGGAATAATATATATTAATGCTTTATGCTCATTTCTAATGCAGTGGTAGAAATTATAACCACAATGTTATAATTACCTTCAAAATTAAAACCTAAACAAAGCTGTACTTAATACATGCATAAATAAAAAGCAAACCAAATAGAAATTCTCCATATGAAAAGCCACATCTCCTTCACCAATACCTTTCTTATATTAGGACTTGGGAGCTACCATCTCTGTCTCAGACTGGGGACAGATTGGGCCTTGTCACATAAGGAAATATGTTCCCATCAGCAGCACTTCTGCTTCTTGGCAAGGGATAACATAAGAGAACATTCGCCACCTTTTTGACAGGATGACTCTTGACTTTCAGTTTGTTTTGAGATGGGATCTTGCTGGATAACCCAGGCTGGCCTTGAACTTGCAGTCTTCCTGCCTCAGCTTCCCTGAGTGCTGGGATTAAAGGCATGTACCATATCTGTAATTCTTATAAAATTATCCCTTCCCTGATAATCTGACTTTTCTTTAGGGACTTTTTTTCTGCACAGTTTTGAAGGAGAGGCCAATTTGTGACCACAGAACAGATTCCTGAGGCTTGTTGATGCCTGAAGTCAGAGAATTCTTTAGTCTACTGTTCATGCCTACAGGCACATCTATTTCTTCTTTAATTTTTACAATTTTATTTGTGTGTCACAGTGCACTTGTAGGAGTCAGAGGGTAACTTGTAGGAGTTCTCTTCTTCCACAGCATTTGGGGTTTGGGCTGCAACTCAGGCTGTCAGGCTTGGCAAAGGCCCTTGACTCTCCAAGCCAACTAGCTGGCCCCTGGGCATGTCAGTTTTTGTTAAAGTTCTATGCTAACATTGGTCTTGATCTAAGTGTGCTTCACAGAACACCTGATAAAATTGCTGGGTGCCTGATAAAAAGATCCCTCCTCTATCAGAAGAAAGTAGCCAGGGTCAGGGACCTGCATTGTCCACAGCTACCTTCTGATCTTTGCCACACTAGCATCTGACTCACAGAACAAATTAGAACTGCTTTTTTGTGGTTACTCCTGCCTAATTGTATCTTCAACATTATGTATACAGAGCACTGTCCCAGCCAGAATGGGAAGTGCCTGCCGGAATAGCATATGCACCCTGAATTCTAAATTCCTTTACACTTGCCCCAAAGGATTTAATGATTATGAACTCTGTGTGTGTGTGTGTCTAAATTCCTTTACACTTGCCCCAAGGGATTTAATGATTATGAACTCTCTGTGTGTGTGTGTGTGTGTATGTGTATGTGTGGTGTGTGCCTGTGGATGCCAGAAGCTGATACTTGGTGTTGTACCTTACTTAGGAGTAAGTTCTCACTGGAACTTACTGACTGGCTGCACTATCTGGCCAATGAGCCCACAAAATCTTGTTTTATCAGCAGTTCTAGGGCTATAAAAACTTGTACCACAGCCTGCTTTTTAGGTATGTGCTGGGAATCAAACTCAGGCATGCATGCTTGCACAGTAAGTATTCTACCTGCTGAGCTACTTCCCCAGTCCCTGAACATGAAAAGATTCCCCCATTTAATTAACACTCTTTAGTTCTCAGGGAAAATTATGCCACTTCTCCCCTAGAAAGTTCACATGGGCAAGTGACAGTCAAGTTACATCTTAACTAGGAGTTGAGGTCCAGAACCTTTCCCTGCAAAAAAAATCCACTGTCAAAAACTTTTCCTTGAAAAACCTTTTAAATCAAATGTACCAGCATGGATTTAAGTATAAAACTGAATAGCAGGTGAACACATATGTAATATAAAATATAATTTATAGTAGAGTATATAAACTCTACAATATAAATCAGACTTTATCAACCCTGATGAATATCAGAACAACTTGCAGAATTTCTAAAGACACAGGATGTACCCAGCTGAGTAGGTCTGGGTGGGTTTGAACATCTGTACCTTTTAAGGTTTCCATGGAGATTCTGTACATTGTTGGTTGAGATCCTCCATTCCGTTTACTCGACCTGTGGTCTTTTAAAGACCAGTGCCATCTGTACAGGTCTTTCTGATTTTCCTTCTCTTCTCCTCCTTTCTTGGGATAATTAAAAGTTTCTGGACAAGGGATGTAGCTCAGTTGGTGGAGTGCTTGCCTAGCGTGCATGAGGCCCTAGGTTTCTTTCATCTTCAGCACAGCACAAATCAGGTCCAGGAGGTGCATGCTTGTAATTCCAACACGTGAGAGGTGGAGGTAGGAGGGTCAGAAGTTCAAGGTCATCCTCAGCTACTTAGGGAGCTTGGATTGCATAGGACCCTATCTAATAAATAAATAAATGAACAAACAAATAAGTCCTATATTTGTTTATAGCATGTGTCCCAAATAAGTCTTACTTCATCATTTTTCCTATTTGGACTTTCCCTACTTACTTCAAAGTTGAATTTTAAAAACTGGTAATTCTACACTGAAAAACATTATATTAGGTAAGATATGAAAATAATGGTCAGATGCTACATTTTAAACATGTACAACAGAGTAAAGACTGCTTAACTTGCTGACAGAAACATACAGCCAGAAAACTCATTAACAACATTTTTTGAACTTGATTTTTTTCCTTCTAAATTTGTACTTTAAAATTCCCAGAATTCTAACTTTTTAATAAAAATAGAATACATGGACTGGAGAGATGGCTCAGCAGTTAAGAGCACTTGCTGCTTTTACAGAGAACCTGAGCTCCATTTCCAGCACCCACATGGTGGCTCACAACTAACAGTCCATGGCTCCGGTTCCATAGGATCCAGCAGCCTCTTCTGGGCTCTAAGGGCACCAGGCACAACGTGGTGTACAAACATACATGGAGACAAAGCACTAATACACATTAAAAAAAATTCTTTTAAAAAAAGGTATCAACAACAACAAAAAACCTGTGAAGTAAATAAAAATGAGATTTTAGATTTCTTTCTGCTCCATCTTTACTGAGAGACTTAGTGAATAGCAGAATCACACATGCAAGAAGCAAGCAGGACTTAGGTCCCCTGTGTTGTAAATATAGTGCTGAATATAAGACCACAGAACACACAAGTCTGGATAACTTCTTCACAATGTCAGAACAGCAATACCTCAGTATCTAAGAGTCAAGGAACTCTATCATAGACAGTATGAAGCCACTTCACTTAGGTGTCACTTGTAACCCAAGCACTCAGCCCCCATTTATGAACTAAGCATTGAACTCACCAGTTCGATATGCCAATAACCTGGCCTGCACCATGCAATGCCTTGCAACTTCCTGTGGCAAACTTTGATTGTGAATTTCATTAATCTGTTCTGGGTTGCTACAGTAGAATCCGAAGTGTTTCAAGTTGGGCACACTGGAAGCTACTGTGGCCAAAAGTAGGATCAGGTCTTTCATGTTTTGCCTTAGATCACTAAAATAGGGGTTTTCACACAGGTTCTCCAGACCTATAGTCATCAGTATCTGCTTATGCACTTCTTCATTTGAAACCAAAAATAACATTTCATATTCTTTTATTCTTTCTTGTTTACACTCAGAATAAAAATCAGTGTAAGCACCCGAGAGTGCTTTTGCAGTTTTTTGGATAAAGTCACATTTGTAAGAGGTTTCCTCTACAAACTGTACCATATAACACACCAATGGCTGGAGCAAGACACACACATGGGCCCGGCTGTTTGACTTGAGTCTTTCTGCTGCTTTGGCATCCAGCTTTGCATCTTCAGAACTAGAAGCCTCGGTGAGCAAACTTATTTCTGGGTCAGAAGGCCAGTAAGAAATTCGGTTAACTCCAGCTAAAATATAAACATATAAAAGGTCATTGTTTTGATATGAGCTGAATAGAGGTTTTCTATCTAAATCCAACCTTCCATTACCAGAACAAACATCTACACTGTCACTTACACAATGTGAGGGCTAGCAAACAAATACCCACAGGCCAAGATGGGTCTTTGGCTAGTCTTTTTTCTGCTAATAGGTTAAGTATGAGCTTTTCAAAAGAATATTCTATATCATATGAGATCATGAGAAATTAAAATTTCAGTGTTCAGCTGGGCAATGGTGGTGCACACTTCTAATCCCAGCACTTGGAAGTCAGAGGCAGGTGGATCTGTGAGTTCAAAGCCAGCCTGGTCTCAGCATGAGTTCAAGGACATTCAGGACTGTTACACAGAGAAACCCTGTCTTGAAAAAAACAAAACAAACATTTCAGTGTTTACATCTCTTGAAAGATACACCCATTCATTTACATATGTACCAAGTACCCTTGAGTGTCAGACTTAATTACCACAGTAGAAACTATATACTGCCTGTAAAACTGAAAATATTTATTATGTGGGTTTTTCAGGTGAGGGTTCACCAACCCTTAACAAAGCTCAGGAGGCATTTGTAGATCTCCCAGCTTTACTAGGTGTGTCTGAAGCTCAGCATGAGTGCTACATATCAAGGTTTTCCAGGTCACCATGGCTGCCTCTGGAAATGTTACAACTAACACTTGGTAAAGCCTAGAGTTTTGTGTCTAAATAATTATAAATAATATATTTATGAACTAAAAATGTTCCTGTTTCAGATTCAGAGTTATTCTGAAAAGCCATAGTCTAAAGAGAGAGAAAAATGTCCATGTTTTAGTGCAGCATTCTTGAAGTAAAACAACTGCAGACAATCAAAATAGGGGACTAAATAATCCAACACTCCACCCAGACAACCAAGACAGGGACACAGGATGACCTCTTGTAGTTATCAAGAAGTTTCTATTTTAAAAAGTGTGGTTTTGTTAACTAGTTTTAAATTAGCATACCAAGCAATGAGTCTCATGATGGTATTTTTTACACACTCTGTCCTTGTTGACCACAAAGAATTCTTTAGGTTTTTTTTTTTTTTTAGAATGGAAGATTTCACATTTAGTAACTTGAACATGTGGTTGTTATTACAGACATAAGGTATGTGATATCACTCAGAATGCTTTATCTTAACAATGTCCTTAATTGGGGAGGCAGAAGGACACACACTACAGTAGGAGTGTGGAGGTCAAATGAAAACTTGCAGGAGTCTGTCCTTCCACCGTGTAGGTTGTGGGGACTAAACTGAAATCATCAAACTTGACAGTAAGTAAGCACATTTACCCATGGAGACAGCTCAGTAACTATTTCTGTCTCTCTAACAGTGTAAATAACTTAAAGAAACACAGAGAATTAAAGAGTTATCACTATGGCTTGGCTTGGGAGCAGCAAACATCTGCTTTCCATGCAGTAGGAAGGACCACAAAGAATTTTTGACAGAAAAATATTTGTACATGAAGATAGTGATGAGAGGGCAGCACACATCTTTAAAAAGCCTATAAGTCAAAGAGAAAACAACAAACTTAAGAACATTCTCCACTCAATGACAGAAGAAAGTTACAGAAACATAATTAGCTCATTAAATAAAAGTACATACTGACAAGAATAAGACCTTAAGAGAAACAAAAAATATGAATATGCAACTTGTAAAGGAGACATAACTAGCTAAAAACATGAAAAAGTAAGGTGGATAAAATTGCTGTGTGAGCATCCAATGTCTGTTAATCATGAATAGTTTACAAAAGAAAATTTTCTGCTGTATCTTGTGTGATTTCAGCTCAACAAGATTTAAAAGTTTGTTTTACTTATCCATGTGCATGTGCAATAGGAAGATTTTACTTTGTGTGTCTGTATGAGTTCTAGTGCCCACAGAGGCCAGAAGAGGGTGGTGGATTCCCTGGAGCTAGAGTTACAGGCAGTTGTGTGCCACCTGACCTGAGTGTTGGGAACCGAACTTGGGTTCCCCACAAGTACAGGAAGTGCTCACAACCACTGAACAGCAGTAGAAAACCTAAGACACACGCAGAAGGCAGGTTAGTTCACGCTGAACTCAGTCACTTAGGTGTCCTCAAGACAACCCTTATGCTGTAATTTGTAGTAATTACTTTATATACTTATATATTTGTAACAATTGCTTCAGCTCTGATTCATGCAGAACACTAAGACGAGGGGTGCTTGGCCAAGGGCTAATGAAACAGATGGCTTTTCTTGTTTCTTGTGTGTTCTGTTCCACAGAAGCCCTGACAGATCATCACAAGAATACCTTTCCAATTCAAATGCTAACCCTTGCTTCATGCCTCCATTACTATATGTGCTGTGCTGCCTTGGCTAGCAATATGAGGACCCCTGTTCTATATCCAACCAACTGTAGTGGTTCTAATGAGAAATGTCTCCTCTGGGCTTGCATATTTGAAGCCTGGACTTGGTTGGTGGCACTATCTGGGGAGGCTACAGAACCTTTAGGGGTAGTCTGTGGAGGAACTAACTCACTGGGGTAGGCTGGGGCAGTCTGTAGACCTACTGCACTTCCTGTTCTCTCTCAGCTTCCTGCTGCCATGACTGCCTGCTGTCACGCCTCCCCTCCATTAATGGACTCAAAGTTCTGGAACTACATGCACAAATAAACTTGTCCATAAGTTGCTTCTGGTCTTGGTGCTTTATCATAGAAACGGAATAGTAACTAATACAGCCATGAAGACACAGCTTGTGCTGTAGCGTAACACAGCATTCCAGGACTCCGAGCTCATGCTTCACTTATAGCCTATGTCACTTATTTGACACCAAGTAACCCCCAAGGGAAAGGGTTGGAATCACATTTGTTGTCTTCTTTCTTCTAGAGCTACCAAGTACTCATATATAAGATACATTCTTTAAAATGACAACAATCATCTGCATATTTATCTACCTATAAAAGAGAATCAGCAGTCAGGTGTCTATACATCAAAATTTTGTGTGACCCTTCCAAGGTTTATAGTAACCTTTGGGAGTGTGCTGGCTAGTTTTTGTCAATACTACACAAACTCAGACATATTTGGGAAAAAGAAATCTCAAAAAACTGATAACTGCCTCCATCTGATTGCCCTGTGAGCATGTCTGTGAGGGCATTCTTTATTAATGATTGGTGTGTAAGGGCCCAGTCCACTGTGGGTGGTGCCATCCCTGGGCCTGAGCTATACAGTAAGCAATTCCTGAACTGAGTTCCTGCCTGACTTCCATTAATGTCAACTCTGATCTGGACTTGAAAGCCAAATAAACCCTTTTCCTTCTCAAGTTTGGTTTTGCTCATGGCATTTATCAGAGCAATAAAAAAGAAACTAGGATAGAGAGACAGCTACCTACAGCTCCTACAATGAAATGAAAAGAAAGAATGTATGTGGCTTCCAGGTCATAATTTTTGCTTTGTTCTCTGGTGCTGGGAAAAACTAGGGCCTTATCCATGCTAGGCAAGCACTCCCACACTGAGCTACAGTCCCCAGCTGGGACCTTTAAGAAGCAGACATATCTTTCTGGATGCAGAGGACTCAAGTGAGGCCCCAGGATGACGAAAGCAGGGAGAAGAATGACGCCTAACCCCACAAACCAACCATGGCAGTTTTACTGTCTGCTGTGTCTGACAGCTGTAGGGGTGAAATGTAGTCTCCAGCCACTGAAATTCTGGGGTTCCTTTGTAAACTAATCAGGCTGTAATTTATCAAGTGTCATTTAGCAGATCAGTAGGCAAAGCTGAGCTCCAAATGCATGCTTTCAGTCTTAATTTTGTCCACTCCCACATTATCTGTGTATGGAGGCAATGTGTTCCCTCATGTCTGTTCTCAGACAAATGAGCTCCATTCTCAGCACCACCTATCTGTACTCACCATTCACAATCATTTTCAAACAAGCAGAACACGGTTTCCTTGAAAAATAGAGATCACAGTTTTTCAGCCTGGACCCATGTTTGATAAGAGCAATTTGCCCAGTGTGTAAGTCTTCACTAGAACAGTGAAGACCAATGATTTTCATGTTTTTCACCACCACAAGACCAGTTTTCTTCACCTAATTAAGAAAAAAAAATAATAAATCATTAATTATAACACTTACTATCCCTTCATGGGTAACATCTGATTTTCTAAAGAGATGAAAGCTATGCTTAGTTCTTACCTAAACATAGTCTGCATAAAAATAGATTTCTAATTAGGTCCACAAAGAATTTATGAGAACTTCATATTGATTTTAGATGAGAAACTTTCAAAACTAAGGCTCTATGTATTAATCAATTACGTGTGACTATTATTACTTTGTTCTAGTGAAAGATTCATTTTAACATAATAAAGGCCACAAACAGAGTCAGCTGACTAGTTTCTCCCACCAGTCAGGCTAGGACTATTTAACTGTAAGCTTATCATGTTTTGAGTCCTTTTAAAACAAAATAAAAATAGCAGGACATGGTGGCACATGCCTTTAACCCCAGCACGTGAAGGCAGAGGCAGGCAGATCTGAGTTTGAGGCCAGTCTAGTCCCAAGAGAGCCAAGGCTACACAGAGAAACCCTGTGTCAGAAAACAAAACATTGCTCCCCGTAACCAAAAACAAAAAGAGAACCCTGCTAATTTTGCTTCTAGCTAAGGTCAAAATATCTAGCTTGAGATGGAAGTTTCCATCCCAAATGGGAATCCCAAGCTGTGTTCCAGCCTGGGACTTGTGGTTACTGCAGCCCCAGCATACTGACTCTCTGGGAGCTGCTCTTCTGGGTCCCATGCACATCTTGGCGAGTTTCTATATGGCTTTAGAGGCTGGCACTAAAATATAACAGAACAGGACCACTTTTGTGCATGACTCAGGCAGTACATTTACTAAGCTGATTTGCTATTTTTTCCCTTTGTGCTTCTCTTACACTGAGAACATCTAAGCATTCTGAGGCAAATTATTTCTAAGTCACATCAGGCAGTGAAGAGATTCACTTCCAGAACTAATCAGGAAGCTTACACAGACAGACATCAGAATAATAATTTTTCAAAACACATGTGCTTATTCTCTGCTTATGATGAAAACCATCTCTGGAAGCTAAAGGTGAGAGTGACAAGGAATACCAGGCAGACTCATGGAGGACAAATTTGTCTTTCAGTCTGACTGCCCATGCTTCATAGATGCTAGAAGAAAACACGAAAGTCCTGGGTCAGGGACAAAGATCTCCAAAGAGTGAGAAGCACATTTGTGGTGGCCCACACCCTCCAGTCCCCAGGGAGTAATGCATCTGGGACCACATGGATGCTTGGACCCACAGTGGCTATACTCTTAGGAGGGGAACATCAATTTTGGGATCCTGGTGTCTGAAGGCAAACCGTGAACCAATCTGTAGTCTGTCCCAGAGGGAGCTATTATCACAACCCTCAACTCTTAGGAAATGACCAAGATGAAGACCTATTAGGCTTTGCATTCTCACTATAATAACCAAGATACACACACATGTGGAGGAACCTGCAGGGGTACTGCTCAACACATCTGTGTGAATCAGGATTAGAAATTACACTTGAAAATTAAAAACAGAGAATCTGAGAAACTTTCCTGAGCATGGGAGATCTTGTACAGGACTTTATCCATCCCTTTGCTCTGCTATTCTGAGCTTGTACATCTTTTTTAAAATTACAACAATTCACCTGTTTTTTGTCAGTAGATACTCTGGCCAATTCTTCATTATCTCCCAAGGGACCACGGTTTTCCTCTTCATTTTTCTAATTAAAATCAGATTACGAGGGAAACTGATTAATACGATGAAGTATATGTATAATTAATATGATAAATACATTTCAGCATTTATGGGCTGGTTTCCTCTAGATCATTCCCACCACCACCCCCGGGAAGCTCTGCGTTGATGTCTCACTTTGCGCGGGTACAGGCTCAGACTATATCTAAGCTAGAAAGTAAGGCCACATAATTTAAACCACAAGGAAAGAATGAACCAGTGAGAAAGAAAAGCTTTTGAAATGTCAGTCATATTTATAGTATCTAACTTCTATTTCAAAACTTTGTATTAACTGCCCTCAGCCTTCTTATAAGTCTCAATAGACAATTTCTTTTTCAATCATTAATTGGACACTTTAAAATTCTGTTTTTATTGCTGAACAATGTAAGTATTTGATAGCTGTTCCCATGCACATAATCCCACAGCCACAGCATATGTATTTCCTACACCTAGTGAAAAAAGACCTGGAATAAAATATCTCAAATGAGCAAAAGAAAAAATATAAAACAATAGAAAAATGTCAACAGTCTCTAGGTGGTATAAAGTAGTGAGGCTTTTTCTTCTGTTCATTTTACAAATACTGAACACATAATTTCATAACTCATAAAAATACTTTATACAGCTACATGTCAAATTGTACATATAGACATACTCTGTGTGATTAGTTTTTGTTCACCTGACACAACTAGAGACATCAGGGAAAGGGGAACTTCAGTTAAGGAGCTCCCTCTATCAGATAGGCCTACAGGCATGCCTTTAGGATATTTTATTGATTAATGATTGATAGTCAAGGACCCAGCCCGCTGTGTGGTCCTAGATTATGTAAGAAAAGAGGCTAGAAAAACTGAAAAGTTATTTAACTATATTAATTAGTACAAAGAAAACCCTCCCGAAAGCGTATGCAGTATGATTTTTTTTTAATGCTGCTGGCTTACTGGGTTGTCTTCAGTTTCAATAATAAGGTCTATACAAAAGAGATGAAAATGGAGCATCATGTGACCCTTCATTTGCTCCTTCCCTCCCTTCCACTGGTTTTGCTTCTTTGCAGCAGCCATGACACTCAAACTGATGAAACTAATATACACACCTGCTTTCCTGGCAACAGATGCACACAGAGGTGATATGATAATCTATGCAGTTTGTAAATTTGCTTTTCTGGTACTTAAAACACACTTCCCACACAGGCAATGTTAAAAACAATACCCAGGTCTCAAACTAGCATGCACCGCTAGATGAACCTGGAAGGTGCCCGGTCCAGTGCCTGTGGCCCAGGCTTTTAGCTAAGGAGTAAAAGGAGCCTGCCAAACGCTGTGGGGAAACACGGGCGTGAAGACAGCGGGGAGGACACTAACACAGTGAACAGGAGCAGGGAAAGGTCAGGGTACTGAAGTTGTAAACTTGCCTAGGGCAAGCCTCGTTCCAAGTTGGCTGGATTTTAGGAAGCAAGGACTTATATTGATGCCCCCTGTAATTATTCCTATATCTAGCTAAGATTTTTACTTTAAAAGCCTTAAACTGACACAGAGATGAGTCAGATTCCTAAACAAGATTTCAAATAATATTTAATAGTAAGCCAACATATTTCTTTTAAACAGACAAAACTTCCATGACATCTGTCAGATGAAGGAAAGGGTGCCAAAAAAGCAAACCACCTCAGGGTGAGGAGGCCTGGAGACATACAGCAGAAACCTTCGTTTAAAAAGACAGGAAGCTGGATCAACCCTTGTTTCCAATGAAACTTACTTGGAGGAGTTTAATGCTAATAGCCTTATCTCAGCTTTCTCTATCAGAATAGAGTTTCATAATAGAAACTTATACATTACATTTCACTACATTAAAGAAAAAAAAAGAAACTTGTGCAGCCAGGCAGTGTTGGTGCAGGCCTTTAGTCCCAGCACTTGGGAGGCAGAGAGAGGCATGTGGATCTCTGTGAGTTCAAGACCAGCCTGGTCTACAAAAGCTACAGTTCCAAGATAGCCTCCGAAGTCACAGAGAAACTCTGTCTTGAAAAAAAACCAAAAAACTTGCGCATCAATAAAGGACCCAATTTACATGTGTGTAAACAATTATAATGAGATCAAATGTGGCTAATAAAGTTAAAAGGATTTTCAGTTTTAGTATCTAATTACTAACAAATTTGACTTTTACAATGTACATTTTAATACCCGATAATCGAGGCATACACTATGACTAACTTTTCAGACTGGAAAGATGAGCTATTGTGCTGTGAGTTGCAAGTAATGCCATGAACCTATTTCTCAAGTATGAAGTTTGACTGTGAGGACGACAGGCAGGCAATGAAACCAAACTTAGACTCTGCTTTTCCAAGTGTAAAAACTATCTACAGAGACAAGGTATACCTGAGACTTTTGTCCTTGGGCTTCTACTCCCGGGAAGAGCTCCATCCAGAGACTGAGCAGTGTGAAAAGGTTGACTTTAGAAAGCCTTGGTATTTGACCTACAAAAGAGAGGGCAACCACTTCAGAATTTCACTAGCGATGGCAAGGGAGCTAAGGTCAAACCTACTTGTGAGATGCAAATGCATTAGCAGGTAGGAAAATCATAGAGTGGCCACAACCTCATTTTCAGTGACCTCCAGTAGTTCTTTCCAAAGTTGAGTCCTTTTTTTCCCTCCAGGTCACCCCATAGGTGAAATAATACAACCGACCCAGAAGCTCCGGAAATAAACAAACAAACAAAAATCAATAAACTGGGTCAAGTCCTCGCCTCTGACTTGGACTTGGAGCAGGGTTTTTGTCATTTTGCTGTTTTGTTTGGTTTGCGCTGGAACAAGGCATTGCTAAATAGGAAATGGTTAGAACACACCCGCTTTTCAACCAAGTGTCGAAAGTGAGGAAAGCATCACCTGCCGTGAATTTGGAAACCAAAGCAAAGGCGCAATTTCAGGCTCTTCACCCCCGGGGCACGAGTCTAGGTTCTGCAACCGGGAGTTCGGGGCAGGGAGGAAGCCCGGGCGGCACAGCCACAAGCGCCTGGCAAGGAGACCAGGGAGGAGCCGGTCTGGCGGGAGTCGCTGAGAGGCCGGCGGGGCGGGAGGCAGCGGCAAGCAGGGAGCGGGGAGGGAGGGAAACACTAGGCTCGCAGGGCGGGAGGGAGACGCAGGCCAGGTGGGGGGCCGACAGGGATGGGGGCACAGGGCGGGCAGGGCGGGGACGGCGTAGGAGGACGAGGGGCAGGAGGGAGACGAGGGGCAGGAGGGAGACGAGGGGCAGGCCGGACGCCAGGCCGGGGCACGAGGCGGACGGGAGCCGGGCCGCACTCACCCGTCATGCTGCCGGTCTGCGTGCCGACTGACCGCCCGGCCCCCGAGCCCTCCACACTCTGCATCTGATCCGCTTCTTTCATCCCCAGCCCAGAGGCCTCGGCCCAGGACAGCTCGTCCAGTCGGGCATGATAGAAAAGAGCACAGTTCCCCCACAGCCGCCTCCACGGCCTGTCAACAACCGCTAGCTTTGCGCAGCAAGATGACATCTCAGCACGCCCGTCGCTTCCGGCGCCCGACGTGACGTCAGAGCCCGGCGCACGGAGGTGGGGGTGGTAGTCTGAGTTGTCAGTCTCCTACCATGTGTTTATCTGACTGTATTCAGTGGTAGTTTGTTTGTTTGTTTTGTTTTTCCAGAAAGATGGGCACTTGAAGTGTGCCTGGTCCCCACCGTGGGCACCAGGGAGGAATGTGGAACCTGAGTGGGTGAGGAATGGAGACCATTAAGGGAATACATCATTTAGAAAGCACTCAAGTGGGAATCTTTAGTATTCATGGTGTAGCCAAAGTTAAGTGATTTTCACCACTATATAGTATTTTATTGTAGATTTAAGTGGGGGTTTCTCTTCTGCTTTCCAGTTCCCAAATTACCACACAGAGGCTTATATTAATTGCAAATGCTTGGTCAATAGCTCAGGCTTATTACTAACTAGCTTTTACATTTTAAGTTAACCCATTTCCTTTTTTATGCTCTACCACGTGGCACTACCTTTATCAACATGGCATGTTCATCTGCTTCTCTGTGTCTATCAGTAACTCCTCTGACAGTCCATCATTCCCAACTTATCATTCCCACCAATTGTGTCCTGTTCCTTGGTTACAAGGAAAACTGTAACTATAACTATCTAGTCTTCAACCCCATCAGAGATCTGAGAAGGATATGATATTACATGAGTAAACTGGAAGTGTGGAACAAGCAACTTCCAAAGCTATAAGAAATGACAGAAACAGCTGGCTGCCTGAACGGTCACCCAAGGTTCCTCTGTAATGTTGTTAATGTTGAAGCATCCACCTGCAGGCCTAGAATATCCAACAGACTTTTCTGTGAAGCAGGAATTTTGAAGAACTACCCTACCGTCTCTTGGCAAAGTTGAGCGTTCTTTTGGGTCCTTCTTGTCCAGTTTGGACGGCATACTGTCAATAGTCAAGACAATGGCCACCTTTTGCTATAAAGAAAGCAAACTTCACATGGAGGTTCTTTGATGCCCATCATCCTTTTATGAAGTAGATTGGTGCTTCCAGGAACAGACATGCTTCACTATCATGAAAAGATTTAAGTTTTTAAAATATTTTAAGTACCATATTCTGCAGGTCTTTGAAGTGTCTGAAAATCACCTATTTATCTATAATATATCTCTGTATGACCTTTGTAGGCATTTCAGGCAGATCAGATGGGACAGGTATTCTGGCACTCGGGAGTCACAGAATACTAAGTGTTGCACAGGTCAGATGGAAAGGTATCCTGGAATTTAGGAGCCACAGAATACTGAGTGTTACACAGCTCAGATGGAAAGGTATCCTGGAGCTTGGGAGCCAAGGACTACCACAGGTTGCAGTAAGCTACAACCCTGCCTCAGGGAAAGGCTTCCCTAGTGTATTGTCTCTGTTCCAGCAGGAGAGGGTCTTCCAGCTGGGGATGTTTGCCCAGTGTAGCAGTTTTGCTCTGGCAGGAGGAGGTTTCCAGGGCGAAGTTGCTACAGTTCAGCCCTGCTCCCGGGAGAGTAGAGAAAGGAGTGTAACAACTCAGCTCTGCCAGGGAAAAGTTTCCCCAGAAAAAGTGTTACAGTCCTGCTCGCTCTGCTCTGCCCAGGGTCGCCTCTGCTCTGCCGCCGCAAAAGAAGGTCTTCACCCAAAGCTCATCCAAGGGATTTATTGGGAGGGAAGAATCCAGGAGAGTGGCTGCTCTCTGCCACAGTGCAGAGGACAGCCAGGTAGCAGGAACAGCCACAAGCTGAACAAACACAGGGTTTATATAGGGCTTCCAGGGTGGGGATTGGTCAGATTTCAATGCTGAGCTCACATTGGCTAGAGCTCCTGCTCGAGGATTGGTTAGTTTTCTGCACAGGTTTAGGGCCAGATTTGGCTCTGGTTTCAGGACCAAAGTGTGTTTCTTTCTCTGGTCCTTTTTAGCCTTTTGGCTCTAATTTTAGTGCCAAGGTGCATTTCTTTCACTGACTCTGATTCCAGGGACAAAGTGTGTTCCTTTGGCACTGGTTTCAGGGTCAGAGTACCTTTCTTTGCTTCTGGTTGCAGGCCCAAAGTGTGTTTCTTTGGCTCTGCTCAGGGTGTGTTTCTTTGGCTGGCACCTTTTTCCTACTACCTTGAAAACATATCTAACATGGCTATAAGTTTGATATAGATAACTATTAACTTATATTTCTTTATTATCCTAAATAGCTTTAAAGGACTAGAACTTTACATTTTTAAATGAGCTGCATAGGTACAAAACCTTAAACAAGAAATAGAAGCATATAGCAAAATGACCTTAAATTTGTATCAGTATACAAAAATCCATAACAATATTTGAGACTAGTGGTTGTTTTTTAGTTTGAAAGTAGATACAATAATCTACTCTTTTATTCTATCATTTCTATATTCCTTCCTTTCTTTTCAGAATGGATTCCAGAATCTAATATCCTTTGCTTAGTTTCCTCCCTGATCATGACAAATAACAACTTGTGACTAACCCCTTTAAATGATAACAAACATCCATAATCCATTGAATTATCTAAAACTACCCACTCCACCTCTTGAGAATGTGGGCATCATATTCTTTAGACTACTAAGAAATGGTCAAGTCCGGAGAGAGAGAGCCATATCGTTTGTTGTCCAGTCTTTGTGCAATGGGAAAGCACAAGGCTTATCTGTAGTCCTGGCTAGAATACTCTGTGAGGCTGTACCATCTCAGCCAGAAGCCTTGAAGCTGTTCAAGATGTAGAACTCTGGGAAAATTGCAACATAGGCACTTGGAGAGCCTGGATCACCTGGACACCCCCCATTTTCATTGGTATCTGGTCCCTTGCTCTGAAAACACAAACACTTTTAAAGGCAGCATACATGTCTGCATTAACACAAGTATAGATTGTTGTACATAAGCCAGACAAAGATGATTTTTTGTTTTATGTTTGAGCAGGTAAAAATATATACCACCTGTCTTGTAGTTTTTCTAGGTTTGTTTCTTTGTCTGTAGCCATAATTTTCAGGGGGTCTCTACCAATCAAATCTGATTTCTATCAACTTTCGTTTTCTGTGGAAATAAAAGCATAATCTCTTCCCCAGTGTGACATTTTTTACTTCCTCCTTGAAGTAATACATTTTAAAACACATAGGTTGGTTTAATTTAGTAGTTTTTATAATCCGATGTCCCTCAGCAGCTGTTGCTTGCTCATTGGCAATCTAAAAATTTACAGTCAAGAAGATACCATATAGGATACCATATGGGATACCATATAGGATACCATATAGGATACCATATAGGATACCATATAGGATACCATATAGGATACCATATAGGACTCAGACTCCTGTGCATTTTCCATCTTTTAAATTATTTAATTTTTCTTTAAAGATTTTATCTTATTATTTATAAACTATTTTCTCTATTACTGTCTATACCCATTTTCTTTTCCTTCTTTAAGCCTACAAACATTTTTTAAAACACTGTATCCTGTCTAGAGGATTTTTCTGTCTGGATCTGTATTTACTGAGGATGTGTAGCATTCTCTCATTGCATGAGACAAATCTTAAACTGCTCTGCTAACCACCAGCTCAGCCTGGCATAGGGAACTGGCACATGGCATAGGAGGCTGTCTCCAGCCCACAGGCAGTCTCTATATGCCAAGCCTACCCAAAAGACTTTGGTCAACCAGGAAGCTGTGACAGGAAGGCACATTTGACTCCATGTTTTGATTTTTTTTTTTGCTTTCTCAAGCCTTACATGGATATATGTGGTTGGATATTGGGTGCCATTTGTAGACAGACTTTTCTTTTGGGGTCAACAGCTCACAAAAAATGACATGGAGACTTATTCTTTTTTGTTGTTGTTTTGTTTTGTTTTTCATTACCGGGTTTCTCTGTGGCTTTGGAGGCTGTCCTGGAACTAGCTATTGTAGACCAGACTGGTCTCGAACTCAGAGATCCACCTGCCTCTACCTCCCTAGTGCTGGGATTAAAAGCATGCGCCATAAAAGCTTGAGCTTAGTTTAGGCTTGTTTATAACTAGCTCTTATAACTTAAATTAACCTATATGTTTTAGTCTATACTCTTTTACATGGTTCAGTTACCGTACATACTCTGTATAGTCCAACCTGTTTCCTATCCATCTGGCTGGTGACTCCCTTTTCTCCTTCCCAAAGCTCTCTCTGTCCAGAAGTTCGGGAACATTGAGTCAGGGGAAGAATAGAGGAGAGCAAGAAAAGAGATACCTTAATAGAGGGAGCCATTACAGGTTTAAAGAGAAATCTGACACTAGGGAAATGTCCACAGATCCACAAGAATGACCCCAACTAAGAATCTAAGCAATAGTGGAGAGGTTACCTTAAATACCCTTCCCGTATAATGAGAATGATGACTATGTTAAATGCCATCCTAGAGCCTTCATCAAGTAACTGATGGAAGCAGAAGCAGAGATTCACAGCTAAGCACTGAGTTGATCTCCTGGAATCCAGTTGTAGAGGAGGAGGAATGATGAGCAAAGGGATCAAGACCCTGCTGGGGAAACCCACAGAAACAGCTAACCTGAGCAAGTGCAAGCTCATGGACCCCAGCCAGACCACTTAGAAACCAGCATAGAACGGAACCAGGCCCCCTGAACATGGGTGTCAGTGAGGAGGCCTGGGTAGTCTATGGGGCCTCTGGCAGTGGAACCAATATTTATCCCTAGTGCATGAATGGACTTTGGGAGCCCATTCTCCATGGAGGGATACTCTTTCATACTAGATACACTGGGGAGGGCCTAGGCCCTGCCCCAAGTGATGTGACAGACTTTGATGATTCCCCATGGAAGGCCTCACCCACCCTGAGGAGTGGATGGAGCAGGATGGGAGAGTCAGTGGGGGGCATGGGAGGATGGAAGGGAGAGGGAACTGGGATTGCTATGTTAAATAAGATTGTTTCTAATTTAAATTAAAAAAGGAAATAGTCTAGAGAGGATTCATGTGGGGATGTGTGTTGGGCTGGTTATGTACAAATATACCATATTATATAAGAGCATGATCATCATCATCAGAGTTTGGTATCCATTAGGACTCCTGGAACCAATCCCTCACAAACATCAAGGGATACCTAAGCAAGCTAGTTAATCCTAACCGGGAGAAGAGCCCTGGAGCATTTATCTAGATCATTCAACAAATGTGCTTCATAGCATTCACTGAGAAACAAACTTCTAGATGATCTGATCTGGGTAGGAGCTCATTGTCATTTGTTTGGGATCCTTCCCTCAAAATCATTCATTTAGGGACTCTACACAGCTTGTACTTAGCTCCATTTAGGACCTGTATCTGGCTAACATCAGAAAATGTGTAAGTCATCTGGTCACTTCCAAAGCAAAACTGCTGTTCTTTCAAGAAACTTAGGAAACCCAGAGCACCTGGCTCTCCTTCCTTCCTGGTATCATTGTCTTCTTGGTTTATTTTTTAAAAGTTTATAGCTATTGTTAGTTATGAAATGCTTACACATCATCTGTATCATGTGAAATACACACGAATAAAGAGAAAATTTATTCATCCTCACTCACCTTACCTCTCTGAGGCAACCAGAGACCATGAGTCACTCCTCTCCTTTCTTAGTGTGTATGCAAGCATAGGGACATGCACATAGGGTTTTTGTGTGATGTCATCACGAAAATGTGATCAGACCATGCACAGTACTCTGCAGCTGGCTGCTTTTCAGCACTGTCCTGTAAGTCAATAGGTGGAGATCTGTGTTTGAGTTGGCTGCAGCCCTTCCCTATGGACTGACAGATTTGTCAGGCTTAGTGTGCTGTTTTCAGGGAATGTAGCACAGCTTCCCAACACTGGAATGGCTGTTTGGAAGGTGGAATGTTCACTTCAGCTTTTGAATAGCTGAGCATGCTGGATAGCTTCATGTTTTCTCGTGTGTTTTGTCAGTCTCTGATGAAGAGTAGACTCTCTTTAATTCTTCAGTTTGCATTCCTTGATTTTTTTCTTTTGTGAGTAGTCAGTTTATTCACTCATCTTTGAATAAAGTTGTTTTGTTAATCCCACCAGTGGAGAATAAGACCACTAGCACAATTTAAAGCCTAATTTGTAGCAAGCGTTAATAAATACTGGTCAGGTGGGTGGACTCTGGCCAGGTCCATCTCTGGGTTCCCAGAAAATGGCCCCAGGTCACAGTTTACAGGAGGTTAAGTATTTCCCATCAGGCCCAATCAGGGGTAAGCATACATCCTGATGTATTTCCTGACCTTGAACCTCCTACCTTCATGTGATCAAACACATCTGGTGCAGATAGGTCATACAAACTTGCTTAGGGGAGTGAGAACATGAGACTTGTTGTCTCCCATAAACAACAGACTCCAACATTTCAGGAACCACCTATCCTTAGGCAAAGGGCTTTCAGATCAGAGACATTTTTGTTTCATAGATCTCTTAGGCATAGTAATTAAAACTTAAAATGTAACTTTGCTCTCATATTCCCCACTTGAATTGTATCCTGAGTCAGATGCTTGATACTGTGATGGGTACCTATTTATATTGGGATCTAATAATCATCAGCTTAATGGTACCCAGGCAGGAATTATCATTTATTTGAGGCATCAGTGATGTAAGAGCCAACAGCAATGAACAGAAACAGAAGGGCGAAAGGCCCTATGACGCTGACATCAGATTTACTATTTACACAGAACCTGGAAATGAGAATAGGGCCAGTTATTTACTTCATCTCAGGTCCCTCTTTTTGCAATAATTTTTTAGTACAACCAGATTATTTCTAATGATTCCTGAGTAGTTTGTATAGAAACAGTGATTTTCTCTTAAAGCTATACAATAACCTCTTAGTTTTTCATGGAGCAGGTTGACTGCCCTATCATATTGTATAACTATTTCAGCTATGAAACTATCTGTTGATGAATTTGGGTCTATTTGGTTTTAACAGGTATCTTTTCTAGTATGCCAATAGGCACTATAGGTAGCTATTTTTTTGTCCACTGTGCCAGGGAGTTCCTTTTGATCTAACATTTGACCCTGGTGGGGGGGGGCAAGTGGTAATGTATTCTCTTCTGTAACTCCTTCCTACTGAAAGTATGATGTTGTTGTCAGGGCCCAAGGCTGTAATGCTGTAATGAAGTCCAGGAGAAGATCCAGGCCATGGCACATTCATCAGAAGCATCTGGTTTGCTGGCCCAGCTGAAGAGACAGGGAGTAATCACATGGGCTGGACTAATTCACAGGAGCTCTCAGCAAGTCCAGGGCTCATAGTTACTTGGAGCAGGTTGTAGTCAGCAGTTGTTCCCTGGATGATGCCTGTCAGCCAAGGATAGACTTAAAAATTTATGAACTTAAAGGAAAATCTACATTTGGAACTTCTAGGCATATAGTCCTAATAGTTGTGGGAAGGCAGGAAACCCTGGACCAGGAGAGAGATCCCATCCTCAGAAAGAGAAAGGTGGGGAAATTGGACTCTACTTATCTGGAGTCCTTTTGGCTTGTGAGAAGTGGATCCAAGTCTCATGACTCCATAAATTCTCTGAAACTTACATGAGTTTTGTTTTCGTCTACAAAAAGACACAAGGATTTTAGATATATTAGCATTACCAATCTGTACTAAAATCCACATTGTAGAAAAATTAGGTAACTGGTGTCTGTAAAATAGCTGGGATAGACTCACATATTTGAGTCTGATCAAAGGCTATAGATCTGGGATAAAAACCATGAATATTTTTCCTCTGTGCAGAGAGCCAGAATAAATTGTACAGAGATGTCTTTAGCTCAATGAGAAGCACCTTTAAGTCTTTATTTAGAAAAAAACCAAAGTAAATCTAAAATCTTGAGTTTATGACTGAACAGTAAGTAGTCACTGCTCTACCAGCTTATCAGGACTCCACTGAGCAATGTTAAAACTCCAAACTTTTGAAATCTTCATGTACAATAGCATAGAATGGGAAAGAAATCTGAAATCTCTCCCATTTGCATATACCTTAAATCACTCATACCTTTACAACTTGCATTTATACATCTTAGATCATTTTATGAAATACTCAGAACTGACTTAAGTTTTCACATCCTCAGACCTTCATATAATCTTAAAACACAAGCTTTCAAAACTTGCATATATTTTAACCCTTTTTCTTTCTATCTGATCATTTACTAGAGACACAAGTAGTTGTATCTGAGAACAGTCATTGCAAAGCTTGTTCATTTATTGAGAAGCTATAGCTGAAACCTGTATACCTTTTAATATGAAGCCCATTACCAAGGCAAAACTGTCTGCCTTTTCACAATAGGAAACCTAGTCACTCTAGAAAAAGCAGCAGTTTGTCCCTTGCATTCAACATAAGATATTTTGTTTTTTGTTTTAGGCTCTGCTATCAAACAATCATGTGATAACCAGAGGTGACTGACTTCTGGGCTAGTGAGACTCTAGCATGGTGGTTGGTGAGCAAGCCCTACATATTTTTATCTTCTGAGGGGCCTGTAATACCTTACTTAATTTAGATGTTGTATGTATCAAACAATTTTAAGTTTCTAAGCCTGGAGTGTTAATTTTTGGGGGTGGGGAGAGTGGGGGCATGGTCTTAAACTCAGTCTTCCTTCTTTAACTTCCACATGTGCTGGAGTTAAATAGATATATACCATCATAAATGGCTATAATACCATTTAATTAGTTGTTTCTAATAAGTTTTCTGCCCCAAATAATAAGTGTCTCCACTGATGCAGTAAGTCAGTTCAAACTAAACTGAAAAAGTATAACAGCAGGTTTATTGAGAGCAACTCCCAGATGGGTCCACTGATCTCAGAGAATGAGGCCAGAGAAGTCACACACCCGAGTTAAGGCAGGGAGGTTTTATGGACTATAGGCAAAGGATGATGACGTGCCAGCCACAAGCGGTCTCTGTGCCCAAGTATGGTCAAAAGCTGAGCACTTAGGCAGGGACTTAGGCAGCTGGTGGAAACAGGGGAGAAAGTTGCAGTAGCCACTAAGAATGCAGAACTGGGCTTTTGGCACCTTTCCTTCACTTGGAGAATCACTGAGTGAGCAGGGTTTGGAGAGAAAGATAAGAAAGAGACTTCCCCAAATTTGCAGGCAAATGGATTGAACTATAATAAGCCATCCTGAGTGAGGTAACCCAGTCACAGAAAGACAAGCATGGTATGTACTCACTCATATATGGATTTTAGACATAGAGCAAAGGATTACCAGCCTACAATCCACACCTCCAGAGAAGCTAAGAAACAAGCAGGACCCTAAGAGAGACAGTCATACATGGTCCCCCCAGAGAAGAGGAAAGGCACGAGAGCTCCTGAGAAAATTGGGAGCATGGGGGGGGAGGTAGGAGAAAGAGAAGGGAGAAAAGGAGGGGGAGGAGAACATGAGGGTTCAGGAAGATTGAGTTGGGGAAGAATAGAAGAGAGCAAGAAAAGAGATGCCATAATAGAGGGAGTCATTACAGGTTTAAAGAGAAATCTGGCACTAGGGAAGTGTCCAGAGATCTACAAGGATGACGCCAACTAACAATCTAAGCAATAGTGGAGAGGCTACCTTAAATGCCCTTCTCTGATAATAAGACTGATGACTACCTATATGCCATCCTAGAGCCTTCATCCAGTAACTGATGGAAGCAGAAGCAGAGACCCACAGCTAAGCACTGAGTTGAACTCATGGAATCCAGTTATAGAAAGGGAGGAGTGATGAGCAAAGGGGTCAGACCATGGTGAGGAAACCCACAGAAACAGCTGACCTGAACAAGTGAGAGTTCACGGATTCCAGTCTGACAGCTGGGGAACCAGTTTAGGACAGAACCAGGCCCCCTGAGTGTGTCTGTCAGTGAGGAGGCCTGGGCAGTCTATGGGGACTCTGACAGTGGAACCAGTATTTATCCGTAGTGCACAAATGAACTTTGGGTGCCCATTCTCCATGGAGGGATAATGTCTCAGCCTAGATCCACGGGAGAGGGCCTAGGCCCTGCCCCAAATGATGTGACAGACTTTGGTGATCCCCCATGGAAGGCCTCACCTCCCTGGAGAGGAAATGGGAGTGGGATGGGGAGATCAAGGGGGACATAGGAGGATGGGAGGGATAGGGAACTGGGATTGAAATGTAAAATAACATTGGTTTCATATATATATATACATATACATACATACATACATACATATATACATACATACATACATGAGAATGAGGTTTCCTGGACCATGCAGCCACAAGCCAGAGGCTCCAACTGAACGGGTTGTTTTACTCACAAGTAGTTTCTTACCTAAATGTTTCCATATGACTCAGTTCAGCAATCATTATTAGGTGCTCAGCATATACAAAAAGTCCTTTTAATTTCAAAGACACAGAAAAGACATACCTTGCATAAGGAAGAGCATTTTGGAAGTCTGACACACATTTAATACAGTATGTTACTGTTACACTGTGTCCATGTGTGCCACAAGAAAGGCAAGGCACAGCACCTATGGACCCCTGTAACAGCAAAGTCTTTTTTTATTGAAAGTTTGACCTTCAGCTTGGGCTCGTCTCAACTAGCTGTATTTTCTTAATTTAAATTAGAAACAAGCTTGCTTCACATGTCAATCCCAGCTCCCTCTCCCTCCCCTCCTCCCTCGCCCCCCCAACCAGGCCTCCCATTCCCCACTCTGATCTCCAGAGAGGGTGAGGTCCTTCATGGAAGATCTCAGAGTCTGTCATTTCATTCAGGGCAGGGCCTAGGCCCTCCCCAAGAGTCCAGGCTGAGAGAGCATCCCTCATTGTGGAATGGGCACCCAAAGTCCATTTGTATGCCAGGGATAAATACTGATCTACTGCCCAAGGCCCCATAGATTGCCTAGGCCTCCTCACTGACACCCACATTCAGGGGGTCTGAATCAGTCCCATGCTGGCCTCCCAGCCATCAGTCTGGGATCCAAGAGCTCCCCCTTGTTCAGGTCAGCTGTTTCCGTGGGTTAAACCAGCCCAGTCTTGACCCCTTTGCTCGTCAGTTCTCCCTCTCTTGGCACTGGATTCCAGGAGTTCAGTTCAGTGTTTAGCTGTGGGTGTCTGCCTCTGCTTCCATCAGTCACTGGATGAAGGTTCTGTTTCCCAGACTCTCTGGCAGTGGGATTGTAGGCTGGCACTCCCCTAATCCATGTCTAAAATCTATATGTGAGTGAGTACATTCCATTTTGTCTTTTTGTAACTGTGTTAACTAACTCAGGATGGTTTCTTCTAGTGCTATCCATTTGCCTGCAAATTTCAAGATTCCATGTTTTTTTTCTGCTGAGTAGTACTCCATTGTGTGAACTTACCACATTTTCTCTATCCACTCTTAAGTTGAGGGGCATCTAGGTTGCTTCCAGTTTCTGGCTATTACAAATAATGCTGCTATGAATATAGTGGAACAGATGTCCTTGTTGTATGAATGTACATCTTTTGGGTATATGCCTAAGAGTGGGATTGCTGGGTCTTGTGGTAGACTGATTCCCACTTTCCTGAGGAATCCCCACGCTGATTTACAAAGTGACTGTACAAGTTGGCACTCCCACCAGCAGTGTAGGAATGTTCCCCTTTCTCCACATTTCTCCAGCATGAACTGTCATAGGTGTTTTGGTTTTAGCCATTCTGACAAGTAAGATGGTATCTCCGAGTTGTTTTGGTTTGCATTTCCCTGATGGCTAGGGATGTTGAGCACTTTCTTAAGTGTCTCTCAGCCATTTTAGACACCTCTATTGAGAATTCTCTATTTAGTTCTGTACCCCACTTTTTATTTGGATCCTTTAGTGTTTTGGAGATTTTTCTTCTTGAGTTATTTGTAAATTTTTTAGATCAGCCCTCTGTCAGATGTGGGGTTAGTGAATATCTTTTCCCATTCTGTGGGTTGCCTTTTGTCTTGCTGACTGTGTTCTTTGCCTTACAGAAGCTTCTCAGTTTCAAGAGGTCCCATTTATTAATTGTCAATCTCAGTGTCTGTGCTATTGGAGTTATGTTCAGGAAGTGTTCACCCATACCAATTCATTCAAAGGTACCTTCCACTTTCTCTTCTAAGAGGTTCACTGTGGCTGGAGTTATGTTGAGGTCTTTGATCCATTTGGGCTTAAGTTTTGTGCGTAGTGATATATATGGATCTATCTGTCAGTCTCCAGTTATGCCAGCACCATTTGTTGAAGATGGTTTCTTTTTTCCATTGTATAATTTTAGCTTCTTTGTCAAAGATCATGTGTGTATGGGTTAATATCAGGATGCTCAATTTGATTCCATTGGTCTACTTGTCTATTTTTGTGGCAATACCAAGCTGTTTTCAGGACTATAGCTCTGTTATAGAGCTTGAAGTCAGGAATAGTGATGCCTCTGGATATTGCTTTGTTGAACAGGGTTGCTTTGGCTATCCTGGGTATTTTGTTTTTCCATATAAAGTTGAGAATTGTTCTTTCAAGGTCTGTGAAGAATTGTGCTGGGAGTTTGATGGGGATTGTATTGAATCTGTAGATTGCTTTTGGTAAGATTGCCATTTTTACTATGCTGTTCCTACTTATCCAAGAGTGTGGGAGATCTTTCCATTTTCTGATATCTTCTTTAATTTCTTCCTTTAAATATTCAAAATTATTGTTATACAGGTCTTTCCCTTGTTTGGTTAGAGTTACCCCAAGGTATTTTATGTTGTTTGTGACTATTATAAAGGGTGATGTTTCTCTGATTTGGTTTTTAACCCATTTATTGCCTGTATATAGTAGAGTTACTGATTTTTTGAGTTTATCTTGTATCCTGTCACTTTGTTGAAAGTGCTTATCAGCTGTAGGTGTTCCCTGGTAGAATTTTTTGGGTCACTTATGTAAACTATCATATAATCTGCAAATAGTGAAGGTTTGACTTCTTCCTTTCCAATTTGTATCCCCTTGATCTCTATTTGTTGTCTTATTGCTCTAGGTAGAACTTCAAGTACAATGTTGAAGAGATATGGAGAGGGTGAACAGCTGTGGTTGTACAAATTAAGATACATTGCACTAGGATGATATAGGTTAATTTTATTTGGGGAGAAGTCACTTACATGAGAAACTGATCACCTAGGAGCAATGCCCTGCTGCTCTCTGTGACCTGACTAGAACCTGGAGAGAGCAAGCCTGTTCTGAACCCCAGACCACATCCCATAGTCTCACATACGCACCTGTGACCATGCCCAAGTGGGCATGGTCATGCCACAGGTGGGTAGTTAGACCTCTCACTACAGACAGCCTTGTCTTGTTCCTGATTTTAGAGGACTCGAGTTGCCAAACTGGGTTTATAAGCACATTCCCCACAAACATCTCTGCCAAGTCACACTTACAGTTTTTACCAATCAAGAGTCAAATATTAGGGGCTTTCCTGTGCGCTTGATTATTTTCAACCAACCAGAATGTTCAACCAATTAAATTTATTTGTTCTTTTTGTTGTTAAGAACAGGTTTTGCTTTTAGGAACAGGCATTATGTTTTGGGGAACTGTTGTTGCTTACTGAGGGTCTGAGAATTTAGGTGAGATGGCGTCTGAAGTCAAAATGGCAGTGCTTTGGACAAGTGCTTTTTGCCTGTTCCCAATGTTACACTGTGGCATGGGAAGGCGATTAGGACAAGCGTGCTTGAAAGGGGCATGTGAGCTCACTAAGTATGGCAACATGGGGATCTTAGATCTTCAGGTACATGAAGTGAGGAGAGGTTCTGGACAGAGAATACAGTACGGGGCAGCTTGGTGCTGAATGGAGGGAGATGGCAGGCTGGAGAGGAGAGTCATTTCTTAGTGTTGTGTCAAACCACTTATAGATTTACAAGGTGATTCCATCTAGAAAAAGTGACTCATAACCCACACAGCAGCAGAGGCAGGTGCTGATCCCCGGCCCTGTATCTGTGCCAGGGGAAAGCAGGCAGGAAGATGTGGGATTTCATGTCAAACCTGAGCCACGGCCACATTGCAACTCGTTATGCAAAATGTACGTCTGCTTTTGCATGGGGACTTTAGGTACATTTAGAGACCGGGGAAGAGCTGGACATTTGTTAAATTCATTATTCTTTGTCCTCAAATGTTAACTAGACACATGGGGGAGAGTCAGATGCTTTTCTGTCAGGTAACACTTCATAGGGAGAAGTCTTCTCTGGAGAGAAAGAGCTGTTGCTGGACAGGAAGAGGAGCCTTCAGTTGTTAATTCTGACGGACCCAGGAAACCAGAGTTAGCCTTGCTCTGGTTATCTGGGAGATATACAAGTTCTTTTTAACCCATGTTTGCTGGGAATTGAACTCAGGACCTCTGGAAGACCAGTGAAAGAAAAGATTCGTATAGAAAAGAACTATTTGTGCTAAAATGCTACTTAGTTGTTTTGGATTGGTTTGTTGGAAGATTCTAGTAACACCATCTCACCTTGGCTATATAACACCCCAAGTCTTTGGTCTGAGCCTATTTTACCTTGTATAACTGTGACATTTGCAAACGTTTTGAAAACATATGAATATGCTTTGATTTCACAGTGTTTGTATATATTTTTGACTTAAGAGTTTCTCATCTTCAAAATATAATTATTTCATTTGGTTTTGCCTTAGTCTTATTATTTCTTTCCATCTAATTTGAGGTTTGGTGTATGCTTGCTTTTTAAGACTATGAGGTAAATAATTAGTTTATTCATCTGAGATTACTCTGTTTTTCATTTTCTGTTTTTGAGTTTTTTGAGACAGAGTCTCACTGTGTAGTTCTCATTGGCATGATCCTTGATATGTAGACCAGTATGGCTTCAAAATCTTAGAGCTCCACCTGCTTCTGCCTCTTGAGTGCTGACATTAAAGGTATGTCACAATGACCAACTCTCTAATTCTTAAAATGTAGGCTTCGTAGTTATAAACTTCCCTGTTAGTACTACCTTCACATCACTACAAATGTTCTGGTAAGTTGTGTTTTCATTTTCATTTTGTCTTCAGAACCTTTTTCTTTCCTTGCTGACTTTTTCAACAACCCATGATTATTGCACATTGTTCAATCTCAGTTGTAAAATATTTTCTGCTGTTTTTGCTATTGGTTTCCAGTTGTATTCCTTTATGTTTTGATAGGAGTAAAGAAATTCTTTTCTATTTTTGAGAATTGCTCTGTGACCTAAAATGTGCTCTGGGCTGCTGAGAATATGTATTCTGCAGCTGTAGGATGGAATCATCTATAATTGTTGTGTTACACCCAGCTTAAATAGGAAGTATTTTGCTGTTATTTCATCCAGGTGGTCTGTCTATTATTAGCAAGAGTGAATATGGAAGCCATTCACTATTATTGTTGTCAAAGTCGTGATTTTTAATAGTGGGGCTGCAACACTCAGTGCATATATATTTACAATCATTGTGTCTTTTGACTGTTCCTTTTATTAGTATGTCAGGACATTCTTATTTCTTTGCCAGACTTTACCTTGAATTCATCTTTGTCAGATGCGGTGAGGCCTCTCCTGACTGCTCTTTGTTTACATGGCATTGCAGTCCGCATCTTCCACTTTCCAGCTTTCCTAGTGCCGTCTAGTTCCTATTGGACAGCAAACAGTTGAGCCGATCACTTTACATCTTTGTTTTTAAAGTTAGGCCATTTACATCTAGGCTAATAGGTAATGGCTGGTCCCTGCCATGCTGCCCTCCTTGGGCTCTCACTCCCACCCTCTATGGTTTGCCTTCTTTCTTCCTGCTCATTTTAGGGATTTTCTGAGTTTAACATGCTTGATGCTTTCCTAATTTCTACTTGCGGGATTTGTTTTCCCACGAGCCTGTGTTTGTATCTGTCTTTTCTTCTCATCTATGTTTGGGGTTCCTGTGAGG
Source organism: Mesocricetus auratus (assembly GCF_017639785.1). NCBI lineage: Eukaryota > Metazoa > Chordata > Mammalia > Rodentia > Cricetidae > Mesocricetus > Mesocricetus auratus. The sequence continues at coordinate 8,874,833 of NW_024429269.1, read as the reverse complement.
TTCTTATTCTGCTCTTCCCTAGATTTGGGGTGTCTGCTGAGAGGCCTGATGTTCTTCTCGTAAGTTTGCTCTTTAAGCTTTTCTTTCACATTTGTCCAATCCGTTTCTTGGTTCTGTGATCTTAGAGTTTAGTCTGAGGCACCTTGTGGACATTGGGCTTCCCCATGCTGCCTCTGTATTTTCATTTGATTGGGGGGCGTTCCTGCTTACATTCCATTATGGCTCAGGGAAGGTCTTCAGTTTCTGTGTGGCTTCCTCACTGGCTGTTAATGGACAGAAAGTAGCTGAGCAGAGGTCTTAGACTCAAACCTCTTGGTTGGCCATAAGATGCAGACGTTCTCATCTCCAAGCCCCAAAGTCTGAGCATGAGTAGTATGCGCGAGGACCTAGGCTTGATCCTCACTGTTGAAAAGAATTGATTATAAGCAGGCCAAATCAATTGCAGAGTGGACAAGAAGCAAATGTTTTAAGACACTTGTGCCATGTTTGACCATCTTTTTTTTTTGACCCAGGAGAACACTACAAAAGAAAATTATTTATTTGACCAGAAATATAAGCATAGATAACAGCTAGTTCTCACTTAAAAAAATCCCTCTCAGTCAGTATTTGACAGTGTGGTGTGAGTAGTAAGCTCTCACTGCAGGGGCCTATGTCCACAAAAATGATATAACAGAAAAATTTGGCCAGAAAAACTTGTAAGAAAAACTTACAGTTAAGTAGCTTAATATGGAACAATAAAATGACTTTTAATCCATAACCTGGAAGCCCCCAGCCACCTTAGCGTAGTCTCATTAGCTTAGTCTCATATTTCTTGGAAGAGTAAAGAGGCCCTGAACTTGAGCCCTGTAGAGCAGTGTCTGTGCAAAAAGAGAGCATTAAATGCTTCCATACATTGTTAAATACAGTGTGAGTATAGGACTTCCTCTTCATTCCTTACCAGAAAAATCAGAGAACAAATTGTTTTCAGGCATGGAGATAGAACATGCAAATAAAGGCACAGAGTAAGGAGAGCTGGGGGAGAACTTCTCCCTTACCGTTTGGAGAGAGCCGTTTTTAGTTTGGGGTTGGGGAGATGGTGCAAGGGTGAGGTCTGGAGCTCAGATCCCTAGAAACCGTTTTGAATGACAGATGGGCTATGTGGCCTGTTTGTAATTCCAGCCTTGGCAAGTGGAAATGAATGCTTCATGGGGGGATTAAGACTGTTGCATTGATAATTCCTCAATGCAAACCTCATACCAATGAGATGATTTAGTGCATAGCTTATTGCTGTTAAGGGCTCTTGATGATGGCCTCTACCTTCATGTTAACTTGTTGCTTCTATAAGATGTATTTGCAGTGCTGCTGTCACAAAGAAGCTGCAGAAACAGTATCTTAAGGCACTGGGACAACTCTGTAAAAATAGAAGATGTCAGTCAGGCAAACCTGTCTTCAAGCTCCAGAACTTGAACACACTGCCTATCACAAAGGCAGTCCCGCCACTAAGTGCCTATTACATTCAATGGACAGTGTTAGGACACTAGGAAACCGCAAATAGGATAGTTTTTATTCATATGATTTAAGTAAGAATATTCTAGACACAGAATAGAGTTTAGAATGTGCCTAAATATTTCATAACTAGGTAGATAAGTACAATTAATCAAATATTTTGAAAAATGGTTCTACTTTCTGGAAAGAAATAAAATTGACAATGAGAATGAGTTGTTTATTGCTTTCCTGTTTTCTGTTCAAAAAAGTCCTGAATCAGACTGGAGCTTGAAAACTGCCTCTAATCTAGATTTATCCTGTTTTTTCAAGCCAATGGATGTGTAAATATGTGGTCTTAATCAGGGGCTGTAATGGTTGAGAACGTTTGCAGCAGCATTTTCACATAACGTTATGACACTGTCTCTCTCTCCACCTGTGTATCTAAGGTTCTGTGCTAAAAATTATCATCATGGAACAGGAAACTTTATTTCCTAGAAGTGGAAAATGAAATGCTGCCCTTTTTTAAAAAAACCATTTTTTGGTTTTTTGAGAAAGGGCTTATCTGTGTTGCCTTGGCTGCCCTGGAACTAGATCTATGAACCAGACTGGCCTTGAACTCACGGAGATCTGCCTGCACCTGACTCCTGCTTGCTGGGATTAATGACATGAGCCACTATCACCCAGCTGAAATGCTTTCTTAATGCAAGTGTCAGCTGAGGTTAAAAAAAAAAGCTGACTAACTTTTTGTCAGGGCAAGTCTGTTGCTGAGCGTCACAAAGTAATGCTTGGTATAAAAACATCGATAGCACCTATTGCTTAGTCATTTGCTGATGAAGCATTATACCATCTCTCAGAATAACATAGGCATAATTGCACTGTCTATGCATTGTTTTATTGGTTTAAGATATATAAATAAGTTATAAAGTAAGCAGTAATTTATTTTATTTATGTGGTTATTTTTAAGCATTTTAAAATTAGATGGATTTTCTCATCTTTTTAAGTGATGTATTTGATGTATTGTTGCCATGGTAACTTTTTCTTTAACTCAATAGTAGAAACAGTTTCCTTTTCTCAGATACTCTCAGGAGTTGCAGAGCAGCTATAACTAGAGAAACAAAAGAATGTAGGTCGCTAAAGCTCATCAATCTCTGATACAAACTATAAAAACAGTAAGCTGTACCCTTTTCATCCTCAGTGGATAGAGCATGCGTGAAACACATTTCTTTACAATGTCAAACAGAAGGTGTGAGTATAAGCATTTGCACTCCTTAACATTCATGTCACAGTATTTAAGGACATCTAAAAGACTGTATGTCTCCTTTTTCTGGCTCAGCATCTCCTCCACTACCATCCCTGTGGCACTGCATGGTCAGTATGCATCCCACAATAGATTCGAGTAGTAGCACTTAACAGTTTCAGTTCATGAACCATTACCATGACCAGTAACACTGTTAGTCTACTGTCATTTGCTTTGTCATGGGTTTACCTTTTCCCTTCAGGAAAAGTTCCAAATCTCTTATAATGGAATAAAAATGCCCAATTCAACTTGAACTTGGACAGTTGCTCAGATTCACCATTTGGCGCTGGCCCCTGGGCTCTTGCACTAGGCAGACTGCTCCTGAGTCCCACCAATGCTCTCCCCACCTCTTTCTGCTAGCAAGTCCTTCTGCCCTCTTTCAGGAACACCCATCCCGACCCTTCAGAACATAAGACAGGGAGGCAAGTCCCTTCCCTCCCCGAGGTGCCCTGTCATGGCGTCTATGACTCAATGGAGATTTCCTGCTGGTCTCATTTCCTCCACCCAAATCTTATTTTAGTATGTTTGAGAACTCAAAACCATGAACTCAAAATCTTTAAGCCTCCTAACTGTAAGGGGGATGCCAGCCCAGTGCTCTCTCCAGCACCTCAGCACATAGCTGCTGTGGAGTAATCTTCGTACACTGTAAACACGTGTTGCTCTCATTGCTAACGAAAACCTGCTTAGCCAATAGTTAGGCAGGATTTTCAGGGCAGAGAGAATGCTGGGAAGAAGAGCCGAGTCTGAGTAGTCTTCAGCTAGGTGCAAAAGAAGCAACATGGGAAGTTCATAGATGAGGTAAACAAGCCTCCGGGCAGCACATAGATTAGTAGAAATGGGTTAATTTAAGTTGTAAGAGCTGGCTGGAGACAAGCCTAAATATCAGCCAAACATTTCTAATTAATTAGTATGTCTCTGTGTGGTTATTTGGGAGCGACAGCTAGCACACAGAGAAAAGTCGGCTTGCACATGGCTGTTGAGTAAATGAAGAACAGGAAGCCAGACACGCCCCCATTTGGCCACAATGATGGTTAAACCAGAGCATGACCATGTGCAAATCACATTTATCTTAACCTTGCACTGCCTGTTGCATCTTTTTCATCTCTGCTAGCCTATGTAACATTGCTGTCCTACCACTGAGCCATGCTTAGTTAAGAACTAATTCAGACGGCATCTGTCCCTCCTGTTTTCTCTTCAAAGCTGGGGTTGACTGTAGGGAGAGATGTACCTGCAGCTTTAGCCACACCCCAACAGGCGTGGAGAGGGGATAAATAGAGAGAGGGCCACTCCTTGGATGCCAGGAGAGCTTCCCAGCTTTCCATGTAAGTTACTTCTTTCTATCTGAATAAATATCCTACTACCTTTTCCCGGCATTCTTGGTGTGAGTCGCCATCACAGTTGACTGTGCACCTGGATCTTGCAGTGGCCCTGCCCTACTAATCTTTCCAGTCAAAAGTCTACATTTAGAAGAAAAGCAAGAATATGTAGAAATTCTAAAGAAAAATATATCACCTGAAGGTATGTACCAGCTATTAATATGATATTTTCCTATTAAATTATGACATGGTAATCTTATTGAAGAAAAATATTTTGTCATGTAGGAAAGGCAAAATTGTGTAGTCTATCTTAAGTTTTCTAAGCATCAAAATTGACTCTCAAGTAGCGTTTGAAAATGGAAACAGCACTGGGAGCATCTCATACCCAAGCTGCTCAGACGTCATTCGGTTGTCAGGAGTGGTCTGATGCATCTGATGCAGTTAAGTTTCGCCTAAGTGACAGCAAATGTGTGTCTTCCAAACTCTGTCACTACACACGTGCCTTCAACTAATTTACGAGCTCTACCTCCTGAGTAGCTAAGATTTAAGTCATGTGCCAGTGTGTGCCGGGGTGGATCTAAAGCCATAGGCATCATTTTGGCATATGAGTGCTGTAGCCAGTGTCAATGTTTGAGGTATTACAGATGTTCAGTACCATCAAGCTCTGCCACTTTGATTTTCTTAGAATTATAAGTTTAAGTGGTAGAGTTAACATGGTAAATAAAAGACCCAGAGACTGATATTGGGGTTCAAGCTTCAAGCTGAAGATCAGAGAAGCAAAGCAGCCAGCTACTAGCTCTTATCTCTACCTCAGCTCAAACCAAAGGGGTGATCCTCAAACTGCTCCCAACTTCACTGCTCCTCAGATTCACTCAGATTGCTATGCTCTCCTTAGTGTGGCTAGAGACTCCTGAGACTGACTTCCTAAGACCCTGCTCCCATCTTTTGTATCTCTCTAGTGCTGGGATTAAAGGTATGAGTTTTGTTACCCTTTTAGACTGATTCAATCTTGTTTAGCCCTGGGAGGCCTTGAACTTAGAGAGATCCATCTGCCTTTGTCTCTTGAGTCTTGGGATTAAAGGTGTGTACCACTACTGCCTGATATCTATAGCTTGAGGCTGACTTTGCTTTCTGAATCCTCAGGTAAGCTTTCATAAATTATAAATAATGTATCGACACAATATCCCTTTTTGTCTAATACAAAAAGAAAAATAACTAATATAAGAAAACCATATACAATAAGTACAATAAGTATATACAATATATACAGGCAATAAGTTTATCAACAATGCCTAGTTCATTTGCATTTGACAAATTCAGAGAAAATATCTAGCCGATTTGCATTTGACAAATTCAGAGAAAATACTTCATTATCTATTCTATCTTGGTGAGTCCAAAGTCTTGTATCTAATTTATTTTCTTTTCTAATTTTCATTATCAAATTATCTTTTAATACCTCACAAACTTTTACACCTTACACCTCTTTAGTGAGTTTCTTTTCTGAGTCTGGTAAACAATGAAAACTATAACTATACTAACTAGTTTTTAACTCCCTCCGAGACCCAAGAAAGAAATATTAACTAAGTAAGCAGGAAGTGTGATCAAGTGACTTCCAAAAAATGTGAGGAATGATAAAAACAGCTGGTTGTCTGGACAGTCACCCAATGTTCCTCTACAAGGCTGGGGCATTCATCTTCTGCCTCTAGGCCTAGGATTTCTGAAAGACTTTTCTGGGAAGCCGGATATTTTGAAGGACCATCCCACCTTGTCTTGGCAAGGTTTGCAGTCACTCTTTTCAGTGTTCTGCTTGTCCAATTTAGACAGAATACTGTTACCAGTCAAGGCAAGGGCACTTTCTTGCCCAATGGCTACTTTTTCCACAAAGAATGTAAACTCTATGTGAGTTTCTTCAATGCCCATCATTTTCTCTTAAGTAGATTGGTGCTGCCAGCAACAGACATGTCTAATTATTACTTAAAAAAAAAAAGAACCTAGCCAGGCGGTGGTGGCACACACCTTTAATCCCAGCACTTGGGAGGCAGAGGCAGGCAGATCTCTGTGAGTTCTAGGCCAGCCTGGTCTACAGAGTGAGTTCCAGGACAGCCTCCAAAACAATACAGAGAAACCCTGTCTCGGAAAATCAAAAGAAAAAAAACCTAAATTATTGAAGCATTTTAAATGCTATAGTCTGTAGTTCTCTGGGGTGTTTGAAGATGATCTGTCTTCCTAAAACATATCTCTATTTGACTTTAAAAACATGCCTAATGTGATGACAAGTTCGATTGTAATAGGTGACTAATTATTCACCTACATTTCCGTATTATCTTATTTAGTTGGTAATAATAACTTTCAAGAACTAGAAATCTACATTACATTGCTAAATGAGCTGTGTAAGTGCAATACCTTGAACAAGATGAAAACATATGTACAATGTCTTAACAAATTGTTCTCAAATTTGCATCAATATGTAATATTTGTATACAATATACAATAGTCCAATCCAATGTGAAATATTTAAAAGTGGAGGCTGCTTTTTAAAAGTAGATTCAACAATCTATCTTTTCATCTCATCATATCTACATACTCCCTTTTTTCTTTTCAGAGTAGATTCAATAATCCACCTTTTTATCCTATCATATTTGTATCCTCTTTCCTTTTTCCAAAACTGTAACCTTGAATCTAATCTCCTGTGTTCAACTTTCTTCCTGACTGTGACCAACATTTTGTAACCAATCTCCCTAAACAATGACAAATATCTGTAACCTATTGAATGACCTGTGCGATGGCATTCTTAGATTTTGGGCTAGATTTTGCTCCAATGTTTTTACCTCATAGTCAAAAGGATGTTAGGTCTGGTAGAGAGGTGGCTAATAAATGACCTTTGAGAGGGTCAATGATAGCCAGAGATAGCCTGAGCTCCAGGTCTATAACACCCAGACTCCCATGACCCCAGAGTTCTAGTTTAGCCCGGCCCCAGCATCTTCATTGCAAGCATTGCACATGTGTTTCTTCACCATAATTTCCTACATCTTTAGAAGACCAGAAATTTGGTATGATTTAAAATTTGACAGCTTAACTTCATGCATAGACAACCATGTTGTGGAAGCTTGTTTCTCAGAAACTTAGCTTATAAAAATACCCCCAAAGGGAATTTTTAAAAATGCACTGTCCAGAGTGATACTTTATGGGAAATCAGAGCTTGATTTGGGGACATCATGTATTTGCAGTTTCCACCTGCGTATGCGAACACTTCACCCTGGGCACTTTCAGACTGAGATATTGGGGTCACAGAAGTGAAATGTGTGGACCAGGCTGGCATGGAGCATGCTGCCCTCTGTGGGTGCTGTGGCTACAATGATTGCTTTGATTTAGTCCCTGTGTGTAGTTTAAGATGCAGGCATAGTTCATATTCTTTTGATTCTTGGGGAACATAAGCCTGACTGTTGATTTCACTACCCCATGACAAAAGGGCAGAGGCACCACCAGAAGATAAAATATTCTCCTTGGGGCAGAAGAACATCAAACAGGACGTTGTGGGCTGGAAACATCTATTATTCCCAAACTTTGTATCCATGTAAGGTAAAACAGGGTGTTGTTCAATAAGGAGAAATAGTCTTCTTCTTTTGTATATAACCTTACAATAATCTGACCAGTTAGATGTTAGCGATTAAACCTCGTAAAGTTTTTGAGCAGACAATGAGGTTGCTTTCTGAAACAGAGCCCGGGAAACTTTGATAATGATTCTTTGTAGAAAAGTGAAGATCTGGAAAAGGCTGAAAATGCCTTTTGTTGTGGGGAGGGAGCAGCAGGTGAATTGGAGCATCATGAAATCTTACAGAACTCTAAAAGAACTGCTCAGCCACGAGCAGTTGGCCTCCCAGAGACCCTCATGCCAATAAGTGAATTCTTGAATAGTGCAAAGCAGGCAGTTCCTGAGATGTCATGCACCAGTCACCACAGCAGGGCTCTGGCTCTGGACGTCAGGATGTGGCAATTGGCTTTCATTGCAGCACAAGCCAACACATTTGTTGAATCATGTATTCTGTTTCCTCTTCCCACCCAAACCCACATTCACCCAAGAACTTACTTTCCCCAACATCTACTGTCCGTCTTTTAAACCTTTCCATGCTCTTTGGAGCCTAGCTATTTTTTTTAACTTCCAAATTCTGGAAGCTTCTAATCCAACTAGTAAGTGCAGAGGTACAGAAACAATTTGTCACCAGTTATCTGCACAGATCAGATCACTTACCTCTCTGAAACAGGACTTTTCTTTTTGGAATATTCTGAGGCGTGTAAATCCTGCTGTGTGTCTTAGATCTGAGCTCAAATTGGGCAACCCTGAAGCCCTTCCCCTCAAGTCTCTCCTCCTCTTGTGTTCTACTCTGTAGTTTGTCTTCCCACAAAGCACCTCTGCTGGCTTGAGTGTTTGTGGCCCCTGCTTAGCTCTGCTGTAGGTTTACTGATGTCAGCTGCTGGATTCTCGCTGCTTATCCCCTATCCCTTCTCAGTAGTTATGTCCACTCACTGTAACTGCACGATAGCTGTGCTCTCCAGCTCCTCCTAGCTCTTCAGTTGGGCGACTCTACAGCTATCATCAATTTAGTGACACAACCACCAGCAAATGGCAGCCCTACTTGGCTCCCACCCTTAGACTTCTGAATGACATTACTGACAGAGTCCCTCACAGATAAAGATGGAGAATTAAAATGCATTAGCAGTGATGGCAAGTGCTTTGGGTTAAAGAAAATTATAGTAATTTTTTTCTCAAATCATTCAGACTTTGAAAAACTCGGGTCAAGCTGCAGACACCAGGGGGCAGAAGAGGCTTCATTTCTAGCGGGGGCGCGGGGGGGGGGGGAACTTTGCTGATGCAGAAGCAGTGAGGGCTGCACACTTGTTTCCAATGCTGTGCTTACAGCTGTAACACCTGCCTGTTTCCTTGGGGTCGTGCAGTTATTCTATGGTGGATCTGGATAGTCCTCCTGCATTATGTAAATATCAATTGGATCTGCATTGGTTGGAAACAGAACATCTAGGTCAGTCTGACAGGGGTTTTGTTTATTTTGTTTTGTTTTTGTCTGTGTCATGTGACCTGCTCCAGGTGGTGCACTCTCCTGGATGGGCAGCATCCTCGTTCTTCAGAATCTTAGCATGTGTTCAAAGGGGCTTTAGGATCAGAGACATGTGACACTTATTAACCACGTATGCCTAATAATGAAAACCATCAATTCTCTTTCAGTTGTGTATGCATGTGTGTGAGTGTGTGTGTGTGTGTGTGTGTGTGTGTGTGTGTGTGTGTCTGTTTCTCTAAATGATACTGGAAATTTCAATGCAAGTTGGTTGACTAGATAGTTTCATTTTCTAAGTGGTGATCTAATAATGAATTTTATCCCTAGGGGGCTCTGAAGTATTTGTCTACTTTGACTGGAAAAGTCTCAGCTGCAGTTTGGGGAGAGTTAGGGTTTTGTGTAAATAATAAACAGGAGAACTGTGAACTGTTTCTCTGGCCGTCTCTAGTGAGGACCCCAGTGGAGCTGACAAGCAGCTGACTCTGCAGAGTGACTACCCTCGGTCTGTCTTCCCTCAGGGTCCTCCCTGAGCTCCACTCTGCTTTAGGTCAGGCTGTCTTCTGGGCTCCCCTCTCCCCCTGCCGGAAACTTCTTCCTGTCCCTCACCACCAGCAGAGAAGTGGCAGGTTTTCTGCTGTAGGGAAGCTCCCTTCACTGGCCTCCTTCTGACTGGACTAAAGGCCTCACATGGCAGCCCTGTTGGGTCTTTCAGCGAGATGCCCCAGTTCACCTGCAGCTGGGAGGACTCAGAAGCGAGGACTCTCTTCTGTCTCCTCCAAAGTCTGTCTGTGTAAACCAAGAATTCTCTCCCTTCTGTCATGTAGCGACTGGACCTCTCAGAAACTTATTCTATCCTTCCTGTTCTCGCTTGTCCTCTGAGGAGATGCTAACTTTTCCTCAGATGATCCCAGAGGAAGGAAAGGCATACAGAGGCCAAGAAGCATCATCAGTCAGGCTGGGTCCCCACTCCGCCCATTGCCATTAACTTTTGTCCCTTGTCCAGTCACTGCCTCTGCGTGACCAGCACCACAGCTAGCTCAACAAGTGACCATTGGATAAATAAAGTTATGGCACACTAATAGTGTGGCTCTGAGCTGCATTTTTTTCTGATGACTTGGTGTCCTTGTCAATGATGATTGACAGGTTTCACATGCATCTTTAAATTTCATTCTTAGGGAGAGTTAAACTTAGAGGGTAAAACTGTCAAATCTAATCTGCAAGGTACTTTATAGTGTCTCTAGTGTCTCTCAGAGTGTTCCAGAATACCCAGGCCAAGCAGATAATTAAGGGCTCACATCCCCACAGACTGCATGGCAGATTTCATCTTCAACCTCTACCATCTTACAAATGCATGGAAGCTTGATTTCTTGATATTGACACAAGAAGTTTTTAACAATAAACTTTATAAAGCTCAGTCTATTTGAACAACACAAAGATCTAGTGTAGGAAGATGATATCACACTTGTTTGCATATTTCTTTCCCTGCCTGTCACTCCTTAATGTTGGGAACAAAAAGTTGAACTTCACACACACACACACACACACACACACACACACACACTTTTCTTGTGCAGTTTTAAAATAGCAAGCACAGCTGCTGGCAGACAGCTCTTCCAGGATTTTAAAGTCACTAATCACTTTCACAGCTGGCAGCAAAGCCCTTTGCGGGGAAATATTTTGCACAGCACGTGTGCTCTGACCTCATCAGGGCGCCCAGAGCTCTGAAGGAACTAGAGATGCCGCCACAGAGCTTCTGGTAATGACAAGATGGCTGCAGCAGGGCTTGGGGGCTGGCTGCATTCTTGGGGGCTTTGCCTCTTCTCTGCACCCCTACTACCACTTTTGACAAACTGAGCCAGGAACAAGGGAATCCATGTTTAAAAACTTCTGTGGCAGCCTTTATGGCCTGTGACTAAGACCTAATTTAAATGCTGATAAAGTAGGCAAACTTTCTCTTATTTCCAGTGCCTGCGAAGCACCATAATCCAGAAAGGTTGCATTAAAACACACCACAGCTTGGCGTGGTAGCTCACACCATAAACTCAGGGCTGGGGAAGCTGAGGGAAGTGGATGGCCTCCAGCTTGATGGTAGCCTGAGCAACATAGTGAGTTCTAGGCCAGCTTGGGTTACAGAGAAGATCCTGTCTCAAGAAGCTAACAGACACACACACACACAAACACACACACACACACACACAGAGGCAGACAGACAGACAGACAGACAGACAGACAGACAGACAGACAGACATTGCTGGCACTTGGTGCTCAGTGGAGGGAGTATGAAATCAGAGGTCCTGACTTCTTGACTCTTTGTCCCCAGACAATGACCCCTCCTGCAGCAGACTGCTGGTGGAGGCCTGATGCAGAGCTCTGATACAATGTGTTTGGAGTGAGACCTGGAATAGGCTCTTGTCTCTGGTGGTCCTGAACCACCCACAAGAATGCAGCTCTCTTCCACTGAAGTATCTGCTTTATCATGGTGCTGTGTGAGGGAAAAGCTTTTTGCGGTTCTGGGGATGGAACCCAGGTCCAGCAAAGCTATGTCAGTGCTCCACTGCGGGGCCACAGTGCCTTCTCTTTGTCTGTGTGGGAAACACATCACTTCACGGCGGACTCATCTCTGCAGATGGCAGTTTGGTGGGACCTGTGGGGAGTGGTGAACCCGAAAGTTGAGTTATTGCTCTTGTGCCCTCACGCTTCAGGATGGCAACTGAAAGGACTATATTGTGAGATCACTGTAAGGGATTTCCTTTCCTTGAGCCCCATAATCTATTTCCCTGATAAGTGCTTCACTTGTTCAGTTGCTTTTATGGCGTGTCTGTGTGCCACTGTGCGATGGGAATGTGGCTTTTCCTGCTCTTCAAACCGGTTCTCCCCAGAAGCAAGTTAAAGACAAAGATGCTGACTTTGGAAGCAGCATCCTTCGTTTCCCACCTGAAAGGAATCAGTGCTATGGGGGACTTACCCATTCTCCCTGGAGCTCATTTAGACGTGGAATTAGAGAACGGATGTGGATTGCTCAGGACATAGTTGAGGCGGCTCAGCAGTAGATCACTTGCCCAGTATGTGCAAAGCCTGAGTTTGTCACCACCACCATTAAAAAAAACATAAGTAAAAAAGAACTTATAGGATGAGAGAGACCTGAAGCTGCTGAGGGAGCTCTGAACTGGCACATGCGTCAGATATGTGCTTGTGTACACGATCATGTGTACACACACGTGTGTATTTGTGTGTGTGTGTGTGAGAGAGAGAGAGGAGAGAGAGAGAGAGAGAGAGAGAGAGAGAGAGAGAGAGATCATGAACTGGAGATAGTCCTTACCTAGTAGAAATGTAACATATCCACAATTTCTCCAAATTCTAAACAGCCAAGTGTTAAATTCAAACCCAACACTCACCACCCTAACACAGATTTTTGGGGAAAAGAAAGAAGTTGAAATGGTTATAAGATGTAATCACTGGGCGGGGGGAGAGGGAACCAGGAAAAAAAGAGGGGGATAAGAGGAGGGGAGAAGAAGGCATGGGGAAGCAGGAAGGTTGAGTTGAGGTAAGAATAGAGGAGAGCAGGATGAGAGATACCATAGTAGATGGAGTCATTATAGGCTTGAGGAGAGAGATGACACTAGTGAGATCTACAAGGATAACACCAACTGGCAAACAAAGCAATAGTGGAGAGACTACACTAATAGCCCCTCCTTGATGATAGGGTTGATGGCTATCCTATATGCCATCCTAGAACCTTCATCCAGTGACTGATGGAAGCAGAGATAGATACCCATAGCTAAACACTGAACTGAACCCCTGGAATCCAGTGACAGAGATGGAGGAGTGATGAGCAAAGGGGTCAAGACCATGATGATGAAACCCAGAAAGACAGCTGACTGGAAAAGGGGGAGCTCTTAAATCCAAGACTGATAGCTGAGAGGCCAACAGGGGACTGATCTAGACTCCATGAATGCAGTGTCAGTGAGGAGGCCACAGAAATCACTGGGGCCTTGGGTAGTAGATCAGTGTTTACTATGGTGTATGAATGATCTTTGGGAGCCCATTCCAATAGAGGGATGCTCTCTCGGCCTGGACACATGAGGAAGGGCCTAGGTCCTGTCCTGGATGAAATAACAGATTTTGGAGATCCCCCCCAAGGAGGGTCTCACCCTCTCTGGGGAATGATGTGGGGATTGGGTGGGGGGCTGGGGTGACTGGTAGAGGGACAAGGGAGGAGGGGTGGGAGAGGGAGCTGGGATTGACATGTGAAGCATTCATGTTTCTAATTTAAATAAAAACATATATTGAGAAAAAAATTTTACAAGTAAAAAAAAAAAGATGTAATCACAGATTCTATCCATTATCCACTGCCCGCAAGACTAAGTCACCAGCAACAAGACATCTTGGTGTTGTTTGATAGTGAACTTGTGTCTTGTACCATAGTACAGGTTGGCTGTGTGGTTCTGCTTCTGCTGAGCTGGGAGGGATTCCACGGTTCCTCCCCTGGGCTGCTGTAGTTCTGTGGCTATGGTCACTTGACTGCTGCCTGGGATTGCCTGGAATAGGCTGCTCTGCCGTATAGCATGGAGACCCTGTTGTCATCTCTCTGTGATCAGACATCCTCTAGCAGAGAACTAAGCTTGTTCTCATGGAATGGGAGAGTGTGATAGTGGTTTACACAAGAAATGTCCCTTATAGGCTCCAGTATTTGAAGTTTGTGGTGCTGTTAGTGGAGGTTTAGGAGGTGTAGCCTTGCTGAAAGGCCATCGCTGGGCCCGGGGGCTGAGAGCTTAAAGCGTTGCCCTACTTCAGCTTGAATTGGAAGATGTCAGCTCTCAGCTTCCTGCTCCTGCTGCCACACCCTCTGCTTGGTGCCATGCTTCTCTAGGCTGGTAGATGCCTATGCCTCTGGAACTGTTAGCCCCCAAAAGCTGTCTTGGTCCTGGTGCTTTTATCACAGCAAAGAGACATAACTGATCCAAGAGTAAAGACTGACAGGAAGGAGACAGTCCTCTCAGCACTGGGCTGGGGACCTACACATCAGTTATTGGTGTTGCACTGTGTTAGCTAAAGTCATACAGATGCAAAATTTGGTTGTGAAGGTCTTGATCAGGAGACTCCAAGATTATCTTGGAAAGCTTCTAAATACATAGAAGAGTGAAGAATTTGTGTTATTTTGTAGACAACTTACATTAACATATTTTTATCATTAAGATTTGTGAATGTAGCTCAGAAATAGAGTGTGTGCTTAGCATGCACAAGGCTCTAGATCCAATTTTCCGCACCCAAGAACAAACTCCCTAAATCCTTTACCAGTTGGGAGTTGTAAACATGACGCATACAAAAGGGGCAATGCGTTCTGCATTATTCACTGCTACGTTTCTCTTGTGTGGTAGCTGCCTATACACTCATAAGCGGGGCTCATTTTCTACTTTGCTATAGAAGCAAAGTGGGATACTCACTCATTGTTACGTCTGGATTAGAGATGATTTATTATGGCTTTACTACAGAAACATGTGGGAGATTTTCTTCCTTGTGAAAGCCTAAGTGACAAGATCAAGTGATTTTAAAGCACTCACAAAATACTTCGAAGCAGTATTTTCCTGTGAGAAAATTATGCCTTAAACAGAATTTATAAAGAAAGATGGGTACAGCTAGCTCTAAAGTGTTACTGTAATGGCAAGAATGCTAGTGTACAAGAACAACCCATGAAGGGTAAGATTAGGGCCCAGTCTATTACCCTTTTAGCATCCTTCTTTGTATTATTATTTAAATTTGCATGGACTTAATAAATTTTCTGACTTAATAAAAAGGATTTCTGGAGCTAAAGTGATAGCTCAGTGGTTAAGAGGGCATCTTACTCTTCCAAGTTTGGTTCTTAGCACTCACTAGAGGAGACTCACAACCACTTGTAACTCTCCCTCAGGGGATCCAACAGCTCTGGCCTCCTCAGGTAACATGTACACATACTCACATGTATGCATGCACACATGTGTAAAATAAATATAAATATAAAAGGATATGCATCCTAAAGCTAACATGCTTGCTTTTATGTAAAATTAACGACTTTCACACTAATCAAAGTCTCATGATAATAAGAGTGAACTCATGTTTCAAGTGACCCTGACTACTGTACACATAAAGAGAATTTTATTCTGAACTTCATATAGAATGCTTGTCTTCATTGAAAATGAATACTGTATTTCAATATTAACAAATCCAAACATTTTTATTTCTGAAGTTATATAACTAGTTGGAAACTCATACAAGCAGATGACCATCAATCAAATACAAGTTCAGAAATTACAGAAATATCATTCCAGCCACTTCCAAGCTGAAGTCAAATGCAGATGTCAAGGTTTCAACATTATATTGAGCCCTTGTGTCTCTACACTCCACTGTGGCATTTAGTGGAATAAAAGAGACAGTGGGTGTAGAAATGTGTGGCATATAGCAGGCCTTTGATAAATGGCTGATACACACACACACATATTAATTTTTTGCCATGTTTGCCTTTGGTCATAACTAGTTATAATAGTATATTGATGTTTGATCCCTGGGGAAAGCTCATCAGAAAGGCTTCTTGAGCCAAAGCACAGAAGAGAGGAAAAATAGGAGATAAGTGCAAAAAATCAAAGGATCTTGGTGTCTGGGGGATGTGAGCTAAGTGTGCTTAAGAAAGATGTCTCAGGGCCTTGTTGCTTCAGCTGTCCAGAATTACCATCTCTCGCCGTGTGGAGAACCGCCATCTCTCGCCGTGTGGAGAACCACTATCTCTCACCGTGTGGAGAACCGCCATCTCTCACCATGTGGATACTCTCAGTGCCACAGCATCAGCATCACAGACACTGCCTCACCTCTTGCACAGGTGTACTTTAATGCTATTATGCCCAGAGCAGATTCCCAAAGGGCTTGGACTGCAGTGCTGTAATTTAGAGAATTATTTAGGATGGTGTTAAAAACCAGGTGGATAAGTATTGAGTTGAACATTATAGGTCATGCTGGATCTGGAATATTAGAACTTTAAACAAACACTTTTTCTACAAGTAGATTTTAGTATCAAAATGAAAGGTGACAATTTAGAGCTATGTGCTTAAGTAAAATCTTAGTTCTAAGGGTGTGTGTGTGTGTGTGTGTGTGTGTGTGGTGTGTGTGTGTGAGTGTGAGTAATTTTCTCTCCTCTCCTTTTCCCTTCTCCCTCCCTCCCTCCATCCCTTCCTTCATTTATTTCTCTCTCTTTCTGACGATCTTATGATGTAACTCAGGTTACCCTCAAATTTGGGATCTCTGTGATAAAACACCATGAGCAAGGCTCCATGGAGATAAGGATTTGTTGGGGCTTACAGTCCTGAGGGTCAGAGTCCATGATGATGGGGAAAGGCATGGTGGCTGGAGCAAGAAGCTGAGGCCTCACATCTTGAACAGCGTACAGAGAACGAACTTGAAGTGCAAGAAACTTTAAATTATCAAAGCCCACCTACAGGGACACACTTCCTCCAACAAGGTCACATCTTCTAACCCTCCCAAGCAGCACCACTGGGGACCAAGTGTCCAAATGCCTGAGACTATGGCAGCATCTCATTCAAACGGCCTGGGATCCTCTTGCCTTTGTCTCCCATTATTGCTTTGATGTTTATATTTTGGATTAAACATAACCGGCAAAGTTCTGCGCATTAAAGAAAAGCAGATGCAGGAGGCCTAGGTAATCTATTGAGCCTTGGACAGCAGATCAGTACCCATCCCAAGTATACACACGGTCTCTGGACTCCCATAGAACAATGTGAGGTGCACTCTCACCCTGAACTCTTGGGGAAGGGTCTAGGCCCTGCCCTATATGAAATGACAGACTATGGACACCCCCATGGAGGGCCTCACCCTCCCTGGGGGAATGAGGGGATAACGGGGGGGGGGGATGGGGGGGAGGGCACGGGAGGAGGGGAGGGAAAGGGAGAGGGACCTCGTACTGACTTGTGAAGCAACCTTGTTTCTTATCTAAATTTAAAATGGAAAATAAAAAAAATATTAATAAAAAAAAGAAAAGAAAAGCAGATGCATTCACTGATTGCTCTTTTATTCTTCTGCATAGATTATGTATAAAATATGATGCTGTGGGATGTATACATTCAGTTAAGAGTTGATTAAGGTGAAAATTAGTACAGTCGTCTCACATAATTTCTCATTTTAAGTATCTGTCTGCAAAAACAGCTAAAATCTGTTCATTTCACATAAATCCCATATAAACTATTTGATCATTCTGAATTCACTCGACAAGAAAATATGCGGTCTATAGATGATACAATGATTATTATCTATATGAGGTATAGTGGACTAGGTTCTTGCCTTCAAAGAGCCTAGATCCTTTTGGAGAAAGTTTACTTAGGATTTAAAGTAAAATCATGATAATCATTCACTGCCTTGAACCCAACTTTCACTCTTTCTCAGTTTCTGGATCTGGCAGCCTAAAGTCAGGTGGAGGCGATTATTCCCACAAAGAGAGCACAGAGAGGACGCTGCGACTTCAGCCCCTCCTCTACTCTCTGGTTGCATCTCAAGCCCTTATTTGTTTAAACGGGCTGCCTTGGAAAACTACACAGTTGATGGTAGCAATTGCGGTGCTCAACTTAACTGTCTCCGGTGTTGCCTTTCAGCCAGAAGAGGGCGCGCAAGAGCCCCGACAGGGGAAATCTGGAGAATTTTTATGACCTTCATATATTTTTCTCTGTTCTGACAGACCTGGAATTTTATTCTTCAATTTAGCACTTGGAGTGGGCTACCAAAGCCGTGTTCTAACAGCACATGATTTAGATTTAATAATTTGTTGAAAACGGAGAAAAAGCATAAATCAAGCCTGTCAAACATGTGCAACCAGTAATTCTGGCCCTTTAGTTCGGAGTCTAAACGACAGAGTGCCGAATCAGAAGAGGCAGGGTTAAACCATTTCTATGTCACTGTGTGAACAGGAACCAGACTGCCGCGAATGTTAACCGTTGGTGAACTGGAAAGGGGGCAGTCAGGAAGTCTTTCGTGCTCATACTTAGTCTTGCAACTTCTTAAGTTTGAAATAATGAGTAAATAAGAAAGAAAAAAAATCCTCATTTGATCAGTCAGACCCAGCATGATTTCACTATTTGGTAAAGTCAGAGCTCTGAACCTACGTCTTGGGGGCAGCAGTGAAAATCTCTTGGCAGGCATCTGTAGCTGGCTGTACAAGGGAACACAATTACCATTGATGAAGGAGGTACAAAGCTTTGTGTATGGACGATCTGAATTCCACTTTTCTTTCTCCTAGGAGTCGCAGAGTCTCCCGACGACATGACACTCAATGGCAAGTGTGTCTTCAGAGAGAGGTGATGCTCACTTTCAACTGTGGGAAGAGGAAAAGACTCTCTGTAGCTCCTGGCTCAGAGCGCCTGCTGCTGTTCATGTGACATCACTGTGGTGTCAGCCTGTGTCATAACACTCTGCCTCCTGAACTGGAGCTCAACAAGTGTAGGGTTATGCTGTGAATGAGAGGGGCAGGACTCCAAGCTAACACTCCCATTGGCCTTTCATTTGCATTTGAGGTAGCATCTCACCATGTCGCCCAGGCTGGCCTCTCACTCCTGAGCTCAGTCTTCCTGTCCCACTCAGCCTCCTGCGTAGCTGGAACGACAGGTGCACACCACCACACCTGGCTTACATCTGGGTTTCAGAGTAAACCAAGGGCAGATCTTGTGTTCCACCTCCAGATCTACAGCCAGGACCTGTCATGATGAGTAAAACAGGTTTCCAGTTCTGTGCTGGAGAATTGGTTGTTCACTTTTAAAAGTATCATTTTAGAGTCTGATTTTCTTTTCCTTTCAAGTGGCACATGAATAGTATTCTCTCCACCACCCCCCCTGGACTTTCAAGACAGAATTTGTGTGCTGTTCTGGAAATTGCTTTGTAGACCAGGCCGGCCTCTGCCTCCCAATCACTGGGATTAAAGGTGTGTGCCACCATTGCCTGGTGGATAGTATTTTCTCAAAAATTCAGTTGAACTTGTATCCTTGAAATGCATAAGTGGGCAGTGGTTTTCTCTCTGTGTTTGTTTTGCTTTATATTATTTATGTGTTTTGTTCTTAACACCTTCATCCACTCACTCCCATTCAGTATCGGATGCTCAGATGTATCTGAACTGTAACAAGGAATTTGGAAGTTCTAGTGTAGTTTTGCCTGTTTTGTGCTCAATACTATGACCGCTGTGCTCATTCCAGCCGGCAAGATTTATCCAAGTAGAGAAAGACAAAGGTTTTACTACAGTCCATAAATAGGACCATTTATTGGCCCCAACATATTTATGTTCTGCCCATTCAATGCTCACTTAAACTGTCCAATTTGCTTGACCCAGTCTATAAATGTAAATTGCCTATGTCGGAAAGTGACTCTGGGTGACTTTTACTATGTGTTGGAATTCTATGGTTTCTACAGGTGAAGTAGCAGTCTGACAGAATCCACCAGGTCTCCTGTGGCCCTGGCAGAAGGCTGCCCTTTCTATCTCCCTTCCTGCCTCCTCTCAGAAGCAGTAACTGGCAGCGCTGTGGTGGTCCTCAGTGATGGAGCCCTCGCCTAGATTCTCAGGCCCTATTCTGTTTGGTTTTTTCATTCCTAGTATGAACCAAAAATAGTAGTAAAACGTTAAGTATGCATGTGTTGCCAAAACTTTCAGTAAAGCACCATTGGATGGATGTATATGACAGAGGTCTCAGTTTGTCATGTATAAAATGTGTGTTTGCTTGAGAAAGTTTGCAAGCTTGCTGAGTGCCTTAAGCATAACTGTGTCGTATTTACTCTTTTACCAAAACATTCTTGTTATATATTTATTGGTGTGATCCAGGGGGTACCAGTGAGAAATCCTGAGCATGTAACTATTCTGGTTCTATCAATTGCAGTAATTACACCTTAAGATCACTCAGCACCTGCAAGGTAAGGCTTTGTTTAGCTTGGTTTTGCTTTGCAGGCTGAGAAACAAATCTTGCACATTAGAAAAGCTCTCTTCCCACTGAGCTGCACCTCCAGGCCACTCCTTCATTTTCTTTGAGCATAATGATAATTATCTCAGTCTACTTTTTCTTGATTTTCAATTCTCCTCAGTGGTTTCTTTATGACCTCATGTTTCCAACAAAAACTGATCCACTTCCAGGAATAAAAGAGCTAAAGATGTATGTGTGTATCTTCACAAAATATATATAAATATATAGTATACATATTTATTTTGTGTGAATGTGTACGTATATGTGTGTCTTTACAACAAAGATATATATCTCAAATGTGCGTGTGTGTGTGTGTGTGTGTGTGTGTGTGTGTGTGTGTGAAATCAAACTGTGTATACTAACCAGGAAACTGGTGATGGAGAGTGAGAGCGCAGTGACTTATTTATTTCCCATTGAGATGTCATCTCATCTGGGCAATATTAGAAGACACCCCTTGCAAATGAATAGGGGTGAAGGAGTCCTAGTAATGCTTGTGTCACTATTACTTGTGTGACATTTTGCAGGAACTAGAAATCTCTTTTTAACTTATTAGGAAATTCTAGAAAGGGGGGGGGATGAATTGAAAACCTCTGAAAGCTGACTTAATGGACTTATTACAAGAGTCACTATGATGATATCAAGGAATTCAACATGATGCCCAGGATATGCCAGATGCCTAATCAGTGGTTATTAGCTGAGCTGAGCTATAGTCTGTTCCAGTGTATTTTCTAACATAAGAACATTTTTAAAACCCTTCCTTCAAATTAGGTACTGAAAGGGAGCAAGTTGGAGACTCTCCAAGTGACTGCTATATAACATAAGAATTCACACTACAAAGCAAGACATCTTGGACACTATACAGCTGTGAAAGATCTGAAATCCTGAAGGAGTCTTCCTTCAGGTGCCATTGGGATTCTGATGTTTACAAGAGATGGATTTCATTTAACATTTTTTTTGCTTAGAGCGTTAGAAAAGTCCTTCTACTTTTCCAGCGGAGGCTCTCTCCCATGCTCCCCCCCCCCATTTCTTTTCCTGCCCTGGACACAGAACCCAGGGCCTTGTGCATGCCGGATCAGTACTCTACGGATGATGACAGCCCCAACCCAGGGACCGATATAGATCACTATGTAAGAGCTCAATTCAATTGTTTCCTGAGAGACTGACTTCTGGCAAAAGCCAAAGAAAATCACAGATTAATCCAAAAGGTACAAAACTGAGGTTGAGACTATGAAACTAAGGGGCGGGGTGAAAATGTTAGTGAGCTTGGACGGGATAATTACTCCTGCTCTCAGGCAGTGCAAATCCCTCCCTTGACTTCCTGCTGCCACAGCCAGTACAATGACTCTTTTATCTGCTGAGGTGGCTTTGATAAAGGAAATTATTATTTATATCAATTCTGAACACCTACAATAAGGGGGGCTTTTCCTCTTCCTCCCCTTTCCCCTTTTCCTCCCCCTCCTCCTCCTCCTCTTTGACATGGTCAGAAAAAAACAATGATCTTGCTAGTTAGAAACCCCAAAGAGACTATGGTCCAAAACTGCCTCCTGCATTATTTCAGTGAAAGATAGTGAAGTTCTCTTCGTGCAATCCAGTTTCTCATTTTACCACACCATGATATTAGACATTTCTTCTTGCTGCTGGGACTAGGCCCTCCTCCCTCAGAAATTGCTGTCTCCTGAGGTCCTGTCGTAGTACAGGCAAGCGTTTCTCTAATATCTAGTGACCGCCAAGTGAATGGGGGTTTCTGGTTGTGATACTAGGTCTCAGCAATGCCTCCTCCAGAGCAGGGCTTGTGCCTACAGCCAATGCTAGCCATGAGAGCACCCATATCAGTCTCTAGGCAGCCAAAGGTAGAGCACAGGGGCCACCTCTTCCAAAGAGCTGCTGACAACCGTCTGTAGAGCTTGGCTCTTCCCTTTACGGGGTCACATGGAGGGAGGGAACAGTTTCTGTGGAGAGCAGGGGAATCCCTGAGTGAAATCTTAAAGGGGTGTGCTCTACTGACATGAGCACCATAACCTCAGACCCATGGGAAAATGGCAAAGACTTGCCACACACCCCACTAGGACCAGGTTGGGATAGTGGATTCAATAAGGCTCAGAGGGGTTGTAAAGCCTTTCTGTGGTCGGAGTACGAGTGTTGACAGTATGTATGTAATGTCTCACCTGGATATTTATGGCCTGAAGACTGCTCCCTATAGAGACTGTTCCTACAGAGATTAGACAAACCCATCTCCTTGGTCCAACTGTACACCATAAACCTCACCTCATTGTTTGTATGTGTGCAATATCCCACCTTCTTGTTTAGATGTAGACAATAACCCTGACTCTGTTCTACTGTATATAGCAGACATGCAGAGCTTCTGGGTGTCTGGGGTCTCTCCATCAGAGAGCCCAAGCCACCTGGTCCTAGCCTTTTCTGTGTCTGGGTCTTTTCTTTCTTCCCTCAGGTCTGTCCCTGGACCATGCTGAACAAGGCAAATTCCCTTTCCTCGTCATCATCTTTCATTGCAAATATCTCTCACTTATTGTAAAAAAAATAGTACTGATTTATTTCTGAAACAAAGGGCATTGTGGATCTATTACAGCTGTTAGCCAGAAAGTGTAGACCACTGTGGCAGGTTCCTTCGGCCCCCAGAGGCAGGGGTAGGTAGCAGATGGAAACATATCCACCTGAACAGAATCAAGGACATTTAAAAATTTATTTATTTATTATGTAAACAGGTTCTGTCCACATGTATGCCTGAATGTCAGAAGAGGGCACCAGATCTCATTACAGATGGTTGTGTAGCCATCATGTGTTTGCTGGGAATTGAACTCAGGACCTTTGGAAGACCAGATAGTGTTCTTAACCACTGAGCTATCTCTCCAGCCCTCAAGAACACTTTTTAATAAGGAAAACTTAGGAATACACAGTGTTTATAAGGGGCCCTTCACTGGCTTTAGATGAGGGATGGAGCCGTAAGAAGCAGGGAGACTCTTGTGGTGGAGAATGGGCCGCCAAGAGAAGCGCCGCCTCTGAATGGACTGAGCCTAGAGGGTCAAGACGGGGACCCGATGCTTTAACTTGTCTTTAGAGTGTGACAGAGCACTTGTTTTTCCCCGGCCTGTGGCTGGTCATCCTCTACCCCACTCCACTGGTGAGCAACCCTGCAGGTCCTTGAAGTTAAAGCTAGGAAACTCCATAGTTTTTCTGTCATTCTTTCAGTGTCAAACCTGTGGGCATGGGAACTACAGGACTCTCTCTCTACTAGTTCCCACTTTATCAGTTACCTGGGGGCCAACTGCAGTCCAAAAACGTTAAATTGCAGAAACAACTCACATTTTAAGTTGCATGCCTTTCTGAGTAAAATGATACAATCTCACACTGTTCTACTCTGTCCAGTCCAGAATGGGAATGGTTTCCTGTCTGTTAGATTCATAAGGTACACTCTACCAGACCATGGGTCCTTTCATGCCCACCTCGGATACCAGCCTGCTTGTTATGGTATAAGTGTGTTACATTCAAGTCAATTGTTCTTTTAGTTAGTAATGACCCTATAGCACAAGAGTGGCGATATCCTTGTGGGATCCGAGCTCTCCCCTGTGGAATCTGTTTCTGAATAGAAGTTGTGAGATTCAGAGGTTGGACACTTGGCTGGTCAGTTGCTGGTGGGCTACTTGCTTGGTATTGGAAGGAAAAGCTTCCACATATCTGAGGGCACAGGAGTATTTTCTGCTGTGAGAGTATAGAGAAACTTTTTCCCATATATCCTCAGAATAGCATACATATACATATAAGGCATGCCATCAAAGACATTCAGTGTGAAGCCATGACCACTCTCTATTCGAGGATATTTCAACCTGCAGCTCCATACCCAGAACCAGCTGCTTCCTCTTCCATCCTCTCAGCATCTGATAACCATTAGCTATTTTCTGTCTTTTGTAGATGTTTCTGTAAGTCATGGTTCACAACCTTCCTAATGCCTTGAAACTTTAATACAGTTCCCCAACCATAAAATCATTTCATTGTTACTTCATAACTGTAAGCTTGCTACTGTTATGAATCATAATGTAAATATCAGTGTTCCAATAGTCTTAGGCAACCCCTGTTAAAAGGGTCAGTCATTTGACCCTCAAAGGGGTTGCAACCCACGGCTTGAGAACCTCTGCTCTAACTAGACTCATATAATGCACGTTCTTTACATCTGTCTTTTGTCCACACATGTTGAGGCATGTACTTAGGCTTCATTCCTTTTGTAGGTAAAACTTCTTGTAGCTGTATGGATTTAGTACATTTTGCCTATCCATTCTCCTGTTGGCAGTTATTCCACTCTTAGGCTATTGTGAACAGTGGTGTTTGAATATTAATGTAGAAGCTTATGTATGTTAAAATTCTTTCAACTCTTTGAAATATATATATACACACACATCTATCTATCTATCTATACATAAATATGAATCAATGGAATGGTAGGATCACATGGCCGTTCTGTATTTAACTTCTTTAGGAACTGTCATACTGCTTGCACAATGGTTAAGCCATATTTAATTCCACTAGCAATGTTTACAGACATCAGTTTTACCATATGCTCACAAACACCATTTTTCTTCTTGTCATCATCATTATTTCCCTTCCAAGAGTAATGTGATATCTTGAGGTTTTGATTTTGGCAACCAGTGACTAGTGACAAAGAATAAATATTCTTCCATATGATTGGCCTTTCTTGGCGAGGGGGCTGCTGTTTAAATCTTTTGAGTTGTTTTCCTTTTCATTCTCAAGTTGTGAAATGTTTATGTTATGAACACTGGGATCATTATATATGATTTGCAATTATTTGTCAAAAGCAGTGTGTGTGTGTGTATGTGTGTGTGTGTGTGTGTAGGCCTGAAGTTGATGTTGGATGTCTTCCTTGATCACTTTCTGCCTTTATATATTGAGATGGGGTCTTTCCCTGATCACATAGCTTGCACATTCTGTCCAGTCTGTATCCTAAATTCTGGGATTGTGGTGTTGTGGAATTTTCCTTTACACTGTGTGAAGATGTGTCACTGTGATTGGTTTAATAAAGAGCTGAATGATCTATAGCTTGGCAGGAAGAGGTTAGGTGGTACTTCTGGGGACAGAGAGGTCTCAAGGAAGAAGAAAGGCAGAGTCACCAGCCTGACACAGAGGAAGCAGGACATGCAGGAGGAGAAGTAAAAGTCATGAGCCACATGACAGCACATAGATTAATAGAAAGGGGTTAATTTAAGTTATAAGAGCTAATTAGAAACAAGCTTAAGCTAAGGTCAAGTTTTCAAGTTTTCATAAGTAATAATAAGTGTCATGATTTGGGGACTGGTGTTCGAAAAAAGCCTGCGATGTTGTGGGTAACCAGTGGATCAGCTGGGGGTTATTGTCTGCAGAAGCAGTGGATTTTAAGAAGATAAACTCTGGTCTTCATGTTTCCATAAAAACAGCTTCATCCACAGAGACATCTCCCCAGCCCTGTTGCAATAATTTTTTATATCCTTGCTGATTTTGCTTTGATGTACATAAAAGGCCCAGATAAGTTCTAACTATATATTTCCAAAAAGAAATTGTAAAACAGTAAACATTCCAATAGGGGTTTGATAAAATGATGGGGCAAGATGTAGAGTTAGGGGCTAGAGAGATGTCTCAGAGTTAAGAGCACCACCAGCTGCTCTTCCAGAGGTTCTGAGTTCAATTCCCAGCAACCACATGGTGGCTCACAACCATCTGTAGTGAGATCTGGTGCCCTCTTCTGGCCTGCAGGCATACATGTAGGCAGAACACTGTATGCATAGCAAAAATCTTTCTTAAAAAGATGTTGAGTTAAATTAATTGTTTAGATTTGAGTTTGTATTGTGTAACACAATACTTCAGCTTAAAAGAACATTTAGTAAAACAAATGTGAGATTTGCAGTACTGTTCCTGTTCATGAAAAAAGAAAGGAGAAATGTGAATGAGCATGAAATTTTGTTCTCCTTTAAGTGCTGCTGCTGTGTCTGCAGAAGGTGAGAGACTCCTGGCCCTGCTAAGACTCACTGGGAAGCTACTGCTCGTGTGCTGTGATAGCAAGTTTTGGTGTCTCAGAAGAGAGTAAGAGAATAAGTTAGGCGGCCTGTTAAGGAAAGTGAGGGAATTTCTTATTGTTTCCTCTGGAAAGAGCAAGATCATCTTAAGCTCTCTTTGCAGCACCCACAATAGAAAAGTAATTCAAAAGTCATTGGATTGAATTTATATTAATTCAGCATATGAGGTGCACAGTAAAGATAAAAACAAACCAGAGGATGAAATAGAAGGAATGGAACCTTTGGACACTGAAGACGGTGATCGCATCAAGTCCCAATGAAACAAGTCCCCCTTAATTTTAAGGGTATGGAGCTCAACAGCAGAGCATCTGCTTAGAATGGACAAGACTTTGTGTCCACCCCCACTGGGTTAAAAACAAAGAGAAAAATAAAGAGATTGTACAAGTATTTAAAAAAAGAGAATGGATGTCCTCAAAGTGTCATACTCCCAAATTTACCAATTATAAACTAATTGTTGACTATTTGGGGGAAAAACAACAGCAACAATGGTGTACTTAAACCGTGGTACAACCAAACCTGCTCAATTCAGTGTGAAATGTTTAGCAATTTCTTCATTAATTCTGGCAAACCATGGGTTTTAGAGACCCACATAAATGGGAGAGGAAATGGGGTATAGAGCAAGTGCTGTCTGTATTAAGTACAGACATCTCATATCAAACATCAATGAAGGAACATACTTAAAGTGCTAACCTGCTTACAGAGGATTGGAGTAAGTTTCCCTGCACTCCCAAGAGACAACTGTAACTTCAGCTCCAGGAGATCCAATGTCTTCTTCTGGTTCCTGAACTTACACACATACATAACCACTCACAGACAAACACTTATACACATAATTAAAAAAAGAAATTTTAGAAAAGTATTTAACCCTCAGAACACTAGGTAAATCAACCTGTACAGACACAGGAAATGGTAACTGTGGTGACCAGCAGGTTGGTAAATGGGCTTTGGAGTCAAGCAAGAAATGAGTTCAGGAAAATTGACACTTTCTGTCCATGTGGGCTGGGAAATTTACCCTCACCAATAAATTGAGCAAAGTATTATCTTCCTCACAGGGTGGCTGTGAGGAGTAAATGAAGCTGCCTAGACTATGGCAAATTCCCAGTAGATGGTAGCTAACAATACTGACCAAGAAAATGACTCCTTCTAACCAATCTTGGCTTCTCCGGGCCTCAGCGTAAATACTAGTCCTCTGACGTTCTTTTGCCTTTCTTTTCAACCCAGTGTTGTAAAGGGGCAGGGAGATGGATCAGCCAATAAAGTGTGTGCTATACAAGCATGGGGACCTGAGTTCGAATCCCTAGCACTTACAAAAAAGCTAAGTGTGGTGGCATTGGCCTGCAACCCCATCACTGTGTGTGTGTGTGTGTGTGTGTGTGTGTGTGTGTGTGTGTGGTGGGGTGGGGGCACACACAGGCAAATCTCTGGAGTTTACAAGCCTAGTTCAATTGAGAGCTCCACATTCAGTAAGATACTATGTCTCAAAATGGAGAGCTATTGAGAAAGAAGCCTGATATCTACATACCCGTGCTCATATATGCGGGAATACATGTACATGCCCATCCCTCACCTGGAGATTGGCCCTGTACATTGCTGTTTGTAGATCCCATCATACTTGCATTGTTTTTACTTGTTTGATTATACTTCAGTCCAACTTCTCTCTTAACTCAAAGACTTTAGGGTTGGCTCAGGCTTTTTTGTTTGTTTTTTGTTTTTGTTTTGTTTTTGTCATTCATCCTGATTGTGCCCAATGTCATCTGATCTCTGAAGCTAAGCAGGGTTGGGTGGAAGGGAAACCACCTTGCTCAGAGAAATGACCAAGGTGTCTGGCTTCAAGGCAAATCTCCAGTATGCCACACAGAATGTGTTTATGAAATGAATGGCTCCTCCATGTTGAAGTTTTGTTCATTTCTTAGCTTATAGAAGGTTGGCGATTGGTTCATTTAAAATATGTGATTTCAGGACTGGGGTGGAGCTCAGTGGTAGGGTATCTGCCTCTCAGGCACAGGCCCTGGGATCCATGCAAGTGCAGTGCTTGGAGGCAACTTGAATGATAAGAATAATGTGTTTTGTGGGTGCAGTTTTCTCTGTGAGCATTTTGGGGTATTGACTGGAGGCTGATTCTTGGTGGCTGAGGTGAAGGGTTGCATTAAGAGCCCCATGGTGATTTAAGCCAAAATGTCTTTGCTATGGATAAAATTGCTTCGTATTCTGTAGCCATGGACCTGGCCGGGACATTGGTGTCAGTCGCATCTGGTGCTTCATTAAGTACGCGAAGAAACAGAGACCAGCAACATATGAGGACTCCTACTCGAGGGGCTGGGTCTAGAATTTACATTGACTGACTTTGGCTGAGAAAGACTCAGAAGTTCCTTTAAAAATACTCATCGCTACTTCAATAGCATCCAGCACCTGTTCAGCTTCTGCAAGAGCGGAGATACTCGTTCCTTCTTGGAATCTCTGGCGTCTGGATCCTTGCCTCCTTCCTGGCGGCAGCTGTCTAAGCCACCGAGGTCAAATGTTTCACGGGGGCACCTTTCAGCCGAACTTCGACAACTACCACACCCAACTAAGCAGGGAGGGGAGACCAAATCAAGTGACATAGATCATTTAGACAGTGCCCACCTCATTGATGTCCCTGCTGCCCTCTTCCCTCTTGCGGTGCAGTGGCACCGGGAGGCCACGCCCACTGCTCAAATCGTATTTGTGTTCTTCCTGAGCTTGGAGGCTGGGAGCTGAGCAGGCAAGTAAGTCTATGTGAGTGACGACTGCGTCGTCTGTAACATGGAAAGTAATTAGTGATTATCCTTTGGAGGGTTGTCAGAGTTAACTCAGAATGTTGAAGATTCGTACTAAACTTTTGCTTCTGCACTCCCTGCTTTAATTTTTGCTTCCCAAGGCGTGGCTGACTTAACACGCGTTTTCCCACCGAACACGCGTTCGCTCGCACCGCTGCCTGGCCACCGCCACACCTTTGGTGTAGGAAAGTGAAGGGCTGCGGGTGTCCCCTGGCGTCCCAAGGCGGAGGGAAACCCTCGCAGCACGCATGCGCGCGGGGGGGAGCCGCCAGCCCCTCTTAAGAGTGGAGCCCTACGCGCAGCTCGGCAGTCGGCGCTGGATTGCGGCCGTGCCGGGCGAGTGTGGGGCGGCCGCGCGTTCCTCCCGCTCCCGTAGCCCGAGGGACTGAAACTTCCGTGGGTGGCTCCCACCGGAGCGCGCTGTCCCGGGCTCACCAGCTACAGCGGGAAGAAGCAGACCGGACGCGAGCTGCAGCAGGAGCCGGGGCGGGCAGCCCGCTGGCCCCGCGCCCAGCAGCAGCCGCGGCCGCCGCCAGCCGGGCGGGCTCCGGGACTGCAGGGGAGGTGCGGACACTCGCAGCGTCCCGAGCAGTGACCGGAGCCATGAGGAGGATCGAGCCCGGGGTCGCAGAGCTAGAACGCGGCCGGCCGCTGCACTTGCCGCCGGGAGCTCTGCTCACATTGCCCGCGTCTTTGGCTACTTCTCGCTCCGGAGGTGAATAGAGGGGGAGACTCTCGCACCCCGCCCGCGCGGGACCCTGCCGCTGATACGCTCCAGCGGCGGCCTGGCCCCTGGTGGACAGCGGGCGTCCCCTCGGGGGATGCACAGGGAAGTTCGGATCGCCCGCCAAGCCTCCAGGAACATTCCTTCCGCGATGCCCCTGTGAAGACCGAGTCTAATCGGGACCGGCGGCTCACTAACAAGGAGGGATGACCTAGACCCTGGCTCTGCAGCCTGGGTGTCGCGGCAGAGGGGAGTGGCCCTCTCGGAAGGTCCCAGGCGTCGCCGAGCTGTAACTTCTTGAGGAGATCTACGTCCTCCAGAGACATCCCAGGGCAGTGCCATGTGGGGCAGACGCGGCTCACCCGCCACCTCTTCTGGGCACCGCGCGTCGCTGCTGCAGCTGCTGCTGGCCGCGCTGCTGGCGGCGGGGGCGCGGGCCAGCGGCGAGTACTGCCATGGCTGGCTGGACGCGCAGGGCGTCTGGCGCATCGGCTTCCAGTGCCCCGAGCGCTTCGACGGCGGCGATGCCACCATCTGCTGCGGCAGCTGTGCGCTGCGCTACTGCTGCTCCAGCGCCGAGGCGCGCCTGGACCAAGGCGGCTGCGACAACGACCGCCAGCAGGGTGTGGGGGAGCCAGGCCGGACAGACAGAGACGGTCCAGACAGCTCGGCAGGTAGGGCATCAGCAACCAGGTGCAAAAAAGGGAGGGCGGTTGCTTTGCCTGGGCAACAGGGATCCGGATGCTTGGAGATTTTAGGAAAGGACCTGGAAACAGGAGAAGTCGAGAATTTGGTTTTTTTCTACTCAATAGCTTTGGGTGAAGTGGGGCAAAAAACTCGAGACAAAACACGTTAGTTCTGTTCGAGGTCCTTCCCCCTCCTTGTGTCACCAGTTTCCATGGGACTTAGTTTCTTGGAACTACCCAAGGAAATGACAAGGGTGCACTACCTCTGGAGAAGGCTTGTCCGGGGTTCTCCAAGGGTCCTCCGAGGGAAGGCAGCTCTCGGGAGTGGGGCGGGACGGGATGGGGGTGGGGGACAGCTTCCCGTGGGCGATACAACTTTTCACATCCTAGGACTCTAGTCTCTTCCGGATGAGCCAGTGCACAGCTACCTAGGCCTCTAGAGATCTGGATTGGTTTCCTTAGGCAAACTAGATAGATGTGACATTGGAGCAGTGCCCAACTTAGCTCAGTGAGGCTTTGATTATTTAATAGTCAAAGCCAGATTTTTGAAAGTGAGCCTGTCAAATAATCCAGTAGATTGCATTTCCTGTGAGACACATTCCCCTCGGTGGAGAGGCTGCCTAATCGAGTGTGTGTGTGTGTGTGTGTGTGTGTGTCTGTGTGTGTGTGTGTGTGTCTGTGTGTGTGTGTGTGTGTGTGAGTGCTGCCAGCACGTAGGAGTGGCATGGCCTGAGCCTTGGCATCCGTGGTTTCTGGTTGATAGTGCAGCTCCCCACCCATCGGCCCTTTTCAGTGGTATCCTCTTTGCAGTCGAGCATTTCGTAAGTTTGTTGCTCTGACTGCTGCATTGACTTGAGTCTGAAGAGAGACCTGAGGATAATTCTAGAGAAGGTGTCATCTGAACTCCTGCTCAGCTTTGCAGAGTGTGTGGTCTGGGAATAAAGCCTGGAGAAATGAGCCGGATGACTACAATGCGGTGTCTGTTAAGTTGGGCTTATTAATATTTTCTAAAAAGTTGGGATGACGTTGACCGAAGCTGGAGGCAGCAGGCTGCTCACACTGCTGGTGTTGGGCATGGACACCCTTCACTCTACTCCTAGCCCTCCCCTCTACCAAAGCTGGAGGCAGCAGGCTGCTAACACTACCGGTGTTGGGCATGGACACCCCTCACTCTACTCTTAGCCCTCCCCTTTAAATCTCCTGCTCCTTTCACAGCCCTTCTGCACTGAAGGACAACATGCTCAATTAAGCCCCCGGTAGCTCTGCATTCTTTACACTTCCAATTAAAAGTCCTGGAAAGAGAACAGTTATTTCCCCCAAAACTCATTTATGTGGGCTTCAGTTAGTTTTTGCTCTCATATTGGAGGTATTGGAGATGAAACTTATTTGTGTTGTTTTTTTGTTTACCTCTTATAACATGCGGGGGCTGGTATCTTAATTTAGAGAATGAAATATTTATGGCATATGTAGGAAGAAACTTGCCTTTCACTGCTCCTGTCCTGGACGTGGCCTGCAGTGCTGGTGTAAAGAGAGCAGTACAGGTGTGGGAGCCAGCTGGGCTGCAGATGGCAGCACGCCCTCGGGTCTGCCCAAGGGACCCCGAGTGTAGAAGTGGCTCTGCTCGGCAGTGTCCCCTGCCCACTGTCCCGAACCTCAGAAATATGTTCAGTTGTTATTATTTCTCCGTGATTCTGTACGGTATGTGAACAGCATGACTCCCAGAATGGGTGGGGTGCGGGCTCCATGCTGCCCCATCAGAAGGGCTGGCAAAGTGCTTCTTCACTAAGGTAGGCGGAACCCATGAATCCCTGTTGGGATGGAGTAGCCAGGGAGGGCTGGGCTTGGCTCAGTGATGGACCACTTCCGTAGTGTGTGAGGCCCCAAGTTCAATTGCCAACACCCCACCCACTCCCACCCCTGCCAAGAAAGGGAACAGAGTCAGGAACACACCAGAAAATGCAAGATTCTGGGATGCAGGTAGGATTCCACGGAAGTGGCTCAGAGGTGTTTTACAGGCTCTCCCTGCCTGCTCGTGTCCTGAACCTGCTGGGAGACCACTTGCTAACTTGACTCGCTGGCCCTGTGAGGTTGCATTCCTATAGCTCCCACAGACATTTTTAAATTTTTTATTTATTTTACAATATAATATATAATTAAAGATACACATGAGGACAAAGTCTCACTTTACAGGACACTTTATAGCCCAGGCTGGCCTGACTCACTGTGTAGCGTAGGCTGGCCTTGAACTCAAAATGGTTTTCTTGTTTCTGCTTCCCCAGTGCCAAGGTTAAAGCCACTGGTAACTATTTTGCTATTCTCCCCTCTTAGTAAACTGGGTTTTTAAGTGCACTTTTTAAATATTACATTTGTTTTTACTTTTATCTGGTGTGTGTGCGCATGCCTGTGTGCGTGCGTGCATGCGTGTGTGCGCTTGCCCCGTGGCAGGCATTTGGAGACAGAAGGCAGGCTCTTAGGAGAAGGCTCTTTTCTTCCACTGTGTGGGTTCTGGGAGTTTTTATCTGCTGAGCCATCTCACTGCCCCAGAGTTAGTTAGTTTTTCCCCTTCTGAGACCACCTCTGTCTTATTTCCTATTTGGAAATGATGGTGGTTCATAATCTGACCTAAGTTACTTGTTTTCTTATTGTTCTGTCTATAAGAAAAGAAACTTATTAGAAAGAAGTCAAGGAATGTGCAGAATTTCCTAGAAGAATAAAGAAAGATTTAGAGAAGTGTAAATTCATTTCCATTTAGGCCCTGTGGCTTCCGGCTAGGGAAGACTTACATTTAGGCTGCTCGGCTGTACTTTGCCAACGTGGATAGGGCGTCTGGTGTTGTATTAGGGGACTCTAAGTGGGATTGTGTAGTTTAGCTTCCGGGGTCTTGCCACGCCTGCAGGGCCTTGGCGGCTTCCCAAAGCAGTTGGCCATGGCGCTTGCACCCTGTGGCCTGGCGAGCTGTGATCAAGCTGGCCAGGCCCTCGTCCTTCGCTTCTGAGTGCAGTTTGTGCACATCTGCCCCTGGCCTTTGCTGCTCACCGGGTTTTATGGTATTCTTATGTGAACCATAACGCTGTGCTTCTGCTCTCTCCCCAGTCCCCATCTATGTGCCGTTTCTCATCGTTGGCTCCGTGTTCGTTGCCTTCATCATCCTTGGGTCCCTTGTAGC
This sequence comes from Mesocricetus auratus, assembly GCF_017639785.1. Taxonomy (NCBI): domain Eukaryota; kingdom Metazoa; phylum Chordata; class Mammalia; order Rodentia; family Cricetidae; genus Mesocricetus; species Mesocricetus auratus. The sequence continues at coordinate 8,841,266 of NW_024429269.1, read as the reverse complement.
AGCCTGCTGTTGTAGATGCCTAAGGCCAAAGCAGGATCCCCAGCAGAGCAGAGCCCCAGGGGGCAACCGCCTGATGGAGACTATCCCCATGATCCCCAGTGCCAGCACTTCCCGGGGGTCATCCTCTAGGCAGTCCAGCACAGCTGCAAGTTCCAGCTCTAGTGCGAACTCAGGGGCCCGGGCTCCCCCAACAAGGTCACAGACCAACTGCTGCTTGCCTGAGGGAACCATGAACAATGTGTACGTCAACATGCCCACGAATTTCTCTGTACTTAACTGTCAACAGGCCACCCAGATTGTACCCCATCAAGGGCAGTATCTGCACACCCCATATGTAGGGTATGCCGTACAGCATGACTCTGTGCCCATGACTCCAGTGCCCCCATTCATGGACGGCCTGCAGCCCGGCTACAGACAAGTCCAGCCTGCCTTTGCCCACACTAACAGTGAACAGAAGATGTACCCTGCAGTGACTGTATAGCTTGCAGGTCACCAATTAGGCTTTTATGAGACTGAGCGAAACGGCCAGATTCTTGTGCCAGAAGTCTGCTCAAGTTGGTGGTATTTTCATTAATGTTCTCCCGAATGACTTCCTTTGCCCGAGAACATCTCCAGAACAGTGTTTCTGTGCGTGTTTCCTGATTCAGAACGGAAAAACACAGCCCCTGGAGTCGCCACCTGTGTCCTCAAGTATGTGACAAATGCTTGAGCCCCTAAGTGCCCTTGAGGTGCGGCTGCCAGAGTCTGAGGTTGTGTGGTGTCATTATTTCTTTTTGTTTCAGCTGCACAAGAGAACACCTGTGACCTCCCCTTTACCTGGGCTGTTTTTTAAATCAGTGTTCAAGGCTGAAAGGAGATGTAAATAATATAATTATTATGAAAAGAAGCCAGTTTGAACTCTGACACTAGTCAACAGCCTCAAACCTCATGTCTTAATTTCATTGTAAAAGATATAGTTTGTCTATTTTTATGCTTCTTGGGGGAGGCTATTTTGAGTTTTTTTTTAAATAACCATGTGTTGAGATCTTATTACGAAGTGATTTTCTACATTAAAGAGAAGGAAAGGAAATGTATGCATCTAAAGAAGACATTCAAATTCTAGGGGTGGAGTGGCAGTGAAGCCATTAGCCCCTTTTTGATGGAGCCTTTTTACTTTCTGGCTCTGTGGTGGCACCTGAGAAGTAATTCGATGCTTTTTTATTGAAATCATGAGCTATCTGTCACCTGCTGTGCTCCAAGTTACTTCTAACCTTGCCACGTGATGTGGCATGGGGCTTCGTTTTTGTTCCGCCTGATTTCAGGATCCCCTTGTCTAAATAGTACCAAGGGCAGGGAATTAGCATGTGTGGATGAAGGTCAGTAAAAAATGCAAAGAAATGTGCTGCAGAGATGCTCAGTGTTGGTCGTCAGCCACCATGAGGACCTCAGACACAAATTGCTTTGCAAATCAGAAGGCTTTTTTAGACTCTTGTTACCGGAATGGTCTATTTTCCCTGCAGCAGGAACAATGGAATCCAGAGAAAAAATCTCCAAGAAGATGTGACTTCTGGGTCCCCTTTTCACCCCGTCTTCAACAAACTCTCCAAGCACTGCCGATGTTTCAAGTTATCAAATTCAAGTGAATTTGTATGTTGATTACTTATGAAAAAAGTTTAAACATGTGTAAGTAAATTTTCAGCTGCTAGCAAAGCCAAAATTTGTTAAATTACTGAAGTTTGGTCTTCTATACATCTTACCCACAGCATCGTCCATCTAGTCTTCTGTCATCTGCCCATTGTCTGTTAGTAGTGACGCCACATTATTGTTGACAGTCGGTATCAGCAGAGATAGGAGTCAAAGATTTTTAATAACCAAAGCAGGAGAAAATCATTTTAAATTTTTAATAAATATTTTATGGTGTGAATTCCTTGGGGAGTGTTTTCTTTATAATTAGTCATTGTTAGAGGAACAGTCACTCAGAATTGTAAGCACTGCTTCTGGGACTATGAGTTTCACTTAGGCAATAGCTGGTAACTAGTAGGTCAGATGTATTTGTGGCAGATCTTGACACAGAAAAGACAGCTTTTTCTTGGGGATCTCCTGTCATCATGCTAACGCAACGTTTTGGAACTGGTTGATTGAGACAACATCTTGAAAACAGCCGAGGATGCTGTTTCACCAACTTTTGAGCAAGGCTGAGCTCTCACAAGGCCTTATTCATACACTTACTTAGTATTACATCTGCTTAGTGTGTATGTGGCGGGGGAGCGGGTACATGTGTACAGTGGCACACCTGTGGAAGCCAGAAGACCATTTATGGAAGTCAGTTCTCTTCTTCCATCATGTGAATCCCAAAGATCAAGCTCAGGTCATTATCAGGCATGACAGCAAGCACCTTTACCCACTGAGTCATCCTGACAGCCCCAAACCTGGTTTATAAACACTTAAGATTTGAGTTCCAGGAAATTCCAATGTCACAAAACAGTTTTCACCCCATCCTCTTCATCCCAGCCATCTCAAAGGGTGAAACCCAGCCTAAACATTATTTCTACAAAGCCAGGCAAAAGCCAGTTTTGCCCAGTGAGCTGTAGGTGGCCAATTTGTAATCTGATAGCCAGGTCTTTGCTTGACACAAGGTAACCCCTGCATTTCTGAAACAGGATGGTACGTGCATGCTAATATGAGATTGTCTGAATTTCCTCCCATTTCTGGGTGGAGAAAAAGTAAGTCTTATTAAATGAAATGGGAGTTTTTTACCCCATGAAGCCACCAAGTCTTTCCAAAGATGACATCACAAGAAGCAATTGCTGAGTTTTTGGATTTTGGGAGGAACTGAAAGAGTTAGCTAGCACAGCTGAAGGACCAATACCTAGCTCCAGTGTGCCTTTCTTGCTCCCTTGGGAATATAAAACTTCTGAACCTCTATGACGTGATTTGCATTCAGTTGAAACACTTTACCGTCTGTCTGATGGGAAAATAATCACACGTTTTCTACTGTGTACAAACCAACAGCTTTTCTCTAGGCTTTAGGAGAGAAAAATCAGATCTCTGCAAGGAAGAAGAAACTGACCAGCTCAGCTGTTGAAGTGAGGGCCTAGCGTAGGGGTTCAGACTTTAACCTCAGCACCTGGAAGGCCGTGGCAAGGGAGACTGCCATGAATTCAAGGTCAACCTGGCTCAGAGGGAGACAGCTACAAACCAGTGTGATCTGGACATGCTGTAATCTCAGCACTTGGGGTGTAAGGCCCTAAATTAGAGGCCGGCATGGACTAAACAGTGAAATGTCTCAAAGAAAAGCAAAACAAAATACAAGTGGAAATTCCACTTCTACTGTTTCTATGGTAGGGGAACAGTTAAGATGTGTCAATATCCGATGGGATGGATGTGGCTTAATACCAAACTTGACTATGTGTGGGAGGCCCTGAGCTTCCTCCCCAGCAGCAAAAATTAATAATGACATCAGCATCTAGGATGGCCAGACCGGGAGACAATGCAATTCATAGGTTTATTCTGCAGCATGCACCGCCTTTACCCTCCTGTTGCTGAGTGAGTTCCCACAGGCACCTGGTTCTCATGTCTTTAAGATTGCAGAGTTTTATTTCCCGAGTTCAGTGACCCATGTGTTCCCTGTTTTGTTATAAACTAGCATCTATGATTCTCTTGGAACAAATGGCAGTCAAGTCAGATGTCCGTGATTGTTCTTGACTGTGGGAGGGAGACTGAACGGTGCTCAAAGCTGAGGTGGGGAGGGAGGGCTTTGGAGCTTGATGCTCTCTTCAGGCCACCCTACCTTGAACCAGCACAGTGACCTTTCTTATGGTGCCAAGCCCCCAGCACACAAATGCACATCCACTCCTTGAAGTGGCTCAGCCAACTGGTAAATGGCACACACACTTGTTTTCGTTGCTCGAGCCTCCCAGATGCCAAGGAATAAACTTAATGGACTTTGGAATTGTGACTCCCATTAACTTAGCCTGGTCAGTCAGAACGGCGTCCCTGAAGTGTGTGTGTTTTACTACAATCCCCAGGGCAGGCATTAGAATCCAATCCTGCTGGAATCTGGAAGGTAGGTGACCACAGGCAGAAAAATCAGACTGTCCTGTTGGTCATTTGGGCAAAAAAGCAAGTCTCTAAGTGTGATCTACCTTATAGAACTTCATTGAATTACTGCTGAATAAATGATGTGTATGTATTAATGGCTCATCGAGATTTCTGGAATTAAAAAAAAATCTGGTCACTTCCTGCTTATGCTTATTCCTCTTGCTTTTTGAGTAATAGAATAAAGCTGCCCAGTTGACCAGGGTAAAAGTCTTAAGCCGAAGGCACAACGCATGGAGTGGGCTCGGGCAGCTTTAATCACATTAGGCACCTGCAAGGTCTCTCTGGGGGCATGCCACAGAAAGAGCAGGGGGCCAGAAAGGACAGGACAAGGCCACCGGGGAATGGGGAGGCAGTCCAGGAACACAAGGAAGGCTGAAAACTGTCCAGAAGCTACGTGTCCAGGGGGCTGATGACAGCATGGGAGGTACCGTCCTGAGTGCCTAGTGCCGTGTCAACATCACTCTCCCCTCCCCCTCCATCCTCCACAAAAATCAATCCGCATAGCCTTGCTTTCTTAAAGTCTTCATTAATTAAAAAGCATGGATTCAGGAAATTAAGTGAGAACCGGAAACTACTGATTCTCCTCCCAACAACTGTGGCAACGACTCCTTGAACGTCTGTTCTGTTTGTCTGTGTAGAATCGGTGACCAGTGGAAACCTGGAGAGGAATTCCTAGGAAAACTCTCTTACTCACAGTAAAGGCATTGGGTGTAAAACCTCCACACTGTGAAAGAATGGTTTGGGGGTTTTAGACAAGGTCTTTCATGTAGCTCAGGCTAGCCTGGAGCTCACTATGTACCTGAGGCTGGACCTCAAATGTCTGACAATCCTCTGATTTCAGATTCCCATGTGAAGGGATTACAGTTGTGAACCACCAACCCCAGCTGTGAGAGTGGAAAGTTTTGCCTGAGGATTTGGCTCTGAGGGTCATTTTATCTACTACAGCTGCATCTTCCAAATGTTTTCAACATTTACATCCAGAATCGAGGGACCCAGACTCAAATCATACATGTCCAGAACAAGAAATTAAAAAGCAATGCTCTAAAAAACCTTCCAAGTGAAAAATGATGGTGGCATTTTAAGACTGATTTTAAAAATAAAAACTTGCATTTTAATTTCAGTCATCTTGTAGTGTAGGCCATTTAGAAAAGCTATACCTTAATGACAGTTTTGATTCAAGAGACTGAACAACCATAAGCCACTGACTGTTGTCTGTAACTATAATATAAAATCGCTATGTGTGTGGGAGTGTATGCAGACTCAAGCCAAGACACTTTGAGCACAATGGACTATGTATATTGGGTGACTCACACAGGACTCTGCAGTGCTCAGCTGGCTTGGATCCATTCAAGATGAGGCTAAACCAATTTAGAATCATTTCTACTGTGTTCCCAGTGACCTCTGCTGAGAGCCTAGTCCCACCTCACCTCTGGGAAACAAAAGGACATTGCCTAGCATGTATCAGCTGCACCCATAAACACACACCCCAACTCCTATTTAGACATCCTAAAATCTGTTCAATATACATATATTTAAGCAAACAAAACATCAAACAGAGAAAGAACCCTCGAAATAATTTAGGGCAGGGCTCTTATTTTTCTTCCACCAGCCACTCAATAGTATTACACTTGGCCTAGGTTCACCTAAATGTCCTGTTTTTCAGCTCACTGTCCCTTGATCACTTTCTCTGTGACATGCCTGGTGGGCCAGTGTTGTTTCCTTACACTATGGTTTTATAACCCATAGGGGTTCTCTCATCCCTGGGTCTTTCTCTGGCGTGGCTGGTCATCGGAAGCCTTCTCTCGGATAGAAGTAGATTCAGGGAACCACAAAGTAAGAGGTGGGCTGAGGCTGAATGCTAGAACTGTTGACTGGCATGCAGTTATGTTCCAGCAACACACACACACACACACACACACACACACACACACACACACACACACACACACCATACCACCTGTCTTCCCCCAATTACTTTACATTCTGAAACATTTTATTTTATCACTAATTTTAGTTTTGATTGACACTGAATCATTTCACTTAAGTTTCCTATACAGTTAATTACATTCACTCACAGCAAGCACAAAATTTTTCTAGCTCAACAAACCATCACCGAGTAAAGGAGTTCTCTTCTTTGAGACATGAGCTATCCTTGGTATTGAGCCTCATATATATGAAATTACACAGCATGGGATCTTTTTTAATTTTTTTGTTTTGTTTCTCAAGACAGAGTTTCTCCATGTAGCCCTCACTGTCTTGGAACTTGCTCTGTAGATCAGGCTGGCCTGGAACTCACAGAAATCTGCCTCTGCCTCTGCCTCCTGAGTGCTGGGATTAAAGGCTTGTGCCACCACTGCCTGGCAGCATGGAATCTTCTGTGTCTGTTTTTCCTTCCATGTTATGACCACTGTTGAATAGAGCAGTGGTTTGTGTCTTTTAATTGTGGTTTGGTATTCCATTGTAGGGCTCTTGCCTAATTGTTTACACTACTGTTAATGGACATCTGGGAAATTTTTTCATTTTACACATTCAGGACATTTTAAACCACCTCTCAGAGAATGTGGTCCTTAGTTCTCTCAGATGGGATTTCAAGGGCTGGATTGCCATATCCCAGGATGCTTGTTTAAACACTTGGGCCTTTGGGGGAAGCAAAAGATAAAATTTGGCTAGCAGATGAAGATGAGTGTGTGTGTGTGTGTGTGTGTGTGTGTGTGTGTGTGTGTGTGTGTGTGTGTGTGCTTTCTGGTGCTGGAGATGGAACCCAGAGCCTCCCCTGAGCTAAGCAAGTGTTCTACTACTGAGCCGCATTCTATCCAAGGCAGAAAGGCTTTTAACCACAGAAAACAACGCAAGAAGAAACACTTTTGGAAAGTTGGGGGGAGATCAAAAACAATTTCTCTGCAAATAATTTAGAATAGTTCAAATAAAAACATATTTTTAAAAAATTCTGAGTAGATGGGAAGAATACCAGCCGCATTCAGTTCTGTGAACAACTCCAACAATGTTACAGAAGCCGTTGAGGCAGGCCATCTAGACTCAGGGCTCAAGAGGTAACTGTTTATGGGTACAAAAGGACATTCCAAAATAAAAAAAAAAAACAGTCCAATATTCTGCTTTAACCAATGGTTTATTTGAAATGGGTTTGTGTAGACAACAGTCAGCTAACAGGATTGGCCAAGGCCTAATCAATAAAACCAATGTTTTTGGAGACATCCTTGGCATAGATTCCCTTCCGGGAGGGAGACAGACTTCATACCACCATGCTGTTGTCACTTAACAGTCAGTTGACATTAATAACACTGAAGATCATTACACTTCCAGAGAGAGAGAGAGAGAAAACAAAAGCCTACACGCACATGTCATGGAAGTGCTTACACATCTTCGGGGAGACAGTCTAAGGTGACCCCAGCCAGCTTCCCTCTGCCTGGCTAGCTTAAGGCTTGTCCTCGGCAAATGGTATTTGAGCAATCTCCAAACAGATATAACAGAAGCCAGGAGGCACATGGCTTTGCTTACATGAGAGACACACCTTCACTGTGGGTTCAGTAGGATGTGGGTCTCCACCCTGTGGCTGACCCTTGCCGTGCAAGCTGCATTACTCTCTGGGAAGGAGACACAGACAGGAGCCCTGGCGCTGCTCTGCACTTGGTCGTCTTGGGCAGGGAGGGAGAGGGAAGGGGCAGGAGGCTCAGGCCTTACATAGGCTTTATGACAGGAACGCCAGACAAGTCTTTACCAGCACTGGGACCTTGTTTGTAATTGCTATAGGATAATTGTACATAGTTATGGGCTATGCTGCCGGGATCTTGCTGGAAGCAAAGAAACTCCATGACCAGGCAGGTTTCCTTAAATTGGCATCTGCTGCTTACCTTGTAAGCACATCCCAAGCTACCTCTAGGAACACAGCTGGATCCAGTCCAGCCCCACGGCAAGTGGGTCCCTGCCTGCTCTTTAGCGGTCCTACCCTCTTTCCCACACAGGAAATCAGAAACTCTTCTGACACCAGTCTTTTATTTATCTTATTTTATAGGACCATGCTTGAGGCCCAGCTCTTGACTCGCCTGCCCCAGCCTCCAGAGCGTGGGGACCACAGGCGTGTACCACCAGGAAGGGCTCTGGGCTTCTGATAAGCCCTCTTGACCCCTGCTTTCCAGGGCGGGATGGTTTGGGTAGTGATGCTGCTTCAAGTCTCTTCTGCCCATCTCTGCCATAAACCACCACCACCTGATTTCTCAAACAAACAGGTCTCCTTCCTCTCTTGAGCCAGGTCAGAAGAAATGCCTGTGGGCTAATCCTGTGAGCATGCTTTTCTTGGTCTGATGCCTGGGAGCGGGAGCGGAGGAGATATCTCAGAGGCAGCAAGAGCAGGAGCTTGTCATCTGAACAGGAGCCAGCCTGGGTGGAAAAAGAATCAGTCCTTTGTCTCCTCTCCCTGGGGATGGCTGAGGTGTTCCTCAGGCTGTGCTGGGGGTGGGGTGACCTCTCCCACTCCCGTTTGCTCACGGCATTGGTTCACACAGCTTCTGACCACTTGGATTTATGTTGCTTCCATACACTCCTCTTCCCACGTAAGAAATCACTCATCCTGGGTGAATGGGAAGCTTTAGAAAAACAGGGCACACACAGTCTGACACGTGGTATTCAGGGAAGCTCATGGAAGGCGAAAGAATGGACATGGGTGCTGAGAAGAAAAACCTTTCGAGAACAAAGGGTACCATACACCACGTTGAGTACTGTTCTCTCTCTTTTAGGCATATTTGATAGTGCCCTTGTGGGAATCTCCGGCCTTCTGTTAGCCATGGGAAACCCTTCATGATGACCTTCAATTAAGGCTAGCCTGAGTTAATATCTCCCTACTGTACTGACACAGACAACAGCCTAGAAGCCAACACAGAATCACCAACACAGGCAACTGTTGCACACTTCCTGATTTTGAGGGGTCTTTATTTTAACTTTCCCATTGTTACATTTGTTCATTTAAGCATGTTCATGCAGAGAATATGACATCTGTTCTGTTTATTTTTTTTGAGACAGGGTCTTCCTATGTAGCCCAGGCTGGCCTAAAACTTACCTCGTAGCCCAGGCTGATCTCCTGAGGGCTGGGATCACAGGTGTGCGTCCTCACATCAGATGGCACGATCTTTTGATTTAACATGATAAACCAATTTCTTTACTAAGTTATCACTTCAGATCTGTTTGGCCACGTTCCCTGTTCAGTTTTTAAAGACCCCAGGAGATGAAGGCTACATTTCAAAAGCTGAGGCTAAAGCACCTCTTGAATTACGTTAGGACAATGACCCTGGGCAGTAATTCAAACCCTGGCTGAACTGTGCAACCCTTTCACATGTTCCAGACAAAGGCCTTCTCATCTGACAGCTTCAGACACTCAACTTATGGCTTAAGACAAAAATCCCAGGGTAGGAATAGCTGACGGGAAATTATCTTCCTTTTGATTTAAAAGAAAAGCTCATTATTATAACAAATGGGAGATTATGGATGATAGCTTTCTTTATTTAAAAAAAATCAACCTGAAAGCCTACATATCCATTTACATTTCCAGACTCTTGTTACCTAGTTTTGCTTAAAAAGCAAAACAAACAACAAATAAAACACTCACTGACTAGGAACACATGTAGCTCAATGGCAAACACTAGCCTAGCATTCACAAGACCCTGAGTTCCATTCCCCAGCACAGCAAAGCAAACATACAATAAAACACTTTTCATGAGGCAAAAGGGGTCAGATGTACAAGGGCAGATTCAGCTACATAGTGAGTTCAAAGCCAGCCTGGACTACATAAGAATTTATCTCAAAAACAACAAAATCCCTCACTGCTTCCTGACTAGTCATTATTGGTTTTCACTGTGCACACTTGAAGGCTTGTCAAAGAAAAGGAAATGCCCAGCTGGGCTCTGGGGATGCCCAGGCTCACTGTCCAGTATGTTTCTCTACAAATGTTAAAGAGGCTTTGTCACTTTCACCAGAGAAGTTATATACCTCGCTCTCATGTCTTTGTTTTTGTGTTTGCATGAGTGTTGGGAACTGGGAAAAGTAATACTGACTTGGAAATCTGGAATATTCTGCACCAGGACAGAGCAGATACATCAGCTCTGCTTCCTGGAGTATCACACAGTAGACTCCGACCAGCTAGGCAGTGCTAATCCAGGCTGCCTGGAAGACTTGAGCAGGGCATTGCCTCCAATTACAGTGTGTGCTGTCCCCTATGGGTGTGAGGAGAGTAGCAGACCCCAGAAATAAGTTGAAGGGACACTGCTACACTGTTTACAGTTTCAGGAACAGGATCTAGCCATATTTAAGAACCTTTTGTGAGCCGCCCTAGCCCTAGACTCATCTTAGCCCAATCCTGGGGCAGGCCTGGAAATGCTGACCAAATGCAACCTGACAGCCCAAGAGTCACAAACTATGACAGGAGTGACATGACCCACATGACATTTCCACTGCGTTGACAGCCAGAATGTGCAACCTAGTCCAATCCACTCTATTCCCCAGGGTGGGGTTGTGTGTGTGACATTCTGACCTCAATTTAAAGATAGGACAAATGACACAGCTCCCAAGTGGGTCCTGCATAAATAGTATACATCACACATCATGACAACTGCTTTGCCTAGAAACTCAATTTAGTCATTTGGCTAGGAGAAAGCTTAATCAGGAAGGAAAAAAAAAGAAGAAGAAAACAATCCCTCCCAGAAATGCTTTCTCCTGCCTGTGTACCTCATTATTGTGGAGACTGTTTAGTCTACTTCTCAAAAGGAGAAAATATGCTCCAGAAAAATGCACACTGCACTGTAAAGTCAAAGGACAAGAAAACAAACCAACAAAAAAACCAAACAAACACTTTCATTCACTAATCTGATTTTAAGATTCAGGTTCAAGAGAGGACTAAGTATCTGACAAGAGGTTGGATTTTAATTCAATCTTTCCAAATGGGTTTAGTTCCCAAATGAAAAAGAATAGTGGAGCCCTAGCACCCCCTACCCCAACATGGCAGCCTCAGCAAAACAGAAGATTCAGAAGGGGAAGTCCATCACTAGCAGACGATTTGGCTGAGGATGATGGGAGGAAGCACCTATGTCCCCAAACCAGTAATCTGGGCAGATGAGACAGATGATCTGGAAAGAAATGTGTCAATGACTCGGCATAGTAATGATGATGATGATGAATGTAGGGCACCTCCAATGGACTGGTCCATCTTCCCACTGCTCCATGGGCTGCTCAGGAACCAAATACCCACCAGAGCTGTCTTTCCAAATCACCATCCTACACCATTTCCTTAAGGAACCTGCCCTATTAAGAACTTCTTTAGAGGATGAAATATCAGGGTGGTACTCTTGCCACGGGAAGCCAGCAATCCACACAAGTTGAAAGGTTTGGGCAATGCAAAATTTGAGGACCTGGGTCATCTGCTCCGTGCTCTGTGTCTCTAAGTGACAGATTTTGAGTTGCTGATCAAACACTGGATAAAGACAGGGATAATCATTCTTTGGGTCAAGATAGAAATTTAGATTCTAACTAAACAGACACAGACCAGAGAACCCACCCTGCTGCAGAGAGCTTTGAGGTCTAGCCACCTAGAAGAGGTAATGACAGCTTCAGTTCAATTTGGAGCGGTATCAGGATGGTCCATGCTGAGACATGGGTATTGCTATGGTTGCCAGGATCATAATGATGGCCAAGGTTTTGATTCCAGGATAGGCAGCGTCAGAAGAGCATTTGGGAGTGGGTACTGTAGGGTTGATTACAAAGGAGGTGGGGACTGCTGTGAAGACAGGTATGACAGATGGGGAGATCAGTCATGGAGCCTCAGGGTGACTACTCTTGGGTCTATGATAGGCATGATGACAGAGCACCCCCCAAACTCAATCTAACGTCTTGGAGTATTCCCAGGAAAGATGATACTCCAGGTCCAGTAGAGCAGTTTCTATCTTTGGAGAGGCAAAGTCTGTTGACACAGCTGCTAGGGAAAGAGAAATAGAAGAGGGGATACGCAAGGAGCAGGAGAGGTTGTAGCGTCAGCTGGATGAAACAAAACTAGATGGCTGACCCCAGGAGAGACAACAAGTGGGCCAGGTGAAGAAACTCAAGAAAGAGAATGGCTGAAGACAGGAAGTGAGTCATTACAGACTGGAGCCCCAGTCACATCTGGCAGAAATACACGAAGGAGGGAGAGCAAGAACTCTCTAGAAAATGAAACACTCAATAAAGAATACTGTCACTCTTCAATCTCCAAAGCTAAACTTGATTGGCTTCTACAGGTATTGCCAGCCCCTCCACCAAAGGAGAGAACATGAGTACAGCGATGCTCTAGGCCTCTGCTCAGTCTCAGAGCTCAGACTCAGAGCATCAGTTCTCTACAAGTGATGGGCAAAGTAGCTGGCGCAGCCCTCTGAGGAAGGACCAGAAAGGAAAGAGAAAAAAAAAACACAGCAAGTGGGGTGACTGTCCCAAAAGGCCAAAGTAGGAACTTCAGCTGTGGTCCTGGAGATGGAGGGAACAAAGACCATGGGAAGGAGTTGGACAGAAAAGATGGCAAAAATGATCAAGACTCCAGATTTGCACCTGAGCCACAGAAATCTGAGGAACCCAGCCTTCAAGTTCAGTTCTGCAAATAAAGATGCTGTTCCTCCCATGGATGGTGAAGATGGGAATGAGAGAGATAACCGCACTGAATAGACCTCCATGTCCTTTGCTTTCTCCTAGCCTCTCTACCCTGGAGCATTCAAGGACAAATCAAACTAGTCTTGTGTATCCTGCTTTGCCCCTTTTAACACTGGCTGGTCTAAACTTTCAAATACATCCACCTCCTATCAAAACCTTGTTCCTCTAGTCACTTCATGTTCTTAATGACAGCGTTAGCCTCCCTGAGGCAGTCTCTGTAAGTCACACACCTGATCTCACAGGCATTTTATCTTGGCCACCAGAAGCTGTGGCCTGAGTAATCACTGTTTTTCTCAAGTGAACCAACTCTGTGATGTCTTTGATTCCTGCTCCCACCACCCCCTGCTTCCTGCTGCTCCTGGACTTGAAGGTCACAGTACTTCAATTGATGGGCTTGGGATACATATGGGGAGAGTTGAGTTAGAGGCCTTTAGCCTTCACTGGGGTATCTTATGGAAGTTCATGCTAGTGCTTGGATTTGTAAAATGATATACTGTGAGATTTTTCTGTTCAAGAGGGTTTTGGTTTCTTAACTTCAGTCAAGAATAAAGGATAATGCAAAGAACTTCAGACAAATGAGACCTTGGTCTTAATGTGCAAGCCCTAGGCCTGCTGTGTAGAAGCATTGGTTTAGTGGGCATAGCAAGGACTTATCCAGTGGACTTGATTGGTTAATATCTAGGAAACAGGCTTTAGAGAGATAGTCACAGCTGAATTCATTTTTTAAAAAGCTATTGGTTGTAGACAATGAAGAGGTAATTTGCCCTCTTCATGTCTATTTCCCTTACAGACAGTTACATCTAAAAGAAATCTGCTCTGCCCCTCTGTTAAAATAAAAGCAAGGGTCAATTTATATGTTCCTGAATGTATGTAGAATTTGTGCACAAGTATCTTCTATGAAAATTATTTGTAATCTGTAGACTTTACTTGGGGGATGATTTCTTGAGATTTAAAATCCTATCCTTAGGGTTGAGGGTTTGTTGTGTTTTTTTTTTCCTTCAAATAAATCTAGTCTTTAAAGTTGAAAGAAATAAAGAGAAAGAATGGAAGAAAGGAATGAAGAAAGAAAGAAAGAAAGAAAGAAAGAAAGAAAGAAAGAAGGGAAGGGAAAGAATGGAAGAAAGAGAGAAAGAAAGAATAATGAAAAGCCTGCTGTACATTCAATTGGTTTTCCTTTTCTCTCCACAGTTCTGCCCGCAACTCTCCGGGTAAGATGCACACCATGGTTAACTCCATGATCTGAGGCATACTTCCTGCTGTTTCTCCCACATGGTACAGTCTGTCAGTATTCAGGCTTGCTGGGTACACTAGATTTTTCACTTGCCTTAGGGAGCAAAGATGGTCACTTCCAGGATTCTTGTTAATGACAGCACCCTGCCTTGCTTCAAGTCATCTCAGCAGCCTGGCCACTCCCTAAGTGAGAATCAGTTTTCTCACTCAATGCCAGTCATAACCAAGATCTTTTTGGTACCCACTGATCTCTATTGTTCCAAAAGTAAAAGGTTAAGAAGCAAAGCGCAGCATCTTTTCTTCCCGAATGCAGCCCCTTGGACCACTCGGCCATCCCTACTGCTGCTTTATTTTCTAAGCTAGCACACATCCCTGATGGTATGGTACCACTTCACAACGTAACAGGTGCCCAGAGGTATTTACTAAAACCATCCAAAAAATCTGGTGTAGCAGCTAAAGGGAGGAAAGCATGCTGCCTCCAGGACCCCATTTTCTGAGAGCCCCCAGTTCGCACATGCAGGCTCGGGGCATCCAGGTTCTGTTCTAATTCAGAGTGGGGCCTGCAGTGGACAAAGCTGGGAACTGGCACTTCCCATCCTTGTTTCAGAGCCCAAGCCACTGTTCAGAAAGAGGCCCGTGGGCCTAAAACTTGCTGGATACAGGAAGGAGACCATGTTAATATTTGTAATTGTTTTCATTGGAATCATACGGTGCTGAAATGTGGTAATCCTAATATGCACGAGGCTGAGAATTGCTGAGGGTTTGAGGCTAGCCTGGACTACAAAGTGTGCTCAAGGCTAGATTGGCATAAAGCCTAAGACTCTGTCTCAAGAAAATCAACCAAACAAACGGTCTGCAGGACAAGGTCTGGTTTCTGCTACAGTGCACATGGGCTGTCTGTCAAGAGCAGGACTTGAGAACTTCCATTGAGATATGATGAAAATGTCCTCTGTGTCTGCCTCCTGGGTCTCAGGTCCTTTGTCACCTTCCAGGGAGCTCTGGGGTCCTCTTCCTCACTACTCTCTGCCCAGTGCTTACCCCTCTCCCCAACTCACTCTGATTCTAGAATTCCAGAGTGACCATTTTGTCCCTTTAGTGCCCAGACGCCATTATAAACTCCCTTCCAAACTATAGATAGTCTAAAATGTTCTTTGGGTATCCAGGAAGCAGGTGTCAATTCCAAGAGGCTGCCAAAGGGCTAGCTCAGAAGTGGTATGCAGAGCCTGCCACCCTTACCCGCCAGGTCCCATCAGAAAAAGACAGCCAGGTATGGGACAGCCACTACTCTTCAGTTACAGAGCTAAAGGGCAGCAGTGGGCAGGGCGGGAAGAAAAACTCTAACATCCTTATTTGAACATATAGAGGAACAAGGACACGCAGAATTTGGATGGCTGGCAACCAGCTGGGAGGCACTGCACCCAGCAGCCAGCTGTGCAGATCTGAGCACAACAGCGCAGGGTAGCGATGCTGGGACTGAAGGCGTGGAACGCTGGCTGGTTGCCTTGCTGGGGCTGGTGCTGACAGAGCCAAAGAAATGTTCTCAGGTTTGTCCTTCAACCGTAAGTTTTTCTGGTTTCACTGCAATCAAGACGTTTATGGCAACTTCACACAAACAAAACAGGGATCAAAGTGAGCAATCTGCAGAAAAGCAAGGCTTGTATGATCTGTGCATGCACCAAACAGGAAGTGAGTGTACCCTGTTCCAATTACACAGGACTGGTCTCTAGTAACATAACGCCCCTTTCCTTTCTCCCAGAAGCACTACTATTGATGTTTGAGCATTGGTGAAACATAGTTTTTAATTTCACACCTCACAGAGCCCAGCTGAATGCTTCATAACAACGTAAACAAAAGTTGGGCCAAGCGCTGCAGACAAGCTGGGAGAGTCGCTTCTCCTGATGCCTATACCTTGAGACTGCAAGGGGACAGACAGCTGCTAACAAACTGGTCAGCTAAGGCCACAGAAATGTGTTTTCTGGTTTGGGGCTGCGGGCACCAGTCTCTTCTGACAAAACCGTGTTAACACTGTGTGCAACAAACCGAATCTCTTTTTCCCTGGAGCCATGGGTAAAATTGCCTCTTATTTCTTCCTTGACTTGTTTTTGGTGGTGTCATAAGCACGGACTATTTCCTCCTGGGTGACGGCTCCATGTTCTTCTTGAGAAAAGGCATACCCATCTACAGAGGAACACACAGGGCGAAGCGGTTAGAGAATGTTCTAGACCAGTGGTTCTCAACCTTCCCAATGCTGGGACCCTTTAATACAGTTCTTCATGATGCACTGACCCCCAACCATAAAATTATTTTGTTGCTTCTTCATAACTGTAAGGTCTCTAATGGTTATGAATTGTAATGTAAATATTTGATATGCAGGATATTTGGTATTCAACCCCCTGTAAAGGCTTATGGGATAGCGACCCACAGGTTGAGAAACATTGTTCTAGACTAAGGATGAACTGCTTTCTAGGAGGACCTCCATTGAACTGTACGGTCATGGGACTTTCTTAGTCATGGACACAGATAGCTGAGATGAAGACACCTGTAAAAGCAAAGGGGCCCTTATCAAGAGGGATTGTGGTGGCGGGGGCTGATCATACTGGGTGGGAACGGCTCAGAGTAGAAGGAGTATGTTTTCTGCACCTGTAAAAAAAAATACCATGGAAGTTTGTTTGATTTGCAGAGCTGTAGGCTGGGAGTCCAATGTCAAGAGGCAGTACCTGGTGAGGACTTCCTTACTGCAGCATAGCGGGGGGGGGGGCTGACAACCCACTCCTGTTAGGCAATATTAATCCATTGTCTGGCATAGAGCCCACGTGACACGGTCACACCTAAAACTCCCCCTTCCATTCCATCATCAGAGCAATTACATGCCCACATGCATTCTGGAGGACCCTCAAACCACAACAGGTAGGTTTTCTAATTTTGGGGGGCTCCGTATGGAAAATGCAAACATGGGCTAGTGGGCCGTGTCTCCACTACCCTACCGCCTATCAAGAGACAATGTCCCCCATCTGCCTGATGCTATTATGAGAGCATAAATATGTCAGGAAAGGTACCCCTAATAGCAAAGCCATCGAAGCACATGGGATGCTTGGAGAGTTCCAGTTCATGCACTGGACTGAAGTGGCTTTGTTTCTGAGTGACCACAGGAGAGGGCAGATTTAGTGGACGGTTCCATGACCACAGAAGGACTGAGCCTCCCAGGGTAATAACATGACACGTATCACAAGCTGTTCTACACACTGCATGAAAATAGCTCAAGGATCCACCCATGACCGCACATGATACCATGTTCCCACCTCACAGCTGAGGAGATTAAGGCCCAGAGACTTTTTTACTTGCCCAAGGTCACAGAGCTGGGAAGCAAAGCTAGGCAGTGTGACTGGCCGACTCCTGACAACCCCTGCTGGGGCAGAGGGACAGAAAGTCCCATTGCTCATCAGTTAGATGTCCTGGCCAGAAGATGGCTCAGTCAAATCTAGAAGGTTGTAAGGCACCCAGGTCTTCGTGATTGCACTTTATCAATGGAGCTGGTCACTGATGAGCTACTTTTAAACATTGCTTTTTCTTTTTTGCAGTGCGGGGGATAGAACCCAAGGCCTTCTGCATCCTAGGTAAGCGCTCTGAGGCATACCCTCCCCCTCCAGCAATATTCTCTGAAAGGAGAAAAAGAGATCAGAAAAGGTAGGCAGCTGTCAACTTGTTGATTTCCTCAGATGTCTGACAGAGAGTAAAATCTGCCGGGTGTGTGAAGACACAGTCACAAGCAGGACAGGCTGACAGAAGGCTGTAAGGGAAGACTCCATGCTGTTGTTCATTTGTGGGGCCAGAACCCAGAACTCCTGTTCCTAGGCTGGCTTCCTGCCCTTCAGGAGAATGAGCCTGCCAGCTACTCCCCAGAAAGCCTAAAGGCTTGGGTGGTCCCTAGGGATTCCTGTGTATAGTGGGCAAAGGACACTCAGGGTCCCCTGAGGGCCCGGGGTCTGAGCAATGGGGAGGAGAGTCAGGGAGACTGGGGGGGGGCAGTGAAAGTGGGAAGATGGAACCTCTGTAAGCACAGAGACAGAGACACAGAGACACGCACTCCTGCCTGCTGCCCATTTCCAGCAAGAATCAATCCCCCAGACAGGAAGTCCCGCCATGTGGAAGTCATAGGGGAGCAGTTCCTAGTGTAGCATGGACCCCATGTAGCATGGGCCCCATAACCAGGCAAAAGCCAGATGGAGGCTGGGGAGAGGGCTCAGCAGATACTTGCTGTTCAAGCTGGAGAACTGACTTTTATTCCCTGGAACCCACATAAATGTGGAAGGAGAGAGTAGCCCTATAAAGTTGTCCTCTAGCCCCCCCCACACAGGGTACCCCTCAAAAGTTCATAAGTGGGGTGGTCCTTGAGTAGAGGCAGAAGCAGGTCTGGATGGGGATTTCCACTAAAGACACGCACTGCCCTCAGGCCCTAGGCACAGGGGCTTTCTTATGTTGCTGTCCACATAGCTCCTGCTTCTGTGAGGTAAGGAACAAAGGCTGTGTCTCACCCCAGCTCCCAAACTTCTAGAAATGGACATGGCTTGCTGGAGCTCTCTGGGAAGGGAAGGGGCTGCTCCCTCTCTGCCTCCTCTCTGTCTAGGTCCCTGCCCTGGCCACACACAAGGTGTGCTTTGTGAGGCATTTTTAACCGCAGTCCAAGAGGACAGGCAGTTTTTCCTTGGGATGGTTCAAAGCAGAAAAATCTAGTTCAAAACAACAACAAACAAACAAACGCAACTCCAGTGTGCCCTTTGGTACCAAGGCTGCTTTACCACAGTTAAATCTGACAATGTTCATTTTCTAGTCTTCTAACAAGGAATTTTTGTGTGTTCTTAAGGGTCATCAATCCCAGAAGCTGCCCTGGATGGGATGTACTGCTGGAATGATGCCCCTGGCTTCCACTGTGGCTGTGGTTGTGACTGCTGCAGCCCACCAGGGAGACCCTTCAGTCTGAAGGAAGCCATTGTGGTCAAAGGAAGGCTTCCCAGAGAGATTCTAGAAATGAGGCAAGAGGGGAGAGGACTACTGTGGCCCCTGTAAGAGGAGGATGGCATTCTGAGTTGGTTGGGCATCTATCTTGGATGGTGACCAGATGGCTGGAGTACTGGGGCACAAAAGGAACTTCTTGTCCTTGCTTGGCCATTACTAGGCTTTGTAACCTTGGACTCCTGAAGCTGTCTGGGTTTGGGTTTGCGTCTCTGTAAGACGGAATGGCCTGGACAAGGCATGCCCTACCTCTAACAGCTCCAGCCCTTCCTGAGGGCTCCAGGGTGCATCATCCTTGGCTAATCACACTAAGGTTGCAGCCTTGCCCTGGCCTGTTCCATGCTAGTTTACACTCTGCATGGAAGGCGAGGTGTCTGCATGACAGCCATGGAGAAAGGAGCTCGTCTAAATAGTCAGTCCAGCTGGAAAAATTGCTAAAAAAATTTTAGGCCTCTTTCCTCTCCTTTCCTCTCCTCCTTCACCTCCTCCTCCTCCTCCTTTGTGTGTGTGTGTGTGTGTGTGTGTGTGTGTGTGTGTGTGTGTGTGTGTAGGCACTGTACTGTCTGGTTTTGTGTGTCAACTTGACACAAGCTAGAGTCATCAGAGAGGAAGGAGCCTCAGCTGAGGAAATGCCTCCATGAGCTCCAGCTGTAAGGCATTTTCTCAACTAGTGATCAATGGGAGAGTGCTCAACCCATGTTGGGTAGTGCTACCCCTGGGTTGCTGGTCCTTGGTTCTACAAGAAGGTGCGTTGGACAAGTCATGGGAAGCAAGCCAGTTAGCAGCACTCCTCCATGGCCTTTGCATCAGTTCCTGCATCCAGGATCCTGCCCTGTTTGAGTTCCTGTCCTGGCTTCCTTCAGTGATGAATAGAAATCCTGAAGTGTAGTCCCAAAACACCCTTTCCTCATCAACTTGCCTTTTGGTCATGGTGTTTCACTGCACAATAGAAACCCTAACTAAGACAGGGGTTATGGATTAAGGTTGTGAATGAATGAAATATTAAAACATAAATATTTTATTAGGGTTATCAAAACATAAGTAAATGAAAAATAAAGAATAGTCTGGAAGTGTCTTAATCTCATGGTTATAAGGGGTCCTATTGGCTGGCAAGGGGTCGCCTCAGATAACTCTGGGTGAGGATTTCTAGGCTTCTCTGCAGAGAGACAGGCAACATTCTCATCCTGACCCATTCTCCAATGAGCAGAATGTGACCAAATGCCCTTCCTGAGGTAGAAGGATGGCAAGCTCAAGGCCAGGTGGAGCAATGGATTGAGAAGATGGGAGGTAAAAAGAGCAATGCGTCTCTAGACCAGCAACAGGGACCTTGCCTAGTGTACCACTCTAGTTCCCGCTTGAGTGCAAAACAAAGGGAAGGAAGGGTGGCAAAGTGCTGAGAGATTTATTCTAGGTGGGGTTAGCCTTCCCTGTCAGAAAAGTCTCTTCTCTTAGAAACTGGGTCCGATGGGAGGCAGGTGGGCACAGATCCAGTGAAAAGATAGTCCACAGGTCACTCACTGACTCCTCCCGCCACCTCAGAAGGATAGTCCACAGGTCACTCACTGACTCCTCCTGTCACCTCAGAAGATGATAGTCCAAGGTCACTCACTGACTCCTCCTGTCACCTCAGAAGATGATAGTCCACAGGTCACTCACTGACTCCTCCTGCCACCTCAGAAGATAGTTCAAGGTCACTCACTGACTCCTCCCACCACCTCAGAAGAGAGTCCAAGGTCACTCACTGACTCCTCCTGTCACCTCAGAAGATGATAGTCCAAGGTCACTCACTGACTCCTCCTGTCACCTCAGAAGATGATAGTCCACAGGTCACTCACTGACTCCTCCTGCCACCTCAGAAGATAGTTCAAGGTCACTCACTGACTCCTCCCACCACCTCAGAAGAGAGTCCAAGGTCACTCACTGACTCCTCCCGTCACCTCAGAAGGATAGTCCACAGGTCACTCACTGACTCCTCCTGTCACCTCAGAAGATAGTCCAAGGTCACTCACTGACTCCTCCCACCACCTCAGAAGAGAGTCCAAGGTCACTCACTGACTCCTCCCGTCACCTCAGAAGGATAGTCCACAGGTCACTCACTGACTCCTCCCACCACCTCAGAAGAGAGTCCAAGGTCACTCACTGACTCCTCCTGTCACCTCAGAAGATAGTCCAAGGTCACTCACTGACTCCTCCTGCCACCTCAGAAGATAGTCCACAGGTCACTCACTGACTCCTCCCGCCACCTCAGAAGCCTAACCAGGATGCAGGATTTCTTCCTAGGTTAATTTGGGGGACATTTAACTGTATTTGCATCCCTCTGGGGAGCCAGGGGAATCTCCAGCTCTCTGCATTTGTCATAGGTTCATCTTCAGGAAGTCTTGGTAGGGAGCTGGAGTCCTAGAGGAAGCATTCCCAGACCTAACTTGGGAACCTCCCTGGTTCCTGTTTCTAGATCCTGCCAGAATCTATAGAGGGCTCATGGGAGGGGGCAGAGATGGAGTGTGTGTGGTTTATTCTTTAGTTGTTTTATCTTGTTGCAGGCGGAACATTTGGTGAAAGTCAAGTTGATAAAGTCAAGCCACCCCCCCCCCCAATTTTAGAATAACGTTCTTACATTCTCTTGCTTTGACCCTGAGATCTGGTAGTCATTTAATAAAAGTAGAGCTTCAGAGATGATACGAACCATGTGCTGATGAGGACATTTAGAGTGTGTAGGAAATACTGATCTCATTTATTAATGCTGCACACCGGCCTGTCATAAGAGCTGTGCTAGTCTATTTTTTGTTACTATAATGA
Organism: Mesocricetus auratus; assembly: GCF_017639785.1. Taxonomy (NCBI): domain Eukaryota; kingdom Metazoa; phylum Chordata; class Mammalia; order Rodentia; family Cricetidae; genus Mesocricetus; species Mesocricetus auratus. The sequence continues at coordinate 8,819,474 of NW_024429269.1, read as the reverse complement.
AACATCCAAAGCTGAGAACCTTATAAAATGAGATTTATTTCATCTCCCAGATTTGGAAGTTAGAGGTTAAGGAACCATATCTAGTGATGGGCCTGCTGGCAGGGTCCCAAGATAAGCACAGGACAACACATGGAAGAGACAAAGATGTATATGTGACTTCTGGTCTCTGTCCCCTATACAGCCATAGGATTCAGCTATGAGGGCTCTACCCTCATGATTGAACCTAACTCTAGTTACTACTAAAGATTCTGACTTAAGTTCTGTCCCTTATACAAACCACGGTAACAACAGGCTACTGAAGATGAGAGCCTCTCAGGTTGCCAGGGAGGCTGGGGTCTGTGATAGCAGGACAGTTGGAGGGGGGCAGTCAAGGCTCAGAGACATTACACAGGCCTTCTTAGAGCCAGAGCTCTGAGCACTTGCCAGTCTCCTTGTGAATGGCAGGAGAATCCCACGCTGCTTAACAGGCTCCAGTAATACCCATGAGGGATTTAAAGTTTTTGAAATTTTATTTATTTTTATTTTATGTGTATGGGTGTGTGCCTAAATATATGTCTTTGCACCCGTGTGCCTGCAGAGGCCAGAAGAAGATAGCAGGTCCTTGGGACTAGAGTCACAGGTGGTTCTGAAGCATAATGTGGGTGCTAAGTATTGAACTTGGGTCTTCTGGAAGAGTAGCTCCTGTTCTTAACTGCTGAACCCTCTCTCCAGCCTCCCATTAAAGGTTTTAATAAATGTGGTATGGTTTTAGAAGCTATCTTACTTCTTGCAATTGTTCATAGACTTTTTTTTTTTGTCTTCCAAGTGTTGGCTTAAGAAAATAATGAGGTTGCTGTTAAGATAGTTATAGCTTTCCCTAGATGTATGTGAACATATGTAATTGTCGTTGATACTGGAGAATGAGCCTCAGCCTTGTGCACACTGAGTAAGAGGTCTGTTACCAAACCCTGTCTGCAGCCCTCATTTTACTTTTTTGAGACGGGATCTCACTGGATTGCCCAGGCTGGCCTTGAACTGCCTTTGGGCTTGTGATCCTCCTGCCTCAGTCTCCTGGCTTGGCTGCAGTGTGGTTCACAGTATGGCTGCATCCATCCTAAAGGTTTTATATACTTCACGTGATAATGAATAAGGATGTCATATAATTGTATTTTCTTTTTCCAGAGGAAAAAGTAGAAACTTTGAGAAATGCATACATTGTTCTGATCTATAACTGAACAATAACTACACTATATTGCTCTTCCTGAACTCTTTAGTCCAGCACTCTTCTAGAGCCATGCATATATATATATATCATATATGTGATCTTCTTTTACCCTCCTGACAGCTCCAGCTGGGTTCCAACATTGTTCCCATTTTACAAATGTAGACACAGAGAGGCAGGTCAGGAACCCAGAGGTGTGAGTCCAGAGGGGGACCCCTGCTGTGTGAGTCCAGAGGGGACCCCTGCAGTGTGAGTTCAGAGGGGACCCCTGCAGTGTGAGTTTTGAGGGAACCCCTGCAGTGTGAGTCCAGAGGGGGGCCCCTGCAGTGTGAGTCCAGGGGGACCCCTGCTGTGTGAGTTTTGAGGGAAACCCCTGCAGACTGCTGTCCTTGGAGGATCCCATAAACCCTCATACCTTGACTTCTATCTCACACCTCCAACATGGCTGTGACTTAGATCCTATGGTGCTGACCCAGAATCCACAACATAGCACTACAACCTGTTGTATATGGGTGCTCTCTTGCTTGAGCCTTTGATTTTGTACCCTCGGGGCTAAGCCACACCCTTCCTTGTGGCTGTGGGAAATGAGAAGGAGTGACGTGCTGACAGGTGACATACTACCAGCCTTCCCTCTCCACTGAGAAAGTCTCCGGTGGCAGGCAGAGCTCAGCTGAACTGCCCAGAGAACCATCAGTATGTGTTCTTTGTGAGCACCGACCATCAGCTCTCAGGCAGTGCTCTCACTCCATGGGGTGTGGCAGCCATCCCTGACCGGGTGCCCCACTCACCCCCTGGCTGCCTACCACTCACTGCTACCCACAGTCACTTACGGGTGACACACTGCTGGATGGAGCCTGCTCGGAAGAGGGTTGGGGGTGTTTTCCTGCTGAGCCTCTTGATCAGACGGTCACGCTCGTTCAACCTACAGGAGAGCAAAAGAGCAAAGAGGGTCAGGTCACCCCAACGTCTCTCTGAGGGATCCAGATAGCTTCAGACTGAAAGAGGGGGCGGAGCAGTCTCCTGTGTCCAGGTTTGTTCGTCTCCCGGAGGCATCAGGCAGTATGCATGCCTTTTCACACCAGGCAGACATCTCTATCTCCCTCCTCCATCTCTCTCTCCATGTTGAAGCCAATCCCAGAATGGGAGGAACGTACTTGGAGACTGGATCTGTCATAGGGTAAAATGACATACAGATGGGCCCTGATCCTTATAAAGCAAGATCAGGACTCAGACACACACAGATAGAAGTCCATATGAGGACCCAGGCAGAAGGCAAGGAGAAACTGCAGACATCAGCCCCATGGACATTTCTGGCTTAGATTCGGAGCTCAGTATGGAGAGGTATCAGTCCTCGCTGAGGCACTTCATGAAAGCAGCTGGAATTCCAAGCAGTGGAGTCTACCACCCCCATTAGTGTTTGCAGTGAGTTCAAGTACCCTAAGAGCCTCCAGTCTGAGGGCACCTGTGCTGATCACAGCCCCTTGTGTGTACCCAAAATTCAAATAGCAAATAGAACTGAGTTCATTAAAATTGAAAACTTTAAACTGGGCACAGTAGTGCCTACCTGTAGCTCCAGCTGAACATCACTTCTACCCAGGAATTTGACGCCAGCCTGAGCAAAACAGGTAGCAGAACCCAATCAAACAAAGCAAACAAACAAAACCAAGAGGGGCTGGAAAGATGGCTCAGTGGTCAAGAGCACTTGTTGCTCTTGCTGAGGACATAAGGTTCAATTCATTCATTCAAATCCTTGTTCATGTTTCAGTTGAATTCTTTATCCTTTTGCCATTAAGTCATAGTGATTTCTTATGTATTCTAGATACCAGGTCACATGATGGTTCACAATCATCCATAACCGCAGATCCAAGGAATCTGATAGCCTTGGACAGCATACATACATGTGGAGCACATACACACAAGCAGGTCAAACACTCACGTGCAAAACTTTAAAAATCTAAAAAAAGTTAAAATCTATCAAAGGACACCACAAAGGAACGAGAAATGGGAGAAACATTTGCTAATCAATCATATCTGATAAGGACCTGGTATCTAGAATACATAAGCAACTCCCATGAATGAACAGCAACAAGATAAACAACCTAAGTGAAACATGAACAGAGGACTTGAGTACATCTTTGGACAATGAAGATGCACACTGATCAGCAAGCTCAAGTGAAGATATCTAGCATATTCACTGGGAAGATGCTAACCAAAACCACAATAAGACCCCATTTCACATCCATGAGGATGGCTACGAAACAGTAAACAAAACATACTTCCAGAAAAGGAAGAGGGTGGGAGGAGGTGTGGAGAAACTGGAACCCTCTTATATCACTGACAGGACTGCAAGATGGTGAAGTCACTGCCTCTCGGGAAGTTAGCCTCACTCAAAGATGTCACTGAGACACTTTATTCCTAGATACTCCTAGATGCACACTCAAAATAACTGAGACTAGAATCAGAAGATGTCTGCATACCCACACCCACACCAGAATTATTCACAGTCTCTGAAGGGTGAAAACCAAATATCCATCAACTGGTGATGAATAAACAAAATGTGTCATATCCATTAAAAGGAGTATAATGTATGCTGTGTAGTATAGAGGAATTCAGTCCTGATCAATGATGCGCAACACATTCTTTGAAAACAGACCTGGTCTCAAAGGTTGGGCATGAGTATGCAAAATTTCCAGAGCAGGCAAATGTGTGAAGACAGAAAAGTACAAGCTGAAGTTGCCAGTGGTTGCATGCAGGATGTGGGGGTGGGGATGGTGTTGGGGGCGGGGAAGAGTGAGTGTTCAAAGTGTGATGGGTTCCTAGGGAGATGGACATGTTCTGAGACACTGGCAGGGATTCATAATATTGGGATTACAAATGCCACAGAACTGTAGGCTTTGAGAAGACAAAATCTAAATTACATAAATTTTATCACAACTGAAAACAGGAGAAATCAATTTTAAAAAAGGAGAAATAGGTCTCAACTTAAGACCAATTCCTTCCCATCCTCCAGATTGCTGGCATCTTTACAGCTCATTTCTGCAGCACTGCGGGGGTGTTGAAGTAAAGTGTTGTCTTTGATTATTCCCCCTGTGTGCTGGCACAAGCAGGGATTCTAGCTGGGCTCTACTGGTATGGAAGGTGTTAGGTAAACACGAACTCAGCCTAGCTATGAGCTATGTGCGGTCTTGGTGCCTCCCCAGTAATGACGTTGAAACTGAAGCTCCGACAAGCCCTCACAAACAGGTCCTTTTTAGAAGCTGACATACCTTGGAGGAGGTGTTATGTTCCTGTCCTGGAAAATAAGTAGTCTGAGGAAGGAGGGGTATGCTAGGAAGGGGTGTGTTAGTGAAAAATAAACTCTCATGTCCAAATTTCTGTTAGGAAGCTTTCGCTGTCAACCAAAGTCACATAAGCCTAGAAATTGAGCTTTCCAAGAGCAGGTGTGCAATGCAGCCAGTGACTACTGCCTGTCCTCACCTCCCCCCAGCAGATCCCACATCACAGAAGATGCCATAACAGAATCCCTGAAAGATGGTTTTAGAAGCTGATGCTTAAATTAGCTGTTGAGCACTCTTGAAAGCATAGATGTGCAGGGCTTTGTCGAATAGGCTCAAGATCCTGGGTTCATCCAGCACCCTAAACAATGAAAACCAGCAACTGGAACAAAATGGAGATGGTTGTGATAGGTCTCTTCCTGTCAGGCATAGTCAGACTCCTACCAACTCAGAAGGCACCGCAAAGTCTCACTTGCCTCACATAATGACTATACCTGGCTGTCAATTTGACTACATCTGGAATTAACTAAAACCCAAAAGGGGAGGGGCACGCCTGTGAGGGACTTTTGCTTAATTTGAAGTGTAAAGATCAATTTCTAATCCGAATCTTTGAGGTGGGAAGACACACCTTTAATACATATCTATTGAGCTGGGCTACACCTTCTACTGGAAGCCTATATAAGGACATGGAAGAAGGAAGCTTTGTCTTCCTGCTCTCATCTTGCTAGCAAGTCTATTCTTTTGCTGGAATTAAAGCCTACTTCTTCAGGATTCCAGTGTGTACTAAAGACCAGCTGAGACATCCAGCCTCATGGATTGAGCAACTACAGGGTTCTTGGACCTTCCATTCCTAGGCAGCTATTATTGGAATTTCTTAGAGTGGCTTACAGGCTATGGCATAGCATATATATATATATATAGAGAGAGAGAGAGAGAAAGGTTGATTCTATAAGTTCTATTACTCTAGAGAACCCTACTAACATACCTGGAAGAATTCACATCTCAAACTGAATTTGTTGTTTTTCCACAAAACCCATTCCAACCAAGAGCTGATCTATCTACTATTTAGACTTCCGCTCTAGTGATTATTGCTCTGAGAAATTTCTAGAACCCTCTCTGAGTTGTTTCTTTCATTTCACCCGTTGAGTATAATACAATCTCTACCAGCACACTCATGGCCTTATACTGTGTTAATTATGTACACAGTGGGGTTCCTCAGAGACTGTCTACCTGCATTTCTCCCTGGGCCTACCTAGACTAAGGATAGAGGTCTTGGTTAACAATATGAAGTTTCATGGACTATGCTGTGACCCCCTCATCTTCTGATATGTACCTACACTGTGATTATGCCAATCTTTGCCTCTTCATGTGTCTTCTAGGACAGTGCCAAGTTCAGGCTACAGCAGGTTTGTCTAAGTGTCCAAAATCAATTCCTCTGCATTAGTCTTTGAAAACCACTGAATATCTGTTGTCTCCCAGGGAGGAGAGCTCATTCCAAATGTAGAGAATGTAAGCAAAGGCTGAATTTGTAGAGAAGAAACACTGTATTTTCTTTAACATTCAGGTTGCAAGGAGTTGTAGGAGACCAGTGTAGCTGCGGGCGGGACAGGTTAATGAACAATCTAAATTCCATTCCAAAAATAAGAAGGTAATATTTCCTGTCCTCCGTGAACTCAACTCCCATCTCACTATCAGCATTGGGAGCTGGGAGGCAGAACTGGCAATGGCATGCTACTTTCCTTGGTCCCCAACAAGCTGTCTGATGGTGGGGACTAGAGGATGCTTCTGAGTGTTGGAGGGAATCTTATATTCTTACAACGTAGCGTGGGTGAATTCTTGCCAAAAGGAGAATTTGTTTAAGAAGTACAATACCAAATGGATAAGCAAAGTAAAGGGGAAAAAAGATTTTCAGCCTTCAGAATAGGTGCTATCCATCAGTCTATATGGCCAATGGTCAGGGCAGAGGAAAAAGCTGATGGGCTGTGGGCAGAATGCTGAGGGCAATATCAACAGAAGAGGTTGGGGGGAGGTGCTCTCGGCATTTGAAAGTGTTCTGTTGTGCCTGACAGCTGGGATAGTAATGTGAACAATCTAGTAAGGTCAGAAGGATAGTTCAAGGGACAAGTAGTCATCTTGCCTTGGACCTACAACAGCAGCCAAAAGAGAATTGGCTACACGGTGGCTTCTAAAGACTGTTATTTATATCATCAGAACCTATTAGCTCAGAAAAATAACAAAGAACATGTTAGATGCCTGCTTGGAGAGACTTGGAGAGCAGGGAGGTGGAGGGGATGCATTCCATTACTCCTGCAGAGTAAGGTGGATGACTGGGGACCCCAGTCAGAAAAAACCGAATGAGTCTGAAAAAGTGGTGGGAGGAAGAATGGATCTATGAGGAATCACAGGATGAAAGCCCAAATTTCCACTGACCTCATACTTCAGACTGGGAGCTGAAGAGCTCACAATCCCAAAGGCTCACATGAGCAGATAAAGAAGAGCTCAGCGGCTACTCTCTAGCCACAGGGGCAGCCCAGTGAGACGATAACCTTCCAGCTCAAGTGCTTTATCCCAGCCAGACACCCTTGAGAAATGTGTGATTCTCTCCCGCCCATGCCAGCCATGACCAAGAGGAAGTCTGTGCTTGCAGCCTGAAGACCCTGTCAAGAGGCTGTGCAGCAGCACCTCTTGCAAACAGAGAGCACACAGTCCTCCCTGACAGCCAATGATGGATTGTTCCTGTTCCCCAAAGTGTCAGTGGAGAACAGTGGGATGTCCACAGGGAACTGGAGGTCTACCTCCAACCAGGGCAGTGTGAAGGCTTTCCCCCACTGCTCACTGGGAGTCAGAGGAGCTCAAATAGTGAACCCATAGCATCTATAGAGAACATCTAAAGAACAAGAACTTCTACCCCTACCCACAGGCATCAGCAGAGTTGGAGTTTATTTCTATACCTTGACAAGAATAGACTGCCATTTAAAATCCAGAGTCTCTAATGTCAAGATGTTATCACCAAGATGATGGAGACAATGGAATCATCCAATGGACTTTAAAGTGGCTATAACAAAAATGCTTTAGTAAGGAATTATGAGCAAACTTAAAACAACAAAAAATTTTGGCCAGACGATAAAAGAATTTTAGAATAAAGAAACATAATAACAGAGATAAAAACGTTAACAGATGGGGTCAACAGAAAAAAATGGTAGGGGAGTACAAATAGTCAATGAACTGGAGGGAGATGGAATAGTAGAAAGCATCCAGTTTGAATAATAGAGATAAAACAGATCAAAAGGACTGAACAAGTCTCAGAGACCTGGGGGCGGGGGTGGCAGAAGATCTAATGTCCCTCTCCTCACAGTCACAGAGAGGAAAAAGCATCAGGGGTTGAAGGCACTGGGAGAAACTATGGCTGAATGAGTCCCAATTTTGTTGAGAAACATAAACTCACAGATTCTAAAGGAGAGAAACACTGAAGAAAGGCATGCCAGGAAAGATTTAATTCGGCTTATCAAAGCTAAGATACAGGTAAGTCCTCAAAAGTAGCCAAGGACAGACAACACCTTATCCATAGGGAAGGCTAACTGGAGTAGTTTTCTCATGAAAAACTACTGAGGCCAGGAGAAGGACGAAGAGGAAGAAGAGGAGGAGGAGGGGGGGGGGAAATGGTGTGCCCCCCCCACTGCTGGAGAGCAGCCAGCCAACCAAGGAACTGTCAGCCCCAGGAAACTATCTTTCAGAAACAAGAAGTAAGACCTTCTCAAATGGAAATTGAGAATTTGTAGCTAAAGACATTTCTACACACAAAAAAGAGACGGTGAAAGGGGGACTAGGACATAAGACTGAGGGCAAAAGAACATACACAGAAAGAATTTTCCCTTCTCCAGTCTTCAAGTTACATTGGATGAGCTTAAGTAGAAATGAAGCACTATTTGATGTGTGGTGAGGAAATAATGACAGATGAAGATAGAAAGGATATAAAAGGAAGTAAGGGTTCAGTGTTTCCCCAACATTGACAAAATGAGCAACAGAGCAAGCAGTTATGTATCTGCAATGAAGTGCCTGAAACAGAGCTAAAACGTGGTTCTAGGATGTAGCTTACCTCAGCCTGGACTCTTGAAGGAGGATCATGGAGATCCACCATGGAGAGCCTCACCTTCCCTGGGGATCGGAGTGGAGACTGGGGGGGCCTGGTGGGGAGGGTAGGGGAGAAGGAGCTGGGATTGACATGTGAAACAAACTTGTTTCTAACTTATATTTAAAAAAAAAAGGAAAGCGGGGCGTTGGTGGCACATGCCTTTAATCCCAGCACTCAGGAGGCAGAGGCAGGTGAATCCCTGTGAGTTCGAGACCAGCCTGGTCTACCGAGTGTGTTCCAGGACAGGCTCCAAAACAATACAGAGAAACCCTGCCTCGAAAAAACCAAAAACCAAACCAAAACAATGAAAAAAAAACAAAAAACAAAAACAAAAAAACAAAAAACAAAATAAATAAATAAATAATAAAAAAGGAAGAGGAAAAACAAAGATGTAGCTTACAGTCACAATAAGATACATTACAGTGCAACTCTAAAAACATGTTTTAGAGTGGGAATTCAGGCATGGTTCAATAAACAGAATCAATGAAAGTAATCCACCTTGTTTATATGCTATTTGCTTTTTCAGGCAAAGCATCTTATAATTTGACACACATTTGTGGTTTTAAAAAACAAAATCTTCTTAGCAGATTAAATGGGAACTTTTATTGTTTATTTTAATTTTATTTATTTATTTATTTATTTGAGATATGTAGCCCTGGTTATCCTGGAACTTACTTTGTAGACCAGGCTGGCCTCAAACTCAGAGATCCACTTGCCTCTGCCCCCAAAATGCTGGGGTTAAAGGTGTGTGCCACCTCTGCCTGGCTAGATGAGAACTTTTTAACTTGACAAGAAAACATCTACAAAAAAGCTCCACAGCTAATATCATACTCAGTGGAAAAAGACTGAAAGATTCCCCTTTGGGAACATAGCAAAGGTGTTTGTTCTTATTATTCTGCTGTTGTTGTTTTAAGACAGGCTTTCTTTGTGTATCCCTGGTTGTCCTGGAACTTGCTCTGTAGACCAGGCTGTCCTTGAACTCAGAGATCTGCCTACTTCAGAATGTTGGGATTAAAGGCATGTGCCACCACTGCCTGGCTGTTCTGATTATTCTTATTTAACATGGTGCTAGAAGTTCTAGACTGTATAATAAGGCATGAAAAGCAAATAAAAACATGGGGTTCAGGATATAAGTAATAACAGTACCTGCATTTGTAGATGATAGATTGTCTAAAAAAACTTCAGGAATACCTATCAACATTTAGACAGAACACTTATGTAATGATGTAATGTACATGACTTCAGCAAAGTCACATGATAAAAACTTGTAAAAATAAAAAGTGAGCATGTAGTAATGAATATATTGACACTGGAACTAAAAATACACAGTTTACAACTGCTCAAAGAAATATCTGAAATATCTATATGCAAAGCTAACAAGTCATTAATACTATTGTGAACTGAAAACTGAAAGCTCTAATAACTGTGGAGAGATTTGTCATTCCCATGAATTGTAAGACTGACTACCATTAGCACTCTGCAGTTTGCTAAAGTAAAGGTTTAATGTAATTTCTAGCAAAGTCGCAGCAACATTTTTTTTTTGTAACACAGGTAAGGTTATCCATGATAGGGCTGGCTCAGTGGTTAAAGTGCTTTTGAGTTGAGCAGCAAGTATGAGGACTAAAGTTGGATCTGCAGGACCTATATAAACTATGGGTGTGTGGTAGCCCACTGTAAGTCTAGCACACAGAAGGTAGAGTCTGAGGATCCCACGTACAAACTGGCTATTGAGACTAGCCATATCAGTCAGCTCTGGGTTCCAGCTGAGAGACTCTGCCTCAAGTGTACAATGATTAAGACTCCCAACATCAACTGTGGACCTCCTCACATGTGTACCTACTAACACACATGTGAGCATACATGGACACACACAGTTATGCCACACACAGAGACACATGCAAAAAAGATTATACTAAATCTGGAAAAACATGAACAATCGTTAACAGTCCTTTTGGAAAGAAATATTACAATGGGGGTACAGTCTTCCTAATTCAAAGATACATGATATTCCTGTAGTTATCCAGATGCTGTGGCATTGGCATTGGTTTTCTAAGCACACAGATATAGATGGAATAGAAAAATAGAATTGAATAGAGTAGAATAACCCCTCCTCAAATGCTTCCCATGTAGTTGTTTTTCCTTCCTTTGAACTGTGGTAAGGATCATGTCTAGAGCCTGGCTGTTGTGGTGGTTTGAAAGAAAATGTCCCCTAAGGGGAGTGGCACTATTAGGAGGTGTGGCCTTCTTGGAGGAAGTGTGTCACTGTAGGGGTGGGCTTTCAGGTCCACTTTGCTCAAGCTTTACTCAGTGTGACACTCAGTTCACTTCTCGTTGCCTACAAGATGTAGGACTCTCAGCTACTTCTCCAACACCATGTCTGCCTGCACAATGCTATGTCCTGCCATGATGAAAATGGACTAAACCTCTGAAATTATAATCCACCCTATTAAATGCTTTCCTCTATAAGAGTTCCTGTGGGCATGGTGTCTCTTCACAGCTGTAGAAACCCTAACTAAGACACATATGATAGGTAAGCTCTCCACCACAGAGCCACACTGCTGCCGTCTATTTAACTTTTGACAAATAAGCAAAAGGAATTTGGTGAAGAAAAAGTCTTCTCAACAAATAGTTCTAGAGAAATCATACACACACAGGCAATAAACCAAGACAACACAAGGAACCTTAAGTTGTGAACCTTATACAAGTTTAGCTTAAAATGCATCACAGACTTTAAGCAAAGTATAAAAATATAAAACTTAGAGGAAAAACAGATTTGGGGGCAATACAGGGTAAAAAGGCTTGTTACCAAAAGAATAACCCAAAAGTGTTGTGAAGAAATATTTATAAGTGTTTGATTCATTCCCAGGCCCAAATTAAGAGCCAACATGTCCTTTCATGAGTGCATGGCTAAACCAGGTATAGAATACCAATATCATAGACTACTACTCAGCAATAAGGAGGAAAAATTAGTGACAGAATCAACAAACTGAAAGAGTCTTTAGAAAATTATGTTGGGAGGCGGTGTCACTGCACAAAGGGAATACATTATGTGTTTCCATTTATATGCTTATTACTCTTGAAGTGACAACTTTGTCAAACTAGAGAACAACTCAGTGGCTGTCCGGACTCAGGGGGCAGCAGCTGGGGGCTGCAAGGGAGCCACATTGCAGGACCCTGGTGGGATGGAAGTGTTCTGATGGTGACCATATCAATGGCAATTTCCTGGTTGTGATGTTGTGCTAAGGCTTTGAATGATGTCACCACTGGAGGCAAATGGGAAAAGAAACTCTTGACCCCATATTATCCCTTGATTGCATATGACTCGTTAATAATCTCCAAAGGAAAGTAAAAATCCCTGTCCATTTTTTTTACGTATCTCCTGTTTCATTCACGTCTCTCTGCCCTCATGTCTTTCTAAGCACTGCCAAAAAATGTTACCTTGCCAAGTTTCACTGAGGGGGCAGGTCTCTCTCCTCCACCCCCTGCGGGCACACCAGAGGGAACAGGCAAAGAAGAATTTGAATGACAGCCCCAGCACATGTGGAAGCCATTACCTCATTTCATGACCCGAAATGAGGTGGTAAGACCTCTCTGAATCAGGTTGGGCTCCATACAGTGGGTGAGCCTAGAGGAGGTCAGGCTGGAGTCATGGCTGCTAGGAACAGATAATGGGGAGGCCCCAGGGGAGTGCTATATGGCGGGATAAGGAGCACTAGGTGGACCGGGGCAAGGAACAGTGTAGGTGTATGCATTTGCCAGCGGGGGGGGGCAAAGCAAAGGCCCCTGTGAAGCAGGAAGCTAGGCATGAAGACTCAGTTGTAGAAGCTGAGAGTTCTAGCTCAACTCTGGAGCCACAAGCAGAACCATACACACTGTCGATTTCAAAGCCACACAGTCAGAGATTCAAAGGCCCCCATGTCCTCTTAAGTGCTTTCTAACTGCTCTGCTCCCCTCGCTCTGCTCCAGCCACACAGCTGATATCCCTGCCACCGCCAGGCCTCCGTGTTTGCTTCGGTGCTCTCTCTGTATTCATCCCACTGAGGAGACTTTCTCCCCAGCCTCCTGCCCAGCTGAGAAAGCAGCCCCTCCACATCACTCTCCATGACAGCAGCCACGCTTGGCTTTGTTCTCTGGGGCACGTTAATTCTTGGGTTCTCTTTTAGGAACTACAGTCTACATGGAAGAATTTCATCTTTTGGTTTTATCTCCAGCACCAGAAGGAGTCCCTGGTATGATGAGGATGCTCAGAGCTATTTGCTGGACTGACAGGTGGCTGAGTGATAGACGCTCACTGAGAATCAGCATAGCCCAGGCCTCTGTCCTCAGTGTAGCTAAAGATGAAAGAGTGCACTTCTTTGGCAGGCTAAAGAAATGAATGGATGAAGGGATGTCAAGTGGACCAAAACACAAAAGCTATGATGACAGAAAACACAAGGGTACTGGGCCCTATGCCTATGTTGGCAAATTACATCTTTTAATCACCTTCATCTAGAAGGCAACGAAGCTGGACCACTGATGTTCCAGGATGTAGCTGTAGGGATCCCCTTTAAATAAGATGAGATCACCAAGACCATGGGATGACCAGGGTCACATCTTGTTACTGTCACTTCTTAGACCTACACGCATCACTGGGATTCAATTTCCTGCTGAGTGGGAATTTTGCCTCTGTTCAGAATTCAGTCTTTCCTAAGTCTGTGTACATCTTTTGTCAGAGATGAAGGAGGGAAGGAAGGAGCCAAAGATGCGGAGGGAACATGTTTAAAAAGGCAAAGATAAACTTTTACAGTGAGTGGCTGTTACCACTAAGAGGCAGGGGGGGACGGGGGTGGGGGGGAGAGAAAGCACTGGGTACTAGGAGGAAGTGGGGGTGAGGCTAAATGGCAGGTGATCTCCCAGTTCATCTCCATCACTATCAGCCCAGGATGCAGCTTAGCCTCCGAACCAGAGCCTGATGGTCTGGGATGTGAATCCTCAGAGTATGGGGGATAGCGCCAACATCAGAATTTAAGTGCTGGCAACCAGGTACCGCTGATGACATGTAAAGACACTCTGTAAGACTTCCCTTTCTCTCTCCCCACCCTCCACTTCCTCTCTGCATCTGCCTTTCAGCTGCATCTTCAGACCTATTTTCATATGGTTTCATGTTTTGCACACATTCACTGTACACAAAAATGGGATTCATTATGGCATTTTAATGGATGTCTATCATGCACTTTTATGATTCTTCCATTAATTTCTCCTCCCCCTCCTCCCCTTTTGCTGGCCACCTTTCTCCACAAATAGTCCCACCTCTGCCTCATGCCTTACTGTTTTGAAGCCTAATTCTACATCTAAGAGAAATCATTATCTTTCTATCTCTGAGTCTGGTTTATCTAGCTCAATATATCAGTTCTAACAATTCTGCACACGGCACATCCTTGGTGTGTATGATGTATATACACCATATTTTCTTTATTATTCATCAATTGATGAACTTAATCAGCTCTGGTTTGCAATCAATTAAATTCTTTTAAGAACTTGCCCTTACATGACAAACAGATTTGCCTGCTGGGGTTTCGGGTTTGGATCAGGTTTGAAACTGTTTTCTGTTTTGACAGTTACACTCCCAAGGTCCCTAACCCTGCAGATTAATTACAGTAAAAACAACTGTGTCCACCACTCTGAGGTTTTCCTAGCACCCCACCAATGCCCATCTGTGCAGTAAACATCCAACTTTATCAATTCAAATTAGCACAAAGACAAACAGAATAATTCAAAGCTGGCTTCCAGGACCCCCTGCCTCAACTGAAGTAATTAAAGAAAGATGAGCCTTGCCACTAATTAACCTCCTAAACACTAATTAAAGATAATGAGGGTTCAAGGTGCTTGGCATAGCCTGACCTACTGGCAGAGTCCGCATAGAGGGAAAGGACAAAGTGGATGCAGGTATCCGCTCTGAGTGTCTCCCTGGGGAAATGGTTGCCTAGTTGGGGGGAAGTAGCCGTTTTCTGTGCAAGAATTACAGCTGGGAGATGCTGCCAGTCTCAGCTGGAGTACGGGTCACGGCGCTTTTGATCCCAGGTGAGCATTCAGTTCAGCTAAGTACACAGAGTAAATCAGAGGGTGCAGAAATTGTGTTTTAAATTCCATTCACGCCTTGGACTGCCTGGAGTCCTTCCTAGGACAGATCAGTCATGGGTGGATAAGGTGTCATGAAAGGTGAATGAACTCCGAGTCAGGTGCACTGCTTATTTTTTCTTCTAGCACCAATACGTGGTGGCACAGACTTGGTGTCCTCCTCCTGCTTCCTTGCAGGTGAGGAAGCTTCAATACCTTCTTGGCAGATGCAGGAAGAGCCAAGGAAGAGGCAAAAAGTACACTGTCTGCAGCTGAGCCCTTGCATCCCAGGGACTGTGCGCTAAGCAGGAGGACACAGTCACTGGCCTGGTGGTCACTAGGCCCTGCAGAGCAGGCTGATCAGCATGGGGCTGCTGCCACCTTCTTCACGGAGCAAGGTCACGACCACCAGCACCAGGGGAGGTGCCGTCACTATGCAATCATGCCAAAGCAAAGTCCTTATCCAAGGCGCCTCAGGACTAGGCCAAGGTCACCGCAGGTCACAAAAGGTTAAGGCTGACATCCTCGTCTGTGCTCAGGCACAGGTGGACACTGTCTCCTGTCCTTCAGTCACCAGCCTGTGCTGGTCTAGTAACTAGCATTTTGGTAGAAGGTCAAAGGACTGGGCTGAAAATCTGAAACCGTTTCTTCTTAATTTACTGCTCCACCTCCAATGACTAAGTTAACCTGTGGATCTTAGATTAAGAGCAATGGGAGGAAAGTGAGCGGCGGCAGCCTTTCGTGGGGTTGCTGGCAGGGCGCTACCACAGCTGCCTTCTCATTTCAGCTCTGTAAGGTTTATGGTAAATGGTGAGCCGGGTGTGACTCAGTGCAATTGCCCAGCATTTGGGAAACCTTGTCAGATCCCCAGCCCCACAAAAGAATATGAATAAAAAAACCCAAAAGGTACAGGGCTGCGGGTGTAGCTCTATAGACAGCTTGTCTAGCATGCATGAATTCAAACCCCTGGGTTCAGTCATCAGTAACTAGTTGGCTATGGTGGCACAGACCTGTAATCCTAGCTCTTGGGATCTAGAGACAGGAGGATCCAGGAGTTCAAGATTGTCCTTGGCTACATAGTCAGTTTGAGGCCAGTCTGAGCCAGCTCATATTTGAACTGTGTGAGTGTGTGAGATTCTGTCTTAAAAACAAACAAACAAAAACAAAAATAAGGAAACAAGGAAGAAGGAAAGAAGGGAAAGGAATAATTATTTTTTAACATGATACCCACTGAAGGCCGTCTTCAGTGAAGAATCATACCTGTGGTGGTGGTGGGGGGGGGGGCTAAAAATCATGAGCCCAGCCCTTTGCAGCTATAGGTGACATTAAATTATCTCTGGGCCTTGCATTTAGAGAAGGGGCTTAGGGTGATGGGATGAGATGCACCAGCAGGCTGCTCTTGACAGCCTTTCTTTCACTGCCTTCAAAGCCAACTTCTCTCAAAGTCGGTCATGGGCCCTGTCTTTGTCCTGCAGTGTTGAGCCTACCCAGAACTTTGGCAAGTCCTTTTAATTCCTAGATGAGATGACTGTCTACACCATGTGCTCCTGCTGTTCAGCTGGGATTAGAGTCCCTCTGGAGGACTTCTGGGCCCTGTGAAAGTGCTGTCTCCAAACAGGTGCTGTGACATCATCTTCCTCTGGGTACCTCCCTGTGTGTGGGCAGACCCATGGAAACCGGACACAGAGAAAATAGCAGTACAGAGGCATGGATCAGGTAAGCACACCTGCTGTCCCTGCCTGCTGGGACAAAGGATCTACGGCTTATGAAATGGTTTAAGAATGAGGTTGTTCTAGATTCACTTCTGTTGCTGTGATAAAAAATACCCAAACAAAAAAGGAACTTACAGGGCAGGGGTGGGGGGAACGTTAGTGCACCATTCCAGGTTTCAGCCTATCATAGCAGGAAAGCTCAAGGCGGTAAGGACTTAAAACAGCTAATCACATGACACCCACAACAAGAACAGAGAGAAACAAACAAAGGCATACTTAATACTCAGCTAGCTTTCTCTACTCATATGGTCCAGAATCCTAAACCCAGCAATAGTCACCCACTTTCAGGCTGGGTCTTCCCACACCAATGAAGGCAATGAAAACAACACCCTCACAGGCTAACCTGATGTGGGCTTTGATTGTAGGCTGTATCTGATGGAGTTAACCATCACAGGAATGCATATTTGAAATTAAGTGTTCATAAGCCACAGACCTCTCTCTACACCACCCATACAAACTATTCTGGAGAGGGGGTAACTCTCAGAGGAAATGTGTGTTTCCTAGTATGTTCTGCTTGGAAAAAAATTCTGGAGATGTGTGACTTTGGTTCTGCATGGCCATGTTGCAGAAGCCTTAATGAATTTAACATTCTCCACTCAAGATTTCTACCTGTAGATGTGCCTTATAGGCAGCGTTCCTATGACTTACAAAGTAAAGTTCTAACTTCATCCTTCATAGTAATCCAGAGTTTCTTACTTATCCAGGTTGCCTCTTATTATCTTTCTGAATTCAAACTTCAGAGTCCAGAAATCTCATCATACCTACATGGGCACATCTACCAAGTCATTCTCTGTAGCAGGAATTCCCCTCCTACCTCATTGCCTGGCAAGAAATTAGGATCTATTCTGAGATGTTCTCTCCATCACTGTGTCTTAGGGTCACCACTGCTGTGATGAGACACCATGATCAAAGCAACTTGGGGAGGAGAGGGTTTGTTTGGCGTACGCTTCCACATCACTGTTCATCATCAAAGGGAGTCGGGACAGGAACTCAAGCAAGGTGGGAAGCTGGAGGCAAGAGGTGATGCAGAGACAATGGAGGGTGATGTTTACTGGCCTGCTCTCCATGTCTTCCTCCGCCTGCTTTCTTATAGAATCCAGGACTACAACCCAGGGAAGGCACCACCCACAATGTGCTGGGCCTTCCCCCATCGATCGCTAATTAAGAAAATGCTCTAAGGCTTGCCTACAGCCTGGTCCTCTGGAGGCATTTTCTCAGTGGAGGATCTCTCCCTTTGGATAACTCTAGCTTGTGTCAAGTTGACATAAAACAAGTCAGCAAGTATGAAAACATTGTTAATACTGAATTTCTATTCTTGGGCTAATCATCTGTCACCATTACCTTCCTTCTTTACTGGCCAGTCTGATGTCTGAAAAACTGTCTGGGCTTGACCCAAGGACTTGTTTGTATCAGAACCACACAGAGGAGAGCAGTCTGGGATGTAGCTCAGTCATACAGAGCTTGATGCCAACCAAAAGGTCCTGGTTTCCATTCCCAGCACCACAATGAAACAAACCCCAAACCAAATAAAATAGAAAAGCAACAACATTGGCATTTTAAATGAGAAGCATGAATGAAAAGTTCACACGCATTCTCTGGTCCCAGCTGACCCTGAAGATTAGGAGGAAACCTGAGCAGATGTTAGCTCTGAGCAGGACTGCTTCAGTAGCATGTGATCCACACAGGGACTTCTCAGAAAGGATGATGCTACAAATCCAGCAGGTGTTTGTGGGCAGAACCTTTGCAAGGGCTAGAATGTGAATGAGTGACAGTTAATGGAGGAATAAGCACGTAGGAAGCTTCACAAGATGACACTGCAAACACCACCACCAACTCTGTTGTCATCGTTTCCTACTGAGGTTAATATACAGATGACCAAGGAAGTCAAAATGGACAGGCGGAAGGTGCACCTGGGAGCCAGAGCACTCTGGCTACCCCTGTCCTTGACTGGACACACTCCCACAGAGCTGGAGAGCAGGAAACCTGTGCACGCTGCACGTTGCCGTGTTCAAGAAGCAAATGTGCAGGACAAAGCAAAGACAGGGACAATGATGCAAACTTGATGGAATATTGTGCTCATGTCCTTTGAAAGTACATAAAGGAAGGAAAAATATACAGGATGGAGTTAGAACTAGGGGTCTAGAGTTCGAACAGGAGGATGGATGTCTGCGAGCCTTGTGGGAGAATTCCCTGAAGAGCCTGGGGTCACATGACACAATGGTCTGTAGACATTGTGTGCAACAGGGAACTGACAGGAGTCAGCTGTTTTTGAGGATGTGTTTTCCTTTTCAAATGCTGAGGAGACCAAAGTAGAAGCTCCAGCGAGAGGCAGAGTGCAACACCAGAGGCTGCATCACAACCACATAGCTTCTGGGTGCAAGAGCAGAGGCGAGAGTGGCAGAAATGTGCGGCTGTGACATTTCTCTGGGTTACAGACTGAAAGCATATTGGGGCTTTATTGTGAAATAGCCCTGTGAGTCAGAAGCTCCTTATCTAGAGGATACCGAAAGCTGTCGGTCACAGGACACATTTGTCAGGCAGCACGACAGCACCTCAACCAGGCCCAGGCTGCTTCTGACTTCTGTAAGTCTCTTCTGCACCGTGTAAAGGGAACTGTCCACAAATTGGGTACAAGCCCAAGGGCTTTGTCGCCAGCTTGTGACAACTTGAACCATTCTCTAGCCTTGAAAAGATTTGTGAGGGTGGTGAAAAGATAATAGGCTACCCAAGGAGGCCCACGGTGGCTATACAAGAGGGTTTTCAACAGAGGCCCATGTCCACCCATGTCCAGGTCTCTTAACAAAGGCAACTGCTTTCTGAATAGGTGAGGTAAAAGCCGGGGCATGAGGGGCCTGGGTGACAGGTCAGTGCTTCAAGAAAACAAGACAGCTGCCATTCTAGAAATACCCATGATATCTAGGATGTCTTCTGTTTGGAAACTCTTTGATCGTCTGATGAATGAGCATAAGAAAACCAACGGGATATTTAAAGGGCTAAGGCTGCAGCCATGAGAGGTAGCCACTGTCAGGAAATCCAATGGAAAACTTAGACTACAGTTTTTACTCTAAGTATCAACATTTAACATTAATCAACTTATGATCAATTATCATCAATTAATTATCCATCTGAACAACATGTGTAACATGAAAATAATTAGATGTGCTTTACTCTCTCTAAAGTAAATTTTTTATGTTTCAGGTCTTTTAAAGAATGCATGAATTTGGATTTTGTGACCAAGTTGAAAGATAAAGCTAATAGATGCTTTTAGGGTTCCATCAGTGTTAGCTTTTCTTTCAATACTGGTTTTTAAATTATAATTTTATGTATCTAAGAATATTTAACCCAAATGAGAGTACATGTTTCATGTAACCCACATCTAATTTGAACACGTTGAGACCCACAGATATTTTTATGGGACTATACTTCTACAAGGGTTTTATGTCAGAGAGCCTTCCTTATTCTTGGTCTTACAAACAGGGTACAGAGGAGGAAGTTTTAATCACAGGCTGCCCTACTTTCACAAAAAAAATCTTATAAAAAGTGTGGTGGCGCACGCCTTTAATCCCAGCACTTGGGAGGCAGAGGCAGGCGGATCTCTGTGAGTTCGAGGCCAGCCTGGTCTACAGAGCGAGTTCCAGGACAGCCTCCAAAGCCACAGAGAAACCCTGTTTCGAAAAACCAAAAAAAAAAAAAAAAGTAACCTTGGTAATTAATCTACCTCCCCCTCCCCCAAGACAGAGTCTCACCATAGAGGCCAGGCTGGCTTCCATCTTGCAATCCCCCTGCCTCCACCTCTCAGAGCTGGGATTATAGGATTTTGCCATCAAACCCAGGGAAATGAGTTGGCTATATTCAAAACACACAAACTGGCTAGTAGTTCTGTCTACACAAAGCTCGCCACATAACAAGAACACTGTCACTGTTGTTTCTGAGTTCTGATAATGACTTGTGCATTTTGGTAAGAGATTGAAATTATACACAGAGAAATACAGAGATGAGAGGTCATCCCAGGCTGCAAAGTGAGCTATGGAAACACAAAACCGGATGCTAATCGTCATACATGAAGGTTTTCGTCACCATAGGACTGACTGTCAGGGCCCAAAACACTACTGCAGAGTACTGTGGACTACTGGAGGAGATTTGGAAGGCCTGAGAAGTGGAAGATCACTGTCACCTTCCTGTGACAGCTGAAGCAAAGGAATTTTCTGACCCACTTCGCTTATGATTAGACTAGTGGTTCTCAACCTGAGGGTCGTTATCCTACATATCAGATTTTCACAACAGCATCAAAATTACAGTTATGAAACAGCAACAAAATAATTTTTTGGTTGGGGGGGTCACCACAGAGTGAGGAACTGTATTAAAGCGTCACAGCATGAGGGAGGTTGAGAGCCACTGAGCTAGACCATAAGACACTCGTCTGAGGTCTTGCCCCATAGAGGAGGGTGAAGGATTCGGCACACAGTGCCTTGTAGAGTTCTCCGAGGTTGACTGCCATTATAAGATCCCGTTTTGTTTTTGTCTAATCGCATTGCAGTATTGTCCTTTCTTCATGGACCGTAGGCATGAAGGAACCCCTTCTTCCTAGCACTTTGGGTCTTCATTTCTGAAGGCTCTCATGTTACACACAACCTTGATGAGTAGACGGGGCTTGCTGTTCTCTCGTTAGTCTGTGTTTTGCTATTGGATTTGCGGTTCTCTGATTAGTCTGTGCTTTGCTATACCGGGGTCAGCTTGCACATTCTAGTGAGGAAAAGACAGGACTGCCCCGCCCCCATCCTATGCTTCCTCGTAGGCTCTGCTGAGCTGCTGAGTGTCTATCCCTCTGCCCACTTTGCTCCCGGCAGCCCTCACTTCTCTTGCTTCTCACTGAGAGTTCTTACTCCGGGGCAGCAGGAACCTGTCACTGTCTACTTGGCCACCCTCTCGCCTGGCACTTCCTCTGTTTTCCATGCGTGCCCGTGGCATGGGCGAATAATGACTCACCCTGTATTGTATTAGGCAAACCTGCTGGCTGCATCTGCAATGAAGCCAGCTTGTTTACTCATTAGTAAGGGTAACGATTCCCAATTACCACTACCTGAGGTGCCCGCCCCAGCCCAGAGTATCCTGATTGCAGAGGGAAGGTAATAAACACTGAATAAGTGTATTAGCGTTGCCTTGCCAGAAGGGGAGACTTAAATGGGCTCAGCGTGTGGCTGAGGACCGAAGCTCCAAGGTCTACAGAGCAAGAGGGCCATGATAGCTGTATTCAGAGCCAAGAACAACCCCCAACTCCGGGGACGGTTGGGATGGTATTTTTTAAATTTCTACTTTATTAATAAAAAGTCTCCAAAATTCCTATAAGTAGACTGCTAAATGCATTGAGTTTTGCGGACTGTCTGCCAGCGGTAACTCTGACATGCTCTGAGTTCTTTTGAACCATGAGGCCTATGATGTCATATTCGTCATATCCATCCGCTACTGAGGCAGGCCTTGTCTGGCTTTCCTAGTGCCAGATGGAAATAGAACTTCCACACCTGTGCCAGAGGCCACACCTGGGGAGTGCATGCGTGCTCTGTGGCATAGAGTGTTGGTGAAGCCGACTGTCCAGTACTTCCCTGTATATTCGCATTGCCTCCCGCAGTCACATGCACCAAAGAGCCTAGAAATCCTCCTACACGCTGTACAAAAATCAGACAATTCTAAACTCTAGGATGCCCCCACTAGAGTTTCCCCAGGCTACCCTCTCAAGGAGCCAGGCCCTGGGAATGTAGATTGTTAACTCAATTTCAGGAGGGCTGCAGGTGGTCACTGCCTTATGCTGCCTGGAATGTCTTAGCCTAAGAGAGCTTACACAGTTGGAGCTGGGAGGGGAGGGGTCAACTAGAAAAGCAAACAATTCCCAGGGATTTAACAGCTCTCATCAGAGACCTTCGGGTCTCTGAGGACTCAGCTCCGGCCTGGAATGTGCAATGCCACTGTTCAGTATGCCTCCAACAGAACAAACACCCAAAACATCAAAAGTCTCCTGTTGACGCTCAAATGGCTGAAGGAGAACGAACTTGCGAGGAGCTGGACAATTCAAGCATCCTGTCGGTACTTTCCAGGGGGTTCAGCAAGCCTGATCACTGGCTGAGCTTGGTACAGACATTCAATGTTTAGTAGAAATGATTCTTGAAAGGCGGAGAAAGTGGGCCTAAAACTAACTTGCTTCAAGACTCAGAAATAAGAGTCCTCCTGAAGCTGAGACCCGAAGCTGGGCTGCAGCAAGCTACCAACAGATCCTCAGTCCCACCTCACCCACACACCAAACTCCCTCGGTGCTCTGCCCAGACAGTTCCTACAGTCTGTAGTCTGTCTCTGCAGCCGGCAGCCCCTGAGCCTCTGAATATGTCTCATCAGTTGGCACGTCAGTCTTCCTGGGGAACAAGATGGCTTTTGCTTGCTTCAGTAATCAGTATCAACCAGTGTTTAAAATTATTAAAACATTAGCCCATCGAAACAAAGGCTCTGGGGATTTAACACCCATAAAGTAACAGAGAATTGATTATTTTCGGTTGACAGGGGCAGCTCAGGGGTTCTCTAAACGCTAATGATGTGTTTTACTTCTGTAAGTGTTTACTCTCCTCCTCCTTCCTTCCTGTGCCCGGCAAGCAGGTTTCAGCAATCCCCCAGTGGGTAATCCAGCCAGCCCTGCTGCAATTTCCTGGACCATTTACTCCCTTTGTTCCACTAATGCCTTTCCTCACCTGTGTTTGTCAGCCCCCGCTAGAGACTGGGCAGCTTTTGCCTGCCTGCCAGAGCTGTTGACTTCTGCACTTGTTTTTCTAAGAGCACTCCCTCGTGTGTAGGCCTTATTGGAGGTTCTCTCCTCTTCCAAAATGAAATGCATTTATTAATTTCTTTCACAGACCATACTGGAGCCCATGAAAGCGGTTCTGTCTGGAAGTCAAGACAGTTGTGAGGTTCATTAGCTCCTTCCCTTCTCCTTTGAATTCTTCACTTCCGCCTGCCTTGGGGAGTTGGGTATAGCGTTTACACTAGTTTCATGATTCTCCTGCAAGTAAGAATTGAAAAGGCAGCCACAGGGCTGGAGAGATGGCTCAGTGGTTAAAAGCACCGGCTGTTCTTCCAGAAGACTTGGGTGAAGTTTCTCCGCCGATGCAGCAATCCAGATCAGACCAAATCAAACCGAATTAGAAAAAGCCCACATTTAATGGATACAATGCTCCCAGGTGGCCTTCCAGCCCCCTAGAGAGGAGACGGGAAAGGGAGACAGGAAAATCCACCTGGTTTCTGGGATGCAGTTTAAATACCCTGTGGGAGTGGTCTTGAGTATCTCCGGGGGAGGGGCCATCATTTGGCGGGCTTTCTGAGAAGCAGCAGGGTTTGGAGGGAGATGGGGGAGGGAGACTTGGGAAGAACCTCCACCATAGCTGTGGGTTCAATTCCCAGCAACCACACGATGGTCCACAACTGTCTGTCACTCCGGTCTCAGAGGACCCAACAGCCTCTTTTCACTTCATCAGGCACCACCATACATGGGATGCACAGACATATGTGCAGGCAAAACACCCAGACACATGGGTGAAAGAGAGAAAGAGGTTACCTTAAAAAAAAGAAAGGAAAAGAACAAAACAGGCAACGCCACGCAGCCTTCATCCCGCTACTTCCTCCAAGCTCTCCCCCATTCTTGGCAGGCCTGCCTGCTCTGACCGTTTTATCAGCTGCTTCAGACAGGTGAGTATCCTGCTCCGGCTGTTGGGGCTCCACAGCATTCTGAGCATGCCAGGAGAAGGAAATTGTGAATGGAAGCACTGGAGAGGTGGAGTGCCCTGGCCATGTGCAAAGAAGCCTGCTGCACACAGGGTTGTGTTTCCTTTCTCGTTAGTAGTCAATGCCAGGCAGAGCGGACACCTCCTCTCTGACACCTGGCTCTCTTGTTGCCGTCAGCTGCGCGTGGCCACTGTTGTGATAAATAAAATGGGACTGCAATGTGCAAGTCCTTGCCATCAAAAATAGCTCTGTAGCTGGAGAGAGCACTTGAAAAAGGTAATGTGGTCCTTGCTTCAGTTCCAGTCTAAACCAGCTGATCTGGAAAGTCAGGGAGAACCAAGGCCATCTGCAAAGTCTGTGTACAGGGTAAGTATGTGATTGGCACTGAGGAACGATCACCGATAGTTAGATGTGCTCTGAGCCTGTGGCATCACACTCTTCATATTTAACAGCAGCATGGTGCAATCTGTTATAATGCAGGCTGCACTATTTGGGGATAAGCACAAAGTATGTAAGGACAAACAGTGCCCGTGTCTAAGATCTGCTTTTACACGATTCAGCAAACTGAAATCTAGGGCCAAACAGGGCTAAATACAGTGACTCTAGCAAAATGTTGGTACCTGTTGGATCTGTGACTTGGGGACATGGGGACTCCTCTGTGGTAGTCTCTCTGCTTTTGTGTGTTTTAATGTTTGAGTACTTTCTTTTTTCTTTTTAAAAGCAGGATCCTCCCATGCTGCTTAAGTGTATGGCCCCTGCCTCCTGAGTTCAAGCCATCCTCTCTGCTCTGGGTCCCTGAAATGCAGAGACTCCAGGTGCACACCAGAGCACCTTGAACAGCAGCAGCAACACCAGCAGGGTGTGTGGATTTAAGGGAAGTCTAGGCTGATACAGCGGAGAAAGGCCAAACTTTTGAGTGATGCCCATGAGAAGGTCCTTGTTCCCAAGGCCTTGAGTTTATCTGGGACAACTAGCAGGGGCTGGTGGGGACACCATTTCAGGTGGTCATCAGGAGAGGGCTGGAGTGTAAGGGGCAACTTGCGTGGGCCCAGCCTCTTACATGTAAGAGGAGCTCCTGGAGGCAGTGACCCAAACGAAAACTGGGTGAGCTGATGTCATTAGATGCACCCTTCTTCTCAGTCCAGAACTTAATCTGTGCTGGGGAGCGGGGGTGGGAGGGTTGGGGAAATGGGGTGGAGGGTGGCTCAGTGGTAGAGCACCTGCCTAGCATGTGTGAGGCTTTGGGCTTAGCTTTAGCACCACGAATAAAACTAAACCTCCACCTTCTTGACATGCCTGGGGTTCAGCTAAATTTCTCCACTGACTCAATAGGGAATGAGTGCCTGCTGTGTCCACATCCTTTGTTGGGGAAAGCCTGCCAGTCTTTAATAATGACCAGTAGAGATGGACTACCCAACATTTAGGCTGGAGGATGAGATGGAGTTTACTCTCTCAGTGCCTACACATGTTGTGGATTTTTCCATTTCACCCTCAAAGCAGAG
The DNA here is from genome assembly GCF_017639785.1 of Mesocricetus auratus. Classification (NCBI taxonomy): domain Eukaryota; kingdom Metazoa; phylum Chordata; class Mammalia; order Rodentia; family Cricetidae; genus Mesocricetus; species Mesocricetus auratus. The sequence goes on along the minus strand of NW_024429269.1, from coordinate 8,793,738 downwards.
TCATGACTGGGAGAGGAACGTTCAGAGACGTTAATAACCCAGCCAAGGTTGCACAGCTAAGTGAGTGGCAGGACCTGGAGCCCCATTACCTCCTGTCTGTCTCACAACTGGACTCCTCGCTCTGCCTCATGACACAGCCATGGAAAAAATGCAGCTGGAAGGCAAATAAATCTCAAGCAGGTGTTGGAAGCAGACATTTGCCACCTGGCGTGGAGAAGTTGGCTGAAATGATGCCATAATTTCCTACCCTTTTGGCCAATAAAAAAAGTAATAGTCATTTTAGGAGAAAATGTGGATGGGGTGGGAGGAAAATGGAGAGAAGATGGAGGTACATGATGCCAACAGCCACAACTCTGAGAAAACACACTTTTCCCCACTGAGCTGATGTAAAGTCAATACTGGAGAAACCTACACTGATGCTGGTGTCTCACGGGAAAGGTGTGCCTAAATCCCACCTCCATGTGGCAGCTGTACGGCTACCAAACACCTTAAACATTATTATGGTTTCATTTACTCATTCACTTTAGCTGCTAGGGTTGGAGTCCAGGGCCCCTCATGATAGTGAAGTGCCCTACCCCTGAACCCACACCCTAACCCTTAAATACTCATTTAAAGATGAAGAATTTCTGTTTAAGTGGCACAATGCAACAGGTGTTTTGAGTTGAGTTTTGGGATGATTTGGTTGTATTGAGGATTTTTTTTTTTGTTTTATGCTCGCGCGCGTGCGCGCGCGCGCGCGCGCACACACACACACACACACACACACACACACCCTTCTCCTCAATCCAAAACTTAATCTGTGGACTGGGGGTGTGGCCCAATGGTAGAGCACCTGCTTAGCTTGTATGAGGCTCTGGGTTTAGTCTAAGCAGCACAAAAAACTAAACCTCATTCTGGATGCCTCTACGGTTCTGATATGTCTGGGATTCAGCTAAATTTCTCCACTGAACCAATAGGAAATAGAGTGCCTGCTGTGTCCACATCCTTTGTTGGGGAAACTGACCTTTAAGAATGGCCAGTTAGTAGAGGAGAGCAAGAAAACAGGCACCATAATAGAGGGAGCTATTATAGGTTTAAAGAGAAAACTGGCACTAGGGAAATGTTCAGAGATCTACAAGGTTGATCCCCAACTAACAATCTAAGCAATAGTCAAGAGACTACCTTAAATGCCCTTCTCTGATAATGAGATGGATGACTTCCTTCTATACCATCCTAGAGCCTTCATCCAGTAGCTGATGGAAGCAGAAGCAGATACCCACAGCTAAACACTGAGCTGAACTCTGGAATCCAGTTGCAGAGAGGGAGGAGTGATGAGCAAAGGAGTCAAGACCAGAATGGAGAAATCCACAGAAACAGCTGACCTGAACAAGGGGGAGCTCATGGACCCCAGACTGATAGCTGGGAAACCAGCATAGTACTGTTCTAGACCCCTTGAATGAGGATGCCAGTTTGGAGGTTTGGTTAATCTATGGGGCCTCTGGTAGTGGATTTATTTAGTATTTATCCCTAGTGTACGAATGGACTTTAGGAGCCCACTCCACAAAGAGGGATACTCTCTCAGCCTAGACACATGGGGGAGGGATCTAGGCCCTGCTTCAAATGATGTGACAGACTTTGAAGATCCCCCATGGAAGGCCTCACATTCCCTGAAGAGCAGAAAGTAGATGGGATAGGTTGTCAGTGGGGGGCAGGGGAGGAGGGGAGGGAAAGGGAACTGGAAGTGACATGTAAAACAAGCTTGCTCCTAATTTAAATAAAAAAGGGGAAAAAAAAAGAATGGCCAGTTCGGAATAGTCAGTAGAGATGGAATATCTAACTTTTAGGCTAGAGGATGAGATGGGAGTTTGCTCTCTTTGCTGTGGATCTACATGTGCTGTGGATCTACATAATATATATACATGTATATGGATATATAGATATGATAAATACTCGTCGGTTTCAAAGGTAACCCTGGGAGAGCATGCTGTGGCAGGATGACTTTGGGAAGTCGGAATCTGGGAAGGCTGCAGGCAATGACCCCTACTCTTCAGCAGGGAGCACTGTGCTAGGCTTCTCTGGTCATGGACAGTAACTCCCCCCCAACCCCACCCCCTGTGGAGCTTGTCAATATACTTTCAGTCTGACATGGAGGCTGAAAGGGAGAACACAGGCTTTGCAGCACCCAGCTCGGATCAGATTTCCTCCTCAGGTCACTCTACAAGAAGCCCCAGAGCCATGCATCAGTGTTCTCAGAGAACACAAAACCAGAGGGAGACACTTGATCGCTGGCAGAAGAGTCCAGCCAGACAGGCTGCTATCTTTACCCAAGGCCCAGCCGGCCTCAGGTCAGGGAAAGCACTTAAATGAAAGAGAATCTGCATTTTCCTGGGAAGACGAGGCAGCAACCAGAACTGCTTGACCTTGAAACCGGAGAAAACCAGCTTGGCCACCTGCCCCCCTTGAACCAACTGCGATGAACAGAGAGAAGGATCTAGAATGAACAAGAGGCTCCTTGTTGTTTATTCAGACTAAGATAACACCACCCCTAGACCCTTTCCTGGGTTATTCACCTGTTTTCTTGCCAAATTCGAAACCCAACATCACAGAACACACCCTATCCCACACCAAGAAAGAAAAAAACACTACGAGAAAAGCTAGGCTGTTCCCATACATGCTGTTTTGGACATTAGTTTGTTGTATCTATAAAAATAAAGTAGTAATAGTAGATTTTCTTCTACCAGAAAAAAACTGAGTTACACTTTAGGAATAAAGAAAGGAAAGAATTAAGACACCAAAGAAAGTTCTTTCATTAGGTCTTTGTTTTTTAGACATACAAATTAATGCTATACAGGGTGGTCCTTCTAGACAGGGTGGCCTGGCCTGTATCCTTCCTGTTACACAGGCGTTCCTGCGGGGGGGGGGGGGGGATGGCTTAGGAGAGTGCTCTGACCCACCCAGACAGCAAGAAGTGTTAGTTAGCATCTTTACAGTGCACACCCACACACTAGGAGTGCGCTTTGTTGCAGACAAACCAAAGTTGAGACAATGTTGCTCTCGGTTACCAAGCTCCTCTTTGGAGCCCTGAGCTCTCCACATGTCTAACCCTCTGACCTATCTTTAAGATTAGTAGTGTCTTAATCATGGAACTTATTTGTGCATGAATTCCACAGGCTAACTTGATTTACTGAAGGAATAGCACAGAATTATCGAATCAGCTGCTTCCCATCACTATGACAAAACTGAAAAAGAAACCACCTAGGGGGGATTAAGCCCGACAGGGCAGGGAAGGCATGGTGGATGGATGGTGGAGCGTCTGGATTCATTCCCATCATGGTGGTGGGAGCATGTGATGGCAGAGAACTGGGAGACAGTGAGGCTGAAGGCCGGGCAGGTACACCTCTAGAGATTTTACCTCTATTCAACCACACTCCCCTCTCCAACGTTTCCAGAACCTCCCAAAATGGCAACTTAAATGACAGAGCGGGCATTCAAAAACTTGAGCCTGTGAAGGGCATTCAGATTCAAACTGAAACAGGCATGTTAAAGAAAATGCCATGGGTTATTACTCTGCAGTCAAAGACTGGGATTTGCATAAGTTCATCCAAATGGTAGGTTAAATTAGTTTACTGGGGCTGGAGAGATGGCTCACCAGGTAAATTTCAGCTTGCTACTACGCCTGATGGTGAGTTTGACTCCCTGAACCTTTGCAGTAGGAGGAAGGAGACGAATCCCACCAGTTGTCCCCTGACATCCACACACATGCATGGTGTGCCTGTGTTGCTCTCCCCCCTCAAAAATAAATGTCTATTTAGTTATATTGAAAGTCTATTGAGTGACTGAGGCACAGAAGGCATCATCTCAAAACTGTAGTTACAAATTTGGCGCAAAAGAGTTTTCAAAGGTTAATGCCTAAGGATTTCATTTTATTTCCCATGAACACTGCTGGACTCTCTGACAGTGAGCAGGACCTAGATATCATGACTTGGCAGAATGGTCCTAAGAGGTCCCTGGAGAATAGTGAGAAGGGTGTGAGAGTTGGAGCCTGGGGACTGGGTACAGAGGCTGGCCCAGGCTACTACTGGTTTAATCCACAGCATGGAACTAATGCCACCTGGGGTCTATCTGAGGTCAGCTCTTTTTTATTTAAATATTTACATATTTCATTTATTTTCAGTGTATTGTGTTGGTGTATAACAGCACATGTGTGAAAATCAGAGGACAACTTCTTTTTTCCCTTGAGACAGGGTTTCTCCATGTAGACCAGTCTGGCCAGAACTCACAGAGATCCCAAGGGATTAAAGGTGTGTGCCACCACTGCCCAGCCAAAGGACAACCTTTGAGAGATGGTTCTCTCCCTCCACTCTGTGGGTTCCAGGGATTGAACTCAGGTAGGTATGCTTGGCAGCAAGTGGCTTTTGCCTTCTGAGCTAACTCATCACCCCTTAGATACATTCTTTTAAAAATATTTATCTTTGCTACTTAAGAATAATGAGTATACATGCACTCCTGTGTGCTAGAATGTCCATGAATTCAGGTGTCTGCAGATCCTGGAAGGTGTCAGGTCCCCTGAAGTTGGAGCTACGGTTGCTGTGCACAGCCTGATGTGGGTGCTGAGCCAACTCTCCAACTCCTCTATTAACTGGTAAAAGAAACAGTTTTTCTCTGGAAGTGACCGTATCTCCTTTAACTTTTTCTCTCTGTGGCCACCTCCAAGATGAGCCAGCAAGCCAGACACCAGGTCACCTTCCTTTCCTCACTGTCACCTCACTGAGCTAGACTTGTGCATTTCCAGCTGGTCAGTCAACTGATACTTTTGGAACCTCCTCTAAAAGCCAATAACACACACACACACACACACACACACACACACACACACACACACACACACACACACACACACTGCGCGCACTCACGGCTGGGGGAGATGAACTGACCGTCAAATGGGGGCCAGTGTGATCAATACTTTAGGCAGAGTCTAGAAGAGCTTCAGAAGGAAGGTTGAGCTCAACCCTCTTGCCCATCCCCCACTGGCCCCTCCCAGCACGGAGTTGCCCAGGAATCCAAGCAGGTGTGGAAGAAGCAAACAAAAGTGATCAAAGAAGAAGGGATGAGGCAGCTCTCAGGAGGTCAAGTGGACGAAAGGGCCTCCTGAGGAGAACAGCAGGCCTCCATTATCTAGTGGGCAGATGGCCTACAGCAAACCTGGTACAGTCAGAAGGGGAAAACCAAGGGGCAGGTAGTGGGGAGGACTCCGGTCCCCACACTCCGGTCCCCTCCAATCCAGAATGAAGCGCTGGACAATAAGAAAGGCTGACCTCTCCATGGTAGGTACACTCTGAACATGTGTTCATCTAGATGTGCGCACATGTAATTACATGTTCATCAATGTGTACATATGCAGTCATGGCAACTACAAAGTCATGAAACTCATCCTAGGTTAGGAGGATGGATCTTCAAATGTGACCAGTAGAATACCACACACAAATTTTCCTTTTTGAAATCTGCCTGAACATTTGCGGGTGGATTTTTCTAAGTGGATGTTTGTTTATTTGGTTTTTCTTTTCGTTTTCAAGACAGTTTATCTGTGTAGTCCTGGCTGTCCTGGACTTGCTTTGTAGACCAGGCTGGCCTTGAACTCAGAGGTCTGCCGGCCTCTGCCTCCTGAGTACTGGGATTGAAGGTGCCTGCCACCGCACCTGGCAGGTGTTTAAAACATTCACAAGCCTGGGGAGGGAGGCCAGGGGTAGGATGCTTGCCCTGTGTGTCCAGACCTGGCTGTTCCCATTGCACAGAAAACTGACTGTGGCGTAGTGAGGTGGCACATGCCCGTTATTCTGCCACTAGACAGACAGGAAGACACAGATTAAAGGCAAGATTAAAAGGCAGGAAAGTCTTGGAGAAGTGAGAAGAAAATGGGCCACTCACCCAACACCTCTCATCAGCAATGAAGCAAGAATCCCAGTAATTAACAACCACCGTAAACCTGCAATTTTCTAGGAATCTGACCAGAAACTCAATTTACAGGGAGAGGACATGTACTGCACCCATAGTACAATCTTAGTGGATCCTGATTTTATTCTATCAGCCCAAGGTACCCCTGACTATCTTATAATTTCTCTTATCAAGAGAGTAATGTGGCGGGGGGGGGAGGGAGTCCTAAAAACCTTTGAAATGGAACTTCAGAGCCACCAAAAAGGCATATGAGAATAATTCTACGATACGGAATTGCCTCTCCCTCTTGAAGAGCCCATACCTAAACTTGAGTATGTCTTAATCTCCCTCCACTCCCCCTTGAGAAGCAGAGACCTACACATGGGGATGACTTCCTGAGTGTCTTGTTCTCCTAATCCTCATGCTCGGGCCTATCTTAAACTATCTTCAATAAAAATCTCTAATTCTGCTTTATACTGGTTCAGCCTGAGATTCTTTTCTGACTTGAAGCCTCAAATCCAGTTCAGCCAGAGCCTCCTCAGGCTGCTGAGGCTAATGGCATGGTGCTGTGTTTCTGTCCCCTCTCTGTTGACAAATCCAAGGGCTTTGTGTAGCTCAGAGGTAGAACATACACAGGGCCCTGAATTCACTTCCTAGTACAGCACAGAAAACAAAACAAAAAGATACCATCTATTTTATGAAGAAGGTCTTCTTTGACGGTAAACAGTCCATAGATCCTCTCATATGAGACTCTCCGGCCGGACACTCAGTTGAGATGCTGCAATCTCACAATGGCTCAGGCTGTCCATCATTTCATAAACCTTCCTCTTCCCCTCAAAGTATTAGCTGTCTATGACAGACGAAGAGACAGTGCTACTGTGTTTCTGGATTGCCCAGGGGCACACGGTTGATGACCCAGCCAGACTCCAGATCTCTGCAAAGTGCCCGTGGCCCTGTAAATAGGGCGAGGCGATGGCGGTGCCTGCGCATCTTCACTCATGTCTTTGCAGGGGTGACCTCTGCCTGACACACACCCACTGCTGCAGCCCTCTTGCGTTCTTTATCCCTTAAGCTCTTTCCCAGTTCATCTCCAGCATGAAAGCCTTTTCAGATGGTCCCAGACAGATGGTCCTTTGACTGTCTGTCCACGCTGCCAAGTCCAGGCCACATAAAGAACCTTCGGGGCCATATGAAGCCCCTGCCCAGAGCTGTGCAAACGCAGACCACATTATATGGAATATTCTCCTCTGGTATATCTCATCAGAATTGACAATTGTGCTTTACTTAGAAATTCTTTATGCTTGCTTAGCAATCTCACATGGACTTGAGAATTTGTGATATGCAAGAGGGCCATAGCCTTCTGAAGATGAAACTTGTGCTTACCCCATTGTTGTACATTTTATCCTTGTGACTATTTATCAATCTCACTTTGCCTGAGTTCCCTACTCTAATTTTTGCAGTGTATAAATATGACGTTTTCATGTCTCAAAGAACGGTGTAGGTCGTGGGAAATCTAACAGGTATTGAATACTGCATCTAAAGTGTTTTCTATATAAAAGAATCCTGCCACTTAGTCACAATGTTACATTTATCTGTTTTTGTTTTTCTTCTAGTGATGGGGATGGGATTCAGGGCTAGGCAAGCACTTTACCACTGAGCTATATATCCCTATTCCCAGTTCTAAGCTTATGAAGACAGTGATTTTTGTTTTGTTGGCTTATAGATATGAACACAATGCTTAATGCACTCACTTATTAACCAGGATTCCATAAGGGCTGAAGAGGTGGTCCAGTGGTTAAGAGCACTTGTTGCTCTTACAAAGGACCCAGGTTCAGTTCCCAGCTCCCACATGGTAGATTACAACCATTTGTAATTCCAGTTCCAAGGGATCCATGGACCTCAGAGAACACTAGGCACACATATGGTATAAATACATACATGCAGGCAAAACATTCACATACACAAAATTAAGTAAATAAATCTAAAAAAATTTTTAAACTAAGCCATACACAAAACCAAAACTACATTGCTAACCACATGCTCTGAAAACTTCCCTCAAATATCTATAACTTTTGAAACAATATTTCTAAAACCTCCAAAATACTTGATTCTTTGCTTGTATGTAAGTGTGGGGTGGTGTGTGTGTGTGTGTGTGTGTGTGTGTGTGTGTGTAGGCCAGAGGACAACCCTGGGTGTCATTCCTCTTACCTTAATTTTTGGAGTCTGGTTTCTAACTAGAGTAGACCAGCTGGCCAGGGAGCTTCAGGAATACACCCATCTCTGCCTCCCCCAGTACTGTGGTGAAGAACTCACTGTGTGTTATACTGACTTCTTTCATGGAGCCCCAGTGGTGAGGCTTCTAATCCACCATCTTGCCCAGACATCTCTGCAGTGATGGGCTTGCAAGTGCTGCTGTGCTTGGCTTTTTACACGCTCGGTATTGAACTCAGGTCCCTATGCTTGCCCTTGAACACTTTATGAGCTGAGCTACAGTCCCAGCCCAAATTCCCTTGGTTACAAACCAAGTATCTTTGATTCTATTGCTGTAAAAGATAGTTCAACCAAGTATAATGCAAGACAAAGTAGAAACTTCTAGAAGTACTTCTAGATCTTTGCTTCACTAGAAGTTAGCTATAGATTTCCTTCCAGAAGAAAGCACTTAGGACAGGAACACTCAGAATTTTCTAGATTTCTGTATTAAACATGGCCATCTTACTATGCTGCAGATGATCCTTGGCCTAGAGCCATACAGATTTCTGATAAATTTATCTTGATTAGATGAACTCATGGGAGGAAAGGAACACTCTTCGCAGTCATCTGTTGTGTTTAGGGACAAGCAGCTGGACACTTGGTGACAAAGGAGGTGAAGCAGTAGCTTCTGTGCTTTGCTATTTGAATGTAACTGGCCCCCATAAACTCACAGAGAGTGGCACTATTAGGAGGTATGGCCTTGTTGGAGTAGGTATAGCCTTGTTGTAGGAAGTGTATCACTGTGGGGGCGGGCTATGAGGTCTCCTATGTTCAAGATACTACCTAGTGTCTCAGTTCACTTCCTGTTGCCTCTGGATCAGGATGTAGGACTCTCAGCTACGTCTCCAGCACCATGTCTGCCTGCACACCACCATGTCCTACCATGATGATAATGGACTGGACCTCTGAACTGTAAGCCACCCAATTAAATATTTTCTTTATAAGAGTTGCCATGGTCATGGTGTCTCTTCACAACAATAGAAACTTTAAGACATATTCCAAGAGTCTTCTCAATCTTTCTCAAATCTAAGTCATGATAATTCATCAAAAATATCCCCATTCAGAGGGCTGGAGAGATGGCTCAGTGGCTAAGAGTACTGGATGCTTTTACAGAGGACTGTGGTTCAATTCCTAGTACCCAGATAGTGACTCATAACCATCTCTGCAGCTCTATACCCAGGGGATCTGACCCTCTCCTCTGGTCTCCAGAGGTACCACACACATGGTACACAGACATACATCAGATTCAGGCAAAACACCCATACTCATAAAATATAACTAAAGGGGGAAACCCCCTCAGGTCTGCTGAATTAGACAGTAATGAAACTTTCCTGGGCAGCTAAAGTTTTCCATCATTAACCACAAACTCCTCTGTTTGTTCAGCCTTAGGTAACATGATTGGGCCTGAAACAAAAAGGCCTGGCTCTTAGATCCTCTTTAAATCCCATCTCCTCCCCTTTAAGAGAATATTGCTATGCTGTCAATTATTCACAAGACTGTTCTGTCCACATCCCAAACCCAACAAAACCACTACTATTACCTGAGGACAGGCCCAGTGACCCAGAAACTCAGATTCTCATGGCTTCTGAGGAGATGCAATCTAAAGCTCATCATGACTGCATTCCTAGAATGTAATCAGAACGCCTGAAACTGAGCCCACCATGCTCCCCTTGAAAACTAGCCAAGGAGGAGAAATACGAGACGGCAGGGGACAGGAGAGCATGCTGGGGGCAGCCTACCTCTTTCCATTACTGTCTCGCAGCATTGCTTTCCCCATCACTCGGGACTTGGTCTCCAGCTCCTGCACCTCCTCCAGCAGCGTCTTTTTGCAGGTGTGCTTGGCCCTGGAGCAGAAGAAACAGACAGAGAAGATGGCATGTGACCGTGACACAGCTGTGAAGATGGCTGATCACTCTCCCCACCATACCTAGGTGCCCTCTCTCTGAACCAGCTGAGCATGCCACAGGAGCTTCATGTCCCCAGACCAAAGCATCCTGAGTACCCCAGATGAGACCTAGATTGTGAAATGTACGTATTATACCCCATAAAATCTGAGGACCAGGCAATTATAACCAACGACAAGAGGAGCCCAAAGATCAAAGAGATGGTCCCTAGAGCTTTCACTGTAGGGTATGAAACACACGAGATAGTTTAAATCTTTCTCATGGTATAGCCTCTGGCTCCTTGCTCTGTTCAGCCGGGTCACAGGGCCTGGGGTTAGCAGTTCTTGTCTCTCTGTTTACTGTGGAAAGAGCCACTGCCCCAGCAGAGATGAGGTTTAGGACACCAGAGCTCATGTTCTCAGTGCAAAACCTTGGTCTGAGGTTTGGAGTCCATACACACCCAGTGCAGTTTTCCCATCCTCCTCTGGCCCTGGCTTACTTAGGAAACCCAGTACTGGTTTCCTGCCATGATGGGAAACCTGGCCTGAGGCCTGGTTCCTCTTGGGTAATGGAGGAATTACCTGCTCCCTTTTCCTGGCTAAACAAAATCCCTTGCTATGGTCAAATAATCTTTCTATCTCAGGTTCCTCTAAATGGAAGCTAAACCATATCCTGTTGAATTCATATATCTAACTCCTGTGCTGTGGCCCATGGCTGTGCACAACCTGGTGTAACCAAAACTACATTGTCATCACCAAGGCAGTGTCTCCTAAAGAGCTCACTTTCTGGTTTCAAGACGTTTTATGTCTTTTTGTTTTTGCTTTGCTGGGAATTGAGTCCTGGCACAGTACATGCAAGGCAAATGCTCTGCCGCTGAGCTGCCCTTCCACTTCCCCAGCTTAATAATTAACTCTCTCTCTCTCTCCATTCTATTTCCTTATTAAATAAATCTTACGTCTGTGCTTTAATTTTGCAAAATTTGAAATTAAGCAAAAACTACACAAAACTAAAACTGATAATCTGGTCAGAAATGTATAGGTAAAGAAAAGGCGTGTAAGAAGAAATAGTCTGGGAATGTAACTCAGTCGTAGGGCACTTATCACTCTGCACAAGGCCTGAGGCTCAATTCCTAGCACCACTGCCACCACCACCACCAGCACCAGCACCACCATCACCACCATCACAACCACTACTATCACCACCATCACCACCATCACAACCACTACCATCACCACCACCACCACCATCACAATCACCATCACCACCACCATCACAACCACCATCACCACCATCACCACCACTACCACCATCACAACCACCATCACCACCATCACCACCATCACCACCATCACAATCACCATCACCACCACCATCACAACCACCATCACCACCATCACCACCACTACCACCATCACAACCACCATCACCACCATCACCACCATCACCACCATCACAATCACCATCACCACCACCATCACAACCACCATCACCACCATCACCACCACCACCACCATCACAACCACCATCACCACCATCACCACCACCACCAGTACCACTAACAACAACAAAAAGGAAAAGAAAAAAAAGTAGGCTAGATAGAGGAAGCAAACACTGCAGAAAGAAGTTCATGGCAATCCTAAGTGAGCAGCGCTGCCAGTCTTCCTAAGGAGCAGCTTGCCACAGTTTCTGGCTGATGAACTCTGTTTAAGGAGCTTGTCTGGCACCAAGATGCAGATAGGATAGTAACCAGAGCTGAGTGTGACTGCTCAGAAGTGAAAATGGTGACTCGGAACATTTTGGAGATGGGGTTTGCTCCTCCCTGCAGCCCTCTGCATGTAAGGACAGTGGACCCGGGTCACCCGCACATCATGCTAATCTGTAATGGAGTACTAGCAGGAAGACATGGGAGAGGCGCCTGCCATCCTTCCCCACAGAGTAAACAAGTCAAAACCACACAAGCTTTAACACATAATACCTTAACTACTTCAAACGGAGTTCTGAAGCTCAGTGTTGATAAAATACCAAGTTCAAAGTGGGGACCATGGGATTTTAAGTTAAACAATAAAAGAGAAAATGGCCAATATTTTGCAGGAGAGATAAAGGACATTAAAACGTATGCTGTCCAATATTGCTGAATGTTCCTGGTCCCATACAATCTTATGGGCTGTGTTGATAATAAACTAAGTGGCATGCTCCACCCTGCTCAAAGTCTTTACACTGGGGTGGGCATGCTTCCCCCATTGCCCTCCTTTCTGCACAGGACAGTTAAACTCTATGCTAGCCCTAATGATGCCTTCTGGGCCAGGAGAGGCAAAGTAGCTTGGGTTTGAGATAGGAGGAATAGGCATGGAGTGGGAGCAGGATAATGGACCCTGAAGCCTAGGCCAAAAATAAAGAATGTGACATCCAGCATGCAGATCCTTGCCTTGGGAGGGCAATGGCTTGCTCACTTCCATAAACCCATAAACTGTTTTCTCTGAGGATGCTGTGCCATGCCGGCTTCTGTGAGCTAGGCTTGGAACTCAGCCACTGCTGAGAGCGAGTCCTGGGTTGTAAGCCTAGGGAGGCAAGTAGCACTTGAGTGCAAGGATGCCAGAAATGTAAAGCCACTTCCTCAAGTACTATGACCTTCTAAGGGCCGAAGTAGGTATAAAAGTGATCTGAAGTCTCCCTGTAACACATGCATGCAGTGATTTCACACTGACCGGTTATCAAGGCAAAGCTACAAGCATTTGCCCTTGATGTGGTGTCCTGCCTCACTGGGAGCTGGGGTTTGGGTCATAGTTCTGAAGTCAGATTTTCTGTGTCTTTTCCCCAGTGGTCCAGGTTCCTTCATCTCATCTCATCTAAGACACCAGATGACTACAGAAGGGATAGAATGGAGATATCTGGCGGTTGACAGATGAGTCACTGTGAGCTTTCTGATCCAGGAAGAGGCATCTCTAGTTTTTAATGGACTTTTTAAAAATTAGCTTTCGTTGTACAAAAGAGTGGGCTTCACTGCGAGATTTTCACACATCCATATGAATGTACACTTATATTTATGTGTGTATATTTGACGTATATGATTATTTTCAGCTCATCTACTGCTTTCTCTAGTCCATCTCCCCTTGGTCTTGGTCCTTTTCTGCTTTCACGTCCCCTTAGGTACTTTAAAAAAAACAGGTCAGGTTGGTATCTTTAACTTTTCATATCTTTGTTTCTAAAACTTACTATCTGAGTTCCCTCTTTTGCATGCAAGAACAGCAAATCAACTGGAAACATCAAATTCCAACTGTGGATGAAAATGTACTTCAAGAGAAATTGGTTTGGTTAGGATGTTAAAAAAAAAAACCAATCAAGGCTCATTTGTACACAGAAATTGCTTTTATTGCCATTTAACTACCTATGTGGAATTATAAGGAAATGAAGTCATTCTGGAACTGGGGAATGTATTGTATGATGCCTAGTAAAAAAGACAGGAGAATAGTTTGATAAAATAAAGCATGTTCCTCCATGGCCTTGAGCTTTATGCCATTTATAGAGAAGTACAGTAACCAATTTCTCCCGGGTGCAGAGCCATACCCTGGCAGCTTGTGTAAGCATGCTGTCACAGGTGAGCATTTTGGGAGCACGCAGGCTAACGGATATTAAAACAGTTCTGGACAATTTGCGCTCCACAAGTCTAACAAGACTCCTCATTAGCCAGGGGTCACATATAGTCAATTATGCTAATAAACGATAGGACCATTTGAGCCCTCATAAAGCGTTTGAGAAGTAATAGGGCAGGCTTTTTATGGTGTTCCAAATCTGACTTAGGATAGTCTAAAAATGGGTCTTCGTCCAGAAAGCTGACAAAGTTGGTGAGAAAGTGAATTACCTCATTTCATTTCTCTCTTTGTAATCTTAGCAGCCCAGGTCCTGGAATGGGAGTGCAGGGCTGGCCAAGGGAAGTAAGAGGTGCCTAGAAACAAGTCACCCACTGTCTTAGGCACTCATAGATGTCCCCTCGAAAAGTCAGGCCTGCTCTGTGATGAAGATTTGAAGACATGCCAACCAGTCCTGGGGTGGCAGTGCCTGTAGTACCAGCAGCATTCATAAAACATAGGCAGGAGAATCTTGACAACAATGCTAGCCTGGGCTACGCAGAAAGAACTTATCTCAAAAAATCCCAACCCAAATCAAAACAAAACAAAAACCAAACCAAACCAAAAAAAAAAACCCAAAAACCAAAAATGAAGGTCTGGGAGTGTAGCTCAGTGGGAGAAGATTTACTAGTACAGGACTGGGGGGATCAAATGATGGGTGGATGGAGACATAGTGGTTCTCAACCTTCCTAATACTGCGACCCTTTAATACAGTTTCTCATGTTGTGCTGACCCCCAGCCATAAGATTATTTTGTTTGCTACTTCATAACTGTAATTTGCCCGTTACGAATCGTAATGTAAATATATAATATGTGATCTCGAAAGGGGTTGCGACCCACAGACTGAGGATCACTGATGTAGGGCGTGGTGGGGTATGGGGGTTTCTAAAACTTTGTATAACTTCAGTTCGGACACGAAGATCACAGGTGAGTTTTGTGGCTTTGCCAGGGGCAATCATCTACCACACGTTTTCTTTCCTTGGGAGGAGCCACCAGATCTACTTGCCTTGGCAAATGTTTCCAGCTCGGAGTATGATATCACATAGGATATGGACCCCATGCTCCATGGGACAATGCCCACACACATTCATAAAACTCTTGGTCTTCGGGATGGGGACGGCACAAGGTTAGACAGCAAACAGACACTGCAAATGGGCATACACTGTGGGCACTTTCAAATGTCAACTAATTTAACACACAGCTCCTCTCAATAATGCAAGAGCAAAATGCTTTCAGAAAGTGGTTATGCAAATCGGTAAGGCTCCTTCTGGCTCTGTCAGATGATAGAATGCCACTCCTAGGAGAAGCTGCGCTTGCCATCCTTGACAGGCAGCAGGCAGCAGCTGCCAGGGGCTCAACAATACAACAGGCAAGGGTAGCCTTCCCCACTGGCTCCTCAGACCTCTCTGTGGGGCTCTGGTTCCGGTTGGAACCCAGCTGGCAGACTCCCTGGAGAGAAAGTGACTTTTACTCTTTCCATATGCTGAAACTGGAAGCAGTACAATCTGATTTATCATCGTTAAAATATAAATGGTGCTAATTTTATAGCCTACGTCCTACAAATGGGACTGAGACAAGTCTTGCTGGAGGGAGATCATTTGCTTCATGGTGACAGAGGACTTGTACTTGAAATGCATTGGAGGAGGTTCTGTAGATACAGGAGGAGGCAGATCCTTAGCAATCCATAAACATCTCTTCGAAATGAAACAAAGATACTTTTGCTAAAGACCCACTTGGCAGAAGGAATGAACCTCCATAAAAATCTGTTTTCATGACATTAATTTAAGATAGCTGAATTAAGATAGTTGGACATGAATTTGTGAGCCTGTAACTACTTCCCATCAGATAGCCAAGCCAAGAAGAAGCTCGCCCCTAAAACTAACTTTTTTGCAGAGCTGTACAAATTCAGCTAGGGAATAAACATGTTGTGCCAAAATTGGGCCTACTGGCTCAAGGAACAAGTAACAGAATGACTATTTCCTCACAGTGCATCTGTTAGGTTAAAGAAATACCTTTCCCGGCTATAACAATCCCAAAGGACCCAATTACTCCATTTACAGAACATAGTTATAACAAATGAAACAGAAGCAGTTGGCTAGTGAAAGCATTTAAGAAGTTGAAATTATTTGGTTTTTAGTAGTAGTCAAAAAACTTAGCAGAAGAAAAACATAAACAAAATATTCATTCTATGAAAATTATCGCCTCTCCTCTCTCTGCATCAGCATAATCAGTTGTCAAGATAATGTCCAAAAGAAGACTTTTTCAAAAGATACCCCCATCGGGCAAGAATAATTCCTGCCAAGTGTGGGAGGAATGACGAGGTAAAAATGAGACCCCATGTCTTTTCCTGGAAGGCTTGGGTTAAAAGTCTCATTTTGCTACCTCAGGGCCCTGAAATAATTGTGGTTTACCCAAGCTAAAGTCTCAATTTTCAGGGAACTTCGCCATATTTCTAAGAGGAACTGGGCCCATTCAAACCTAAACCAATACCATGGGCATTATAGGCTCTCTCAGCTACCCCTGAACGGAATTAAAGGTTATACTCTCTTGGGACATCAGTGCTTCTTTTATACTCTAGGAATGATAACATTTCAAACATAGGAGCAGGAAGCAAGTTTGAATCAATTTCCATGTAATCTGCATTATAATTTTATATTTGTGATGTGATTTTCTTAGAGTTGTAAATCCGCTCTTGAGAAGAATTTGATTGGCAGGGTTCCTGCTGTGAGTTGGCTAGAAGGATGAGGCTTCGTTCACTTTTGTCATGGAAGTGACTTACATGCATATGATTTTCTACTGCACACGGGGCTGTGAGCCAGGCACCATTTGTGGTTGCTTGGCATCAGCTTTAAGATGTGAAATGAGTGTCTGGTCGTGTTTCCAAAGCATGATGAAGTGCGTGTGTGTTTGGAAACAGCCTTGCAGTTGCACACAAGGCAACGCCCCTATTGACTGCCAGGTGATCTCTGCTTGGTACTCCTTTTTCCGCTGCGTTTTCCAATCAAAACGAAGCACAAGCTTAAATGTAAAACAAACAAAAAACCCAAAACAACAACAACAAAAACCCTTTCTTTGGCAAGTGTCAGGAGTCCTGTTTCTTCTTACTCCCCTCGCCCCCACGTGAGGGGTAGCAGCAAGAACAGAGGTGTGAGGCCCGAAGGAAGGACTTGACTATTTACTTACGCTCTCCACACCACATCTTCAATCAAACACGCAGTTGGAACCAGGAACAATCCCAACCAGAAGTATGCAGAGCTCAGGACCATAGTTGCCTGCAAGAAACACAAGTCACAGCCTATTATAGGTTCTCCTTCAAACAGTGGGGTGTGACTTAATAAGTGTACAACAGCCGGCAACATGGAAACAACGGAAAGTATTAAATCCAAGGATAGGCCGGGGACAGATGGACTGACTCCTTGTCTGGTCTCCGGTGGCTCTCACCTCCATTCTTTCGATTTGAATTGTGCTGTTGTCCTGCCCTGGACTGTCAAGCTCCCTCCTGAACAAAATCCACCGCCCTCCCCAGAGAGAAATGATAGAGCCATCCTTCTTGAGGAATAAACTGCTTCCTGGGGCTCCCTTTATTTGTTGTGCAATGGTCCACTTTCCCATGGCTGACCAGCATAAAGGTATTTGCTTCCCCCCATTTGGAAGTGGAAGATGTCCATGTTAGAGATCTGGGGTTCAGGGAGTTGAAAATGTGGGGTCTGTTATAGGTAAGCATGGCAGTTATGGGAGAGCATCTTTGTTAGGTTTTATTTGTAGTTTTTAACCATTTTTCTGCCTTTTATTTTATTTTTTTGAGATGGGTTTCAGGCAGGGGACCACATGCTGGACTTAAGAAGACAAACAATCAGAGTGAGCCGGTGATGGTGGCAAGAGCATCAGTCAAGGGCCAGCCTGGTCATGTGAGATGCTGTGTCAGCATCCCCTCCCCCAACTAACAACAGCATCAGAAGCACAACAAACCAACCCCAAACACCACACACCAAAGACAGCTAGAGTGGGATAGAGGGAGACGACGGAAAGGGGACAGATGGCACAGAGCACCGCTTTTGGTGGACTTCCTTGCTCCCAGCAGGCTAAGCCCAGGACAGTTTGGGTTGGCAACACAGAGGCTGGGAGGCAGAGAGCCACAACTAACTGTGGTAAGGGAGACACTTGGAACACAAGCAGCGGCAGGAACAGCTTGCTCTGAACAGAAATGGGCACTGTAGCGTCCTGGCTCCTCACAGTTTGGTTTTGAGTAAACAAGAGTCAGGAGCATGAAGCCGGCTGATGACTGGCAAGGCAGTTTCCCAGGGCAGCTGTGGGGCTAAGGCTGCAGAGTTAAAGTATGGCTGGGTCCTGCTGCTCCCTAGGTTTTCTTTCCATTTCATTGACATATTTTGCTGGAACTTAGTGCACAGTGGTGAAGTTCACAGAGGTGAGGGTCGCCGAGGTGAGGTTGGAAGGGGGAAAAGAGCAGAGGGACCTAGACTGTCATCTCACCGCCTCACAGAGACTGCAGGGGTGGAAGACCAGGGGGATCCTAGAGCAACCCTGGTCCCAGCCTGACATCTGAGCATCAACTCAGGCCACTTTGCTGCAGGGTCTCTGTGATAGCATCCCTAGTCAGGAGCACCTACACAGCCCCTCTGGACAAACAGCCTTTTGCCTCTGAGTTCCACCTTATGGCCCTGCTTGTGGCTCTTGGCATCCATGACAATTGTCCTGACACACTGAAGTTTGAGGCAGAGGAAACAAAAGCACAGCTTGGCCCCTGCCTTTTCCCAAAATTGAAAGCATCCATTTGTTGAAAGAGACATTTAAAAGCATTCAAATACGCGAGTATATTTTCCTACCAATTACCTTCTGAGAATTCATCCCAAGAAGGAAAAGCATGAAGACGCAAGACAAGCATATTCTTGAGAGCACTCTATAGCATAGAAATGAGAAGGGCTATAATGGCTTCCGGAATGGATTCTAGTCTGCAGTGAAATAAACATTACACTTACTGTATGGACACAGAGATGTCACCTAATTGCTAATTAACCAGCTGGGTTCCAAGACCCCTCCAAGGGATCCTGTCATGGGGTCTGTGGAGAAGGCAGTAACAATGGTCCAAGCCTCAAACTAAACCTGAAGAGTTCTTTCCAGACACACTGAGGAAACCCAGGGAACATCACCCCCAAATCCTGCATTGGGGAGCACTGAGTAATTTTAGTCATGCATATAAGGGTCAGAAAGTATTGGTGGGCTTTTCTCTGTCGTTCCTGCTTGTACCTGGAGAACATACCCAGCAACTACGATCCCGATGGCCTTCAGTCTTCTTACTGGAATGCCATCAATGAGAAGGATTAAATTTCTCTCATGGAGGAAGAAACCCCAGGTCAAACAAGACACCAGGATTAAACGGAATACCAGGAAACCTTGGCCCTTCAGACTCATTCTCAGCCTTGAAGATCATTTTCTCTTTCTTGACAACTGCCTGCATTCCCATCTTCTCTCTTCCTTGTAGAGTTTCTAGGTCTTAGAGAGGAGCTGGGAACTCTCTTTCTTGTGGTGCCCAGTGTGGGAAAAAACATACACACATTTCCCCAGCTACTGTCTGCCCAATCCCAGTTGATTTCAGTAAATTTGAAGTATCACTGGTTGAAGGGAAAAGAGGAAGGATATTTCCCCCAATCATATACCTGCAAGTCCTTGCATCTTTGGCCATTAGGCATCATACACACTGCTAGTCTCCATCAAGACACAGTCGTGTTTTCGTTCTGTTGTGTTATACTGTCACCTTTAATAAACTTTGCAGACCAGGTGTGGTGGTGCACATCTTTAATCCAAGGAGCAGAGGTGACTGATCTCTGTGAGTTCAAGGCCAGCCAGGTCTACAGTGAGTTCTGGACTAGGAAGGGCTACATAGTAAGACCATGCCTCAGAGAGAAAATAAAATCAACGAACTAACCAAACAAAAACTTTCCAGAATGCAAAATCAGTGGAGAGGCTCGCATACTAGAGACCTGGACAGGATCTACCCTGTCACACATGCAAGCTGCTTACATGATTGGGAAAAAGATGGAATTTCACATCAAACACATGTCTGGGTGGCAGCAATAATGAGTTGTATTCTCATATCTCTTTGTCTATCTCTACTTCCATTTTTCTATAGAAAACATGTGTTATTTAAATGACAACAAGGTCAACTTCCACCCTCTACCCAGGCAACTTAGGCAGGGGCTGAACTGGCTTCTCTGACTGTCTTCAAAACCTAAGGCTTTACTGCTACTATGAAGGACCAGGCTGGTGCTTGATTCCTGGTGAGATAGGATCAGGCTCTACTTTGGAGGTTATAGACGGAAACATCTGCTAGGGACACTTTTTAAAAAGTCCGGTTATTCCACAACAACAATGCTGTGTCAGAAACGCAAAGAGAGCCGTGGGTGCTGAGGGAGAGGAGGAACATGGACTTGGGCTCCCTCCTTAGAACTCCAAAGCCTCCTCCCAAATGAACAACAGCTTCATGCAGATTTTTAGCACTACCTTTCCACTGTTGATCCTTAAAGCTAGGGACTATGAATATGGAGCATACATAACTGACATTAAAGGCATGTCTCAGAAAAGTTGGAAAGATGTGGTAAGTGTGGAGAATGCTACAGTTTATATGTAAGGAACAAAGACTAAGGCTTTTGTGTGCCATTGTGATGGGGGATGTCCTTTTGTATGCTGTGACTGTAAGTTTCTCTTATTGGTTGATAAATAAAGCTGTTTCCGCCAACGGCTTAATAGAGTAAAGCCAGATGGGAAATCTGAACAGGGATAGAGAGAGGTAATAGGCAGGTTGGAGGAGACACCATGTAGCCTCTGGGGAGTCAAGATGCCAGGGCATCACCATCAGTAAGCCAAGCCCATGTGGAAATGATACACAGATTATTAGAAATGGGTTGATAGTTAAGAGAAAGAGCTAGCCAGTAGGAAGCCTGAGCCATTTGCCAAACAATTGTAACAGATAATGTGCCTCAGAGTGGCTATTTCATAGCGACTTCAGGGACCCAGTGGGCAGAGAGAAACCAGTTCAGGCAGTATAGTAAGATTTCCCTTAAAGTGCAGCATTTAGTCCTCTATAGACACGTTTTAAAGAACAAAAGCACTGCAGTGTCTCCAAGCACCTGTCGCCAGAGAGGAATTACCCCAACTGAGGAGGCCCTGCCCTTGAACCAGCAACTTGCCCTAACTTCAGGGAGACAGCTCCTCCCCACTCCCTGAGTGTCCACAGAAGAGTGAAGCCCCAGAGCTTCAACACAGAGGTCTCACTGTTGGGGCTTAACTTCTACTTCCATAAGAAACTCCAGGCACCAGCTTCACATTTTACATATAAGAATTTTTGTAGAAGCTGGGAAGTAACAAAAGCAGAAACACCGAAGGGAATGATAGCTCCACCCTGCCCAGTAACACAAGTATGGTTGTGACCCATGTAACTTCTCTACCCGTCACTTACCCCATGCTTGGAAAATTATTTTCAAGCCAAAGGCTAAGAGAGCTTCAGTTTTGTTTTTGAGGTCTGCCTCTCCAACACTATATTGTCTATGAATGTTTGTGTGAAGGGTTAAGCACACTCTCTTCCCTTTCTCCTAGGAGCTGATTCTGTTGTTTGTTGAAACAGGGTGCTACTCTCAAGCCCAGGCTGGCTTGACTCAGCCTCATGCCTTGGTCTTCTGAGTGCTGGAATTAAAGGAGTCAGCTTTAGGGTGAGCTGCTTTCTGTAGGGTGGTGATAGCTCTGTCTGCCCAGGGTGGCAGTGCAGCTGTGTGGCCCTCGGGCCTGGCTGACAGGTATGCTGTACTAGGAACAGGGCCCTCCTGTGTCTGTCCTTTCCAGCCAATTTCCATCCCACAAACAATGGCTGCCCTGATTTATGTATAGCAGTCTAGCTGGTTTTAGAACATCATCTAAATGACACAATAGAGTATGGGTTTGTTTGATCCAGCTTCCTTCACTCAACATAAGGCCTTCGAGACTGAACCATGATGAATGGTGGATCTGCATCTGTCTGTCTGTCTGTCTGTCTGTCTCTCTCTCTCTCTCTGTCTGTCTGTCTCTCTCTCTCTCTCATAGTCATTGTGTGAGTCTACACATTTTGTTTACTCACTCTCCTGCTGATGGACATCTGGGTTGTTTCCATTTTGAGCCTGTTGGTAAGAATCCGGCTACCGTGCAGGTCTTTGCACAGTCTTGTTTTATGGATACATTTCCATTCCTTTCAGGGAAACACCTAGGAGTGGGAATGCTCTGCCACTCAGGAAGTCTGTGATTCACCTTACAGGAAGTCCAGGAGGCCACCAGGGGCTGTGCAGACACGGCAGTGTGTGAGCACTCCAGTTGCTCCTTATCTTTGTGGTGGCTGGCTTTTTGTCACTCCGGTGGCTCCTGGAGCAATGGCACCATTCACAGAGTGAGATTGCTCTCACTAATGGTCACCACCCCTGGGGATAAGGAAGAGGAAGCTCCAGAGAGAGGGAAGCTGGTCTTTTCTGAGCTGGTATGGTGGCTCATGCCTACTGTCAATCCCAGTACTCAGGAGGCTGAGGGGGGAGTCCTGCCTTGAGTTCTAGGGCAGCTGAGGCTACATATGGAGTTCCAGGCTGGGTCGGAGTACCCAAGATTGTGTCTCAAAAAAAAAAAAAAAAAAAACAAGAAAAGCAAGCAACACATAAATGTGGTGGGGCATCAGAAAGGCACAGGTAACACCTCCTGGATTCTTAGCACAGGAAGAAGGAACTACAGAGTGCAAACTATCCCAGAATCTTGGCTGAGGTTAATGAGCGAGTTGGGTGGAACAGGAATTCCGTAGATTTCGGAGCTGGGAGCCACCAGGCTTCTGGACAGACAGGAGCCAAGCCAAAGACAGATAGCAACCACCACTGATGGTGACAGATCTGCTCTCACCCAGAGTGCTGGCTGTTCAGGTATTGAAGACAAGCTGTGATAGGATCGATGCTAGGAAGGACCACCTCCCAATCTCTGTTTCTCTTGGTGGAATGAATAAAGACACAGCGATGGAAACCATGTAATTTACAGCATCTTAAAATGCACAAGCACCCTAAATGTGGGGTATTTTATCTCACTGAATAGCCCCTATTATTCAGTCCTTCAGACATCTTCAGTATCAACTACAGGTTTGGGAAGCAGATCGCTTCATATCACAAGGACCACTTTACCTAACACCAGGCGCTTAAGGTGACCTTTTGATAATCAGTGCCACGAGCTCAATGACTGGCCTCCTAGGCATGTGCCCTCTGTCCTCCATTATTAGAGGCATCCGTCCCTGTGGTAAGTTCAAGCTAAGCAGGACTCAGAGCCACGAATGAATGTCACCATCTGAAAGGAGCTTGAAGCTCGGGTAGCTTGTTGGCTGGCATAGGAGGTTCCGGGTGGTAACCGACAGGAGAGGCGCACACTCAGTGATGCGGAAGGTCTTAAATCTGTTTTGTCTGGGAATGTGGACAGTCTTAAATCTAGTTATCCTGGACTCTTCCTGAGACTTGGGCTTTTCTTGGTGGATGCTGAGAATCAAGATCATTTCCCTCTTTGCGTCTGGTGGTATTGCTCGGTTTGCTTCTTACTCAGTATCTCAAAGCTATACTCTATGAGTAGGATGCTCAACAGGAGGTATCCCCTGGGAGACAAGGCCACTAGGCTCTCCCTAGCAGGGAGAGGATGGTGCTGGGAGGGCAGTAGTGGGGCTTGTAGGGTGGGTCTCGGTAGCTGAGTGGTGGAGGTGCGGGGTGGGCGGGGGGGGGAGATGGGGGATTGAGGGGGTCCGGACCTCCATTATCAGCAGCCTCAGAAATGCCACTGACTGGTCGGTTAGCTTGGTGGTGGCACAGCTCCCCTCTCTCAAACCAAGACAACACAGCACCCTCTTCACAGGGCCACCGTGCCTAGCATTCACTTAGCTGAGTTTCTACTCCCATGCATTCTGTTTCTCCAGACCCGGGGAAGCCCTGGGGCTAGCCCTTCACAAATAAGCACCTACTGCTTGCTTCCTGCCATTCTGTGTGGCTCCTCCCCTCCCCAAACGTCTGCACACAGCAGCGTGCTAATCTTGAGACAGCTCTGCCTGTAAAATGACTTTTCTGGAGCAAATGAGCTCAGTGGCTGGCGCAGGTACCTGGTGTCTGAGCTCCTGCCAGCTGGCTGTCATCCACCCCTCAGCTGCCTGCCCAGAGCAGAACAATCCAGGGACCCTTCGATGAGACATTTTCTCCAGTGTTTTCTTAAGCCCTGACAACTGCAACTGAAATTTAGCAGCAGCCTGCAGCCCCCTTGGGATTCCTCCTGTGTATTTCTCTCTCTCTGTCTCTCTCCCTCCCTCCTGCCTCGTTCTAAACCAAAGTCTGCTTTTCTTTCTTTCTTTCTTTCTTTCTTTCTTTCTTTCTTTCTTTCCTTCTTTCTTTCTTCCTTTCTTCCTTCCTTTCTTTCTTTTTCTTTCTTTCTTTCTTCCTTCCTTCCTTTCTTCTCTGTCTCTTTCTCTGTCTCTCTCTCTCCCCCCACTCCCTCCCTCCTTCTTTCTTTCTTTTTAATGAAAAGTTTCCCCTGGAAGAAGACTGATGATAAAGAATGTTTGATTATGGATGAAGACTGAAAGTCCCTACCGTCCTGAGGACTAGGTTAAGAACCTAAGCCGGGATCTCCTGCTCCTTAATTTTGAGTATACTAGTTTATTTATGTATGTGGGTGTGGCATGTGTGCCACAGTGCACATCCGGAGGTCTTAGGACACCTTGTGGGGGTCATTTTTCTTCTCATATTGTGTGTGTTCTGAGGATAGCTATCAGGTTGCCAGTCTTGGTGGCAAGTGCCTTGACCCCATGAGCCACCTGTCCAGCCTCTTCCTGCTTTGCAAGTTCATTTGTTTCTGTGTTGAAAGTGTGTTTCGCAGTGACGGCCGGCCTCTGTCTTGTCAGCAGTGTTCGGGTGCTCACGGGTCACCCTCTTGTTACTCGGGGGAGACACAGATGCCGTCCTTGTGGCTTCTCCATAGACTTCAGCACACATCTGCCAGAACCTGGTGCACAGCAGACTGGTTATTTGTCACCCACAGAGCCACCGTATTGGGTGCACAGGATTCACCAGCACATCCTGTGAAGACTCTAAACTCCCAGTAGGACATCACAAAAAACACACCTGTCTATTGTCTAAAACCAATCTTCGCTTCCTCCTACTTCTCTGTTTCCATCCTGAGATCACTGGTCCTGGGTACACTTGAGAGCTGGGTCTTGGTTTCAGCCTCTATTCTTCCATCAAACCCCTCTCCTGGCTTCTTCTACACATATTACTTTTAAGTCCCCCAGAAAGAGGGGACTCCCTGCAAGGGAGACACTAATTGCCCCTGTTTCAATTGCAGCAGTGGAGTGGCTCTTCCGAGGTCACTGGGCTGAGCGGGGCCGTGAATGCAGGCATGTGGGATTCTGGAGCTGGTGCCTGTCCTCCAGTTGGCTTCAGAGCCCCGTCCTCACAGACAGCAGCTGCACTGTCTACTCCGTGCTGAGCCCGTGTGCCCCCTTACCATCTGCTGGCATTTTCACAGCTCTTATTTTAATAAACTGCCAATTTTTAAACATGCCAAACCCAGCTTCCACTTCCCGGACATCCCAGCCCGACATTACAGACACACTGAGCTGCCCTTCTCTGCGGTCCCTGGAACGTAGCCTCTTACGATGGTGGTTGTAGAGACTGGACTGTTTCTGGGGGCTGTTCTGACAGTTGCATGCACAAGTACTGAAATACCATTTTTATAAAAGGATGGTAAGTGGACAAGAAGAGCTCATCTCAGATCCACAGTCTTGACTGATCAGTGGCAATTATAGTGAAGACATTAGGATTCTGCTAAGGATCTTTCCAGAGACTAAACCAGCCACACAGACGTGGAGGTCCATCCCGGATGCCCTTGGGGACAAGGTTTTGCTCTTCTCAGTGTAGCAAGCAGTGCATCACATGCAGGGGACACACAAAGAAGAAGCTTAATATGTGGCTCCAACACACACACACACACACACACACACACACACAGATGCACACTTGTGCACACACACACACACCACTGAGAAGGGAATTTATAATCTCTCCCTATATATAAAATTTCAAATTTCTGCAAAGTAATATTGTACATTGTATTTCCACAGGCTTGTACATAGAGAATCGATGTACAAACACAGTCAACAATGGACTAAGGGAAACGTTTGTCATGAAGGGGTGAGGATGCTGGGGGTGGGGGCTGCAATATGGGCAAACGCAGCTTCCGTGTCAGCCAGCTCCAGACAGATTTGCTCCAGACAGATTTGCATAAGTGCATGAGCGTATCTGAATACACAGGAAACTTAATTCTGTGACTTCTGTCTTTTTTGTGTGGAATTTGTCACAATTTGGGTAAATTTCATTCTTGGACCTCAGTGATTGGCACAGTGGGTGCAGAGGTCCAGCATGAGAGACAGTTTGTGTTTGTTTGTGTTGTTTTGTTTTTCTGTGGCAGTTAAAGCGGGAATCCAGGTTCAGATAGAATCCAGGGTTTGGTGCTAACAAGACAAGTGCTCTACCGCTGAGCTCACCCAAAACCTTGAGATACTGAGCTCAAGAGCTGGCTCTTGGTCACAGACAACACGGTCCAGCTGAGCAGGTGCTGCTGCCAGGTCTCATGGGGACCCAAGGAGTGATGCTTGCCCTAACCTAGTCAGCGTCAGGGAGCACGGCTCTGCTAGGGCAGAGCAGAGTCATTTGAGTCTTTGGACCGGGTTCACCTTGAACAGGGAATAGGAATCGGGATGGGGGAGCATCAGCTATGAGAGCCATCCAAGTGACAGCAGGAGCTAGGCCACCAAAGAGGAGGCGTCTTAGCAGCTGGGCATGAGCTGGAGCTAGAGCTGGCAGGGGGTGTCAGAGGGGAACTCCGCAGGGGCATGGACTGGGCATAGGGAGATGGGAGCAAGGCCTGGAGGCCCAGTGACTGTGAGAGAGAAGACAGAAGGTTCTGGCTCTGGAGAGAGCCTAAAACGGCAGGAATGGGGTTCAGAGAAGATGAACACCCTAAATCTGCTGAAGGTAACTGTGAGAACGGGAAATAAGCCCCGCTGCTCCCGTGTGTAAGGAAGGGTTCTACTCCACCCCAGTGGATGTCTGAAGCTCACGCATGTGCTTGGGTTAGGGGCAGGGACCAGAAGACAAGGGCAAGAACAATGTCTTAATGACAGCAAAAGGGAGATAAAGGTGGTGGTGGTGAGCACAATGGTCAGAGCCTGGTGTGGACTGTAAAGTGGAGAGACTGACTGATGACAGTGAGGGGAGGGAAGACCGAGGGGAGTGAAAGGCTGAGGCAACACGGGCCAGAGGGTGAGGGGAGCCCAGGAATCAGAGGAAACTGGGTTATAGAGGGAGGCCTTCCTCAGGACAGGGAGGGAGCTGAGGAGGGGGAGCTTCACAGGCACCGAGGGGGTCTGAGGAGCATGCAGACATGCTGATAGGTAAATGGCCCACATAGGAAAGCCTCCAGTGAGGCTACACCAGTCAGAGAGGAGAGTGAAAAATCAGTCTGTGGAGCGAAGGCCACAAAGTAGAAGAGAGCTGGTCCAATGAGGATTCGGGAGTTAGGGCTCCTTCACCTATGGGTCTGAAGAGATAATGCTGGAATATACACCATTCATTTAAGTTGATTGAGGGTCAGTAGCAAAGGGCAGCAAAAAGTCAGAGAAGCAACTAGATCTATGGTTTGGATGCTTTCAAAGGGAAACATGATTTGATTGCCTGTAATGGGATCGTATTAGTTAAGGCAGAGTGGGCCAGCCGAGGCTTGCCAAGGAAAGAAAAACCCAGGGGTAGGGATGCATCTATATCCAACTGGGGTCTTTGGGGTGAGTTACAGACATCCTTCCTTCTAACTTGACACGTGTTGACTTCTCTGCAGTTATCAGGAAATGTGCAACCCTTCTTTGTTCCTTTGCTAAGCACTGTGGCTCAACTCAAGTTGATTCCCGGTTCGTTCTGCTACAACACGCAGAGCAGCTAGGATCTGAGGCTCCTTAGTGACCTGGTGCTGCAGCAGGTAATCCATTCCTGTTCACACCTTTGCTCGCATTACAAGGGTGACTCCCGCCAAACATATGCACATGTATGTTTAGGTGTGAAAGCTAACACCAGACAGTGATGTGAAATACTGCACATATGCAAAGGAATTAATTTATAGTTACTGCGGGATCCATAACTTTACAATTTCCTGGCTTGGGTCTATACAGTTTTTCAGACTCAACATGTTATTGGCTTTCTCTCGGAGGCAGCCCGCTGTCTCTGGGCTGCGATTCCCTGCTGTATTAGCCTGCCTGTTTCCAAGTGGAATATCGTGTTCTGAAAGTTTGCTTACTTCCTCTCATCTCTCTCAGCCCATCTGTATATTTTATGTCTAACCTCCTGGGACCTCACCTTCTCTGCCTCTGTAAATTTAATTAATGTACTTTTGACTTTCTTCACCAGGTCACTCTCGAAAATTTACATGAAACAGACCTCCTTTTTTCTCATCATGGCCTAATGGAAACACATTTGCTACGTTTCCCTCTCCAATCTATTTCAATTTATCTTTTCCATATATCTTCCCTGATTTCAAAATTCTCAGATACAATCAAACATGAATACTGTAAAGTGACCCCTCGGTGGAGAGACTGCTGTTCATGGTGTTTCCCAGTCTTAAAGCTGAATTAATATGTAAATCACACTTGCTATCACATGCTCCTCATAAACCTCTAGACCCTCCTATGTCTTTGCTCTCCCACTGAAGCATTTCTTAGACTTTTATAAAACTGTCTCCTATTTCTCCACTCATTTTGGAAACTTGATGCTTTTGGAGAATGAGAAATAAAACACAATCAGCATTTTCCTGCTGTTTTCAAAACCAGAACCAAGGAAATTATTTTGCGTTGCTTGTTTAAAAAAAAAAAAAAACAAGGGCTGGAGAGATGGCTCAGCAGTTAAGAGCACTTGACTGCTCTTCCAGAGGCCTTGAGTTCAATTCCTGGCAACCACATGGTGGCTCACAATCACCTTGAATGAGATTGGGTACCCTATGCTGGCATGAAGATAAAAAGACTGTATACATAATAAAATCTTTAAAAAATATAGCTGCATTAACAAAAACAAACAAAAACTCCCAGTGAGTTGAATGAATGAATTCTACTAGTACATTTGAGATTTCCCCCACTTCAGATTATTGTCTATTAAGTGAATTTTATATTAATTGAAAATGTAAATTAAAAATGTAGCTAGATAAAGCCCTGGGTTTGCCTATAATCAGCACCAAAGAGGTAGAGGAGCAGAAGTTCAAGGTCATTCCCCACTATATGGTGAGTTAGTGGCCGCCTGGGCTATGAGACCCATTGAGTGCAGGAGAGTACAAGGTCATGGCCACCCTCTTTTTCCTGGGCTCCTGGAAATGTCACTGTGCCACACGTGTAAAATAAATGGCCATGCTCCAGATTTTGAGTTGTGGGACATTAACTGCAAAGGTGTATTTCGGTTTCTCTCCTACTTCTATATACTTTACTACAAGAGTGCTCAGTACCAAGGATATCTAATTTTATGTTGACTTTAATCTGCTTTCCATTTAAAATGTCTTAATGATCTATTGTTAGTTAAATTGTTCTCCTTATTAGCAACTTGATTTCTCCTTAGCAGAAACTTTGCCACATTTACACTAGAAAAAGGCATATCAGCTACACTTGTGGAAAATATCCCTGACATCATGTTGACCCTGAGCAGCCCAGCTGGGCATACCCCCTCACGGCTGCTCATTCTACCAAGACTTCAGAGCACTGTAAATAAATCAGCAATGAAAGTCACTGGGGGAAAAATCGGAAGATGGTTTCTGAAATTTATTTCTTCAAGAATCTTTATTTAAATACTTGGCAAGCAATCTGGCTTTTAAAGTTACAGCACACACTGAAATGTAGTTACTACTAATATATTTGGGTAGCTATGAGAAGTATGATATCTAGGGTTCATGACTTCTGCAGCACACTGCTGGGGGGATGGATTCAGTTGTAGAACACTTGCCTAGTTTGAAAACAAGGCCTGGGATTCATCCCCCAACATGGCAATACATAGTAAGTAAAAAAATACTTTTTTAAAACTAAAAATAAATATGAAAACAGTCCAGGAATGATGGCGCACAGTACTTATGAAGTAGAAGCAAAAGGATCAGGAGTTCAAGGTCATCCTTGGCTACACAGCATATTCAAGGGCAGCCTGGGCTACATGAGACTGTCTCAGAAAAATCTGACCACATGGAGACACTTCAGTAAACATGAAGCCTCTGGCCAGCTGCCTACAGGAAACTACTTCAGTCTGCAAGTGGACCATGGATCAGAGCCGTCCAGCTCTGCTCTAACCTTCACTGTTGAAGCCTCTGCTGGTGGGGTGGACAATGCCATGAGTGGAGCCACTAGATGAAGAAACCTAGGGTATCAAGGAAGAAATGGCACACTGGGGAAGCTTGGGATTAGCCTAGGGGATAAACTTCCCCACACTCTGCAAACTCTTCCTAAGAGTCTCCATGGAAACCAGAAGATTCTCCTCTTAGGCTTTGGTACCAAGGTCCTGCTAGTTCATTCATAGATTCAGACTAAATTGGAATTTGTGTGACTGGGAACGTTTCCTCTTCTCCATTCAGCTTGTCTTGGAAGTGCTGTCTTATTAGTGCTCTTCTGCTAAAGAGCACTGGGAGACATTTGTTCTGAGCCCATGGTCTTGGGCCCACCAAGGCTTGCTTCTTCAAACTTCTCACCAGAGCTCTGGCAGGGCCTGTCTGCTTCTCAACAATGAATTACTTCCACAGATGCTACAGTCTACAGCCTCCTCAAATCCTTCCCAATAATCCCCAACATCTGTCGTATGTTCAGTGCTGGCCAACATGGGACTTGGCCAGGACCGACTGTCAGATGAGCAAGTGTGCTCACATCAGCTGGACCTGTTTCCAGCTGAATGTACTCCATTTTGGTACATGATACAGAGGAGGTACCAGCTTAGAGCTTTCCCAGTGGTGCCCAGGGTAGCTCATTGGGTGGAACTAATAACAGTTTAGGTTCTAGAACTAGGTATATGGTGACACCACATGCCCCAGCTTTCTAGGACAATGGCATCACACGTTTCTAATCTTTTGGCAGAGGATGGTACATTTGACACTGGTTTAAACTCTTTGGTGTCATGGGAATTTTCATGAGTCCTATTCCTTTGACCTCCACCAAGTCTCTCATGTGTTTTGTAGCACAGTGATTGACTTATGTGGAAGAGTAGTAGGGCTCAAGGTAGCAACGACTCTTAGTACCAGGAAACTGGATAGTGAGTTTCCTCTCTACTTCTCCCAGCCAACAACCTTCTGGGGAAGGGAGCACACTCAAAAGCTAAGATCAGTGGAGAGTTTCTCTTATTTACTTTTTCCATATGAATATGTTAATAAGGGAGATGAAATTTTGAAAACAGTATTACAGATGACACAACAAATGAGATAATATGTCCTTTAGACAGGCACTAGCAGGGCCTATTGTGACTCTATGTAGTGACTTCGATGATTAAGCAACTTAGCCCCCACGTACCCGTTTGCCCACCAGTACGCCAAGGCTATGGAATCTGACACGGTGGCTGTTAAGCAGACAATAACTTATGCAAACCGTTTTATATAGTACTCTACGCTTAACAAACAGGGGCTGGAACTTTTAGCATATTCTCATGAAATATGGCAAAACTGGGCTTCCTAGGATTTCCTTTAGGTCACTTATAGTACAACCTGATCATTCAGGGTCCCACTCCTGGGCCTCAGACACCACAGTCCATACTCTAGCTATGCTGAACCATTTGAATTTCTTGAACTCCTGGCTGTCCCTGCCCCTCCCCAACTTGTCAATGCCACCTTGTTCTCTCAGCTGACAGTACCCTACTCTGTCTTTGAGAAAATGCCTTATCAATGACTCAGCTTTGGGCAGAAGATATGCTCCTTCTTTTGAGTTTGTCTAAGGCAGTGGTTCTCAACCTGTGAATCTGAAGCCCTTTTACAAACCTCTGTCTCAAAATATATTTACATTATTATTTACATCCATAGCAAAATTACAGTTAGGAAGTAGCAAAGAAAAAAATGTTATGGTTGGGGGTCACCACATGAGGAACCATATTAAAGACTTACAGCATCAGGGAGGCTGAGAACCACTGTTTCAAGGTGATAATTCTATAGCTACCATTTGTTGAACAAAGAAAACATGCCATGGGGTAGAGAGGTGACTTAAAGGATGCAGGCACTTGTTGCTCTTGCAGAGGACCCAGGTTCAAGTTCCATCCCCCACATGTTAGCTTACAACCACCCACAACTCCAGTTCCAACACCCTTTTCTGACTTTCCTGACCATCATGTGTACATGTCGTGCACATGCGTGTATACAGTCATAACAGTTATACACATAAAATAAGAAGTAAATTTTTTTTATAAAAGAAAAGAAAATGTGTCTGACGCCATGCTAGTCCTACACCTTCCCCTCCCTTGGTGCACACAGATGACCCTGTTAGCCTCTACTGATCACTGAGGACAATTTTGTTCAGAGAGATCAAAATCATCTTCCTATGGTCGCAGGCCTGGCCAGAGCTAAGAACTACCACCACAGGGTTCAAGCCCAACAGTTTCACAGAGTCTGCTCTTACTATTGGGCCCTGCTATTTTCTAATACCTGTGAGAAATAAAAATTTCTACTTTCTAGACGATGCATCTTAAATCAGCTTAGGTCCAGCTATAGATAAACAGGAGGTTTCTGGGCCTCTGCTGGTACTTGCTACCGTAGCTACCTCCATCCAGACTAGCCAAGCCTGCCTAACAACCTGCAGATGTGACAAAGTTCATGTGCTTGAAAAGATTCAGAATAAACAGGATGTAAAACACAGAGACTGCTGGGTATAGTGGTGCACATTTTTAACCCCACCACTCGGGAAGAGGCAGGAGCACATGTATGGGTTCAAGGCCAGTCTGATTTACATAGTCAGACCTGCCTCAAAAACAACAACTCCATAAACAAAAAAAGCAAATAACACCATCACAAAATCTATAGAGATAAACATATGCTTAGTCTTTGATGACAAAGCAGCCAATGATCTGTAAGAATGTAACCCCCGCCCCATGCGTACTCAGCCAATGAGCAATAGGAGGAAGGGACCTGCATTCAGGATTATAAAAACTGTCCTCTGCACTTGATTGGCTTGCCAACCCTTTCTCTGGGCTGGAACTCAGCATTGCAAGATCTCTTTTAAGCTCTGAGTCTCCAGTGCTCATTGTCACAAAATGGGGTACTCTTGTTCCTCACAATATTTCATGTCGTGTTTAATAGCTGAGTCATATCTTCCATGTTACAGCCTCCTAAAGGGAGACACATACATTCTCAGGATCACTGGGTCCTTAGAAGCTAGCACTTGTTAATGGCAGTATTCCAGGCAATGGTGGGGAGTGTCAACTAGGGAGGCTATTCATATGTATAGAATTTCCATGGGGTCTCCTTCTCTGGGGTCTAAACATTTAGGAAAGTAGTTAGGGCTACCACTTGAGCAGCAACTGACTACTAAGTACTTTTGTTGGGATTCTCAGTGTGGCATCAGAGGAAGTGTCCTCTTCTGGCTTCCAGCAGGTCAGGGTCAGGCTCAATGTCTGCTCATGACCAGTTTGAGCTGATGAGCCAGAAACCTGTGATGGGCTGAGAGTGTGCTCCCAATTAGCCAGATTCCTCAGCCTCTGCAGAAACAGCTACGATGCTGGCAATTAGTTCCCCTGGAGATCTGATTCTGGATTCCTTCTTCAGAGCAGGAGTCAGAGGATGCAGTGACAAACTTGCTAATGCAGGAGTTCTCGTCACAGAAGCTGCCTGGTGGATACACCAGGTGTGTAGCGATAACTCTACTGACTGTGGTCTGTGTGTGTGTGATTGCCTTAAACTGAGCTTGTGGGTGCCTTGAAACCAAGTCACTCATCTGAGTCAGGCACACAGTGTGAATTTTTAAAAATCAGTATTTTTAGCAGTAAACCTTAAGATATCAGTACAATTTCTTCAGTTCTGATCTTTATTTTGCAGCTGAAGGGCCCAGACACCAGACACAGAGAGTTTCCATGACACATAAAAGGCCAGACAGACAGAGTGGTCCATCTTTGAACACTGCTACTCTACCTCTTGGCAACCTGATTACAACAAAGATCACAGTGAGAAGAATCCAGGAACGTGACTACCAACCCAGTCAGAAAAGTGGCTACCAAGCTGGCTGGCTAGCAACCAGGAACAAGTTAAAGCCGACCCTGTGCAGAAGTGTGAGGAGGAGACCATGCAATGCTCCCAACCGGACACAGAGACTTGGGAGCCCAAAGAAGAAGGAAAGTGAACGGGGACATTAACTACGACTCCATTCAGGTCTAAACGCATGGCTGAATTCCCCAGCAGGCTTTGTGCAAAGAAAACTCCCAACGCAAATCCCATATGCATACCTAATTAAATAATCCAGGTTTTGTTTGCTTGGCTTCTCCACAGCATCCAGACAGTTCCTCTATGCGCTTACCTTGCGCATAGTTTTAATTAAGCCTCCCAAGGCTCACAAGCATATTAAAATTAGTGGAAAGAAAACCTGTAGCCTTTGATGCCAAGGACCACAAGGTGCGAGTATCCTGGCTTGATCTCTCCCTTGAGCAGCCCCAGCTGATGTGCAGAGGCAACCTGAAGGGAAACTTTTCTGTTTATTTTCCTTTGCAAGGAGGGGACAGAGATATCCTGGTGATGAAAAGGGTTCTTTCTTGTGGGAAGCTGTGACAAGACAGGCACAGGGCCTCCCTCTGCAGAAGAGTCTCTGGTGTTCTGTCTCAGGCTGGTTGGACCATTTCACTCCAGCACTAGGCTTTCCTGCCTTAGGGGCAGTCACGACAGGCCCTGGGCCTGCAGGTGCATTTATTACAGTTCCCCGCTCTCAACTCTCTAGCTTTGAGGCCACTCTGGATTTCTTACCAAGTATCTCTTCCTTTGGGGGTTGGCCATGAACTTCAAGATTCTTTTCTGATTTTAAGCCTTTTCGGTTTGACTTCAGTTAGGTTCAGATATTGTGAAAAATCTTGGTCAGTTTTCTTCCCCAGATCCTGGTGTATGAAGAGCACTGCTGGCTGAGCTGCCTAGTTACCCAGCATGCTTCCCAAATAAGGTTTTATACCCAGCTGTGGAAAAGTGGGGACAACACTAAGAGCAGTCTGTGTACGTGTGTGCGTGCGTGCGTGCGTGCGTGCGTGCGTGCGTGCGTGTGTGTGTGTGTGTGTGTGTGTGTGTGTGTGTGTGTGTGTGACATACTTGCTTCTCTGGCAGGTTATATTTTAGTTCAAAAGAGGTGTAAGGACTCAGGCATTATGCTGGCCTGCCCCTGTTACCTGGCAGAATGCACTCAGGCAGTACCCTGGTCAGCCCAGGATTCCATGAGTGCTAGGCTGCAGGCAGGTGCAAAGGATACCTTTAAAAGACAGGCCCCGCCCACTTATGCTCTTTTTCTGGCTCCTGTCTCTCTTCATTCTCGTCTCTTTCTGCTCTTTTTCAGCTCTCTTCCCATTCTCTCTCCCTCTGTTTCCCTGGGGCAGACAGGACTTTTCCCGTCTCCCTCTTCTCTTCTGTCCTCTCTGTGTCTCTATTTCTCTTTACCTCTTTTCTCTTTCCTTCCCCCTTCCTCCCCTTTCCAATAAAACTTCTCACTTAAACTCTGCCTGGTGTGTTTGTCCCCCCCACCTTGGTCACCCTTGCCTGCCATGGAATCTTCCATGGTCCCCCAAGCAAGGACCCCTCAAACTTTATCCTAACACCAGGTGCTGTGGTTGGTTCTTGCTGGGGACAGATTCAATATGCATTGGAAGGGACAGGACTTGGACCATGCAGAAAAGGTTGAGTTTTGATGTTATTTGACAGCAAATGAAGAGAGGGGGCTGAAGTGGGGGACCAGCAATGGGGAAGGAATGCAGTGACCATGGAGGGCTGGCATTTGACTCCTCCACACAGGGACAGAATAAAGAAGGAAGGTCACTGGAGTCGACCTAGAGGTCACTCAACAAGCCTAGAGGCTCAGGTTCTGTGTGATGAGGGCTGAGGTAACTCAGAGTCTTCATTATTTATTCAAAGTGTGCTTTTGAGCCTGAGAGGTTGCTGGACACACAGTGAAGAAGGCCACTCAAGGTGTTTCAAGATTTGGGATGAGGGGAGTAGAGCATGGAATACAGATGATGAGGTTGACATTATTGCCTTGAATGGTAAAATGAAGGAAAATTCCTGGTGTCATTACCAAGAATAGATTACTTAGGCCTTCTCTTAGGACACAAATATTTGAGAGCAAATCCAAAAATGACACAAAAGTGTGGGAAAAGGGTCTGGAAAACAGTGTGAGCAGAGGTCCTGAGTGGGAAGGACTTTAGGGAATGTGAGGAGTCAGATGACCAGTGTGGACAGGGAGTGTCTCACCAGGAACCCCATGAGGTGACAGCCTGATCCAGCTGTTTGCCAAGTAAAGGCTTTTGGTTATAAATTTAATTGGAAATCAGTGAAGGGTTTGAACATGGGGAGGTGTATAATTAGATTTGCATTGTTAAGAGAATGTTGTGGGTTTGCTGTTGAAACAGAACATGGGTGAATAAGACTAGGAGGAAGAGAACCATGTTAGAGCCAATAGCATTGTGGTGGCTTGTGGGAGGAGAGGGCAGTGGCGATGAGGACAAATGGGCAGTTTGGGAATACTTTCAGGGGACGAGTGGACAGAGCTTAGTGATAAGCTAAGGTATAGAGGGAGAGAGGGAGGGGGAGCACCAAGGAGCTGGTATACCAGGATAGACTCGAAAATCAACTGAGTTATTACTGTGCTTGCCCAGGAGAGGATGTAAGAGCTATCATAGAGGGTGTAACACTGAAGGGAGAGATTGCAGAGAAAGGATGTGGAATTTTGCTGGGGAACACTGAAGACAGGCTTTGAAAGAAGAGAATGAAAGGACTCAAGGGTGGCTGGGGCTCCATGGTGTGGAGCTGGAGGTAGATGGCAAGGGAGAGTGGTGGGTGATTATGCGCGTGGACATGATGCTTGACACTGGGCACAGTACGGACAGGAGTGGGAACTGGGTCAGAGCCCCACGAATCTCTCAGGAGATACGGAAAAGGCAGGTGAGGCCAGCTGGAGGAGGACCAGAGCAGGGGAGAGCTAGCGCCAAGTATCACTGAGACAGGACTGAAAAAGGAAGAGGTGTTTCCCCAAGGCCAAAAGGATGCTCAGGATAGGGGAGAGAAAAATGCTGAGCAGAGATGCCTCAGTCCAGTGCAAGGGACGTGAGGATGTGAGGACTGAGAACGGCAGAGGAGCAAGTTAAGTAACTCTCCCAACAAGGACTCAAGGGAGCAGCATGGCACAGGAGTGGGCGGGGGAGACGGGGCCAAAGCGTTTATGAAACTCCTATCAGAGAAGCTTGGGCAAGCAGAGGAAAAGGGGGAAGGGAGGGAGGGAGACACACACACACACACACACAGAGACAGAGAGACAGAGAGAGAGACAGAGAGAGAGAGAGAGAGAGAGAGAGAGAGAGAGAGAGAGAGAGAGACAGAGACAGAGAGAGAGAGAGACAAAGAGAGAGAGAGAGAGAGGGATCCATCCTGGTTTAGACAAAGTTCTTCTTCTGCTCTGGGGGAGCTGCAGCAGAAACTCCTGTGAGGTTGTATTTGTGTATAGTGGGAATTCTGCTAACAATGTGGCCCTGGGTGTTTGTGGAATTCTGTCTTTGCATCTTGCTGCTACCAAGTCCCCAGGTCCTTTTGGTCCTGGTGCAGCACCATGCTCACAGATGGCTTTCTTTCCTTCCTCTTGGATATCTGCTGTAGTAGTTTGCACCATACCTGCCTTCAAAGAAGAGAGAAGGAGGCCCACCCAGCACCATTCTTATGCTAGAAGCTACAGCCTGTTTCTCTAGTGCCCACTGGACAAGTCACATGATCACTAATGGTTACAAGGCAGGCTGGGGAATACCCCACCTTTTCCGTGACCTCAGTGGTAGATCTGAAAGGGGTTTTTAGTCATGGCCAGGGTGAGGGTTCACCAAAAGCTTGGGCCCTAGAGTAGGAAGGTGTTATTGAGACATGCTGGGACCTCGAGGAAACTGGGCCTAGTGGAGGACCTTATGACTTTGGGGGCATACTTTTGAAAAGGATGGTGGGTTCTGGCCTCTTTGTCTGTTTTTATTTTGCCTCCCTGTATGAGGTGAGTGGTCCTGTTTCACTATGAGCTAGCACCAGGATAGTCCTTCCAAATGAGGTAATTCATTATGGGATGGATCCTCCCATAATCTGTCAGTCAAAATAAACCTTTGCAAGAGGTTCATAAGAATGATAAGAATGAGTTAACCATCTCAGTGTTTAGTCACAGCATCCAAAGCTGTCTGAGTCAGTGTGTGGATGCAGACTGTAATATGGGAAGGAGGCTATTAGACCTTGATGCAGAGAGGTCATGTTCCCAAGGAGAAAATGGACCACACAGAGGAATTCGGAGAAATAAAGGCAGGAACCTGTGGGTGTGTGAGGCTGGCTGATCTTCAGCCAGAGGAGTAGTTCATTCCTGGGAGGAGAAGCAAGCCGAGAGGAGGGGGTTGTGAGCTTGTCACCTTGAGGGACAATGACAGAAGAAGACAGGTAATCCCTAGAGGCAGACCACAGTGAGGGTGGTCTTGCAGGAGAAATGGCTCAGGGGTTAAAATGTGCACCGCTCTTGCAGAGGACTGGAGTTCAGTTCCTAGAGGTCCACATCAGGCTTCTCACAGCCGCCTGATCACTCCAGCTCCAGGGGATCTGAGGCCTCTGACCTCCCCAGTCACCTGCACACATATGACACACACACAGATACACACATGCATGTAGTTAAATAATAAAAATATTCCTTTAAAATGTATATAGTCCTTGAAATAGTTCAGGACCAACGATACCACCTCCGAGGGGAAGGGGAGAAGTACAGCTCCAATGCCACGTAAGAAGAGTAAGAAGAGAGGACTGAGAAAAAAAATCCATCCGGGATCATACAACTAGAGCTAGTAAATGATCCCATGCTCAGTGACGGGAAGAGCTAACCCTGAAGCATTTGAAAAGATTACGCTATCTACTGTTCCAAAGGGAGGCCTTACGCATGCACACTCCCGGCCTCTTTCCTCCCCTATGGCAGCCATGGTCCCAGCCACAGGCTTCCAGAAGCCCCTGGTGTCAAGGAAGTTACCTCTTCTACCAGTGTGGAGCTACTTTCTCACTGATGGGGAAGATGTGGAACTGCAGAACTCACCCACTGTTTTCTCTGGGGCTTGAAACCATCACATTTCCATCCAGAGGAAACAGTCTGGAATGTTTATTTTTTCAAACCTCATGAATATTAAAAGTGCTGTAACTGAAGCCAAAATGTAAGACAAATGAATGCGGTTGTATCAAGTGTGGGTGTTCCGCTTTCAAAGCCGTCTCCATCAGTGTCAAATGTTTGAAGCAAAAGAAGATAGATGGCATAAACAAAGGGTAAAAGCCAGCCCGGCTTTGGAGATGAAGAGAGATCAGCTTTACTCTGGCTCCTCCCTTACCGTAGCCCTAGGAAGGGAGCTGGCCAAGAAAGAGCAGGGCTGCTGTTTGAGGAGAGTGAGCACACATCCACTGAAAATTCAACATACCAATTCCGTCTTAGAGGTTCAGATTTATTTGGCCTGGATATACCAGGGACCTCTGAGGATTTGCATATCTTTAACATAATGTGAAGAACTAATAACCAGTGAGCAGCTTAGATAAGACCTTATGAATATTCATACATTCAAATCTCCAGTGCATATTTCTCAACCATACAACCAACGCACATCTTATTCAGACTCTGCTAGTTCAACAGTGGCCCTGGAACTGGAGAAAACAGGACATCAATGACAGAAAAATAAAATTCGGAATAGGATGCTAATGTAGACAGCTATCGGGCTACTTTAGATTTTAAAATTATTCAGGATTTCCCAAAGCCAAACGTGTGTGTGTGTGTGTGTGTGTGTGTGTGTGTGTGTGTGTGTGTGTTATGCATTCTCACACCCGTGTGGGCACATGTTCAGAGCCCAAAGGTTGAAAATGGAAGTATGTCTTCAATTGTTCTCTACTTTACTTACAGAGGCAGCTGAGCCCAGGGCTCCCTGACTCAGCTAGTCTGGAGAGTCAGCCTTCCTTGAAGACTCCTCCCTGTCTCAGCCTCCTGAGTGCTGGCATCTCACACAGGCCTCCCTTCACGCCTTCCTGGGTTGTGCTTATGCAGATCTGAATGCCAGTCTTCACGTTTGTACAGCTGCCCACTAAACCATCTCCTAAACCCCTCATCTTGTTTTTTTTAAGATGAAAGCAGTAGCTGAAACGAAGATGTCATTAATTTGTTCAAGGAAAGAGATAAAACACAGCACTGAGCATCCTTTATCCAGGAAGAAACATTTAAGATATTTTCTTTTCTGTTTTAGAATGTATTTTAGAGAGCATCCCTAACCTGAAAAGTTAAATTCAGAAGTAGCAGATGCAGAAATCCACAAGTAACAAATGTGCCAACTCCTGGAGTACAATCAAAGTGAGGGAGGAGCCATAATATGAACAAAGGAGTCAAGACCATGATGGGGAAACCCACAGAATCAGCTGACCCAAGCTAGTGAGAGATCACTGACTCAGGTCTGACAAATGGGGAACCTGCATGAGACTGAACTAGACTCCCTTAATAGAGGTGACAGTGGTGTGACTGGGACAATATATGAGGTCACTGGCAGTGGGTCCAAGACCTAACACTAATGCACAAACTGACTTAATGGAGCCCATTCTATATGGAGAGATAACTTGCCCAGCCTAGACACAGGGGTGGGGGTGTGGGTGGAGAGGTGCCTTGGTCCAGCCTCAATGAGATGATGGGACAGACTTATTAGACTTCCTAGGGGAGGCCTTGCCCTTTATGTGGAGCAGATGGGAGGAGGGGGGGTTGGGGGGACTAGGAGGAGAGGAGGGAAGGTGAACTGGGATTAGAATGTAAAAAATAAATTAATAAAAAAAGAAAAAAAGTTAAATTCAGAAGTGCTCCAAAACCCCAGACTTGCATAAAAACTTTAAGATATTTGGGTTAGGGGTGCCTGGTCAGTACTAACTTTTAATTTTTTCCCCCAGTGCCTCCTATATGCCAAGAATGTACTCCACATTCAACAGTGATACCCAGTCCCAAGTGCAGGGCCAGCCTCCTGGTGCAGTGCAGACAGCAGTGCTGAGCTACTGTCTGAGCACCCATATCAGCACCAGACATGGGCATGAGCCGCTGGGAAGGGAAACTAGTGTGTGGTTAGGAGGAAAGGGGAGGGGAATAGGAGGAAGGGGGAGGAGAATAGAAGAAAGGGGAGGAGAATAGAAGAAAGGGGAGGAGAATAGAAGAAAGGGGAGGAGAATAGAAGAAAGGGGAGGAGAATAGAAGAAAGGGGAGGAGAATAGGAGGAAAGGGGAGGAGAATAGGAGGAAAGGGGAGGAGAATAGGAGGAAAGGGGAGGGGAATAGGAGGAAAGGGGAGGAGAATAGAAGAAAGGGGAGGGGAATGGGGGAAAGTAGAGGAGAATAGGGGGAAAGGGGAGGGGAATAGGAGGAAAGGGGAGGAGAATAGGAGGAAAGGGGAGGGGAATGGGGGAAAGGGGAGGAGAATAGGGGGAAAGGGGAGGGGAATAGGAGGAAAGGGGAGGGGAATAGGAGGAGAGGGGAGGGGAATAGAAGAAAGGGGAGGAGAATAGAAGAAAGGGGAGGAGAATAGGAGGAAAGGGGAGGAGAGTAGGAGGAAAGGGGAGGAGAATAGGAGGAAAGGGGAGGAGAAGTGGGGGGGCACTCTGGAGGTTGAGGGAAAGGATTTGTCTGCTGTTCCTTGACCCGCCCCTATCTCCTGGGCATCAACTGACTGATCGACATGGAAGGACTGTCCACTCACTTTCATAAACATTTCTGGGCACCAATTAAATACAAACTGCATTGGCTCTGCCATGATTTTAAAATGCAACTTATTTGCAACTGGTAGCTATCTGTTTTCACTTCCAAACTTTATTTCTGGCACAGGATCCTCCCATCTATTGTTCATTTCTTACTCATTCATTCAG
Source organism: Mesocricetus auratus (assembly GCF_017639785.1). Taxonomy (NCBI): domain Eukaryota; kingdom Metazoa; phylum Chordata; class Mammalia; order Rodentia; family Cricetidae; genus Mesocricetus; species Mesocricetus auratus. The sequence continues at coordinate 8,751,894 of NW_024429269.1, read as the reverse complement.
CAAAAGCAGTCACTGAACGCCTGTTCCATGCCAGGTTCAGTCCTGAGGGCAGTAGACAACCTGGTCTAGACAGAAGTCACAGTTCCTGCCCCGAGAGTGCCATGCCCACTGGGAAGCAAAGGCATTAGTGAATGCCACATTCCAGGAAAAGTACAAGGTGAGCATTTGGGGAGTCAGGAGTGGCTGGGAGAGGTGGGAGCAATCAAGGAAGACTTCCTGGAAGACTAAAAGGTAAACAGGTCTTGATCAGGTGACAGAAAGGTCACAGCAGGTCAAGGGACAACAAGGAAAACTTGTTCTGTGCCTGGGCAAGCCTGGGTGTTTGAGAAACTAATAGGGAGGTATACAGGACAGGACTCCAGGATCATCTCACACTGTCAAGGTGCAGATAGTTTTCAACATCAAAATGACACACTCAGATTGCATTTATGACATGATTTAATTTTGGGACTTTCTCCTTCAAACGGAGGGCTTTGGTCTGAAACCTCCAACGCCAAACATAGTTTTACAAGGATAAGTTTTAGGCTTGGAAACATACGAACACATCTAAATTTATTTTAATCCTAATCTACGTTCCTCCTAGACACTTGTTCCCATCATGCCCTTCTCTCCTGTGTCTGTTAAGCACTCTTGCTTCCAAAGGAGTGGGAGGCCCTGCCTCTTCCCACACTAACCTCATCTCTCCAGGTCTTGACCTGCTCTTTCCTACTGAGATACAGTTCTGCCCTTTAGATACTACAGGGTTGCATGGGGGGGGGCAAAATCTCTTACTTTCCCCAAAGAATCTGTGTGTGTTTGTGTACATGTACATGTACACGTGTAGAGACCACAGGTTAACTTTTCATGTCATTTCTCAAATGTTACTTACTTTTTTCTTTTCTTCCTTTTTTTTTTTTTGAGACAATGTCTCTCACTGGCCTTGGAATTCACTAAGAAGCTTTGATGTGAGCCACTGACCCTCAGTGATGCTCCTGAGCCCACCTCCTCAGCGGAGGGATGTATGCTACTATGCCTAGTTTGTTTTATTTTTTTAAGACAGGCTCTGGAGATCATTCAAGCACTTTACCAACTAAGCTATTTCCCTACCCAACCCCTTCCAAGATTTTTCTGAGGTGCAAGTGTCACTATGGTCCTTCATCTCTGTTCCCAACACTGACTATTTGTCTCTGTGGATTTATATGGGAATCCAGGTGCATACATACATATGTGCATACTTCCATCGTTGCACAGAATACACCAGACTCTGGGTCCATTCCTTCACTAGCATATTGAGGGCAGTGACTGAGCATTTCAGTTTTATAGCCCAAGTCCAGTTCAATCAATGCCTTGCAGAAAGGAAGTCCAGCTCACAATTCTTTTCCTTACCTCAACTATTAATAAAGTAATAACAGCACCTCAAAGTCCTGTGTCTCTGCAGGAACAACTAAGAAATCTGAGACACAGGAGCTTAGCCTCCACTTAGGGAGGAAGAAAGGGAAGGAAGGAGGGAGAGAGGTAGAGGGAGAAAGGAAGGGTGTAGTCTAGTCTGTTGTCTAGTTGGTGTTTAGCAGGGACTCCAAACACCTCAGCAGAAAGCCAGCTAAGGTCTCATTATAGGATGGATTGTGCCACCTTAAAATGGAAATGCTGGGCTGGAAGTCAGCTCACCAGGGTGGGGGGATGGGAGGGGGTGTGCTTGTCTGCATATGCAATGTCCTGTGTTCGGTCACCAGCATCAAGATAAACAAAGAACTTCTCAAAGATGACAGTGACAAAACCCAACCAACCAACCAACCAAAACCCCAAGGCAATAACAATAACAAAAAATAAGAAAACCCCAAACACTGTTGTCCCAGTATCTCGGTAGCTCTGCTTATGACTTTGTCCTGAAATAATCTATTACGTATCTGATTAAGTTACGATGAGGTCATTACAGTGGTGGGCCCTGATTCAAAGTGACTGGTGTCTCTACAGAAAGGGAACATCTAGACAAAGACAAGCATGCAGGGTAACTTTTCTATAAGCCAAGAATACCAGAGACTGCTAGCAAACTACCAGAAGCAGGGAGAGAGGTCTGGCACACATTGGCTCTTCCAGCCGCAGAGGGAACGGGCTCTCCCAGGCCCGTGGTCTCAGATTTGCAGCCCCAGAGCTGGGAGACAATCATTTCTGTTGTTAAAGCCACCATGTCTGTGGCACTTTCTATCAGCCTAGGAAATGAATCCAGATATTTATTGGAGTGCATTCTCCATAACTTAATTGCTTTTATCAAGCCTTAAGGAGCTTTGCGTTGAATGGAAAAGGCCCAGCAACCCCCCCCCCCGTAATACGGTTGTTTTATGGGGTAGACTATGTAGGACATGGTGAGCCCATCTTGTTTGTACAAAGATAGAAAGAAGTAGGTGGAGAGGCAGCTGGCTGGCTTGCATTTGTTTCCTTCATCCATGCCAGCTACTTGGAAAAGAATGATTATTGTTCAATAAGGGAAAGGTCTGCTATTTAAAAAGCCAGACACTGTGAGTATACTACAACTCCTTGGTAATGTTGTATGGAGGCAAAGAACAACCTTATAGAAGATGCTAGAGCAGTGGTTCTTGACCTTCCCAATGTCACAACTCTTTAATACAGTTCCTCATGTGGTGACCCCCATCCATAAAACTATTTTCCTCACTACTTCATAACTCTAATTTTGATACTGTTCTGAATTATAACGTAAATATCTGATATGCAGGATATCTGACACGTGGAAAGATCAGTCAACCTCCAAAAGTGTCATGACCCACAGGTTGAGAACCACTTTGCTAGATAAAGGAAGAAAATATTTAAATCATCCAACCCTATGTCACCTGAAAGATGAAAAACTTGGGCCCATCATTAAAAGTTCCTAGCCTGGATAATGCAGTTCCTTAATTAGATGTATGCACAGGACTCCCGCCTCAGCTATTCTGATAGGGTTAGGGTTGAGTTAGCATAAGCTATAATAGAAAGGGGTGGTAGGATGGGATGTGGATTTGACCACTGAGATTTCAGTTTCTAATTCGTAAAAAGAAGTGTTGTTTCGATAGCCATCAACAAGAAGTGGACCGTGTTTCTTAAATTACAAAAAGTAATGGTCAGAGGTGGAAAACGGTTTTGTGAGTTGTGCATTTCATGCTCTTGATCCCCAGGATGACCCTCTGGCTGTAGACCAGCTCAACCCTCTCTGCCCCTGTACGGGTGGAGAGCTGGCTTGAAGTGGGAAAACAATAAATGTTCACTGAAAGTGAAACACAAGACTTTAATAAAGGACTATTTTAGAAGACTCCATGAACTGGCATGCACATCGCAGCGGCTCTTCGCAGGGCTTTGCCGGTGGATCTGCTTATGGGAAAACTTTACTGTTATGGTTCAGCTGAACTGGAGTCTCACCAAACCTTCCTCCGTGTGGGTACCACTTTTCACTGGAGTCTCTGGCAGATGAGTTTCTGGGTCACATGGGCCTTCTGAAGTGGCCATGGCCCATGTCTGCCTCCACGGTCCCAGTCTCATGGCTCTCCCTGCTTTGAGAAGACAGCAGGGAGGGTCCGCCTCAGAATCTGGGCCCACACAGCTCCCAGGGCTTCCTTACAGGCAAGGTTCGGGGTACAGTTCATGCCAAGGGGCTGCAGGGCTCCAATGAGTGCCTGTATAGTTGGGAAAAGACTGTCTCGCAGTATCCCTAGATATGAACAGAAGAGCAACAAATGTGTGTGCAGTCTACCAAGATCCCCGGCTTTGGGACCCACACCCTCAATCCCCTTGTGTGAGGTATGTGAACACATGCAGGCGTATTAGCTGTGGCCTTCTAATTCCAAGAGTGAGCCAAGAAAAGAACAGAAAGTTGCCAGCCCTTCTGCTTAACGCTTTCTGAAGGAACTCTAATAACTGCCTATTTATAACCCCTGAGCACTTGGTGGCCTTCCATGCAAGGAGCAGGCAGCTGCTACAGGAAGCCAACTGCCCTGCCCACTGACTGGAAACAGATGTCCCTTTCTGTCATCTTTGTGAATAGTTGCAATTCCATGAAGTGATCATTGTCAACTTATTTCCTTGCGTTTATGGCTCACTGAAACTTCAGTATGTAAAGATCTCATCATCTTGTCATCAGACATGGCTCAGTCCTGGAACAAAGGTGCCACAAGACAAGCCACATTTATTCTTGGTTTGGGACTCCAACTGGGTTGCCTAAGATTATACAAATTCTGAATATTACTTTAGAATAAAAACTCATACTCTTTTTGGTGATGGGGGGATTGAACCCAGAACCTCACACAAGGGAGGCAAGTGTCCTCACACTGAGCCACACCCTTGGCCTACTCCAGTGTTCTCAACTTGTGGGTTGTGTCTCCTTTAGGGGGTCTAATGACCCTTTCACAGGGGTCACCTAAGACCACTGGAAAACAAGTATTTATATTATGATTCATAAGAGTAGCAAAATTATAGTGATGAAGTAGCGATGAAGATAACTTTATGGTTGGAGGTCACCACCACATAAGGAACTGTATTAAAGGGTGGCAGCATTGGCAAGGTTGAGAATCACTGTTCCAGAGTAAGCACTCTTCACAAGCATGACACTGATCAATTCTTTTCAGTTGCTTGGTGCTGTGGGATGACAGATCTGCTGGTAGGATTTTAAAGCAGGAAGAACTGTCAGTGATGGTGTGATGGGGTGGATAGTTTCACCACCTTCTTTTATATGAAGTTACAGGCGATCAGAATGCCATGATCTTTCTGATCTATTCCAACACTCTGAAAATTCAGCTCAGTTTCAATTTTACTTTAATCATTTACTTTTGAGAGTGAGCCTCATGGGTCTCAGGCTGGCCTTGAACTTTGGGTCTTCCTGTCTCTACTTTCTGAAGGCTCTGAGAGCCCGAGTACTTGCAAGGTGCAACGTAGACTCTGAGGGTCACTGTCGGGTTCGTGCTAGGCTGATGGAGCAGCAGGCAGGGAGACAGGGCCAAATGGTGACTGGTTCTCGGCTCTGTAATCTGGTAGACAGTGGAGCCATTTACTGAGTTACAGAAGCATACAAGATGAGGAGGTGTGCAGGGGGACATAGGGACTCTTGTCACACATGCCTGGTCTAGGACATGTACCATCCACACTGAGAAGTCTTGGGGGTTCTGGGTCACTGAGACTGGTGGGTAAAGGAGTGACATAAACTTTCTTTTAGGTCAGGAGAGCAGCAGTGCACAGCTATCAGAAGGAACCAGAAGAGCAGACAAGGCTGGGGAGGAAATCAGAGCCGGCAGTAAAGGCTGGCCTTGGGGAGTAGCACAGAGGACAAGGAAGGGCGGCCTGGGAGACGGAGGGATTCCCAGGAGAAGGTATAATGACACAAAGGAAGTGTGAGTTCAAAGGAATAAAATGACAGAGAGACTGGAAGGAAGAGTAAACCTGGAGCTGCAGTAAAGAGCTGCCTGCACTTTTGGGTGTGACCCAAGGGAGATGATGTTCAAAGGAATGGAAGCCACAGCCAGGTGAAGGGTGACCTGGGAGTGAAGGTATGCCTGAGCAAGGACCGAGCTCCCTTGGGAGTACTGAGAATCTCTCAGGACTGGAGCTGGAGCAGGGAGACAGTATCCACAAGGCCCCATGTGTAGCCCCATGCTCTTTCTAAGTCAGCAGCATCACCCTCTTCCCCAGGGTTCAGTTCTCAGGACATAAGAGTATGTACTACTACATCTGAGAACAAAAGTCCCAAGCCCAATTCTTCAGATCTCTTAGGTGCAATGATCCAAATATGATTTAAAAGAAGGTGGCATATTCAGATGGAATCACAGCAATCTTATGATTACTGTGACTGATGGTTTCAGAGTAAATTTTGCAATACAGAATATATAATATGATATATTCCATTATGCTGTTTCAAGATTTTACCAGTATAGAATTTTCTAGTAAATTATTTATATAAATGTTAGTGTGTATTCCTGATTCTATGTTATGAATTCTTTTTTTGTTTGTTTGTTTGTTTTTGTTTTTCAAGACAGTTTCTCTGTAGCTTTGGAACCTGTCCTGGAACTCACTCTGTAGACTATGTTGGCCTTGAATTCACAGAAATCCACTTGCCTCTGCCTCCCAAGTGCAGGATTATAGGTGTGCGCCGCCACGGCCTGGCTCTATGTTATGAATTCTAATTTGTCTTTTTATAGAGTCTAACGCAGCACAGTGACCAGATTTTAAAATAAGTATTTGTGTTTATGTGCACGCATGTTGTTTGCCTGTATACTTGCTTGTGTGTGCGCATGTGTGTGTATTTATGTGTGTATCATTGTGTGCCCATGAGTGTGGAAGCCAGTGGCTGACATTGGGTGTTTTCCTCAATCACAAGCAAACCTTATTGTTTGAGACAGTCTCAAACAACCCATCCTTTGGGACAATAATCACATTCCAAGTGGGGTCCAAACAAAATTAAATGAAATGTGAAGGTGCTTTTTAGAAGAGCCTTTCTAAAACATTTTCTTCTTGTGATAACTTTTTGCCTGAGAAATGTTTATGTGACCCCAAACATAGCAGTATATAAGATGGGTATACAAATTAAATCTTTCCTGATGATAAATTATAAAAACTCATTGGAAAAATTCTTTGTTGTATGTCTAATTTTATTACTTCCTGAAAACAAGAATGCATTTGTATACTGGATGTACTTGCTCATCTATGACACTATAGCCAAAGACACAATTTGATAGGAATAATGGTAGGAAAACATCAAATTATTTTGTTTCCTCTAATTGAACCATTACATTTTTTAATCAGAGCAGAAAACTTTGAGTGTACACTGAAAATGCTGTAATTCATAATACAGAATACCCTAGAATATTTGTTTGTTGGCATTTCATGGTGAGATGGCCCACACAGTATAAGCTACATGTTTTGTGTGCATAGCCAAGGCTGTAGCCACAGGATGCAACATGCCAAGGTCATTGTCAGTCACAGGAGGCAACATGCCAGATCACTGTCAGGATCACCTTGTACTTGTTACACCTTTGGGTTTAAATTAACTTTGGACTGTTGTACGTTCAGTCGCTACATTTTTTTAATTGTTTATTTTTGTGACCCCCCCATATTCATTTATGAGGCCCAGACACCAGTGACCAACATTTAAGAACTTAGTATAGCTTCTGATGGGCCCCTTGGAGGGATGGGAGACAACTGCCAGTCAAATGAATCCCAAATCGCGCACTCACATTTGCCTGATTGTGTGCACGCGTGTTCGTGGGGGGACACAAATGTGCGTGTGTGCAGTATCTTTCATAAGTGAAAAATGGGCTTTTGGATTGACGGCTCTTCGGTGCTCCAGGTAACAGACACTTTCCGCGCTGATGTGCATTCTATGCACTTTGACCTTTCTCCTCTGTGCTACGCAGCTGCCTCTTGGTGGGACAAGTAGCAGAAGGAAGAGCAACCACCGGCCACATGACTGGACTCTTGAAGAGACGAACATTTGCTGTCAAATCAGTGACGCTTTTGGCCTGCTTGTTTCCTGTTTCAAATCCTCCTGCTCCTATCCTATTTCAGGAACTGATGTTCTCCTCAGGGACACCTCCTGTCTCCAACATCCTGAAATATCTGGTTTCTGCCCAAGTGCTCTGGGGTTGCTGTCTTTGGGCTGTGGTGCTGCCCCTGCTTTCTGACCAGGGCTGACCTGGCTCACACTTGCAGTCTATTCATATGTTTGGCCAGAATCTCCACTCCATAAAAGACATCCCCACTGATCTAAAAGCACATGTCCCTCTGCAGATAATCATTCTCTTCAAACATCTACCTTCTCTTATTTGCTCTCATCTTCTGTCTTTGTAGGCATTAGCCTTGTGGGGATTCGAATATTCAAAGACAAAAATATGCTCTCTAGTGTTATGAAAGTTTAGAATTAAATGTTTTTCCTCCATATGTTTACTTTAAATAACACATGAAGAAATTATTCTTATTTAATAAATATTTCTTGAAGTATTATTAGTACAGTGACAACTTTGCTATTTTTAAACCTTACGATAAATTTTCTAGAAAAGTAAGTCCATAGTAGTGATTATTTATAAGACTATACTTATATGAATGATATTGCTATCAATTGAATATTATAACATGAATATTATAACACAGCACCAAGAACAATATAGTCTAGTTAGTAACATAGTATAGTGGCAGACCCACAAGTCAATCAGACTCTGGGCTTGAATCCCAGCTGAGCGTGGCCATAGAAACAATGCTTCCAGGTTACCACGAGAGCAGATATAATTAACATAAAACAGCTGCTGTCAGAGTTGTCCCCAACTAGGCACTTAGCTATCTGACCTTCAGAGGTAGGTCAAACTGGGTCACTGCAGACTTAGGAAGTCTTTATTGTTTTTTTGTTTAGCTATTTACCTTGGGATGTTCTTAGTACCAGGAATTGAACTCAGGGTCATGTATGTGCTAGGCACACACTCTACCACTAAGTGATATATACCTGAGCCCTACAGAGTCATTAAATGGGGGAAGGGGGCAGAAAAAAATAGAAAGGAAAGGAAGGAAACTAGGATACCATCATTATGCCTGACTGTATCCATGGCAACAGTCAGAACAGAGGTGCCTCTAGGAGACTAGAGGATGAGTTCAGAGTCCCTAAGGCTCTACCAAGGAGGTTGCCACAAGGGGAGGGTGACTAGGTCCAGTCCGTATGAGTCTTCATGAATTAAGAATTTAAAAAAGTGAGATTAAAGGATTTTGGCATGAGAACAACTGAATCAATGGGAAAGACAGATGCTTATGAAACAACAAAAAGAAAAGGAAAGAAATATGCATCCTGGGCACTGTACTCAGTAAGAGGCCAACGTATGATTTATGACTTCAGTCTAAAGTAATCTAATACAAGAAGTATAGGAGGTTGTGGAGATGTCTCGGTGGGCCAAGCACTTGCCACACAAGCCTTAGGACCCGAGTTTAGAATCCTTGAACACAGCAGCACACATCTGTCATCCCAGTGCTCCTATGGTAAGATGGGATGCAGCTAACAGGAAAATCCCTCAAAGCCTGCAGGGCAGCCAGCTTGGCACACATGACACAGCACACATGTAGAGGTCGAAGGACAAGCACGGGTGTCAGTCCTCATTGTCCACCATGTTTCAGACAGCATCTCTTGTTGCTTACCACTATGTACGCCGGGCTTGTTAGCAGTACACCTGAGCCAGTACCTAACTCACCCTATCCCATAATATCTTACAAGAGACTGTGTCTTAGACATGTTGGAAGGTCGGACTGGCCCCCAAGGTTGTCTTATGATCACCGCATCTGCACTGTAATACACACATACATATATCTACATACAAGATTTTAGAAAGAAGAAGTATGTACAGAGTTATTAGTGAAGACAAGTTACAGGTAAGAAGGGGTGATCAGAAGAGGAGATGTAAACTAATTCACAAACACAGTCAGTAATGGCACGGGAAGGCTGTCCATAATTCAGATTCAAACAATTGCTGCAGCTGGCTGCATTGGGTATGACGTTCAGGCATGTCAAGCTGTGGTGGCCACAAAGCACTCTGCCACTTTCCTTAGATTTAATTCCCTCCTGTGGAAGCACAGACTGGGACGTTCTATAAGGTCTCCTCCAACTTTGTTGGGTCACATGGCTCCAGCGGTGGGTCTGTGGCTCATTTTACATTATAACCTTAGAAGTGAATGATGTGATGATCTCTGGCATTTCCCAGCATCTCCTGCAGTTAGATGCCATCCGTAAGTGCCGCTGTGGTGACAGCCTTTCTCCCTGAAAATTTCCCCTCTCAGGGAAAGTAAGACCCCCCAGAAAGGAAGGCTGGAAGGCTGGGCCAGTCCGTCAGCTTTCCCTTCCAGCTGGGCCAGCTGAGTTCTGCCCTTGTAAGGGTGGCTATACTCCTGAAGGCGGTATCTGAAGGGTGCAGGAGAGCCCAGCCAGAGTAGGGCAGGCGTGCCTGCAGGACTGGGGAGTGTTGGTTCAAAGGCACATTTAAGAAGAGTTATGTGAACACGTGCCCACAGCACATCCCTGTTTTCCTCTCACACTGTTAGTGTTTGTTAGAGCAAAGTCTCCGTTTCCTCTCCTGTATTTAATCTGATGCACAGTTGGTCGAAATGTTTTCAAAACCAAGCCAGAGCTGATAAATAGTCCTGGCTTAATGTTAATAGAGGAAAGGGTTGAGATTGAACTCAAGCGTGGGTTTAAGTAAATAATTACACAAAGGCTATGGTTTTTATAAAGAAAAAAATTGTAGGGAAGTGTTTTCGTGCTTTTATTTCAACAGTATGATAAATGGAGCCATGCGTGGCTGAAAATAATATAATTTCCATCTCAGAAGGAAGCATGAGTGCTCATTTCAATCCACTAAATGTTAAAGCCAACGCTGTACTAAGCACTGTGGTTGCAAAACCCACTAAAACGCGGACTTTGTTTTTCAGCAGCTCCTAACACGTTAAGAGACAGAGGCAACCCACATCCCCACTTGGCCTCCTTTGCACCAGCATCTATTCACCATGTGTCCTGCAGGGGTCAACTCATTCACCATATGCCCTGCAGGGGTCAACTCAAGTAGGCTGCTATTGTTGGTGACTTCCAACTGGGTTCTGCCAGTGGGGGAAGCTCTGGCAAGAGATTAGAGGGAGGGAGGAGCCAGAGGTTTAAGTCCCACCCCATCAACCCACCTGGGGTTGCTACAGTTTAGTTTGCTCATGGTTTCTTCTTTACTCAGACCATCAGAGTTCAAGCTCCCCCGGCTCTGATAATGACACCGTCTTTCCAGCCTAGGATGGTAGTGGTCTGTTTTCTTTTATTACCTCAGCAAGTAATTCTTGACTTAGTACAATATTTTTAAACTAAGTAGCTTGGCTTCTGGTCCTTGATTAAATTCTTACTTATCTATTTGATCAACGCTTCTCCAGCAGTTTGAGCAGTTAAGAAGTTGGCTTGACAACTGTGGCTAGGCACACAGAGAAGCATGAATTTAGCTGGGGAGTTTGGACAAGATTTCTCACAGGAAGTATGCCTTCCATGGAAGAGCCATGGGGGATGTGGAGAAAGGAACACAGTCTGGGCACAGGTAAAGGGTCTACAGTGAGGTGGCAGAGGGAGGCTCCATTGTGGGCATTAGAAAGATCTAGTTTAAGAACAGTGGAAAGTGCTCTGACCGTAGCTGTGACCATGGTCATGTTTCTAAGGCATGGCAAGCTGTGCTATAGGATGAAACCTAAGATGAAAGCGATCCTGGCACATGTTTGTTCTGTGACTGCTATAGCTGAGCTGTATGTGACAAGGCCACAGCAAACTTGGCATCATCAGAGATGTAGAGATGAGGAGCTAATTTGATAATACATGTCACTGAGGCCTAGGAGTGAGGTTAGGGGCAGAGCAACTTAAATTGTTCGAGATGTTGTCATGCATTCCCAACATGCTAGACCTGTTGGCTAAGTCCATTAACATCATGGTGGGAAGTAGACAGGTATGGTGCTGGAGCAGTAGCTGAGAGCTTTACATCCTGACCCATAAGCAGCTGGACCTGGCATGGACTTTTGAAAACTCAAGTTTACTCCAGGCACACACTTCCTCCAACAAAGACATACCTAATCTAACAAGGCCACACCTCTTAATCATTCTGAACAGTTCATCAACTTTGGACTAAGTGTGCAAATATATGAGCATATGGGGGCATTCTCATTCAAATCATCATAGTTTGAGTGCTGAATATGAGGGCATTATGTGAACACATAGCTGGAGAGTATGAGAGGCCCTTGATATGCAAGTATGATATTCCATGGAGGTCTTGGATAGATATCTTTATTTACTACATGGATACACACACACACACACACACACAGAGAGAGAGAGAGAGAGAGAGAGAGAGAGAGAGAGAGAGAGAGAGAGAGAGAGAGAGAGAGAGAGATAGGTCAAGTCTCAGGAATGGGCACCATGACCATAAGGAAGAGGTAAGGACCCCACAAAGGCCTGAACTCTACAGAACATACCTGATGGGCATTAGAAGTAAGCAGATGAGCTGGATAGGGACAGAGGGGGAAAGTCAGCAAGAAGCAATTAGGATGTTTGGGGAGAGGAGTTTTGAGGAACAGAAGATACTTTGAGTGTCTCAAGGCACAGTCATCAAGTGAGGTCCTGGCTATCTCCTGGGAAGACACTGAGGAGTTTCATCAGACTATCTGGTTCTATTTCCTCATTACATGGTGGAAATGTATCCTAGAGTGATAGGCTGAAACACCTGTAGGCTCAGAATTGGTTCCTATTGCATCTGGACCCAGGCTCTGGTTTGGTGGTCAGTCTGCGCCATCAACCAATGGCTTCCACCCTTGTAAGAACCAGAGATACCTAGGAAGGTCCCTCTCCTTCACCCTGCCACACTTCATGCTTGCTCACACTAACTTAGCCTAAGAGAACCCAGTTCTTAGAAGACATGGTTTCTCATCGGAGGCATCCAAATAAACACAAAATGTGTTTTCTACAGAGACATCCTGTGCCTCAAAAGGTTTTACACCAAGGGCAAGAGTTAGCCTGTAGTCTTGTGTTCTAGTTTATACACTGTAGTTGTTTTCTTCTTGGGAAACAAGTATCTAGCTTGAGAGCTAATGGTAATTATTTTAACTGTAAATTCTCTTGATGGAAGCCTGTGTGGAAGTAAGCAAATACTGGTTTTATATAAAGAAAATGTCTTTGCAAGAACGATCAGGATGGTACATGTGAGTTTTGTTACACTGGATTGACAGAATTTCCTCCCTACCTTCTGTTTTAAAAGATACAAGTAAGTATAACACTTTATTTCCCACCACTTACAATGTATACAGATACTTTCTCTTAAGTTCTGTGTGTAACTTATTAGTGAGGTATCCAGGGATGAAGGCACTAGAGTCAAGCAAATGATAAATTCTGCTTGCATTCTCCAATCCGTGTGATGCTGGAGCAATGATTACAGTCTCTGGGGTAGGACAACAGAGCTACTACAGAATGTGTAACTCTCACTACATTGAAGAAAGTATAAGATTACTTGCTTTGTCTCTGCAATGACTTGATGAAGCTACCATTTTTAACACTATTTGCTTTTCTCCATATAATGAAATACCTGCGGTAGCTACTTTATTAAAAAATGAAGTCTATTTAGCTCCTGGTTTGGGAAGAGGGAAGTTCCCATAGCTTAGCACAGGCTCTGGCAAAGGTACAGAATGGGTATTGAGGAAAGTATGAGCAAATGGTGTGGTAAAGCAGAAAGCAGAGAGAAGCTGGGTAGGACCGGCCTTTGGCTCTTATAGCAACCCTTTCCAGAGAGGTAACCTAGAGTCTCAAGAGAAATACCTTTAATCTCTTCAAGGGCATAACTCTATGACCGAAGGGCCTCCCACCAGCTCCTCCTCTCAAAGGTTTTTCCATCTCTCACAGTGCCATGCTGGAGACACTCTCCCATTGCATGGACCCCAGGGAACAAAACATGCAACATAGCAAACTCTTCAATCCCTCTTGCAAAGTGGAACTCAAATTCAGCAGGCATTCCGTAATTTGCCCAATATCCTCACAGGTGGCTAAGTCGGGAGGGAGACTCAGTTCTGCCTGAGTAAAAGGCCACACTGCCAGCCTGGGTGAGACAGTCTCTGGGAGTTTCATGGACACCCGGATAAAATGGGTTCTTACACCAACTGAAAGAGTATTCTACAGGAAATATTCCCATTGCTGAGTACAGGGTCCCAGTTATAATGGTGGGGAGCTGGGGGAAGGTTGAATACTAACCTTCTTTAGAATCACTACGGTGAAGAATATGCCCTGTAGTGAAGGCACAAAAGGGGCAGACCATTTCTATCTGATCAAGAGAATGGAGTCTCTGGCCTGGGTGGAGATGGAACATTCCAGTCAGGCAGGTCAGTCATCTGGTCAAGTGGCTATCAGGTTAAAGAGATGGGGGAATAATTATCCCTTCTTTAATGTGATGATGCACTTTTCCTTTCCAGAATTCCTGGCCCCTGTGTAGCTGCTATGAGGCAACCATGAGGTGTTCTTAGGACTGCTGGCCTTTCTGAGCCTGACTAAGTATGCTTTGTTTGGTACTTGGTGGTGGTGGTGGCGGTGGTCTGGATGGAGGTGGGGGGGCTGCCTCTTGCTCTGAGGCTATTTGCACTTCCTCCTCCATGTGCCCCCTCACAAGCAGCCTGGCTTTTGCTCTTCCCTTTCTCCATCTTCCTCCTCTGGCCAGCTGCTGAGATTTACAGCTTATCACCCTGAGGGGTTTCTTTCAATCTCTAACAAAATCATTCCCAAGGTTCCTTTTTAGTTCATTCTTAAATTCTTTTATTAATGAGACTAAAAGCCTCTGTGGTGTGGGGACCCTGACTTCCCAAGTTAACAGGTGGTAACTCTATGGTGGGACTCTCCAAAATTTCTGGTGATAAATCAGAATCCAAACCTCACAGTAAGATTTTATTATGTTGTTCATATCATATTTGCATAGTCAAAGAACGTGTGTGTGTGTGTGTGTGTGTGTGTGTGTGTGTGTGTACACAGTTTTGTTGTTGTTGTTTTGCAGAGCTAGTGATCAGACCCAGGGGGATTGCAAGCATTAGGCAAGTAGTCTACTATTGAGCTACACCCTGGATCTTTTTTTTTTTCAGCGATATCTCACTATGCAGTTTAGATCTGCTTTGAACTCACTATAGAGCACAGGCAAGCCTCAGTCCTCCTGCTTCAGCCTCTCTAGTAGTAGGATTGGAGGCATGTGCCACTATGTTGGACTTAATCCAAAGGTTTCAACAGTAAATTAGTAAACAATATTGGCATATACTTATGGGGTACAAAGGTGTGATTTTATGAACAAGGTACAAATGATGAACTAAAACTAATAAATTCATCATCTCAAATAATTACCCATTTTTGTGATGAGAACACCTTATATTTGCTGTCTTGGGAACTCTACAGTGCAATCAATACATTATGGCTAACTAAGCCTGGTCTCATGCTGTGTACCATCTATGAAAGAAGAGAAGTGCATCTTCCTATCTACTGAGCTTCACATCACCTCTCTGCCCTCACCTCTCACTCCTCAGAACCCACACTTGACTCTGCTGCTGAGAGCTGGGTTGCTTTAGATCCCACACATCAGTGAGCTCTCCCGGCTGTCTTTCTGACAGCACATTTCATCTGACACGTTTCCCAACTCTGTTCATGTTGTTGTAAATGACTATTTCTTCAAGGTTGAATACTAAAGTTGCAGTGTGTGTGTGTGTGTGTGTGTGTGTGTTGTACACATTATCTAGTCATCCACCAATTAACAGGTTGGTTCCTTGACTTGGCTATTATGGATAGTACTGAAATGAACATGGTCTCTCAACATACTGCTTTCATTTAAGTCAATGCACAGAAGTGAGATTTCCGAATCATATAGTAGCTCTATTTTAAACTTTGGGTTTAAAAAAAAATAATGATTGTACTAATTTACATTCACACAGGCAAAAAGAAAACAGTATGGAGGTTCCTCAGGATATTAAACGTCGAAATGCCTTATGACCCACTAATCCTCCTGAATGTATACCCGAGGGAGAAGAAAGCGCCGGCTCACAGTGGGTGCCCGATGTTACGTGCATCGCCGTTGACAGTCAAGAGGCTGAGTTAGTCCAAGTGCAAGTCTCTCTGTCTCTGTCTCTCTCTCACACACACAAACACATTTGACATTCTTTAAAGGAGATCCTGCCGTTTGCCACAGCGTGTGTGGTGACAGAGGGCACTATACGAAAGTGAAATAAGCCAGACATACAAAGAAAAATACTGCGTGGTCTCACTTACATGGGTGGGGAGGGAAATGTTTAGGAGAAAGGATCAAAAATAGAAGATATGCAGGCTAGAGGTATAGCGCAATGACAGAGTGCTCGCCTCGTATGCACAAGCGTGAAAAATAGAAGATATGCAGGGTAGAGGTACAGCGCAATGACAGAGTGCTCGCCTCACATGCACAAGCATGAAGCCCTAGCCTCCACTTAGCACTGAAGGAAGACAAGATTCATTTTGGGGGATGTTAGTCTCACTAAATAAACATTTTAAAAACAGACTCAGAAGGATGCTCAAGGATCAGATAATTAATTAGTGTTTGAGAGAAAAACAGCAGGACAGACAAGCTGGAGTTCTGTGGCTTCCAGAGGAGTTGGGGGGGGGTGGAGAAAAGGGAGACGGAAAATCATGTCTTCTCCAGTCAAGGTTCAAGAAAGCCAGCGTGTTCTGCAGTAGGGGGCTGCAACGGCAGAGGGGGATGGAGAGAGGGTGAGATTGTTCAGAGCGTCCCAAGAATAGAATGGGCTAGGGACATGAAGGCACAATCCCCCCTTCCCCAAAGTGTCTCCAGCTTTGTCCACGTCTGCATGCTCTGGTTGTTTAGATGAAACCCATATGAGGAAAGGCTTCTAGTCCTTTGTCTGGAGAGTGGCCTGAATAGGCGCCATAGTGGAGAAAGTCTTCCAGGCTTTCTCTGCCAACTGGATTTTTAAAAAATGGTTAATCCTGATGTTTTCCGGTTTTTGTTTTTAGTCTACTCTCTTAACAATTCAACATACTACATGAAGACTAGTATGCAAATTTGTTTTAAGGATCACTGCTAGGGAAGTAGCTTTTAGCTGCTCTTCCTACAAACAAAAAAGTGTCTCTGAGATGACATGTGGGTCAGGGCTATTTCACTAGGCTTTTAACATTTCACCAGTTATATGTACGTCACTTGCAAACTTCAAATATACAGAATAAGATTTATTTTTAGATAATCTAGCCTCCCACCCAGTGATGTACAATTTCCCTTTTCTCCATTTTTTTATTACTAGGCATTAAACCCAGTTCTCCTACACAGAACTCAAGAACTGCATCGGCTTCACCCCCAACTCCTCCACAATCACTTTTTAAAACAAACCCTTTAAAAGCCACTGTTTTGTTGTTGTTTTCAAAAAGTGTTGCTGCATCATTTGCAAGTGATATTAAGGATGAGCTGGGACTAGGTTTTGCTCATTTGACCTGACTTCTGAAACAGAACCACGCCTTGTGAAAGCAGGGGGTCCCGGTGCAGCTGGGAGCCACTGCCTTGTCCCAGATAGAGGCAAACGTAGTGCATGCGTCCACCCGTGTTCCAGGCCTTGGGCCCACACGCTGTCACTGGCCACAGTAGCCCGGTCACACAGTTCAGGCCTTCAAAACTCTCTCCCTAGCAGCTCCTTTCTATTCTGAAGTCTCCCAGTGGAGCACAAATTAGTCCCCTCTCTTGGACTCCCACTGCGCAGCCTTGGTACATCACAGAACACTGGCTGAGAAAATGGCTCTTTAGCCTCTGCAAATCACTCTCCTACCTGCTCTGCTGACTAGGCCTGTGCCATTATTTATTATGGAACCAGCACTAGCTGTTGAGGGTCAATTACTCCATTGACCGGGCATTACAATAATTCCCGGTAATTAAAAGAGGTACTTATGTGAATCTGGATGCGTATTGAAAGAAACATTAGTCCTTTTGTCAGCTTGGCAAGTCCATTGTTCTGAGCCAGGCCCAACCAATTAACATCTTTTGCCAATCCCTGTCAGCAGGGGCTTGAAAAGAGGAGAGAAAGGGGGGCCGGTCAGATCCTAATTTAGATACAATTGTGTCAGGGTGGATGGGAGGGGGAGCTCTGAAGAAGAGACTGCAGTTTAATGAGGCAAACAGCTTGGGTCCCAGTGACCCTGCAGGGGTAATTTTAAAAGGCCCTTCTGTGTTCCCTTGCCAAATAGCAGAGGACCATCACAGAAGCCCTTCCTTAAAGAAAACTAAGAGAAGGATAATCATCCATTTAATCTACTCATTAAACAAACCTCTCAGGCGGACGTAACGGGAATTAGCACTTCTCTGAAAAGGCAGCCTTGACAGGCAGCAGACAGCTCAGATCATTTGGAAGGTCACAGTTTTTTATTATATGAGCCCAGTTGTTATTAATGTATTCATATTCGAAGAAACTGAGCAGAGACCACTTCCATTCAATCTGGTGAGCAAAACAGTATGTTTTCCTAAGTGGAAAACAAAAACATAAATGCTAATCCGGTCCTAGGAGAGATCAAAGCAAGCTAAATATAGAGGCACCTTTTGTTCCCTGTTTTTTTGTTTTTAAATACAGAAATGACAAAGAAGGAGGAGGAGGAGGAGGAGGAGGAGGAGGAGGAGGAGGAGAAGGAGGAGAAGAAGGAGTAGGAGGAGGAAGAGGAGAAGGAGAAGGAAGAGGAGGAGGAGGAGGAGAAGGAGAAGGAGGAGGAGGAGAAGGAGAAGGAGAAGAAGGAGAAGGAGGAGGAGGAGGACGAGGACGAGGACGAGGAGAAGGAGAAGGAGGACGAGGAGGAGGAGAAGGAGAAGGAGGAGAAGAAGGAGGAGAAGGAGGAGGAGGAGGAGAAGGAGGACGAGGAGGAGGAGAAGGAGAAGGAGGAGGAGGAGGACGAGGACGAGGAGAAGGAGAAGGAGGACGAGGAGGACGAGGACAGGGAGAAGGAGAAGGAGGAGGACGAGGACGAGGACGAGGACAAGGAGAAGGAGGACGAGGAGGAGGAGGAGGAGGAGGAGGAGGAGGAGGAGGAGAAGACCATTGACTTTATCGTCTTCCTTTCTGCTCCCCGCCTGACAGTGACCAGGTTCACACATGCGGCTAAAGACAGATGGAAACAGCTCGGTTCAAAAAGGCCACAGTTCTACATGGAACCTTCTGAAACCATATGCATGTGCTCCTGGGCCATTTGATTGAAAGAGTCACATCATCCTGGACTCAACATCCCAAGTGGCTGTGTGGTGTGTGTGTGTGTGTGTGTGTGTGTGTGTGTGTGTGTGTGTGTGTGTGTGTGTGTGTGTAGGTCTGTGACTTTCAGGGGCCCAGAATCTTTCCTTCATTCACACATGAAACAGCACAAGCACTCAGCTTTCTCATAAATCTCCCAACCTGACCTACAGACAAACGATTCATCTCTTTATATGTACTTAGTCACTTCTAGGTACAGTGAATGGTCTTGTTGAGATGGAGAGCATAATGAGGTCTGAAGATGTAGGAAACCCCCTAACTAGGCAGCCTGAAACTTGAGACTGGAGGAGGCTTCCCATATGACTGTTTTCCACTGGAAACCAGCAAAAAGGTCAGACTACCCAACTTGTCACAAGACATGCAGAAAGGGACATTTAGAAAGAAATCTACATGAAAACAGACACTGTACATCAAGGTTTGTAGCAACATGATTTAAAAAACCAAAAGGGAAAACCCACAGATGTCCATCAACAAAGAATGAACAAAGATGGGATTTATGCGTATAGGGGGAAGTTACTTAGCCTGAAGGGGAAATGAAGTTCTGAATGTGCTAGGATGAACCTGGAGAGCACAAAGCTCCTGGAAATAAGCCAGGCACTAGGGACACACTGTGTGACTCTGCTCATATGTGTCTTCTAGATTCGCTAAATCTGCAAAGACAGTAAATATGTGGCAGTGATGGTTATAGCAGGTGATGAATGCATGCAGTCGCAATGAACTGAACAATTACAAATGGCTAAGAACTTTCAAATTAGTATAAAATACGACATGGATAAACTCTATCCTAATTATTTTGCTAATTATATTTTGTGGATAACTCATGCCATTAAGCCTCTGAAGCTATTATGTGAAATAATTTAATTGTTATTGTTACAGTAACATGACTTGTAAAAAATATTTAACATGTTATTTATAAGAGATAATTGTAAGAAAATCATTCAGTTACTGAATGGTACAACTTTTATACGTAGCTAGGGTGTATCTTGTTTAAATAAATAGGTAGTGTGTGTATATTACTAGTAAATAAGAATCTTCAGGGCTTGAGGTTTGTACCATGAAATCCAAACATGAAAAAACAAAAGGTGATCAGAGGCATTACAGTCACGGGGCAGCCTCTTGCTCCATTGCGGTGCATCCAATAAATTATCCAACAGGAGAAAACAACAACAACAACAACAAAAACCCAACCCTTAAAACATCATGATTCAAGCGTGATTCAATTAAAGTCACATAACCAAATTTTTCAGACTTAACACTATTCACTCTGATTTCCATCCAAATAATATTTTCTGCTTTCTAGGCTTGTTACATAAAATCTAAGGCTCTGGGAGCATACTTATTTAACAGCGCAGGGTCCCCACTGTCCCCAAGAGGAAACTCAAGTGCGGCACACGAGTCTCCCCTCTGAGGTCACTCCTTTTGAAGACGGTGCAGTTGGTATTTAAGTGTTTGTCTGTTTGCAGCTTGCTGCTGGAACAGTAAGGCATGTCAACTTTGACTCAGCTCCCTTGAGGCCTGAAGTCACTCATGGTCCAGCACTGTAGCAGCCATGGGGTGTCTGGAATTTGTCAAGTGCACTGAGCCTTACAACAGAAGGCCGTGGAATGCCGCTACAGGACACCTAGGAGGACTCAGGCCTCAAGGACACCCTTGTGTAGTCCAGGGAGGGAGGACAAGCCCGCTCCAGTACAGAACAAACTGAAAAGATGAAAGTTAGGAAGAGCGAATGGACTAACTGGAGACTAAAGTCCTGCACAATCCCAGGCAGACTGGAGTACTCAGTTGGTGAAACTGTGTTTGGCACACCCAAGTCCCTGTGACCATAAGCCACAGGTGTCCCCGTAAGAGCTGCCCACTCTGTGATTCACAGTGACAGCTGATTTAGAGAAAACACTGTCTTAGAAGTCTGCTGTAACCAATACAGGAGCAACATAGTGCGTCTCAACAAACACACTTGCCCTGAGAAGACCACAGAGCAAGTGCTGGAATGCTAACTGTAAGAGAGACCTCTATGGGGCCTTAGCTATTTCAATTTCCATCATCGAGAGAGGATCTATACACTGTTCATCTCTGCATTTTTATACCCAAAAAGAAAAATGTGTTGAGTGCCCAAAACTTCGGCTAATTAAAAAACAATGCAATAGGCAGTTCTAGAAAAGGCTCCTAGACCCTACTTCTGTAGCCTGAAGGGCAGAGAATGGGTACAGGGCTTCACCCTCCAGCACCTACTTACCCTGTTCTCCCAAATTAAAAAAAAAATCTTATTTTTATATAGTGCAAGATCTGCTTTCTTTATTTTAGATGACCGTTTAGAAAATGGAGATCCTCATGCAAGTGCACACCCTATCCAAGCCTCTTTCTCATTCTCTATTCCACTCTGCTTATTCTGAACTGTAGCATGATACTGACAGCTAAAAGCACAGGGGTCCAGCCTCATGGAAGACATAAAATTAAGATTTAAGAAAAAAGTAGGAGGTTTGGGTGTAAGAAGCATGAAGAAATTCTGTAATGGCAAAACAGAGAAAAGAATTTCCAAACAGACTTATTAACTGCTTAAGGTTTTAATTGTTTCTTTTCAGGAAATGCCATTGTTGTTTTAAAGTTCAGAGGCTAAAAGGCCCCTTAAAGATCAGTAAGGCCCACTGTAGATACTCATGGGATGGTTGTTAAGTGGCTAGCTAAGTCAATAAAGTTTGAGGAAAGTTAGTGAAGGGGGAACAGGAACTCTGCCACCCAGAAACCCAGTGATGTGTCTACATGACAGAACATCGCTCGGCCACAAACAAAGAATAAAATCTTATCATTTGTGATAACACAGCCATCATGTTAAGTGAAATAAGCCAGACACAGAAAGACAAAGACTGCATGAGCTCACTCACACGCTGTCCTGGTTACTTACATGTCAACTTGACACAGGCTAGTTATCTGGGAAAGGAACCTCAACTGAGAAAATGCTTCTCCATCAGATTGCAGCAGGCAAGCCCATAGGGCATTTTTTAAATTAGTGATTGATGGGGGAGGGCTCAGCCCATTGTGGGTGGTACCACCCCTTCATGGAGGTCCTAGGTTCTATAATAAAGCAGGTTGAGCAAGCCACAGAGAGCAAGTCAATAAGCAGCTCCCCTCCATGGCCTTTACATCTGCTCTTGCCTCCAGGTTCCTGCCTTGCTTGAGTTCCTGCCCTGATTTCCCTTCGTGGTGTTTTGTGATGGAGATATGTGAGCCAAAAACCTGCTTTCCTCCCTAAGTTACTTTGGTCCTGGTGTTTTTCACAGTAATAGAAAGCAAACTGGGACACATGAAGTTGATCTCACTGAAGATATGGGCAGAATGGTGGTGACCAGAGGCTGGAGAGAGTAAGGAGGGAGCCACGCTGCTCCGAAGGTACATTGCAGTTAGTCAGGAAGGTTTCTGGTGTTTCCTTGCACAGGACAGTAACTAAAGTTAACACAAAAAGCGAACTTCAAAAGAGCTACAGATTCTGGTGTTCTCATGTTCAAAGTGAAGACTATGAGTGCTTCATTGAAACATGACATTATATCCCTCAAACATGTACACTTATGTATAGATGCTAGTGCCTCAAACATGCGGCAAGGGCACTACCATCGAGACACCCTCAGCCCAAGAAAAAGGAATCTTGGAAGAACCAGTGGTCAGGAGGCTGTGATGGGGGATGTTCTTCTGTATATATTTTTCTCTTATTGGTTGATGAATAAAACACTGTTCGACCCATAGGCAGGACTAGGAGACAAGGAGAATTCTGGGAAAGGCATGCAGAGAGGTGCTGGAGAGAGACACCATGTAGCCAACGAAGGAGTAAGAGGTCTGGACCCTTCTCCGGTAAGACAAAAGAACGTGGAAATACTTAGATTTACAGAAATGGGTTAATAATTAAGACAGAGCTGGCCTGTAAGAAACTCAGGCTATCAGCCAACAGTTTTATAATATAGCGTCTGTGTGCGTACTTTGGGCTGAGAAGGGCAGTGGGACCTGGCGGGACAAGAGAATCCAGCAACAAGGCTGAGGAAAAGCTGTATTTGGAGCTTGTAGTACTGAAGGTAAGGTTAGCGTATTCTGTGTGCGGTAGACAACACGGGCTGATGTTAGGAAAGCCGCCTCAGAGAGCTGGGATAAGCATATCATGTTAATGGTTTGCTAGATGTTGAAAATGAAATAATGGAATGTTCTCATCGTTCTTGGGGACTTAAGAGTGATGAGGAACAGATGGGGGAACTCTAGATTATGATGGAATATGATCTGGATGGAGCAGACAATGCCCTGTGACAGTGACCACTAATTATAGGAGAGAGTGGAGGGCAGAGGAGGTGTAAGGCAACACTACACTTAAACCTTGACATTTGAATCAGGACTTCACCCGCGAGCAATTTACCCAGCCCCGTGGGAAGGAAGCATTTGAGGCAGAAAACGGCACATGTTAGGCTTGGAGAGGGCAGACTAACACAGCATACTGGGGAGGACTAACGTTCCTCCCTCCGGGTGGCCGAGAGTGCAGGCAGGTGAGTGGCACCCATGAGGCTGTAGACATCCCTTCCTTCCCTCCAGGACCCAGGAGGTAAAGGGTCTTGCATGTCGCCTTCAAAATCTGGGTGTCATTCTGGAAGAAAATGGAGGGGGGCAAAGGCTTAAGAAGCCTGACAGCAGTGGCTCTCACTCTTACAGGACAGTGGACAGAGGGACCTTGCGAAGATGTGTCGCTTGCCGAACTCCACATCCTAGGCTACTGACTCCAGAGGTCTGAGGAAGAATTCACAAAATGTTTTCTGTTGTTTGCTTTTGAGATTGCATTTTAGTTGCCACATTTGTCCCTTTCCTTTCCTCCAAATGCCCCCACTCACCCCTCCCCACTTTCCCTCAAATTCATCGATTGTTACTGCATTCGTACATGAGTTTGTATACACATAAACACATACAACCTGCTGAGTCTATATAATGTTACTTGTATGTATGTTTTCAAGGTTAGCCGTTTAGCACCCAACAACCAATCAGTGTGCTCCTCCCTGGGGAGGGCCGCCTCTCCTGCTCCCAGCCTTGCTCAGTGTCCTTTGTGTAGGGTTGAGGCCTTGCGGGCTTCTTTCTGTCTGCCTTGGCATGTTTGCTGGCATCCTCCTTGTTCAGCTCACGTCCAGGCAGTCATGTTGGTGAGACCTTATGGATGCAGCTCCTACACTTACTGGGAGACACAGTCTCACAGCAAACTCCCTGGGCCTCTGGCTCTTACAGTCTTTCTGTATTCTCTTCCGCCATGTTCCCTGAGCTGTAGGTATCACACAATGTTTTAAAAATATTCTTTAGATGATTCTCACTTACTTCTTTTAAATCCATTTTATTCCTATAATTATAAAACCAAAGGTTCATATTAATAGGAGATATGCCCCCAAGATACCTAGTGGATGTTTGCAATGCAGAGTATCAAACCCACCCACACAGGCATCCTGTGACTTCCTCCTGCATGCCCTGCAGAGTTGCCATGCAGAAGCAGGGTTAATTTATCCTTCCATGTGTTTTGTCTTGTGACCTCATTTTTGTCACTATTCTTGTGCTTCCAGGCCTTTACTAAACAAAATAAAGGTGACTTGATCACTACAATACTATCCTGGAGCCAACTCTGATGTCACTCACAGGGCAGGTAGCATTTACAGCATGGACAGGCTAAACAAAGGGAGGAGTCCTGTCTCCTTAGTGATGGAGCAGAAATTCAACAAACTAGGTAGAATGAATAACTTATGAGTTATTGTCTTTGGAATCTCCTATTTAATATTTTAGATCATATATGTGTATGGGTAACTGACAATCAAGGAAGAGAAGTTGTCGGTCAGTGGTAGCTACTATGTGTGCTATGCCAGGAGATAAGCGTTGCCATGGAGCACTGGTGAGGTGGCTATGTGTGTGAGCCCCACAGAGGACAGCACTGACTCTGAGTAACAAGGAAAGCAGCTTGAGGGTGCGAGGGCAGGAATGGACAGTTACATTCAGTGCCCGCCAACAGAGCCTACCTCACACAGATGGCGACGAGAGAGTATGGAGAAGGCGATACGGATGCAAAGGGCAGTCTTGGGAGCATGAATGGAATTCGGCTTTACTCCCAAGGAGGCTTCTGACAGGTGACCAGCTTGAATGATTTGGGTTCCAACCAGACAGTGGGAGTTGAGGGTACACTGAGTAACTAACTGGGTGTGGGGGGCCTGGGGCGGGGATGGAGAGGGTAGGACTGACAGGAAGCCAGGGAGTCTGGATACTTACTGAAGGGAGGGTTGCCTTCGAGGAAAGGAGGGGAGCAGCCAGCTCAGTCAGGAGGCTACTAGAGCACAGACGAAGAATCAAGAAAAGAAAGCACAGGGCAGCAGAGGTTAAAACAGTCATATGGCAGCTGCTGGCTCAGGGCTCAGGAGAGCCAAGGAGGATTAGCGCAAAGGAAACTACTCCGCAGACCAGGCTGGCCTTGAACTCACAGACCCATTTGTCTCTGCCTACTGGGTTTGTCTTCAAGGCCTAAAGACCTTTTAGTAAAGTTGAAATTCATTTAGTGAAAATGAACCTGAGGTTCAGGACAAGGTCTGGGAAGCATGGTGAACTGAGACCGGAAAATGGAGGACCATCAGAGGGAGAAATGTGTGTCAAGGAGACCCACGTTCAGGGGTGAAGGGAGGAGGAGGGGAGGGGCGACTGAGCTAGCACACTGCTCTTCAGTCCCAGAAGCCTTCAGTGCCACTGCGTTTATGTTTTACAATGCAGAGGAGAGGGTGAGGGAATGGCTCCCCAGACCGTAATCCCCATTCCTTTCCTGCTAAGTGGTTGAGTTTTTCCGCTGTCCCTTTAAATCCCACACGCTTAGTCCATTTGATTGCCAAAATTGTTTTTAGCCTTTCTATAGCTACTGGGCTAGTTCCTCAACAGGTCTTGAATCTTGGTTAATGTAACTAAAGTACCGTGAATTAGCTCTAAGTAGTCATTTTCAAATTTGGCAGGACCACTAGTGTTTATAGGCTACCCATACAATGTTTTCATTCAAATCATCTCGCTATGCCTGTTTAAAAAGAGATATTCCTTTGAGATCACTGTCGGAGAGACACGATCGTTTACAAATAATCACTGTATCCTGTTTGGAGACAGATTCCAGGCCAAAAGGCTAGAAGAAGCCTTCGTGGCCTTATTAGCATAGCTGAGAAAGCTCCAGACTGAGTGAAACCAAACCTAATGCTGAAAGCTCAGCCCTCCACGGCAGCTCACTCACTGTCCAGGCCAGCTTAATTCTCACTCCTCTCTGAAAGTGCTCTGCTCCTGCTTCTGAAGGACAGAATTCAACCCTGTGTGTTCTCCTTCCTAGTTGATTTAACCTTTTCCTTAAATGCACAAATTCAACGAGGGCATGTACTATAGTTGCAAATTTAGTTTGCTTGTTGAAATTGTGTTTTTACAGTAGAATACATGCCTACAGGTATAAAACATAGTTCCTATGAAGGCATACACGTGCATCGGCAGCTTCCAGACTCTGAGTGCCCATGTAATCTCATGTGATATCTTTGTTTACAGGAAAACCAAGCTGCTGCAGCTCCTTGTTTAAGCCAAGCCCCCGTGCCTCACAAAACTTGAGTGTCCCCCACCCCCACCCCGAACCCTGCTTTCCTTACAAACATGGATACTTGCAAGCCCTATAACCCAACATTATCCTGTAGTCACTTCCAGTGCCACCCAGGCTGCTGGCAGAGGTCCCAAGAGCTGGTTCTCCTCCAGGTCTGCCAAGCTCCTTGCTCCTCAGCCTAGTCCAGCCTCACTCAGGTTGGCTACTCTGCAGCCCTGGCCTTCTCTCTACCACCCAGTCTCCCTTCAGCCCCCAGCTTCTCCTGCTTCCAGTAGGCCAATGGGAAGTTGTTCCCTGGTTCCTTCCTATGATTTCATTTATCAAAAAAGAGGAGGGCCGAGAAGAAAGAAACGTTTCTTAGCAATATTTCAGATGAAACTTGGAGCCACCAAAGCCACATGCGTGGCTATTGCTCAGACACTAACATGAGAATGTCCTTTGAGAAGCCACCGGGCACCCGAGTGTTTTATTCTTTCCCGGTGCAGCTTTCTAGGAAGCAGGGCGCTTACATTGACTGCCTTCTCAGTAACCTCCAGTTCTGCTTCAGCCTAGGTCCTTCTGGAATTTGTTTCTGGGGCACAGCCAAGAACCTCACCTTCGTCGTGTGGTGAGATGGCTCAGTGGGTAAGGGCTTGCTTCACCTGAGTAGAGGTCACTCAAAGGGACTTGTTGCAGGCAGCAGCATTCAGTGGTGGCTCTGTCCCACACCCCTTTGCTGCTGGTTCCCCCAGCATTCACATGTTGGAAAATGAATCTCAAATTCATGCGTTAGTGGCATTTGGGGTGGGGCATGTGGAGGTTAGGATTGCTTGTCATGGGGTGGGTCCTCATGATGGCAGTAATGGTTTAATAAGAAGAGAACTCTAAGCTGATACACTGGCTCTGTTGCCATGTGATGCCTCTGCCAAGATATAAGAGGCCAACACCAAGCTCTTGAATTTACTTCCCTGTCAAATTGGAAGTTAAAATAGTCTTTATCGTATACCAACCATCCAGTCTCAGGTATTTTGCAATAGTAACAGAAAATGAACTGAAATAACTACCCATTTGATTCTTTTTGTTTGTTTGTTTTCTGTTTTTTTCTCTGTATTGCTTTGGAGGCTGTTCTGGCACTCACTCTGTAGACCAGACTGGCCTCAAACTCATGGAGATCCTCCTGCCTCTGCCTCCTGATTGCTGGGATTAAAGGCATGTGCCACCAACGCCCGGGCTCCATAGATTCTTAAATGAGCTATGCTTCAGATTGGTGAAGAATTGATGTTTTCTTCCATCTAGATTTAAACTCCACAATGACACTCTCTGGTCCTCAGGCTGTTTTTGTTCATTTTCTAATTGTTAGTTGACATGGCAGGAATAGAGAAAGTGTCTTGTAGTCCCCATCCCAACACACACACACACACACACACACACACACACACACACACACACACACACTTCCGCTCTAGGCCTTTGCCCTAGTCAGCAGTTCTACTGCCTTACACCCACCCACACTTTGCTCAGGACAAAATTCCACCAATGTCTCACTCTGTCCTTGAACTTCTAGTTCATGCCGTGAATGAGCTCTGCACATTCTGAATACAGCCCCCACCCTCACTGCCGCCTGCCCACACTGTAATCTGGCCTCCCTGCTGGTCCCTTTTGCTGAGCTATCGACTTCTCTCAAAGGCTATCTGTCTCATTTAGAGTAAAAGCCAAGTTTATCACTCTGTCCTTCACAAAGACCTCTAAACGCTGGTCTCCACACACTTTCTACCCCTCTCTTCCGGTCCCACCTGGCTTTTACTACCCTAGACTATGATCACACACCCACCATGTTCTGGGGACACTGGCTCTGCTCCTTCAGATCTCTGCCAACACAGCAGCCCCCAGAGAGCTCTATGACCAGAACATCTGCTGTGAATAACCAGCCATTCACCATTGTCCTCCGTTTTTCCTGTTTGCCCATCATTTATCTCCACTCGCCTGCCATTTCTTAAATGGATGCTCCATGGGCATCTTAGTTTTTGTGTGACTCGGTCCATAAGCTTCAGAAGAATGCCTGGACCTTCTAGGCATGTATATGATGTACTGAATGGATACATATAGAAGTATTAATGAAATTGTTCCTGAATGGTAGTTTGCAGTAAGAGAAGTCTACCATGTGTCATTTACTAAGCAGTTATCAGTTGGTGGACTATATTTTATCCATTATAATTGACAGACTCTCAAGAGGTTGGGTGCCATGGCCTCCATTGCTCAGTCATATCTAGGACACTGAATGAGCCATGACATGTTATGTTACAAGGACAGAGAGTTAGATCCTTCCTATGGCGCCTGCTAGGGCACATTGAAGGCTTATCAGGAGCTGGAACGGCACTCAGACTGGGAGCAAGGTAGGCTTGCCAACAATAATCTCTGCTGATTTACACCAAAGCCATGTGATTAATATGTCTAATATGCTTTATGGAAACAGTTTAGATGTGTGCCAGTCCAAGGTTCTCTCTCTTTTAACACTTGGCACAAACTCTGACTACTTCGCCTCTGGGCATTCTTCTAGAACGGTTATCAGCAGTCAACGAAGAATTAGACAGTCCTCACGTTCATGCAAAGGACAATCGAATGCAGAAAACAAAACTTGTAGGCCATGGTGGCAAACACCTCGGGAGGCAGAGGTAGGTAGATCTCTGTGAGTCTGAAGCTAGCATGGTCTGCATAGAAAGTTTCAGGCCAGGGTTATGTAGAGAGAGCCTGTCTCAAAACAATACCAATCCCCTAAATAAAAAACCCTATGTCCTTTATATAAAAGCAGTATAGTTTGTGGCTGTATATGAGTCACTGGTGCCATCAAATAGGCCATGGAAAGGGAGGAGAAAAGGTTCCATCCACAAAGGAGAGGGAACACTGGGTTCTCAGAGCACAAGTGACACAACTGTGTGTGTGTGGGGGTGGTCATTAAGAAGCAGAGTGGGGGGCTGGAGAGGTGGCTCAGAGGTTAAGAGCACTGGCTGCTCTTCCAGAGGTCTTGAGTTCAATTCCCAGCAACCACATGGTGGCTGACAACCATCCACAATTTAATCTGGTGTATATGTAATAAATAAATAAATCTTTAAAAAAAAAGAAGCAGAGTGGGGCAGGAGATGGAGGGAGGAGGCAGTTGAGGAGGAAGCAGGAGAGTGACTTGTCTCCGTTGGGTTTTTTGTTTTTTGTTTGTTTGTTTGGTTTTTTTTTTTTTTTTTTTTTTTTTTTGGTTTTAGGTTTTCAAGCTCTGTGTGACAGCTCTGGCTGTCCTAGAACTCACTTTGTAGACCGGACTGACCTCAAACTCACAGAGATCCACCCGCCTCTGCCTCCCGATTGCTGGAATTAAAGGTGTGTGTGCTACCACTGTTTGACATCTCCATTGCTTTTTAACTTATTTTTTCCAAGCACCAGTAAAGTTTCACTTCTAAAACCAAATTGAATTCATTATTATCCCCACTGACACAGGTCTATAGTCTATGTATCTTCTATCTATCTATCTATCTATCTATCTATCTATCTATCTATCTATGTCTTTATGTCTATATCTGTGTCCTTTGAAGGATTAAAATGACTCTGAAAGTCGCATACTTCCATTTCTTCAAAACTATCAAGTCTTAAAATCAAGCAAACATCAAAAGACCACCAGTCCAAACCAACTAACTATATCCCCAGGGGTGTTTTCCATCATGTCAGACAAAAGACAAGCTTTGTTGTCTTTCACTTTGGCTTTTCTGGAGGGCCATGAGTATACTTTAGGTGTGGAGGAAGAGCTGTAGCATGACAATATATCATAAATATCTCATGGGGTTCCATCATGCATAGAGGTTTTTAATCCGCTGGGAGAGAGGGAGGGAGAGAAGAAGAAGGAGGAGGAGGAGGAGGAGGAGGAGGCGGAGAAGAAGAAGAAGAAGAAGAAGAAGAAGAAGAAGAAGAAGAAGAAGAAGAAGAAGAAGAAGAAGAAACAACTAACCATATGGTTCAGACCTAAGAAGCAGGCAGATTTCTAGACCATTCCCAATAGGATGAACTGTGAACATGATCATTTTCCAGTGGAAATGCCTTCAAGCAGCATTGAGGATACATGGAAGGAAAACCCACGATTAACTTGAAACCAATAGCAATGAACAGCATCTGTGAAGGTGCATTTTCATTAAGAAAAGGTAACTCTCAGGACAGTGTGGCCTGCATTTTCAAAACTTGGTCTTTCCTGGCTCAACCTAGGAAAACAAGCATGGTCCCTCTATAGCCATGGGAACCTCAGTCCCTCATCTCCAGCTAGGCGGGAGCCCGAGGCCCAGCCTACACTGCAGTCCTCAGTGCTGCAGATCTTCCGTTTCTGAAGTTGTAAAAATGTGTTCCAGGTTGTAAGGAGGCAAACATGACTTAACCTGAGAGTAATGCTTTAAAACAAATTTCATAACATCTGCCGTGTCATTTTTAAGCAATACCGTCTGTTTCCACCGAACTTAAACACAGCTTTGTTTTTAAAGGCTAAATTTCACAGGTCTTTGCTTTAGCTCTACAGAATACTCCCCTCTGGCAGTAAAAGGCTTCTATGATGAAAAAATATGTTCCCAAGGGTGGTAGTGTTTCTACACCACGGACTCAGAATGTTCCAGCATCGTAAAGAAAACCCTCAGTAAGGTGTCATCTTAGTTCCCACAAAACATTTCTGCAAGAAATCTAATAGAAACTTTAATAAAGAATGAACCAAATGTGACAGGGTATAAACAGGTACCAGGGAAGAGAAAAAAGGCTACATTCATCCTGGCAGTATATCAACGGAGGATAATTCATTAGAACCAAATTCTGAAGCCGAATTGGAAGTTGCTTAGAAACTCTAACCAATATAAGCATGTTTCCCAGACATCTGATATTTATTATGAGGGTACCACTAGGTATTTGAAGAAATAAAAAAAAAATGAAAAAGATCTGTCTCCACTTTCAATGAATGGTTATAGCTTAGCACCCTCGAAGGGATGGGTTTCAGGACCCCCACCTCTTCCCCCACACTAAAATCCATTGGTGTGCAAGCCTTTCATGTAAAAATGGTACAGTGTCTATGTAGAACTGTACACTTTACACAACTTCCAGATGGCTTGTGGTACCCTGTACAGTTTGCACACCCTGTGGGACTCAGCGGGCTGCACCGCTGTTTGGGGAGCAGAGACAATAGAAATGTCTCTCCCTGCTCAGTACAGATACAATGTTTTTCTGACGATTTTTCCTCCCATAGTTAGCTGAGTGCATGGATAGGGACACCCACGCATACAGATTTGGAAGGCCAACTGTAAATCAAATTGTAGAAAGGTGTTGCACTAAAGGTAAATACATTTCTTAGTGGAAACATGTTTTAGTGGCTATTAAAGAAACTGGAAAAAAGTAAAACATAAAGTCGCCAAGGAAAGGGTCCTTCAGACCAGTTGTATTTAAGAAATGAGCTGTGAAGAAGAATAGTCCAAAGACTACCTAGGAAATCAGCAGTCATGAGACACAGGAGAGTGTCGTGTCTTAGGAGTAAGCGCTGTGGGGGTGAGCAGAGAGTGAAGAGAGCCAGGCAGGAGGAGAGCGAGCAGGGAGTTGCAGCAGATGTGTCTGTGGAGGAAGGATGCAGGTGACAGAACAACACCCTGCAGGAAGGGAACCAGGGCTTAGGCCTAAATGACAGCCCTTCTAGAGGAATACTTCATTAACCCCGGGCCTCCGTACCAGGGAATAGAACTGCGGCCAGACCACATGGTAGGGTTTTCTAAAGAGGCGGAATTATTTCCCAGTTTTCTTGCCAAGAAACCGAGAAGAAGCAAATTGTTGTAAATAAACATTATTCATACAACCTTCTCTACCTAAGGGATGTCTAACTTGTTGATACTGTAAACTATTTGCTTAAATGATTTAAATTATATATATATATGTGTGTGTGTGTGTAATTACACATTATAATTCGTCACAATGTGACAAATGAGTGATAAAACAAATTTCAGGGCAACTAATAGACTCCCGATCTCTGTTAAGGGAGAAAGATCAGGAAAGAAGCAACAAGATGGTGAGATAGATAAGTTATTGTTTGAAGATGATTAACAGTATCTCTGCCTTGGTTGGTGGAAAATTATTGTTTGAAGATGATTAACAGCATTTATCTCTTACTTGGTTGGTGGAATGCCACACGGTTGCTTCCCTGCCTCAAGCTAAAAAGGTCAAAGGAAAAGCAAAAGGTCACACTGAGGGACTGGGGAGATAGCTTAGCATAAAAGGCTTGAGATGCAAAGCAAGAAGCTCTGGTTTCAATCCCCAGCGTCCACACTGAAAGCCAGATGCATACTGAGAATCCTAGCACTGGGGAGGCAGAGACAGGAGGACCCCTGGGGCTCACTGGCCAGCCAGGCTAACTGAGTCAGTCGCTGAAGGGACCCTACATCAAAAACCAAGGCGGAGAGCTACTGAGGAAGACACTCTGTCAAACTTCACACGCATGTGCATGAGCACCCACACATACATGAGCACCCTCCCATCCCAACACTCACACAGCCCCACACCCTATCAAGGCAAAGAACTCTCTAGAAGGCATGCTTCTGAAATAGAATTTTCACATAACTTACGTGGGAATCTAGTTCAATCTATGGACTTGGTTTAGAGGGAATTCTGTCAATCAGCATGGGAAGTTTTACACAAACGTTTGGCTGTTTTTCAGATAAAGTCCCCGAGGTCAAAGAACCAGGGTGACTGTGAACTAACATGTCAGATGGGTAGTTTCATAGGAACAGCATACCATTGTACTTTTATTCTGGGAAAGGAAGTTCAATTTAGTTATAGTCCACCTTATAATGTCACCACTGTTCTGTGCCTGGCTA
The DNA here is from genome assembly GCF_017639785.1 of Mesocricetus auratus. Classification (NCBI taxonomy): domain Eukaryota; kingdom Metazoa; phylum Chordata; class Mammalia; order Rodentia; family Cricetidae; genus Mesocricetus; species Mesocricetus auratus. Next base: position 8,718,675 of record NW_024429269.1, on the reverse strand, counting down.
ACCTGTGCTACCTTTGGTGAGCAGAAGGTCTTTTACCCACCTTACATGTGCTATTAGCAAATACTAGGGGCCCTAGGTCCTGGCTGTTTTTTGTTTTTAATCACATTTGGAGATGGGTGTTAGGAATTGAACCCAGGACCTTATGTATGCCATGATAGGACCAAGCTTTACCTTTAAATCATGACCCCAACCTTCTTTACCTACTTTTTTAATTATCATACTGGATTAGGTGAGGTCATTTTCATGCAATTGTATAATGCATTTTGAGACAGTGGGAATATGAACTAGTCCAGTCATTGTGGAGAAAGAACCCAACTTCCCCTTGCCATGTGCACTGGAGCCAGAAAGAGTGGGCAGAGACATAGGGCACTGTTTGAACCAGAAGGCTTTCTGCTCAGACAGTGGCTCCTGGCTCCTCTTAGGTACACTTTCCTTCACTCCTTCAGTGGAAATTGAAAGGAGGAGTCTTCCTGGGTTTTCTTTGAAAAGTCCCTTCCTGCCTTAGGAATCTTGGGCTATTACCAGTTTATATTGGATTACCCAGGACAGGTGGGAAGTGTGTCAGGCTAGGTAAATAAACACACCATTAAGGCACAATGCATGCAAACAACCCCCATGGCTGTGTAAAGGCCAATTTTAAATGGAGATAAATGCCCTCGCTCTACAAATACCCAGCTCTGATGGAATTCCCCTCATCTCGGGCTGTGATGGTTTGATTCTAGGATAAACAGACTATAGACTTAATAGGAAGAAAGTGTCATAATCAGGAACAGTGGGCTGCACAGATTTCCCTGGCTCAGAACAGACTTTTCAGGCTGTGGTGTCTCCATCTTACAAAGAGAAGAGCCGTATGTAAAATGGGATCAGCTTGGGCTGGGCTATGACTAGGAGGTAGAGCTAGGGGTTTAATGCCTGCAAGGCCACGGGTTCTATGCCCAGGACCAAGGACCCAGGAGGGGGGTGGGGAAGAGCCTTATTCTGCCTCCTGTCTTCCTCAGCTAGGCTTTGCTTCATTCCTCCTAAGCCACAAGCAATGTGTCCACCAAAAAGGCCCGTTACTGTCTCAACGGCTTAGTGCTATGCTAGCTTTCACAGGCCATGTCAACTGTGCTGTCTCCCATGGTGGTCAGCAGCCTGCGGGGCTGCTCCTTCAGTCCTGTCTGGAGGCGCTCACAAGGGATGACTGAGCCATTTGAAGATGCCTGGAAGAAGCCACATGACAAACAGCACTCTTGCTCAGTCTTCCACTACATACTGGTCACTGCTCCCATCATTCCCCAAGGGACCTGGATAGCACACAGAGATGGAGATTCCGGCCTGCCAGAATTTCAGAGGGGCAACTTGCTGCTGCTCACAGAGGGTCGAGTGTCTGCCAGCCCTCACCTACAATTCCTTATGATATCAACCTGTAGTGAGAGACCCACATACACTGATACTCATAAAATCAATTTTCCACAGTGAAATGATTCAGTTGGCACTGGAGCAAGGGAGAGGATGAGGCAAAGGAGCGCTCAAAGAGGAGGTATTTCTGGGGACCGCTGGCTGCTGTCAGGGTTCTGAAACCTGCCAGAAGGTAAATCCCAACTCCCTTTCAGCTTTCATCACCACGAGCATGTGCCTTAACTTCCGCAAGGCCTCTGTTTCTTGTATGGAGAAGAAATTGTGCTGCGGGTTAAATATGTGAAGCATACAGTAAATCGTGCAGCCTCTGGCTAGCCACCCTCACTGCCATCATCATCATCATCATCATCATCATCATCATCATCTTGACCGCCTCCTGGCCACAAAGGAATTCCAGACAATTTAAAAGATGCAGCCACCTTTCCGCGTTTGCCACTCCATGCATATGTGGGGACAAAGGCTCTGTGGCTTATTAAGTTGGGAGACAGGCAAACTCTTTTAGAGTAAACGGCACTTGCCTAACCTTTGAGGGTGTCAGGATAGCAAGACCATCTTCTGCAGGTTAAGAGTCTCTTTCCTCAGGATCTCACATGGAGCTTAATAAATGTTAGTTGGTGATGGTCAGTCCGCCCTCAAAACAGTCATGAGTGTGAAGCTCCCCAAATCAAACCTATAAATGTTTCACAGTCTCATGGCACCTTGGGCTGGTCCTGCATCACAGAATTCAATGTTTTCAGCCTTGTTTCTTCTCAGTTGTTCTGCCTGGAAGTGTGGCTGTGAACAGGTTGTCTGTCTGGAAATGGTGCCAGGTTGGGACGACTAGGCACTGTCCTACGTTCATTAACCCAGGAAATGGGACTGTGATTATCTTTCCCTCTCCTCCAGGAAAGAGCAGTCATGAGAGCTTAAGCTGCTCAGATAATGAAGATTTTTATCTGCATACAGCAGCCTCTCTGATTCCACTTGGCTCAGCCAGTGACGCTGCATTTAAAGCCCCTTAATGCGATAATGATAACACCGTCCCTGCTGTCATTATCCCACGGTGGCAGCATCACCTACAGCAGCCCCAGTCAGCTTCTTGGTCCTCTGGCCCTTGCACCCTGCCTGCACCCTGCAGGACACACAGCCTGCAGCTGCCAGCGTTTATTTACACACATTCCTGACACAAATTGAATTAATGAGTATAATTTGACTCAGACTCGGTGTTCTTCCCAGCTCTCCCCCTGCTCCTCCACCCTCCTGCTCTTTTCCTCACACCTTCCCTGGTGGCTCTCTTGGAATGGGCTCAGGCACACTGTGCTGTGGGAAAGCAGGGTGTGGCTTCCACAGAATGTGCACACGTCCTTTGGTTTATTTAACGTCAGTGTAGGTGACTTAAAGTTCTCAACGGAATCCAAATGCTACATATGTTGTGCTGTATTGTTTAGGGTAGAATGACAAGGAAAAAGGAGTGGGGTGCTCTTGATAGATTTTTTTTTCTCCAAGTATTTCCGATCTGAAGTGGGTGGATGAATACCCGGATGGGGACGCGAGGTCTAGGAGACTAAACAAGCACCAACAGCATCTTTCCCCCTCTCTATAGGTGACGTGTTTAGCCTCATCTACCTTTGACTTCCAATGAACAGAGAAAAGCTAAACCACAAGGCCCACCGACTCCTAAACACAAATTCCCAAACTCAGAAGCTGAAGGAAGCATGGAACGAGAATGCTGGGACCCTTAACTTTTACACAGAAAGCTAAAGTAACCCCACGTGAGAAACTTCAGCGTGGATGTGGTTAGATGCAGGAGGTCTGTTTATTGCCCTGGGCAGACCAACGAGGAATTTCCTGCGTGCTATGCCAAAATCAGAGCGCAAGTAACTCTGTCTGAAGCCTGTGTGATGAAGCCAGCGGTTGTCCTGTGTATTGACACATTGTATACCTCGGCTACTTGTTTCTGGCAGAGACCCTTCCTTCCACATTCTACCAAGTGTAGAAAGGGATTAAAAAAGGAAGGGTGGAAAATTCCTTCTAAAATATCCAAAAAGGTGAATAAAAAGCGAAACCCACATCAATGTGTTGGACTTTGTTCTTTTAGAATACGGACCTGCATAGTACCTCTAGCAATAAAAATCCTAACCTTGGACCCAAGATTGTTTGCCTAGGTCCACATAGCTTCAGCTGTTGGCTGCTTGTATAGGAACTGCTTTCTTCCTGAATTCTGCCCAGAAAAGTAGATTGGGGATTTTTTTTTGAGGAAAGATTAAATTTATCATAAAACATATTTTATCAAGGTCCCAGTAAAGCGAACCACCTTTTTACCCAAACCACAAAGGCTGCAGATTCCTTTGCTGGGAAAGTTGGCCACTTCTGTTGGAAAGATTAAATTCTGCTGAATAGTTTGGGGCAGGGGAAGATAGGAGATCGCTTTGTCCTTAATGGAAGCTCCGAGAAACAGAAAGGGCATCATTTCCTTACTGCAGATTCTTATGGCAGAGTTACATGAACTGACCTAAATATGTTTTAGAAAGATCCTAAACCATGCAGTCAAACTCAAATTCTTCTCAAATCTTCTGTTGCCCAGACAGGCCTCCCTGCAAGGACGATGGGTCAGGAGCAGCTTCCCTTGGCACTAGTAACTTGCGTGTACCAACTGCAGGTGCCACGCTTTCCACCAATGTGACCAAAGAATGCTCAACACACACCTTTCCCTCCTACTCCCCTTCCGGTTGTTCTTGACCTGATAGCATCCTGAGGGAAAAAGAATGCATGTTTTCATGTGGTGGGATATTTGTTTGGCCAGTTTATGAAAAGTGAGGATGCCAAGAGGCAGCCCTATGGGTTAGCTGCTCGATTTTCTTGGGATGAAAATAAAAATTATTTTTCAGATTGCTTTAGACACTGGCAAGTTATGGATTGTTATACATGGAGTTAAATTTGACTTTTGGAGTATCTGGTCCTATCCATCTGCATCTCTCTGCCCCATGGGCATCCCAGGCCAGGCCCCATATGACCCAGGCTCTCCCTCTAGAAGCTACCTCTCTTCCTTATCACTTCCTTGTTAATTTTGGGACAAGGTTTTACTATGTAGCCCAGGCTGGCCTGAAATTTCTAACCCTCTTGCCTCAGTTTCCTGAGCTTTGGGATCACAGCTGTGTACTACCACAGCTGACTCCCCCAGCTTTGTTAACTGGTTCTCCACTTAGCCTTTTCATATGTGATTTAGGCTGCAGTTTATCCTGTTTCCCTTTTCTGTTGCTTAACTCAAAGCCATTTTGTTGGTGTTTGTTGGTGCTTACTATATTCAAGGATTTGAACTGTGATAGCTAATGAAGTTTAGCCTGTTTAGGTGAAGCCCCAAATCAGGCCAGCTGAGCACCGGCTCTCCTTTAGTAACCCCTACCTGGTGAAGAATTTCTCAGAAGAGAAATGCTGACATGAGTTTTAGCTTTCAGATGTGCTTCTGTAGAAACAAGCCACACAGAATATAGTATCCCAAGTCCAGACTCTTTGACCTTGCTCCAGTCACTGTGAAAGCACCAGACCCTCATCCAGCCCTCTGCCTTAGCAGCCATGACAGGCTGCAGAAGAGACCTAGCAAGAGACAAAGACCCCTGACTCAGTGATGTGCAGAGCATAGCAACTGCCCTGGGAGGGCCTACATAACAACCAAATCAACACAGGACAGGTCGCCCTAGCCTGGAAGTGCACCAATCCCAAGACAGTTGCATCCCCCAGACACTCCCCTTGCTCCGCTCAATAAATTCCCCCATCACCTGCTATGATGAACAGATGAGGGGTCCGAGTTAAAACAGTTAACTTTTAAACAATAAAAGTCTCTGTGTTTTTGGGATTCAGAATTTGGGCACAACAACTGTCCTTGGTGTCAGACAGAAACTCTTCAGCCTCTTTACACTCCCCGTGGACACATGGATGCTGTGGAAATTGTGTTGCCACCAATGCTCTAACAAGAGGTGGCACCTGCTGCTCTGACAAGGGGGGCAAGGGGAGGGGCAGCTGGAGGATTTAGGCGAGTGTGATGGGCAGAGGGTGGCGCCCAGCAGAGAGTGACATGAGGAGATGAGAGAGGAGTGTTCAGAGTCTGAGGGACCAGAAAGCCATTTGCATGCATGGGTGACAATGCAATGAGCCAGAATTATTTTGATTCACGGTACGGTTATGACCCCATAGCATCAGTCACTAGTCACTACTTTTGATATAAACTACACAACAAATTGTAAGATTATGAGGGATGATGACAGGGTGAGGGCTCCTGTGGCTTATCTCCTCCCCAGGTCATCCCTATCCTCACTGTCTCTGTGGGGGTCACCCGTAAGGTCCTATCTAAGGGACAGCAGTGCTCCCATTTTTTGGCCAGTGGAAGTAAGTGGTTAAACTGCTAGCTTTTCCTCTACAAGCTACTTAGCAAGTTGGTTATTTTCTCGGGCAGCCTTCTCTGAGAGGCCTTCACACTTCAGGTCTCTACACACAAAGGAGGTTCTGTTAGGAGTCATTAGAAAAGGACCGTCCCCTTTGTCAGCAGTTGCATGTCCTTACCTATGTCCTTAAGGAGCCCTTAATGACAGAGCTACTTTCTTTCCTCCAGCAGCCTGAAGGCTTGGGGGCTTACAAAATGGCTTCCAAACGCACTCGAGGAGGATATTTTGGTACGAACAGCTGGAGAGGGCTCTCTTGGCAAGGCTGGAGTGGAGCAAAATCCTGATCTAAAATTGAAACCTAAGCTGCCATGCAGGTTTCAAAAGACACGTGCTATAAAGAGCAGCAGAGGTGGGGAGGGGCAGAGGTGGCAGGGCTGGACTGTGAGGGCTAACTTTAAAAGTGGAAAATGCAAGCAACAGGGGTGCATGATCAGCAGCCTGGAGAGTTAGAGAGAGGCACGTGGAGAATTCACAAACCACACTTTCCTATCAGACTCTGTCTCCTCCAAGTTCAAGTTTTGGAAGCTCATTTAGCTCTCACAGAGGGGTGTGTGTGTGTGTGTGTGTGTGTGTGTGTGTGTGTGTGTGTGTGTGTAAGAATGTGCGTGGTGTATGTATATGTGTGTGGTATGTGTGTGGTGTGTGTATGTGTGCATAAGAGGTATGTATATGGTGTATGTATGTATGTGTGTGAGGTATGTATGTGTATGTGCTGTGTATATGGTGTATGTGTGTGAGGTGTGTATGTGGGTGGTATGTGTGTGGTGTGTGTGTGGTATGGGGTGTATGTGTGTGTGAGAGAGGTGTGCATGATGTGTTTGTGTGGTGAATGTATGTGTGGTATGTGTGTATAGTATGTGTGTGAGAGGTGTGTATATGTGTGTATGTGTATGAGGTGCATATGTGTGTGGTATGTGTGGTGTGTGTGTGTGAGCGTGTGTTGTCTGTGTGAGAGAGTATATGTGTGCCTCATGTATATATAGGTGCATATGAATGCAGAGGCCAAGGGTCAAGGCTAGGTGTCTTCTAATTGTTCTCCACTCCCCTTTTGAGACATGGCATCTCACCAAACCTGGAGTTCATTGGTTCAACTAGGCTGGCTGGCCGGTGGGCTCCAGGAAACCTCCTGTTTCTGTGTCCCCAGTGTTGGGGACATAGCCACTAACAGTTGTACAGGGCTTTTTTCTTCTGTGTGTTATGAGGACTGGACTTAGGTCCTTATGCTTGTACAGCAAGAACTTCTACCAATTGAGCCATTCCCACAGGCTTATACTGTATCAGAATTTTAAAGACTAAAAAGGTAGGCTCTGCTGAACATATGGACTAAAGTATTACTCTTAAGAACAGCACTCCTAATTTAGGAAGTTACATAAGGGACACAGGGGAATAAAGAGTAATTACTTTTCTTTAAAAATTTTTTTGGGAAAGGGGTCTAAAATGGCATCTGGCAAATGGTGTTCTTACCAAGATGACCCAAGCCAAAAGAACTACATAAAATTAAGTCATTTTAATGCTGGGAAAGAGAATATTACTCTAATAAATTTACCAAACATGGAATAGGGTAAGACTTTAAAAAATGATAAGTCCTTCAGAGAAAGTCCTGCTAACTACAGATGCTTCTCATGTTTTGTTTTGTATTGTAAACAAAGCTGCTGGTGGTCATGGTGACACACACTGTCTATCTCACGTTTGCTGGCCACAGTGGCACACACTAGCCATTCCAGCATTTGGGAGGTTGACAAAAGAGGATTGTGGGCTGGGGGCCAGCCTGTGCTACATACATAGCAAGGCCCTTTCTCTCAAAGTCAAGGACTGGGTAGAGCCCTTGTATAACTTGTGTAGGACTCTGCTTCTATCGTCATCACCGCAAAGACAAGCAAACAAACCCCAAATGAAATTGGCAATATTATTTTCTAGAATCAAACTATCAGAGTTTCAAAATGTTATTTATGGTCATTAAGTTTATGTCAGACGGAAGTCTTAAAACACCCTAATGTAATGTTTGATTCTCTTTGAATAGTAGAGAGATCCTTAAAAACAAGCAACAAACAACAGAAAAACAAACCAAACAGGAGGTGGTTTTGTAAGAGACCCTTTTAAACAACCTAGCTGTCAGAAAGACATTCATGTTCACAACAAACAACAGAAAAACGAATCAAACAGGACGAGACTTTCTAAGGGACCCTTTTAAACAACCAGGCAGCCAGAAAGACGCTCATGCTCTCTTTTGTTTCTAGAGTTACTTTTCCCACATTCATCATGAAAGGGCAAATCCAGACTTACTCAGTTACAGGACATTTTTCACGGTCACTCTTTCTTTCCTTACCAGACCTGGTAAAGTTTCGCATTGGGCTAGTCGTTGAGTCTCAGCCTCTCCCTGTAGGTCTTTCCCTCCACCTGGCCTTCTCCATCATGCTTGCTGCTGGTCCCTGGCCTCTGCCCTACCCCAACCCTGCATCTTCCTGTTCAACAGGATTCTTGACCATGGTGCGCACTGCTTTTCTTTCCTTTAATTACGATGCAGTGTTGGGGACAGAATTCCAAATACTAGGTGCTTTCTTTTTTTGTCACATTAGTGAACTTGACATTAAGAATCTTGCATCCCCTTCAGTGGGGATGCCAGATCTACTCACTGCTTCCAAGTTGTGCTAAGCAGCCAGTGACCTGGAGTTTCCTGGCCCCTCATCCTCTTAGGAGCAATTCCCTAGGAAGCTCACTTCACCCATGAACTCACCTCCATGATTTATTGGAGGCCAGATGCTACCAAAGCCTTTGCCCTAGCATCTTCTCTGCCCAAACCTTTTCCACAGTACTACAACTACTTAAATTTATTACTTCAGATACTTCAGGCTCTTGAACATTGTTTTGTAAATGCTGTCTAGCAATGTGTTGGTTTGGTCTGCTGTGTTGGTAACTTCTGCTGGTATGGTCTAGCGTGCACCCATTAGAAATACATTGGATATGGATTAGATTAAAGCTTCCTGGAATTAGGTACTCCAAATCCATCTTGTTCTTATTTTTTCATTTTTTTCACTATCACAAGCCAAACATACATTACATGAAATAGTGAAATTTGCTAATTAACTCTACAAATACAAATATCAGTGATATTCCATATATTCTCACTGGGTAGCAAGAAGAAATTTTAGCTAGAAACTTTCGGTCATTCTTTTGGTAGGATAAGTGCATGAGGCTGTCATCAGCTTCTTGAATGTACTTCTCTAAGGAGGAACACTAAGTCCATCCATGCAGCCATCCCTTTCCACGCGCAGGTCTTTGGTTTGACGTCTTCCAAAAGCTGATGGATGAAAGAGTTCACCTGAGCCAGTCTCAAGGGCCCTGGACTCTATGCCATTTTGAATTGTTGACTGCCAGAAGAGAAAAAGCTCCTTTTTCCTTCTTGTTACAATTTCAAATAATTAGTTTCTATCCTAGCCTGCTTTTTAAACCTTGGGTTGTTAAGGGGAAGTGGGCATGAAGTAGTTGGAAGAAGGACATTCGAAAAGGGGACATCACTTTGTATTTTATGTGGGTGGGTTCACCAGCTGTTTGTTTACATATGATAGTGACTGGTGGTTTTCCAGAAGAAATGAGCCTTGGCTCTCTCAGTAACCTCTGTTCCCTTTGAATAGGGCAAACCTGAAGATCTCCCTCATCTCCAGGAAGGAGAGCTGCTTCATTGGCCACCTGCCACCAGACAGGGCCACCACCCTCTGAATGTGTCAGAGAAGTAGGCCTCTTTGTGCAATATGAACAAAACTTGCAAAAACCCATTTCCACATGCTGTGTGGAAGGAAAAGCTCAAAACCACACAAATCAGATTCTGACCAGATATGAATATCACAGACAAACAGAATCAGCACATAACATGTACTTTAATTTGCTGACAGATTTTTTTTTAATTAACATGAATGACTGACAAATGGTAATAGTACCACATAGTGTCTCACCAAAAAGAAAAGTAGCCACCAAAGTCACCTGACTTCTAATGCACAGCACCTTTGAAAGAGAGGGCAAATGAAACAGATGCCCAAAGGGAGAACTGTGCACTTGGGGAGGGGAGAGCTGGTCCCCAAAAGTTGGCACTTTCTATTATGTTTTCCAAAAACCTCCTGCTGCCTGAAACTTTATATCCATGTGTTTAAGACTCCATCTCTCTGCAGGTCAGGTCACATCAGAGAAAAAGTAATGCAACATTTTAAGGAGGGCTGACTGGAATTTAGCAGATACCTGGTTTATCATCATCCTTGCTGCTGTTTGCAGAAACAAGGGTGGTGGCTCAGACCCTGGAGTCTAAGAGACTCATGGGAACCCCCATGCATACCCTGTCTGACCACAGAGCTTCCTCAGTTTAAGCCTCAGTCTCACCAGACAGTTACAGATTCATGAATGAACTGTTTCATTCACTATGTATGTAACTACACATGTACAGTGTATCTATGTGAAACGTATACAGTCAACCCTGTACATACATACGCTGTGTATGTGTGTATTCAGCCATAAGCTGAACATCTTTTTAGAAAATTGTGGGCAGGGGTTGGGGAGATGGCTCATTTCATAGAGTGCTTGTTGCATAAACAATAGGACCTGAGTCTGGCCCCATACCAGATCACAGACAATAACCCAAGGATAACGCCTCACCTGGTGCTTGGGCAATGCCCACCTGGCAACCTTGGTCCTTGGGAGACGCCTAAGGACTTCAGCTGAGCAAGGCAGACTGCATGCCTTCTCAGCCTACCTATGAGAGCGCACACAACTTGCAAAGCAACTCAATGCTTTCACATCTCATGTGGGCACTCCCAGACCTGAAATCAAATGGGGAGCACACTCCATCCAGACAGCTTCTTGGGAAGAAGAGTCACCATTGACTCAGTGACAGCAGAGAGACACTCCTCCACCATCTCTCCCAATGGGGTGTGTGCTGTATTCCCAAGTATGTTTGGAAAGCTCATAAATAAATCCATTCCCATATTTAGGATGAGAAGAAAAAAAAAAGCCTGCTCCATGCCAGTAACTGGCTGGAGCCTGGTGTTTGGCACTGAAGTCAGAGTTAGCAGTTTGTACGCTTTGAAGTGAGAGGGCTTTCCCTCTTTTATTAGCAATGAAATGAACTTTAAAGGGAAAAACGTTGGTGAGGAGTATTTTTCCATGGCAAGCCACGTAATGTCTTTGGTACAATTCCCTATTTAGAAAGTCTAGCTGCCTTGAGGCACTCGGGAGTATCTGAGATATCTCACGTAACTCTGCCCCTGAAAATTTAGACAAGTGTGAGTATGTTCATTGGACCACCATCTCCTATACATTTTAGCAGGAGCTAAAATGGGATATTTTAGAGCAGCGATTTCCAAACTGGGCCTCTTCCCTCTCTCCACCGTGTGTGTGTTTGTGTGCGTGCTTAATTATAAGCACATATTGTTTTGAGGGGCTGTCATTTTAATAGGCAAGCAGTCAACAGCCCTTACTGAGAAAAACTCACTTAGAATCTTTAAAATTCATTGGCCAAAAGAACTGGGGTTTTAAATTTGCAGAATATTTCTGAGCAGAAAGATGCAGAACCCGTTTGTCCTTCCAGGAAAGGAGAAAGTATGTGTTCTTGACTCCCCATAGGCCTTTTCCACGGGCTGTAGAGATGGCTCAGCCCTTAAGGGCTGGGATCACAACCATTGGCCGATTTCAAGAGTGAATAGTCTGGATGACCTTATTCTGACTTTGCTGATTAGGAAGTCACCTCAGGCCAAGAGATGTGCTGAGGGGGAGGTGGCTCTGACTGGGGCAGGCTCTCCATTCCCTGACTTGGGAGCAAAGGTGAAATCTGGGGCTTCCCTTCACACAGTCCTGAAGTCAGAAGCCCTGGGAACTGCCTGAAGAAAATGCAAGCACGACATTGTCCTGTCTTTAGATCCAGTTTTTCTGGAAGCCCCACACCAGCAGGGGACTTTGGGAACAGACGCAAACTAAGCTGTGTTCTACTTTAGAGTATTTAAGCCGTGATGAAGAAATTTCTATTGAATGGTTATGGTACCCTGGGAAACTATCCTCATCAATTCTGCATAGCCGGTGTCCATGCTATTCACTATGACAGAGAGACACAAGGCAAGTTCTTAATTTACTATAAATCTAAGTGAGCTTCTAGAAAAATGGAGAAAGGGCTGTCCCTTAAAATCCCCAGAATGTTGTGTCTTTAGAAGAGGCCACAGGTAGCATCTTTGATTTCTTAAATGTTCACTGGGACTTCCTGGGTGGTGGCTGGGCCTTTCAATACCAAACCACAAGGTGCTGTAGGGAAGATGAGGCTCTGACAGGGGGAAAGAACTCTTCTGTTCTATAGCCCTTCCTTCCCTTTGCCCGCAAGGGAAGACCTGCCTTCAACCCTGTGAGAAAAACTCCACATAGGATGGAGTAGACAAAGAAATACTTAATCACATTGATGGGGAAATCTCAGCAGAAACAATGCATCCTTTCAATGGCTGAAGATTTTATGAATAGAAAGAATGCTTGCTGCTCTATCTGTCCCTGGTTCTTTTGGGGGAGAAATACTGTTTATCATTAGATACTAGTTCAGTTCCAGAGCTTCAAAGAATTATGTTCAGCTGCCAAAGCCCCACTGTGGAGTCAACTACAAAGCACAGTTGATGAAAATCGCTAGAAACATTCTTAAAATAGTAACTTCTTAGAAGCGTCCTTTTCCTAGAATGCTCCTTGTCTTAGGAGTGGACATGGCTTGGGCATGCTTGCAACAGTGCCCTTTGGGAACTCTTCCCCCTCTGACCACACCTAAACCCAGCTGCTGTCTCTTTTGATGACAGTTCCTCTTGTGACTGGAGAGAGCCCTTCTGAAGCTTTATGTGGGATATGAGACCAGTCCTGGGCACTATCTAGACATTTGTCTGTCCAGCACCACACAGTGTTTATAATAGGTCCTTTCTACTTCTCAGAGAATCAACAGACTGCTGAATCTGGTAGAGGTGAGATGCTTCTGTGGACCGCGGCAGGCAAGCCACACATCACACTCTCACAGCCTTCCCGTTTGAAGCTCACTCCAGAGGAAGACTGGAGATGCTAAATAGATCTTTGACGAAAACTCTAGCAGTCCTCTGACTCGATGGCCAGCAGAAGCCTCAGTTTAACCTAGCTGTGTTGTTTCAAAACGACCCATTTGCTTCCTGTTGAAACCAACCAACAGAAAGGAGGAAAATGACACAGTTTAAGTAAAATACAAAGTTTTCACACAAAAACGCTGTGTAATTTAACTGGATAGGTGCACTTCCTGAGTCCTTTTTGGTGGAAATAGCTCAGTCTGCAAGGATAGCCATGCATCACTTAATGAAGGGGACATCTGGGGAATGAATCCTAAGATGACTTCTTCATTCCTCATGGAGAGTACTTATACACACCAAGATGGCTAAGATATGATGTCACTGGGACATATGATATCATGGGACTATCCATAAATGTGTGCTTTCTTTTCCTGACTGAACTGTTGTCATCCAGCATAAGACACACATGACCTTTGCCCTTGCTCAGGGGAGCTGTGAGCACCCCAATGGTTCCATGATGAACTCAGCCCCTTGGTAGTTTGAAAGTCAGCCACTTTGTGATAATGAGACTTGGCAAATGGCCCAATTCACCACTCTAAAGCAGGGCTTGCTACAGCAATCAAGGAAAGGAAGCATTTACCAAGGAAGGGTTTTGTCTGCCAGTCAGGCACCCACCAACCCCATTCTATTTTAGACACTTGTACACTGTTGGATTCCTTTCTCTACAGATATCAACGGGGGTGAGGGTGGGGGGGCATGCAAGCCCACTCCTGCAGGACAGGGCCAGCATTCATGGAAGTTCTGGACACTTAGGGGTAACAGCTAACTTATTTAACACAAGTGATAATAGCCCCGGGCTATCTCATCAACAAAAGTTCTTGGATGTGCATCTAGATCCAGGGGTTTATATTCATTTCGAAGAGCCAGTAGGCAGGACTGCCATGCTCTGATCCTTAGTTAATCTTTTCCTATTCCTGTTTCTGTTTCCAGTATTGTGAGCACCCTATTGCACATTCCGGGGGCTAAACCAGAATGGACATCTACTCTGAGAGCATATGCCCTGTAACAGGTGCCTAGTATTAGGGACAATGACAGTCTCACAGATAACTGAGACCTAGGGTTGTACATGTCGGTTTGCATCCAGAGAGATGCCAAAGCAGAGCTAACATTTTGGGAAGGAAACATAGAGCCTGGAGAATGGACCTAAAGTGGTAACACAATGGTGCTTCACTTTACAAAGAGGAATGAGCCTAGCTGGTGAGGCTCCTAGAAGCTCCTAAAGCCTAGGGCTTGCATTATCCCCTTGTGGGGTTCTACAAGGATTCTAACTGTGTAGCTTAGTATGGGTTTATTAGGTGGGCTCATACAGCCATCACCTGGAACTGAGGAAGTTAGAGCTTTAGGCCATACCCAACTCCTTTCTTTCTACACCTAATGTGATAGAGTTCTATGACCTAATTGGTCATTGTTGGTGGCTCAACCTTAGACAACTGAGCATAGATAATGTAAAAAAAATCAGAAACAATTCAAACAAGTGTAAGGTCTCTAATCTCAGCCTCTTTGGCTGGCTTGAAGAGATGAAAAAAGAGATTCTGGCACACCAACTATCTTGTTACTGGCGTTCTTAGCTTGATATTTTCCAAGTGACCAGTTACCATATGCTTAACATTGAACCTGCAACTCACACAAGCTTTGATTATGACTGCCTCAAAACTACTCCCATTTTGTATACAACTACAGTGTTGTATGCAACCAGCTCCTAACCAAGGAAACGTGGGTACCCCGTGTAAGTCAGAGGACTTAGTGTGAAATTTCTCATGGTATTTAAATATCCCATACCACTTCTGTGGACGACACAACCTCTTTTAGCTGCTAGAACTCATCCATCTACTGTTGAGTTTTCATGGGAGCAGATAACAACAGCCTTTACTGAACTTCACTGCCACAAAATACAGAAAGCTGGAGATTCACGCATGATTCACAGTACTGACCTGCCCTTTCATGTCAGGAGCGATGGGGATGGTCGGCCAGATGGTTGAGTAGACACCAAAAAACACCAGCCAGATCAGCATGCTTCCCCACACCGCCAGGTGACTGAACTGTGAAGGAAATGAATGTTTAGACAGGACTTTCTGCTGGACTGGGGGTGGGGGTCTACTCCAGCACATAAGGGAAGAAACTGTGGATGTACTAGTTCCTGGAGAACTCTGCCTTTCTCAGTAAGTTCCTTGTCTTAGGGTTTGTGATGATGAATTCAAATCACTGGTGCTTTTCCTGAAGATGATGGTGCTTTGTCCCCAACCTTCTTCTAAAATACATGCCCTAGCCATGACCCACCCATCCCCAGGGTTTTCTCAAGTGTCTGCTTTATAAAACAAGGGCACAGCCATCCAATGAGAGAGTGTGAGGTGGATAAATGGATAGAATATTCCTATCACCCAAAGACAACATCTGTCCTATTTATTACGGAGATTACTTAAAAACTCGGAAAGGTTAATACCTCTTCTAAAAACTTGAAATATTGCATTTAATAGAGTTTAAAAAATCCATGTGCAATTGCTCGCATTCATAGGTACAGTGTGACACTCCAAAGCACGCATATAATGTACAATGATCAGAGCAGGGTAACTGGCATATCCGCACCGCAAAACATAATTTCTGGATGTGGGGAACATCTAAAATTCTTTCTTCCAGTTGTTTTGAAAGTGGGTACTCAGTATAGTTACCCCACTTCCCACAGAACACTAAAGCACCCCTTCCCACCCTGCTCCGCTCTGCACCCACTAGCTCTCCCTGTGCAGAGGCCTCCTTTTCTTCTTGGCTCTAGTAACTAAAATTCTATTCTTCATTCTGTGAGAGAAACCCTGGGCACCTTATGCCCCTTTAAGCTGTTGGTCTCTCTCCTTTGTGCTCCTAAGGCAATCCTTGACTTCTCTCTTTAAAACCTACAATCCAGTCCCTCAGCAAGATCTGCCTTTTAGGTTCTATTTTTGAACTCTCGACTACCTCTTCTTGGAACGTTCCAGGCTAAGTCACTCTTCCCACCTCCCACCCGCCACCACCCTTTAACAGGCTCCATGGCGACCTTCCATTCTGCCCTATTTGCTTATTAGCAGAGCAGGAGGTAAGTGAGCTATGGTTACACTGTGGCACACAGACACTGTGAGGTGTGGTTGTTACCCCATCTTGGAAATAACCAAATAGGACACAGGATGCTGGTAAAACAAACTTGAGTGGGCTACTCAAGTTGGTGTTCTTTAATCATGAGCAATTGGTCCACAGACGTGTGCTTTAAGGATTCAAAAATGTGAGATTTTAGGAGGAAAAAAAAGATGACAAAACTATATGTGCCACGATGCGCCCTCTTATGTGAGAACACACATCAAAGGTCAGGGGACAAAAGACAGCACAGGGAAGTTGTGCGCAAATGCTACATTTTCTGATTTGTCCTTCTGCATACCCCCCCCCCCGTCTCTGTCTCTCTGTCTGTCTCTGTCTCTCTATCTCTGTCTCTCTGTTTCTTTCTCTGTCTCTCTGTGTCTCTCTGTCTCTGTCTCCCTCCCTCCCTCCCTCCCTCCTTCCCTCCCTCTCTCTGTCTCTCTCTCTCTCTCCACCCCCCACACCCAGTTATAATGAGAATTTTCACTTCAGACAGGTAGCATTCAGGAGCTGGGAGCTGTGCTAAGTGCTGAGCAAACAGATCGCTAGTAGTGGTCGGATTTCAAATTCCAAATCGCCTTCATAAAGATCAAAAACAATGTTTACTTGAAAAATTTGAAATAAGACAACTGTATAGTATTTATTGTTTCTCCAAGGATTAAATGGAAGTCATTGCATACAACTATCTATAATGGAGAAAGAAATAGTTCCAAAGACAACTCACTTTAGTCCATGCTGTTGTCTCCAAACCAGCTTTCAGACAAACTGTAACCACAACATACTGTGAAAAAAAAAAGAGGAGCTTGAATGATGCAAATATTTCTTGATCAGTCTGAACTTCAAGGAATCCACAGCCCATAAGGACGCGGAGTAACTCTTTTTAATGTGGAGAGCCTCGCATAACTGGGGAGGTATAACCCACACGTGTGCCCTTTAGGAATGGTTCAATAGTGCTAAACTTACCGTGTAAACAATATTTCCAACAAACAAATAGTCTGTGGCGTGACCACTGGCCAGCGGAGTATCTGAAGAACAGAGAAGCCACAGTTAGTGTTAAGAAGGCTACAGTGCAATTTTTTTCCTAGAACATAGAAAATGGAGCAGTAGTAGCATCTTTCAAAGCATGTGGTCATTTCAAAACTGACTGCCCCGTGATTCTAAAGGCACTTTCTCATTATAATGGTATTTTATTCATCTTATGTTGTCTTCAATGAATAAAACGAAATCAGATTTTCAAACAAAACTAATGGTTAATTTTCATAGAATTCATATTTTTCTAAAGTCAAATTATCTTTCAGTCTGACTTGAAAACAAGCAGAATGAGGACTGGTCTAAGAACACACCAAGTGCCCGAGCACTTCTCAAACCTTTGTCTTAATATTTGCTAACGTGGAATTGTGCAGCATCAAAGTTAGTGCAAACAGAGTCAGCCACTTTACAATAACTCATTGTTCTTGTTCTCACTGGTAACCACACAAGCTTCGGGAGTGAAAGCAATCCAGTGAGAGGTGTTTCAGGCATAGCTAGGACTCTAAAGTTTCATCTTCGTGTTTCTTTCCAGGGGCAGCTCTGCACGGTTCCTAGCGGCTACAGAGGCAGAGAGACTCTGCTTGGTGACATCCGCCCTGTGGAAATCTGACTCTGATCCCGAGAGTGCAAAATAGTTTAAAGTCAGGAATGGTTTCCTGAGTGACATTCTCATCTCCAGCAAGACAGGTGGGGATGGGGTGGAGGGGTGGGGGGACATGTGTGTGTGTGTGTGAGACAATGACAACACATAAGCTAGGTAGCAGGGACATCAGTGTTCACATTTCCAGTGAAGCTGCTGCTATCCATACATATTTGGGCTGACTCACTTATTTAATCTGTTGAAGATTCTGCTTATGATTATCAAGTTGAGTTCTAGAGGGTTCTGGTAGTGGTGGGTCCCCAGGTCTAGCTCTAGGGCATAGCTTTGCTCCTGGCCCTGAGAGGTCCAGTCTGTGATCAGAGCAGCAGGCACCAGGGCTACATTAACCACAGCTCTCCCAAGACTGCTGCTGGGGGTTGTAAGAGTTACATTAGGAGAGCATAAAGAGATTCCAGTCTACAGCCATACCACCCTGAACACACCTGATCTCGTCTAATTTCAGAAGCTAAGCAGGGTCGGGCCTGGTTAGTACTTGGATGGGAGACAGAAAGAGATTCCACCACAGCCATAAGCAGAAAGCTCTGGAGACTGAAGGAGAGGTGAGAAAGGAGGACCTCATTTAAAGCAAACAAAGAGAAAGTTGAAAAAGGGATTCACTAAATTCATTTCAGTAAGACAACAAACTGACTGTGGGCTGAGTATTCCTCATCTGCAAACCTAGACTCTCAAGTGCTGTGAAATCCACAGATGCCTTTTAGGTTTTGAGTTCAGGGAGTGAAGTCAATGCTAATTATAAGATTTTCCGTGAGTGAAGACTATGCTAATTATTTCACAGTCCAAAATCTTGGGGCAAGGAAATGCTTCCAGTCTTAAGCCAGGGATATGCATCCTGTCCTCACAAACAGCCATTCTAAATGGAGAGTGTCTATTTCTAGTATCCGGTCTGAGGTTATTCTAACAGTAGATGCAGCACTTTAAAGACCTATTCTACCAAGGGTCATGTGAAATTAGACGAGGGTTGTTTATTTGAGTTTAATAAAGATCATAGTCATGAAAGGAGTAAGCACAGTCTTTTATATACTCAAATCTATTCTATGCAAGGCATTGTGGGAACTGAGAAGAGAAGGCTCCCACCTTCGTGGAGTTTGAATGATGGCGGGGGGAACAGAGCATACGCAAATGAACAAACTGACACACAGTTAGTTAGGAAGAAATCTGAGATACACCATTTAAATGCAGAGTGGACCAGAGATTGTTATTTTAGTCAGAGACGTGGCAGGTGAACAGATCAAAATGACAGAGAGGAGTTAGTTCAATGATCATCAAGAACAGGCTCCTGGGAAAGAAAAGAAATTAAGAATCTTACTGAAAACAGGGCTTGATGAGTTCGGAGTCCATCCTGAAGACCAGTCTGTCTAAAGATTCAGGGAGAGAGGAAACAGCAAGAGGCCAACAGAGGCAGCTGTATGAAGAGTCTCACTTTTATGGTGGCATGACTGATGACCACCAAAGATGCTGAGCCCCTACGCGGTTTTGAGTCTCCTCAAAGGAATAGGGTAGCTCCCAGGTAAGCAGAAAAGGGACAATGGCAGATACAGGGCCCATTTGGCAGGGGTGGCAGCCAGCCATGCAGGCGATGAAGGGTGCTACTGGCAACAGCAGAGTTGGGCAGCCACGAGCTCCGTTTACTTGCTTACCTTTAAATTAACTGAAAAAGAAATCAGTTCAAAAAAGAAATCCCACAGGCTTGGGAGGAGGGGCACTGGAGAATGAGATGCTGCTTGGTGAGTATGGAGTGAAAGTTTGAGGTGATGAAACAATTTTGCAAACAGCTAGATCAGCAAGTTCACTGTAACTAGAGTCTCTGATTTGCATATGTAAAATGATTAAAACTGCAGAATTTATTTATGTCTGTGTCAATTATCACAACACACAAACTAACAAAACATGACCACAGGGCCAGGACAATGCAACCTTTAGAATAAATGAAAGCCGTACACCTTTCCAGACCCAGATTTAAGAATGCTCTCAAGGAAGGGCACCAAAAGTAGGGTGACAAACCCAGACCAATTAAACTGGAACAAAACTGGAAACTTTAATGCTTCAGATAACACCATCAAGAAAATTAGAAAAAACAAACAATGGAGAAAACACTTACACATTCTGTGTCTGATAAGAAGCTTGTGCCTAGGACATGGGAAGAACCCAGCAACATAAAACTTCTCAATATGAACATGGTAAAGGACCTGAATAGAGATACTTAGCAGAGAAGATACACAAATGACTAACAGGGATTCAGAGAAACTCAACATGATTGGGAATAAAGGAAACAATCTCAAAGTCACTTGAATCACTTCATATCCACTAGGAGGCTACAACAAAAATGAAAATCAAGAGTCAGAGAGCCAGAGAGCCGGGTGGTGGTGGCACACAACTTTAATCCCAGCATTTGTGAGGCAGAGGCAGGCTCTGCGAGTTTGAGGCCAGCCTGGGCTACAGAGTGAGTTCCAGGATAGCTAGGGCTGTTACACAGAGAAACCCTGTCTTGCAAAACAAAAAGAAAAAAAAGTCAATTAGAGTGTGGAGACCTGTAATGGTTCACACACAGCCAGAAGCTGAGTAAGCTGTGCAGACATTTTGGGAAACTATTGGCACTTCCTAAGAAAGATTGTGCACATTTATTACCTGACCCAGTAATTCCCAAGAAAAATGAAAATGCGAATGAAACACAAAAGCTTATACATGAATGTCCACAGCGGCATTATTCACAACTGCCCATGAAGCCTAAAACAATGAACTGCATTATTCCCTAGCCACAGTAGCCTATTCATAATGCAGATGTCCATCAACTTGTGAATGAACAAATAAATGTCCATCACTCAGTGAGTGGCGCATCAATACAACAGAGTATTATGAAGAAATAACAAGGAATGAAGTAGGGGTGCATGCCACAATATGGATGAACCTTGAAAAATGAAAGAAGTTAGGATCAAAAAGCCATATGCTGTATGCTTCTGTTTATATAAAATCCTGTTTATATAAAATGTCCAGAGTAGACAGATCTACACAGACACAGTACAAAACAGCAGTTGCCAGGAGTTGAAGGTTTGGGGGCTGAGTGACAGCTTTTGGGGTGATGAAACATTTGAAAATTAATGACTATGATGATGTGCTGGTTGGGTTGTGTAATGGAATTACGCCTTGAGATGGGTATAAATATAGAGATACAACTATATAACGATGAAGCCGCTACAAAAACTTGGTTCCTTAGTCACACCGGCCACATTTCAAATGCTCAGAAGCCATGTGTGGCTAGTGGCTACTGTCCTGGGCAGCAGATACATGCACCATCTCCCCACTCCTGAAGTCTAGCTAACAGTGCCAGACAGGCCACGTCAGAGGTGTGAGGAGTGACCGAAACTGGTAGATATTTTGGAGCAGGAGTGACGGCATTTGCTCATGATTAGGGCGTAGAGTAGGAGGGAGCTTGAGGGACTTCAGTCTGAGCGTGAGGTGAATGGATCAATGACTTTTGATGGAGACTAGCAGTCTGGTCTTTCCCATAGGAAGACTGGCTGGAGGTGGAGCACACGAGGACCTGCAGCAGTATTTTAGGTTCACTGTAGGAACGGTCAACAAGAAACATGACTGTGTACAAGAGAAGGAGTTAGGTAAATGAGGCGAGGAAAGGAATTAGCTTAGCAGGCACCTCCTGGTCATAAGAGTTAGGAGACCTTGGTACAACCTGGCTCTCTTACCCTAGTTCCACTGGTAGAGAGGGTTTTTTGTTTTTTATTTTTTAGATTTGAGGCTAACATGGGGGTTTCATATCAGGGACAGAGGTTAAAGAAGATGTGGTGGCAATGATGCTCTTAGCTGTTAAGTCAGCCTGTGCATTTAGCGGCAGAGATGTGAGCCTCAGCTGCTAGGTCCAGATGGAGTTCCCAGTCTGTCCATCCTGAGTATTTACAAGCACAGATGGTTTTAACTGAGATGAGCAGTGATCTGGAGCCTTGATGTTCCGTCTACACTAAGTCCTGGGGGGAACCTAGAAAAAACTCTGGCCAGGTGGGAGAGTTAGATGGAGAGGAAGACAAAGCCAAAAACCAAAGTCTGCAGTCATGGTCTCACGGCTTTTGTTGTTGTTTGTGAGTTGGGACAATCCCCAAATGCTGGTGTTACTGACATACACTACCACATCTGGCCTGACATTTTTTTTTGGTTTGTTTGTTTTATCTATGGTGCTGGTGACAGAACTCAGGGCCTTACACATATTAGACAAGTGCTCCCCACTGAGTTCTACACCCCCTACCCCAGTCATTGTTTGGTTTAGGTTTTGAGACAGGGTATAAGCTGTAGCCTCGCTGGCATCAAGCTTATAATACTTGCTTCAGATTCACCAGCGTTGGAATCATAAGGGTGCAAACTACACTCAACTCTGAATCTCCTTTAGTATCAATATTTCCAGGGTAGGCTGATTCATGGACTAAAAGAGATTTAAAAATGTAAAGCATTTGTTGAATACAGAGGGCTTAGAATACAGTCCACATTTATGCTCACATATAAAATAAATAGGAACAAGTAATCTGGGAGGAAGGAAAACTGTCCTCAGAGAGGTGAAGGACTGAGCAGAGAGAGGAGGGAGGACTGTCCTGAGAAAGGAGGGAGGACAGGCCTAGGAGAGGGAGGACTGACCTGAGGAGGAGGGTGGAGAACATTCATTATCTATTCCTAAAGCTCACTGAATGATTTCCATTGGGTGAATAAAAAAGCCAACTTCCTATGTGCTGGGGTTGACACTGCTGAGTCACATCCAGACTGATCTGCAATCGTATGTGACAGTCCCATTGTCACGATGGTGCTCGGGCCACACACAAGGGAGGAGAGCTGTCCTGGAGAGCAGGGCACTCTCTGAGACACGGACAGTCTGAGGTGTCAAGAGATGCCGAACGCGAGCTTGTGAGTCTGTTCTTCCAGGCATACATTGTTTGCAGTTTTTACACTGGGCTGGCTCAGGGGCCAGCATAATGTAGGCTTAGACAAATGAGGCCTGGAGGCAGTCGCTACAGAAGCAGACTTTCGTGAACGACTGGGACAAAACCACACTTACTTCCATATTTAGTAGTATCAGTCCCTAAAATGTTATATGCGAATTTTTTAGGACAGTGGTGGGAAAAGCCACAATTTGTAAGAAAAGTATGTCTCATTTTCTGAACAGACAGAACGGTCAGGGACCCTCTTTATAAATATTCTAAAGGGGAGACTGGTGATTCTTCACAAAGATGCAATTGAAATTAAATGTGCATTAAAAACGTCACATCATTACCAAGCCAAGCCACAACATTCAGGAATGTTCTGATGAAAGGCAAAATATCAAAGCACAGTGCTGTATGGTCAGGAAAGATAGGATGTGGTAACCATGAAATCAGATGGGAGATTTACATGTGTACTTCTGTTGGAGTAAGAACCAGGGGACAGTTGAAGCAACAGCCGCAGCCATCTTGTCCTGCAGAAGGCATTAGGGAGGAGTCAGGAACACCGACCTCTTCTCCTGCCGTAAGAGCGTTTGCCAAGACATTTTGGTCGGAACCGATGCCAAGTCCCACTGCCTTCTCTTCCTCTGCTTAGAAACTTCCAGCAGAACAATTTCAGAGCAGAGCAGACTCCAGACTTTCAGGCGGGCTCCCACCCCCTGCCTAAGCCTCTGGGCCTCTTAAGATTCCAGAGAGGCTACAGACAGCTTGCTACTCCCGGGTGTATATCCAGAGCAGAGATACTGTCCAGGATTCAGATAACTTTTACAAACAAACTCTGAGAACCGAACCTGCGGACATGGCTCCCCTATCGCTATCACCAGTGCCATTATTTCTGCTTCCAATGACAAATTCATAAAGAGAACATTTATTTTCTTCCCCTTCTTTATAGAGAGTGGTATGAAATGTTGGAAAGTACTCTCTAAAAAGAAGGGTTTATACAAGTGTTAGCGATTATAATTACATTCAAGACGGCGCTGGGTTAAGTTCCCGGTTACATAAGCCTTTGGGTTTTCTTCTTGCTCTTGCCATCTCAGCTGGATGAAGTTAAGGACGCAAAACTCAAATTTCAGTATCTTTTCTCCCTTGTGTTTACTAAAAATAGACTTGAAAAGGGAAGTTAAAAAGGAGAGAAGGTAAACTTGATGGTGACACCAAGTATCAGTGTGTCTACAGACAGGTTTTTTTTTTATTTCTGGTGCACAGATAATGGACATTCCCCAGCCTCTGGTACCTGGATGGGGCCCCTGATGAAATCTTGCCAACAGTTATGAATAGAAGTGAGAGATCCATTCAGGAACAAGAAACCGTTCTGACTGTCCCAGCTCGTGTGAAAGCTGACGGTGAGCTCAGGGGCTGTGTACTAGGGGAGCCTGTGGTACCGAGTCTGACTATTGGCACCGGGTGCAGTGTGGCATGCAAACATGGAGATCACTGCCCTGAAGGAAGGTACTCACACCAGGAGACCCCTGTGGGGGAGAGCAAAGTACCCGGCCTTGAGTCCAGTTCCCTAGTTCACATTGACTATTCGCAAGAACCTGCAGTCCTCTCTAAGCACAAGAATGGCTCTGGAAAGCTGTTCCTCTGTTAAACCCACTGGTAGTCAGATCAGCTAATAAGAGATGCAGACAAAAGCTTTTATGTCATCCTCTGTCTGCCTAGGAAGGACTTGGGCTCAGGAAAATAAGTAGAGGGTCTGATGTGTGAGCCCCACACAGATGAAAACAGGTGGCTGCCACCTACATTGTGAGACAAACTCACTGGCTGTGCCCTTCTCCCTCAGTCTTTCAGGGACAGAGCCATCTCCTTCACACCAAAAGAGCACGTGCCTGTTTCCTTGTTAAGGGCTGTGAACTCAGCCGCCTTGCTCTCTTTGAGTGACATACTGTCCTCATGGGGTTCCGAGGCTTAGGCAGATAGTGAGGATGTGCACGTTAGTGGCCTGGGCTTGTAATTTCAGCTGTTTGGGAGGCAGAGGCAAGATTGAAAGTTCCAGGCATTACAGAGTGAGTATAGAAAACAGAGGCACTCTGATAAAAATATCAAGACTCTGCTTCTGGATCCAAAAAAGAAGTAAGTGAAAAGTAAGACGAGGGCTGAGAATGTAGTTCAGCGGTAGATAAATTGCCTAACATGAGCAAGGCCCTGACCAGTGCACACCCCTGTCCAATATACACAACCCCTGACTGATGCACACCCCTGACCATGCACATTCCTGACCAATGCACACATCCCTGACTGGTGTACACCATTGAACAATGCACACCCAAGTAGGGTACATTCTAGCTGAAGATACTCCCTTGAGCTTCTTGCCCAACTACTAGAACAGGATCTTGGAATGCTGACATACACTCTGCTTCACCTAGATGTCTGCCTCCCTCTGGTCTATTGCCACATTCCCAGTGTGTCCTTATGGTTAGGCTTCCTTGGAACATATTCTATCTCACCTGGGTCTCCCTCTTCAAGCCTTCCCTGGCTGTGAGCTCCAGTACAGAAGGGGTCACATGTTATGTGTCTTTCTAGTCATTGGGAGTCCCCTGGCTCAGAGAATGCTCCCATACCTCTGCTTTGTCTCATAAAGGAGTGCAATTGAACTTAAGAGCTCACAGGATGCTGGCAGACTTGCCGAAGTCCAGCTTAGTGTGAAACAAGTCTTTAGAGTTTCCCAAAGTCACATCAGTGTTCACAGTAACGGTGGCAGTCATAACCTCCTAGGGCCATCAACAGCATCATTTTACAGCATATGCTACAGGCCCGATCTCACGGTCGTAACAGACATGCTAAAGAGGCACGTAACTGCCTTCTCCAATGCCGAAGAGCCCTGTTTCTTAGCCAGTGTCAATATTTAGGTATCTACATGCTACATTTTCTTTGTAAAAATGAGTATTTCCACTGTGGACCCTGGGAAGCTGAGGTCAACACTAGAGTAGGTATCTATTGTAACATCATAACCTACAGCAACCGAGGGAGGAAAGGACTCGCTGGTGTACAGGCTCTGATCACAGTACACCACTAGGGGAAGTCAGGGCAGGAACTCAAGACTTGAACCTGGGGTTCAGAACTGAAGCAGCGACCATGAGAGAATTCTGCTTACTGACTTGATCTCAGGGTCACATTAAGCTCCCTTTCTTATACGTCAAGACCACCTGCCCAGGGATGGCACTGCCCACAGTGGACTGGGGAACCTCCCATATCAATCATTAATGAAGAAAAAAACCCAACAGACTTTCCTACAGGTTACCCGACAGAGGCATTTTCTCAGCTGAGCTTCTTTCTTCCCAGATGACCCTCACTTGTGTGAAGCTGAAAAACCAAACCAAACCAAAACAAAGCAAAAACAAACAAACTAGCCGGCATAAATATTTTAATGGAAATTTTCTCTTCTGGGAAAAAAATTCCTCCTTCTCATTTCTTCCTTTATACATTTCATCAGGGAAAAATCAGAAAAAATATTTTTCAAATCGAAATTAATTTTATGTTCTTTTGCCAACAACCACATTCCACTCTAAGGAGGCTTCCCAACTATGTAGACTGAAAATGGCAGTGGAAGCCCGAGAGCGGCCAACAAGGCCTTGGGTTGTGGGACATGAGATGGTGCCATCCATAATCCTAACTTACAGAGAGTTTCAGATCAAAGGACCGGCTTTAGGTAAGTCACACTAGGAGCTTGAGAGACAGTGGGACAGTTGAGAGAAATCTGATTTGCCTGAGAGGAAAAATTTATTTTGAAATTTGTAATGAGTCATCACGAACTCCATCAACAAGACTGCTTTGAAAGTCTATCCAAAACCATGCAAAAATAAGCAAAGGAAAAGTTCTTGGAAACATTCTAGAAAATGAATGACCTGCCCATACCTTTTCAATATTTCTTCCCTAGATCATATTGCCCTGACAAAAATGAGTAGAGCTGGTGTGTACCTGAGCCTTTTGCCACCAATGGTTGAGAGAGAATTTTAAACTAAAATTCACTGTTTTTGTGACACAATTCATGTGGTAGCCTATGAAGAAGCGAAGAGACCTTAGCCCTGATCAAAGGTTCTTCAGGATTGTGAGTAGAGGTCAGGCTGAGGAATGACTTCAGCAGCTGAAGACACCCTGCGCTAGACGGGGTCCTTAGCTTTAGACGGCACCCAGGATTGTTTCAAATTGGTGCCATGTTCCTGCATTCTTGGAGACAAAGAGGTTATTATGATTACTACTATTATAATTATCTTAATCATGGATTTATTATTATTACAATTACTGCTATTACTCTCTCTCTCTCTCTCTCTCTCTCTCTCTCTCTCTCTCTCTCTCTCTCTCTCTCTCTCTGTGTGTGTGTGTGTGTGTGTTTCATTCCATATGGTTTTGTATATAGGAGAGCAGATCACCAAGCAAGTCAGTGGCATGAGATACCCTGGAGCTGTAGTTACAGGTGGAGGGAGGAAGGAAGGACAGAAGGAGGGAAGGAGGAGGGAGGGAGGGAGGAGGGGGAAGGGAAGAGAAGAAAAGGGAAAGGAAGGAAAGGGAAGGAAGGAAAGGGAAGGAAGGAAAAGGAGGGAAGGGAAAGGAAGAAGGGAAAGAAGGGATGGAGGAAAGAAGGGGGTGGGAAAATCGCTCTCTTGTATTTAGGACATCCAATCGCTTTCTGAGTTTTTACCATTGACATCTTACCACGTCTATCCATCCAAAGAAAATGAAACACACAGGCACTCATGTACACACACCACCACCACATGTTAAACCTCTTGCCAAATCCTGTGTTTCTCTGTAAAACAGTCTTAACTTAGTCATAGGCTAAGTTTTATGACACAACTCTCCTACCTCCAACCCTTCAATAAGAAAATGTCTCCTTTCATGTTGGTGACCCCAGTTCTGCTCCCACTCTTTAACCCCGCCACCCCATCCAGGCTCCATCCTTCCCTTTACGCTGTAGTCACCTTGAAGTTCAGCCTGCCACATAGGATGCCGGACATGTGCAGACACATTCTCATTTACAGGGTCACAAGGCTTGGGGTGGGGAGGGGGAGATGGCACTGTTCACTGAAACTGCAAGATACCACAGACTGTGACAACATAAACTTCTTCCTCAAAGTCCGAGATCAAGGCAGCTGCTGAGGGTGGCGGGGCTTCCCTCCGCACAGAGGGCTCTTCCTTTTGCACACTGGAGGACACTCCCCAGTCTCTTTCTCAAGGGCACAATGCTCACGAGGACTCTCCTCTCATGACCTCCCCCCCAGTGGCCCCACCTCCTACATCATCTTGGGGTAGAATTTCCATGTAGGGACTTCAGGGAACTGGAAATAGCCCATCTTCCCACTTTGGATCTTCTGCCATTCCTGCATAACTGAATGCTACTTAGGTTCACAGCTAAATCTAAGTCTGGCCTCCTTTAAAGGTAGAAATAGGAAATACTATGCCAAGCTCTGTGTTCAGTCATGATGATCTACCTGCACTTTATTCGAGATAGTTATTTTCTACCTTGTAATAGAATTTTCCATGTTTGAATCTAACTCCCTTCACTAGAGTATCAGCTTTTAAAAAGAAAGTCACTCAGCCTACATTTGAACATACATTACCTTTGTTTTGTGAAATGATACTTATTATTTCTTTTTGTGCATGTGGGATGTGCACCACAGCATGTGGACGTCAGAGGAAACACTGTGGGGTTAGTTTTCTCCTTCTGACATGTGGGTTCAGGGGACTGGACTCAGGTCATCAAGCTTAGCAGAAAATGCCTTTACCTGCTGGGCCGTCTTGCTTGTTCCTAAGTTTATCTTTCACCCTTGAAATCTAGCACAGTTCCTGTGTCATGAAAACATGAGTGCATGTAGTCTGTGGTACTAATAATTCCTGCTTCTAACTAAGTGAGAAACTTCACAAATGAGTTCAAAATAGTCATTTACTTTGTTAGAGAAATTAGATCAGGGAGAACAAACATGGCCCCTATGCCGATATACCTAACATCTGTCATTTAGTTCCCTCCAGCACTGTGACTTTATAGGTTATTTGCAACTCTATTAATACTCTTATGCTAGAAATTTTTTCAAATGACACTGATGATGACAGTGACAATAAATGCAAAACTCACAGCATCCTATTATTTATCTGCCAGGCAAACGATAGAACTGGGAGGAATAGATAGGGAGGCAGAACCTAACTTTAAACTCACCAGGAGGCATCTGCTAGAAGTGTGTGCGTGGTGACTTTTAATCACAGGCCTCCTTCGGGGAGTGATGGAATCTGGGCAAACGGTAGCAATGCCACCACCACCCGCAGGCCACAAGCTCAAGCATCAGAGAGCCACCCTGTAGTGCATAAAGGGCCATCTGAAACTGCAAGCTGGAAGGCAAACTCCTCCAGGGCCGTCTCTACATGGGCACAAGCCCGCCTTACAAACACCAGCTGCCACGTGCTCTTATGCTCTAAAGCGTGACACTTGTCCATCCTGCAACGAGGGTGCCCACTCCTACCACCACCATGCCAGGGCTTCAGAAACAAAACCCCACCCCAGGCTCTTCTGCTCATAAACTCTTACTTAAAGAACCACCAAAAACTGAATCCACTTTGAATAAAGATGAGCCGAAAAGGGCTTTAGAGTCCAAAGAAACCTATTTTGCTAGGATGCTCTTTTTTTTTTTTTTTTTTTGCGGTCGGGTGGGGAATCTAGAAGCAGACAATTTTGTTTTCTGACCTAAGTACTTAAGGGCCTTCTAAAGGAAAGGAGCTGTGATGTGTCTGGAAGAAAAGCACACAGAACATAACCAGCTGTCTGTGCACCTTCTGGCGACACGGAATACGTTAGACAGCATAAGTGTGTTGAGCCATTCCTGTGTGGAACACGGATCACACTGACAGGAACAGCTAGCAAGCCTTCTATTCCTAAGTCCTTCAGAAAATCCGGTACCCTGTGTAGCCCACATCAGCAATTACGTTTCCCAGGGAGTTTATGATTATTTGAGAGGGGTTGGCATTTTTATGGTATGTTTTCATCAAGAAGTGTGAACTAGCAAAGGCTACCCCTGGGCAGAGGGACTAAAGCCAACTTGGAGAATCATCCTTGACTTCAGAGGTGTGTGTCAGGGAAAATGCTCTCAGAAAACATGGGATGGGATTAAATTTATAAGACCTGAGTGTCTGTGCATACAGATACCAGGGCTTTGAAGCAGAAAGCTTAAGTAAGTAACAGAGGATTTTAAATTCATGGGGACGGGACATAACTATTCCCTCAAACTCAAGTTGTCACAAACTGAGTGTGGAGTCGTGCTACAGACTTGGAACCAGCTCCTGCTGGGTGGCCTGCCTGTGCTCCCTGACTTTAATCTCATGTGTGCATGACTGGGAACTTGGTACACACATTCGACTCACAGGAGGTGAAGTTCCTGGCTGGCGGTAGAAATCGCGAAAGTATTACCTACCGTGTTCCAGCACTTTCATGGGAAGCCAGAAGAGGATGAGGGAGTGGACCAAGGCATTGATACAGTGACCCCAGAAAACCTGCAGGAAGACAAACCAGGGGATCAGAGCGTTATAAACTCGCATCTCTGTGTGGGATTTGCAACAGATGGAGGGGCGCTGTGAAGGCTCCTGGTGTGGGCTGGGCACTTCAGCAAGGGACGTTGTTAGTCTCAAAAAAAAAAATACTGACAGAAAACAAAACAAAAACTGCTTCCTCCTATTTACGTGTGGATGGCAGAATGTCTCCAGATAGTATTACTTTAGTACAAAACCTGCATGGAGACGACACACAGTCCAGCCACACCTGAAAACTGAACTTCAATGCGTGAGCATTCCCCATTGTAAGCAGACACTTCGTCATCACCCAGAAAAGGGGTGGAGCTTACAATTGGATGGTTAAAAAACTAAACTTTTATTCATTTTGAAAATATTAAAACTCATTTTATGTATAAATTTCCATTTTTTTCCTCCTTAACAGCTTAAAATACTTTTCATCCATTTTTAAAAACATCATCTTGGAGACCACTAACTAAAAAATTCTCTTTGGGGTCTGGCAAGATGACTCAGTGAGTGAAGGTGCTTGACACTAAGTCTGAGGACTCAAGTTCAATCCCCAGGACTCACATGGTGGAAGGAAACAAGTGACTGCTAAGAGTTGTCCTCTGACATCCGCACACCCACAGCAACATGACATGCCACCACCCCATATACAAAATCAACCAGCCAATCAATCAACTAATCAATCACAATGTGAAATTTCTCTTTTAATGTTTGCAATACTAAACAAAAGATCACAGAGCTCTGCTTACTCAGGATGATAGTGCCATGAGCCTTTTAACCTTTTTTGAAAGTTACTTTTTGAAGCCAGGCCATACGTGTGCCGTATTACTAAGCCCCAATCCAACCCCTTTTGGTAGTCTGTTTAACTCCTGAGATGATGCTTTTAAGTCCAGGTGACACTTGCTCAGTGGTCTACAGGCTGCTACAGAATGTCATGTAGGTGCTTAAACACCAGTTAGGAGCAGGAAACAGCCAGAGACATTACATTATAAGGAAACCGGATTTATCCCCAGTTTTATTTAGGTGTCATTTTACTGTGATGCTGGTGTCAGATCCAGGCCTCATGTGAGCTGGGAAATGCTGTACCATGGCTCCATGAGCTCAGCCCTTATGGGTTCACTCCCCCATCCCCTGCCTTTTCCTGACCTCTCCATTAAAAAAGCCCAAAGTCAATAACCCTGATAGGTGCCTGCATGAGACCGAGGCCTACCCAGTTCTTCTGCTTTTAGCGTGGGTTCATTTTTTACATACATGCCACCCCTAAAGATTCAAACTCTAGAGAAAAGACTTGACTTGTGAAAGCAAAGCAGTGTGGAGAAGGGGGTTTTAACTCCCCACTAATAGACTCAGTAAGCAGTGGCCGATAAATTAGTCACCACGTAAGGAAAATAGCGGAGCCAATAGGATGCCTCTTCTTTTCTCCTTTTCTTGTATGTGCCTTTTAAACTTGTCCAAGGATAAGGCAGCCATGACAGTCGACCCTCAGCAACATCCGCTTGGGAACATCCCGAAGAGGTGTTCCACTATATCCTTGCAGTCCCCTCCCATGCCACACCATGGTCATGCTGCCATGCTCATGCTCTACCTCCTCTACACGGGAGACCCATGGCTTCCCTTCAGGCAGCAGCCGCCAATGGCACTGTCACTATTAGCATGTGTGTGATAGGTTCAATTTGATATTCCTGGGTCTCCCCAGAATAATCTGTTCCGGTTGAAGATCTCTCATCTCTAATCTGAGAGCATCAAATCCCGAACACTTCAAACCCAAAACTTGTTGAGCACTTGTTGAGCATTTAGAATTGATCCCATCTTCAAGACACAATAGATGATGCAAGTATTCCAAATTCTACCCTTTCCCTGAAAAAGCCTCTGAGATATGCAACGCTAAGTTCTAGGCATCCCAAGAAAACAGACGGACCTTAGTTTGAATGCCCAGTACATGTAAAAGTCAGAATTGGCCATGCATGCCTTATCAGCCTGGCACTGGGTGGGGTAGAGCCAGGCAGATGAGAGCTCTGTGGACAGGAGGCCTACCAAAAATAGAGTTTCAGGCTCTGTGAAGGATCCTGTCTTGAAAAATAAGGTGAAGAATGACAGATGGAGACACCCAATCTTCTCCTCTGGCCCCTGCATGCACCTGTATCTGTGTGCACCCCCACACACACGTGCATGCATATACTCACACATGAAGTTAAAACCAGCAAACTAGGCTGTAGGCAGCCTTAACAAGGCCTGCATGAAAGTATATGACCGATTATAATGGACAGAAGCATGAGATGATGCTGCCCACAGAATACCAGAGCTGTGAGTGGAAGGATGGAGACGCTGGCTGGATCTAGGGGAACTGTCTGTGGATCACAGGGCTGGATATGAAGGGGCTATGTCAATGCCCTCTGTCAAGGACCCCTTATCTCACCGAACCGTAATCGGGGCTGAAAGGGAAGCAGTGCCTCTCACAGGTGGTAGCCGTTTCATGACATCGTGTACCTTAGTGTTGAAGCCTTCTGCATTCTGGGTGATTTTGTAGAGCTGTGGAAACCTCAGCATGCTCTCCTGAGTACAAGACCTCTCGAAGATTCCCAGAGTGAAGGGCGGCAACGCGGTGAAGATCTGTGTGGAGACAATAGGCTGTTAAATGCAGCTCTTCAGCTACACACTGTGCCAGTGTTTCGGCCCTGTGAATGATGACTTAACTTCTAGTCAAGTCCAAACCCGAAACTCCATGACTCACAGCTCCCACATATCCTCCAAACAAAACAAAAGAAGCTAAAAAAATTAAAAAATAATTAAAAAAATTTAATCCATGTAAATGAACCCATGGAACACTGAAAACATAAATTCCTGATGAACTAAGAACTCAGTGGTGAACAGCTGCCCTCCTGTGTAGAGCCAGCAGTGATGGAGCTCACACTACGCTTAACTCCAGGAAGTGGCATGTTTTCTGTCAGTGCTGGCTGCGTGAGTTGTACCACTTTTCCTCCTGATTCTCTCCTCATGGCTTAGGAGGCACATCTACTTCATTTATCCATTCAGTGGTCAAAAGGAGACGGGGGCAGACAATGGGAGGAGCACGGAGAATCTAGATACTTCTTCAGAGGGGAAGAAAGGCTGGGGACTTTCTGAGACCCTGTGTCTACTGCAGAGGGTGACAGGGATGCAACGGTGTGAAGAGTGGGGGTTCAGTGAAGGTGCTCAGCCAGATGTCACGGCACCACTGTGAGGAAAGGGCCCTGGGCACCAGAGTGTGGACTTGCAGGGCACAGGACCGTAGGATTTGCCAAGACGATGCTGGATGTGGAGAAGGTACTCCTGGTGCCGCCTTTGAGAAGACCACCTTTCTAAAATCCTCAGGCATTGACAACATGTCTTGGGGAAACCTGTAGCATGCAAAGGATGTGGCTGGCTGAGGACACAGTACAAAGACTAAAGGAGACCACAGAGACACTCTGGGGCACTAAGTCTTGGGTAGATAGAGCCTCTGAGGTGCCAACTTTGGCACGTTCTCCTCAGGAGTCAGCGGTGCCTGTGTTTCTGTGCTGCAGAATAAAGCCAGATGCTGAAGATGGGTTTGGAAGGAATGTGCTGTTTTAGTCTGGGGCATGGGGGTGGTCACTCTCTCACTTGGTTCTGGCAAGTTCAAAGAGACTGGCCCGTAATGTATCCTCTGTTTTGATGGAATCTATATCCACAAACCCAGCCAGCGCTGCAGGCGTGGAATCCAACAAGCCACTCTGAGACAATCAAACCCACTCCAGTTACCTGGAGACAGAGTTTGACCAGCAATGCACACCTTCCCCAAGGCTGCTGGGTTCAGACAGGTGAGCGAGGCCAGGGCTTTGGCCCAGGCCTGGTGGAAGGCCGTCCTGCAATTTCAACAGGCTACAAGGAGACTAAGAACTGCTGCAAGAGAAGCTGCTTGTTTCACGGCTAGCAAAAGGCAAGGCCAAGGACTGTCTCAGCCACTCGCATGTATTTCGGGTTCATCTTTCACCCCCATTGTTCCGAATCGGTACACGCATCATGCAGATGCCAGCACAAACTGCTAGCTTTCTCTTTGCCTCTCTTAGTTGGATCTCTTCAATCCACTTCAAGCCCTCTCCACCCTTCATTACTGGCAGACAATTCAGCAAGCTCTACCAGACTTTTACCCTACTTAAAGCATACTGCGCTCACCTAAGCAGCCTGGTTAGGGACACTTTTTTTTTAAACAAAAGGGAGACATTACACACATTTATCTTCATCATAATTTTCTTGCTAAACAATACATCGCGGAAAGTCCCGCAAGCTCCTTGGATTTAACACCAGTGCAGTCTTTTTAGGGCTCTGTGGTGTTTACATAATAACTCACAGCAGGAAAGTGCCATACTTTTGAGTTATTAATCCACCGGCACGCAACCATTTTGATTCCAGCTTCTTTTTTTATTGTTACCACAAACATGTAACAAGCGTTTATTATATGGTCCCATATATGCCTTGCTTTCATTCCATAGGAGGAAGAGCTGCTGGGTATAGAAGGAAACATGTAGTTTTAATTTTATCAGATGTTGGCAGCTTGCATTCTAGAAAGAGTTCCAACCTTTTATATCTCCCTTTGCAGAGAGCAAGAGTGACCTTTCACCAGCTTTCCTACAGGCAGGGGTTACACTCCACGTTTATTATTCTCTTGTCTGAAAAAATCAAGATATTAACTCTTACTCTAAAATTTTTACATTTCCCTGTGTACCAGTGAGTCTGCACATGCTGACCATCTGGATCGGCCTAGCTAGGTCCTTTCTCACTCCCCACCTCTGGCTATCTGAATCTGGAGTTCTTTGAGTTCCCAGCTAGGTCTTCAAGTTGCGTTCATTGTTTATTGGCTTCTTTTCTTCCCAAAATGGTTCTCTTTGTAATCTAAAAGTTTTTAAGTTTTAAGTGGTCAAAAAAGAGCTTGGACTGCCCATGTGTGGACAGTTTTCCCACCCTGGAGTTTATGTGTAGTTTTTAGGAGCATGCTGGGGGAGTTCCATGGTTTTATTTTTCCCATTTAAGTATCTGGAATTTATTTTTGTATGAGGTATATGCTAAATATTCACTTTTTCCCAGATAATGAACCAGATGTGAAAACACAATTAATTCACACTTTCCCACAAAGTTGAAAAGAAAAATCACCATTAAGGTTTATTAGACTCTGATGTACTGTTGTTCTAGACTCTGGAAGTGGAATCCAGTTCTAGAATCTCTGACTGGGTTTGTCAGAAACATACAGTTCTTGATGGTGCTTCCAGGGCTAGTCTGATAGTACAGACTACAATCTCTTCTGAATGTGTGTTGTGTGTCCTTATTTCCACTTATACATTCTACAGTGCCACACAGCTGCTCTTAAACCTGGCAGACCTGTTCACACCGTATAAACGTGTGTCCTCAGACCTCCTCAGACCTGTTCACACTGTATAAACGTGTACCCTCAGACCTGTTCACACCGTATAAACGTGTACCCTCAGACCTGTTCACATCATGTAAACGTGTACCCTCAGACCTGTTCACACCGTATAAACGTGTACCCTCAGACCTGTTCACACCGTATAAACGTGTACCCTCAGACCCGTTCACATCATGTAAACGTGTACCCTCAGTCCTGTTCACATCATGTAAATGTGCACCCCTCAGTCTTGTTCACTGTGTAAATGTACACATTAACTTGGGAACTGATGTCTTTGCAATGGCCTAATTCTTCCTGCATAAGCAAAAAGTACAATTGCTGTTTAAACCCTGCTTTTAAGTCTTTATTTCTTTGTCCTTTTTGAGAGGTACTAGGAATTGTGCAGAGTAGGCATGCACTTTACCACTGAGCTGCATCCCTAGCCCTACTGTTGAATTCTGAGAAGGATTTACTAAGTGGCCTGGGCCAGCTTTGAACTCACTCCATAGCCCAGGTGGTGTGAAGTTTAACATCCTCCCATCTCAGCCTCTACTGTAGCTAGGGTTACAGGAGATGCTCTGAGACCCAGGTGACTTAATCTT